>NC_064846.1:147284918-148534918 GCF_024166365.1 Elephas maximus indicus | reverse complement strand
TTTTTATTTACATTCCACATCCAATTCATCAGTAAATGTCTTTAATGCTACCTACCAAATAAACCAAACCAAACCTGCGGCTGTCGAGTCAATTCCCACTCATAGTGACCCTATACAACAGAGTAGAACTGCTCCATAGGGTTTCCAAGAAGTGACTTGTGGATTTGAACTGCTGACCTTTTGATTAGCAGCCATAAATGGCTGTAGCTCTTAACCACTGTACCACCAGGGCTCCACTTACCAAATAGATACATGAAAAAAAAAATCCTACCAATTTCACCACCAACACCACAGCACTATCTTCTTTCAGTGGACTGCTTCAATAGCCTCCTAACTGGCCTCCCTGCCTCCAGTCTCGTGTCTCACTGCCTCCACACTGCACCATCCTCCCAGACACAAACACCAAGATGCCAGAATGATACATCTGTCATACTAATGCTACCACGCCAGCTCCCTCTCTGGAATGCAAGCTCCATGAGAGCAGGAATTTTGTTTGTCTTGTTCACTGTTATATCCCCTACTGACTAGAACAGTGCCTGGCAGAGAGCAAATACTTAAAAACATATTTGTTGAAAGAATGAATGAATGTATTTGTTTTATTTGCATTATAAGCATCACTTATCAAATGTTGTGAATAAAATATGAAGTATCAGAGTTAGTCAAATTAATTTCTTGATTTCTCTGAATACATGAATTTTGATAGATTTAATATTGAGTTACATTCTTGGGAGTTATTTGCTATGTTGCTTTGACTTGACTGTTAAATCAAGGCTATCTTGTATATAGTGGTGGTTAGTTTATTCATAAACTGCTCTCCCTGCACCTCTCTGCTCAGTTGCTTTGTCACTCCTCCCTCTTTAAGGCTTTTGAGGCTCCATGATTGTTATGAGTCACCAAAATTATTTGCAAAAGAGGAATTTTGCCATTCCCAAGTCATTAGCTATAACTGAAAAATAAAGTACTCTCTTTCCCCAAATACTTTCACCAATATATGTTGGTATTTTCTCCTCTCACAAGCTCTAAACTCCACTATTAGAAGCTAATATTAGTACATTCCAGGCCAAAGAAAGCAGAACTGAAATCTCATTTGAGTCACTCAGAGGTCGAAGGTCTATGGATGTACTAAATTTCTTTGACATGCTAGGAAACAGAGAGTTGTTTGTCAGCTCCTTTAAATTAAACACACACACAAATGAGCAAACAGAAAATTGTAAAATGGAGTGTGTCAGTGGGATTGCTGCAAAGCATGTTTTATTGTCAGCTGTATAAATCCGTGAATATTCTTTTGTGACCAGTTTTAGTTGGTAGATTTAAATGAGATGATAAATTACCCCTGAATATAGCACTCAACACAATGCACTATATATATGCTTTCATCTATGAACATCCTCATGGATGACTCCATGTCTATTCATCTTTTTATTTCTAATATAGTACTTACTATCATTTAGTGGATACTTGATAAAAAGCTCTTAGAAATGAATTATTGAACTGTATTAGATTTTTTTTTATTAGAATTATTTACCTAGACTGTAAGCTCTGTGAGGGTTAAAAGTAGTGTTTTGTTCACCTTTCATTCCTTTACGATAACAGTGCCTTGCATATTTAAAAGTCTTGAAAATATTTTTGTCATATTACATTTTTGAAGATAGATCAGTTTTCCTGCTAGAGAGACTAATATGGGAAGTATTAACAATTCTTAAGCTCAAGATTTGAACTCCTTTTGAACCCTTGGTTAAGCATCCAGTTCATTATTTTATAAATTGTTATCTTTTTTTCTTAACAGACTACATAGAATGCTAAATTCTTCTGTCCCAGACTTTGATAGATATCATTAGAATACATTTATTGACCACCTACTATATTCACACTCTTAATCTTTTATCCTATTTAATTCTCACAAAAACTTATAAGGGAAGATTATTTAGGCTTCATTTTATATACAAGAATACCGAGACTCAGAGAGGTTAAATAACTTCTCAATTTGCCAAACCAACAAGGCAACCAGCAGCCAGGTAGGGTGATGGAAATGGACTTAGTCTGTTACCGAGGACACAGATCAACCAGCTGTCTCTTGAGGTTGTGGTCTTTCTTTGCTAAGATGTTGAATTAACTAGTTGTGTGCATCTATCACTGCATGTTGGTTATCACTGCATGTATTTGTGTGTGTGTGTGTGTGTGTGTGTCTGCATATGTCTGTCTGTGTCTTTCTGTGATCTTTCCTACTCTAACATAATGATCCTAAGAAAAAAATCAGAGAAGGCACTAGTTGAAATACATTTTGAAAATCATCTATGACTTTGAAAGAACGAGTTTTGTGGTAGGATGAGTATACGTATCCAAGAAATACTTGAGTGATTGAAGTTAAAATTCAGAGCAGTAACTGGCCAGCAGAGAAAGGCCACTCACTATAAATACCTTGCATTCTTTTCCCCTTTAAGAACATTGAGAAGACTCAAGATGGCCTGGCCTCTTTACCCTAGTCTGCTGTCATTTTTGTTTTTGGAAGCTGGGATCCTATTTTCCACTGTTCCCTAACTGAAGGGTACATAGAATGAGGAAGAGAGTGAGAGGCTGCATCATGAATAGTTAGGTAATCGTAATATCAATAAGGAATGAAACCTTTGTGTATGCCAACTTCTAGATGTTTCTATAACTGGCAGCTAGGGAGCAAAGTGGATGTCCATAAAATTCCCCTTCTACTCTGCAGAAAGGCTCTATGAATTGAGACATGTTAATAACTCTGTAAAAAAGGCCTAATTATTTTTGTCAATAGGATGTTCTGAAGAATAAAACAAGGAATTGAGAATTCTTTTGTTGGTGGATACGTTGCTATATTTAATGCAAAATTAGGGAGAGAAATATCTCTACTATAATTACCAGTATTTTTGTAAACAAAATATGATTAGAATTTAAAATTACCCTGTGCTTCTTGTCACTATTATAGGACTCTCTTTAGCTTTCCAATTGTGTGTGTGTGTGTGTGTGTGTGTGTGTGTGTGTGTTGGAGAGACAGAGAGAAGTGTCCCCAAAGGGAAAGTTGTCTGCCTGGCAATGAAATGACAGTTGGTGTAGTCGTGGTCTGATGCTCATAATTTTACTGGTTTTTACTGTAAATAATTTGGTTGAATTTCCTTCCAGTCCCACCTTTGACCACGCAGAAAATAAAGAGGGCTTTGTTTTTGTGTGCCTGTTCATTTTGGTTGGTTATTACTATTCCTACATTTTGTTTACCAGTTCTGTCCTCTGTCAATTCAACTCAGCTAATAATTATTAAACACCATCATGTGCCAGACCCATTTAAATAGTGGAAAATTCAGTGCATATTTTTCCCTTGCGTCAGCAAAATTGGTCACCCTCAAATCATTGTGGAGCAGAGCTACATCTTAGCTGTGATGGTCACCCTCTTTTCACAGTCATTTTGCCAATGTGTCAAATCAGTAGTTCAGCTGTAAGTTTCCATTCACTTATATCAAAGGTCAATTTGGCAGGGAAATCCTAAAATAAAGGTGCCTAACTGATACCCGGAAACCCTGGTGGCATAGTGGTTAAGAGCTATGGCTACTAACCAAAAGGTCAGCAGTTCAAATCCACCAGGCACTCCTTGGAAACTCTATGGAGCAGTTCTACTCTGTCCTGTAGGGTCGCTATGAGTCAGCATCGACTGGACAGCAATGGGTTTGGAACTGATACCCACCATAGCATAATATCAAAACATGGCACTTATAAATACTAGATTGCTCTGCAAGAATACTCTGCTCTGGGTCATGGTTATTTAGTTGCATGTTTTTGCAGATTGTACACACCTTGAGGGGAGACTTTGCACAAGGCTATGCAGTAGCTGCTGGACAGAATTTTCAAGGAACACATAATAAAGAATTGGGAGGCAAGGATCTCAGTTGTTGCCTTTGGAAAGCCAGTTGATTTCTTTGGGTCTCAGATCCTTGATCTCTAAAACAAGGGAGTTGAATTGGAAGCTGGGATTTTTTTTTCTCTTATCATGATAAGATGGATGGGGGTGTGTTTGAACAGGGAAAGTCTCTCTCAGCTGCCTTCTATTACAAATTGTTGAAGTACCATACCTACTTGTAACTACATAATTACAAGATTTTATAAACTGGCTTGATTTACTGAATCAACCAGTTATTTTGGTATCATAGTTGCTCTTGAATTTCACTAAAATCATTTCATAACCAGAGGCTAAGAAATGTGGCTTTTGATTTATTAATGATGAACTATTTTCCCAACATTTAGAGAATTAGCTGATTAATTAGCTGGCAAACAAACATAAAAAACAAACCCCACAGTGACCGTATAAGACAGAGTAGAACTGCCCCATAGGGTTTCCAAGGAGCAGTTGGTGGATTCACACTGCCGGCCTTTTGGTTGGCAGCCAAGCTCTTAACCACTGAGCCACCAGGGCTCAATTTAGCTGGTAGGAGAACAAAAGTCCATTAGGATCACTTTAGGCAAGAAAGAAGTGCATTTAAGGTTCATCATAAGGTTTTCACAGGCCAATTTTTTTAGAAGTAAATCACCAGGTCCTTCTTCTTAGCCTATCTTAGTCTGGAAGCTCCACTAAAAACTGTCCATCCTACGTGACCCTGCTGGTATTTGAAATACTAGTGGCATAGCTTGCAGCATCACAGCAACATGCAAGCCACCACAGTAGGACAAACTGACAGACAAATGGGGGAATCAAATTGACTACGTCTGTGGAAAGAGATGATGGAGGAGCTCAATATCATCAGTCATAACAAGAGATGACTGCAGAACAGACCATCAATTGGTCATAGGCAAGTTCAAGTTGAAGCTGGAGAAAATTAAAACAAGCCCGCAAGAGCCAAAGTACAATCTTGCCTATGTGCCACTTGAATTTAGAGATCATCTCGAGATTAGATTTGACACATTGAACAATAATTACCGAAGACCAGACTAGTTGAAGAATGACATCATACATGAAGAAAACAAAAAGTCATTAAAAACAGGAAAGAAAGAAAAGACCAAAATGGATGTCAGAAGAGACTCTGAAACTTGCTCTTGAACATAGAGTGGCTAAAGCAAATGTAAGAAACGATGAAGTAAAAGAGCTGAATGGGAGATTTCAAAGGGCAGCTCTGGAAGACAAAGTAAAGTGTTATAATGAAAGTGCAAAGACATGGAGTTAGAAAACCAAAAGGGAAGAGCACATTTGGCATTTCTCAAGCTGAAAGAACTAAAGAAAAGAATTCAAGGCTCGAGGGAGGATTCCATGAGCAAAATATTGAACGACACAGGAAGCATCAAAAGAAGATGAAAAGAATACACAGAGTCACTGTACCAAAAAGAATTGGTGGATGTTCAACCATTTCAGGAGGTACCATATGATCAGGAACTGATGGTCCTGAAGGAAGAAATCCAAGCTGCACTGAAGGCATTGGTGAAAAACAAGGCTCCAGGAATTGATGGAATACCCATTGAGATGTTTCAACAAATGGATACAGTGCTTAAAGTGCTCACTTCTCTATGCCAAGAAATTTGGAAGACAGCTGCCTGGCCAACTGACTGGAAGAGATCCATATTTGTACCCATTCCAAAGAAAGGTGATCCAACAGAGTGCAGAAATTATGGAATGATCTCATTAATATCACACACAAGTAAAATTTTGCTAAAGATAAGGCAAAAATGTTTGCGGCAGTACCTCAACAGGGAACTGCCAGAAATTCAATTTGGATTGAGAAGAGGAAGTGGAATGAGAAATATTATTGCTGATGTCAGAAGGATCTTGGCTGAAAGCAGAGAATACCAGAACGATGTTTACCTGTGTTTTATTGACTATCCAAAGGCATTCAACTGTATCATAACAAACTATTGATAACATTGGAAAGAATGGGAATTCCAGAACAATTAATTGTGCTCATGCAGAACCTGTATACAGACCAAGAGGTAGTCATTTGAACAGAACAGGGTGAGTGGTTTAAAATCAGAAAAGGTGTGCATCAGGGTCATATCCTTTGACCATACTTATTCAGTCTGTATGCTGAGCAAATAATCCGAGAACCCAGACTATATGAAGAAGGACAGGGCATCAGGATTGGATGAAGACTCATTAACAACCCACAATACACAGATAACACAAACTTACTTGCTGAGAGTGAAGAGGACTTGAAGCACTTACCGATGAAGATCAAAGACTACAGCCTTCAGTATGGATTACATCTCAACTTAAAAAATAAAAAATCCTCACAAGTGGACTAATAAGCAACATCATGATAAATGGAGAAAAGACTGAAGTTGTCAAGGATTTCATTTCACCTGGTGCCACAATCAACGGCCATGGAAGTAGCAGTCAAGAAATTAAAGGACATATTGCATTGGGCAAATCAGCTGCAAAAGATCTCTTTAAAGTGTTGAAAAGCAAAGATGTCACTTTGAGGACTAAGGTGCACCTGACCCAAGCCATGGTGTTTTCAATCACATCATATGTATGCGAATGCTGGACAATGAAGAAGGAAGACCAGAAAAGAATTGATGCCTTTGAATTACAATGTTGGTAAAGAATATTGAACGTATCTGTCTTGGAAGAAGTACAGCCAGGATGCCCCTTAGAAGTAAGGATGTACTTTGGACACATCATCAGGAGGGACCAGTCCCTGGAGAAAGACATCATGCTTGGTAAAGTAGTGGCTCAGTGAAAAAGAGGAAGACCCTCAATGAGATGGATTGACACAGGGCTGCAACAATGGGCTCAAACATAGCAACGATTGTGGGAATGGTGCAGGATCGGGCAGTGTTTTGTTCTGTAGTACATCAGATCACTATGAGTCGGAACTGCCTCGACGGCACCTAACAACAGCAAGGTTAATCAGAGAATGACGTGAAATTTCTGATACGAATTTCAAATCAGTTGATCTCATTCTACTATCCCAACTTTCCTTTCCCCTTTGTTCCCATCCTCTTTTTAAATAGTAATGAAGGCAAACGAATAATGCATTCAATTAACAAAATGAACAAAAGAGCTATTGATCTTATTTTAGGTGGTTCTCCCAAACCAGGACTCTTAAAACTGACCCCTTTTTCTAACTTGGAGTGCGTCATCCCTTTGTACTTTGTTTTCTGTTAAACAGAAATGGAGATGTGCGCCGAAGAAGCTTGCATTCTTGAATCGTCTGGCAATAAGGGCATGTGGCCTACCCCTGGCACTGTTCTCTAGAACAGCCTTCCAAGTTATCAAGCAAGTTGGCATGTCCTCCTGGCAAGGAAGGAAGAAAGCCCTCAAAGCAAAAACATTGAGTTCAGCTACCCTTAACTGACCATTTGTTTACTTGATACTGAGTGGAAGTTGCAATGGCAGGTTTCAAGGGACCTGGGCAGTTCAATCAGAGAGGGCAAGGTGGAAGATGGTGCTTAATGAAAGAGAACTCTTTGTCTAAAGTCCAAATAGTCTAGTCTGGCTAGGAATGAAGTATGCAGTATAGAAGATCTATCTTCAGGATGCCTAACGGCAAACTTTTACATTTTTAGGCTGATAATTGAGACATTAACAGGAGCGCAGAGAAGAATCGCGTGGAAATTTAAAATCCTGGAGAGTATATCATGCAAAATAGCAATAATAACAAAAAAAAAAAAGCAAACCCGTTGCCGTTGAGTCAATTCCAACTCATAGCGAACCTATAGGACAGAGTAGAACTGCCCCATAGAATTTCCAAGGAGTGGTTGATGGATTGAAACTCAGCCTTTTGGTTAGCAGCTGAGCACTTTACCACTGCACCACCAGGTCTCCAATGAATACTATAAAATGTAGTGGATTAAGGGTTTTGATTAGATGGAAAGTATAAAGCTATCCTCTTGGTGAATTTTTTTATATGTATGTGTGGGTTTGCATGCTTGTACTAATTTAATGCCACATTGCCATCCCTTTTAGAGGATGTGTGTGTAGGAAATACTTAGTGTAATTACTAAGTTATGGGGTTTGAGGTAATGTGGTCCAGGGTATGGAAACTAGGAATGGGATTAAGAAGAATGAGATATATATGCAGCATATATTGCGTGTAGCTTTAATTAATGCAGAGAAAATATAGGGCATCCCTTAAAAAGGAAAACAAGATGTGAATTGAAAATGTTTGGTGAAGCCCAGTCATCTGTTCTTAAAGATTGACCAGTCCTGATTCTGTAATTCAGCAGTATCATAGGGTACAACTGTCACCCCGGAAATGTTCTGTTTGATTCTATACAATGTAACAGCTTTTCAGCTTGCCCGAAGGTACTATCTGCAGCATGTAAATCACTAGTTGGCAGAGTGCTTTGACACACTAGATTGAGAATGAAAAATCTTGGAGAAAATAAACTATCTTCTAGCCTTCAATTCATGGAGCATAACAATAAGTTTCTGTATTATTATTCTTTTTCAGCCCCTCTGACTGATAAGCCACCCAAGCTTTTGTATCCTCTGGAAAGTAAACTGACAATTCAGGAGACCCAGCTGGGTGAGTAATTCCTTAATTCTAGTTAATACAGTTTTCTCAATACATTCTGCCATTTAATCAGCCTAGATCCAAACCTGCTGTAATATTCTGAGCAAAGCCCTTGTGTATTGAATGAGAGCAGAATTAGAAAATACCGGCAATCATTGTCCGTTCCGTCCAGGCAGCACATGTGTCAGGACCAAGCTGGGCAGACAGATATAAAAACTCATGTGTTATTTAGATGGTTGTTGAGATTTGAGACGGGCTGAACGTTTTAGTGATGGTATTATATTGCTATCTTATAATTCTTGAAATGGTTTTAAAACAGGCAATATAGAACTATTTAAGTTATAATATCCATTAATGCATTAAAGTATAATTTCTGAAAATTGGGAGGAAAGGTTACAAATTCACTATAATGAATGTCATCATTGCAGTTAAAAAGCATTTTTATCAAATCAAATATAATGGGTATTGTGCTAGCTACGTTGCAGATAATACATTAATAAAATGGGAACATCTTTTGGTTAAGGGACAAATAAGTTTGAGGATATGCGACCACGGACAAAATACACTTAGGTAAAAAAAAAAAACCTCCGTTGTCTACAAACCTGCATTCTAACATACTTACTTTAGAGGAGAGTCTAGAATTTCTGAGTCTGATTTAGCTATTTTAATTGATACCAAATTAAGGAAAAATTGCCCTCTTTATTATAAATGTATACAGTATATTCAATTATATCCTCAGGTTTTATTTCAAATACAGTATGCACATATATACCATAAACTGTATCAGAAAATAATTTGAGTGGGTTGATATAAATGATTTTTAAAAGTATTATTCAATCTGTATGCTCATGTTTATTAAAGAATTTCTTCATACATTAATCATTTGAGAGTAAAAATACATCTACTGTATACAACCAAAAAAGAATCGGTAGCCATGTTTTAAGCTACCAATGCTATTTATAGTTCTTGGAGTGAAAATTTGGATCAAAATTGTAAATCCGTTTTCCAAATAAAGATTAAAAAAATACAGATGTGATTATCTTCACTAATTGAATATCCAAAGTTAAAATGCACAAAGACATGCTGATGGTTTTAAAACCTATAAAATTATTGTAGTCAATGGATTTCTAACACTGAAAATACTTATATCTGCCAACATTGAGTTACAAACATATGCAAGATTTATATAAGTCAGGGTATTAATATGCTGCTTTGATGGTAAATTCAAGCCTTTTGAATTAATATCATATACAGGGAAGTAGTATTACAGCTGTTATTTTGAGATGGAGGACTTCACAAGTGGCATTAATGCAATGCTGTATAGAAAACAAACAGCAATACTAAGATTATATCAAGTTGTTTACTCATGCTATGGTATGTTGAGGTATATTATCTTTTATTGCTATATTCTAAAGGAATTTTGAAATATAAATTCACGTAAGTGACCATGCTTGTACAGACATTCCAATAACTCCTGGGAAGATGTATTTCTAAGTAGTTGTGCAAAACTATAAACATCTTGGGCCAGAGAGGAGGGAGTTTATGGTACCTGTTATCTGCAGTGAACACAGGGCACATGAAATTCATTGTATCTCTTTATTTGACAACATAATTAAAAGAATTTTATAATTAATGGCTGCCCATTGGGTTTCTTTTTATTGTCCCTGAATTGGGAATAAATCAGATTGTTCTCTAGCTCCCATTACAGTATTTTTCAAAGCGGAATAATTTGTAAAGCTTTTTTTTTTTTTGCCTTCTGAAAAGCATTACTTTTCTTGAACAAAGCTATGAAAACCAACTAATCCAAGTTGAAATTATGAAAATTTCTTATGCAAATTGGAAGGTTTGATGATATATTCATTTGAAGAAATTTGAACCTGTTATCAAAATGCTCCAGGAAATACTTTAACTTCTTTATTATCAACAGCAAAAGGAATATGAATTCTATTTAGCTACCCAGTAAAGTGGAGACACCACCTTGGGGTTTGGATCCTTTTAAACAACTTTTGTTTTGTTTTCCTGATTGCAGTTGTAAGTGGATAGGATAAATCGGTCACTAGTTAGAGAAATTTCACCTTAATCCTTGAGCCTTAGAGCAACAGTGAATTTGAAATAAGTACCATGTTAACGTTGTTTTTGCAATATTATTAGAGGAGGTGACCAGCCAATCACAAAGGGTATGTGAAAATAGGATTGATTATTGAAGGAGAAAAAAAAAAAAAAAAGCTTGAGATCCCTAAAGAATACCTGTATGTTATAATACATACTTTGTTTTTTGTTTTTTTTTTTTACTTCTTTGGTGATTTATTTTTGCCCTTTCCAGATTTGAAAAAGTTTTCCATTTCAATAGTCTCAAAATGTGATATCAAATCCTAAGAAAGGGGGACTGGGTAGAGAGTTGAGGAGGTGGGAGTAGGGAGGGTGGCTTGGTTCAGTGGTGGGGAAGATGTAAGCAGTGCCTACTGCTATGAGTAGGTAAGAATCTCCAACAGAGTTTCATTGGCCAAGAGCTGAGCGTTCTGCCTTAACCTGTTCATAAATTGAGAGTTGATCTCAGAGGATAATAAAACTCATGTACAAGTTATAAGAAACCAAGCCCACTGCCATTGAGTTGATTCCAACTCATAGTGACCCTATAGGACAGAGAACTGCCCCTATAGCGTTTCCAAGGCTGTAATCTTTACGGACACAGACTGCCACATCTTTCTCCCATGGAGCAGCTGGCGGGTTCGAACCGCCAATCTTTTGGTTAGTAGCCAAGTGCTTTAACCGCTGCCCCACCAGGGCTCCTAGTTATAAGAAAACTCATCAGGAATTACATAAAGCTGAGCTGGTACGTGTCTGGTGATGTAACTTGAACATGCTGCCTAAGTTAAGCACACATCCAACAGACTCAGGTAACTGTAAATCCATCGGATAGATATAAAGTTCATCAAAAATGAACTTTGATAAAAACATGTAGTGCGTGGATTTATCTTCATCCCCGAATTCTCTTTTTTCTACCATTTCCTGCCCATATCTACCATTCCCCATTTACATCCTTATGCCCTCCTGCTCTTCCAATTCCTTCATCCTCTCGACACTGAAAAGGGTCTGATAGTTATCATTGAAACTGTTTCATTGTAGGGGGCAAAGGACACTAAAAAGCACAGTATTTTAGGAAAAAAATAAAATAATAGTGACTAAATTCATATAAATAAGTAAATTTTTGAGTTTGAATTTCAATCGATATGTGACCACAGCCTTGCATTTTCATTTTAAGTGGCATCTGTGTGCTATTTCTAAATTAAAAAAAAGTTGTCCCCTTTTGAATAACTTTCAGGCATCAGCAAATACATGGACAGCACTTTCTTGGGCAAAAGGCCCAGAAATCACATTGTACTATTCTGCAGGTCAGTCAGAGAGATGAGCCTGACTTAGTCCTTTCAGGTGGCTGCAGTCAAGGGAATCA
This sequence comes from Elephas maximus indicus, assembly GCF_024166365.1. NCBI lineage: Eukaryota > Metazoa > Chordata > Mammalia > Proboscidea > Elephantidae > Elephas > Elephas maximus. The sequence continues at coordinate 148,523,014 of NC_064846.1, read as the reverse complement.
AAAGACAGACACCATTGTGAACCTGAGCCCTGAAGACGTCAGTCAGAGATGTGGCCTGCCTGTAATGGCCCAGAGTCTGCTTCCAGAACATTCCAGAGCAGAGGATAGCATATTCCATTGCTATCAGATCTTCAAAAAGTAGAAATCCATCCTAGCCTTGATAAAAACCAAAGCCAAACCCACTGCCGTCGAGTCGATTCCGACTCATAGCGACCCTATAGGATGGAGTAGAACTGCCCCATAGAATTTCCAAGCAGCGCCTGGCAGATTTGAACTGCCGACCTCTTGCTTAGCAGCCGTAGCTCTTAACCACTACGCCACCAGGGTTTCCCCTACCCTTGATACTTTATATATTTTCCTACTCAGAAATTGCTGAAAATTATCATTAATTACTCAGCAAGGTATGGGTGTCATTTTATTTAAATTTTGGTTTCTGATTTAAGAAGTAATTATGCTGGTTGTAGGAATTTTGGGGAAATACAGAAAGGGATCGTGTTTCTTACACTTTACATTGTAAATGTTTTCTGCTCCTACTAAATATTTTCAGAAAACACTCTTTTAAGGGCTACATGATATTCATGTGAATGTCCTGTAATTTCATACCTAATGCTATTCAGATTTTCCCAATATTTATTACCACTTATAATGATGTGGGAAACCCTGGTGGCGTAGTAGTTAAGTGCTGCGGTGGCTAACCAGAGGGTCAGCAGTTTGAATCCACCGGGTGCTCCTTGGAAACTCTATGGGGCAGCTCTACTCTGTCCTATAGAGTCGCTATGAGTCGGAACCAACTCGACAGCACTGAGTTTTTGTTTTTTTTTTTTTTAATAATGCTGTGATGAGCAGCATTAACTATACATTTTTTCCCTGGTCTTTATAATTATCCTAATAGGACAGATTCATAAAATTAAAAATACTGGGTAAAAGGAAATCATTTTATTAAAGTATCTTGCTACATATTTTCAGAAGGCTTACCAGAGAATTTGTACAAACTCTCACTGGGAGTATATAATGATAACTGTTTCACCACACTGTCAACAATAATGATTATAACCACTTTTTAATCTTTAATAAAATGATAAAAAGATGGATCTTTGTAAGATGGAGCTCTTAAAGGAAAAATCTTCCTTGGACATCAAAATGACTTCCTCCTCTCTCCTTTTCCCTCTTCCTCCCTCTTCACTCATTGAGCACAAGTACCCTGTCTTTTTTTGAGTACCCACATTTGGAAGGTTTCAAATAAATCTAGTATATTTGGGTAAGGTTGATAAAATGTAGAAACAAAATTGCATGTTTACAGTCCCTATCCATTTTCTTCTTTCCCTCATCCAGAAGCTCAACTGAGACCTTTCTCTAGATCCTATGTTTCTTAATAGAGTACAGAGTAATCATGTGATATACTCTCGGTATATGGAACGCGTGCCCTTGTAAGTGTACGATAAGAATATGTACATACCACAAACGGCACAAGTTTCCAAATTTTCTGAAAGAGAAAATACGGAGGATACAGAGCAGAATAAGCTGCTTCGCAGTGCTTGTATTTATTTATTCATTTACTATTTGGTTTATTTTGTTAAAACTTTGCAAAAAAGCCTGCCCTTAGTGTTTCTGAGAGAGTAACAAGAATTCAAAGATGTTAACTTCTAGAGGAAAGTGCTTGATGGCAATCATAAAACCTCAAATTTTTAAGCCTCTGACCTTTTAACGGGACAAACACACATGCAACTTTTTTCTGTTCGACTATCTCCCATTGCCATCCAGTCAGTTCAATTCCTAGCAACCATATAGGACGAGAGTAGAACTGCCCCCTAGTATTTCCAAGGAGCAGCTGAGCTCTTAACCACTGCACCACCAGGGCCCCTGTCCAACTATAGACTAATTAAAATGTCACACTAGACATTAACTAGCACGCCTCGCCTTGTTACACTGTTGTATAGTTTGGAGAGTTTTAAATTTCAAGTAGACTGAGGGAAAAAAGTCCATACATGATAAGATTCTGATTGGTATTTCTATAGGGAAACTCCTTGATATGAAAATTATATATTTAGTTTATTGTGTTGCTAAAATAATTATACGTTCTGGAAAGTCACTTATTGTTCATGGAGTATGTTCTATTTCAAATATGATAGTTGATTTTTAATCAAATGAGACCCTTCTGGGAATTATTTTATGGAGTGAAAATCAGCCATCTAACTTGTATTTTCTAGGTCTATATTGTCATAGCTGCCATTTTCTTGAAATAAAACATACCTTTTGTGAATAATGTCTGTTCTATCTTACTAATCCTGGGAAACCTTTTTGTTTCCTCCCTAATATGAAGTAAAGTGTTGCTCCACTGTGGAAACAAAACAATTCAAGCGTTGAATTTGGTATCCAATTCTGCGTGTGGAATACGTTGCTGTCTGTTCTAAAAAATAGCGTTGCTGAATTGTGCAAGTGATGTACGTATGATCTTCATTCCCAGAGATGGGAAAGCTGGCATTGACCGTTTGTGTTTCTCCATCCACAATTACTCTTCTCGTTGTCTTGGAGAAAATGCAATGTTGTTGACTTTGGTGTTAGTGAACCATAGGAAATGCACCAAACATTTTCACTACCAATCTCAAATAAAAGAACCATAAAACTCCCCTTTATACTACGGCAGAAAAACAACAGTAACCAAAGTCTAAGTTTTTGTTGAAAAATAATATGTTCCTTGGCCCCTTAAAAAAAGACATGTAGATCAGCTATTGGCTGAAATACAGCTGGTTAGATGCAAATTAGAGCTTCTGGGCAAATAGACATCATAATTAAAACAAGACAAATAGAGACTGGTATTATAATTATTTAAACCGATGGCACTCAGTCTCCTCAGTTCCAATTTACGATACCATGAGAAGTGAAAGCAATAACTGTTGACAGCTGTTGTCATCTGATATCCTACTTTTGGCCCCAAAAAGCACCTTAAAAATTATGATTGTAACCTTAAAAGAAGTACTTGTCATATCAGTATTTCAGTTAATGTGTCACATGCTTACACAAATGATAATTCAATAAATGGTGCTCAGTATTAGTATTTGTTAAGTCAATATTTATTTGAGTACCTTATATGAATTTCACGGAGACTCAAATTCAGAGTCTTTACTTGGTGCCAGTGGGGAGGAATAGGCTGGAAAAAATGCAACTCTGCATGTTTGCTGTTAAAACTGCTACCTAAGCAGAAGTCCAACTTCCTTTTTAAGTGTCAAGAGCTCAAGGCCTAGTGCTAAGATAGGCTTGAAACCTAAAGAAGATGTGCATGGAGGTTAGCACAGCCATTATGGGCTGCTGATATCTAAAAGTTTGGAAGCCAGTTAAAGCACTTGATAAAATGTTTTAAAACCTGGGGTACAGACAATGTAAATGAGTCAGCTTGTTCTTACTTTGGGAAAAGGCCAGAAGAGAGAGATGATGGCAAGAAAGCAAAGATGCAAGAAAGAGAGTGTTGTCACAAAACCAACACAGAGTCCAACAAAATTTCTACTCCCTGCTCTAGTTCTCTTGCTGGACACAAACATATATCAGGCAGTTTGCTTTTTCGCTATAGCATCAAACCAAACCGAACCAAACCCATTGCTGTCGAGTCCGTTCCAACTCATAGCGACCCTATAGAACAGGGTAGAGCTGCTCCATAGGGTTTCCAAGGAGTGGCTGGTGGATTTGGCTCCATAGGGTTTCCAAGGAGTGGCTGGTGGATTTGGCTCCATAGGGTTTCCAAGGAGTGGCTGGTGGATTTGGCTCCATAGGGTTTCCAAGGAGTGGCTGGTGGATTTGAACTGCTGACCATTTGGTTAGCAGCCGAGCTTTTAACCACTGTGCCACCAGGGCTCCACAGCATGAAAGGTATACTTTGTTATTGGCCATTTCAAAACCTTATTTTTTTTTCCACAATCCTAGATTTAGGAATTTTAGGAGGTAGAAGTTTCTTAAAAGTTATCAAAATCAAAGCCTTTTCATTTTTTTACTGATGAGAAATGGGGACCAAATATGGCTACATGACTTTTATAATGTTACCAAATTTACAAGAACATGCTCATCGTCATCATCATATTATAATTATTATGGTACAATAAAAAGCAAACATATGGCAGAGGCTCCAAGTTCAGGCTGTTTTGTCAGACAGACCTAGGTGGCTATTCAGCTCTGCTACTTAACTAGTGATGTGACCTTGAACAACCAGCCCCCAGTTACCTCAGCAATAAAAACCATGAGAGTATCTACCCTTATGTAGCTGGTGTGGATGTTTAATGAGCTAAGACATATAAAGGCTTAGTACATTATGTGACATACATTAAGTGTCTAATAAATGTTTGTTGTTAATACTTGAGGTTTTCTTAATGTTACAAATAGAATGTTACCTATAGAAGAAATCTGAAATGCAGTTAATGTTAAAATAATGTATAATAATGTTAGAATTATGCATTTTGAATGCCAATACTTGTTTGATCATGCATGTGTTCTTACTAACGTGTCATACTATGGCAGTAGACATGGGCTTCATTACAGGATGAGTATTACCGTATTTTTACTCAAATAATGCATGCCTTCTACATTTATTTGCTTGCAGCACCCTCCCCTGAGAGGTATTTCATAAGCACACTATGCTAATGTTTTTACAGCAACTTGTGGAAGAGGATTGGCATGGTGTGCTTGTGAGGGTGTCTCCCGGGGAGAGGGCACAGCTGGCAAACCAACGCAGAAGGCACACATTTTTTGCAAAAAACACAGTATTCTGGAAAATTAATTTCTATCTCCCCCCTGAACACAATATGTGTACTAAATTTTTTGTACTTAAATGAAGCTTTATCTTTAGAAATTATTGATTTTAGAATTCTTAGTTCTTCAACAAGTCTATCCAAGTGTAGTTATAACAGAAGAAAATGATCCCCTTCCTTACTTAAAAAAAAAATTAATGGACACTTTATGTCACCCATGTCACCCATGTGGTGGTTAAGTGCTACAGCTGCTAGCCAAAAGGTTGGCAGTTCAAATCCACCAGGAGCTCCTTGGAAAACGTATGGGGCAGTTCTACTCTGTCCTATAGGGTCGCTATGAGTCGCAATCGATGGCAACCAACCCAAACCCACTGCCGTCGACCCTATAGGACAGAGTAGAACTGTCCCATAGAGTTTCCAAGGAGTGTCTAGTGGATTACAACTGCCGACCTCTTGGTTAGCATCCATAGCACTTAACCACTACGCCACCAGGGTTTAAACTGTTAAGAAATGAAATGACGTATTGCATTGGGTAAATCTGCTGCAAAAGACCTCTTTAAAGTGTTAAAAAGCAAAGATGTCACTTTGAGGACTAAGGTGCACCTGACCCAAGCCATGTTATTTTCAATCACATCATATGCATGTGAAAGCTGGACAATGAATAAGGATGACCAAAGAAGAATTGATACCTTTGAATTATGGTGATGAGGAAGAATATTGAATTTTCCACCCTCTTGCACTTTCCTTTTCTATAAAAACCAAAAAAAGAACAAACCCATTGCCATCGAGCTGATTCTGACTCATAGCGACCCTATAGGACAGAGTAGAGGTGCCCTGTAGAGTTTCCAAGGAGTGCCTGGTAAATTCAAACTGCTGACCTTTTGATTAACAGCCCTAGCACTTAACCACTATGCCACCAGGGTTTCCTTGATGGTAACAGGTTTGGGTTTTTCGGTTTATGTCACATAAATGTGTGAATGTCCATCAAGAAAATTGTAAGAGTAAAAAATATTCTTTTTGACAAACTCAGGAAATTCAAGTATAATATTTCTTAAGATAGGTACACAGAATAATTTTACAAAACAAAACATCAAACCATCATGGCTGTCAAGTGCCTTATGAAGGTTTTAGTGGTAGTCACATTCATTTTATATAGCGAAATACTGCCAAGTCGTTCTTAATGACTGAAGTTGACTAGCATGGAAAAATGCAGTAAGTCTCCTGTGTTGACAAGAAATCCTCCCGAATTTGCCAAGCAAATGCCAATTTATCAGAAATAAACCTATCAAAGGAGATTATGGTGTAGAATAGGGAAAGAGGTTTCTGAATGAGTACGTACCGCGTGACTGATATTCATTAAAACAGAAACTATAAAAAGACCCGAATCGTTTAAAATTTGAATCTAAAAAGAGAAGTTCACCCATAAATTTCCTCTTGAATTTTGGCTAAATAACTGAGCATTCTGAAATTATATCCAGACTCTTCATGAAAAAGAACTTGTGCTTGAATACGGTTATGAAAATAGCATGCCAGTATTTTAACCTTAAAACAGTTTAATGTTATAACACTTAGCATTCCACTCCTACCCTAGTCCACCAAATTAATATGTTCCTACGTATTTGTGGGTAAATTAAATCATCATAATTTCAGAGAAGTGGTCCCTTCATTTTTGATTGATCTTTAATTAGCAGTGGCTTAACAGGTCAGCGTTAAGAGGCTCTGTCCCCCAGTGTCTCTTAAGCAGCTAATGATCAATGGAAGATTTATATGCACAGGGGAAATCTACTATTTAAAGAAACTCAGTAGTGAACAATTTTATATAAGGATCCTTTTGTAATTGAATAATCACTCCCATAACTTTTCTCTGTGGTAGTGAAGATTTTTACATTTTCATAAGGTAAAGTTCATCAGTATGAAACTGCAAGTGGCATTTCTAACTCACCCCGCTTGAAGTTCATCCACCCATCACCTCATGTGACTTCCCCATGTCTGTCAGTGGAAACTAATGTCCCTAATGTGACATTCTGCCTCCTCAGAGGAAATATTAAATTTTATTCACCAGCTGCAGGATCAACAGTATTTCATTTTAACCTAATTCTACGAAAATTGATGTGCTAGGGTAGAATATTTCTGTAACCAGAATATCTCATGCCCCGTTATGACAAATGAGTTTATTTTCATAAAGAATACACTTTGAAGGCCATCCTACTATGTGATTGATCTGCCTTGGTTTTATTGAAACGCATCCTAATAGAATGACTTCCCATGGTGTCATTTGTTTTCTCATCATTAAAACTGCGAGGAGAGTTCTGATTCTGAAATTTAAAGGGAGCACATTGTATTTTGATTCTTCTGAAATTTGTATGGCCCTTCTAATTATATCATTCTGCTTATCACTTATTTTTATCTTAATGTGTGCATATGTATTTAATAACATTTTCATTTTTGATATGAAAGTGTATACAATGCGATTGGACCTGTAACTTTATGAATGAGGCTATTACCAAGATGTGCCTAAACATATGCTCCAAAACATGCCAGGTGCTTACACGGGAGCCTACTATGCACAGTATCCAGAAGGTTTTTAAACCTGAGCCCCACAGCAAAATCTCATGAAGAAGCCTCTTTTCAATCTACCGCACAAAAGCCCAACACAATTTTCTCAGAAACACTAAGCATCTTTTTTAAAAATTTTATTTTTTAAATATGTAAAATCTAATTACAACATGTACTAATGACTTGAATAAAAATAAGAAGAAAGATTTTTTTAAAAAAACCTTTAAAAGTGTTGTTTTTGTTTTTTATCCAAAATTCATCTTTACTGAAGCCTTGGCCCAATGGCCTTGTCAGAAGACTCCTCCTACTTCCACTTCCCTTCTGCAATGAGTATGAACGAAGCTTTCAAGTTGCTTAGGATACCAAGGGATTCGGCAATTCTCTCTCCCTCCTACCTCCACCAGTGGTCTTCTCAAACTCACAAACAAGCTACAGGCTTTCTCACTCTCTGAGAGTTTCTGTTTCTAGTTTAATAAAAGCAGGGCACCCTCCTCAAACTTGATGCCAAAGAATCATGTCTACAGAATGTTGGTGGCTCTTTGAGTTGGACGAGAACAAAGGAAAACGCATTACTTTTCTGGCAAAATGAAATCAAGCGCACCCTGTCACATTAACCCATCCCTAGAAACAGGATACTTACCAAATGACGAGCTCTAGGAAATTTTGAGATTATTTCCACAAATATTCACTAGGAAGACATTATGTGAAATAGCTTAGGAAAAATTCAGTGAAAAAGGTTTTGTTTTTCTTCTTAAAAGAAAAACAAAGGAAAAGAAATTTTTTGTGCCAATTTTAAATACAGTTTTATTTAAGACATTGCATTTTCCACTTACGATAAAGTGCTAATAAAGTGCAGTGCTGGCTTCCTTTCCCTATGCATAGTCCATATTCAAGAATTGAGACTACCCAGAAATTTAGTATAGCACTGTCACTTTTAAAACTGCCACTGAATGTGCTACAGATTTGGGTCCTTGAATTGTTTCCTGTGGAACAATATTACGATATCTGTGCTCGGGGATTGGCTTCATCAACTTCTTCAGTGATGGATCCAGAAGAGGCACCACTAGATGGAGGAGTTCCACCACCAGGGAAGCCCCCAGGCATTCCTCCAGGCATGCCTCCTGCACTCAGGTACAGCTTGGTAATGATGGGGTTGCAGACTTTCTCCAGCTCATTCTGCTGATGTTCAAAATCTTCCTCCTTTGCTAACTGATTCTTATCAAGCCAGTTGATAATTTCATTGTACTTGTCAAAAATCTTGTTTGTCCTCATCATTGGTCTTGCCTTGAAGTTTTTCATCTTCAACTGTTCCTTTCATGTTAAATGCATAGGATTCAAGTGAATTCTTAGAGGACATCTTGTCCCTCTGTTTCTCATCTTCAGCTTCGTACTTCTCAGTGTCCTAGACCATATGCTCAATGTCTTCATTACTCAAGCGGCCCTTGTCATTAGTGACGGCAATCTTGTTCTCTTTTCCAGTACTCTTATCCTCAGCTGAGACACTGAGGATGCCGTTGGCATAAATAGCAAAAATGACTTCAATCTGAGGCGCACCACAGAGTGCAGGAGGTATGCCAGTGAGTTCAAACTTGCCAAGTAGGTTGTTATCCTTGGTCATGGCACTCTCACCTTCACAAACGTGAATGAGTACTCCAGGGTTGTTCTCAGAGTAGGTTGTGAAGGTCTGTGTCTCCTTGGTAGGAATGGTAGTATTGTACTTGATGAGGACAGTCATGACTCCACCAGCAGTTTCAATACCAAGGGAAAGAGGAGTGTCAAGAGCAGTAAATCTTGAACATTTTGATTTGTCTCCAGATAAGATAGCTGCCTGTATAGCTGCACCATAAGCAATCAGCACTGATGGTCTTGTTCAATTCTTTTCCACTGAAGAAATCATGAAGAAGTTTCGAATCTTGGGAATACTGATAGAACCACCCACCAGGAGAATGTCATGGATTTATGACTCATCTAGCTTGGAATCCCTAAGGGCTTTCTCCACAGGGTTCAGGGTGCCATGGAACAGGTCACCATTCAATTCTTCAAACGGGCACGGGTGATGGATGAATAGAAGTAGATCCTTCATAGAGAGAATCAATCTCAGTACTGGCCTGGGTGCTGGAAGATAGAGTGTGCTTTGCACGTTCAAAAGCAGTGTGGAGGTGACGAACAGCCCTCTTGTTCTCGCTGATGTCCTTCTTATGCTTGTGCTTGAACTCGGCAATAAAAATTTGATTGCCAAAGTCTTCTCCACCTAAGTGAGTGCCTCCATCTATAGATTTGACCTCAAAGATTCCATCTTCCGTGGTGAGGATTTACACATCAAAAGTGCCACCTCCTAAGTCAAAGATTAACACATGTCTTTCACACCAACTTTTTTATCTGAGACATAAGCAGCAGTTGGCTTGTTGATGATTCTGAGTACATTGAGGCCAGCAATGGTTCCAGCATCTTTGGTAGCCTGACACAAAGAGTCATTACAGTAGGTTGGTACAGTGACAATGGCATTGGCAACAGTCTTCCCAAGGTAGGCTTCTGCAATTTCCTTCATCTTCGTCAGAACCATAGATGACACCTCCTCTGGATAGAAACTTTTGGTCTCTCCCTTATCCTTATATTCTATTTGGACCTTGGGCCTGCCTGCATCACTCTACTCCATGAAGGGCCAATACTTCATATCAGACTGGACAACAGCATCATCAAATCTTTATCCAGTCAGACATTTGGCATCAAAAACAGCGTTAGTGGGATTCATCGCAACTTGGTTCTTTCTGGCATCACCGATCAATCACTCAATATCAATGAAAGAGGTATAGCTTGGGGTGGTTCGGTTGCCCTGATCATTTGCAATTATCTCCACTTTCCCTAGCTGGAAGACACCCACATGGGAGTAGATGGTGCCAAGATCAATGCCAACTGCAGGTCTCTTAGGCATGATTGCTCAGAGTAGGGCCCGGCTAGTTGACAAAAGAAATACAGTCTGAAGAGCTGCCATGGGTTCAATGAGCAGAAAAACAAAATTTTAGTGTATCAGATGATAATGTCAATTAGAAACTTTAAGACTTTGTAATTAATCAATTAAATTTTTAAATGCTTTCTGAATGTTGTGCCTATTTTTGTCTAAATTTACGTACGATGTAATTAGACTATTATTATATGCTTTATTATAATACAGCCTGTTTATTAGCATGAATATTTGCTTCAGAATTATATATCACATACTCTAATTTACAAAAGGATTTATACAAAGATATTATTCTTAGGCATAAATGTAATGATTAGTGTTTTTAAAGCCCTTCTATATTTTTTGGATATTTCCCATGAATAGTGTGTTTTTACTCCAACGCTGTTTATTAGCATTTGCTACAAATTAGAGAGTGGGAGTAACATTTTTATATAATGGAGATAAATAAAACAAGAGTACCTTATATTAGATGAATAAATGAGCTTTCAGCTTCAGGTGAAGTTAAGTGTCACTGAAAATATCAGTTGCTATATATGAAAGAAATGTTAAATCAAGAGGAAATTCTACTGTTGACAGATTACAGGGCAGATGGGCCTTTATTTCCTTCTAGTCACCATTTATGTGCATTACACAAAATAGGGGATTGAGGCAAGTAGATAAACAATTTAGAAGGGAAAAAAATGTATATATATATTCATTTTTGTCTCAAATAGACAGCTGATTCAAACAAAAGTTCATTAGAGGATTTGTTGTTGTTGTTGTCAACTTCCTGTGCCTAGACAAAATTTATACTTGAAGAATTACAGATTCTAATATTTCATAGTTCGGGCTCAGATCATAGGTGACAAGCCACTTAAAAGGCAGGAGTGGTGCTGGCCTCAAGGACAACTAGAACAATGTTGGAATACTCTCTTTCTTCTCTGCTTCTCTTCAGATGGTGTCTTTCTTTACAGAGGTGGAGCACTGCTGGCGGGTGGAGGAGGAGAAGGGAAGACACACAAGGTGGGGGCCGGTATTTTCCTCAGTCTTCTAATCAGAAGTAAAAGTGGAATTTGGAACTCTAGCTGGAGTTTGAAATTCTCTTGGAAGGAACTTTGATTGGCCTAACTTGAGCTTCACATTTAAACCTTGGACAGATCACTATAGCAACAGAGGTGAGGTGCTTTGACTCGGTGGCTGCCGTATGTTCTCTTCCCTGTGGTGAGAAAGCCCATACATTTGTATGAACGCATGAATGTGTGTATTGGGTGGGAGCTTGTACCAGACAAAAGGCAGAAGAAGAAGCAATAGTCATTACAGAGTCCGTCTTTCACATTCGATATCTGTTTTCTTTAACTTCTTTGGCTAATCCACAACTTATTGACTTAGTTGTTACCCTTATTACACCTTTTCATTAACTTAGTGAGGTCAGAACTAGAAAACCTGATGTCTTTCAGAGCAGTCACTCTCAGACTGAAAACTCTTGCCTCTCCTCCCAACTAATACTGATATTCCCTTCCCTTCTTTGTATCTGTAGGGCATATTTCTCAGCACCAGACCTAAATCCATCTCTCTCTTGTCTCTAACCTGTGTGTTACATTATTTCTCAATCTTATACTTAATGTGAACCTCAAACCAGGTGTCAAATTCTAAGCTGTTAGGGACATTTTCAAGTAAAAGATACAGTTCCTGAAAAGATAGAAACTCTAAAGCATGATCATTAACTCAAATGTTATTGTTATTAGGTGCCATCGAGTCAGTTCTGACTCATAGTGACCCCGTGTATAGCAGAACAAAACATTGCACGGTCCTGCACCATCCTCACAACAGTAGGTATATTTGATCCCATTGATAATTGCCACTGTAAATCTATCTCATTGGGAGTCTTCCTCTTTTTCACTGACCTGCTACTTTACCAAGCATGATGTCTTCTCCAGGGATTGGTCCTTCCAGGTAACATGTCCAAAGTAAGCGAGATAAAGTCTCACCATCCTCGCTTCTAAGGAGCATTCCGGTTGTACTTCTTCCAAGACAGAATGCTCAAATGAATGAAATATACATGAGTAAAGTGAGGCCAGGAGTAATACAATAAAGAGTAGTGAGGACCATGGTGAAATGGGTAACATATGTCCTGCTTACAGGGCTTCAAATTCATTTTTAACACCAAAACCAAACCAAACCCATTGCCTTCAATTTCCATTCATAGCGACCCTACAGGACAGAGTAGAACTTCCCCATAGAGTTTCCAAGGAGCATCTGGTGGATTCCAACTGCCAACCTTTTGGTTAGCAGCCATAGCTCTTAACCACTATGCCACCAGGGTTTTCATTTTTAACACCAGGAGGGCTAAATAAAACATGTTTTGTGAGTAGTTTTAGTAAAATGACCTCAGTATCTGATCCCTTGGTTGATGAATCCAGTCTTTGTGCCCACCAAATACGATTTCACTGTGGAGTCACCTTAAAAATCATATAGGTTTGAATTAGGATCTGGATTCAGAATGGCTATCATGGAACATGAATCCGTTCCATCATGCTGCAGATTGCAACATACTATAGAGTGATTTGTAACATCTTTGGAACAACTAACATAAAAGGAGCTCCCATCAGAGAATCAGGGAATTTACAACAACACAGTTAATCATGAAAGGAGAGTTACCCCATTGGGTGACGCAGGAATCATAAAGGTAGAATCAAATGGGCAAATTCTCTTTAGCAATATGCCCCCCACAGAGAAGTAGCTATGCCTCTTTTGTTATTACGTATTTGCTAAGTTAACAAAAGTAGAGACATCTGTTAACTATCTCAGCAGACATTTTTACTTACTCCTCTCTTCACAAATTTCTTCTAGATGTATCTTTGTTCCTAAGGCCCCATACTTGAGAGTGGGTGTCACTTAATTGACTTGCAAGGATATACCAAGAAAAAGATAGGCTAGAAGATCAGTGATTATCCTTGCCTCATTAATTGGAGCCTACAGGTAGTAGGTTTAATGGATTTAATGCAATCATCATTCCTATACATGGTGATCAGGGTCAAGAGTTGGGACAACAGAGAGTAACAGACTCAGTTTGTCAGGCTGTCAGTTTTGATTGGATCAGAAAATCCTCATTGTAAATCGAAAGAATGCTATGGTCCTTGCTTAAAATATTATGTGTTTGCTTCTTGCCTAGAAGATAAAGGAGAGTCACTTCATGATATGGCCCCGTTTTGACTTCATAGTTTCATTTGCCCTTCCACTAAGCCCTCACCACCAGCCAGGCATTCCTGACCATACCATGAACTTGCATGACTGCATCCTTTGCGGATGCTGTGCCCACCATCTGGAATTCCCTTTCTTGCCTCTATCCCTTGTGCCTACCTACTTAAATTTTTAGACTCACCTCATGTCACCTCTATGAAGTCTTGCCTGACTGCACTCCCAATAAAAACCAAAGAAACGAAATTTGTTGCTGTCCAGTTGTTTCCAACCTATGGCATCCCCATGTGTTACCAAGCAGAACTGTCCCATGGGGTTTTCTTGGCTGTAATCTTTATGGAAGCAGGTTGCCAAGCCTTTCTTCAGTGGTGCCACTGAGTAGGTTCAAACCACCAACTTTTGGTTAGTAGATGAGCACAAACTGTTTGCGCCACCCAGGGTCCTTTTGTACCCCCACTAGGCAGGATTAACTATCACCTGTCAAATGCTAGCAAGCCTCTTTTCATACTTGCATTACAGCATTTCTCTCATTCTTTTGTGTACCTATCTTTGTGTGTCTATTTCCCTTACTGCACTGGGGAGTCTTACAGAATGGACTACAGTGTTTTCATCTTCACATCCCTAAAATGTCAGTCAATACCTGATACACAGAAATATATGAATGGACAAATCGTGTAGCATCTACTCAGCTCTAATGCACATAAATAAAAGCCAGCATTTGTAACTGACCTTTTTCAGTAGCTGTATACTACAGAGTAATGGAGTACAGCGCACTAAAACTGTTGGTTTTGATTTGATTGCCTGGTGTGATTGAAGATTCCCCTTCATGGATGAGGGAGACAGATAGGTAGAGAAGGGCCCAGGAGTTTGGCTGCGCTATGAAGATCTAACAGGTAAACCCGGCAATAAATCAAATCCAGATTAGACAGAGGAGTCAAGCTCGGATGGATAGTGAAGGTCAGCAGAGCAGTGGGTCAAGTTTGGAGAAATAAATAGGAGTTAAAAGAACAATTACATATCATAGTCCAGCTAGGAAACTGGTCAAGGGTTGAAGGTTAACTGACATCTTGAGTTTAGGTCAGATCTCTAAAGTTTAGGCAAGTAGAATCCACAATCTTAAGAACTGGAATGAGAAATGAATTCACTAATTCCATGTACTACTTTTTTATTGAGTGTTCACTGGGCACACAGTCTGGTAAAAGCTTCCTGCAGTACAGCCTTGGCTAACTTCAGGGATGATCCTTTTTCTTCAAGAAGAGGCCAAGACTTTCTGTCCTCATTTCCACATTCAGCAGTGAGTGCGTGCCAGCCCTCAGTCAAAGTCAAGGTCCTATAGTTGCAACGTTCCTTGAGTAATGATCATAATCTCTCTTTGCTCCTGAAGTGTTTACATCTGCAAGGCATTTTTATATGTTGGCTCATTTAGCCTCTTCAACAGCCTGTGAGGTCTGTATTGTGCCTCCATTTTACAGATTGTGGCTGAGGCTTATGTGCTAGGCTTCTTGGGACATTTTTAAACATGGAAGTGTATTGATTGTGATTTCCTTCTTCACCTCTTTGTTCAAAGGTTCTAATTGTGAGCAATGCTCTTTTAAGTCATGCCCTCCATGACCCTCCTGTAATATTTAGAATGGACTCTGTCCTTATTGACTACTTTGATTTCTCTTTTATTTCACTGCTAACAGATTCTGCGTATCATGAAATAGAACATTTAATAATAATGCAATTGCACATGAACTTGTCCGCGGGTGGCTTTATACCCTTCCTGTTCAGTTGCATGTCTTCTGGATCTGCTTCTGTTCATCTTTACCTCCTTTCTTACTCCCATTTTTTTTGTACTTCTGCCCTCTCAAGTACACTTTAACAGACACTTTTCTCCTTCCACTGATCATCAAGCATTAATTTTTATTTTTTTTCAAGGCTCTTAGGAAAATGGAAGTGCTTAGAGCATTCATGAACAGAATGTCCCGTTGGCTGCAAAAGTTAATGTGAGAAACGCAGCAAGTTGTAATCCCTTCTTAAATAGCAAGGAAAAAGCAAGTGGTCTTATTCCACTTCTTAAAATAGACAAAGTGGAACTAATAATTGACTTGTCAATTTACTGTGACTATTAATTCCCTGCGCACAATGCTGGCCTTTGTTAATTTAGGATTCACATTTTCTTTCCGAATATAATTATCTGACTATATATAGAGAAGTAATTTAAAGCCAGCTAATGATTGTTTGAGCATTTAGAGTTAAAAACTATGTAGACATTAGTAAATTATCCATTTAGAAAACCTGTAACAATTGGATCAAAATTAATGTTAACCAAAAAGTTAAATTGGACTTTGGTATTTTTATGACATTTACAGGACATATTGCCCACAGCTTGTAAATGTATGTTAACTTTAAAGAACTTGGTAAGGTTTATACAGAAATTGAAATGCCCTTGTTATGTAAATGTATACTGCATTAACCTAATAAAGTAATTTGCAATTTCTCCTATGGGGCTGGCATTTACCAGGTGCAAGGCCCCATAAACACCAGTATTAGGAAACTTCCACCAATTGTGAAGATGATTATAAGAATGAAGGTAGCACAGTCATAAAGTGAACTCTTCATTTTAAACATCAAAGACTAAAATAATCTAATTATTAATTTTAATTTTATAATAGCATACTGTTATGGATTGAATTGAGTCCCCCCAAAATGTGTGGAAAATTGGCTAAGTCATGATTCCCAGTATTGTGTGATTTTCCACCATTTTGTCATCTGATGTGATTTTCCTATGTGTTGTAAATCCTACTTCTATGATGTTAATGAGATGGGGTTAGCAAGAGTTATGTTAATGAGGCAGGACTCAATCTATAAGATTAGGTTGTGTTTTAAGTCAATCTCTTTTGAGATGTAAAAGAGAGAAGAGAGCAGAGAGACATGGGGACTTCATACCACCGAAAAACAAGAGCCAGGAGAACAGTGCGTCCTTTGGACCTTGGGTCCCTGTGCTGAGAAGCTCCTTGACCAGGGAAGATTGATGACAAGGACATTCCTCCAGAACCGACAGAGAGAGAAAGCCTTCCCCTAGAGCTGTGAGGGAATAAATTTCTCTTTGTTAAAGCCATCCACTTGTCTTTTGGTAGGGGACTTGCCGTTGACTAAGTGAGAAATTCAGTGGCCTGAAGCCCTTCATCTTCAATTGTCTATAACGATTCTTAACTAAGAATGAGAATCATAAAAACCTGCAGAACTTTTGCAAAATACGTGTACAGGCGGTCCCCAAGTTATGAATGAGATCGGTTCCTAACCGTGTCTTTAAATCAAATTCGTACTTTCGGAACCGGTGCATACGGTTTCACTTACTTACTTACGTGCAAGAAAAGGCTCAAAGCCTTTTCAATGATTTAAAAGCTGCATGTGCAGCAAGCAAAGGTGATTGTGATGAAGAATTTGTTGTGAGTAGGGGTTGGTTCAATTGTTTCAAAGTGAGGGCAAATTTACATACTATTAAAGGGCAAGTACTAGTTGTCAGTAAGTCTGACATTCATAGCCCAGGAAATTACCATGCTCAGGTTCCTAGCTTCCCTGCCCTCCTTACCTGCACCCCCATACCTGAAATTTTAATTTATTGGATCTGGAATGGAGGTTGAGAATCATTGTTCTCTGTCTTGTTGGAACTTTCAAGGTCTTCAAGTGAAATTTTTTTTTTTAGTCTTATATATAGAATTTCTGATCTGATGGGTCTGATTTTTTTTAGTCATTGTTATGATCTCCATGCTTCTGGAGGTATTTGCTATGCATGTGAGGGAACTCACAGACACATTTGGGTTATCTCATCAGTCTTTTTTCATCAGTCAGGCTGTTATTGCCAATAAAGGAAGCTCTATAACTCAGGCATAAAGGGTTCAAATGAGGGCATCTAAGGATTCTTCCAAATGGAAGCTTGTATGAAACTATTCTGGGAAATAAGGATGGGGACAAAGTGGAGAAGGCACTGCTCAGAGCATAGTGGAAATCCAGCAACAATTTGAGTCACTTACCTTACTGAAAAGTTATCTCCTCTGTATCTGTATTGGCTTCCTGTGGTTGCTGTAACAAATTGCCACAAACTTGTTGACTTAAAATGCAAACATTTGTTCTCTCATAGTTCTCGAGGCCAGAAGTCTGAAATCAAAGGCCATGCTCGCTCTGGTGGCTGTAGGGGAGAATTGGTTCATCTCTTTTAGCTTTTGGAGGCTGTCTGCATTCCTTGACTTAGGGCTACATCATCACTCCAGTATTTGCCTCTTTGGTTAAGTCACCATCTCCTCTGTGTCTTCCCCTCTTCTGTCTGCCTCATATCTCATCTCTCACCCTGCCTTTCTTTTATAAAGACACTTGTCATTGGATTTATGCCCCACTTGGATAATCTGTGATGATAGTCTCATCTCAAGATCCTTAATTTAATTACATCTGCAGAGACACTTTTTTTCCAAAGGAAGTAACATTTACAGGTTCCAAGGGTTGGGACATGCACACATCTTTTGGGGGAGCCACCATTTAACCCACTACAGTATCTGTCACATGTTTTATTCTATTTGCTAAGACTATGATACTGAGTCAAATTTACGGGATGAATGAACAGTTTCTTGTCAGCCAGAGACCTCTTAACTGCCCTCGATAATTATCAGGGCCCAACAATTATGTGTGTGTGTGTGTTGTAGTCATTCGTTTTTTTCACTTATGGATAATTTTTCCCAGTAACCCTGTAGATTACCAAATGCGGAAGACAGTCTTAGACGTTATGCATAGCATAAGAGTTTTGAATAAGTAAAGCAAAGGGAAACATCCCTCCAAACCGTTTCCAAGTACAAGAAAAAAAAAAAAAACATGATTAATTCCAGTAGTTCTGAGAAAGCAAAGAAAGTTGGATCCTATCTCTTCAGAGGTGAATTCAATTGTTCTCTTACATTTGGCAAGAGCTGATTCACCTGAAATAGAAAAGGATGTCTGTTCAGAAGTGAGTTAGTTATTATATCTACCAATGGAAAATGGCATATTGTTCCCAACCAAAGTCTTCACAAATAAACATTTGGGAATAATTTGCCTTTCTCCATTAGTAGACACATCCTGGTATCTAGCCATAACAATTATAACTTTTTAAACTATGGAACTAGTTGCTTACCTTGTTCATTTTCCTAGGTCATATAATTCATCAGTAGAGTTATATTAAAACTTTTTAGAGGTGCTAATAAGGAAGTATTCATTTCATCAAGGATTTATTGAACGCCGGCTGCATGTCCAGCACAGTGTTAGGCAAAGCAGTAAGTAAATACTAAGACAAATGTATTACGTGAGTTCGGAGAGGAAGAACTGGTTTCAAAAGTAGGGTCAAGCAAGGCCTCATGGTGAAAATGTTATGTGAGCTATACCTTAATTAAGGAGTAGAATTTCGGCAGACAGAGAACTAGAAAGGCATTGGCAAAGAAAGACTGGTGTTAGGACAAGCAGAGAGTTGAGAAAGATTTGGAAGGTGGACAGTACTGCAGTCAGCAGAAGCAGGAGATAGATGAAAGAGTAGTGCCAGAAAAATGAATGCAACCAGATCACAGAGTATCTTGATTGCTATACTTAAGAATTTAGATATATTTTTCACTAGCTAATGGTTTTGTTTTTTTTTTTAATGTATATGTCCACATAAGGTTTAAAAATTGTTTTAAGAAGGAGGGGTAGAAGAGAGTCCAAGGTATATCCAATATTCTTTGCCATGAATATACCATTAATACTCGTTGCCGTCAGTCGAGTCAATTCCAACTCATAGCAACCCTATAGGACAGAACAGAACTGCTCCACAGAGTTTCCAAGGTGCAGCTGGTGGATTCAAACTGCTAAACTTTTTGGTTAGCAGCTGAATGGTTAACCACTGTGCCACCAGGGCTCCATACCATGAATATACCATGGACTGCCAGAAGAACAAACAAATCTATCTTGGAAGAAGTACAGTCAGAATGTTTTGTTGTCTTACTTAGGGTTGCTCTGAGTCAAAACAGAAGAAAGCCCAATTAGTAAGGTAGTCTCATAGTAGACTATAGAATTAATAAGAGAAAGAAGAAACCAGAGGCCAGAAAATCAATTGGGAAACTAATTGTCTAGGCGAGAAGTGATAGATTAGGATCTGAGAAAGGTCATATTTGAGAGGATCAGATTTCAGAGAAAACTAGTGGTGAGGTATAAATTTTGTTTTGGGTTTTATAGACTAATAGGAAGTAAATTTGACAGAGAAAGGAGTCAAGGAAAACACATTTTAATTATGGCCGACTAATAGGAGGAGGTGGTGCCAGTAATAACAAGAAGGTCAAAAAGAAGAGCAATGTTTGGGGAAATACATTGAGTCAAATAGTGGTTATGGGCTGGTGGTAAATTTTGGCAAGGCTCTCCCACAGTTGGAAATATGGACAGAGCTTAGGTGAGGTGTTTGGCCTAGACTGTATTTGAGAGAATGAAAACCCTGGAGGCATAGTAGACCAAAAGGTTGGCAGTTCGAATGCTCCAGGCACTCCTTGGAAACTCTATGGAGCAGTTCTGCTCTTATAGGGTTGCTATGAGTCAGAATTGACTTGATGGCAACGAGTTTGGATTTTTTTTGGTATTTGAGAGATTCTCCTAGAAGTGACATGGGAAGTCAGACACTTAGTGTTCAGAGGGACAACATTTATTTCTCTCATTCTATCTTAAATTATTATTGCAATAATTAAGTATACTAATTTCTGTATAGGAGCCCTGGTGGTGCAATGGTTAGCCACTTGGCTGATAACTCAAAGGTCGGTGATTTGAACCCACCAGTGGCTCCGCAGGAGAAGAGACATGATGATCTGCTCCGGTAAAGATTATAGCCTAGGAAACCCTATGGGGTGGTTCTACTCTGTCGTATAGGGTCCCTATGAGTCGGGATCAACTCCATGGCACCCAACAACAACAATTTCTGTACATCTTATTTTCCCCACGAGAACAGGTTGTTGTTGTTTTTGTTAGATGCTGAGTCCGTTCCAATTCACAGCAGCCCCTGTGTACAACAGAACGGAGCACTGCCGCATCTGTGCCATCTTCACAATCTTTGTTATGCTTGAAACCATTGTTGCAGTGACTGTGTCAATCCGTCTTGTTGAGGGTCATCCTATCTTTCATTGACCAAGCATGATGTCCTTCTCCAGGGACTGGTCTCTCCTGATTACATGTCCAAAATATTTGAGACAAAGTCTCGCCATTCTTAGCTGTATTTCTTCCAAGACAGATTTATTTGTTCTTCTGGCAGCCCGCGGTATGTTCAATATTCTTTGCCAACACCATAACTCAAATCTATCAAGTCTTCTTCAGTGTTTGTTATTCATTCTCCAGCTTTCGCATGCGTATGAGGCAATTGAAAATACCATGGCGTGGGTCAGGGGCACCTTAATCCTCAAGGTGACATCTTTGCTTTTTAACACTTTAAAGAGGTCTTTTGCAGAGCCTTGGTGGTGTAGTGGTTAAGTGCTACAGCTGCTAACCAAAAAGGTTGGCAGTTCAAATCCACCAGGAGCTCCTTGGAAACTCGGTGGGGCAGTTCTACTCTGTCCTATAGGGTCGCTATGAGTCAGAATCAACTCGATGGCAGCGGGTTTGGTTTATTTTTGGTTTGCAGATCCCTGGTAGTACAGTAGTTAAGAGCTCCACTGCTAACCTGAAAGTTGGCAATTTGAACCCACAAGCTGCTCTGCCAGGGAAAAGACCTAGGAATCTGCTCCCATAAAGATTACAGCCTAGGAAACCCTATGGAGCAGTTCTACTCTGTCCTATAGCCCCAGGCTGTTGAGTCAATTCTGACTCATAGCAACCCTGTAAGGCAGAGTAGAACTGCCCCATAGAGTTTTCAAGGAGCCCCTGGCAGATTCAAACTGCTGATCTTTTGGTTAGCAGCCGTAGCACTTAACCACTACGCCACTGGGGTGTCCTATAGGGTCAACTATGAGTTGGAATTGACTTGACGGCAATGGGTATGAGGACAGGAGATATGTTTCATTTATCTCTGAGTAATTATTTTTTTTTAATTAGTAGATAGATTGTGTTCAATAGGTTCTTACTGAATGAAGTTTAGGTTGTAATTTTTTGTTTTCTTTATTATTAATTTTGGAGGGGCAAGAATATACACAGCAAAACATACACTAATTCAACAATTTCTATGTGTACAAGTCAGTGACATTGTTTACATTCTTCAAGTTGTACAACCGTTCTTACTATCCTGTTCCAAATTATCCCACCGCCATTAACATAAACTCACTGCCCCCTTAGGTTGCAATATTTTTGAGATTATCTTGTTTTTCTATGTTTAGTGGAATCTTTTTTATGTTTACTCCTTTGCTTGAAAACAAAAGCACTTTTAGGAGTTTTGCTACAATCATATTATCACATCAGTATCTAATCTTTCACGTTTCCTTGTTTTTTTCCAATTTCTTTTAGTTATTTACAAAACATAAGTGTAAGACGTGACTAGAAAAACTGCTGATTATTTCCACACATTAATTATATCCATTCAAACTCACTCATTCACAAATATATATTATCAGATTAATGTACTAGTGGAGACACTATAAATTATGCCTCTTCTTTTTACTATTGCTTCATGATCTTTTGATTCTGCCCTTGAAAAAAATGATATTGAAATATTTAGTAGCTTTGAATAATTTAGACAAACTTTTAAATAGCTGAGATTGTGGTAGAAAATAGAAAAAGTCAATGGATTCAATAATTTTTCAACAATTACTTTAAAATATATAAACCCAAAAAACCAAACCCATTGCTGTCAAGTTGATTCCAACTCATAGCGACTCCATAGGACAGAGTAGAACTGCCCCATATGGTTTCCAAGGAGCAGCTGGTGGGTTCAAACTGCAGACCTTTTGGTTGGCAGCTGAGCTCTTACCTACTATGTCACTAGGGCTCCAATCTTGACTCTACCCTTATAAACTGCTCACTCTTGAGCAAATGTCTTTAATCCAGTAAGACCACACTTCTTATAAAAAAAAAAATTAGGATAATTATAGAACCTACTGAATCTGGTTGTTTTGATGATAAATGAGATTACATTTGATATCATGATTGCATAAAATGAATGAGATGCAGGGCTTATCCTAATGCTTGACACACAATAAGCATGCCATAAATATTATCTGTTGTCAGCATCCCCGCTTATTTCACAATTATTTTAGAGGAGAAAAGAGTATTACTCATTTTTTAAAGAATACAGAGCATTATTCAGAAAAGAATGGAGATTCTAAAAAAGTTTTTTTTCCCCTGGAAATGAATTTTGAAAAGGATTTTGATGGAAATCTTGTATTTTCAGTGAGGAAGACAGAATGTGGCAGTCTGCTTCTGTAGAGACTTACAGTCTTGGTAGCCTTATGGGGTCACTAGGAGTCGGAATCAACTCCATGGCAGTGGGTTTGATTTTTTGGTGTTGGTATATATACCCTGGTGGTGTAGTGGTTAAGAGCTTGGCAGCTACCCAAAAGATCAGTAGTTCAAATCCACCAGCTGCTCCTTGGTAACCCTATGGGGCAGTTCTGCTCTGTCCTATAGGGTCGCTATGAGTCAGAATTGACTCCACGGCAATGGCTTTTCGGGCTATACTGGTGTCTTGATTGAGAAAATGTCTCCATTCTCACTGACTGGGTTTGTGACCACTAAGCATATCACACAGTATTGGCCGCGAATGCACAAAATATCAAAACAACAAGCACAAATGGAGGAAGCGTTGGGGGACATTTATAGACAGATACATATTAGATTAGTATTTATTTGGAAACCATGGCTATTTGCATTTGAATTCCTGTGACCTGCTTGCCACTTTTAGGTTTCAGATTGTTTTCTTGCTCCTTTGTCTTTCTATGCTATATTGATTTTCTGAGTGTTTGAGGGACTTCCATTTTCCAGCTCATTTAAGTGCATTTCATCCTGCTGTGTTGGTCATCAGCAAGTCAGGAAGTTGGTGCTCAAATGGCCACATAATGCAATGTGATTTGAAACAAGGGGAACTGCACTTGTCTGTGGGCATTTTCATCCTGGGTTGCTGAAGGTTTTTAGAAAGTAGAGTTATCAGGCTTTGTTTCATAGAGAATGTTGAATACCATCTAGAGCAGTGGTTCTAAGACATTTCGATTTCAGAAACAAATTGAATTATTTAAAAAACAGACCTACAAACGTACATACACAAACAAACACATAAGTCAATCATCATAAAGTTGCCAACTGATTTAGTTTGCCAAGTGATATTAGTAAAAAAAAAAAAAAGAAAGCACCATCTGCTATTGATGTGATTTTTAATTTCTTAAAAGGGCAGTTTAAAATCCAAAACTTCTCAGAAAAAAGCCAGTCATTTGAATTGAACGCATTCAACTTTATTTTTAAAAGCTCACTATAGTATCCCCTCCCACACACACACACACACACACACACAAACACCTCATTTTGCCGCTACAAATAAGAGCATCAGCTCAAACCTAGCCTTGACTGTTCCTCATCATGCCCTGCTTCTAGGATAGACTATACCAAAAAAAAAATAAAAAGCAAACCAGTGGCTGTTGAGCTGGTTTCAACTCCTGGCAACCCCATGTATTTCAGAGGAGAACCGTGTTGCATGCTGTTTTCATGGCTGTGACCTTTTGAAAGCAGATCACCAGACCTTTCTTCCAAGGTGCCCCGGGTGCTTTCAATCCACCAACCTTCTGTTAGTAGAATATATTCACAATTAAAATAACATATTTGATAATAAAACCAATTCAAATGCACAATAGGGTTTTTTGTTTGTAGGTAGAGTTTTCTCATTGATACGTGTGTTTGTGGATCTTGTTCACAGTCCAAGTTAAGCGGAGGATTCATTTTCATCGTGATTATGTGTGCACACAGTTCAAAGCCATGTGTGTATACAGAGTCAGGGTCCTTAGTCCTCACTCCGCTTCCTAGAGGCAACCACCTGCAATTCTTAGAGCTGGCTCTTTGTATTTACTTCCATATCTCTGAATAGCCTATGTGATACAATGACTTCTTCATTTTTTCTATTTATTGAAATCAATTTATGGATTTATCAATTGACTTCCTGGTGCTGTAGATGAAAATATAGTTCTCTTTCAAATCCTCACCCATATTATACAAATGTACATCTCCTGTCTTCCCATCCTCCAACGTAGTTAATTTTAGCTCCATCACTGTCTACCTGTTGCTTGTGACTATGAGAACACCAGTGAAAACTGAGCCACTTGGTATAGTAATTTGCCATGTCTGTCTTTTGGCTTTACTTTTTGGGATATTACCTAAACTTTGTCTTCTAACCCTCTTACTGATTTTTTTTTTTCTGATACACACTTTTTAGTTAAGAGTGTCCCTTTGTTTTCTGCATGTATCTTTTCTATAGCATCCTGTTTTTGTCACATGGAGGCAATAATATCTCTTTTCTCTTTGAGGCCATTTACATTAGTTTTTTGTTTATTCGTTTTAGAGGAGTGTTCTTCTCTGTGAGCCCTAGTGGTAGAGTGGTTAAGCACTTGCCTTCTAACCAAAATGTTAGTGGTTCGAACCCACCAGCCACTCCACAGGAGAAAGATGTGGCAGTCTGCTTCCGTAAAGATTCCAGCCTTGGAAACACAGTGGGGGCAGTTCTACTCTGTCCTATAGGGTCGGTAAGAGTCAGATTCAACTCAACAGCAATGGAGTACACATTGTTAATCAAGTTGTTCTGTGGCTTCAACCTCTACCGAATCGAAAGGCAGTTTTCCATAGAGTAGATTCGGACTTAAGCTGGTCCCACGTGCGTCAGAGTAAAGATGTGTCCCATCAAGGTTCAGTGGCTGATTTGTCAGAAGTAGATCGCCAGGCTTTTCTTCTGAGGCACCTCTGAGTAGACATGAACCTCCAGCCTTTTAGTTAGTGGCCAAGTACTTTAACTGTTTGCAACACTCAGGAACTCCTCTGCTGGATTAAAAAAAGAAAAAAAAAAATATATATATATATATAAACAAATCAGTTGATGTCTAGTAGACTCTGACTCATGGTGACCCCATGTGTGCACAGAGGAACTGATCCATAGGGTTTTCAAGGCTATGACCTTTCAGAAGCAGATAGCCAAGCCTTTGTTCCAAGGTTCCTCTAAACCAAAAGCAAACCCATTGCCATCGAGCTGATTCTGACTCATAGCGACCCTATAAGACAGAGTAGAAGTGTCCCATAGGGTTTCCAAGGAGCGGCTGGTGGATTCAAACTGCCGACTTTTTGGTTAGCAGCCAGACTCTTAACCACTGCTCCACCAGGGCTCCAAAAGGTGCCTCTAGGTGGGTTCAAACTGCCAGCCTTTACAGCTCAGCTTTTTCAGGTCTTCAAAGTGGATTATTACTTGCTCATTAACTTTCCAGCTTCCAAAATTCTGTTGCTGTCGTTTCCTCCCCTGTTCTCCTGGTCATCTGGGTTTGTGCTTGCTTTGAAATCCCCCCCCCCCTTTTTTTATCTCTATGTATTGCCTGGAGGGAAAAAAATGGTATTTCTGTTTTCAATCCACCATCGTTACCTGGGAGTGTCCATGTGACTTTAGGAAACTGGTTCTTGACATTTTATAAGGGGATGGCATAAAAATAAACTGTCAACAAATCTTCATAGAGGATTTATGAGCTTGGACAATATTGTAATATTCTCTATTAGCTAATGTGACACAACTCTAAATTAAAGTGAACCCAGTCATGTTTGCTATTGTTGATGTGCTACGGACAACATGAGTGACTGTCATTTTTAATTAGTCGGTGGATAATTGCAGTCATATGCCTAAATCCCATTAGTGGTTACTTCTTAACGTCAGTAACATGCAAGTACTGAAAAGATTCATTTTCCTTTTTCTTTTTTAATGTGGTGGAGAAGGTCAACCATGCTTTGTGGGTTGGAATTATCAATAGGACACTTTTATTTGGCTTAGCATTTTCGTATCTTTTTAGCTTAACTGTCCGTTGTGAGACTAAGCTTATTACTGTCATGTAAGATTCGTTAAGCAGTGCTATTCATATCTAAAATCTACCATGTGGAGTGATTTATCCTCATTTCAGAAAAACCCGTACACCAGATATAATAGGCAGATCTTCTTCTTGTTAACCTCTTATACATATTACGGACAGGGGAATCAAAACAGAATCTGTTATCTCATCTCCTTGGAAGCCAGGCAGTTTCTATACACTGGGAACAAGTGTGCCCTGGAACTAGCTATAAATGAATCCTGCTAGGGTCTGCTTTTTCTTAATCATCTTATCCTGTCAAACAAGGGACTTTTCTCCTCTTCAATTTCTCATCTATTTATAAAGATTTAATTTCAGCTTAAAATTCAATTTTAGCCTTTATTGCTGAGCAAAAGATTTCCTTATTGCAACCCAGCCTGCATGTTTATGAAGGGCTCCATGTGCAAGCCGTGTGCATGCAGATGTCAGTCAGGGATAGCAATGGCCTTGTAGTCAGGGAGGCTACATCTCACATACTTCGGTCATATTGTCAGGAGGGATCAGTCCCTGGAGAAGGACATCATGATTGGTAAAGTACAGGGTCAGTGGAAGAGAGGAAGACCCTCAACGAGATGGATCAACACAGTGTCTGCAACAATAAGCTCAAGCATAACAAGGATTGTGAGGATGGCGCAGGACCAGACAGTGTTTCCTTCTGTTGTGCATAGGGCCGCTTTGACTTGGAACTGACTCGATGTCACATAACAACAACAATTGATCCATTCGGTAATTTATGAGAGGTCTTTCCTAATGCCTCATGGAATTTTAGAGCCAGGTGAGAGTATCTCAACCTTGGCACTGTTGACATTTGGGGCCAGATAATTCTTTATTGTGGAGCATCCCTGATCTCTACCTCTGAGATGCCAATAGTACTACCCCACTCCAGTTGTGACAATCAAAAATCTCCGCAGATACTATGAAAAATCCCCTGGGGGAAAAACTTGCCTCCCCTGGGTTGAGAGCACTGCCTTAGAGAAATCTAATGCAGCCCCCTCAACTTTACACCAGGAAAGAATTGACGTACTGTAAGGAAGGTCACACAACTAAATAGTGGCAGAAATTTGATTAGATTTCCAGTCTCCTGATCCCAAATTCATATTTCACATACAACAAAGAGTCTTAAGGCAGTGTCTTCCATTTAAAGCAATGCCCCCAGAACATATGGTCTAAAAAGTGTTCATATATTGTCCATAACAACTCAGTAAGATAGGCCAGGTTTTATCAGTGAAAATGCATAATAAGAAAGGTTATGATTTGTCCAAGGCCATATACCTAGTAGGGAAGATACCCTGAACAGAAGACTTCAGATGACAACTCTGGTGCTCTTTCCAAAATCAGTGCTTACCCTCGGTAGTCAGCATAGACTTGATTTAAAGAAAGAGCTTCAGGAAAACTCTCGGGGATCATTTCTACACCATGACCTTTATTTCCAGCACTCCGATCCTGTATCTTTTGCAGACAGAGTAATACCAGTAGCCTTTTTAAATTGGTAGGAGGAAGGGAGTTACAATACCTGCGCAGATCTTCACTATTTATTAGCTTTTGCCCAGCTATAATTATCTTGTACCTGAATGATTACAGAAAAACTGACCTCACCATATAATAAGGATAATTAAATTCTCTTATATTACAGATGCTACTGATAATTTCCAAAGAATTTTAGAGTGGTATGAATGAAGTCGTATACCAAAGCTTTTGCTGTCTCGGATTTTGTTCCAAGTCTTTGTCATATAGTGACATGAAATCTAAATATTTAACTACCTGCCACTTGCCATTCATCACTGCATCGCAGATAGAGAGGCTTTTATGGAAATAAACAATCTGGCGTTGGTGAAGCACCTAGCAGGTCACAATGGCAACACTGGAGAAGGGAAGAGTGAGCACTTCCAACAGGCTTCCAGCTATCCCTCTGTAATCATGGCTGTTCATCTTTAAAAAAAAAAAAAAAACTCAGTTTGAAAGTATAGATTCCATTTTGTTTGTGTAGTGGTTTATAGAAAACTATGAAAATGATTAAAGGAAAGAATTAATAGCAGGGTTCACATGCCTGCATATTAATGTTTTAATTTTTTAAAAAGAAGTGGCCTGTAAAAAGTTGAACTGGCAAAAGTTGTGTGATAAATGTATTTACAACAATGACCAAAAAAAGAGTAGCTGCTGAGGCTAACTGAAATCTTCATGGGATTTAGTTCCTTGGTTTGGAGGTTTACCGTCATGGTTTCATGGGACATTCCAGTTAATTGACCTAATAATGTATTTAGTGCTTCTGTTCTACCTCCTAGTTCCTTGTTTACAGCTTGGGGTCTTAAAGGCTTGCAAGTGGCAATTCAAGGCGCACCAATTGGTCTCCATTTGCCTGGTGCAACAGAAGGAGAGTTAGGAATAGCGGGGAAATGTAGAATATGTGGCTAATTGCCTTAATGAACAACTGCCTCTTTTGCCAGGAGACCATAAGAACCAGATGATGCCTGGCTACCATTACAGAACATTTTGATCAAAGAGTCTACAAAAGAATTCCGATCAAAAGGCGGGAAATGCAGAACAGAATTTCAAATTCTCATGGACTCCAGACTTTCTGGAACCACGAAGGCCGGATGAACCCCTGAAACCATTGTCCTGAGATAATCTTTAAACCTTAAACCAAAAATATCCCCTGAAGCCATCTTAAAACCTAATAGTAATTTAGCTTAAGTAGTAAAAAATGTCTGCCTTGAGCATTATGCTATTTTAAAACTATATGGGATCAGATTGACAACAGCAACTCGAAAGTTTAGGTGGAAACCTTTAGGGGCAGTGAGTTCATGTTAATGGTGGAGGAACAACTCAGTAAAGAAGGGAGAATGGTCGCACAACTCAAAGAACATAAGCACGGTAACAGTTTCTACATGTAACTGAAGTGTACGTGTAGGTACAGTTGCACTGGTGTACTTTTTTGCTGTGTATATTCTCAACAATAACAAAAAATAAATAAACAAAAATAAGCGGCTCTCAATGCACACATGAACTTTCCACTTTGTTTTTAACTTATTTACTGCATTCTTTGGGCAAAATGTGTGTGTGTGTGTGTGTGTGTGTGTATTATGTGTGTATTACCTAAAACTAAAATTGTTCTTGGTCTAGTAAAATGCAATTAGTATCTGTAAATATTTGGAATAAATTCAGAAATGTTTTGCGTATTCTATAGAAATTCAAGAATAATGTAATTTTTTTATTCCCCTTGTAATGATCACCTTCACCAGTAGACAGGATGCACATCTGACCCTTCATATCTACTGAATCACCAAGTCACGAATGCTTCTTAAGTACATCTCAAACCGGTTCACTCCTCTCCTTCACAGCTGGCACGAGCACAGTAGCCACTGTCAGCACCTCATTAGGAGTATGGCAGTTGCTTTTTAACTGTTCTTCCCCACCTACTCTTGCCCCCTTCTAATTAATTCAGCCCCAAGCAAGCAGAGTGACCGTTTTAAAGTGTTATGTGGGCCATGGCATCATCCTTCTTAAATCCTTTCCATTGCACTTGGGATAAAATTCTAAATTCTCCATGCAGAACATGAAGTCTGGCACAATCTGACTCCCTCAGTCTCTTCTTTGGCTACTATTTTTTTCTGTTCACTAAGCTCCAAGCACACCCCACCATGCATCAGGCCTTGCATTAGAGACTTCACACATGCTGTTTTCTGTTCCTGGAATTTTCCTTTCCCATACCTTCATTTGGCCAATTTTTACACATTCAGTACTAAGCTTAAATATCACATCCTCTAGGAATCTTTTTATGATTCCCCCAGAGTACTATGATTATTTATTCTCGTAGCATCCTGTCCTTTTTCATTGTAACAACAATCTCAAGTAACCCTGACATTATATGTTAAATGTTTGTCTTCTCCAGTAGACTCTAAGCTCCACAATGGCAAAGTCTGTCTTCATTACACGATATTTCCAGTCGCTAAAAGAGTGCCCAGCATACAGTAGACATACAATAATAGGTTGTTGGGTGAATCT
Organism: Elephas maximus indicus; assembly: GCF_024166365.1. Lineage (NCBI taxonomy): Eukaryota > Metazoa > Chordata > Mammalia > Proboscidea > Elephantidae > Elephas > Elephas maximus. Next base: position 148,492,565 of record NC_064846.1, on the reverse strand, counting down.
CTTAATAAAGAGAAGGAAAAGAAAGTAAGAAAGAAGGGAGGGAAGAAGGAACGAAGGATGGAAGACAGGAATGAAAGCAGGAAGGCAGGAATGAAAACCGGAAGGAAGGAGGAAAGGAAAGCAGGAAGGCAGGAAGGAAAACAGGGAGGCAGACAGGCAGGAGGGCAAGCAGAAAGGCAGGAAGGAAGGAAAGAAGGAAGAAAAAGTTAGGAGTGGGAAGTTCCTGCCTCTAGGCTTCTAACTCTAAACTTCTTTCTTAGGTCTTATTACTTTCTCCATGCAGACAATGAGCATTCCTAACTTCAAAACTAAAAATGACCTTCAAAAATACACCAATAGTTTTAAGTTTTGAATATATAGCTAAGGCAAATATTAGGTACAAATATAGAAACTATAAAATAGTCAAATCTATTATTAAGAATAGGATTTATATATTTGTTTTTAAATTTAATTCATCTTCTTGAATAGGTAGTGCTTTTGCATGGAACATAATTGGCAAATTATGAAGGTGGATGTACAATGAAAAGTTAACGTCCCGACACCAGTTACCCAGTTCTTCTGCCCAAAGGAAATGAATGTTTCCAATTGCTTGCCAAAATTTGATTTTGATTCAATGATTTCTAAATTGGTCTTACAGTTTGGCTTCCTTTTGTTTTACTTTTTATTCCCAGCCTTGGCATTTGTCAGCATTGAAGTAGTTGCTTTAATGATGACTACTATTACATAACTCATGTGAGTTTACCATGTATGGATGTGAGCATCTTCCAGCATGGTGGATTCTATTACGTAGTTTAGTTTTTTCATTTTCAAATATTTGTCTTACTTATAAAGTATTATAAAGATTATTCATCAAATAATCTTTAAAAATTTTTTTTTCTTTTTTTTTTTAGTCAAATAGGGAGATAGTTCTTGGACTTGAAACACATTAGCATAATGATTGCTCAAGTTCATTGCAGGAAATTATCAAGCATTTATTTTAAAGACTATTCCTTTTGGAGACCCCAGCCAGAAATATCAAAATTTCGTAATGCATAATTGTTGCCACATCAAATTAGGTCTTAAATTTCTGTTCTCTGTAGAAAAGTGACTATCTCCCTAATCAAGACTTTTTCTGATGTTTTGGTTGGTCTGACCTTTTCAAGTTGACTATGTGTTATTGATTTTAAAATAACTTTTAACAGATGCTTTGTGATTGGCTAAATCTAGACTGTCCCAAAAGGAAAGAGTGTCTTCACCCAAAAGTTCATGGAGGGAGAATATGACAGCCAGGCTTTTTCTACATCGATTGATTTTTTTTTTTTATAGAAATATGGTGGCACAACTTGTTGCCTTGTTCCTTTTTAATGGGAACTGAGTGTGGTGAAGCATGTTCAAGATTGAAGAATGAAGAAACAAACTTCTTGCCCCCACTTGGTATCTCTCTGTGTTGTCTTGAATTATTCAATTGACCACATGGTGCCTCTGCTTTCTCTTCTTTGGAAGAAGAAGCATGGACTAGATTATCTCTAAGACTCTCCTAGGTTTCAAATTCTTTTGAATAAAAAATAAAATGAATGAAATAAAGCAAAAAAAAAAAAACAGTGAATTTAAGGCGAAAGATTGTTTTTATTTGATGTGAAATGCACACCACACATTTAACTCTTTTATCTAATTAGGGCCTATTAGAAATAACAGTATCACATCATGTCAAATATTGCTGGAGGCAGAAAAAGACTAGAATCTACTCTTGGAACTCCTATTTCTATTCTCTTTCCAAGTGCAAATTTTTACTTCAGTCATTCCCAAGTTCTTGCCCTTTGAGTTTCTTACTCTAGAGGACACTTATTCATTCTTCTAGCCAAAAACAAAACTCTTGTAGTCATAGCCTAGTGAAAGACAGTTGGACAGATCTAAAGCAAGGTTGTAATTCAAGCCAGGCTGGTATTGGCACTTACCAGCATCCCTCCTCATTCACTGACCCTCAAGCCACGATCAGAAAGTCACTTGGGTAGCTTTCTCCCCTGGATTTGAATAGTTGTCACCACGGAAGAGTAAAGAACTTTCCACTCAAAAAAAAAAAAAGCTTCCACACTAATTTAGAAATTGTACAACATTTTGGATATCTGTACATGTGTGTGAAACAGTGAATATGACTTTAGATCAGACATAATTCATATAAACAAATAGATTTCAAATTATAGATTTAATTTTCTATCAGAAACATTCACACATCGAAACCTACTTGCATCTCTTCTTTCTTCATCTGTTAACTTTTTTTCTTGACATTTTTTCTTCCTCTGTCTCATTATATAATCAATGGATGTGAAAAATGAAGCCTTCATGGAGTGCTACAATCTTTTAAAAAATCGACAAAACTATTAACTGTTGTTTAATTGAAAAGATTTTTCCAAAGCCATTTCACTAAAATTTCACTTATTTTTTCTATTCTCATCAGAGTAACCACATTACAGCTTTGTAAAAAGTTTATGTTGAAAGAGAAATAAAATACATTCTTACCTTGTATGTTTATAAAGGAAGAATATGTCGATAATTTTCCTTTTCTTGACACATTAGGAGTTTCAAGGGATTGAGCCATATGCAGTTATTGTCTGACTACATAAAAATTACCACTTTAAAAGCATTCACTAAAAATTATCAAAGAAAATGAGTTTGTAGACTCATATCAAAAGATATTATACTTTAGTCTAAAAATATGTGAAATTTTAGAAAGATGGGAAATTCCATAATTTATCTATAAAGAGTAATGCCATTTGGATACAGTCAAAACTCCTTGTGGAATATGCCAAATTGGAAAAAAAAATTCAGCAACTTTGATTATAAAAAAACCAAAGAAAAGAGAACTGAAATTTTCTGTTTCAAAATTGCCCTACCAAAATATTCGATCTATTGTTAAGGTTAACATAGGGTCATTTTTATGTCTTACTCGTCAAAGAAAATAACCATTCATTCATTAATTCATCGTGGTGTTGTTATTGCCATGTGCTGTTGAGTCAATTCCAACTGAGAGTCACCGTATGTGTCAGAGTAGAACTGCCCCCATCGGGTTTCCTAGGCTGAAATCTTTTATGGGAGCAGATAGCCAGGTTTTTTCTCTCACGGAGCTGCTGGTGGGTTCAAATTGCCAGCCTTCAGTAAGTAGCCGGCTACTTAACCATTGTGCCACCAGGGCTCCTTTTAATTCATCTAGAGGTAGAATACCACAGTGGTTAAGAAGATGGGCTCTGGAGCCAGACAACCCAATTTCAAAATCTGGCAGTGTGTCTTAAGAGAATTACTTAACACCTCAATGGAGTTCAGTTCATCCATCTTGAAAATGTTGGTAGCATTCATTTTTAGTCCATAGGCTTGTTGAGGGGATAAAATGGGTTACTATGCATAAAGACATAAGAACCATAAACAGGCACAGAGCAACATCTAAAGAAGTGTTAGTTATGGTTGCTGACATTATTAGTATCACCTAATACGATGTGACTAGAGCCCTGGTGGCAAAATGGTTAAGAGTTCAGCTGCTAACCAAAAGGTTGGCAGTTCGACTCCACCAGCTGCTCCTTGGAAACCCTATGGAGCAGTTCTACCCTGTCCTATATGGTTGCTGTGAGTCAGAATCAACGTGAGGGCAACAGGTTTAATATGATGTGAGGACTGAAGTTTTGCCTGAAGTGCAAATATATGATAATTATCAGATGACCAAGTGAGTCTAAGGCAAAATTTCCTGGGGGAATCTTCAAAGTGGGTAACTCAGAAAATTCGCACGGCTCTTGAAATCTTCACCCATTTTGAGAATATAAAAGAATCTAAGAGTGGAGAGGGAGAGAGGGACTGGAAAGGAGATTTCTTTAGAGAGAGATCTGCTGTGGTGTATCAGTCACCCTCAATGGAGTGAGCAGGCTACCTTCTTCACCTCAAGTCTAAAAATTGGAAGCTTCAGTGGGACCACTCAGAGAGGTTAATATTGTGTATCCTGGAGCTGGGAAAATTCACCCCTGGGAAAGTTAGAGCATGTATGCCAGAGCAGCAAGAGAGAGAAGAAAGGGCCAGAAAACTATGCTTCTGTGGGGTGGAGGGAGGGCAGGAGGGGTAAGAAGGTATAAGTGTTTTCCACAGAGCAGATGTGGGCCACATGCAAGAGAAAGCCCATCTGGAAAGCTTTTAAGCCCTGCCCATAAGGAGATCCTCTGGGTTATGTGGATTCTCAGAGAAGCTTGGTCTAAGGTGACAGTGACGAGACAAAGGGGTGGCTCTCACCATTGCAGGAGCTGAGTCAGTGTATCCAAGCTGGGAACCCAGAAGTACTCAACAGTGAAAGATTGGTTGTTGTTGTTAGGTGACGTCAAGTCAGTTCTGACTCATAGCAACCCTATGTACAACAGAACAAAACACTGCCCTGTCCTGCACCATCCTCATAATAGTTGTTATGCTTGAGCCCATTGTTGCAGCCACTGTGTCAGTCTATCTCATTGAGCATGACCCTTTTTCGCTGACCCTCTAATTTACCAAGCATGATGGCCTTCTCCAGGGACTGATCCCTCCTGATAACATGTCCAAAGTACACGAGACGAAGTCTCACCGCCATCCTTGCTTCTGAGGAGCATTCTGGTTGTACTTCTTGCTTCTGAGGAGCATTCTGGTTGTACAGCATTCTGGTTGTACTTCTGAGGAGCATTCTGGTTGTACTTCTTCTGAGGAGCATTCTGGTTGTACAAAGACGGATTTGTTTGTTCTTCTGCTAGTCCACGGTATATTCAATATTCTTCACCAACACCAATTCTTCTTTGGTCTTCCTTATTCATTGTCCAGCTTTTGCATACGTACGAGGTGATTGAAAACACACTGGCTTGGGTCAGGGGCACCTTAATCTTAAACGTGACATCTTTGCTGTCCATTGCATTTTCAATATTCTCCACCAACACCATAATTCAAAGGCATCAATTATTCTTCAGTCTTCCTTATTCACTTGTAAGTGAAAGATTTAGTTTTGTATATTTACCAATCACTTACCAAGTAAGGATGCTTCTGTCCTTATGTCTCGTCACTCCTCCCTGTCCCCTTTGTCCCTGGGTGTACAAATGGCAAGAAAAGCAAGAGGTGAGCTGGTAGGTAGTCAGGTAGACCACCCACTATAAGGTGTGTCTGGGAGCTAGGAAGGAGCATTCTTACCTTTGATTGAATATTGAAGTGTGTTGATTAGTGTGATGTTAGACTGGACACTGAGGCAATGCCTGTAACTTAAAGTAACTATTCCATTGGATGTTTCCTAAATGTGTGGAATCATTGGAATTGCTTTGTTTTCACCCGGAGGCAATTCCCCATTCACTAAAATAGTCTTTAAAAGAAAAGAAGGCAGAAGTTCTAGCAAGTTTGAAATGTTTATGCTATTCTGCTGGTTTGTTACAACAAAAGGTAAAGCAATCATAAACTATATACACAGAGCACACGAATAAATGGGAAGAGTCATAGCTTAATAAAGCATTGATAAACTAAGTACTTAAAAGATTCAATATCTGGGCTGTCACATGAAATAAAATTGACCTTATGTAATGAATTAATTTCCAACATAAATGAGCAAAAAGGAAAAAACCATTAGCACGCTCTTACCTTGAAGAGGTACAAAAAGAGGTCAATAATAAGACATGACATCATTTCTAGATGATGAGAATGAATTGAAAATACAGTGTGTAAATTATAAGTCATCATATTTTGCAAACTATCTACTGGAATTTACATATACACACTTTATTGTACATTTTAATTACTATTTTCCCTTTACTTTTTGAAAGTTATATACCAAAATGCTGTTTTGATTCAGATAAAATCTAGTGAAAAATATTTATTGACTGAAGACATTTAGCACAGGGTTTTGCACATGAAAGATATATTTTAAATACTAGATTTTGATTTATTTTAGCTTGATTTTAAGCAAGGCAGAAATAAGGAATTTCATATACTTGCTTATAGATAAAAGATTTTCCACTGTACTTTTCTTTTGAATATTTCAAATCTAGAAGTCTAAATCTTGAAAGAGTCGTGAATATTTTCATCATAAATAATTATCTCCAGGGATAATTCTGCATATCAAACATTAAAAAGAAAAACTTACTATGCTGTTTTTATTTAAAGTATCAAGTTTTGTCTTTTTCATTTTAATTTTAATTGGATATTGTCTTAGTTTCCTAGAGCAGCCATAACAAAATACCACAAAGTAGGTGGCTTTAAAAAACAGAAATTTATTTTCTCACAGTTCTGGAGGCTAGGTCTGAATTCAGGGCTATGCTCTCTCTCTCTGTTCTGGCTCTAGAGGAATATCCTTCCTTGTCTCTTTCAGCTTCTGGTAACCCCGGACATTTCTTGGCATTTCTTGGCTTGTAGATGAAACCCCACATACTGTCTTCTCCCTATCTGTGACCATATTTTCCTGTCCTCTTCTTTTATAAGACTCAGAAGGAATTAGGACTAAGACCCATCCTGTTCTGGTATGACTTAACTGATAATATTTTAAAGAAAGATCCTGTTTCCCTAAACAAGGTCATATTCACAGGTATAGTGGTTAGGACCTTAACATACCTATTTGGGAGACACAATTCAATCCATAACAGATACCTTAAAAGTTTCCAATTATGTTTTAATAGACTATATTATTTATTAATTACCATATTTGTGTGCAAATAACGCACACCTTCAAATAACCGAGCCCTCCCACTGCAAGGTATTTTCATAAGCGCTGCTATGCTACTTTTTTTACATGTTGCTGTAAAAAAATTAGCATAGCACATTTATGAAAATACCTCAAGGGAGGAAGATGTGGTTGGTAAACAAACATAGAAGGTGTTATTTGTGTAAAATACAGTCATGTATAAATTTCATCAAAGATATTAAATTCTATTTTATTATATGTTACATTGTCTAAAAATAAGATTATTCATTTCTCTAAAATTCTGCTTTGATTCAACTTTTCTTCTAACATAACTACTGTCTAATCTTATTGCAACTCCATGAAACCAAAGAATTCTACCCTTCAAATATTAAAGTGATGGTTCAATTTTAATAAATTTACTATGAGGTTGTAAATCAATATTAGAAGACCTGACAGTAAAGGATGATAAAATTGTAGAATAATAAAAAATGAACACCTGTTTTTTATACAGTATTTCATGTCTATTTTATTTGATCATCGTTGACCCTCCCACTAGCCCATTGTGGCCAGTACTTTAACAGACCCATTTTGAAAAAGGAGGAGCCTAGCATTCAGAGTTGTTAAGGGCCTTGCCCAAAGCAATACAGCTAGTGGATGGTAGAGCAGAGACTCAAACCCATGTCTCCAGAGTCCTAGCCACAAAATCCCTTCCTTCCCAGTGCTGTCTGGAGTCAGAAAGCAAGGAATTGAGCTGTTAACTTGACACCTGGGTGTAACTGGAGCCATATGTTTACTATTAGGTCTTCCTCCTGCAATATGGGAATGGGATAGAATTCCTCAGGGTTTGTGTTATAAATAAGTTTAATATATTTTTTAAAGCTCTTCATACTCCGAAGGTAGCATGTCCTAAATTGCTTTCCACAGACAACTGTAACTGCATGATGATTCTCCAAAAATGCTTTGATAGTTAAGCTAATGTAAGAAATGATACATATAGTATGTCCCACTCTTAGTGATTCATAATTTTAAAGCACTGAAGAATTAAACTTGTATAACTTCATGTTGCCCAGCCTGACCAAAAAAAAAAAAAAAATCCTGCCCTCTCCCTGGTGAGTCACATTTATTATTTAGCGCACAGAGTTGATTTTCCCAAAGACAGACTGCTATGGTACACTCTGCAAATATGTATCATCTCAAAGCGGGACTCAAAGAAAATGGCCAATGAAAATGTACACAGTAATATATATATATATATACACACACCCCTAAGTTGCCATGAGTTGGAACTGACTCAACAGCAATGGGTTATATACATACAGTCGATCCTCAGTATTCACAGATTCCGTGTTTGCAAATCTGCCTACTTGCTAAAACTTGTTTGTAACCCCCAAAATCAATATGTAGCCCTTTTGTGGTCATTTGTGGACATGTACACATTCCCAGCTGAGATCCTATGGACTATAATTCAGCGTTTATGGGGTCTTTCTAGAACATAACTATCTCCAGTAATGAGAACTGACCAAATCTCAAAAGCTTTTTTTCTTTGGTTAATGGATACACAATTAATTCTGAACCATTTCAAACATATAGAAAAGTAGGTAAAATAATATTATAGATCCACACAACTCCATGTAGATTTCACAGAGGTTAATATTTTGCCTCATTTTCTTCAGCTCTCTCTCCATCCTATATTTTTAAAGAATTAAAGATTACTGATACAGCTGTGGCTTAAGATTTTGAGGTTTCACCGTGTTGCCACAAGTAAATATAGTTTGTTTATCAATTCATATCTCCATGTCTGTCTGTCTGTTTGTCTATCTACCATTCCTCACTGGCTAGGAGTTTCGTAGATAGTAAAGAACAGCACTCCAGGTGAGGAATTCTTTACTGGAACCAGGAATTCGAGTTCACTGACTTTGCTGGTCATTGAGTACACGCACATACAGACCAACACTCACAAATTTACTGTATGGCATACACATGGTACATATTTAAAAGGGTTTTTTAATATCCTGAACTCATCAGCTGGAAATGTTTTATTCTACTCTTTGTTTTTCACTTAGATTCTGATGACTTTTGTTATTATTAATTTTAAGGCAATCGAATTCATGTAACTTTTGTTGCTTTATGTTTTTTTCTCTTTAAAAAGTGCTTCCTTTCCTCATGATATATATATGTACTCAGAACTATTTTATTAAAAAACTTTTTTTCAATCTGAGCCTTTTCTATTTAAGATTTTTGTATCTAGTGTGAAATAGGAATATCATTTAATATTTTTCACATAGATAGTTGACTGTATCAGAATCTTTTATTGAACAGTTCACCTTTCTTCATTTATTTTATTTTTCTTTTTATAATCCTAGCCCCCATCCTGGATGACCAAAGAAGTCTTTTCCTGCCCTGTGCGTTTCTTTCTTTCTTTCCTTTTCCTTTTTATTGTGCTTTAATTGAAAGTTTACGGAGCAAATTAGTTTCATTCAACAATTTATGCAAAAATTGTTTTGTGACATTGGTTGCAATCCCCACAATGTGTCAACACTCTCCTCTTCTCCACCCCAGGTCCCCAGTTTCCATTCGTCCCATTTTCCTGTCGTCTCCTGCCTTCTCATCTTTGCTTTTGAGCAGTTGTTGCCCATTAGGTCACCTATACTATTTTTTTTTTTTTGTACTTTAGATGAAGGTTTACCGAACAAACTAGCTTCTCATTAAACAATACACATACTGTTTTGTGACATTGGTTGCCAACCCCATGACACGACAACACTCTCGCTTCTCAACCTTGGATTCCCTATTACCAGTTTTCCTGTCCCCTCCTGCTTTCTAGTCCTTGCCCCTGGGCTGGTGTGCCCATTTAGTCTCGTTTTGTTTATGGGCCTGTCTAATCTTTGTCTGAAGGGTGAATGTAAGGAGCGACTTCATTACAGAGCTAAAAGGGTGTCTGGGGGCCATAATCTTGGGGTTTCTCCAGTCTCTGTCAGGCCAGTAAGTCTGTACCTTTTTTCAACTTAGAATTTTGTTCTACATTTTCTCCAGCTCTGTCTGGGACCCTCCATTGTGATCTCTGTCAGAGCAATTGGTGGTGGTAGCTAGGCACCACCTAGTTGTGCTGGACTCAGTCTAGTGGAGGCTGTAGTACTTGTGGTCCATCAGTTATTTGGACTAATCTTTCCCTTGTGTCTTTGGTTTTCTTCATTCCGCCTTTCTCCAGATGGGTTGAGACCAGTGGAGTATCTTAGATAGCTGCTCACAAGCTTTTAAGACCCCAGATGCTACTCACCAAAGTAGAATGTAGAACATTTTCTTTATAAACTATGTTATGCCAATTGAGCCAGATCTTCCCTGAGACGCTGGTCCCCACAGGCCTCACCCCAGTAATTTGGTCCCTCAGGGAGTTTGGATGTGTCTATGGAGCTTCCATGACCTTGTCTTGGACAAGTTGTACTGCCTTCCCCAGTACTGTGTACTCTCTTTCCTTTCACCAAAGGTACCACTTACCTATCATCTATTTAGTGTTTTTCCATCCCTACCCCTCCCCTCCCTCAGAACCATCAAAGATTGTTTCTTCTTGTGTTCTTCACTTATTTTTAATGACACTTATCACATACAATCTTTCCTAAAATCTTGGAACTGATTCTGGGGTATCTGTTTTTTTTTTGTTTTTTTTTGTCTATTTTTTTCCATTCCTGTGTGTATACCTTATTACCTTAACTAACATAGTTTAGTGTAATAAATTTATAGTAAGTCTTGATATCTGATAGCTATCAAGAGAGTCATCTTTTGCTAGCCTCCTTCTTAATTTTCTAGTCTATTATAAGCCTTAGCTATTAAATATGAATTTTAGGATCAGTTTATCAAATTCTGTGAAAATTTCTATTGAAGTTCCTTTTTGTGAAAAAAAAAATTGAATACAATTTATAGGTTAGTTTGGAAAATCACCACCTTTACAATTTTGGGTCTTCCTGTCCATGAACACAGTAAATATTTTTCCACTCATTTAAGCCTTTGTTATGTCTTTTAGTAAAATTGTGTATTTTTTTGATAAAAGATTTAGATCTCCTATGTTAGATCAAACTCTATGGGGCAGTTCTACTCTGTCCTATAGGGTCGCTATGAGTCGGAGTCAACTCGACAGCAGTGGGTTTTTTTTATGTTAGATTTGGGGAACCCTGGTGGTGCAGTGGTTAAAACACTCAGCTGCAGGAGGTCAGTGGTTAGAACCCACCAGCTGTTCCATGGAAGAAAGGTATAGCAATCTATTTCCTTAAAGATTTACAGCCTTGGAAACCCTGTGGGGCAGTTCTACTCTGTCCTATAGGGTCACTTAGCATCGGAATCGACTCCAGGCAGTGGTTTTGGTTCTCGGGTGGTGCAGTGGTTAAAGTGGTCAGCTGCTAACTGAAAGGTCATCAGCTCGAACCCATCAGAGGTGGCAGTCTGCTTCTGTGAAGATTTTGGCCTTGAAAACCCTATAGACAGCTCTACCCTGTCCGCTAGAGTTGCTATGAGTCCGCAATAGAATTGAAGGCAATGGGTATGTTAGACTTACCAGGTCCAAGTTTCCTCATATGTAAATTGAAAATAATTATTTTTTTCCCTGCCTCCATTTTAGGCCTATTTTGAGGATAAAATGATATGATGCTTATGAAAGAATTAAATAAATAATAAGATTCCAGTAGTTGCTATTTTTAACCAGACATGGGTATATTGTAAGCTTAATGATACGCCATGGTTTTCTGAGACTCTTTTTAATTATTCTCTTTCCCTCCTAGTGCAAAAGTTAGGATCTTATAATTATTTAAAGTAATTGTTACTCTTCAACACTGCATAAAATCATTGTTCTGTTAAATGATTTCTGCAATGCTCAGTGAACTATGACATTTTATTAATTCTATTCAGCCTTTGATTAGTAAGGAATATAAAAGATCATTTTATCAAATACATATTATATCACCTATTATGTTGCTAGCACTGAATGAGTTTTTAGGCAATTATTTTGGTTTTAGGGGACAAAATAAAATGCAATAAGAAGTCTCTGAGAGCAGCTATTGATCTTTTTTTTAAGTTTAGCAGTCTGCAGACTCTACTAAATACAGATGTTTTAAAAATTATCATTTTTGCTATTTTTTAGGAGAAAAATGATTCTAAGGTTTCTTTTAGTTTAAGGTTTGTGTGTGTGTGTGATAAGTAAAGTAAAATATAAGGTGATTTTTTCATGTGTTAGTTTTTGGCTTCTTCTAATTAATCATTTCAATACCATGTCATGTCTAGAATTGCCACATCTATTAATTCTTAACATCTTTAAATCAAGGGTGGTTTCAGATTGCCTGTTCAAACGCTGCAAAAGGATAGAATGATGAGTGCGATGGTCAAAGATGTTAGAAACAATGTTTTTATTTAGGTTTAGCTTTTCATGATTTAAAACATAAAAAAGTATACAATTTTCTACTCATTACTTTATGTGAAATGTTGAAAAATGAAGGAAGCATTTCTTTACAAATGCCCCACTTGAGGTATTTTCAAAGTCTATCTGAAGCTTAAAAGTATGACTATATATCTGAAAATATTGTCTTTTACAGTATTTAAGTGTATCAGAAATTTCTGATGAGTTGAGCAGTTAAGTTCCCTGTCTTTTATTTCTATTTATTTTTTTAAATAATGTTTTATTGTGTTTTCAGTGAAAGTTTACACAGCAGATTATGTTCCTATTCAACAATGTCTACTCAGATTGTTCAGTGACATCGGTTGCATTCTTCACAATGTGTGAACATTCTCATTAGTTTTGTTCTGGTTGTTCTGTTTCCAGTAATCTAGTCTCCCTGCCCTCCTACATTCCCATCTTTGTTTTTGAAATAATTGTTGACTCTTTGATCTCATATAGATAGATTTTTTAAAGAAGTTGCTGTACTCATGGATGATATCCTTTATTTTGTGAGCCAATCTGTTATTTAGCTAAAAGGTGACCTCAGGGGATAGTTTCGGTTCAAGGTTTAAAGTATCTCAGAACAATAGTCTTGGGGAGCCTTCTGGTTTCAACTGGTACAGTAAGTCTGGATTTTTTAAGAATTTGACGTTCTGTTCCACATTTTCCTCCCATTCTATCAGGGTCCATCTATTGTAGCCCTGATTAGAATGGATGGTAGTGGTAGCTGGGCACTATCTAGTTCTTCTGATCTCAGAGTAGAGGATGCCATGGCTCATGTAGACTATTTGTCCTATAGACTATTTCTTCTCCAAGTTTTTGGTTTGTAGAGACCAATAATTGTATCTTAGATGGCTGCAAGCTTTTAAGACCTAGACACTACGCATCAAACTAGGATGTAGAACATAACTTTATGAACTATATTATACCAATTGACCAAGATGTCTCAAGAGACTATGGTCCTAATACTTCAGACCCAGAAGTCCAATCCCGCAAGGTGTTTGATTTTGTCTAAGAAGTATCCATAACTTTTGTTGTTGTACATAGAGTTGCTATGAGTTGGAACCAATTCTACGGCACCTAACAACAACAACATGCACATATATGCCTACATATATACCCACATATACATTTTTTTGGTTGTTTTTGCTGCTTCAAAATTATATATGCCATAGCACTTACCAACAGGTCCTTTTTTCTTATGTCATTTTTAATGACATCATTTAAAATCTCACAAGCTTTTAAGACCCCAGACACTACTTGCCAAACTAGCATGTAAGATATAAGCTTTATGAACTATATCGTGCCAACTGGCCAAGTTGTCACACGAGTCTATGGTTCTAAGCCTTCAAACCCAGAAAACCAATCCTGCGAGTGTTTGGTTATGTCTAAAAAGTAATTGCAAATGTGTCCCCTTTGTGGTTTATTATATGTGCAAATATATATGCATGTAGACATATATATACATATGCACACACCTATATACTCACATATATTTACATATTCATACCTATACACATATATGCATGCATACATACATACATATATACCTACACATACATATTTTTGGTTGTTGTTGCAGAATTATATATGCCATAGCAATTACCAAAAGGTCCTTTTTTCTTGTGTATATCTTAGTGACATGGTTTACCTTGGTCTAGCTGTGCACACTTCATCCACATTTGGTGTTTCATTTCCCATCACCAAAGATAACAAGTGTCTACTATCTAGAGAGTGATTACCCGTCTCCCTACCACCCATTGCTGGTAACCACCAATGAACACTGCTCTCTGTATATGTACTTATTCTTCTCATAAAATTAAGATCATATAATATTTGTACTTTTATAATGGACTTATTTCACTCAGCATAATGTCCTCCAGATTCATCCACGTTATAAGACGTTTCAAGGATTCATCATTCTTTATGACTGCATAGTATTCCATTGTATGTATGTACCATATTTTGTTTATCCATTTATCTGTTGATGAGCACTTAGATTGTTTTCATCTTTTTGCTGAGTTAAAGTTTTTTTTTTACCTTTATTTCATTTTAATTCCTTCTTTCAAATGATTTCTATCCTAATGCACAAAAATATTTCTATTGTTCAAGTTTTTAAAAATCACTAACATTTCACAAAGCAGAACTTGAAGGGCTTTCTAGTTATCTTACATCAAAAAAAACTAAACTGGTTGCCATCGAGTCAATTCTGACTCATAGCAACCCTATAGGACATAGCAGAACTGCCCCATAGGATTTCCAAGGAGTGGCTGGTAGATTGGAAATGCTGACCTTTTGGTTAGCAGCTGAGCTCTTAACCACTGTGCTGCTACGGCTCCTCAAGTTATCTTGTTGTTGTTGTTGTTAGGTGCCATCAAGTCAGTTCCGACTCGTAGTGAACCTACGCAAAACAGAACGAAACACTGCCCAGTCCTGCACCATCCTCACAACTGTTGATATGCTTGAGTCCATTGTTGCAACCACTGTGTCAATCCATCTCATTGAGGGTCTTCCTCTTTTCCGCTGACCCTCTATTTTACCAAGCATGATGTCCTTCTCCAGGGACTGATCCCTCCTGATAATATGTTCAAAGTATGTGAGACGTAGGCTCGCCATCCTTGCTTCTAAGTAGCATTCTGGCTGCACTTCTCCAAGACAGACTTGTTTGTTCTTTTGGCAGTCCATTGGTATATTCGATATTCTTCACCAACATCACAATTCAAAGGCATCGATTCTTCTTTGGTCTTCCTTATTCATTGTCCAGCTTTCACATGCAAGTTAGTACTTTTTAAAATATATGGCATCTTTAATTGTATTTATTCTTTGGATGGACAATTTTAACTTTTGGTCCCTAGCCCCCAGTTTCCCTCACTAGATGCAGCTGCCCCCTGCTATTCTCTTACGTACCCTGCCATTGTTGGGCCATACATTTACAAACATGTTCTTTTCCTCTGTCACACATTAGTTTCTTATATTTTAACGGGAACTTCAGACACTAGGCTTTCTCAAAGCACTTTGTGTTCAGAAGACCTTCCAAGTGATTATAAACAAACTCTACAGCTACCAAAAAAAAAAAAAGAAAGAAAGAAAAGTCAGTACAATTGTTATTTACATTGGCAGCCTCAAAGCACAGGCACATTTAGGCCAGACCTGAAGAACAGCAGCATTGATACCAGGAACAAGGGGCTTGTGATACACAGTGGTTAATTGTAGGTTTGTTTTCTTTAGATGTTCATATCCACCACCTGAAGCTTTAGGAGACCTTTCCATGATAGATGTAGGTTAAGGTCACATATTAAAATCTGCTCAAGCTGGCCTTCTGCTGGGCATACCAAAAAAAAAAAAAAAAAAACAGACCCAATGCCATCGACTCGATTCCGACTCCTAGCAACCCTACAGGACAGAGTAGAACTACCCCATAGTTTCCAAGGAGCACCTGGCGGATTCAAAGTGCTGACCCTTTGCTTAGCAGCCATAGCACTTAACCACTATGCCACCAGGGCTTCCATCTGGCGAGAATGAGTCCCTAAATTAAACTGGCTGTCCTAGGAATATTCCCCGAAAGCCCTTTTCATCCTAGAAGAATGAGCACAGTGCCACCTGGTGCCCACTAACTTAAAGGACTGAACCCAGAGGGTGAAGCCCCATTCAGGCAGCACCTCATCTTTCAGTAGTTGCTGTGAAAGGAGATATTTTTTCTTGGTTTTTAAATACAAAATTACGTAGCTTGTGGTCAGAAGGAGAAAACATAGTAGATGCCATAAGGCAAACTGTCACCTGGACTATGTGAAAAACGTGAATTTGCTGTGCTACTGCTTGTCTAACAACTCGCTCTGGTTTTTGGATGGATGCGTTATTTAATTGTTGAATACTTGGGAATTTCTGAAGCAGAAGGGGAGCTTTTATTTTCCAACTCCTGGGATCTGCTGCACAGTTTGAAGGAGGGATGGCTTACAGAGCAGAGCATGTGTCTTCCTGAGAAAAGTGTTCTTACTGGGCTCTTTGGTTGGTTCTTGGACTAACTGAATAAGGAGGCAGGACGCGTCCATCTGGCTGGCCACTGGAAGCAACAGCATCCCAAGGTCCAGCACAGTAAAATTCTGTACAGCTGGGATGTATCATCTATTCATCTGTGTCTTTTCAACTAGTAGAAGATTACTGGAATTTCTAACCTGAGCAAGCCTCTTTCTGTAGCCATTTCCTGCCACCAAATCAGCTTTGGTGATATAAAGAATACAGGATCTGTTAGCCAAGTGAAAATCTACAGGTGTCAGGTGATCCTCAAAAGTGAGTTTAATTTTCCCTTGCATCCCCTGCACCAGCTGTGACCCATGCTATTTCTCACTGGCCACAGTGTGCCCAAAAGGCACATGTATGGGGCCTGTGTCATGGCGAGGGGGTGGGGTGGGGTTGGGGGGTGGGGTAGTCTTTTTCATCGGTGGCCTGGATCTAATGAGGGAAATGCAAGCTGGCACTGGAGCAGGCGGTCATGCACACGGTCCCACATTCCACTCGAAGCCCGGGCCTCTTTGACAGGATCCTATCTGGAGAGTGTTCTTTAAAAAACAGAATCATTTTGACAAAGTCTAAGAATCAGGAAATTCCTCTGCAGGTGGCCGTGTCCTGCATTTTCATCACCTGCCTGGCCTCTGAGACCCCAACTCGGTCCACACCGTGCCTCCTCAGTCCAAACCAGAGCGGGGGCTGAAACAGCCGGGACACCACCCAGGCCCCCACAGAGGGGTTCCAGAGACATTACCTCCTCTGTCTTTTGAAAGAACAAAGGTCAACGGTATCAAAACCCCTTGCCATCGAGTGGATTCCAGTTCATAGCGACCCTATAGAAGTGGTTTAAATGAGTAAATGGATTTATGAGTTTTCCCTGCATTAAAAACTACAAATTAAATCACTTTTGTATTTTTAAACATTATGCTAAAATCTGTACTGTTAGTATATTGAAAATAAATTGGATGTTTATTCCTATTGTGACTTACTGTCTAGTTATATACAGTTTATAGGTAATATACTACATAGCTGTTTGTGGACATAAGCTAATTCTTGCAGCTGAACTACCTTGAAACCAAAACCGGTTGCCATCAAGTCCATTCTGACCCATAGCGACCCTAGGGAAGAGAGTAAAAGTGCCCCATAGGGTTTCCAAGGAGCACCTGGTGGATTCCAACTGTCGAATTTTTTTTTTCATTGTACTTTAGATGAAGGTTTACAGAACAAACTAGCTGCTCATTAAACACTTAGTACACATATTGTTTTATGACATTGGTTAATAACCCCACGACGTGTCAACACTCTCCCTTCTCGACCTTGGGTTCCCGATTACCAGCTTTCCTGTCCCCTCCTGCCTTCTCGTCGTTGCACCTGCACTGGTGTGCCCCTTTAGTATGCTTTTGTTTTATAGGCCTGTCTAATCTTTGCCTGAAGGGTGAACCTCAGGAGTGACTTAATTACTGAACTAAAAGGGTGTCCGGGGGCTATAATCTTGGGGTTTCTCCAGTCTCTGTCAGGGCAGTAAGTCTGGTCTTTTTTTCGAGTTAGAATTTTGTTTTACATTTTTCTCCTGCTCCCTCCAGGACACTCTATTGTGATCCTTATCAGAGCAGTCAGTGGTGGTAGCTTGGCACCATCTAGTTGTACTGGGCTCAGTCTGGTGGAGACCGTGGTAGTTGCAGCCCATTAGTCCTTTGGACTAATCTTTCCCTTGTCTCTTGAATTTTCTTCATTCTGCCTCGCTCCCGAAGGGTGAGACCAGTGGGGTATCTTAGATGGCCCCTCGTAGGCTTTTAAGACCCCAGAGGCTACTCACCAAAGTAGAATGTAGAACATTTTCTTTATAAACTATGTTGTGCCAGCTGAGCTAGATGTTCTTTGAGACCATGGTCCCCACAGCCCTCTGCCCAGCAATTTGGTCCCTTAGGGAGTTGGATGAGTCTATGGAGCTTCCATGACCTTGCCTTGTACAGGTTGTGCTGGCCTCCCCAATATTGTGTACTGTTTTACCCTTCACCAACGTTATCACTTATCTACTGTCCATTTAGTATTTTTCCATCCCCACCCGTCCCCTCCCTTGTAACCATGAAAGATTGTTTCTTTTTGTGTGTAAAAACCTTTTCATGAGTTTTTACATTAGTGGTCTCATACAATATTTGTTTTTTTGTGATTGACTTATTTCACTCAGCATAATGCCCTCCAGATTCATCCATGTTTTGAGATGCTTCACAGATTCGTCATTGTTCTTCATTGTTGCATAGTACTCCATTGTGTGTATGTACCATAGTTTGTTTATCCATTCATCTGTTGATGGGCATCTAGGTTTCTTCTTCTTTTTGCTATTGTGAACAATGCTGCATCGAACATGGGTGCGCATATGTCTATTTGTGTGATGACTCTTATTTCTCTAGGAGGAGTGAGATTACAGGATCATATGGTATTTCTATTTCTAGCTTTCTAAGGAAGCACCATATCATTTTCCAAAATGGTTGTATCATTCTGCATTCCCACCAGCAATGCATAAGAGTTTGGATCTCCCCGCAGCCTCTCCAAAATTTGTTATTTCATGTTTTATTGATTTGTGCCAGTAATGCCGGGGTGAGATGGTATCTCATTGTGGTTTTGATTTGCATTTCTGTAATGGCTAGATATCGTAAGCATTTCCTCATGTGTCTGTTAGCTGCTTGAATGTCTTCTTTGGTGAAGTGTCTATTCATTTCCTTTTCCCATTTTTTCATTGGATTATTTGTCTTTTTGTTGTAGAGGTGTTAGATTTTCCTGTAGATTTTAGAGATTAGACCTTTGTCGGATTTGTAACAGCCAAAAAATTTTTTCCCAGTATGTAGGTTCTCTTTTTACTCTTTTGGTGAAATCTTTTGATGAGCATAAGTGTTAAATTTTTAGAAGATCTCAGTTATCTAGCTTATCTTCTGGAGTTTGTATGTTGTTAGTTATCGTTTGTATCCTGTTAATGCCATATATTAGGAGCTCTAGCATTGATCCTATTTTTTTCTTCTATGATCTTTATAGTTTTTGGTTTTATATTTAAGTCTTTGATCCATTTCGAATTAGCTTTTGTGTATGGTGTGAAGTATGAGTCCTGCTTCATTTTTTTTCCAACTGCTGACCTTTTTGGCTAGCAGCTGAGCTTTTAACAACTGCATCACAGGGCTCCAAGTCAAAGAGCTTAAGAACCATAAATCTTGTACTGTTAAGCTAGTTTGCTTTCAGTTGATGAGAAGTGGTATTACCCTATTCCAGCATTAGTATAGTGATAGCAAGCATGGTTCACTTCAAATAAGACTATGAATTAGGTAAAATCTGAATTTGGGACACTTAAAGTACAACTCTTCATCCCTAAACAAGTACGTAATCATCTCTTCCTTCTATATTTTATCAATATGTTAACTAAAAACTAAGGTGCTATCCAAAATATCCATTTGTTGAAAGAATAATGAATGACTTAAGGTGACTTGAATATATATGTTCCAATGAGAATTTATAAGGAAAACACAAGATTCCAGGAATGAAGCCATGCATAGCTAGCATATTAAATGAAATAGGTGCTTTTGAAAGAGGACCAGAAACTCATACATTGGAGAACGTCATCGAGACTCAAAAAAATTTTAATAGATCAAAATAATGAGTTAAATCTGATAAAAGAGATATTCATCAAGTCTAAATATGAAATATCTGCACTTAGGCTCAAAAACTCTATTGTGTAAATGCAGACTTGAATGTACTTACATTGTTAGGAGTTAGTTGATGGTGACCACATGTAAGTGTGCTGTGTCTACTTACACATTTCACGGATACATACCCCATATGAATAGAAGACAGTTCCAAAGCAAAGGAGAGGGTAGAGTCCTTGTGGATTCTGCATTGATTGGTACATTGTGTAAAATTAAGATAAAAAAAATTAAGATGGGTATTGATAAATCAAATTGTATTCTTATGTGTGTAACTAGGTTGATGGAAAAAAAAAATTTTTTTACCTGAAAATTCTTACATGAGAAAGAGTTGAAGGGCTAGAGAGGGCATTTATACTGTAAATTTTTTTTTTTAAAGGGAAGACTTGTACAATGGACAAATGAGTTCAAATACTTGAATAGCTATTACATGGAACCAGATTAAGTTTAATTTGCTCCATAAATCAGAACCACTGAACTTTTGAAAGTCAGGTTTCGGTTGAACCAAAGTTAATTTTTTGTTAGCCAATGAAATTATCTAAACATGATACAGCCTCAATTCTAATTTGCAGAGGAGCTTTCTGATTTGAGCAGAAGGCTGAACTGAATGACTCCATCAGCCATTCATTTAACAAATATTAAGTGCCTGCAACATGCAGGCATGACGCTAGGTGTTGAAATTTGTTTTAAAAAGGATAACTGATCCTTGATGGCTTGTGACTTTAGATTTTAATCTGTAAAGAAAATATTTCTTATAGTCATCAATATTTAATACATATAAATTTTATAATAAACTTGTAATAATTATTGCAATATTATACATATGAAATGGTTTTGAGTTTACACTAAGTCTACAGTTCTGTATCAAGTAGGGTGGGTAATATGAAAATACAGATGAGACTTGATTAAATTTTAAGAATGGTCTAGGCAGTTGGATTAATTTGACTAGGGCAGAGGATTTTCTTAGGGGAGGAATGAGAAAAGTAATCTGATGAAGTGGCTGTTGAAGAGTAGCAGAGAATGGAAAAGGCAGAGTAGTGGTCCAGAATTGTGGTTCCCGGACCAGCAGCAGAAGCGTCATCTGGGAGCAGGTTAGAAATGTAAATTCCTGAGCTCCACCCCAGGCCTACTGAATCAGAAACTCTGGGGGTGGAACCCAGCAGCATGTGTTTCAACAGGCTCTCCAGGTGATTGTGATGCATGTTCAAGTTTGAAAACCTGAAAGAGCTTGACTACTAACCAAAAGGTTGGTGGTTGGAACCTACCCAGAGGCACCTCAGAAGAAAGGCCTCGCAATCTGCTTCAGAAATGTCATAGCCTTGAATACCCTATGGAGCACTGATCTGCTTGGCAACACACGGGGTCCCCGTGAGTCAGTATCAACTTGAAGGCAACTGTTTTTTTCTTTGTTGTTGATTTTTGTTTGTTTATTTGTTTGGTATAGACTGCTAGTGCGAAGAAGAGTTTAGATATGATTTAGAAGTCAATTCATGGTCACTGCACATGCGTGTGGAAATGAAAGCTGCAGAGATCTCATAGCTTCTAGTAGTAATGTGATTTATTGGCTCACTTATTTAATGAATAACCCAGAGAGTACTTAAAATAGCCAGTGTTGAAACGCTTGTTTAGAAAAAAAAACTGATATAGATTTTTTTTTTTAAGTTTACTCTACCATTCCAAATGATAGAGCTGGCTATAGCTGTCTGCCAGAAACAAAGTCTATATATTATTATTTTTTTTTTTCACAGCGAATGAATTCTTTCTTCTTCTAAAACACTGTTGGGTAATGTTCCAAAAAAGTAATTACAGGCCAGTTAGTAAATATATGCTGAGACAGTAGTGTGCCAAACAGCAACAGCTATACGTCTGCCACTGCTGACTAATCAGCTCGAGAGCAGATTTTTTACTTAAACAATTTTTTTTTTTATGGGATAAGGACTCCATTAAAAGCAAAATCCGCATTTCAGTTACTAAACATATTCCCCCCACTGTTTTCATCTGTATTGGTATATATTTTCTTTTTTTTCCTAATAGAATGACAATCACTTTTTCACCTTTTGACTTCCTCCTTTATTCAGTAGGCTTGTCAGGCCATAAGAGATTATGGAAGTTTAGGGAGTTTGAAATCCGAGTCAGTTCAATCTCATTTTCATGTAAATCAAACAGTAAATTATTTTATTGTAACAGCCTATCACTTTGGACCTAAATTACAGTGAAGTAGTTTGGAGAGCCCATAACAAAGATAGAATAGTCCATTACGTAGGACTGTTTCTGGAAGTTTGCTATAATTCTCAGTTCTAACACATTTCATATGACATTTTAATGTATTGGTTTGGAATGAGACAGCCATGATCTGCTGGGCTTTCTGAGTTTATTTCTCTCTAACCTTAATCTGCGAAAGCTAGTTAAAAACCCATTTTAAGTTTAGCTGCCTCAGATTCTAGGAATAATCCTGTTTTAGGTCAGGAAAAATATAAGAAGCTCTACGTCTGGAAATGGAAGAGTCACCGCTGAGTCAACCTTGCTGCTTATTCTCTACTTACGTTATGCTTCTGTTCTGATAATAAAGCTCTTGCCTTGTCACTGTGATCAGGACTTTTCCTCATACCCAACAAGTTGGTCTGTAGCTCTGTCTTGATTCTCAGCCTTGCCCTCTAGTTCATTTTAAAAATATATAGGGATTATTTCCCTAATCCCCAATCTTACTACCTTTGCAGACACTGCCTGTCTACTGAAACAGGTACCAGATCATTTTGATTCTCCAGGTACCCCATTTGATTCTCCTCGCATATCTTGGGGCACCCTCCTTTGTGATCTAAAGAATTTGTATGGATATCTTCCCGTTTTGGGCTGCTGGAAAATTCCTTGATTATCAACTGTAATAGATACTGTTGGTACCCCACCCAGATGCTCTTAGCCTGCACATGAACCCATCCCCAGCTGCTGAGAGTGTTAGCTGCTGGGAGTGTTAGGTTATAACTCATAACTACTCTCTCTCTTCTCCGGAGAATTGCCTTAGGCCAATGGTTCTCAAACATTAGGTTGCATCTCAAACACATAAAGGCTTTTTAAAATAGATGGCTTGTCTCTACCTCCAGAATTTCTAATTCAGTATGTCTGAGGTAGGGCCTCAGAATTTGAATTTCTAACAAGCTCCCAAATGGTACTGATGCTGGTGGTCTGGGAACCACACTTTGGTCAAGTACAAATAGGAGCTGCTTTGTCCCAGGAGACTATATGTCCCATCTCCTCTTCTCAGGGCAGACCATGGTTAGTGACTGATGGCCACCAGCATATAGAAAGCTGGTCCTCTTGCCTCAAGGTGGGACTAACTTTGTTGTTTCATTCATGCTCCAAAACTGCCTGGTGAGATCAGAATTAAACTAGTCACTGTTGGAAACCACATCTTGGCTTAGCTTTTATTTTCTACCCCATCCCGGTTCCTTCACTCTTTCTTCCCCTTAAAGCACTCTCTCAATAAATTACTTCAACAAAATCCCTATTGAAGGCTATGCTCCTAGGGAACATGGCCAGAGCCCTGTACCTATCAATCTCTGGTTTCCAGTCACTTCATTTTAACTTATTGAACAAACTTGTATTGAATGCTTTTGAATGTACCAGGCAATATATGGTATGTGGGAAATAATAAAGACCCAATCTCTCTCTTCAAGCTGACCACTATGTAGTCAAAGCGTAGATAAGTAAACGTGCAATTACAGCATGATTGATGTTATGCTACATCAGTGCTGAGAATTTGAAGCCATAGAAGTTTCCATCTGAGCATTGGAAGGTGTCATAAGCTGGGTTTTCCCAGGGGAAAGGGACTCTGAGATGGAGAATTGTGGATAGAAGTTTCACTGAGACATATTCTTGTGAACACCAGTGAAGAAGGAAGGGGAGAATTAGGCAGATGAAGGCCTCATGTGAACCCATGGGGCTCTCCAGAGAGGGACTGTCCCTTCAGAGATGTTCAGGATTAAGGACGGGAGGTCATCAGTCAACAGATACAGGTTTTGCACTGAGAGGAGCATCACACTGGCTGAAAGATTTCTTTTTGGCTGAGGGACTCTCGAAGAGAGACTCGGCTTCAAGGTATAAGCCAGTTCTCCTAGCTGCTAGGGAAATAGGTGCCTCAGTCTTGTAGGAGGGATCAGGGTGGTGGACCACAGCATCCAGTACAGGGAGTAGATGGGTCCAAGAAAGGGTCAATCCTCAGCCATTTCATCCCAGAGCCACGGCAAGTGAGCTGCATACCATGAAAAAAAAATCGTGGATCCAGCAAGAAGAGTTTGTATGTATATATGTAATAAAGTTGGTCCTTGGAGAGCTTCGTTTGTGATCATCTAAGTAATATACACTGGCTTCTCACCAGATGGCCATCAATCCTAGTCCACCCAATGGGATTTTTAATTGAGTTTGCTCTTAAGCACTAAATATCTCAAACATCACAAATGCTAAATGCAAGGTAAACCTGAGATTTCCTGAAAATATTTCCTGTAGGCAGAACTGAAAGAGTTCCAAACCTTGTTGAAATGAGTCTCAGGAGCAAAGCAGCAGGTAACAAATCTGCAGACAAGCAGCGATATTCAGAATAAACATATGCGGGCCCAGAGTTCAGAGACTAAAGGCAATTTCATGAGAAAGCTGTTGCTATTCGTTTTTACTTGAATTAAATGTATTCCAAATAGCCAAAGTCACAGCCTAACAGTAAATAGTCTGGCTGCAGGGCTGAGCATTTGTTTTATGCTGTTCTCAGGGTCACCTGAAGATGCATGTGAGTTACCTGGATTAAACAGAATTTTATTCAGTATGTTCTAATGTGTGGTGATAAAACGTGAAAACCTAATTAAAGAGAACTGATTTGAATTTCAAATTTTTTATTTTGCAGTACATCTATGCCAAACATTGAAATTGTCCATTGAGATGATAACAACATATAGTTTGTTAAAGGAACATAAAATCTTAATGAACAAAAGACAGGCTATTAATAAGTCTTCATAAAGTTAATTAGATACTGTTCAGACGACAAAAGACTCAAGTAACCTCATACCTACCCAGAGCAAATGCAGTAAAAATTCAAAAATTTTATTTTCCATATTGAATGCCAGAGACCCAGCCCATGCATATACCAGGAGAGAATTAAATAGGTCCACATCTTTCCCTGCAGTAGTTGAAATCTGTGCTGATGGAAAGGCCTCTGGCAATATTATGAATCAGCACGAAAGACTAACAGACTTGGCCTCTAGAAACCACCTCCCCTCTGAAATGTGCGTTTAAATAGTCTCAAGGCAAGGCCAGTGACATTCAACAATTGGGAATGAGGTGAGAAAAGTCAAAATGGTTTTACATTTGTGGGAAGGTTTTTTGCCTGATCGACATTATGTAAACATTCTGCTGAAGAAAAAGTAGTACCAAGCATTTGTAACCAAATTATTATAGAAGAGTAAACCACTTGTGTGCCCCTATGCTCTAGCCTAGGGACCAACAACTGTGGCTCTTGTGCCAAATCCAGCCCACCACACATTTTTTATTTATTCATTTTTTATTCAGTTGAGATTTATATCACATTAACCATTTTAAAGTGCACAATTCATTGGCATTTAGAACATTCGCAATATTACACGACCATTGCCTCTATCCACTTTCAAAACATTTTCATTTCCCACACCACCTGTTTTTGTAAATAAAGTTTTATTTGAACACAGCTGTGTTCATTTGTTTATGTATTGTCCGTGGCTGCTTTTGTGCTAAACAAGAGAGTTGAGTAGTTGTGACAGAGACCATATGGCCTGCATGCCTAAAATATTTACTGTCTTGTCCGTTACAGAAAAAATTTATAGATTCCTGCTCTGGTCTGTTCTAGTCCAGGGGATCCCAGATTTACTGATGATAAAAATCACCAGGGTTACCTTTTAAATTTACAGCATCTCAAACCACTACTTTGGAGATCCTGATTCAATGAGTCTGAATGAGACCCAGAAATTTCTATCTTTAACAAGTACCTGAACTTTTGGGAAACGTTGGTTATTTTACTCTCCAGTTCTCTCGGATACCATTTTCATATTCACCAAGTCCACATTCTACGTCTCTTTTCTTCAACTTCTTCTTCATCTTCCCACATACATGCAAGATACAGACCAACGTATTATGTGAAATTGCTGCCGGTGGGGTTGGCTAGAAGCAGAGCTTGTGAAAAGGATTTGGGTGCATGTTGGTTATCGAAGGAGTGCTCTCAGGAGTAAGGAGGTTATAGAAGCAGGATAGAGGTGGAAGTTAAGCAAGGATATGGTCTCAGCTGGAGATGTGCTTCAGTCTGAGCCCAGGGAAACCTCTGTAGCATGAATTGGACCACAGAGTTGATCCCACCTTGGAGCAAGAGGGCCTGCCTTCAAGAGGGCTTGCCTTCTGTACACTCTTCCCCATGCCATCAGTCAGTCATTTGGGTGTAGTGTGACCTTGAAAAGGGGACAGCTGAGAGCCTATAGCTGCAGTAACTGGGGCTTGTGTGCACTTGTGACAAACAGGGACCTTAGGAAGAAGGGGAGGCCAAAAACACCCAGCATACAAGAGTTAAGCCCTGAAATGAATGAAGTTAGATAAACTTGGAATGTACCTTCCAGGAAGTCATATCTGCAGTAATCTTTAAGGGATAATTTGAAATACGTTTTCAAATTAATAAATCTTTGGAAGTAGTAAATACTTTTGTTAGGATTGAGATCTTAAGCCTTCTATCAGCTGGGGAACATTAAGAGGAAAATATGTGTCAGAGAGAAGTGATTTCTCTAGCAAATAATCATTGTTTTGTTGATCAGTGCCTTTGATCAATGCCTCTATTAGGATGACATGAGGTTCTTATGATCATTGTTTTGTTGATCAATGCCTCTATTAGGATGACATGAGGTTCTTATAAGTTTGAATGCATGTAAACATTGTAGAGGCCCACTTGGAATGGAACTATTATCAGGGAACAAATTCTCCTTAGTCTTTAACATTTCATAGTAGATACACTAGATCCTAGAAGAGTCCTTCAATAAAAGGTACATTATGAGAATACAAAAGTAAGTTTAATCCTCCATAATTATGGTTTACTTTCTAAGGAATAATAATAGCTACTACTTCTTGGTAATCTTTCCAACCTGCAAGGTAGGCATCAGTTCACCAGTCCTCAAAGGAAACATCAGCATGGTTGTCACCCAAAGACACACAACTAGTCAGTGGTAGAGTTGAATGTTCTAGAAAAAGGGCTCTATGGGCCCTGTTAAAGCATTAAGTCTTTCTTCTTTAACCCAAGTTATTTGAATAAACCTAGGACCTACAAGCCTAAAACAACCATTTCCAAATTATTAATTCTTGGGCATTGCAAAATATACTCGTAAAGCTCTCATGAGAAGTTAAGGGAGGGTGAAGAGAGAGAAAAAGTAATATGGTGAGAGTTGCTCTCCTATTATGGTCAGACCAGTCTAGTTCTCGGTTTCAGACCGTTCCCTCTCTGAAAGATGAGCAAAACAGTAACTGTGACCACATGGGAGGTTGCGTGACCTGAGAATCTCCAAGGTCCTCTCAGCATTCCTGCCAACCTGAAGGCAGTGGGGCAGCTAAGGGAAGGAGGTGGAGAGTGTTACATTGTTTTATGGAACTGGCAGAATGAAGTTAAAAAGGGCACATAGAATCTTATCTCACTTTATTCTGTTTTCTGTCTCCTTGAGGCAAAGTTGGCTTAACCTTTTCTTGAAGTGAAAAGGGTGTGAAATAGGAATATTCCCCCCCAAATAACTTAAGGATACTTTCAAGAACTTTTAGACAGAGAAATAGCTAACAAGGCAAGGTTGTTCAGAGTAACTGTGCCTTTGTGAGCTAGTAACAAAAGCTGAACTTTGGTTTTATGTCACGTATTTCGGAAAAAGGGAGCAAAGGCATTATGTGATGGTCAAGGAAGAAAAGAAAGAACTGGCAGAGTCCAGGATTTTCCCATGATTCCACTGTGAAGGTGAGATTCCAAGCTCAACACAGTTGACTCCAAAGCCAGTGCTATTTCTGATTTGCCATGCCAATTTTATACAACTCTCCTTAGGTAAAGGCCAGGAGAGGCATCCCTGGAATTGACCCTCAGCAGGGCATCACCAAGTCAAGGCTGAAGAACTACCACAGGGTAGGAAACCAAAACACAATGACCAGGTTTATCTCCAGAGTTACCTCCCCCATGAAGCCTTTCCTTCCTCTCTCTAGGTAGACTTAGGTGAGTTTCTGTTCATATTTCTATAGTGTATGCGCATTCCTCTGTTTTAGAACTTGGCACCTGTTTATACTTTTTTGTTTACCTCTTTTTAAAATGTGCTAGACACAGAGTTCTTCAAAGGCAGGTTGTATGCTCTGTTCAACTTTATATGTTGTGCTCCATAAATTCCTTCATACATCCAAAAATTATTTAGAGAGTGCTACTACATGGCAATATGAGTCCACCAGCTGCTTCTTAGAAACTCCTTAGGGCAGTTCTACTCTGTCCTATAGGGTCTCTTCAAGTTGGAATTGACTTGATGGCGACAGAACTGTTTTTTCTTTTTTTTTACTATGTGACAGGTATTGTTTTAGGTGCAGTAGATACCAAAGTCAACAAACTCAAACTCCCTATATGCTTCTTGGATCCACAGTTAGTTAATTAAGCAAGTTTAGTAGGGAAGGAAATAAGTAAAATATATTATAAATTACCAACTGATAGGTCCCTGAGTGGTACAAATGGTTTGTGCTTTCGGTTTACTAACCTAAACGTTGGTGGTTTGAACCCACTCATTGGCCCCACAGAAGAAAAGCTTGGTGACCAGCTTTCATAAAAGATCACAATCAAGAAAACCCTATGGAGCTCAGTTTTACTTAGCACATGGGGTTGCCATGAGTTGGAATCAACTCGACATCAACAGTTTATTTATTTATAAACTGATAAGTGCTGAGGTCTAAAAATTAGACCAGGAAAGAAGACTTGAATATTTGGAGGAAGGCTGAAATTTTAAATAGGATGAGGGAAAACTTCACTGAGAAGGTGACATTTGATTAAGGACCTAAGGAAATCTGTAGGTATCTGGAGGAAAAGAAATCCAAAAAGGAGGGACAACACAAAGGTCTGTAGATAGGAGCATCAAAGGAACTACACGGAGGCTCTTTGGGCTGGAGTGGGTTAAACAAAGGAGAAAGTAATAGGAGATGAGGTCAGAAGGGAAGGAAAGGATAGGATGGGGCAGAGATCATGTATGGCCTCGGAAGACACAGTTAGGGCTTTGGCTTTTACCTTGAATGAAATGGGGAACCATTGGAGGTTTTGGAGCAATAGGGTTATGCGATCTATCAGTTTTAACAGGTCACACTAATGTTTGCTTAATTAACTAACTGTGGATCCAAGAAGCATATAGGGAGTCTGAGTAGAAACAATGGGTCAAACCCTAAGCAGATAAGTAGAAGGCAGATACAATAGATGAACACGAACCAGTCACTCTTAAAGCCTTGAATACTCTATTACTGACACAGCTAATAACCAACTACTTGAGGCGATGTCAACCCTGGTTAGGGGGTTTGGGCTGTACCTATATACCAACAAGCTAGGTGAGGAAAACAGTGGCAAGGTGCATATTATCCTTCTCTCCAGCACCAAAGACTGGACCCTATTTCCTTGTATGCTATAGTGTGCATTAGAGAGCTCTGCATCACTTGATACTTTTCAACATGCTTCCCGATGATATGCTGCAGCCTCTTTTCTTTAAATAATTGCTAAGTACTTCCTTGGCCAACTCACAGTATAAAATCCTGGAAGTATACATGCAAAAACCGGATAAGCTACCAGAAATGTTTGCAGGTCAGAAAGAATTAAAGTATGAAAAGAAACTGAATAGCAGTCACGGATAACACTACCACCACCACGGGAGAACTGAATGTTAAAGGAGTCTCTGTGAATTAGAAGATGAAGCCAGTTTTAACCCCATTTAATTCATGTCTAATTTCACTCCCTAGTCACAAGGCTAAGATTTTTAGTTTAGTAGAAAATATTGAGTACAACAGAAGCTGCAGTATCTGAACAATGCATGCTTTTATAATACTTTGAAAATTCGCATGTGAATAGCTGCTTCCAATGTGGTGTAGGCAATGCCTGAACACCACAGTCCATTGCAAATGCTGGTATGATTAAAGATCACCAGGAACAATTTTACTACAAGAATATATGAGGTTTGAGAAATGTGAACACATAGTTTTAGTGAAAAGCAGGTAAAAGTATATTTGGAATGATAATACTTAAAAATGGCAATATACCATAATTAGAATGCTTAGCCAATATATCTTTAATCACTCCCTGGCTTAAATGTAACTTGGCTTTTTTGGAAAATGAGAATCTGAATTTTTTATGTTATATTAATCTATGTTATGTTTATTTGTGTTTAATTTATAAATTGCCTGTTACTGTCTTTTTGCCCAGTTTTCTCTTGGTATGCTCATTTTTATCTTATTGATTTGTATAAACATTTTAGATGTCAGTGACATCAACAATACATCACATTTTTCTGATTTGTCTTTTGCCTTAAAACTTTAATTAAAAACAGTAATTCAGTATGTATTTTTTCATAAAAATTCTGCCTTTGCAGATCTGTTTTAGAAAGGCCTTTCTTACCTCAAGATGAGATAAATCGCCTGTATTTTCTTCTAGAATTTTTTAAATTAACTTCCATGCATCTGAAATTTTTTGTGGCCAGTCTTGTCTTTTCTTTCTTTTTCCAAATGTATAGCCAATTTTTTTCAAAGCCTTATTTGAGTGATTAATCCTTTCGGCATTGATTTGAGATGCTGTCTGTAGCATGTAATTCTTATACATGCTTGGTCTGTTTCTAGACTTTTTTTTATGTTTGACATCTCAGCTCTTGCATCAACACCACATCCATAACATTCTTTTAGTTATTATAGCCTTGATTTACATTTTGATATCTGCTGCTGCAAGCCTATCAAAACTTTCTTGGCTATTCTTGCACGTTTAATTCCTCCAGACTATTTTGGCAAGAGTTTAAAAGTGCCATTGAGATTTTTGTTAGGATTGCATTCAAATATTTTGGTTAATCTAGGGATAATTACCAGTTTTACAGTATAAAGCCTTCCACCCAGAACATATGCTTTCTCTGTTTTTCTGAGTTTTCTTCATTTCTCACCATAAGTTGTTATTGGTTTTTTCTTAATGTAGATATTGAACATTTCTTATTAAGTCTATTTCTATTTATTTTAGAACTTTTTTACTACTACAAATGCAATTTTTTGAATTCCATTTTCTAATTTTTATGCCTGGGTATATAAGGAAGCTATAGTTTGTGTTATACAGTATTTATTTTAAAATTTTTCATCAGACTGGATAGAATAATGTCCTTACCAATTTCAATGAAAATATAAATACAAAATCAACATGCGTATATTCTCGAGGATTTTTTAAACATTTTATTTGACAATGAATTATTCCTGAGAGCTTTACATATAATTCTGCATTTCTTTTGGTGTATGATTTATTTTACCTCCCAACTGTGGCTAACAGAACAAAGGAAAAATGGAAAACAACAGGATTAGTGCTAAGAGTGACCAATAGTTTTTAGAAAGTGAAACTGCTTCCAAATGAGATAATTCATGTTTCCAGATGATTTAGCTACCAGCAAGTGGGAAAGGAAGAAAATAAACTTCAATGTCATCATGTTGATATTTTAAGTTTTCTAAATCAAGCAAACAGTATAAGATCTATTTGCCATCAATTAATACGAAGAGATAGTACGCTTAAATGCCACTCTTGCGGTGTTGAGAGAGGGCCTGCAAATCAGAGATCCATGTGCTCCTAGCTCCTTTTCTTTGTACCCTTGCTCAAATTTTCTCCCTAACAGATGCCTGAGGAACACTGACCACTCCCTCAGGAAATCTCGCTAGTTACATTCGCACCAGGCATCAATATAAATGAATTGTAAGCTATTCTTCTAGCCCTCTAATTAGACTTTCCAGTCTAATTGCAGGAGATGAAATCAAGGGAGATCAAATTTGCCCAGATGAACAGACTTGAGAATCATTACAAAGCAATGCGTTGACAAGGCCAGCATGCTCCTGGGAGTAGAACTGAACCTACCTCTGCCTCAGTTAGATTAGCAGATGGGGATAAGAATATCTGATCTCCCTCCTCCACATGCCTGTCCGCTTATTCTAAAGGAGAAAATTCAGATAAGCATGCTGCAAGGCAGCCTGTGTCATATTTAGTTATTTAGTTTCTAGAGTCAGATGTAGGTTTAAATCCTGACTCTAAAAAACCCAAAAACCAAACCTGTTGCTTTGAATCGATTCCGACTCATAGCAACCCTATAGAACGGAGTAGAACTGCCCTATAGGGTTTCCAAGGAGCGGCTGGTGGATTTGAACTGCCGAACCTTTTGATTAGCAGCCAAGCTCTTAACCAGTACGCCACTAGTGTTCCAATCCTGACTCAAGGACTTATAAACTGCTCACCCTTGAGCAAATTTCTTTAACCCATTAAGACTCCACTTCTTATAAAAAAAAAAATAAGGTAATTATAGAACCTACTGAATCTGGTTGTTTTGATGATAATTGAAAGTACATTTGATGATATCATAATTACATAAGGTAATGCTTGATACATAATAAGCAAGCCATAAATATTATCTATTGTTAGTATCCCTGCTTATTTCTCAACTGTTTTAAATGGATAAAAGAGTATTTTTCACTTTTCAAAGAATACAGAGCATTATTCAGAAAAGAATGGAGAGTAAAAAAAAAAAATTCCTGGAAATGAATTTTGAAAAGGATTTTAATGGAAATCTTGTATTTACAGTGAGGAAGGTAGAATATATACCTATATACTGGCATCTTGATTGAGAAAATGTTTCAAACACTGACAGCGGATTTATGACCACTAATCATACCACACAGTATTGGCCGTGAATGCACAAAATATCAAAACAACAAGCACAGCAAGGGAAAACACTGAGGGACGTTTTAGGTTAATAATACATTTTGGAAGGGTTCCCTGGATGGGTTTTGATTCAGCTTTTGAATTTATAATGTGAAATTGGCATTTGTACTCAATCAGTTTCTCTACTTGGTAGAATTCTTATAGTGATTTTGTAAAAAAACTTAAAGGGCATAGTAAAGACTAGCACAGCCTCCTCTCTTTGTTCACTAATCATTTGCATGTAGGGCTGACCATCCAGATGAGTGTTTTTTAAAGTACAAGAAAGAGAATGAGACCCTGATCTCAAATACTTACATGGAGAGGTTTTAAAGATTTTTTTTTAAGGTTTCCTAAAGAAAGAAACGAAGACAACTCTCCATTGAGAAGGGAACGTGTGGAAAAAAACAAGGAATTCAGAGGCGAGTTGACGTTTTGAGGTTAAACTGAAAAGATGCCTTCATTGCAATGAGTGCTTTTGACGTCTGTCGAAGGTGGTTACACAGCCATTGACAATGACTGCATTTTCCCCGGCTTGGGGTTCACACTGCTTTGCAGCACTATGTTATTCAGAACTAAATAACTGTTGTCGCTGCTCTATAATTTGGCCATGAGATATCTGGTTACTTTCAGACAAAAGAAAATGTCTCATAATAATGGGGTTTTGTATGATTCTGCTCTTTCTTACAGCATTAAAGAAAAAAAAAGTATTTAAGGATTTATCTCTGTTCACATTGAGGAAGAAAATAAGCTTTAAAAAGTTTTACTCTTCCCTCCCGGTAGCAATCCTTTGGCTGGCATTCCATTGGGGGGAAACGTTACCTTCAGAAGATTGTGCGTATGAAATAGACAGTGCCAGATGCTTCGAATGGTCATAATTGTGAAGGATAGGGAAAAGGAAGCATCTTCCTACTGTGTTTCATTTAAATGCAGAGGGAAGGAGCCCTTTGGGTAAATTAGCACTTGGAGGATTTAGCAAAAGTGAATTAATGATGACAGAGTCCCCTAACATATCTATTTGATGATCTTGCAAGTCTTATTCCAGGTTACCTGGGATACTACCCTGCTTTGGGATGCCGTGGGGTCATTAAATGTGAAACAGATTCTCCGGAGCAAGAAAACTAGATGAATCTTGACTTGCAGACAGTATGTCTTGCTAAATAGCATTTCCTTTGACCACACCTTTCCCTTGGCGCTAAATTTCTCTCTCGCACATTGATCTGAGAAAACAAAGAGCTGACTGTGAATTTCGGCCCATCTTGCGTAGGTTGCAGTGGGGGTGATTGGAAAGATTCTTTACAAGCAATTAACAAGTACTCTCACAAAGACTGAATATATAGATGATCTTTTTTATTCATAAATTGATATTAACGGCTAAAAAAAAAAGGCTAGCCTCCATTATATCACAAGAATATAAAAAGGAGAAATGCAGACAGAAGTATGTGGTGACTATAAAAAAAATTGTGACTATATTTGGGAAAAATATGAGTCCACTATCCCTTATATTGTTCTGTTACACATAAGGTCGCCACGAGTTGGAATCAACTTGAGGGCAACTAACAACATAACATCACTTATATTTAATTTTGTAACCAAAAATTAAAAAAAAAATTTTTTTTATATAGCTCTGAAAAAAACAAAATAAATGTATTTGTGGTAACTCATTCAACTCAACTTAAATGAATTTGGTGGCTAAACCTTACCTGACCAAACGTGATTTATTTATCTTTATTTACCTTTCTTGGTGTGGCTATTCACATGTTACACCGCAGAAATATGGTGTGTTTGATCACAAGGGCTGCCCCAGACCCCAAACAGGGTCAACTATGGCATATGTACACTGGAGGGAGAGGGTCAGCGAAATGAAGGAGACCCTCCGTAAAATGGATTGACACAGTGGATGGCTATAACAATAGGCTCAAACATACAAACGATTGCGAGGATGGTGCAGGGCCAGGCAATGTTTTGTTAAGTTGTACATAAGCTCACTATGAGTCGGAGCTGACTCGACGGCAACTAACAACTTTTATAAATCTGAAAAATTCTGGATTTTAGAACAGGGAATTCTGAATACTGAAGTGGACAATATATAGCGTGTGTGTCTCACACACCAGCTTTAACTCATGAATCTTCACAACCTCCCTAAGAGATAGGTATTATTTATAACCTCCAGTTTCTATTAAGGAAGCTAAGGATTAGAGAGGTGACATAAGTTGCTTAAGGTCACTCTTCCAGTTATGTATTGTTGTATAATAAACATCTCTGAAATTTAGTGACTTAAAACAACACTTGTTATTGCACACAGTTCCGTGGGTTGACCGGGCTCAGCTGAGTGGCTCTCACATACGACTGCTGTCGGCACCTGGAGCTAGCATTGTCTGGAGGTGACTTCACTCATCTATCTGTGCCTCCGCTGGGGTAGCCGAACACCTCAGGACTCCTAGGCATCTCTCTGTGTGGCTACATTACTCCTCCCAGCCTGGTGGCCTCAGCATTGTTAGTTCTCTTACACGGCGTCTGGTGTCCCCTAGGCTAGAGCGAGCATTCCAAGAGACAGGAAGCGGAACCTCCCAATCTATTAAGTCCTGAGTTCAGAAACTGGCACAGTGTTACTTCTGTTATGTTCTACGGGTAAAGACAGAGAGCTCATCCAGCTCATAAGTGTATGTCTGGGACTTGAATTTAGGTCTGCCTCTTTTTTTTTTTTTACATGCCAAAGGCCATTTACAGTGGAGTAGGGCCTGCCTCTCACCCATTCCTCCCTCTGCATGCCACCTCCACTTTTTAGGGTTCCGTTGCTCACTATTCCTTTTTTTTTTTTCCCTAATCATTTTTCTATAATCTCACGCCTCTACTGGACTATCATGTAAGTAGGATACTATGAGGCTGTCGAAATGGAGACCTGTGGTATATTTAAGTGGATAGGTAAAGAGAATTCCAACCACCTTCCCATTGCCCCAGAACTCTCATACATTCCTCCTACTAAAATGTAATGAATGTATTATCCTTTCTGTAAACGTATGCCTCAATTCCTGGCACAGTGTCTGGCATGCATTAGCCTAATTTCTGAGGCACAAATGCGTGCATGGAGCTCCATAGGTCAGCACACGTGCTCCCCAGACATCTCACTTATGTGACCTGTCTTTAAGTCTGCCCTCTAGCCAACCAAAAAGTCAGGGGTAGGGGGAATAGCTGGGTTGTGCTTGTTAGCTGACAAGGTTTTTGTTTTGGTTGTAATAAGACCTTGAGCTGTTTTTTGCCTGTGTGAGTTAAGCTTCGGGGTCTGGTCAACCTGGAGACAAGTAGAGGGGATCTTGAGAGTTGAGGTTCCGTGCTGATTTGTGTAGGAATAATCACAGTGCTGTTCAGAAGACAATGTGATGCACTTGATGTTCCTGTAGGGGAAAATCAAGGCTTCACTGGGATTTAGCTCTCTGGCAGTCATGACTTTGAACCCTATACCCATTTGGCCAAACCTATCACATGTGTCAAAATGACATGGTTCTTTTCAGAGGGCTTTGGGAGAGAGAACCATGGCACACAGCTGTGCTGATAAAATCCAGCTGAACAGCAGTACCGTATTAGTCAGCCTTCCTCAGAGACTTCTGGTGTTTGCTTTCCATTTCCTCTCTTCCCCCACCTTACCTCCTGAATGCTGAACATACAAGCAGCTATCCTTGCTCTGTCTTCCCCTACCCTCCCAATAACAAAGCCACTTACTTCCTGTTTCTTAAACAAACTCCATGGTTTTCTGACTTCCCAGATTCTTGTTAAATGAAAACTATTGATGGCTCCTTCCTATGAAAATGAATGTCACTGCTTGGAACATTCCCAAATTCTAGGTCATTAGCACAGGGTATAAACATCACATATGGCTTTTTAGGGCTTACCCGTCTTGTTTGAGTAAAGACGCTGTAGTAGCCGACAACATTTTCTAAGATAGAATAATGACCCTCAGGGCCAAGAGAGTAGTTAAGCCCACTGATCATAGTTACTATGCTACAAGTACCAGGCGAGAACTTGCTCCCTTCCTAGTTGTAGAATTGTTACATCTCAACATAGGAGGGCCTTAGGGATCTTTTCATCCAATTGCCTCATTTTACCTGCTACAAAACTGAGATCCAGATAGTTAACACTCTCTTCCTACAAATCTGCATTGACACAGTGAGGCTAGAACCCAGCCCTCCTGACACCTCCTAGTTCAGCAAATTTCTGCAATGCTGTACTATATCTCTCCCTAAGCTGAATTCAGGTCATCCTTTGTCCATCGTCATACCCCAAATGTTTTACTCTGTCCCACACTTGTACACCCCTGTAATTTATAGCCTATCACTTCAAAGCCATTTTTAATTTTCTAGGCCTCCTTAAGGGGACAGTAGTGATTCAGTGGTAGAATTTACTCCTTCCATGCAGGAGACCTAGTAATATTCAGGTAAATGCACCTGAAGCTCAGCCACCATCAGTCTGTCAGTGAAGGCTTGCGTGTTGCTGTGATGCTAAATAGGCTTCAAGAGAGCTTTAGGACTAAGACATACAGGGAAGAAAAGCTTGGCACTCTGCTTCCAAGTATCAGCCAATGAAAACCGCGTGGTTTACGATATCCAGATCCCATTGTGCTTGGGGTCACCATAAGTCTGGCGCCAACTCCATGGCAGCTAACAACAATACCTACTGCTGTCAAGTTGATTCTGACTCATAGCGACCCTATAGGACAGAGTAGAACTGCCCCATAGGGTTCCCAGGGAGTGGCTAGTGGATTCAAACTGCTGACCTTTTGGTTAGCAGCCAAACTCTTAACCACTGTGCCACCAGGGCTCCAAAACAACAATAGATCACCTTAAAAGGGCAGGCGCACTGGTCATTTGCTACCAACATGCACATTCGCACCTTCCATCTTTATTGAACAGTTGAGCCCATATTGCCAGGGAAATTGCCACACCCTTTGACTGAGAGACAAAAGGGAAAGGAATAAGGTGGGGTTCACTGATGATCAGGTAACCTTCGCTTTAGTCTCACCATGCCTGTCTGATGAAGGAGATTTGCCCCCTCAGCTTCTGCCTGCCTATGTCACTGGCAAAGGATGACTCTAGCAAATAGTGGACTGTACTCCTCACTCTAACTAGCTCCTGAGGAGGCTCTATCCAGTGTGGAAGGGTCCCTAAGTACAGTGTAGACTTCTGCAGAATCTATGCCACGGAATCACACAGTCAGGGCATGGTCCAGTCAAAGACCG
Source organism: Elephas maximus indicus (assembly GCF_024166365.1). NCBI lineage: Eukaryota > Metazoa > Chordata > Mammalia > Proboscidea > Elephantidae > Elephas > Elephas maximus. The sequence goes on along the minus strand of NC_064846.1, from coordinate 148,454,630 downwards.
GGCCACAGGTGGGAGACAGTGACTGTTCCAGGTGTCTCCTTGGCAGTCTCAGAGAGGCAGCTCCCCGGAAACAGTAACAGTGCAGGACGAAAGGTCAATGCACCTGCCTTCGACCCTTCTGTTCAATCTAATAAACTTGCTTCTCTTGGGAAAAAGAGGTTGGAGTTGGTATTTTACTTTTGGCAATTGTTATATGGAATTGGGGAACTGGTCAGGTGCTCTGACAGTAAAACTTGAATTTCATTCCCCAGAAGGGGAAGTCTGTCTTTTGAAGGTCCTTAGCACACTTGAGGAGTCCCTAGGTGGCATACACGGTTAAGTGCTCAACTACTAACTGAAAGATTGGTGGTTCAAACCCACTCAGAGGTGCCTCAGAAGAAAGGCCTGGCGATCTACTTCTTAAAGATCACAGCCGCTGAAAACCATATGGAGTGTATTTATACTCTGACAGACATACATTTATCCTCCGCCACAAGTCAGAATCAACTCAACGGCAACTGTTGCTGCCAGCACACTTGAGAAACATCATGCTGAACACCAGAGTTCAAGTTTCCTGCAACCCATTTGGAGAGCAATGGCTGAATGAAGAAGGAGTCTGGAAAGGGACCCCCTTAAAGGGTCTTAAAGCAGAACATGCAAACATTAGAGCTAGGACATAAATTCCTTTTGCTCAGCAATACATCCCTGAACCCCTGGTCTGTAGAGACCCCTTTACTTCCTTCAGCCAGCTAATCAACCCCCCAAGCAGGTATACATAGTATTGATTCTTGAAGCCAGCAAACTGTGTTTTCTTTACTACTCTAAATTTGAGTATCATATTATTCAAAAATTGTTACTATCCTCAAAATTATTGGCAAACTTACAAGGATAAGGAACAATAAATAGCTTAAAATCAAACCAAACCAAATTTGTTGCCATCAAATCGATTTCAACTCATGGTGACCCCAGGTGTCACAAAGTAGAACTGCTCCATAGGGTTTTCAATGAGTAATCTTTATAGAAGCAGATCTCCAGGCCTTTCTTCTGCAGTGCAGCTGGCTGGTTTTGAACTGCCAACCTTTAGGTTAGTAGTTGAGTGTGAACCATTTGCGCCACCCAGGGGCCTTAACAGATAGCCTAAATGAAAACAAATCCCACTAATGGAGTGATACTACGTGTTGGGAAGACAGGTGAGGTGTTAGTCTTCCTTAGAAGTAATGTGTGAGAGGGTTTTATCCATTGTCATCACTTTTCCTCCCCTTGCCCTCTCTCCCACTTGTAACTGTTACAGTAGCTAGAAGCAGGCCACACAGGATACAATTATTCATTTGGTCAAAACTCCACTAGTTTTCACTCCTTATCTATAAATTTGTTAATGGTTAAAAGTCAAGCTCCATTTGTGGCTCCAGCTCCTTCACAATGTGACTTTAATCTTTCACTCGACCATCAACTCTGTGCCTCAACTCTATCAAGCTAACTGAAAAATGCATTTCAACAAATGGCACCTGTATTTCCTTCAGTGGAATGCATTTCTTCTTTGCTCCTTCCTGATAAATTGTTGTTTGTCCTATAAATTCCATCTGGTTGTTTCTCCTTCTGCAAGGATCTTGTCTAGGATGTTATGATATCTTTTTGTCACATATTCTTTATGAATACACCTAGGAGAATGGCTCCCTGGCTGATCTTAGACCCAGAGCAGTTTCATATCTCCCAAATGGTTGGTTTGTGTTTATCTTATTAACTCTCAATAGTGATACCCAACAGGCTTTCCCTTCCACAATGGTTGCCGGAACTTTCAGAACCAAATTTGTAGCTCGTCTGTAACTGACAGTGTGTATTTTTCTATGTCCCTAGCTCCATTTTATGAGTCAGGCGTTTCTTTTCTTTAATTTGCAAATTTGATATTTTATCTTCTGTGTGTTGTTTTTGGGATCTTTTGGAAAAGTTTGGGAGGAGGGAAGGAAGGAAGGAGGAAAGGGAAAGAAAAGGAGGGAAGAGAAGATAAATAAAGGAAAGGGCAAGAAAGGGAAGGGAATCCAAACTCAAAAGCTATCTCCTTTATGGTTCTGTCCCCTGAAAGAATTAATCACTTTTCCTCTGAACATTCCTAGCACTTTGAATATGCCTCTGTTATAGACCTTATATCACTGCATGTCAATTCTTTCTTTTCTTTGACTATTTTTTTCTCCTACCTGACTCTGAATTCTTAAAAAAAAGCAAGGACTACTTCTCACTTTTCTTGGTATTCCCAGCTTCTGATTCAGTTTCTGGCTCAAGTAACTGCTCAATACATGTTTATTGAGTCAACAGTAACTGAAAAGTAGTTCCAGAAATTTAATTCAATCACATAAATTGATTTAACTAATTGGAGTTCTGTTTAAGATTTATACTCTTTGTCTGAATCAGACTTCTGACCTTCAGAACTTTGTATATGACTAGTCACAGTCATATTTTTCATAGTACTTGTCTCCAACTGACTTCTAGCAAATAACCTACAGCTTTATTTAATACAAATCAGATCATATTAAATATAATTAAAAATCTCTCCATGAAGTAGGATCAGATCCCATTGGGGTACCACAGAACACAATTATACCTTCACGGCTTATGCTCTTTTTAAGCAAATTCATTTGTGAATATTAAAGTCTGATAATCTTTTCTCAAAGTTGATATCATCCTATAAATAATGCCATACACCAAATGGGAATTAAGAAACCATTTTTTTATCTCTATCTTGAATTATTTTTCTAAGCAGAATCATCAACGGTGGTACATACAGGGCTTTCTTTGAGTTTAATGCCAAATCAGTTACATTGGTATAATGGTTAATTATATTCATTTTCTTTAATAGATGATGAAATTCTACAATATGACTTTGATAAAATTATTCCAGTGAGCACCAGGCAGGTTCAAACTTCCTTTCTTTGCAAGTCGAAGCAGATTCAACCTCTGAAAGCTTTGTTCATTTCAGTCTTCCAGGTCATTGTCAGGGCAAATGCCTAAAATGCTATTTGTAACATTAGAATAGAAATAAAATAGTCTTAAGAAATTATTATTGATTCTGCTGGTTCTATCTGTTACTAGGTGAAGTCATGGATACAGAGAGAAGGGAGTGTTATTAGCTGAGGAGTCGTACACATTGTTTTTCAAGTTGGGAGAAAAGGATTCAACAATTTCTTCAAGGAGTCATGGGCATATTATCATACAGATACAGGGATATGCAAGAGTGATTTCCTTTCATTCAGGTGTGTGTTACATACACAAGAGTTCACCCCAGCACAAGCACATGTGGGTCACAGCTGCCTCTGGTTAAATCATTATGACATCACAGTAGTTGCCAATAGTAACCAGACAGGGCAGAGTGCTAACCAGAACAACCTGCTAAACTAGCTACAGATTCCCAGTTTGGGGTTGTGCTGCCTTGCGGTGTTCGACAAAAGAAGTAGAAAGCTAACCAGTATCTGCAGCAAATAAAAAAAAAAAGAAAAAAATTTTTTTTGCAGCAAATGGCATCTGAAAATTCACCTCCTAACCTAATCAATCATAGCGACCCTATAGATTCATAGCGACCCTATAGGACAGAGTAGAACTGCCCCATAGAGCTTCCAAGGAGCACCTGGTGGATTCGAACTGCCAACCTTTTGCTTAGCAACCATAGCACTTAACCACTACGCCACCGGGGTTTGTGAGTTGGAATTGACAGCAGTGGGCTTTTAACCTAGTCAGTATGTGCACTTCTTTCCAAAGATGCATAGTTTCCTTGGCAAGGTGTCTGATAAGGTATCTTAACCATTTAGTGTTCCACGTCCTCAAAGATTAAATTGATATGTGTATTGAAATTGGGCTCCAAAACCAGCGAAACCATTGTATTCAGCTAGACTACAAGAAGAAAGGAAACTTGTGAGAACATTGACACTGTGTCCACAAAGAATTGGATTCTAAGGTGGAGGACGTGCATCCTCAAGGTGTTGAAGATAACCCACTAGGGATGGTAACATCTTACATGACTATAGTATGACTTCAAAGCCAGGACATTGACATTGGTCGTAATTTTTAAATGTAGTTTTTTACTTGGTTGTTAATAGTCTTCCCTCTGAAATGTGTGTTTTTTATCTTCTGCAATATTGTACTCACACACACGCACACACACAAATTGGTCGTGTGATATAACAAACGTCACCTATGATCCTTGACAATAAGATGCGGATTCCTCAGAGGGAGGGTGCGTGTGTATTCACAGTTGTTCTATGGATCAGGGTGCATAATCAAAATCGTTTGCAGGCTGCTGCTCCACAGGAGAGAGCTTTAGGAAGGAGGCAGTGAAGTTCTAAGGAAAGGCTCAACACAGAAAACATTTCAAAGTTCATCAAAAGAAGGGTGTATAAGGAAGTCCCTGTGTAGGACACAAGACATGCAGATACTTGTGAGCTAAATGTGAGATAACTCACAAGTTTGCCTAGATCTGGCATCACCATGAACCTAAGTCTTATATTGGTCTTTGGGTAGTCCTTATACCCTATAAGGAGCTCTGGCAGTGCAGTGATTAAAGTGCTCAGATGCCACCCAAAAGGCTGGTGGTTCAAACCCACCAGCCTCTCTGTGGGAGAAAGATGTAGTAGTCTGCTTCCATGAAGATTTACAGCCTTGGAAACCTTATGGGGCAATTCTACTCTGTCCCATAGGGTCACTATGAGTCAGAATTGACTCAACGGCAGTGGGTTTGGTGGGAAACCCTGGTGGCGTAGTGGTTAAGAGCTATGGCTGCTAACCAAAAGGTCGCAGTTCAAATCCACCAGGCACTCCTTGGAAACTCTATGGGGCAGTTCTACTCTGTCCTATAGGGTCGCTATGAGTCGGAATCGACTCTATGGCAATGGGTTTGGTTTTTTGTTTTGGGTTTAAAAGAGGGACCACGACATATTTGATCAGAAAATAAGCCACGAGGGTCTCAGTGAGATCCTTAAAATTTTAGAATTCCACTTTGTTTTCAATGCTTAATGAGTTGCTAAAAAGATTATAGCAAAGAAGTCTTTTCCTATGGCTCAGAGCCATGAACCATCTCAGAAATATATTTATTTTGACATCAAAATATCAAATAATCTGTGATCCAATTGACAACAGCAACTTGAAAGGTTACATAGGAACCTTAGGACGCTGTGAGTTTATGTTTATGGGGGAGGAACAACTCCAAAAAGGAGAGAGTGGTTGCACAACTCCAAAAAGGAGAGAGTGGTTGCACAACTCCAAAAAGGAGAGAGTGGTTGCACAACTCCAAGAATGTAATCAATGTCATTAAATGGTGCATGTAGAAACTGCTGAATTGGTGTATGTTTTTGCTGTGTCTAATCTCAACAACAACAAAATAAATAAAATTTAGGAAAAATATATCAAACTATCGATTTTTATAAGAAGTGAATTTAATTAGCAACGTAGCTGCAGTTAGCATACCAGGAGGTCATCTAATACTCAGTGAATCTCCTTTCTCAACACAGTGATATAACATTCAGCTATTCCTTTATCAATTTGTTAACAATTATGTAACTTCTTATGCATTTTGTAGCACATGACTAGAGAATTTCAGCTGCAAAATGCCCCATCTTATGAAGGCTGATTATTTTACGGGTTAGGAGATTTTCATAATTCTGTTCCAACACAGTACAGAAGCAGCAACCAGAATGTGATCTTTAAGATCACAAAAGCCAAGAGATTTAAATTTCAAAGTGAATATTATCCATTTCCTGTTGATTTTTTAACCTACTTGCAGGCAAGCCCTCTGATGCCCTCATCATTTGTTTAATGTTTTTCATTCCTCTATGCTGCTTTGGGAATCAATTCCAGACCACAGAGGAGAGAAAACCTTTTTCCTTCTTCCTACCCCAAGCTCATTTTCCCAGACAAGACTTTTATCTGAATTAAATAGATTCACTGACCCAGGCCTAGCAACCCACGCATAGCAGCAACTTCCCTGGTACTCTGCGGAGCATAGAGAAACCCCATAACGGCTGATTAAAGCTATCAGAAAAACCTGGGATAATTCTAAAGGATTCAGCCCTACAAGAGCCAGTCCTCCAAGCCATTCTCCTGAGTCTGTTTCCTCCCCTCTAGCGCTATTTTTTTTTTTTTTTAGCGCTAGCCCTGCATTGTTTCAATGCAGGGAATCAAATGCAGAGAATCCTGGGAGTTTGAAAAGGGCTCACGTGGAGAGTTGCTCCATTCAGTACGCCCAGAGAGAAAGAGGAACTCTTTCTCCTTCATAGGATGCCCCGGCAGAAGTTCCTGCTGGGGTTCCCTCCAGGAGGAGTCACGTTAGTATTTGCTTTATGGATAATGTTTTCGATTGCACTACAGAGGATTTGGTCAGACAATGTAATAGGAATGATAATAGCTGACCTGAACAGCAACTAGCTTCTTTCACATTATTTCATTTCATCCTCACAGATCAGAGAAACCCAATTAGGTGATATTTCCCCACTTCACAGAGCAGGGAAGGAAATTTCTGAGAGGTTAATTGATGTGCTGAAGAGCACATAGAGTAAGTGCCCTGCTCAGTCTCTAGTCTGACTCCAAATCCCTTTTTATCTCTCCTATATTACGCTGTCCCTTCTGAATTGATTATTAGGTAGGTAATGCTACTGTTATTAATTCCACCAAAATATTGGATGACAGACAGATTATACATTTAGGATGTTGGAATTTATCTCAATTTTATTATCATCTATAACTGAGAATATTCAGTTTTTTTTTTCTTTTTTCATTAAATATTTCCTCCTTTTGGCCATGCTTGACTCTGCCAAGGCTGTAACTCTCTTTCTTCAACCAGCCGTCACCATGGAAACACCTTGTGCAACATGTTGTGATTACTCACAAGCTGCAATAAAATATGAAATGTGTTTATTTGAATATTTAATTGTTAAAATAACACAGCTGATCTCGCTTTTTAAAATACCTTTTCATAGCTCTGTGGTGATGACTGTATAAAATGCCAACCATTCTTGCATCCTGGGATTAAGAAATGACATGGTACAAATTTAGAGTATCTTGTTTTTGTTGTTGTTAGCTGCCATCAAGTTGGCCCCAATTCATGGCGACCCCATGTACAATGGAATCACAGTTGTGATCAGTAGGATTTTCAATGGCTGGTTTTTGGAAGTAGATCACCAGGCCTTTCTTCCTAGTCTCTCTTAGTCTGGAAGCTCTGCTGGAACCTGCCCATCATCTCAGCAGCACGCAAGCCTCCACTTGGTGGCTATGCTGCAGATGCATTGGCTGGGAATCAAACTCAGCCACGAATTCTACCACTGAACTACCACTGCCCATATTTGCTCTTAGCCAGTTGTAAATATTAATTCCACAGTGAAATATTTTTAATTTGGAAACATCACGCATCAAATCATGCTCCTTGCCCATTTCACTTTACACGTTAAAAATCCTATGTGACATATAAGATAAATGTCCTCCCCGAATCTCTGCCCTCTCTTGAGTCACTCTCTTCCTTGGTGATCTATTATAATCTCAGAATTTCGTCTTTCACTTACATAAAAGTTACTTTTAAATCAAATTCTGTGGCCCAACCACCATCCAGAATTTTAGTTCCTCATTTTTAGTTTCTTAGCAGAAATATCCAACTGGATGCCTCATTGTCCTTTCCAACTCGTCTAAAACTAAGCTTGTTATATTTCCCTCAAAGTCCTTTCAGAACCTTATTTCAATCTCCAGTTGCATCATTCTCTTAGTAACTCAGGCTTGAAATTTCATTATCTTATAGTCTCTTTCCTTCTCTCATGTCCAATGTCCTATAAATTATTCTGAGCTTGCCCTATTCTTTCTACTTTCATTGCCACCCTGTTACACTGTGCTGGCACTACGCTATAGTAGTACCTTAACCAACCTCCCTTCCCTGATCTCTCCATCCATCTTCCAAACTACTCCAAAGTTGACCTTTATAAATCAACATTTTACGTATACCCCTCACCTCCACAAAAGCATGCATTTCCTCTAGAATTAAATCCCGATAGACCATCATTTAAAGGTGTTACTTTCAGGTTCAAAGCCATCGTTCCATTATTTACATGACTCTCTAACATAATGGGAGCTGAACCAAGTTCATTGCCAATGCACTAGTTCATTTCATTTCCATTCTAGTTCTTTACTTATGACTTGTATATTGACAGCACCTAATTGTTTATTGTCAGAGATGAATAATGACAGGTCAACCCTCTATCTCAAATAGTTCTATGGCTCTTTGGAAGGAAAGAAATAAATGGAAATAGTCTAAAGAGTGAGAAAGAAGTATTCTTAAAGATAGCCTTCTTCTATTTGTGTTATTTAGCTATAATATCAGCTTTTGCTTAAAATAAGAAAGTATAGATAATACATTTCTTTTAGTATACATTGTAAATGTAAGCAATTTCAAACAATTCATTTACATCACTTTCATTATTCTTTTAGAGTCTGTGTTGTTTTCCAAAATAAAAATAAAAGGTCCATCTCTTGCCATAAAAGATTCTTTTTAGTTATGTTCAGGCCAACAATAATTTTTAAAGTTTTAATTTGGAAATTGATGACAAATCTAACTAGCATTGTCAACCCAGCAGACACACTGCTTGAGTGCACTATGCCCATCCATCATTTTAAACAATGATTGGGAGGAGCTTTTTTCCTCCATATTTTTTTTCCAGCTGTTGCAAAAGTAAAGCAGAGACCAAGGATCTGACATATGAATCTTACAAGTGAGGAATTCTTAACAGGGAGTGATTCAGGAAGTTTTTCACATCTTTGGGACTGTCTGGAGTCATAGATTCAAGAAGAAAAGCTCCATGTCTCTTTGCTGACCCCCACGCAGTCTTTTAATCAGCACAACATTGTTGCATTTCAGCCATCTCACAAAGCTGCATTTGTATTACTGAAATGGTTTTGTCTTTCCTAGTGAGACTGGTAGACAAAACAGCTTCACGTGTTCATGCCCCAGTGGTTGCACCTTATTAGGAAACTGGTAGGAAAAAATAGCCTGGTGCAAGTAGCATGTAAACAGTATTTGGGGAAGAGGAGAAGCAGGTATGTGTGCTCAGAAGATGAAATGGTGCCTCTGACACATCAGCTTTGCCTGATGTTTCTTAAACCTAAATGTATAATGAAAACTCAGGTAAATGAATTTGTAATGACTAGAGAAAATGAAACAGGAGTGTAGGTAAGTATTGAATTCCTTTTCAAGTCATTCACTTTTAGACTCCCAAATAACATCTTACAGAATAGAATTGGTGGCCAAACTATGATGTACATGGAACTAAGGTCAGAGTTAGATTCTATTTGGGGCTGAAGAAAAACACAGCAATACCATAGTTATCACTCCTCAAACCGATCTTCCAACCCAAGGTGGATGATGAAAACTAGACTGATTACTTCAAAAAAAATCCCTTAATATCCAAATGCATGTCTTACTAATGCTGAGGTTTGTTGCAACAGTTTTCTATAAAACACAGCAGAATGGCGGTGGGGGGGGGAGCTCAAAATAATGCATTGAACCAATGAAATACACAGAGTGGTTCGGCATTGTAACTGGAAATCATCTTAACATAAATTAACATTTTTAGTCTTTTGATGATTAGTAATAGTAAATATTCAGATATCATACTTCAAATATGAATATTCAGTCTAGGTTGCAAAAATCAAACTGCATCTTTTCTTTTTTCCTGTACTTGACAGGACAAGTGGTTGTGGCATTGAGGGAAGATTAGAGGTCATAGAGTTAGATTTAGGTTACCGTTCCAGTCCTCCTCTTCCTAGCTGTGTGACCTTGAGCAAATTAAATAACTCTCTGAATCCTATCCCTTCACCTGAAAATGTGGGAAAATAGCATCTTTTTTGCAAGACGGTAGTGATCATTTTATTGTTGTTGGGTGCCATCGAGTTGACTCATAGCAACCCCACATGACAGAGTAGAACTGCCCCCATAGGATTTTCTTGGCTGTAATCTTTACAGAAGCATAATGCCAGGTCTTTCTCCTGCAGAGCAGCTGGTGCATTTGAACTGCCAACCTTTCAGTTAGCAGCCAAGCGCTTAACCACTGCACCACCATGGATCCTTATAGTAACCATTTTACACATATATATGACATACATAAATATATATGTGATAGAACATTTAATTTAGCAATAATATAATAATGTGTTAATATAGTATATTATATACTAATATAAATACTTGTATTAACATACGGGGCATTGGTGGTTCAGTGGTAGAATTCTCACCTTTCACGCTGGAGACCCGGATTCAATTGCCGGCAAGTGCAGTTCATGCTCAGCTACCACCTGTCTTGTTAGTGGAGACTTCTGTGTTGCTATGATGCTAAATATGCTTCAGTGGAGCTTCCAGACTAAGACAGATTAGGAAGAATGGCCTGGTGATCTATTTCCAAAACTCAGCCAGTCAAAACCCTACGAATCACAACAGTCCAATCTCCTACCCAACATGGGGATGGCACAGGACCAGGCAACATTTCATTCCATTGTGCTTGGAGTCACCATGAGTCGGGACAACTCAACAACAGCTAAGAACAAGGAGAACAACCAAAAAACCAAACCAAACCCATTGCCGTCCAGTAGATTCTGACTCAAAGAGACCCTGTAGGGCAGAGTAGAATTGACCCATAGAGTTTCCAAGCAGCACCCGGTGGATTTGAACTGCCAACCTTTTGGTTAGCCACCATAGCTCTTAACCACTGCGCCACCAGGGTTTCCAGAACAACAACATATTGACATAAACGCTTGTACATTAGTTTAAAAATTTTATACATACACACACATCCTCATGCTTTGTAATGTGCATGGGATCATACCAGAGTACCATAATTATTATTGTATCTGAGAACTTTACAATTAAAAGCTTCTTAATGTTAAACCGTAAGCAAATTTAATACTACTGGCTTCTAACATAATCTGCTTTAGTAAAAGCGGTTGATGCGATGATCTGTCTTTCTGTTTTTAACTTTGTTTGCAACACCTGGTTGGCTTTTATGCTGTTATATGAGGTAAGAGTTAATTTGCCGTTGGAACAGATTGCCAACAAGCACACACACATACAAACAGGGCACTGAGTGGAACAGAGCCTGTGCTTAAGTTCTTTTTCTGGAAGGTAATAGAGCTTTTCTCATTACTGCAAATGCATGAATGAATGAACAACATTGCAAGCACAGACGTTCCATACATTCTCTCATCAAACAGCCCCATCACTGCCTCAGTACTTTTTTTCTGTTCAGCGTTATTGATTTTCCAACGATTGAGTTTGTTTGCAGTAAGCTGTACCAGAGCATAACCTTCCATTAATTAGAAAAAATGTATGGGTATTAGCTTGAGAAAACAATAGCACTGTTTGTGTGTTTTCTAGTGTAAACTCAGGGCAATATTTTGTTTGATTGCTATTGTTTCTTTTCCCCTTTATGACGATGTGGTTAAATCTAATGCAAAAAAAAAAAAAAAAAAAGCCTAAGAGCCTAATTTGTACCCGTTCCCGAAAGAAAAAGATCTATGAAGTTCACGTACGAATGGATGGGGAAATGACATCTTAGAATACACTTTCTGTGTATACTTCTAAGACTTTGTCACCATTTATAATTGCTTTTACGCTTTGGCCCGCTTTGAAAGCAAACATGGCAATTATCTTCTTTACCAGATTTGGAAAATATATCTTGATTCATATTTCTATTCCTTGGGCAATTATCATAATGAAATCATGTTGAACTGAGAAGCTAGAAAAGGTATATGTTTGACAAACTTTTTCAGTTTTCACCATTTCTGATCATACTGATGAAATGGGCCCACGCAGATTTCTTAAACTCGGCAAAGCTTAATCATGTAAGTAATTCCAAGTTTATACTAAATAAAAACTGCTTTGCCTTAGTAAATTCACAGTCATCTATTTTTGCTGCAGTGAGATTAAAATGACTTTTTCTTAAATGTTGAAATCTGACAACATTCCTTAAATGAAATAATTTATGATAGAAAAGCATGGAAAATCATACAACAATGGTCATTTGAGGTGCAAACAGATGCAACAGAATAAAGTAAGATGCAGTTTGGTATTATTGACCAGAAATCAAAGTACCTCTAAAACTATAAATCAGATATTGTTAGGGAACTCTCTAGTAGGTAAAGGAAGCCAGACATCATCACACTTAGCCCTGACTTGACATTACTATGAGGTATCATTTTATTTCTTTAATGTAAAGATGAGAGCATCAAAACTCCACCAATCATATGAGAAAAAGACTAGATAGATAATGATCTTGAATCCGTTTCCTTCTGAAAACATTGACAGCATAGGGTGGCGTTGGATTCTCAGCTGAACAAAACTATTCCTGATAGTTAGGGTGCTATCATTAAACAACACAAATGCTAAAAATAGTTCAATTAACTCCTCCAAGTCCCATTCCCTCACGGCCACCTCATCCTCTGAAGATCATGATCATAAGGGGGTTCCTCACCTGCAACATCTGAAAGCAAGCATGTTATTAGTTGGACAACAGTGCCACTCTGAGACAGAGCAAACCAAAACCAAACACTTTGCCGTCCAATAGATTCCTACTCATGGCGACCCCGTGTGTTACAGAGTAAAACTCCTTCATAGAGTTTTCTTCGCTGTTATCTTTACAGAAGCAGATTGCCAGGAGTGCCTTCTGCGGTGCCTCTGGGTGGGTTCAAACTGCCAACCTTTCACTTAGTGGACAAGTGCAAACTGTTTGCACCACCTAGGGACATTTGAGATAAAGCAGCAGAAGCAAAAATGATAGTTCTCCTTATTCTCTGATGTTTAAATAGCTTTGGCCCCCCAGTGGTGTTATGACAGGGCTATACGTAAAGGCTGACTGCTGATGAGGTGTGGATACCCTATGTAAAACGTGGGCATAAAGCAATGGTCTCTGCTCTCTGCCATATTCGCGTGAGTTGGGGTCAACGTCAGTTCTCAAGGAGTAAAAATGTCGTGTTATTCATGTTTTCTTCCTATTGTTAGTTTAATAAAAGCAGTAAAAGCATCATCATTAAGGTACACATTACTTTTGGACATCAAAATTCATACTCTACTATTTTATATCATATTAACACTGCATCAGAGGGCAATTTTATATTTGCTGATTTACTTTTTCTCTTTTTAAAATGAGAGCTCCTCAGGTAAAAAAAAATAATGGTGCCATATTTTGGCACTTGAGTAACTAACTAGCAGTATGTTAGTTTCCAACTATCATAGTGTTAAAATTTTTCTATTCTTTAAATTCTAATAATTTTCTAAGAAATTATAACAATAAATTTTAAGGATTTTTTTTTTTGCTCGGTGAAGAGCGAGCATTCGAAATATTAATACATTAGCAAAACATATCATTTAGAGAAATGATGTTATTATAAAAAAGGAACTTGAGAATTCGATAATAAGCATAATTTAATGTATAATTTTCTGTGGTGAGTCATCATTTCTTTGCAATAAAAGGAATTTTTTTCCATGTGCATGTGTGCAGCAAGTTTCTATTAAAAAAATCCAAAACTTATGAAGAAAAGAAACTAAAAGGGTTATCAAAAAATGTTCTTAGGTTTTTGTTGTACACTGAATAAACTCCTCTTCATGAAGCATCTTATAGTACAAAGTATAGGAGTAGGCTTATCCTTTATTAATCATGGAACTTTATTTATTGAAATAAAGGGCAATAAACTGTTAGGTCAGTTTTGTTCACTGATATATCCAAAGCACCATAACATAATAGGCCCTCAATAAATAGTTGTTGAAGTAACCATACAGTTAGTCTTGGAGGAGCCACATGAAAAGGCTAAAGTAATGAACTGAGGTAATTCAGGATGGAAACTACTGGATAATCAAGCACATAATGTTGGCCTTAATTATGTGGCTCTTCTAGAGTTTAAAGGGGATGAGAGGACTCAAACAGCTTGATTCTCTGGCCACTGGGCCACTTGGATTGCCAAGAGCGTTTTACTCTTACTCTACTATGGATTTTTGGAGTAGAGACGGACTAATTAGACATGGAGTAAATATTATAATTGCATTGCTATGGCAATACAAAAGTTTATACAGCGACAATGTTCCATACCAATTAACAGTAAATTCCAAATAGTTTGTCAATAAAATTTAAAGGACTGTAATTTCACTGGCTTGTCCATGAAGGCATAAATAATTCATTTTTCTACTATCTCACTTGTGCAGTGTGTCAGCTCATTAGGAAGATTCCACAAAGTAACAATGGAGTCACTCTGAAATGACTTCATTTCAACACAAATCCTGTGTAAATAGATTTTTGGTGAGCCATCTGTCCCCATGGGGGTTATGTTGTCTTTTAGGGATTGGAAATTAAAAAATGAAAAATACAGGGACACTTTGGTTTTCAAAACAATTTCGCAATCACCTCTAAACTAAAATGGTAGAAATAGTGGCTTTAAGAAAAAATCAGTCAATCAATCAATTTAATTCTCAAGCTATTTTGTATGATATAGATGACATTTAAAGAGTAAAGGTGTCTAGTTATCTTATTGTAAGCATTTATCTCCATGTTTGACTTCTCTGGCAAATATGACACCTTACAAAAGAAATTAGGCCATTTCAGACTTTACTGCTATGGAGCTTGCTTTTTTCCCCAATCTTAAGAGACTCCATGAATATTTTAATGCCAGGTTTCAAATTTAACATATTAAGACATGATTACTAAAGACTGATAATCCTTGTCTCTGCTTCCCTCCGATTTCATTACTGTCATGCGCCCTTGGGACATTTCTAAAGCCAGAAACAACTGTAATAGAAGGTGGAGCCTTAGATGTCATTATAGAAGGTAGAGCCTTAGATGTCATTAGTTTTACTGTTCAGAACACCAAGCGTGTTTCAGAGTATTTGTTGAATAGCAGCATGCTTCAAACCTTCTTGAAGACATCCTTTTTCCTTTCTTTTCCTTAAAAAGATATCATCAATTGCAACTAGAATAATGAACATATCACTCAATAAACACATGCTGATCTCCAGGTATGTTCCAGGCACCACAAAGATGTTGGGAACACTTAAAACCCCAAACCCAGTGCCGTTGAGTCGATTCCGACTCATAGTGACCCTATAGGACAGAGTAGAACTGCCCCACAGAGTTTCCAAGGAGTGCCTGACGGATTTGAACTACCAACCCTTTGGTTGGCAGCCGTAATACTTAACCACTACTTCACCAGGGTTTCCTGGGAACACATAGTGGAGTTTAAATCTAGCAAGAGGGTCAGACATGAAAATATACAACTATAAGCCAAGGACATATGCAGTAATAGAGCTATGCAACCAGTGCATGGAAGCACAACTGATGATGCCATTAATTTGCTTTTTGAATAGTAAATATAACAGCTAATATTAACTGATGGTCAATCAATTGCTAATATGCAAGTTCAAGTTGAAGCTCAAGAAAATTAGAACAGTCCACAAGAGCCAAAGTATGACCTTGTGTATGTCCCACCTGAATTTAGAGACCATCTCAAGAATAGGTTTGATGTGTTGAACACTAATCACTGAAGACCAGACAAGTTTTGGAATGACATCAAGGACATCATACATGAAGAAAGGAAGAGGTCACTGAAAAGACAGGAAACAAAAAAAAGACCAAAATGGATATCAGAAGAGACTCTGAAACTTGCTCTTGAACGTTGAGTAGCTAAAGCAAACAGAAGAAATGATGAAGTAAAAGAGTTGAACAGAAGATTTCAAAGGGTGGCTTGAGAAGACAAAGTAAAGTATTATAATGAAATGTGCAAACACCTGGAGTTAGAAAATCAAAAGGGAAGAACACACTCAGCATTTCTCAAGCTGAAAGAACTGAAGAAAAAAATCAAACCTCAAGTTCCAATATTGAAGGATTCTATTGGGAAAATATTAAACTAGTCAGGAAGCATCAAAAGAACATGAAAGGAATACACAGAGTCACTATACCAAAAATAATTGGTTGATGTACAACCATTTCAGGAGGTGGCATATGATCTCCAAGCCGCACTGAAGGTATTGGCAAAAAACAAGGCTGCAGGAATTGACACAATACCAATTGAGATGTTTCAACAAACAGATGCAGCACTGAAGTACACAATCGTCTATGCCAAGAAATTTGGAAGAAAGCTACCTGGCCAGCCAACTGGAAGAGATCCATATTTATGCCTATTCCCAAGAAAAGTGATCCAACCAAATGCAGAAATTATTGAACAATATCATTAATATCACATGCAAGTAAAATTTTGCTGAAGATCATTCAAAATTGGTTGCAGCAGTACATCTACAAGGAACTGCCAGAAATTCAAGCCAGATTCAGAAGAGAACATGAACCTAAGGATATAATTGCTGATGTCAGATGGATCTTGGCTGAAACCAGAGAATACCAGAAAGATTTTTACCTGTGTTTTATTGACTATGCAAAGACATTCAACTGTGTGGATCATCACAAATTATGGATAACATTGCAAAGAATGGGAATTCCAGAACACTTAATTGTGCACATGAGGAACCTGTACATAGATCAAGAGGCAGTTGTTCGGACAGGACAAGGGGATACTAAGAGGTTTAAAGTCAGGAAAGGTGTGTGTCAGGGTTGTATCCTTTCACCATATTCAGTCTGTACTAAGCAAATAATCCGAGAAGCTGCACTATGTGAAGAAGAGCAGGGCATCAGAATTGGAGGAAGATTTATTAACAACCTTCAATATGCAGATGACACAACCTTGCTTGCTGAAAGTGAAAAGGACTTAAAGCACTTACTGATTAAGATCAAAGACTTTAGTATGAATTACATGTCAATATAAAGAAAACAAAAATCCTCACAACTGGACCAATAAGCAACATCATGATAAACAGAGAAAAAATTGACATTGTCAAGGATTTTACTTGGATTCACAGTCAACACCCGTGGAGGCAGCAGTAAGAAATCAAACAACACATTGCATTGGGAAAATAGTCTGCAAAAGACCTCTTTAAAGTGTTAAAAAGCAATGATGTCACTTTGAGGACTAAAGTGCACCTGACTCAAGCCATGATATTTTCAATCACCTCATATGCATGCGAAAGCTGTACAATGAATAAGGAAGACCAAAGAAGAATTGACACCTTTGATTTATGGTGTTGGTGAAGAATATTGAATATACCATTGATTTCCAAAAAAATAAACAAATCTGTCTAGGAAGAAACATAGCCAGAATGCTCCTTAGAAGCAAAGATGTGGAGACTACATCTCACATACTTTGGACATGTCATCAGGAGGGATCAGTCCCTGGAGAAAGACATCATGCTTGGTAAAGTAGAGGGTCAGCGAAAAAGAAGATCCTCAACAAGATGGATTGACGCAGTGGCTGCAACAATGGGCTCAAGCATAACAAAGATTGTGAGGATGGCGCAGGACCGGGCAGTGTTTCATTCTGTTGTACATAGGGTCGCTATGAATTGGAACCGACTCATCAGTGGAGCTAGGATTTGAACTCTGGAAGTGTGGCTCCGAAGCCAATGCTCTGAGCTCCCAAGCCATACAGTCTCTGTTTTACTTCAGAATTATCTTGGAAAGCTTCAGACATAAGTTCATATTTGACTTAAAACCTAAAATTTAAAAATTACTTTTTTAGTTATGGAAAGAAGTAAAAGAGAATTTGAAACAAAGGGAATATCATGAACACCATCAAGGAGAAAAGAAAGAGCATGCATGGTACAGGGGAAAAATTGACCAAAGTCTGAATTGTTAGATTGAAGGACTTGTGGGAGGCAGTGGTAGAAGATGAGATTGTAAAGGTAGATAGATTCCAGACTCTGAGTAGTCTTGCATGCCATGAAATAGGATTTGGGCCTTATACCTTAGCGAATATTGCTATTGCTATATACTTGCTCTGAACATTATACCAACTTCTTAGCCAGGTAAAAGTACAATTTAGACTGTCAATGAAATGTCACCATTTTTAAAGCGTAGTATGTAATTGAAGCAATTAGTCACATTATATAGACAAAAGAAACCATTTTACTCTAAATATTCTTAAGTTGTTTGAATAATGAACAGTTTAAATGTATTCTTTTTACATAAATTATATATAAACTCTCTTTGAATTGAGGTGTTACTTAAATAATTTTAAGTTAAAAATTTTAATACTTTTTTCAAATGTAAATTCTCTTACTGAAGCCCCTAAATGGCACACACTGTATGTTATGTAATCTTTTGTGCTGGAAATGCCCAAGGCATATACAACCAACCAACCAAAACCAAACACCACCAAACAACAACAACAAACTCTCACTTGGAAGGAATCACTAGGCTTGAGTCATTCTGCAAGCCCCCAGATAGTCAGAACCTATTTATTAAAATCTACTCACCACAATGTTTAGAAAGTGGTGTAGTGAACAGAAAACACCATCAACTGATACTAGGTTTGAAAATTGCATATGGTAGACAAGAGTCCCACAATGCCCTAGTCTCTTGGATGCTCATCATGAATAGTGCTCATATAACTCTCTCGTAATCTACATAGGAGTATGTGGAACCTAGCAGTCTCCAAAGTCCTAGGCTTCTTTCCTGATCTTTATTCCCTAATATTCTGTAGGATGAACCTTTTTTTTTTTTTCTTTTTTGGCTTTCTAGTTTGTCTCCTTCACTAGTGGCTTTGCTTAATTTTCCAGTGATTGTCTTTTCACGAGTACATCCAGAATCTTTGCAGAGGAAATAATCACTCCATTCTTTCCTTGTGACATCTCATTCCTCCATACCCTCATTCTGTCTGAAGCATCCTTTTCTCTAAGTAAGTGCAAGAAATAACAACACAACAAAAAGTTTCCTTTTATGTATCATTGCTTTTCAAAATTATATTTTTATTCTTAGAAAACTTAGCTGCTTTCAAACCAAGATGAGAAACATCTTCTACACTGTTCTAGTTAAAGGAAAGCTGGGTAACATAAGACTATAAGACAAATCAAGAGGCTGAGGGTCAATGTATAAGACACATGGCTCTTCACATTTGCATCCTCTGTCCTGTTGTTCCACTTTTTTTGTTCTCAGAAAGCAAGTCCATGGCTTTGTATCCACAACAGGCATTCTTTTGGCATATCAAGAGCCAATGTTTAGGAAACACAGCATTCTGAATAAGTAGTAATAACAGGTTGCATCTAAATATTTGGATTTTATATGTTAAATTACAATATGGATTGCTATGGTGTTGTTTTGGGGAAAAATGTATTCACATTATCATTTTCAGTCATTACAAATAGTTCTCTATGGTCACACTAGGAGATAAATATTATGAGCCTCATATAAAATGCATCTTTTGAAATATCAAAAGAATGCACCATATTCCGAGAGGTCAGTTGTCTTTCTCTCACTAGGAGTTGATACATTGAAATCTGTGTGATCTGTGGCATTTATAATTTTCTACACATAATTGAAGTTTATTTCTGTGGAACAGTTCACTGATTTTTTTTTACCAAATAAAATCAATTTGTATTTATTCCTAAACAGCACCCCCCTCAACCATGTGTAATTCGGTGTGTTATTTTTCATGAGGAAGAGGGATGGAATCACAGCCATCCTAAACCACAGTCTAGCTTACCTAGTTATGGCCACAAAATTGAAGCATGTGTGTATACCATTCATCTCATGTGTTTCACTGGGAAAAAGAGTGAGAAGAGCTGGTCTGGCATATGTCGCTGGGCTAATCTAACTATACTTAGATTTGGTTCTCAAACTATGACTTTGAATCAGCAGAAATCTAGCGTTTGTGAAAAGCTGTACATGGAGAGGTAATGTTCTCATGTTTAGTCTCTTCTTATTGCTATATACAAAGTTATGCCATTATTTCATTCTAAAAATCATAGTTTTCTCTCTAATTTTTAAGAAAACCAAAACCCACTGCCGTTGATTCGATTCCGACTCATAGTGGCCGTATAGGACAGAGTAGAACTGTCCCGTACATAGAGTTTCCAAGGAGCACCTGGTGAATTCAGACTGCTGACCTTTTGGTTAGCGGCCGTAGCACTTAACCACTACACCACCAGGGTATCCAATTTTTAAGAAAAAGAACATAAATGTGTGGATTACATCAGCTCAGTGAGAACCAAAAACTAGATTTTAGTTAATATTTTGAGAAATATTAACTAAAAACCTACTGTATGGTCAGAAACTGTTCATACAGATATAAGCCAATTAGACACAGTTCCTCCCAAAGTTTTCAGTCAATAGTGGAGACAGGCAATAAAGAATTTTTTTTATTCACCAAAATGAATAAATGCTTATCATTAATGAATTTCTGATGTTCTTCAAAAACAATTTTAAAAACTATATGGAAAAATTTGCTACAGAATATGGGAGTGTATGTACCATCTAAAATGAAATCTATAATTTTAAATAACGTGAAAATAATACATGTTTTAAAATAAAGATTAAACTTTCTAACAAAAGATTTTATTTTTGATTGTGTAACTTCAAAAATACAGAAAAAATGTTACTCCAAATGTATTTATGTAAACTGGTCCTATAAATCTAAAACATTGTTTATTCTTTTATTGTAAATAAGCATTACTGGAATTAGATATAAAAATATTGCAGTATTACTCATTGCCACCTAGTCAATTCCAACTCATAGCAACTGTAGGGGGCAGAGTAGAACTCCCCCCACAGTGCTTCCAAGGCTGTAATCTTTACAGAGGCAGACTGCCACATCTTTCTCCAGCAGATTGACTGATGGGTTCAAACCACTGACCTTTCAGTTAGCAGCTGAGTGCTTAACCAGTGTGCCACTAGGGCTCCTTTATTGTGATGATATTAAGAATTGTTAAATATAGAAGGTTAACTGAGGGGAGTCACCAATCCTTCTCTTACTAACCTTGATTTTGTAGTCCTTTCACATTTTGGAATTTATTTTACATCTCTAGGCGTTTACATTAATTGCAATTTTCTCCACCAATTGGTTTAGAAATAAAAGGAGAAGTAACAAAATAAACCACACTAAAAGTGAATCATTAATGCTATCTTTTATCTGTTTCTAGGTAAAAGATCTGAAAACCAAGAAGTTAGCTTTACCTAGTGACCTCAAACAGAGCGACTAACGTACAAAATCAAAACTCTCAATGGATCCATTGTATTTTCCCTTGGCTTCATTCATATGTTGTTGCTGTTGTGTGCTGTGGGGTCAATTCCACCTCATAATGACCCTATAGGACAGAGTAGAACTGCCCCATGGGGTTTCGTAGGCATTTGGTTTTTTTGGTTTTAATCTTTATGGGGGACCCCTGGTGGCAAAGTGGTACAGCGCTTGGCTGCTAACTGAAAGGCTGATGATTCGAATCCACCAATTGCTCTGCAAGAGAAAGATGTGGCTGTATGCTTCTGTAAAGATTTATAGCCTGGGAAACCCTATGGGGGCAGTTCTACTCTGTCCTATAGGTTTGCTATGGGTCAGAATCAACTCGATGGCAAGGGGTTTGGTTTGTTTGTTTTTGTTTGTTTGTAATCTTTACGAGGGTAGATCACAGGTCTTTTCTCCTCTGGGGCCACTGTTGGGTTTGAACCACAGACATTTCAGTTAGCAGCTGAGTGCTTACCCATTGCACCACTCAGGGGTCCTTATCATTCATGTAGTACCTGTAAAATCAGGAATTCATAAAATGAGACGTAAAGAAAGGTATACTTTGTTGAAAATTTAAATTTATGCATTACGTCATAGTTGAGTGAATTGGTTGGCTGACTAAAAATCAGGTAATTCCAGCCATTTACCTTAATCTGTGTAAGAAATTCTGGGCAATAAAAAATAGCTGGTAAGTAAAATAGTGGTTATTATGAAAGGTTTAATTATCAGACAACAACACAGAATAATTTCAACACTGTTAATACATCACTCAAACAGGTGTTTCCCAGAGGCACTCACTTCATTGTTGTTTGTCATCACTCTTAATAAACATGTGCTTGAGTTCATGGCATTTGAAAATAATTGGCATGTCCTACAGAGGCATGGGAAATTGATGTAGGCATACACCCACCCAACATTTAATGACCTTAATCTATCTCAATGACTTGCGTTTCTATTCAAATAACCAGTTTGGGGTGTGATTTACTAAAATCAACTTTTGAAGCATTTTTTCAGTGAAGGACAGCCTTTTGTGTGACAAGCTATAATATTTAGCTACCAAAAGGCCTTCCATATTTCTCTCCCACTGAGAACTGTTTGTTATCTAATGTCACTTATAGACTACATGTAAATCAAATTATTATTTCCGGCTCTGCATGGTGCAATGCTGATTAAAAACTTGTCAAGCTATCAGAAGAATAAGGCCATTTCCCAGCATGGAATGATGTTATTTATTCTAGACTCAATGATTGGTTCCAGAACCAATGCCTAATAATAATATCCATGATCAGGAAAAGAAATCATTTAGAATCATCACTCTTATCACAATCCTGAGACATTGGAATTTCTGACAATGCTGAAATAATTGTGCAACTTTAACGAAATATATAAGAAGGTAGCCAAGCTCTCACTAAACTCATTGAAGTTAATGGCTTCTCAAAAGCATTTAACTCTGTTGACCACTGTCTTCATGAAATGTTCTACTGGACTCCCATAATAAAATACTCTCATGGTTCTCCAGCCTTTCCTTTATTTTTTCTCACTCTTTCAGTGGTCCTTTGTATTCTGTTCCTCTGTTACATTTTGTTGATTCCTGTCATTTGTCCTGGGTTTTCTTCTTTTTCCATTCACATGCTGACCTGGGAAACTCTATGCCATCACATGGATTTACTACTCTCTGTGTATTCTCTGGGCAAGATCTCTTTCTGGACCTCTGGGCCCACATATCAACAGATCATGCAGCATCTCCCAATGACGACTCAAATTCAACCTCAATAAACTGATTTTATTATCTTCCCCCCAACTGACTTTTCCTAGTGTTTGGTTCCAAAATTAATACAGTTGTGTGACAAAATTCCCAGGAATCATTCTAGACCATCTTGTCCTACCTCGCAGTCTCATCTATTAAAGCCTGGGGAGTAAACCTCTTAAATACTGCTCAGTTCTATTCCAAGTCTTCTCCCACTGCCTTGGTTTGCGTTCCCATCATCTGTCTGACATCAAAATCACAAAAGGCTCCCTGCCTGCGTTCTTGCACAGAATAAGTTTTCTAAAACACGGAACTAATTATGTCATTTCCATCCTTCAATAATTCAGGACTGCCTAAAGCCCAAACTCATTAGCATGGCATAAATAGCCTTCATGGTCAGATCTTGGTCTATATCTCCAGGCTTAATACTTAGCCTTGTTGCCTTTGTGCTTGAAGTTTCAGCTATACTATACTACCATTACATAGCAAGATGCTTCACACTTCTGTGTGTGTGTTTTACACTGTTCTCTGCCTATAAGACCCACTGTATTAGCTATCTATGGTTGCATAACAAATTACCACAAACTTTATGGCTTAAAACAACACACATTTATTATCACACAATTTCTATGGGTTAGGAATCCAGACATGGCCTAGCTGGGTCCTGTGACTAAGAGTTTCTCACAGGCTGCAATCAAGGTGTTGTCAGGACTAGGGTCTCATTGAGGGTTCAACTGTGGAAGCATCTTCTTCCAAGTTCACTCAGTAGTTGTTAGCAGAATTCACTTCTTTGAGGCCTCAGTTCCTAACTGGTTATTGGCCAAATGTCTCCATCATTTTCTTGCCACATGGGCAAGCTCCACAGAGCAGCTCACAATATGCAGTTGCTTCATCACTGCCAACAAGGGAAAGAGTCTATTAACCCAGCCCTAAAAAAAAAAAAAAATTAGCAAGATGGAAATCACAATCTTATGTAACCTAATCATGGACGTGATGTCCCATCATCTTTACCGTATTCTGTCAGGTAGAAGTAAGTCATTAGGTTTAACCCACAACCAATAGGAGAGGATTACACAATGGTGGGAATATCTGGAAGTAGAAGTTATTGGGAGTCATTTTAGACACTACCTACTACACCCTCCAACCTTACCTTTCCTCCATATCTGACCACCTGACAACACCTGGTCAATTTATAGAAGTTTCATCTCAATTATCAAGACCTCTGTTCCTCAGTGATTATTTCCCTGGCTAGCATACCCTAAAGTTGATTACTCTCTTCTTTGTTCTCTCACTCCAATTCTCCCATTTTTTTTTCAGTTACTTGCTCACATACCTT
This sequence comes from Elephas maximus indicus, assembly GCF_024166365.1. NCBI lineage: Eukaryota > Metazoa > Chordata > Mammalia > Proboscidea > Elephantidae > Elephas > Elephas maximus. The sequence goes on along the minus strand of NC_064846.1, from coordinate 148,430,475 downwards.
TCCCCCCACCAATGCTTTAAGAGCAAAAATTGTAATTTTTTTTAGTCCCTGATAGATTGTCAGTCCAAAGAAAGTGCTCATTAAATATTAAATAATAACTGTTAAAAAACAAATGAAACTACAAATATGAAATACATGAAATTATCTATAAACATAATATTCCCTGGGGACACGACAGCAAATAATCTGTGGAACATCTGAGTGCTGCATTCACTTTAGTTAGGGTACAAATGGCAATCCTCTGTGAGGGACATCGCAGAGTGACAGCTTTGTCTGTCCTTATTATGTAAATACTTTCAAAGGAGAGACAACTATAAAATGAAATGTCGTGTGTCTAATAAGGTAGAGTGTAGATCATAGGCTTTAGCATCAGACTATAGGATGAACTCTCCACTACGCCTATGCCACTTACTGACTGTGTGGCCCCAGACAAGCTGCTTAATCTGTCTATGCCTTGGCTTCCTGACCTGTAAAATGGGAATAGCAATGGGACCTACATCATAGGACTGTTGAAAAGACTAAATAAAATGATATGTGGAAATCAGTTTTACACTTGGCATATATTGGACTCTAAATTAATGACAATCATTGTTATTTCCTGATGTACAAACATGAAAAGATGTCCATGACTTATAACTAAGTGAAAAAAGCTACTTGGAGAGCAATATGTAAATTTTTGTAATGAAATAAAAAGTATATGTACTTATATACTTTGGTGAGTAGGGCTTGGGGTCTTAAAAGCCTGTGGGTGGCTATCTAAAATTCTCCACTGGCCTCACCCCTTTGGGAGCAAGGGAGAATGAAGAAAATCAAAGACACGAGAGAAAGATTAGTCCAAAGACCTAATGGACCGCAACCATCACAGCCTCCACCAGACTGAGTCCAGTACAACTAGATGGTGCCCAGCTACCACCACTGACTGCTCTGACAGGGATCACAATAGAGGGTCCTGGACAGAGCCGGAGAAAAACGGAGGACAAAATTCTAACTCACAAAAGAAGACCAGACTCACTGGCCTGACAGAGACTGGAGAAACCCCAAGAGTACGGCCCCCAGCAACCCTTTTAGCTCAGTAATGAATTCACTCTCGAGGTTCACCCTTCAGCCAAAGATTAGACAGCCCAATAAAACAAAACGAGACTAAAGGGGCACACCAGTACAGGGGCAAGGACTAGAAGGCAGGAGGGAACAGGAAAGCTGGTAACAGGGAACCCAAGGTCGAGAAGAGAGTGTTAACATGTCCTAGGGTTGTTAACCAATGTCATAATACAATATGTGTAAAAAAAAAAAAAGTGTACTAACTGTTTAATGAGAAGTTAGTTTTTTCTGTAAACATTCATCTAAAATACAATTTAAAAAATAAAAAAAAAATGCTGTTAAAACGTTTATAGTTCACCAAGATTCAAAAAAAGTATACGTACTTAAACCCTCTACCGTCGAGCCAATTCCGACTCATAGCGACCCTATAGGACAGAGTAGAACTGCCCCATAGAATTTCCAAGGAGCGCCTGGTGGATTTGAACTGCCAACCTCTTGGTTAGCAGCCATAGCACTTAACCACTATGCCACCAGGGTTTCCATATGTACTTAGTTCATCTATATGTTTATATATAGGATAAATGTGGAAGTATATACTTTAGACTTTTAAAAATTATTATTTCCAGGGATTGGGGAAAGGGGTAGGGTGGTTATCTTCATTTGTTATTTTGTATATTTTTGTATTGTTTGAATTGTTTTAAAAAAGCATATACCATTTTTATAACCAAAAAAAAAAAATTGATGATTTCTTAAACATATAAGCAAAAAAGTGGAAAGGCTCAGGTGGTTGTACATCTCATAAGCTCATAAACTCTTGGTGACATTTAAGCTATGATTTGCTTTGATTCTTACCCTCTCCAGCCATGGCAATCGAATTATTCTTTAGGAAATCTCAACGAAATCTTTGGCAAGCAGTTTGGGGGAAGTACTAAAAGATCTGGAACTATTTTCTTCCATTGTGCTCCTCCATGAAATTTCCTCTATTTGATTTCCAATCATGCATGTCATAGCCAAGAGGGCAAATGGTCCAAGGGCTAAGAAATACTTGCAATGGTTGCTGGTACAGCATATACCAAACTCTAAAGAGAAAAATCAAACAATTGGCCTGTAGTATATGACTTAAGTGATACATGTTTTAGTTAAAAATTTAGAAACAAAACAAAAAGTCAATTAATTTCTACCCTGTCTTTCAACTGTTTAAAATATTTCAGCAATAAAACTAATGGGAAGAGATCTTTTTCTAACTATGCCAAAGTTATTAAAATGGAGAGTCGATTAGAAAAATATATGTGAAAATGTAAGTCCATAATTTTTGAATGCTATAACTCATATCAAATGGACAAATTGCTGTTTATCACCAATGTTTGTACATAAGGTTAAAAAAAGTTTCTTTAATGATGAAACTTTCCAATTCAAATTTTGTTTTCTTGTTAATATCTTATATTAGAAGGAGAAGTAGGGTCTGCAATAAAAAGCTTTTTTTTTTTCTTTTCTCAACATGTAACTGCAGAAGATGGGCAATAATTTTGATTAATAAAATAAATGGAGAAGCAATGGAACCAATAGTCCCAAATAGTGGATCAAGTAATATTTCCTTTCATTGCCTATTTTTTTCCCCACAAATATTAAGCTATTCTTTAAGTAAGCTTTCCCTCCAAGGGTCAAGGAATTGCTGACCTTCTAAATTTAACTTAATTTACCACTGTTTTATTCTTTTTTCTTGTGGGCTTACTTGTGTTTATAGAAAAAAATTTCAAAGTAATAAAAATCATTTAAAGTTGATACTGGCCAAAGATTTTCCTGTCCTTCAATTTAAGAGATTATAAGGAATATATATGAATTGTGTTATGAAGTATGGCAAGAAAAATAAGGGAAAGGAGGGAGGGAGGAAGGAAGGAAGGAAAGAAGGAAATGGAAGACAAACAAAAATGGAAATGCAAATCTTATCTCTATCATTCATTTGCACAAGTGTGAAAATTTTCCTTTATCAGAACAGACCAAAAAAAAAAAAAAAAGGAAAGAAACTGTGTGTCTTATTATTCTGAAGTATTTACTGTTACTTATTGAGAGAGGAAACCAATAATGTTTTTGTCTTGTGATAATGCAAAGGTTAAACAGCCTGAGAATTACCTGCACCGTGGAAATGTATCTTGGGATTAATAAGTACAAAATGTCTATATTTTGAGTAATTTTGATAAACTTTAGACCAGAGATAAACTAAAGGACAGTAAAAAAAAATACATATAATTACATTGGACACTAATGTCATGAAGAGTTAATTAGGTTTCCATGGGTCATAACTTATTTTGAGGATGTAACATTTCAGAAAACCACCTAGTGTGATGCATATTACCCTCAGGCCGTAAAGGTGTAATTGTTGTCATTATTGTTTCAATTGGTGCTGTAATTTAATGGTTATACACATGGTTATTGTAAGGTCTTTTCAGCTCTTGGGGATTTCAATATTTGACATATAGCCTGGAAAAAATAATTATACTATTTCATAGATTTAATATTATCTTTTGCAGCTAACAATAATACTGCCTTTTTGAAGTGATTGTTATTGATAGAACACACACTCAAATGGTTTACAGAGCTGCCTTGCACTGTACCATTTTTCTTTTTCTTAGAGATCACTAGGATTATCTAATTAGATTAATAATGCTACCATACTTTACACAGTACGTAACGTATGGTAGATATATTGCAAAATACTGAAAGGAAGAAAGAAGCACTTCTAGCAGTTTCAAGTAGGAAAACAATATAGTTACCACAAATCATGGCAGGAATAATATTTTATTAACCATAGGCTTGAATTTTCTTGATTGCAAATACTAGGTAGCATATTATGCACACAGCTTGAAATATATGGAGCACAATGAATAGAAAGGCTTACTTCTCTAAAATATGAAAGGAATGAGGAGTAGGTTTTCGATGCTCACATTTAAATATTTTCAAAAAGAGTTATTTTCCACCCAGCGGTAGAATAATTGATAGGTAATTACAAAAGAGACGATGCCAAAATTATTGCTAGGCCCTTTATATTGAGCACAGTGGTCTTTATACAGTGTTTGGTGGGGAATCTATCATTTCCCTTGGGGTAATGGCCAGTTCTTTTACCACTGTAATAGCTTGAATGCCCCGTTTCCAGAACTCCAGTTAGCTGCACTTGCTAAATCTTGAAAATGGGGCAAAGCACAGATCTCTAAGATTAAGATTTACATGGCTATTTGCATTCTTAGTTTTGGGGGTGAGTATCAGTTGCTGACCTGGCTTCTCTGAAACTAGCAAGGAAGGACCCGAGTGTCACATCTGAGCAGGCTGCACATCACAATCATCATTTGGGGGCTGGTGGGCAGGTGCCCGGGCCTCACCCTCAGTGACGGATTTAATTGGTCAAGATCTGGGTCTGGACTTGGTCTTTATAAAGCTCTCCAGGTGATTCTAATGTGCAGCCAGGGTTGAGAAGCACTGCTTCAGTGGCTATTAGATCAGTGGTTGTCAAAACACAGTCTGCCAGAGCTATGTTGCTGTGTGCCATTGAGTCGACTCCGAGTCTTAGGGACCCTCTAGGACAGGGTAGAACTGCCCCATAGGGCTCCCTAGGCTGCAGTCATTACGGGAGGAGCTATGGTGGCGCAATAGCTAAAGCACTCAGTTGCTAACCAAAAAGGTCAGCAGTCTAACCCACCAGCCACTAGATGGGAGAAAGATGTGACAGTCTGCTTTTTACAGCCTTCTAAATGGAGGCGTGCTGGCTGAGTATGGAGACTGGCCTTCAAGATGGCTCTCAGTGATCCCCACCTCCTGGTATTCTCACTCCGTGTAGTCCCCTCCCACACTGAACCAGGGTTGGTCTGTGTGATCAATATAAAAGGGCAGATGTGGGAGGTTAGGTTATAAAAGACTGCAGCTTTCATCTTGGGTGCTCTCTCTGGATCACTCACTCTGGGGAAGTCAACTGCCATGTCCAGAGGACACACAGGGAGCCTTGGAGAGCTCCACCTGGTGATGAGGAACCGAGGCTCCCTGCCCACAACCGGGTCAGTGAGCTTGGAAGCTGATCATCCCCCAGCCCAGCCTTCAGATGGCTGTAGCCCCAGGGCACAGCTTGACCACAACCCCATGAGAGACCCTGAGGCAGAACCACCCAGCTAAGCTGTTATTGGATTCCTGACCCACAGAACTATGACATGATAAATGCTTGCTTTCTTTAAAAAGAAAAAAAAAAGATTTACAGCTTTGGAAACCCTATGGGGCAGTTCTACTCTGTCCTATAGGTTTGCTCTGAGTTGGAATCGACTTGACGGCAGTGTTTTTTTTTTTTTTAAATAAACACAATGTTTTGCAACTTAAATGTATTTTACTATAATAATTCTTAAAAATTAGAGTAATACATTCCTATATGTACATGTCAAGCAATTTCACTTGGAAAGTTTTTCAGCACTGAACCCGGTCTTGAGTAAATAGTAGCATCCCCCCGTCTACAATATTTGAGCGGAAAAAAAAAAAAAAAAACATACCTTTCGTTAAGACTTGTTTCTGTGTTTTCTTCTGCTTGATTTGAAAATGCACTATTGATGGCAAATCCATGTACAAGCTAAATATATAATTAATTAGAGAAACAAATTGAAATTGACCAGGTTGGCTCAAATCTCCCAATGCTTTGTGGGGGGGGGATGACTTTTTTCAAATGGTCAAAACAATTACTTAGCATTTAGGCATGTATTTAAATGCAAGTCAGCATGCTGTGGAGATTCAAAAGAGTAACCAAGCTCTTCCGATGGTAAAAATGCTAACCTTGCTCCTTAAAAAAAAATAATAAAGTAGATTAAAATCTCTTTCTATTGTCGGTAGTTGTCCTCTAGGACAAATAGTTTGGTATTTTATTAAAAAAAAAAAACTTGTCAAAACATTTCCATGAAATGTACTTCTTTTGAAAAAATGACTCCGTGAATTTGAGTAAAGAATTCTTTAGAGGCCCAGCTATTGAGATGGGTCATCTGCACCAAAGAAAAATACTATTCAAGAAGGATATATGGAGACAGGCTGTTGAAAGTCAAAGATTACTTCTATAAAAATAAGACTCAAATGGCAAAAATAAATAAAATAGAATAATTAATCATTAATGTCATAGGTGATTTAAATTTGAAAATTAGCATCCACTTGCTACTTTATTAAATGGTAATCAAGTGGTGGAAACCCTGGTGGTGTAGTGGTTGAGTGCTACGGCTGCTAACCAAAGGGTCGGCAGTTCGAATCCACCAGGCATGCCTTGGAAACTCTTTGGGACGGTTCTACTCTGTCCTATAAAGTCACCATGAGTCGGAATCAACTGGAGAGCAACAGGCTTCTTTTTTTTTTTTTTTTTAATAGAGTGGTATAGAAAACAAGGAAAGAACTGGTTTTATCACACAGTGGAGGAAATTGAAGCATGTAGAAAGCTGAGCAACTCATATGAATTTTTGCTTTAATAGTAATTATGTAACAGAATGAGCAGGAGTTTTACTTCCAGATAAAGACGGACAATGAAGGTCAATTTCTAACCTGCCTTTTTGAATATTCAATGCCACCACAATTTAAATGGGATCAGGTAATTACTCAGAAGGCTACACTGAAAGCTTTGTCATCTCTTGGTGTCACTCCTGCACACCTAGTTATCCTGACGTTGTTTGTCAAAAACTGACAATGGAGTGAATCTCGCTGAGAAAAATAACCTGTATGTCATTACTCAGAGTTTGAAGAACAAACCCTATAGGGATGAGAAAAAGTTTTTTTTTTTAAGAAAAATGTTCTTTGAACTGATTAAATGGGCTCATTGTGATAATTTGAGACAACGTTTTAATAAAATAGATGATTTAGAGGGAAAGTCAGCGGTCTTTGTTCTTCTAGCTCTTGTGTGATGGTTTCAAATGTACCTCTTCCCTTCTCTTGGCACTGAAAAATAGTATTTTAGTCTTAAATATCTCTTGTATAATATTATATTTATGCAAATAGAAGATGTAAATATTGTCTTAAGGACTATAGTATTCTGAAGTTTATTTTTATTGCAAAAATCATCTTTTCTATGTTTTCTCACTTATTGAAATAGAGAGAAGCGGGAGATTAGAAATTAATTTGGGTAGAATTTACTTTTTTATAGTAAAAGATGACTATTAGCTAGGGAAAAGTCCAACATCATCAAAATAGAAACACGTATAGCAGCAGTGTCATAAAATAATAGTTATATATATGTATGTACACGCACACATATATGAATATACACATACATATATTCAAAAACCAAATCCGTTGCTGTTGAGTCGATTCTGACTCATAGAGACCCTATAAGACAGTGTAAACCAAAAAACCAAACCCTTTGCCATCAAGTCTATTCCAACTCATAGCAACCCTATAGGACAGAGTAGAACTGCCCCATAGAGTTTCCAAGGAGCACCTAGGTGAATTGAACTGCTGACCTTTAGGTTAGTAGCTGTAGCACTTAACCTCTACACCACCAGGGTTTCCATAGGGCAGTGTAGAACTGTCCAATAGGGTTTCTAAGGCTGTAACCTTTACAGAAGCAGATTGTCACATCTTTCTCCCACGGAGCGGCTAGTGATTTTGAACCACTGACCTTTCCGTTGGCAGCCAAGCGCTGAACTACTGTGTCTCCCAGGGCTCCTTACACATATATGTACATATATCTTACAAATTTATATAATTCATAATAAATGTAACTCTAAATGTCATTTGAATTGTCAATATTAAATTTAAATTATCACCTATGACTCCCATCCATTGATAGGAGCTAAAAGTGCAGTTAGGAATAAGTATAAGATTTCTATTCTCTTCACCCTAGACAGAAAATGAACTAAACAAAGAAGTACTTTGCGCTACATTTATATCAGTCTCAGGACATAGTATCAAAATAATTTCTGATGTTGTAAAATGACGTTTTCAGAAGCTACCTATTTCATTTCTTTAGAATAGTAGTATAGAATACCGTAAACTTTACCACACAAATATTGGAATGAAATTGCAGAAATATTAAAAATGATAGGTTCAATATTATATTTAATAACATTAATTAGCAAGGGAAATACATTAGTTTCTTTACATGTGTTAGCTGCAAATGCATGAGAAAAGGGAATAAAAAAACTTAAAGCAATCTCAGGGATTAATATGGTTGAATTACATAAATTATAGCTTTAAAATACAAAGGCTCTAAAAGCATGTTAGAAAGGAGGTAGGAAACAAATTAAAATATAAACTTTACTAGTATTGAAAAATACTTTGCATGATTCTTTTTTCCAGTTGAAGTTTTCAGGGATTTTCACTGATGTGCATGAAGTTTGGAGAGAAATTCATGCCCCTATGTGAGGGCATAACACACCAAGGCGACTTCTGTTGTTGTTAGTTGCTGTCCAATAGGTTCTGAGGCTGCTTTTAAAAGGTGTTTAACTTCTTCAAGTGTTGCTTGCAGTTTTATATTTGAAGTAGATAAGATACAGGGGAAGCTTTGAAAGAGAATTAGATATGCAGGGGGTTGTTTTATCTTTGCCTCTGAGTAATGGGCACCCAAATGGTATTGAGGAAGGGCCGTTAGTGGTTCTTGTTGGCCTTGCTTTTCCTAGAAGACAGACTTCCCAGAATGTCATGAAGTTTAAGTTCTGAGATGTGAATGACCTTGTGTGAGAGTCTGTATTAGTTTCTTAGGCCTGCCATAACAAAGGACCACAAATTTTGTGGCTTATAAGAACAGACATTTACTGTTTCATGGTTCTGGAGCCTGGGAGTCCGCTGTGCTGATTCCTTCTGAGAGCTATGAGGGAGAATCTGTTCAATGCCATTCTACTAGTTTCTGGTGACAGCTGGTGATCCTTGGTTGCCTTGTAAATGCATCACTCCAGTCTCTGCCTCTGTCTTCACATGGCCATGTTCCCTCTGTATCTCTCTCTGTGTGTCTCTTCTCTTCAATAAAGATACCACTCATACTGCCTACACTTTTATGACATAACTGATAACATCTTCGAAGACCTTATTCCCAAACAAGGTCACATTCAAAGGTACTCAGGGCTAGGATTTCAGCATATCTTTTGAGAGGACACAATTCAGTCCGTAATAGATGCCATCTTTCTTTAACTTAAATTGAATTGTTGAAATCAAGGTCCTTTTTAATCGTCAGTCTACAAAGAGAGCAATAAGGCAGTGGGTTTACTAACCTTTAGGGTAGGTTAGAGCTGGAGGACTTAAAAAGGTTGGAAGGATTGCAAAAAGTATGTTTTCTTTTTCCTTAATTATTTAGCCTGGGTTAAAAAAATATATAATTCCTTTGTCCAGTTCACATGATGTGTTCTACATTTAGCTGTAGTATTAAAATAGAAAAAGCTGAGTGTTGGCAGATAGGCCTCTGCTCTGGGCTGGACCCAATGGCCAGTGCACACATTTATTTAGCATTCAGAGGCCTGTCACTTTGAGGAAGTCCTTTTTCTGGCCTTTCTGCCATCAGCACATGAATTTGCTCTCCCTGGCCGAGTCAGCTTATGCCTCTGAACAGAGTTCGTCAGCATGCTGGAGAATGAGATACTAAACTCGGACAAGTGCTGCGGCTGAAACACTCACGCCCAGTATCAACTGGAAACGAATTAAAGTCACTATTATAATAAACCAGTCTTTCACTCAAGTGACAGCCACATGAAAAAAAAAATACCCTCCTTTGTGTTTCTTTTCTTTCATGCAGTGGTTTATTCGGTACATTCATTATATGCATTGTTCTCAAGTGGAATGAAACAGGCAAGTGAAAGAATTTTCTTCCTTGGCTTCGAAGTGATTTTCCTTTTTTAACAGCTACAACTCAGTTCTCAATTGTTTTTAGGTGCAATGCTATTCTATGCTTTTTTTTTTTTTTTTTAAATGAATGGCTCCTTAATTGTCATCCACGGTTACTTACAGTGAATGTAGAAGCTGCCTTCTCCCAGCTGCCAGCAGCCAGGGCATTGCCACTGGTATAATGTATAACATGACTAATTAAAATGAATTTGCTTGCAATAACGTTCTGTGCGCTATTTGTAAGAGAGAAGTTATTAAAATATTCAGTATAGCAACAGTAAACTTGAATGCAAAGTAATAATAATCATACATTTTTAATTACATGTTTAATACCCATTTGGCTAATATAGAAGCATTCCAAAAATTGCTTAGGCTCAGCACAATGCTTTTGTGCTTAGTCGTATCCAAAAGCATCCTTCTGACTGGGCTTAGGATATGCACTGTCACTGAAATATGGCTGTTTAATAATGGACACACAGTGTGTGTTCCTATGATACTTCGCATATGAGCAACTAGGAAGAATATGAGTGTATTGCACTTACTACAGGCATATTAGTTTTCATATGTGACTTTTAAGAAACCGCATTTGGAATCAATTTGTCTGTGATGCATCAAATGTCCCTCTTTCACTTTCTGTTGACCTTTGCCAAGTATTCTACTGTTAAATAGGATGTCCCTGGTGAGAAAAAGTAACGCAAGCTTTAAAAGATTTCCATTTTCCACCAACTTCTTTTTTCAATTTCAAGCCTGCATGAGTTGCAAGGTTAGTACAGTGAGCATCCATACGCCCTTCACCTAGATTCGTCAACTGTTATCATTTGTGCATCTCTAACGCTTTCACGATCGTTGAGATATACTCTTGCCAACCTATATTTTCTGCCTGTGGGGTTTATTGGGAAGCTGCTTTCCCACTGACGGTGAGTGCTGCCAGCAGGCAGAGACCCGTATGACAGGTTGAAATGGAAAACAAGAACATGTGCCACAAATCACTGTTTTTACAGGGTATTGTATGAGATGATGCTGAATTAGTGTTTATGGTATGAAAAATACAGATTTTGACAAAAAGTTCTTGGGACACATATGTTCCACTGGACTCTGAGGGTAGAATTAGTGGGATATATGTGTCCTTCTGGACTCTGAGGATAGGCTTGGTGGGATGAGGTAAGAAAAAAATCCGTAGTACCTACCAAAAATTCAAACACATTCAATGATTCTGTATATATTCCATTAATGAAAACACATGGTAGCAACAAAAAAACGCAAAACAGAAAATAATTGAGTCTTCAAAGGGCTAAATATATAGAGAGCCCACAGTTAAGTGCTGGTCTGCTAACTGAAAGGTTGGCAGTTTGAAGCCATCAGTGGCTCCGCAGCAGAAAGACCTGGCCATCTACTTCTGTAAAGATTATAGCTAAGAAAACTCTGTGGGTCAGTTCTGCTTTGTCACATGGAGTTGCAATGAGTCAAAAATGACTTGACAGCACCTAACAATAACGCATGTACAAGTATATGCAATGTACATTAACTCACATGTATAATTTTTTTTCTGAGCTGCTTGAGGGTTACTTGCAGACATCATGATACTTCTAAATAACCGTGTATCTTTTAAGAACAAAGGATTCTACTACATAGCCATAATAAAATTATCCCATTCAGGAAATTCACAGTACCGTTATTTAATGGAAACCCTGGTGGTATAGTGATTAAGAGCTACAGCTGTTAACCAAAAGGTCAGCAGTTAGAATACAACTGGCACCCCTTGGAAACTCTGTGTGGCAGTTCTACTCTGTTCTGTAGGGTTGCTATGAGCTGGAATAGACTCGACAGCAACGGGTTTGGTTTGCTTTTGGTTATTATTTAATATTCAGTCCATATTCATATTTCCCCAACTGTTCCAGTAATGTCCTTTACAACTCTTCTCACTTCCCACCCTGCTCTAGGATCCAATTAAGAACCGCAAAACACATTCAGATGGCATGTCTATTTGTTCTTCTTTAATCAAAAACACTTCTCAGCCTTTGTTGGTCTCCATTTTAAATAGATTCTGGTCTTATTTAAACCAACTTCCTGAAATGGCATAATCAAAAAAATGGTCATTGTTAAGGATAGGACATTAGCGTGCTCCATTGCCAAGGCCTTTGCTATTTCAGCCATAATAACCAACCAACCAAGCAAATAGTTGCCCTCAAATTGACCGCAACTCATGGTGGCCCCATGTGTGTCAGAGCAGAACTGTGACTGTAGGGTTTTCAATAGCTGATTTTTCCGAATTAGAACACCAGGCTTTTCTTCCAAGGTGCCTCTGAGCGAAGGTTAGCCATGATACTGGAAGACATTTCCCCTCACTCCTTTGGAAGGTGTTTCAATCTGTGTGTGGCAAGCTATTCTTGTAGCTCTTAATAATGCTGGTCCTGATGATATTCCAGCACGTAGAAAAGTATGAGGTGTTATCAGTATTCTAAAGGAAATTATAATCTGAATAGTCAAAGAAAATGGAAACAAAGCAAAAATCAAAAGAAACAGAAACATAGCAGAAATCAATATAACATTTGAATAAAGTTAAAGTAAAAATGTAACATGGTACAAGTCAGTTTAGCATTTATTGCTATCTGAAAGGTATAGATAATAAGTCTATATTATCTGTTTTTTATGTGATTATTGATTTTTATAAGGAAGGTAGTTAATGTTGAATCTAGTAATAATCATTTAGGTAAGTGTACATGTTATTTCAAGGACAAGAAACTAATAATAGCTCATAAATATTCATATTTTATATTAATCAAAACTATGCCCGTAAACCTTTGGTGTCTGATCTTTTAAACTACTAAACCCCAAACCAAACCTGTTGCCATCGAGTAGGTTCCAACTCACAGTGACCCTATAGGACAGAGTAGATAGAACTGCCCCATAGAATTTCCAAGGAGTAGCTGGTGGGTTTGAACTGCCGACCTTTTGGTTAGCAGCCGAACAATTAACTACTGCACCACCAGGGCCCCTTTAAACTATTACACAACATTAAATAATTAAGAAAAGAATTGAGGCAAATAAGACTCCTTTTAAAACATAACTTTGCACGTGGCTTCATCTTGAAATAGATCAATACAAATGTGACAATATTAATTTGTTTAATACGTCTAAGCTAAACAGATAAAAAAAAAAACTTTCATCATATTTATTAAGCCTCCCAAGCTTTCATTCAGCATTTTTAAAAATTCTAATTTTCTACTTCATGGCCCCAGCCAGATAGTGTACAATGTTTAACTATAACTCTTTACAAATAATACTTGCTATTTCCTTATACTATTATGACAAGTTGTGTGATAGATCTTTTTTTATAATTCAATAACCTAAGAATGAAAGGCTAGATTTAGTGATTCCAACTTCATAAATCTTCTGATTAATAAGCTTTATGAAATGCATTTTAAGCAGAAAGAAAACTGTTGATTATAAACTAAAACTCCTCAGAGAAATACTTTTTAATTGAAAATGAAACATGCCATGATCCCCATCCCGGTTTTGGAACTTAGTGCACTCCTGAGGGCCGCAGTATCAGCCCAGTGTTGTTGTTAGTTGCTGTCTAGTTGGCTAGAACTCATGGTGACACCATGCAGAACTGAACAAAACACTGCCCTGTCGTGAGCCATTTCTATGATCCATTGTGGATCATAGCATTGTGACCCATGGACTTTTCACTGGCTGATTTTTGGAAGTAGATCACCAAGTCTTTCTTTCTAGTCTGAGTCTGGATGCTCCACGGAAATCTGTTCACTATCATAGCAACATGCAAGCCTCCAATGACAGACAGGCAGTGGCTGCACATGAGGTGCACTGGCCAGGAATTGAACCCAGGTCTCCAGCATGGAAGGCCAGAATTTTACCACTGAGCTACCACGATCCCTATCAACCCCTTTCTAGCCACACAATTAATATGGATTGAGTGATAGATGACACATTTGGCATTGGTGATCACTAAGACACATGCATCTCTATACAAGGCCTGCCAGGCCAATGTGTGTGCCAAGTACCTTACTGGAGATTAACAGCAGAGATGGTGATTTTTTTCAAGCAACTGTGTGTAGAATACAAAATGCATTCTCTGTTTTCCTGTGTAGACTTAGTTTTGCTTAGTGATTCTGTTTTATTTTCCTGGCGACAAATCTAATTTTACAGTTTCTCCCAGACACAAGAGAAAAGTTACATTGTAATTCATTCTCTTCCTGTTATAAGCATCCTTTTTACAGTGTCTATAGCCCTGGTGATGCAGTGGTTAAGCACTCTGCTGCTAACCAAAATGTCGGTGGTTCAAACCCACCAGCTGCTCCGTTGGAGAAAGATATGCCAGTCTGCTTCCATAAAGATTTTCAGCCTTGGAAACCCTATATAGGGTCTCTATGAATCAGAATGGACCCAATGGCAATGGGTTTGAATTTGAGTTATACTTTATTTATTTGTATTATTTAACAGGTACTCATATAACAGTACGTTCAAGGCACTGCTCTAAAGTTCAAGGCACTGCTCTAAGTGCTTCATAAATATTAGTTAATCTGAAGGAGGACAGTGTGAGCAAGATAGAATACACATTTCTTTTGTGAATTCAATACCTAGTATGAAATTTAGTGGAGGATGTTTTTTGTTTACAGACCAGCCCACAGAGCCACTGCTGCTCAGGCAGTCATCATCTATTAATATAGTATCCAACATTGCATCTTTCTGGTCTACCTATTGACACAGTGATCTTGGCAACATGGAAATCTAATCATACCACTCACTTATTCAAAATTTTTCCATGGGTCTTTGTTGTATACAATAGCCTCCAAACTCATTTGCATGTCACACAGGCTCATCATGACAAGGTCCCAACCATTACCCCCACCCTCATTATATTTTATGCTTCCAGAGTATTCAACTACTTGCTTCTCTCCTACCACTTTGCCTTGGAAGTTTTGGGGTTTAGTTTTTTGTTTTTTTTTTTAATGAAATACCACCACCCCTTTCCAGGGCTACTGCTAGACCAGAAGACCCTTTTGTGAAAATTAGGAAAAGTCAAACCCTCTGGCTAGACAAATTAGCACAAAGCACTGCCTCTGGACATATACAGACCCATTGGCACATGCCTCTCTTGTTCTCAAAAGAAAGGATATAGTGGAAATACAAGCAGAAGTCAATGAAAGAGAAAATAGTCTTGAGAGAGTTTCTCAATAGAGAAACTCTACAGACAAAAGTTGGTTCTTTGAAAGACTAATAAAACTGATCATAAATTACCAATATAGGGAATGGAAAAAGGAACACCACTACAGGTCCTGAAGGCAATAAAACGCTGTGTATATTTTTTTTATGACAATAAATTTGGTAATTTAGAAGAAAAAGAGAAATTCTTAGAAAAGCATAGCCTACAAAATCTAACATAAGAATTGAAAACCATATACCCATTTAATAAATGGAACTTGTAATTAGAAGCATTCCTCTAATGAAAATCCCAGGCCCAGAGGATATACCCAGTGAAATCTTCCAATGACTGAAAAAAGAAATATCACAAATTTTATGCAAAATCTTATATAAAAAATAAAAAGAGATCCTTTGTAACTCTTTTGACAGGTGCTGGCATAAACCAGAAACTAAATCCCAGCAAGGGCATTACAAAAAGGAATATGGACAGACCTATCTCTCTCAATGCAATCAGTGATGTATAAAAATGACCATACAACACAAACAAGTTGGGTTTATTTCAGGAATGCAAAGTTGGATTAGTATTTAAAAAACAATCAATGTAATAATGGAGGAAAACCAGAAGTATTTGATAAAATTCAACATGTATTCTTGATTTAAAAACTCTTAGCAAACTAGGAATGGAACGAAACATTTTTATTCTGACAAAGGACATTTACAAAACACTACAACAAATATGTTACTCAAGGGTAAAATATTTATAAAGCTTTGCATTGTGAACAGGAAGGAGCCAAGGATGGCCAAGCTCACTCATTCCATTCAACATTGTCCTGGAAGTCTCGAGCACTACAGTAAAGCAAGAAAAAAGAAATAAAATATATCAAAAAACGAAGACATATGACTGTCATTATCCATACTTGAGATAACTGTACATGTACGTAATCCAGAAAAAGCAATCATTAAACTATTAAAATCAATAAGTGATTTTAGCAAAGCTTATGGGATATAAAAAAACCCAACCGGTTGCCTTCGGGTCAATTCCAATTCATGGCGACTCCGTATGTGTCAAAGTAGAACTGCCCTCCATAACGTTTTCAAGTCTGTGACCTTCTAGAAGGAGATCATCACGGCCTTCCTTCCAAGGTGCCTCTGAGTGGGTTTGAACAACCAGCATCTTGGTTAGTAGACAAGCACTTGACCGCCTGTGACACCCAGGAATTCCCACTTGGTAGTACCCTTCTCCTTTGGGTTATATAAAAATCAATCATATCTCTAAATACTAGAAAAAAAATAAATAGATACTTAACAAAGATACCATTTATCATAAAAAAGTATCCAGTAACTATGAATAAATCTAAGTTGACAAGACCTCTTCACAGGAAACTACAAATATATTACTGCTAAATGTAAAAAAGAAAACCTAAACACATGGAATGAGATACCCTGTTATTCACTGGAAGACTCACTATTATAAAGATCTATAGATTCAGTGTAGTCCCAATCAAAATCCCAGGAGGTTTTTTTTTTTTTTTTTTTTGCCTTTTAGGTGGAAAATTACAAGTTGATTCCAAAATTTATATAGAAATGGGAAAAAAAAGGAATCAAAAATAGTGAAAATAATAGTAAAGAATAAAAACATATTTGAAGTACTTACATTACCAGAGAGCAAGACATTATAAAGTTACAGTAACTAACATAGTGTGGTATTGGTGCAAGGATAGAAGAATCAGACCAATAGAACAGAATAGAGCAAACAGAAAACACATGCACATGCATTTGGAAAACTGATTTAGTGTCAAAATGCCACTTCCATAAAGTAATGAAAGGGCAGTCTTTAATAAACGGTGCTAGGCCAACTGGATATCCAAATAGAAAAAAATGATACTTGGCTCCTACCCTACACTGTACATAATAATCAATTCCAAACGAACCACAGATTTAATGTGAAAGAATAAACAATGTGGCTTCTAGGACATGAGAGACTATCTTCATGACATTCAGGTAGGCATCTGTTATGGATTGAATTGTGTCCCCCCAAAATATATGTTGTAAATCCTAACCTCTACGCCTGTGATAATAATCCCATTTGGAAATGGGTTCTCTTTGTTATGTTAATGAGAGTGGATTAGTGTAGGAAACCCCTTTGACGTGGTTTCAGCATTTCTTATAAATGGAATCGTACAGTATGTTGTGTCTGGGTTCCTTCACTTAGCATAATGTTTTCAAGGTTCATTCATGTTGTAGCATGTATCAGTAATTCATTCCTGTTTGTGGCTTGATAATTATCCTTTGCATGGATATACCACATTTTGTTTATCCATTCATCAATTGATGGACATTTGGGTTGTTTCCCCTTCTGGGCTATTATGAATAATACTTCTATGAACATTCATGTACAAGTTTTTGTGTGGACAAAATATGTGACAGAGATAGAATTCAAACCTAGGCAGCCTGGCTCCAGAGTCTATAATTTAACCATTGCTGTGTCCTCATAAATGGTGCCCTGTTACTACCATTGTCTTACTAAAACCCATTGCCATCGAGTCAATTCCAACTCATAGCGATCCTAATAGGACAGAGTAGAACTGCCGCCACAGGGTTCCCAAAGATTCGAACTGCTAACCTTTTGGTTAGCAGCCAAACGCTTAACCACTACGCCACCAGAGCTCCATCCCATTATCGTACTAGCAACCTTAAATGCATTTGTGTGATAAGTGGAACCTTTCCCACTATAGCATTTTATATACAGAATTTAACTAAATATCTAACTTCCTGGTTCAAATTTGCAGACCTTCTATTGACATCGAAAGGGCATTTTGGTCCAGTAACAAAGTAGTGATTCGCATTTTGTTTTGTGAGAAAGCAGGATTCAGCGAGGACTTCCAGAGGATGGAATTAGGGATGAGTGCCCTATGAAAGTATTAATTCCACTTTCCCCATATCCGTAATCCAAAGAAATTACTGTTTCTTGAGAATGTTCTTTAGGCTGTTAGTGTGTGTGCCTGCTATGACATTCCCCTGAAAAAGAATGCTGACCTGTGGTTCATAAGGTTTTATGCTACTATGAGTGTCACCCCTGAATTTGAAATAGTTGAAGCAAGAGAATAGAAGAGTCTTTAAGAGATAAATTATGTCAAAAAAATATGTCCACCTTTGATTGACGTGGGTGAGTATGACTGTGTATCATAGATGATAGTTTTCTGCTCACTCCATTTCCTTCCAACAATGCCCCATGTTTTCAAAGGAAAATATCGCCATACCACTTCAGAGTATGAAGGTTGCACAGAATGATGTTTCCTTAAATGAAAAGAAAAAAATAATAATTCTCTCATGTTTTGTACATTTAAACCCTGTCATTGGCAACATATCTGCATGCAAAATCAGGCAATGCTTTGCAGCAGATAAGATTTCTGGCAGGGCTTCTCTGTTTGAATTTCCATTACTGGAAGAAGAGTGTAAGAAAAATAAAACCAAGGTCTATTTTCTCACCTGCTCTTCAATAGTTTGGGGTCACTGGAAAAGTCAGAAGAAACTGTAATGGCTTGAATAAATAGTAGACAGCACAGCACTTTAACCTGTGCTATTTATCTATTTGCTTCTACTGTCAATTCCAGCTATATCTTTAAAAGAAAAATTCAGCAGAAGATTTTTGACTTAGACCATGTTGAAGTACCACTTTTCTCTGTCCCTGAAAAGGAAACTAATTCTCAGCCTTTCAAAAGATAAATTATTGTCAATTTTATTATGTAATTATTATGATGAGATAGTTATGGCGTGACAAAATCTTATCAGAGAGCATCTTTTCATCCATAAATGTAGTTATTAGTATCAGATGTTAATCATTATATCATCATTGCAAACCATTTATGAATTTTTGTGTGTGTGTACCTATGTATTTATGTGTGTGTGTGTGTTTGTACCAAGCTTCGTGGAGGATGGCAAACTTGAAGTTATTGTCTGTGATGACAGCCAATGTCAAAGAAATCCTTTAACTTCTTTGTCTTGCTTTAGAGTAAATTCAAACTGCGTTGATTTATTTTGTTTCAATGTTACATTTAAATGTATTTTGTACGAGATGGTGGGTAGAAATTAACCTCTATTTTTCATTAGAGCGGAGGGTAGAAAGAAAGGGTGAGTATGACTGTGTACCATAGATTATAGTTTTCTGTTTACTCTGTTTCCTTCCAACAATGTCCTGATTAGTTTTCCCTCCTCTTGCCCTAGCTTGTGATAAGTAGCCAAATTCCACTTTCATTTACGACACTGTTTATCAGAGTGAGCAAGCAGTACTCTTCTCCATTTGGGTAGAAGCCCTGTGGGTCTTTGCTATTATCATGTTCTTTTGAGTACAATAATGGCTTGAGCTCAGGGTAGCTTTACCCCAAGCTACCTATGCTGCTGACCTAAAGATTGGCTGTTTGAACCCACCCATTCATTCCACAGGAGAAAGACCTGGCAAGTTGCTTCTGTAAAGATTATAGGCAAGAAACCCTATGGGGAAGTTCTACTGTGTCACATGGGGTTACTATGAATCAGAATCTACTTGACAGTATTCAACAATGACAACTTATTTAATATCATTCCTAGTTAAAAAAAAAACTGGAAGAGAGAGCTGATAATATTATGAAGGGAAAACATTTTTTCTACTCATAATGTGAGAATTTGAAATAATACCCATGGAGGGAAATACAAGTAAATACACAATTAACTCTTAACCTGCAACTTGGCTGAAATTGTCAGGAAATATTCCTAAGTGACATAAGGTGGAGAGTTTCATTCTAAATGTTTGTCCCTAAGTAATTATTTCCTTTCTGAGTTGTGGCACTAAAGATAAAGATGTTCTACCCTTGTTTCACTACTTTTTTTTTCCATTAGTTTCCAGCAGTTTCATGGGCTTTCATTACTTAGTCAAGAACCAGTGTGCTGAACTTCCATTGCTACTCTCTGTCTGCACCCATATGTTTCTGTAGCTCAGAAATTTGCCTTTGAATTTATATAGTGAGAATCTTTTCTCTGTGCAGTAGCTTAGCATAAATAGCCTTTATATTTAGAGATTAAAGTCTATAACTTAATTATGAATCCAACTACATAAGAAGTTTAATTTAAATTGAATATTTTGATTCAGCACAGCTCAACTCATATGTGTTCCTGTTAAATGGTCTCTTTTTGAATTCATCTTTGTCATTACCTCGGACACCAGTGTCTTTTCAGAGTTGCAGGCTGTAGCAAAATAATGCAGACCTGACTTCTCTCTGAGCTAATCTTCAGAAAGGGTATAGGCGAATGGTGACATCGACATCTTTACAGTGTGTGAGGGTTAATTAATGACTTGGTGTGTGGGTGTGTGGGTGTGTGAGTGTGTGTGTGTTCATGCACATGTATGCATGTGTTCACGCACATGTATGCATGTGTTCATGCACATGTATGCATGTGTGTGTTTTGTTGTGCTAGAGACTGGATGAATAACCAAAGTGAAAACATTTCTACAAGGCCCGACCTAAAAAGATAAAGTGGATTAGATTTGAGAGGCTATATTCTGGTCTCCCAAATTTATACCCAGGCACACATAATACTATGTGCATATACATACACATGTGTGTGTGCATACATACACAGAACAATATAGAACATTATACACACAACACACACACACATACACATGTACATTTATACATATATGTACTTATAACTGTCTAGTAGTAGTAAAACCCATTGCCATAGAGTCAATTCTGACTCACAGCGACCCTACGGGACAGAGTAGAACTGCCCCATAGGGTTTCCAAGGAGCGCCTGGTGGATTTGAACTGCCAACCTTTTGGTTGGCAGCCATAGCTCTTAACCACTATGCCACTAGGGTTTCCTAGTAGTAGAGGTGTTCAAACATGAGAATTCATTGTTTATAGAAATCCTTCCTTAGTCTGTTTGTTCCTTTTTTCATTCTTTTATTTTGTTTCCTTTTCTTTTTGTTGGTAAAACGAAGAATGGCTTAGTCAGGTAAATTACTTCTAAACTGTTCTCTAAAAAATCTATAAAGCTGATTTGATCTAAGAAATAACTGTACTTTCAGGGCTACAGGGGATTAATCTGTGCATACAAAGCTTTTCATTGTCAATGGGTATTTCCCATTTGTCATTATGTTCACAACAGCATCAGAAGCAGGTACACAGACAATGTTTCAAAGAAAAGTTGGGGAGGCTTTGTGAACTTTGTATATAATTAGACAAAGAAGTGATTAATAGTGAAAGACTTGAACAAGTTCCTTCACAAACAACATTAAAGCAACAATAATAAGCACTTAAAAATGATTTTATCACGTGGATATCAGCTGCTTAGTTCTCTCTTCTCCTTGTGAAACACTAATTTAAATAAAATTTTAGGGGATACAATTTTTTATATGTAAAAACCCCCAGTATGCAAAAGAGAAGCTATTATAAATTTCAGTGTCAGTAATTTTGAACTGGAAATGTATTCCTGTAGAAATAATGTAGTTCTAATTCTCAAATGATTATCAGGATTTCAAGGAGATGTTTGGCTGTGGGAAAACACAGAGGCGTTGGTGGGGTCTGTCTTCCAGTCTAACTTCACACAGAGTAGCTCCACTTTGAGGTGTTTTATCAATTGGCTCTCCACTGACATTTTCCTTTGGAAAAAAAATGTCTCTTTTCTTTCAAAAATGTTTGAAAATCAATGCTACAATTGATAGCTGGATTTCCAATTTAAGCATCCTTTTCCTAGTTGTACTATACAGGCAGTATTGTGCCTTTGCAATGCAAATAATAGAAACAATGCCATAAAATAAGAATAATTGCAACAAACAATCAGTGAGTAAGATTTTTATTTCATGTCTTGGGCGTGTTGTTTAAGAAAAGTAAATCTAATTAGAGAAAGACAGGAGGCAGATGAAGACTTTGGAGGGAATCGTGAACAGAGGCTTAGGACATTTTCAAGGCCTTTGAGCTCGATAGAGACATTATATCCTATTTCTTTTTCCATTTCCTTGTTGTTACTTTCATTACTTCTACACTTATTAATCATCATTAGGGTTATTTGGGAGCTTACTAGTGATTTAACGAGCGAGGGAGGGGGGCAGGGGAGAGAAATCTCCTAAAACGATTAGATACGCAGAGGGGAAGAAAGGAGGGAGTTGGGAGAATGGTGTGCTTTCCTGTGTTGATAATGCCTCGTGTGGAAATACCTACCAGTGAAAAGGAAAGCAGAAACACAGGCAGGTCATATGTCTCTGCTCACACCTTTGTGGAAGAAACTCATCAGGTATTCATTCACTTACTGAATATTTACTGAACACCTTGTAATAGCCCAGTGTACTAGGTGAAGGGAATTTGCTGGTGAACAAGACCTTCCTGCAGCTTCTGTTTACTGGGACAACAAGCAGATGATAAAGAAGCACATACCAAACCCATTGCTGTTGAGTCGATTCCAACTCATAGTGACCCTGTAGAACAGGGTAGAACTGCCCCATAGAGTTTCTAAGGAGCACCTCGTGGATTTGAACTGCCGGCCTTTTGGTTAGCAGCCATAGCTCTAAACCACTAGGCCGCCAGGGTTTCATGCTAAAAAGAGGTAGACCATAAGATAACTACCCATGGTAAAGGCATCTGTTATACTTTGCATGCTGAGGGAAGGCTTCTTGGACGAAATGATGTTTTAACTGAGACCTAAAAGATGAGTGGGAGTTAACTTCTGTGCTGAGAACTGTGTTCCTAATAGAGAGAATAGCAAGTGAAAAGCTGAAGAGTGTATATTGTATTTTATACATGAAAACTAAGACCTACTCTTTCTTTTGTCTTCCCTGACTAATGTGATAAAATCATCTCCTACTAACAAAGCCAAGGACTCTGAGAGTGATTTGGATTCCACTCCCCAGCAACCCCTATATCCCTTTACCCTTACTCTAATCACCATATACATTTGATCAACCGTTCTTTTTTTTCTATCACCAAATCTTTCTCAATCTCTTCTCCAACACTCCATCTTCATGCAGTCATATATTGTTGAACTTGATTTTCAGAAATAGTTGACTAAGACATCCTCAGCACAAACCTATTCAATGCCTACAGAGTAAAGAGGGTCATCTCTTGATAGAATCTAGACCCCTCCTCATCACCTTCCCACATGCAACTCCTTGCTATTTCCTAAACAAAGCAGGCACTCAGGGCCCTGGGCCTTTTAAAATGCCAGCATGCCCTTCCTCCCCTGATCACCAATCACGGTTCTTCTCTTCCTGCCTGGTGCTTTATTGGTCCTCTTACTCAGAACTAATCTGGCCTACTCCTTCTAATTGTATCACTTTTACCTGCCTCTCCCACCCATCAGCATTTACTTCATTCTGCCCTGTATTGTAATGTGTCATTTATCACTTCTCCAAATAGATTTTAAGTTCCATAAGGTGACAGAATTTGTCTTATTCATTTGTACATTCCTTTTGTGACTTGTTTTGGTAATTTTCCACATTTGAAAATAAAAGTTTATATTTCATACTTTTAGCAACTTCCTGGAGCTGAGGAACGGGGGCTGGGGAAGAGAAGAAAGTTAAAAGGATACTTGGAGAAACTAATTTAGACTATTTTATGGTTTCTATTCTCTTCTTGGGAAACCCTTTTTTTTTATTATTATTCTCTTCTTGGGAAACTCTGGTGGCATAGTGGTTAAGTGCTATGGCTACTAACCAAAGGATCTGCAGTTTGAATCCTCCAGGTGCTCCTTGGAAACTCCATGGAGCAGTTCTACCCTGTCCTATAGGGTCGCTATGAGTCGGAATCGACTCGACGGCACTGGGTTTGGTTTTTGGGTTGGTATTCTCTTCCTGAGGAACCCTGGTGGCACAACGGTTAAGGGCTCAGCTGCTAACCAAAGATTGGCAGTTCGAACCCACCAGCTACTCCGAAGGAGAAAAGACCTGGAGATCTGCTCCCATAAAGATTACAGTCTAGGAAACTCTATGGGGGCAGTTCTACTCTATCATATAGGGTAGCTATGAGTTGGAATTGACTCAACAGCAACAATTCTCTTTTTGGTCAGCTGTGAGTACCCCAGAATATTGGTGGCTGATAATGATCCGATAATGATCAAATAAAGACACTCAAACTTTGTGTGATGCCAAATACAGACATTTTTTAAAATGCACATTTTTGGCAACTACATTTAAGCTTCTAGTGAGCTAGATGTCTGGTGTTAAAGCAAACATCCTTAAATGCTTGCTTTCAAAAACTTATGTTAGCAAAACTGAAGCTTCATGGTGTCAGACCCAATATTATTGCATGCAATTTGTTCATTCAACAAATATTGATTGATTACTCACTGGGGATCAGGTATGGTAAAACCCAAAACTTGCTCTAGGCTTTGGGCATGTTTGCTTTAAGCCACTGCTAATTGAGTGTTATGACTCAAACTGGGACTATAAATTGCTTGGCCTCTGTTGTTGGCTCTTTTCCCAACTCTGACACTAATCACAAGTGAATCTGGTGATGGAAAGTTACCAAATTTTCACCTGTCACGTTCAAGCTCTTATTTCTTCCTGAACTGGTCCCTTGTGGAAATCAAAAGGCACGCAGGCAGAATAACAAATAAGAATCCTTTTGGGCTTTTCAGCCAACAATAAAATATTTCTGTAAAAATGGAAGTGTACAAGATGGCAGCCATCTGTTGTTTAAAAACAACAGGACTATATTTAAATCTAATTATTGTGTAAGGGCTGTGCCTTCAAAGCAAGGGCAAAATTGTTGATGTTCATCTAAATGGACTAAGCTTTTGTGTTCTTCTTTGTCTATGCTGGTATGAGATTGGGAAACTATTACTGACTGAAAATAGTTAATCATATTTAATTATAGACAAGATCTGTCAAAAAAATTGCCCTACTTTATTTTATTATTCATGAAGCACATGGACATGTCTAATTGGACAATTCTGTTTGTTGCTTTTTTTTTTTTCCTTTATTTTGAGAGGTTTGAAATCTGAACATAGCAGCTTAGTAAATTCATAAGAAAACTGTGATAGTGGAAATTGCCAACAGAGCCTGAACTTTTTCTATCCCCCCCAAAAGTTTGAAACATATAAATCCTAAAAAAAGTAACAATTAACATCATTGTAAAAAGTTTTCAGTTTTAGTACATACTAATACGAGTTATTAAAAAAAAAAAAATTTTTTTTTTTAATATGAGTTGGATAATATGAGTTAGACTTTTGCTAAAAAGTATTCTCCCAGATGTTCAATAAAATTGATGCTATTAAATTGTACTGTTAATATTAATCTTTTTTAGCTTGTTAAAAAATGCATCGTCTGCAAATCCTCTACCTTATGCCAATTCTTCGTTCCTTCTTAATGTTTTATTACAGGAATTGTATAAATCTTGTAAAAAGTTCTCATTTATACCATTATGCTTTATAAATGAAATCTATGTGAGATATACCCTTTGCAAAAGGAGTAAATACCACTACTGCAGCAGATAATTTTACAAAGCTATGGCCAGCAAGCACGTGTGGTCACAAATGAGTTTGTTTAATCTGCATTGTAGCTTGCAAACATGCAAGCATGTTCATTAATTGCCCACATTTTGCCAACACAAAAATCTAGACTTCTGTCTTCCTTTATAAAGTATGAGCGGCAAACAGTGCATATCCAGACTAGGATGGAGACCACAATCTTAATATACTTAAAACAGGGGAAATGCCAGGGGCAGAAGTCCTATTCCTTTAATATGACTGTGCTTTCTGAGGTCATGCTTTAAAATGAAAATTATTTCTGCCTGGATGAGAGGACCGATGAGGTAAATTTCAAATTTAGCGCCACCCACAGTTCCAATCCACCAGGCGCTCCTCGGAAACTACGTGGGGCAGTTCTACTCTGTCCTATAGGGTCGCTATGAGTCAGAATCGACTTAATGGCAGCGGGTTTTTTTTACCTCACTAGAAACCCTAGTGGTGTAGTGGTTAAGTGTTACAGCTGCTAAACAGAAGGTCAGCAATTCAAATCCATGAGATGCTCCTTGGAAACTCTATGGGGTAGAGTCCTATAGGGTCGCTATGAGTCAGAATTGACTCAATGGCAATGTTCCCCCCCCCCCACTAAAATGCAAGCTCCATGAGGGCAAGGACTGGGCACTGCTGTATCTTAAAATCTGGCACATAAATAAAAAAAAAAACTCAATAAATATTTTGTTTAATGAGTAAATGAACATCCTTTCTCTCTTTCTTTCACCCTCATCTTAATACTTGTCTCTTCTATGATTCTCTGCCGTTCAGAGTCACCATTCTATTATTTGATGCCAGAAAACCCCATGCTCCAGAATTACTTCTGTCCTTTTTTAGCTTCTTCACTTTTACACCTGTAGTACTAACAGCACCAAAAAAACAAATAAAAACATGTTCAATCACCCACTGAGGTGTGGTTCAGCCCAAAATGTTTAGAAATTTAAGAGGAAAATTACTAAAGTAAATGCATTTCTAATTAATAAAATGCATCCAGTGTGATAATATAAACAAATTTCAAATTGTGCAGGAAGAATAATTTTGGGGAAGGAGCCTAGTACTAAGTCAGTGCTTCTCAAACTTTAACGTTCGTATGGATCACCTGGGAATCTGTTAAAGTGCAGATTCTGATCCAATAGATCTGAAGGGGGTGCTGAGACTGTGCATTTATATTAAGTTCCCAGGTGAAGGCAAAGCTGCTCGTCCATGGACAACACTTTAAGTAGTGAGATATTAACCAACTGCCTAAACTATTTATTTGAAAACAGTCATAGTTTGAAGCTATATGTAATAAGATTGATGGCCATTAATCAACTGCTGGAAAATGTCCTGAAAATGTCCACATGGGGTGCATACTTAAAGGATAATCCATAGAGTTGTAGACTTAAAGAGACCTAAGTCACCATAAAAAAAGAACATAGTAACCATATAATCTATTGGTACTCTGGAGCTTAAAGATGTGCAAAGATTAATGTAGAAAACACAATCATTTCCATGCTGCACCCAATTAGAACCCAAGTTTCCTTATTACCAGATTTGTGCTCTTTTGAATAAATCATGCTGTCTCTTAGCTATTAAAATTAAACACTTAAGAAGTTACTGAATTTTCAAATATACTGCATTTCACTTAATTTTAAGCGCTTCTGTAAACAAAGTCAGAATGAAAGGAAATAGTGCATTTGTTTCTTATTGTTGTTGTTAGGTGCCGTTGAGTTGGTTCCGACTCATAGCGACCCTATGCACAACAGATCGAAACACTGCCCGGTCCTGTGCCATTCTCATAATCATTGTTATGCATGAGCCCATTGTTGTAGCCACTGTGTCAGTCCACCTTATTAGGGGTCTTCCTCTTTTTGGTTGACCCTCTACTTTACCAAGCATGATGTCCTTCTCCAGGGACTAGTCTCTCCTGATAACGTGTCCAAAGTATATGAGACAAAGTCTCGCCACCCTTACTTCTACAGAGCATTCTGGCTGTACTTCTTCCAAGACAAATTTGTTCATTCTTCTGGCAGTCCATGGTATTTCAATATTCTTCGCCAACACCGCAATTTAAAGCATCAATTCTTCTCTGATTTTCCTTATTTATTGTCCAGATTTCCCATGCATTTGAGGCAATTGAAGATGCCATGGCTTGGGTCAAGAGCACTTTAGTCCTCAAAGTGTCATCTTTGCTTTTCAACACTTTAAAGAATTTGTTTGCTGCAGAGTTGTCCAACGCAATATGTGCTTTAATTTCTTGATACTGCTTCCATGGACCTTGATTGTGGATCCAAGTAAAATGAAATCCTTGACAATGCCGCTATTTTCTCCATTTATCATGATGTTACTTATAGGCCCAGTTGTGAGAATTTTGGTTTTCTTTATGTTTAGATGTAATCCATACTGAAGGCTGTGGTCTTTGATTTTCATCAGTAAATACTCCAAGTCCTTTTCACTTTCAAGAAGCAAGGTTGTGTCATTTGCATATCACAGGTGTTAATGAGTCTTCTTCCAGTCCTGATGCAGCATTCTTCTTCATATAGTCCAGCTTCTCAGATTACTTGCTCAGCATACAGATTGAATAAGTGTGGTGAAAGGATACAACCCTGATGCACACCTTTCCTGATTTTAAACCACGAGTGTCCCCTTGTTCTGTTCAAATGATTCCATCTTGGTCTATGTACAGGTTCCTCATGAGCACAATTAAGTGTTTCAGAATTCCCATTCTTTGAAATGTTATATATAATTTGTTATGATCCACATGGTAAAATGTCTTGCATAGTCAATAAAACACAGGCAAACATCTTTCTGGTATTCTCTGCTTTCAGCCAATATCCATCTGACCTCAGCAATGATATCCCTCCTTCCATGTCCTCTTCTGAATCTGGCTTAAATTTCTGGCAGTTCCCTGTTGATGTAGTGGTGCAACACGTTTTTGAATGATCTTTGGCAAAATTTTACTTGCATGTGATATTAATGATATTGTTCGATAACTCCTGCATTCTTTTGGATCATTCCTCTTTGGAATGGGCACAAATATGGATCTCTTCCAGTCAGTTGGCCAGGTAGCTTTCTTCCAAATTTCTTGGCATAGATGAGTGCGCACCTCCAGCACTATATCTGTTTGTTGAAACATCTCATTTGGTATTCCGTCAATTCCTGGAGGCTTGTTTTTTGCCAATGCCTTCAGTACAGCTTGGACTTCTTCCTTCAATACCATCGATGCTTGATCATATGCTACCTCCTGAAATGGTTGAACATCGACCAATTATTTTCGGTAGAGTGTGTATTCCTTCATTCCTCTTTTGACACTTCCTGCATTGTTCAATATTTTTCCCATAGAATCATACAAAATTGCAACTGAGGCTTGAATTTTTCCTTCAGTTGTTTCTGCTTGAGAAATACTGAAACTGTTCTTCCCTTTTGGTTTTCTAGCTCCAGGTCTTTGTACGTTTCATTATAATACTTTACTTTGTCTTCTCAAGACACCCTTTGGAGTCTCCTGTTCAGCTCTTTTCCTTCATCATGTCTTCAGTTCACGTTAGCTACTCTACGTTCAAGAGCAACTTTCAGAGTCTCTTCTGACATCCATTTTGGTGTTTTTGTTTTTTTCCTGTCTTTTTAATGACCTATTGCTTTCTTCATGTATGATGTCCTTGCACAACTTGTCTGGTCTTTGGTCATTAATGTTCAATGCATCAAATCTGTTCTTGAGACGGTCTTTAAATTCAGGTGGGATTTACTCAAGGTCATATTTTGGCTCTTGTGGATTTGCTCTAATTTTCTTCAGCTTCAACTTGAACTTGCATATGAACAATTGATGGTCTGTTCTGCATTTAGCCCCGAACTTGTTCTGACTGATGATATTGACCTTCTCCATTGTCTCTTTCCACAGATGTAGTAAATTTGATTCCCGTGTGTTCCATCTGGCAAGGTTCACATGTATTGTCACCATTTATGTTGTTTAAAAAAGGTATTTGCAATGAAGAAGT
Source organism: Elephas maximus indicus (assembly GCF_024166365.1). Classification (NCBI taxonomy): domain Eukaryota; kingdom Metazoa; phylum Chordata; class Mammalia; order Proboscidea; family Elephantidae; genus Elephas; species Elephas maximus. Next base: position 148,401,001 of record NC_064846.1, on the reverse strand, counting down.
CATTGGTTTTGCAGAATTCTATCATGTGATCTCCAGTGTCATTTATATCACCAGGACCATTATTTTCCAACCACTGATTCTTCTTCTTTGTTTCCAACTTTCACATTCCAATCACCAGTAATAATCGATGTATCTTGATTGCATGTTTGATCAATTTCAAGCTACAGAAGTTGGTAAAAAACCTTCAATTTCTTCATCTTTGGCTTTAGTGGTTGGTGCGTAAATTTGAATAATAGTCGTATTAACTGGCCTTCCTTGTAGGCATATGGATATTATCTTATCACTGACAGTGTTGTACCTCAGGATAGATCTTGAAAAGTTCTTTTTGACAATGAGTTGCATTTCTTATTGGCAACCTGTATTAATTGTACAATTATTTCTGTCTGTCAACACTTCAAAATAATGCTAAAAACATTTGGAATGTCTTTTATCTAGCGTTAACGTTACTGAGTATTTAATGATGGATGAAATTGATGGAGTACTTTGTTTCTTCCCAAAGTGAAAATTTGATTTTGTGACTAAACACTTTAAAATTTAGAAAAAGAATGCAACAAAATATCAAAAATCAATATTACCATTTTTTCTAGTGAAGGATATGTTTATCTGAACTGAATTTTTTTTTCTTTTTTTAATTTTTAAAAGTTGACATGGGTCCCCCTCACACTATAATATGGTTGCAATCTTAGGGAAGCAGATCACGAGACCTTTCCTCCATGATGCCACTGGGTGGGTTCAAACCACCAACCTTTCAGTTAGTAGCTGAGAGCAAACCCCTCGTGTAAGTGCAGGTGTTACAAATTTTTAAAAGTGTATAGAAGAGAATGATTTTTTTCCCCTTTTATGGCATAAAATAAAGAGTGAAATGATCTAAAGCCTATTTTAGACAGTTCACATTTCACTGGAAATTTGATCATACTTGAAGCATTTAGCTGGTCTCAAAATTTATGTAATCAGATTACGTCACCAAATCATAGGCCACATTTTTGCATAGAGACTTAATGGAATCTCTTGGGGTTTCATGGGAGAAAGAAAAGATTTTCATGAGGAGCAGAAGAGTTCACCACCAGCCCCTCTCTTCCATCCTTCCTTCAGCCTTCTTTTTTACTGACCCATATTTGCATTATGAGAGGAACAAATGGAAGTTTTCCCCACACAGGTTGCAAGAGCATGTTGCTATGATCTGAGGAGCATAAAGGGAATATTAGGCTACATAATTGCTGTGCTAATTAGGCTCAGACCATTTAAGACCTTAAACATCCATATTGTCGTAGTCCTTGTTGTTGTTGTTAATATCACCTGAATATTGTCTCACAGATTACAAAATACTTCCTCATGCATTTTGTTAGTATTGCAGATCATGAAGTACTAGCATTATAAATAATAATCATGTTAAAGAATATGATTTTAACATCACAGGAAGCTTGGATTTTCAGTGATGCCATCTTGTTTCCATAGTGACTTTGAGTAACTAATTGCTATAGATTTGCAAATGGTATTTCCTTTTGAGAGTTGACAACAGCTGCTGGCATTTTAACAAAGGGTAAATTAAATAATCCATGGCATGCTCAGAGAATGGAAATGGTTACTAGGAATTAAAAAAAATTTTTTCATAATGATGCTTGGATGATGCTTATAGTTTCCTACTACCCACAAGTTTTAATTTAAGAGTGCCAAGTAGGCCTCTTCTTCAGTCCTTTGCGTGGCAATCACACTCATAACTTCTGATAATGCATGTCTCTGAACAAACAGCCCTCTTTTAAAAGCATAGATATTCCGACAGATGTGGAGATTATAGAACATTAAGCCCTTTTGCCTGCAATTCTCATTTCGTTGTCAGTTGGTTTCATGTGTTTGCTTTACTCCAAAGTGTGAGCAAGAGTCAGCCCACAGAGAACTGACATGTCTTGTTGATAGAGAAAAGGGACGGAACTGCAGAAAAGCACTGAGTCCTTGGGGCTAAAAAGGGAGGGACTATCAATATGTGTCAAGAGATGGACAAGCAAGCAGCTCCCAGACCAGATTCGTATGGGGTCTCAACTTTGCTTAACCCCCCAAAAAAACCAAAGCCATTGCCATGGAGTCGATTCCAACTCATAGCAACCATATATGCCACAATAAAATCTGTAATTCCTGGACAAAGTGTATTACCGCAGTTAAATATTAGTAACCTTTTTTTGTGGAATGCTAAGTCTCCAAGATTATTTTTATACCCCCTGTCAAATACACTTCATCTTGACTTATTTTTGTGATTTCCCTATCTAGGTTGATATCTGGTTGCTCTGTCCTGTGTTTTAATCTTGGTTGATATCTGACATTACTGGTTTTCTAACCAGAGAACTCCCTTTAGTATTTCTTGCAGTTTTGGTTTAGATTTTGCAAATTCCCTAAACTTCTGTTTATCTGGAAATGTCCTAATTTTTCCTTCCTATTTGAGAGACTTTCCATCGTCTCTTTCCACAGATGTAGTCAATTTGATTTCTGTGTGTTCTATCTGGCGAGGTCCATGTATATAGTCGCTGTTTATGTTGGTGAAAGAAAGTATTTGCAATGAAGAAGTTCTGGTCTTACAAAATTCTATCTTTCGATCTCCAACATTGTTTCTATCACCAAGGCTCAATATCATCAGTCAGAACAAGGCCAGGGACCAACTGTGGAACAGACCATCAATTGCTCATATGCAAGTTCAAGCTGAAATTGAAGAAAATCAGAGCAACCCCACAAGAGCCAAAATATGACCTTGAGTACATCACACCTGAATTCAGAGACTATCTGAACAATAGATTTGACGCATTGAACACTAGTGACTGAAGACTAGACGAATTGTGGAATGACATCAAGGGCATCATACATGAAGAAAGCAAAAGGTCATTGAAAAGACAGGAAAGAAAGAAAAGACCAAGATGGATGTCAGAGGAGACTCTGAAACTTGCTCTTGAGCATCGAGCAGCTAAAGCAAAAGGAAGAATTCATGAAGTAAAAGAACGGAACAGAGTTCAAAGGGCAGCACCAGAAGACAAAGTAAAGTATTATAATGACCTGTGCAAAGAGCTGGAGATGGAAAACCAAAAGGGAAGAACACGCTCAGCATTTCTCAAGCTGAAAGAAATGAAGAAAAAATTCAAGCCTTGAGTTGCAATAGTGAAGGGTTCTATGGGAAAATATTAAACGACGCAGGAAGCATCAAAAGAAGATGGAAGGAATGCAGAGTAATTATACCAAAAAGAACAAATCGATGTTCAACCATTTCAAGAGGTGGCATATGATCAGGAACCGATGGTACTGAAGGAAGAAGTCCAAGCTGCTCGGAAGACATTGGCGAAAAACAAGGCTCCAGGAATTGATCGAATATCAACTGAGATGTTTCAATAAACAGATGCAGCGCTGGAGGTGCTCACTCGTCTATGCCAAGAAATATGGAAGACAGCTTCCTGGCCAACTGACTGGAAGATATCCATATTTATGCCTATTCCCAAGAAAGGTGATCCAACCGAATGGGGAAATTATAGAACAATATCACTGGGGTTTTTTTTATCATTAATATCACATGCAAACAAAATTTTGCTGAAGATCATTCAAAGACGGCTGTAGCAGTATATCAACGGGGAACTGCCAGAAATTCAGGCCGGTTTCAGAAGAGGACGTGGAACCAGGGATATCATTGCTTATGTCAGATGGATCCTGGCTGAAAGCAGAGAATACCAGAAGGATGGTTACCTCTGTTTTATTGACTATGCAAAGGCATTCAACTCTGTGGATCATAGCAAATTATGGATAACATTGCGAAGAATAGGAATTCCAAAACACTTAGTTGTGCTCAGGAGGAACCTTTACAAAATCAAGAGGCAGTTGTTTGGACAGAATAAGGGGATAGTGCTTGGTTTAAAGTCAGGAAAGGTGTGCATCAGGGTTGTTTTATTTCACCATACCTATTCCATCTGTATGCTGAGCAAATAATCTGAGAAGCTGGACTATATGAAGAAGAACGGGGCATCAGGATTGGAGGAAGACTCATTAACAACCTGCGTTATGCAGATGACACGACCTTGCTTGCTGAAAGTGAAGAGGACTTGAAGCACTTACTAATGAAGATCAAAGACCACAGCCTTCAGTATGGATTACACCTCAACATAAAGAAAACAAAACTCCTCACAACTGGACCCATGAGCAACATCATGATAAATGGAGAAAAGATTGATGTTGTCAAGGATTTCATTTTACTTGGATCCACAATCAACAGCCATGGAAGCAGCAGTCAAGAAATCAAAAGACGCATTGCATTGGGCAAATCTGCTGCAAAGGACCTCTTTAAAGTGTTGAAGAGCAAAGATGTCACCTTGAAGACTAAGGTGCGCCTGACCCAAGCCATGGTATTTTCAATCGCATCATAGGCATGTGAAAGCTGGACAATGAATAAGGAAGACAGAAGAAGAATTGACACATTTGACTTGTGGTGTTGGCGAAGAATATTGAATATATACCATGGACTGCCAAAAGAACAAACAAATCTGTCTTAGAAGAAGTATAACCAGAATGCTCCTTAGAAGCAAAGATGGCAAGACTGCGTCTTACATACTTTGGACATGTTGTCAGGAGGGATCAGTCCCTGGAGAAGGTCATCATGCTTGGCAGAGTACAGGGTCAGTGAAAAGAGGAAAGCCCTCAAGGAGGTGGATTGACACAGTGGCTGTAGCAATGAGCTGAAGCATAACAGCAATTGTAAGGATGGCTCAGGACCGGGTTGTGTTTCCTTCTGTTGTGCATAGGGTTGCTATGGGTTGGAACCGACTCGACGGCACCTAACAACAATAACAACAATTTGGGAGACAGTTTTGCTGGATATATGATCTTGCCTGGCAGTTTTTTTCCTTCAAGGCTTTACATACGTCATCCCATTGCCTTCTTGCCTGTATCTTTTCTGCCGAGTAGTCCAAGGTTATCAAATGCACTTTAAAATGAAATTGCTTTTGTAATATAATATGCCAGTAGATCCCAGTCTGTCCTGCAGAGTAACTCAGAATTCTTGAAAAAGCACTAATTTTTTTGTTCAGTTTTTTCCCCCCCTTTTTTGATGTGGTAAAACATAAAATTTGTCATTTTAACTATTTTTTAAGTTGTACAATTCAGTAGCATTAAGTACATTCACAGTGTTGTGTAACCATCACCACTAGCTATTTCCTAAACCCTTTCAGCACCCCAAATAGAAACTCTGTACCCATTAAGCAGTAACTCCCCATTTGCCCCTCATCCCAGCCTCTGGTAACCTCTAACCTACTTTCTGTGTCTCTGCATTTGCAAATTCTAGATATTTCATATAAATGGAATCATAAAATATTTGTCCTTTTGTGTCTGGTTTATTTCACTTATCATAATGCTTTTTTTTTAATTTAACTGTATTTTAGGTAAAAGTTTACAGCACAAATTAATTTTTCATTCAAAAATTTATACACAAATTGCTTTGTGACATTTGTTGCAATCCCCACAAAGTGTTAGCACTCTCTCCCTTTCCTTTTCCACCCTGGGCTCTCTATGTCCATTCGTCCGGTTTTCCTGTCCCTTCCTGCCTTCCGTCTTTGCTTTTGAGCAGGCGATGCCCATTTGGACTCGTATATTTGGTTGAACTAAGAAGCATGTTCCTTACCTACGGTATTGTTTGTTTTATAGGCCTGTGTAATCTTTGGCTGAATGGTGGATTTCGGGAGTGGTTTCAGCTCTGAGTTAACTGGGTGTCTGGGGTTTCATAGTCTCTGAGGTTCCTCCAGTCTCTGTCTGTCATAGATTAAATTACGTACCCCCAAATAATGTGTATATCAATTTGACTGGACCATGATTCCCAGTATTGTGTGGTTGTCCTCCATTTTGTAATTGTAATTTTATGTTAAAGAGGATTAGGGTGGGATTGTAACACCCTTACTCAGGTCACATCCCTGATCCAATGTAAAGGGAGTTTCCCTGGGGTGTCGCCTGCACTGCCTTTTATCTTAAAAGAGATAAAAGGAAAGAGCAGCATGAAGAGAGTTGGGGACCTCATACCACCAAGAATGCAGTGCCGGAGCAGAGCGCATCCTTTGGACCTGAGATTCCTGCTCTGAGATGCTCCCAGACCAAGGGAAGGCTGATGACAAAGACCTTCCTCCAGAGCCAACAGAGAGAGAAAGCCTTCCCCTGGATATGGTGCCCTGAATTTGGACTTGAAGCCTACTAGACTGTGAGAGAATAAATTTTTGTTTGTTAAAGCCATCCACTTGTGGTATTTCTGTTATGGCAGCACTGGATTAACTAAGACACTGTCAGACCAGTAAGTCTGGTCTTTTTTTTTTTTTTTTGATTTTTGTTCTACATTTTTCTCCTGATGTCTGGGATTCTCTATTGTGATCCCTGTCAGAGCTGTCAGTGGTGGTAGCCAGGTACCATCTAGTTCTTCTGGTGTCAGGCTGGTGGATGCTATGGTTCATGTGGTCCATTAGTCATTTGGACTCATATTTTCCTTGTGTCTTTTGTTTTCTTCATTCTCCTTTGCTCTGAACGTGACGGGACCAATAGATGTATATTAAATGGCTGCTCAAAAGCTTTTAAGACCCCAGATGCTATTCACCAAAGTAGGATGTAGAACATTTTCTGTATGAACTGTGTTATGCAAATTGACCAAGATGTCCGCCAAGACCATAGTCCCCAGCCCTCAGTCCCAGTAACTTGGTCCCTCAAGGTGTTTGGATGTGTCTAGGAAGCTTCCATGACTGCCTTGGTCAAGTCGTGCTGACTTCCCCTATATTGTGCGTTGTCTTTACCTTCACCTAAGTTAACTGGCCTACTATATAGTTAGTGATTTCCCATCTTCACCCTTCCCCTCCCTCATAACCATCAAAGATTTTTTTTTCTGTGTGTAAACTTTTTGTTGGATTTTTATAATAGTGGTCTCATACAATATTTGTTGTGTTGCGACTGACTTATTTCACTCAGCATAATGCCCTCCAGATTCATCCATATTGTGAAATGTTTCCCAGATTAATCATTGTTCTTTATAGTTGCCTAGTATTCCATTGTGTATATGTATCATAATTTGTTTATCCATTCATCTGTTGATGGGCACTTAGGTTGTTTCTATCTGTTTGCTATTGTGAATAATGCTGCAATGAACATGGGCGTGCATATGTCTGTCTATTCGTGTGACAGCTCTTATTTCTCTAGGATATATTCCTAGTAGTGGGATTGCTGGATCATATAGTATTTCTATTTCTAGCTTTTTAAGGAGGCGCCATATCATTTTCCATAGTAGTTGTACCATTTTACATTCCCACCAGCAATGTATGAGTTCCAGTCTCCCCACAACCTCCCCAACATTTGTAATTTTCTGTTTTTTTTTTTTTTTTTTGATTAGTGCCAGTATGTCAAGGTGAGATGGTATCTCATTGTAGTTTTGATTTGCGTTTCTCTTAATGGCTAACGATCGTAAGCATTTCCTCTTGTGTCTGTTAGCCACCTAAATATCTTTGTTGATGAAGTGTCTGTTCATATCCTTTGCCCATTTTTAATTGGATTAGCATGTTTTGAAAGTTCATCCACACTGTAGCTTGTATGGAAACTTCATTTTTCTTTATGGCTGAATAATATTCCTTTCTACATATATACCACATTTTCTTTATCCATTCATCTGTTGATGGGCACTTGGGTTATTTCTGCCTTTTGGCTATTGTGAATAATGATGCTATGGATATTGGCATGCAAATATCTGTTTGAGTCCCTCTTTTAAAATCTTTTGGTTATTTATCTAGGAGTGGAAAAGGTGCTAACTTTGAATCCCTGCAAAAATAAGCAAAAAACAAAAAACAAAAAAACCTGTTGCTGTCAAGTCAATTTCGACTCATGGTGACCCCATGTGACAGAGTAGAACTCCATAGAATTTTCTTAGCTGTAATCTTTTTGGAAGTTGTCTGCCAGGCTTTTCTTCTGTGGCGCTTCTGGGTGGACTCAAACTGATCATCTTTAGGCTAGTAACTGTGTACAAACTGCTTGCACCATCAAATCAAGTGTAAAAGCAAAGGATTAAGACTGACTGCTGCTGGGTGTGTGTGGATTGTTGTGACCATACAGGGTTTCTTTTCTTATGTGAATTGACTGCTCACATTTAAAAATTGGTAGCTTTCCAATAAGCATACATTATTCCTCTTAAAAAAGTGAAGATCTAGCAACATTGGACCCACTTTCTGCTGGAGTTGATTAGCAGTGCTTTCTTTGGACGGAATCTTCCTTCTATGGTTTCCCAGTTCTTTATTTGGCGTCACTTTCCCTCGTTTGACTTTAGCATTGGGCAGAAAAGGTCTCAGTAGAGATTACAAGCAACAATTCTAGCAGAGGTGCGGTAGAGGCAAGTTCTGAATTATGTGAAAAATGTTTCAGGTGGCATTTTGAACTAAGATGATCTGGTTCTGTCTATTAGAAAATAGTCCAAAATTTGATACATGATTGAAAGACCCTTCAGACTTCCCTAATGCAGCGTTCCCAAAATCCCTCTGGAGTGTGAATTATAAGAGATATTAATAAGTGCTTAGAGTAAGTTACATGTCAACTAAGGGTGGAAAACATCGCAGATTATATTCAACTAAGGGTGGAAAACATCGCAGATTATATTTCGCCTCAAAGAAGAGTCACAATGCATGTGAGCACGGTAAAGGTTTGGGGAAACAGTGGATTTAACTATTCCAAGATTTTCTCAAACCTTTAATGCCAAACGGCATTTCTAAAATTTGACCAATGTACTGACTGACTGATTGTTTTATGAAGAGTTGAATGAACCATTTTCAGTTTCATTGTTGTTATATATACTGAATATATAAACCATGGCGGAAATAACACTTTTAAATGGTCCATGTTGCCACGGCACAGTTGTAAAGGTTACACTGAAATGATTTTAAGGATAATTGAGAACATATTTTTCCAAGTAAAGCAGCATGTCTTATAGGTAGGTATGAGAATCGAAAGAAGCAATGGACACAGTTCGGCATTTCTTAGTGGTCCTGAATGTCTAAATAATTCATAGCAGCTTTATTGAGATATTATTTGCATATAATTCACGCATTTAAAGTGTACGATTCAATGATTTTTAGTATACTTACAAGGTTGAGCAACCAGCGCCACAATCAATTTTAGAGCACTTTCATCACTGCAAAAAGAAACCCCATACCCATTAGCAATCACTCCCTATTTCCCTTTTACCCCTGCAGCCCTAGGCAACCACCAGTCTACTTTCCTGTCACTATGTATTTTCCTATTTTGGACATTTCATATAAATGGAATTATATAATGTGTTTCTTTATGACTGACTTCATTCCCTTAGCATAATGCTCACCCATGTTGTAACATGTATCAGTACCTCGTTCCTTTTTTTTTTTTCAAAATGTTACAGTCATCACTACTATTCATTTCTAAACTTGTTTCATCAACACAAACAGAAACTCTGTACCCGTTAAGCAATTGCTCTCCGTTCCTGCTGGAAAGACTTTCTTTTTTTTTTTTAATAATATTTTATTGTGTTTTAGTGAAAGTTTACACAGCAAATTAGGTTCCCTTTCAAAAATTTCTTTACGTATTATGCAGTGACATTGGTTACATTTTTCACGTGTCAATATTCTCATTATTTCCATTCTGGTTATTCTTTTTCCATTAATCTAGTTTCCCTGTCCCCTCTTACCTTCTCATCTTTGCTTTAGGGTAACTGTTGATCGTTTAGTCTCACATAGATGGCTGTTTTTAAAGGAGCACAATACCCAGGGGTTATATTGTTTATTTCATGAGTCAATCTGTTATTTAGCTGAAGGATGACCTCTGGGAGTGATTTCAGTTCAAAGTTTTAAACGGTATTTCAAGGCAATAGTCTCGGGGGTTCCTCTAGTCTCAACGGGTCCAGTAAGTTTGGCCTTTTTAAAAAATTTGAGTTTTGTCCTACATTTTTCTCTCATTCTATTCGGGGCCATCTACTGCGTCCCTGACCAGAAGTGTTGGTAGTGGTAGCCAGGCACCATCTAGTTCTTCTGGTCTCAGGGTAGACGAGGCCGTGGTTCTCGTTGGCAATTAGTCCTGTAGACTAGTTTCTTCTTTGAGTCTTAGGTTTCCTTGTTTCTCTTTTGCCCTGGGCAGGTACAGACCAATCATTGTCTCTTAGATGGCCGTTCCCAAGCTTTTATAACCCCAGACACTGCTCACCAAACAGGGATGTAGAACCCAAACTTTAGGAACCACGTTATGCCAGTTGACTAAGTCGTCCCACAAGACTATGGTCCTAAGCCTTCAAACCCAGGAAATGAATCTCACATGGTGTCTGATTATGTCTAGGAAGTATCCATAACTATCTCCCATGTGCTTTATTATATATATGAATATATATGCAGCACACACATGCCTACAGATATACATATACATGCATATGTTTATACACATACATACATTTATAAACACATATATGCATAGATATTTATCTATGTAAGCACCCCCATAGTTTCGGTTGTTAGTGCTGTTGGTGCAAAATTGTATATGTTATAGCATTTACTGAAAAAGTACTTTATTTCTTTGTCTTATAAGTAACATTACGTTGCATGAGTATATCACATTTTTTTTTACCCATTCATCAGTTGATGAACATTTGGGTTATTTCCACTTTTTCACTATTTTGAATAACATTGCTATGAACATTTGTATTCAAATTCTTGTGTTGAAATATGTTTTCATTCCCCTTGGGTATATGCCTTAGAGTAGAATTCCTGGGGACTGTTTTCCAAAGTGATTGCATCATTTTATATTAAAACCAGCAACACGTGAGGGTTCCAATTTCTCCACATCCTCATTCAACATTTGTTTGTATCTATCTTTTTGATTAGAGCTATCCTAGTGGTGGTGAAGTGCTGTCTCATTGTGGTTTTGATTTGCGTTTCTCTGATGGCTAAGTATGTTGATGATCTTTTCATGTGTTTATTGGCCATTCATATATCTTCTTTGGAGAAATGACTATTCAAATTATTTGCCATTTTTAGTTGGGTTATTTGGCTTTTTATTATTGAACTGTAGTAGTTCTTTACAAGCCCCCGTCAGGCATGTAATTTGGAAATTTTTTTTCTCCCATTCTCTGGGTAAATGTGCAAATATTGCATTTTATATGAAAAGTCGTTTTTTTTGAGACTCCACTCAGTGCTAGAAGTACACAGTCACTTTCTCTTCTGTTTCATGTTGGGATATAGGTAAGACATGTTTCTTAGTCCTCTGGCAATTTCAGAGTCCCATAGATAAAAAATAAAAATACAGTAATAATTAAAATAGAACATGACTAGAGCTGTAGTAGAGGGAGATACATTTTATATGGAAGAACTGGGCAGAAATAATTCTGCCTGAGATAATCTGTAAAGGTTCCCCAGAAGCAGTCTTTGAGCTAATTCTTGGAAAATAACTAGGGTTGTATGTGGCAGAGGAAATAGGGAAAGGCATTCTAAGAAGAGGAAATGACATTAGCAAAAATCTGGAAATGTTATATATATATATAAACATAAACTCTGTCATTTTCTATATAAAATACATATATATATGTACTCTCTGTCATAATATACTATTCCACAAAACTATTAATTGGGTATTTGAACCAAAAAATATTTGGCATTTTTATTATTGTTATTAGTAATAATAATACTTTGAAAATGTGACCTCATAATATTGTGAGCACTAGGATAATGTTCAAAACAAACCAACAAACAAAACCAAAACAGCAACAACAAAACCCTGATTTAAAGCAAGAAAAATACACATTTATTTTAGTTGGCTCCTTCCAAGTTACTCTGAAGACTCATTAACCATCATTTAAAAAAAAATGTGCAAGCTGTTGTCCTGGCAAGCACATTAACCACATGGAGTCACCCTGTACAGAACACAACTCAGGCCCGCAGCTGCTCTGGAGGATAACTGCCTATTTTTTTCAAGTGCTTCCCGAGGCCCTCCCAAATTATATACATTGCATGTGCTATATTTCAATTCAGACCATCCCAAACATGCTGTTGCATGTTTCGTTAAAATCTATTTAGCCATTTTCATGTTACATGGAAACTTACTTTTATTTATATAGATTGTATTTCTTTTGTCGCACTGTTATTGTTTGCCTTCCTGGTTCATGATTCTGGTTTCTCTGGACTCCCACTTCTATATCGATAAGTACCCCCCAGGGTTTAATCCCACTAGATACCCCTCCATTAAAATAGAAACATAAAAAGTAAAAATAAAATAGAAACATACCTCTGGCTTATTTGATTCTTTGGTCCACCACTACATTTCTCGTTATGTAAATTTCTAATGCAATATTCACATATTCTCTACTGTAAGTAAGGGTATTGAACGTAGCATGATGCATTCCAACTGGCTGCTTGTACACAGGGATATATCTTGTATTCAAAAGGAAATAGCATTTTGTTGCTTATAAACATGCTAATTCGGGGGTCTTTTCATTGTAGGATTAGCCAAAAAATGAGATTATGCTTTTTAAAGAATATACGTGGATATAAAATATCATAAGTAGCTGCTCTACTTTATCAAATTCTGAATTAAAGTAGTATTTAAATAATTAAAAATAGGGGCTTTTTCAATTTATGGACTTTCTTATTGTCTTAGGAAAAACAAAGTGATAGTGGTGTTTCCAGCTGGGAAGAATGGTTGAGAAAAACATTTTGTCCCAGTGAGTTAAGTCTTCTCTACATGTGCTATATTCATCGTATCCATTTTAAAGGCAGATGAGCCATCTCTATCTCCTCTCGCATTCGTGGAAAACTCTTGCTGTGCCAATTTCAGATTACATGTATCTTAGGGAGAGGAAGATGTTCTAATCTTGATTATGATTTTAAGTTAAAAGAATGAAAATAGTTCAATTTGAGGACACTGATAGGTTCTGCTAGTCAGACTGCCTTTGTCCCTTTCAACAAACAGAAAAACATGTCTATTCATAGGTGTTAAAATATTCCGGTATTAAAATGCATAATATTACAAATGCTACTAGATTTCAACTCAATCAAGTAATCAGTTCATGGAAGCTGAAATTCGTTGATAAACAGGCTGTATACTTGAGAGTTCAGCCATTTTGCAAGTAATTGCAGCAGACTTTCAGCGCAATTATTTTCATTATGAAAGCAGACACTTCACAAAGGAGGATATACGAATGGGCAACAGCACATGAAAAGATGCTCAGTACCAGGAGTCATCAGGGAAATGAAAATTGAAGCCACAACGAGAAACCACTAGGCACCTTCTCAAATTACTAAAATTTACAAGACTGATCATTCCAAAGGTTGGTGAGGATATGGAGCAAATGGAACACTTAAACATTGCTGTTGGGAATGAAAAATAGCAAAACCTCTTGTTATGGATTGCATTGTATCCCTTCCCCTCTCCCTCCCCCCCAAAAATATATGTTGAAGTCCTACCTCCTGTACCAGTGAACAAGATCTTGTTTGGGGGAAACAAGGTTTTTTTGTTTGTTTGTTTTGCAAATGTATTCCACCAAGTTAACGAGGTCATGCTGGAGTAGGGTGGATCTTAAACCCATATGACTGATGTCTTATGAAAGAGGAGGACAAACATGGAAACAGAGTCACACACGAGGGAAAGACAGCATGTGAGGATCCACCCACAAGCCAAGGAATACCAAGAAATGCCCAGGGCTGCAGAAGCTGAAAGAAACAAGGAGGAATCTTCTCCTAGAACCAACAGAGAGAGAGTATAGCCCTGCCAAGGCCCTGAATTTGAAATTTCAGCCTCCATAACTGCGAGACAATGCATTTCTATTCTTTGAAGCTGACCCACTTTGTGGTATTTTGTTATGGCAGCCCTAGGACACTAAAACACCACTTTAGAAAAAATTTAGTAGTCTCTTATAATCTTAAACATACATCTATCTGCCCATGTTGCAGCATTACACACCTAAGGATTTATTCAAGAGAAATGAAAAATGTATAACAGCACAAAAGATTTCTATATGAATATTCACAGCAGCTTTATTCATAATAGCCTCAAACTGGAAGCAAACCAAATGTCCGTCAACAGGTGAATAGATAAACACATAGTGGTACACCCATACAATGGAAAACAACTGAACAATAAAAAGGAGCAAACTGCTGATACACGTGAGAACATGGATGAATCTTAAAACCATTATGCTGAGCAAAAGAAGCCAGACATCCAAGAGTACATAGACCATTAGTATGAATACTAGCCTCTGATGTGGCACTCAGATCAGTCATTGCCTGGTCATGGGGACATTTTCTCAGATAACAGGGATCTTCTATACCTTGTTACCTTAGAAGAAATGTTATCAACCTCAACACCTGAACATGGAGAGGTTTAATTTTGAATTACTCTAAGACACTTTAAGCATTCAGGCAGCAGAGACAGTAAATAAAGGCACAGTGTGGAATGCGTATTTGGGACTAGAATTCTCCCGTAAAAATGGAGGCAGGAATGAATGATGAGGCACTGGGGATACAGATGAAGTCTCTGGCCTTATCAAACTTACACTTCAGTTGGCTTAGAGTGCATGAGGAATTATGGGATACACAAAACCTGAAGACAACTTTAGCCTTATAGAGGATCTTAAGAGCACTAGACAGATGGAAGTGAAGAATGCAACCGTTTTGCTATCGTTAAGACCTCACATATGTGTTTGTGACATTTGGAGCTGGGATAGGAAAATCATGTTTTATTCCATAAGCTCAAAGGCTTTATTATGTTTTTCAGTGTAACATAATCTTTTAGTTATCAGATATAATTGTTTCTGCATTTTGCTAGAATTGTCTAACAAAGACAGCAGCTTTACATTTTAGGGAGCCCTGGTGGCACAGTGGTTAAGAGCTCCGCTGCTAACCAAAAGGTCGGCAGTTCAAATCCACCAGCAGCTCCTCGGAAACCCTATGGGACAGTTCTACTCTGTCCTAGAGGGTCGCTTTGAGTCAGAATCGACTCAACAGCAATGGGTTTGGTTTTTTTGTTTCTGGTTTTTCACATTTTATAATTCAAGCTATCCAAGGGTCACATTTGGCTACCCAAAACGTTGTTTTGAAAGTTTATTTAGTCAGAAAGCATTGTGATCAAAGCACTGATATCACTTTTTTATGATACTCTCACATTGAAACAGCAATTTCTGTAATAGTCATTGTTCTTAGAGAGCTCATTAAGTCTATCATCATACACTGATTGATTACCAACAGTTAATAAAGGTGTTGCAAGTAAATAGGATTTTAATGCTGTATGTATGCATGTGTATATACAAATTCTTTGGTGAAGCAATGACGTTTGAATTTATTCAGAACTAAAGAACATTCATTTATTCTACAAATATTTGATTGCCTATTATACGCCAGGTGCTGTGCTAGGCACTTGGGCTATGTCAGTGAACAAAATAGACCCGTATTTTTATTCTTGTGTGGATCATATTCTAGTGAGGGAGGACAGAAAATAAACAACACAGACAATACTAATTAAAAAAAAAAACTTGTATAGTATGTTAAAGGGTGATACATGTTATGAGAAAGAAAACAGTGTATTTTCTAGGGTCACAAAACAAGCTTACCCCTACCCAAATCTGATCTCTCTGAATTCAGAATTGAAGCTTTTTTCAGTTTTCATACACATGAATTCTTGAATGGCCAAGCGAAAATTTTTATCAGAAATCACTAATACATTTATGTCCTGGTATGTTAATGTTTTGGATCATTAAATAAATTTAAAATAGGCCAGTCTTTCCATTTTCATTAATTCATTTGTCATAATTAACTATGTTTATGACAAAGAAAGCAAAACAAGAATAATTTAGACAATTTCAATTTGTTATCAATCAATTCAGGATATATGTATTATAGCTTTTCATTGGTGTGTCATTTGTCTTATTATTTATGCATATGTTAAAAGCATTGAATCTGGAACATAAAGGAGTTTGGTTTTGCTTGTGTTTTAAGGAATTCTATTCACATGAGTTTTAATCCACACCGATGTCTCTTTTTAGTCTCAAATACAATGGAGATATTATGTTCTGTGTACACCTGCTGGTTTTGAAGGAATTATATTCACATGAGACTTAATCCACCTTCAAGTCTCCTTTTTTTTTTTTTAAAGCTCATGAGAAATTGCTGAAGTCAAGTTTCATGATGCCAAGTCATTAGGCAAAGTTCCTCGGAATGAAAACTGCTAGAAAAGTGGATGGAGGGCAATCTTTCCTTTACACAATAGGCAAACTTCCCAGTTAGGAACCCCGAAATCATCCAGCCAAAAAGCCTATATAGGATACTATTGTACTTGACTTCCTTTTGTACTTGACTTCCTCTTAACCAGCTTTATTCCGTTTAGACGTGCATTTTTATTTCAATGTGTGCCAGAAAAAAAAAAAAAAAAGTAAAGGTTAATTCCATTCTGGGTGGTCAGTAACTCTGGAAAAAAAATGTATTGGATATCTTTCTGGAAATAGTGGAGGTGAAATAACTTTTTTCAACAAATTTAAACAACTTTCTCTGCCAGAGTAATAGAGTGTGACATCAGATAAGTGACCTTTTTAATTTGTCTCAGCTTTCAGCATACCATCGGGGGGAAAAAAATCCCCTTTCATTTATTTTTCATCTTTCTCCATGAGATTTTTTTTTTTTTAAATATCACAGTGTTCCTCAAGACTGGGGGTTGACTATCTAGCTCATAATAGGAATCTAAAAGAAAGACATACCATTAAACAATTAAGCTTTTCACATGAAAGTCAGTGTTTAATACCCAAATAATATTATTTAGAGTTTTCTGATCCTAAAAAGACAGTTAGTGACTTTGGACAGAATGATTGTATCTGATAGCCGTTGAATTAACATTTGTTAATTGAATACTCTTGACGAATTTTCCTTTGTCTGGTATTTTTCTATTGAGTATATAACTCAGGGCCGGAGACCTAGTGGCACAGTGGTTAAGAGCTCCGTTGCTGACCAAAAGTTCCACAGTTTGAATCCACCAGCTGGTCCTTGGAAACCCTATGGGACAGTTCTACTCTGTCCTATAGGATCACTATGAATTGGAATCGACTCGACCGCAATAGGTTTTTCATATAACTCATGAGGCTAAAGCAACATCGAATTATCATCAACATTTTATCACCTCCATACACTTGGTGCATTTCTGTTTCTTTAAAGGAAGGAATATTACTCTTTAATATTTTGTGAATTTATATGATTTCTTTGGATAAATTATTGCTAGGATTCACCATGAATTACAGCAGTATGCTTAGCGCTCTTCAGAAAACATTTTATTCCTTTCCATGAGTCGGAATTGACTCGACAGCAACCGGTTTGCTTTGGTTTATTTCCTTTTGATGTCTTTTTAATTCCCCTTATTTAAGGTCTAAATCTCTACAACTCATGCTTCTTATTACAAACTACAAAATATGTGCTTAATGCCATTATCCTTTCTACAAATTATCTTGAATCCTTATAGTTTAATCACACATCTTGCCTGTAGCTAACTTAAAAAGCAAGTGTAAATTGTCAGGACTCTGGTGAAGCAAAATGGCTAACAATATTATATAGTAATATGTCTTCTTAACAACAGCTACATTTCTTGTTTTGTAAAATTATTTTCTTTAGTTTTTTTTTGACTTATATATGCACATTATAATCATCAAACCAGAATTTATGGAATGAATATTTTTAAAGCCAACAGCTTTGGTTTTTCCTTTCTTTCATCTCCAACATCTAATCCGTCAATTCCTGTTGGTTCTTCCTCAAAATAGGCCCTAAATCTGTCAGTAACTTTTCTGTTACCATCTTATGCCAAGCATCTTCACTAATCTCTTTATAATCCGTTCTCCACGCAGCAGGTAAATTGGACTGGATCGTTTCCACCCTTAAAACTGCACGATGACTCTGTGTTGCACCTAGAACCAAGTCCAAACTCTTTATCATGATCAGTATCAACTGGTCCCTGCTTCCTTTACTGATCTCATCTCCTATCACTTCCCCTTCTGGTCACTGACCAAGCTCATTGCAACTGTGGGACTTTGGCTCTTGCTGTTCCTTCTGTACTAAAAGCTCTTTCTCTGCTTCATAGGTATCTCCCTTCTCATCCATCATTATCTAAGCTCAGATGCCACCTCTCCAGAGAGGCCATTCTAAGCATCCTACCCAAAGTAGCCCCCAGTGCATCTCTATTATATGCTTTATGCTCTGTGTGCTATTTATTCATAGCAGTTATCTCCATCTGAAATCACTTGTTCGTTTACCTGTTTGTGTCTTTATTTTCTATAGCTCCACCTTCCCCAGCCCTCTTACAAGTTCCAAGAGAGTAACCTGTTGCTATGGAGTCTATTCTGACTCATGGCAACCTCATATGTGTCACAGTAGAACCGTGCTCTTTAGGGTTTTCAATGGCTGAGAGTAAATTGCCAGACCTTTCTTCTAAGGCCCCTTGGGGTGGACTCAAAACTCCAACCTTTTGATTAGCAGTTGAGCACTTAACTGTACCACCTAGGGACTTCTCCAAGAGTAGACTCTTGTTTCATCTCGCTCGGTACAACATCTGAGATGTCAGAACTGGCATGTAGTCAGTGCTCTATATAGATGTGCTGAATGGAGAGTATATTAATGTCTCAAAATTCAGGGCAGGTATTGAGCAATTATTTTTTGAAGCATTCATTCTCAAACGTTTTCATCTGGTGAAACTATTGATTTTCCTGGGGAACACCTCACTCTTCATGAACTCTCTCCCAGAAAACCAATTCAACATCCTCAGGCCTTTTAATCATCAGAACCATGCTTCTTATCAGTTGAATTTAGTTTTGGTGAAATGCTCACCAGGTCTGGAGTTATATAAATCGTGTATGAACTGCCTGGCAAAAAAAGATGAGGAATTGACTGACCACAGGCTGTAATTTTAAGGGTTTTGGAAAGTGTCTAATTCCTTTCTTCTGGCTCTACCTACCCATCCCCATTGATGTCTGAAATCCCACATTTAGAGTTTTTTTTTTCCTTTAATTTTAGTTTTGACCCATGTTAAAGTAGAAATACTCCTGGAAGAATTAAGTCGTCCAGACATTTAAGTATAAGGTCTGAGGATCTACAAAGTTGTTCTGAGGAGGAAAGGGGGCAAACGTTAGAATACAAGGATGCCAAAATATGGGCAGAAGGGAAGGTCTGAGGATCTACAAAGTTGTTCTGAGGAGGAAAGGGGGCAAACGTTAGAATACAAGGATGCCAAAATATGGGCAGAAGGTAACACATAGAGGGTGGTAATTATTCAGAAACTAATTCTGCTTGTCAGGCCAGTGGGGGTATAATCTAGAGACTTCTGGTACTTTTCCTGGCTCTGCCACCGACTAACTGTTTGAATTTACACATTTCATTTAATCTTCATGTGAAAAAATAAGAGATTCAGTTGGGTGATCTCTAAATAATTCCAAGTCAGAAATTCTATACTCCGTAATTCTACACGCGATCAAACTCTTCACTTCTCATGAATCCTGGGAAATATGAAAGCAGTTGTAATAAAGTCAATATGGTTTTTTCAAACACAATTAACATGGGAAAAAAACACCAACAGGCCTAGAATTCAGATTTTTAGCATACATAGTACATTCCACATATAGTCAGTGTTTCATTATATATACACACACACACGTATATATATATATATATACTCGCAGATATAAATGCATGTGTATGCACATATGCACACACATACATATTTTCTCCTTCACTGAGGAATTAATCGCTACTATAAAAAAATTTTTTTTAATCCATTCAATAGGTTTGTTTTTTTTTTTTTTGGTTTATCCATTCAAAGGCACTGACTCTGAGAAGAACAAAATAGAAGGTACTTCTCTCTTCTACAACATCCAAAAAGCTTGCCCAAGCCATTTCATTTTGTTATCTTCTTCATTATATTGAGATTTATTCATCAATATTTGGTTGAGCCAGAATGCACAAAGCCGTAGTAAATTGAGAAGGTTAGCAGGAGATCATCTATGTCTTTCATCTACTCTAATTGTTTTCAGATAATTCATTCTGCCTGATTCTTTTAAAAATAATTTGTTCCTTCCTTTCACCTACTCCCTTGATTATCTATTAACATAGGGTCAGTTTTAGGGATCCTGACAATATAATAACAATTACCAATTGCTATTGCACTAAATTGTGCAATATATTGCACTAAACTAACAAAAGACAATATTTTGCTAATAAATTTTTATTCTCAAACAGGGTCACAATTACAGTTATAAACTTACTACTACTGTAGTCATGATCAAAAGAATTATCCACTGATTCTGACTCTCAGGAGGCACTTAATAAATACTTGGTGAATGAATGAATAAATACATGCAATATTAGAATTAAAAATTTATCTTAAAATTTCAACAAAACACTTCATAATAAAAAACATGAGGCAACTTGGAACTGAAGCCACTCCTGGAGATAACCTTTCACTCAAATAATAGACCCCCAGCAATCCCATAGGATTTCCAAGGGTGTAAATCTCCACGGAAGGAGATTGCCACATCTTTCTCCTGTGGAGTCGCTGGTGGTTTCAAACTGCTGATCTTTCGGTTAGCAATCGATTACTTTAACCACTGCACCACTAGAAAACCATAAATAATAGACAGGCCTATAAAATAAATAGTAACACCCTTGAGGAAAGTGCTGCTTAGAACAATCACCTATATGAAACCGAAAGGGCAACATCTGCCCAAAAGCAAAGATGAGAAGGCAAGAAGGGGCAGGAAAACTGGACAAGTGGAAACTGGAAACTCAGCGTGGAAACGGGAAGAGTGCTGACACATTGCAGGGATTGCAACCAATGTCACGGAACAATTTGTGTATAAATTATTGATTGGGAAACTAACTTGCTCTGTAAACCTTCACCTAAAGCATAATAAAATGTTAAAAAAAAAACATGGCGGGAGGAGGGAAGCAAGGGGCTGGAGACTGTGCAGTGGAACACATATGTTCTTCCATAGCAAGAGATTCTGTCCTCATTAAAATGCATATAATGGGAAGCTATTGCTCCAGGAGGACCTGCTGTGTCCCGTTGAAATTACCCTTGCCAATCCATGAATTAGCTAACAGTAGGGGAGGATAGGGCTGATGTTTGTCTGTGTGTGTATATTTAAATGATTGAAGAAAAGAAGTAATAAGGATTAATGGTCTGCTTTTATGAGTATAATTGTAGGTTTAACACAAGGGAGAACTTTATTTGTAGTGTAATACATTTGTGCCTTATGAAATGTTTTTTGGCATTCATTTTCCATTTGTGTGGAATTGGAGCAAACTTATCCAACTTATGAATGAAAGTCAAAACCATTTGAAAATAAAAGAGTAGGGCATTAGTTTTGAAAGAGTGAGTATAAGTAAATCATCAAAGTTTTAAAAGAGTTCAAAATAGTTTTGTAACGTACTTAAATCAGTCCATTATTTCTCAAAGGAGATGCTTCCAATATTTTAAGCTTCTGTTATAAAACCTAACTGAGGCCAATTTGGCCATTCAGCAATTGCCAGGTGCTTGGGGTGAATTTTGGTAGAATTTTACAGTTAGGGATAAGTAGATAATCCACAGCAACCCTTTTCCCACAACCTTGGTACCAGGTGGTATGCGATAATTAAAGCAAGTCTTAGACCAAATTCTGCCAAATGCACCAACATTTAAATGCTCTTAAAATTCAACCATATAAATTCTTAAATCCTCAAATATTGAAAATTCTACAGGTCTCTGGAGTAACTTCTTCCAACTTTGAATTCATATTTAAGAGTTTTTAAGAAAAAAGGTTAGCTGGTGAAGGATACCAAGTCTAAGCTGAGTTGTTAAATAGCTCTGGAAGCAAAACAGGGACAAGTCAAAATATCTGCCTTTGCCCAGAGGGGAACTCCCTGGATGAGAGAGAAATGGAGATTGAGAGAGAGAGAGAGAGCTCTAAGATTTCTCATCCAAAGAAAAGTTAAAAGAGATAAAGCAGGGCGCTGGGGGAAAAGTTCTGATGCTTGTCCAAAAGCTTGCCTAGATGTAGACAAGAAGTTTCAGAGACCCTTTTCTATCCAGATGGATAGATGCCTTATGAACCACTTACGATAGCGATAGCGTGCTTTCCAATTTTCAATTAACCCTTTGTGAACATCTAAGTGATTTACTTTATATATATACACACACACATATATATTCCTTTACCCTGGGAAAAACTAACTCTACTTATATTCCTAGATATGCTGTTTTCCTATAATCAGTTCTGTACAAAACCAAAAAAAAAAAAAGGCAAACCTGTTAACTGTGGAGTAGATTCTGACTCATCATGACCCTATAGGAGAGTAGAACTGCCCCATAGAGTTTCCAAGGCTATAATCTTTACAGAAACAGCCTGCCACATCTTTCTCCCACGGAGCAGCAGATGATGGGCTTGGATCGCTGACCTTTTGATTAGCAGCCGAGCTCTTAACCACTGAGCCCTCAGGGCTCCCAGTTACGTACAAGAGCTTTGGAAAAAAAGAGAACTTTCCGTTATACCTCTTTGCATGGAATAGGTTCAGAAAAAATCTACCTGAGATTAAGTGTTCCCCAGGTGAACTCATTGAGTCCCATACTACTACTTTCCTATGACTGCCAAATTTATATTTCTTACCCAGACCCTGTTGAACAAAGACTCATATATCCAAATGCCTACTAGAAAACTCCACCTAAAAATCTGGCAGGAAATTCCACTATAATATGCAAAGCAAAAACTCTTGGTTTCTTGCCCAGCCCCCCAAACCACTTTCCCTCTATTCTTTCCCACCTCAACTAATGTCTAAGTACACCCATTGTTATTCAAGCCAAACATGTGAGTCATCCTCAATTTTTCTCTATCCCTCACTCCTACAACCAATTAATCTATCATCATGTCATGTGAGCTCTACCTTACCTCACCATCTCTGCTGTACTCTTCTAGTCCCAGCCTCCTTCAACTCTCACCCAGAATGCTGCATTTGCCACCTACTGTAGCTCCACTTCTCTGGTCAACACAGCAACTTGAAGAATTACTTTAAATTTTTGAAAAAGGATTATATCACTCCCTTGGTTAAAAGCCTTTTATGGCTTCTATTTACCCATAGAGTGAATCCAAACCCATAAAAATGGCCTAGAAGTCTCCACATGATCTTTGACCTCTCAAAGCCTAGCAATCTCCTGCTTTCTGCGGCCACATAGTCTTTCTTCCTGTTCCAAACAGAGAACCAACAATTGCCCTGTCTCAGGGCCTATGTACTCACTGTTTCTCCCGTTTGAAAAGTTTGGTCCCAGACATTCACTTGCCTAGTTCCTTTAGATCCAAGTCTCAGCTCAAATGTCACACCACTGCAAGGTCTTCTCTACATCCTTACCCGCCTTCTAGTCTCTAGAGCACTTATCACTGACTAAACGTTTATATTTATTTAGATGGCTTTTTTCTTTCTCTCTCTCTCTCTCTCCCTCGCTCCCTCCTTCCCTCCCTCTCTCCTTCTCTCCCTCCCTCCCTCCTTCTGTCCCTCCCTCTGTCCCTCTCTCCCTTCCTCTTTCTCTCCGTTTCTCCCTCCCTCCCTTCCTTTTTCCTTTCTTTTTTTGTACCTCTGTTCTGACTATGGAAACCCTGATGGCGTAGTGGTTAAGAGCTACAGCTGCTAACCAAAAGGTCGGCAATTCAAATCCACTGGGCGCTTCATGGAAACCCTATTGGGGTAGTTCTACTCCGTCCTAGAGTGTCGCTATGAGCTGGAATTGAGTCGACGGCAATGGTTTTGTTGTTGTTGTTGTTGTTATTCTGACTGTAATGCAAATTCCATAAAATCAAGGATCTTGCCTCTCTTCTGCTCCATTCTGTTTGCTTTGGCACATAGTAGGAGCCCAATTTTGTTGAATAAAGGAATGAGGATTCCCACATGGCATAGTTTCTCCTTCAGAAAATGGAGAATCAGAGCGACCTTGTCCAATGTGGTTAAGATTATTGGTTTCATATTGACTTGGCAGAACTTTTCTAAGAGCCACAGAAATTGAACTACCCTAGTTAAATCCAACTCCGACTGTATAAATTGCTCAAGGAGCCACCAATGGTCCTATAGGGTCATCTGACCATTTCTCTTTCCCTCAGACCTCCTCACTTTGCTGTTTGGTAAATAAATGCCAGAGGAAAAGGGGTGGCATCATATCAGTGATAAGAGTCCCCCTTAGTGTTGCTGATGCGTTTCACAGTTTAGAACCACTACTGTACAGCTAGAGTATGGTGACTTCAGGCCTATCCAGGCACTTTGCAAAGGTTCCTCCGGAAAAGGAGTATAATTCGGGATTCAAAATTTGTTTGCCTTTCAGTTTTACAGCAGGGGAGAGGGGAAATGACACAGCATATGGTTTTAAATGCTAGTGTTGTATAGCCTCATCTAAAGCATCAATTCATAGAGAAGCACATTAAAGCAATGTAATGTTCAAAACCAAGTTCCGTGGTAAGCATCTGCTATAATAGAATGACTTATTCCAGAAGGGAAGGTTCATTTCAGGGGAGCTTATCATGATATCAAATATATCAAATATGTTTTGAGTTAATGAAAAGACAGGAAGCACCAAGTTAATAGGGCAATTTTAAACCATAAAACCTAATTTAACTGCACTAAGAATGACCAAAAAAAAATTTTTTTTAAGAATGACAATAAGGAGTCCTTGTGGCACAGTGGTTAAGCACTCATCTGCTAACTGAAATGTAGGCGGTTCAAATCCACTAGCTACTCCACGAGAGAAAGATGTAGCAGTCAGCTTCTGTAAAGATTACAGCCTTAGAAACCCCATTGTGCAGTTGTGCTCTGTCCTACAGGGTCACTATGAGTCGGACATGACTTGACAGCAGTGGGTTTTTGTTTAAGGATGACAATATAATGCTCCACACAAAAGAAGTTGCACAACCTGATTGATCAAATGCAGAATTACTAGGGTGCTGTGAGGCATCTCCTTTGAAGAAAGCTAAGTTGACTGGGAAAGGCAGACTTCTTTAGAATATAATTATTTACATCTTAATTAAGCCTAGAATGATTAAAAAGAGATTTCACTTTATAGGACCACAGAACAGCTTGCTTGATAAAATGGTTATAAGCCTCCAGATTCGCATTTCCATTTTCGTATTGATTCCTTATATTTGTTTTCAGGAATATCTAAATAGAGATTCTTGTTTATATAGCTTCTTTTTCATTGTATAATAGTTTAACTATCCCTTCAGTGGAGACAACCCTATATTTTAGCTGCTTAATTATCTTCAAGTTGAATTATTTAGTTGAAAAAGTAAAAGCCAATACTAATGAAGCTACGTGTTTCTCTAATTTTAGGGATATTTTATAAAATACAAAAGAAGCTATTTCATTATAAAATTCCTGAATTGAATCTTCTTGAGGATGATCCTGGAATGGCATTTGATGAATAGCTACATTGTAACTTCCCCTATAGAATTTACTTCTAAGTGGCATTTCCTTTACATATAATAATTGATTACATACATATTTACCACAATAAAAAAGCAAAAAAAAATTATTTTTGTATGTTAAGAAGTTTTGCTGTCTCCTGAATTCATGAGAATGTCCATATTATGATTAGCCAAGCCAGTTAGACCATTTACTAAACAAAATAAGTTGGAAGCATGCTAAATGCAAAGCGTGTGTTACAAGTTGTTCAACTTTCCAATTTTGAAATTCGATTAGGAGCATAATGCATTTGGAAAATATGGCTAGTTAAATTTAAATGTAAAATAATTAAATTAAAGTACAAATTTAGTTTCTCAGTCACACTAGGCGTAGTTCCAGTGCTCAGAGCCACATGTGGCTAGTAGTTACTATATTGGACGGCACAGATACAGAACATTTCCGTCATCACAGGAAAATTCTACTGACCAGTGTTGTATAGTATACTTTGTGAGGAAATATATATATTTCAAAAGCATTGTTTTCTGGGTCCTAGAGTGTAAGTTTAATAATGCCATTTAATGAGAAAATATTATGTCATATCTGGAATTTTTCTTAAAATAATTGATCCTCTAGAAGTGGAGCCCTAAATGCACCACACGAGTTGGTTGCCTAGAGCTGTTGTTCATCTCAGTTCCATATCTAGGCCATAAGAGTTTTAAAGGTTGTAACTTCTATTCTATCTGATGTCCCCACAGCACCAAGAAAGAGTGATGTGCCTAAGTTGGGTACTCAACAAATCTTTGCTGAAAGCACCAATGCAGCTTGAAGCAATGAGAAACTCCATAAACACAGGCCTTCAACTTGAACCGTGGTTTGTGACTCCTGGCCCAATCTAGCACTGCAGTATAAGGTTATTCTGAACAGGGCCAGGGCCTCCCTCTGAGTCAGACACCTCACAGTAGAGTCAGATAACCAAGCGTCCCCTCAGTCACTCCCTGAACTTGATACTATGTTACCTGTGCTATGCAGAGCTCCAATTCCCCATTACACCCCTCTTATCCCCGGCCCAGGACCTGCCAACCTACACATAAACTGCCTCTCCAGAGTTCTCATGATTTCATTATTCAGCCTGAATTCCCATGTGACCTCTTCCAACAAAGGTTACCGAACTTGAGTTCTCTCTGTGTTTTTCCTTATTACAAGAAATTGATACCCCAAACACACACACATAGACACACACACACACACACAAACATACAAATCCACGCACACACACACACAAACATACAAATCCACGCACATACACAAAGGCAGTGCTAAAATCCCTCTTGCCAAATCAGCAATACAGTTTCATATCAAAATAGTTGCACTCTGTAAATTTCGTAAGGCACTCTGACCTTTAATTTAAATTTTCATTCAAAAAAGATTACAGTATTCAGAAAAAAAAAGTCATCTGAATATTAGTTCAAAACTTAGAGAAGCACTCACAACTTCATTCCTAGATTCAAGCAAGGCACATACTTCCAAATATTTTCTAATCTCTTTATGATTGTTTAGCCCAAAATACTGTATCTCCTTCTCTATTAGACTGTATGTATCTAAAAGATACAGAGATTATTGGAAAAGAAGGCAGGATAGAAACTATTGATACAACTTTGGTGTGAAAATCTTCCCTTTACACATCACATGTGTTTTTGAGACAGATGTTTGGAGGACATGGTTTTTAGGGCAGAACAAGTATAAAGCTATGCCTGGACACCTGTTAAGCCCTTCTGTGCCATCTGCTTGCAGGAGTGTACACATGACCTTAAAATAGTTGCTGCTTTTGGAGGTCATTTGACTAGGGTTGAGGCTACACTTACCCATAACCGTAGGACTTAAAAAGAGATTTATCTCAGAAGGCAGTGTTGTCTCTGAACTTACGCTTTATTTTTATGAGCTGAGCTTGAAGTCCCTGACATTTAGAAATGACAGTATGTCAGTGTGAGGTTCTTTTGAATAATCCTTCTAAGTTTTATCAGCTTTGCGAAATGTTACTAAGTGCCAGTATTCAGCTTATGAAATGTTTTAACTATTGAGAGCATATGATGTTGGCCAGAAAAGGTAGAGCCCTCAACTAAGATTGATCAAAGATTGGTGACTGCTTTACAAGGGGCCTGGAGGTGGTGATGTTCAAGGGTTTGGGAGAAAGAGAAAAGAATTCCCTAGATGCAATTGCTTTTATGGTTTTAGTTATATCCTCAATTTTACATTCTTTTAATGTTTTTAGGTTTTGGCATTTTTCAAAATTGCTATTTGGAATTCAAACACTTCAAGGAGATATTTTGAAAAGTATTCGTAGTTAAAGGAAGTATAATTTAGCAACTGAAAAAATGAATTTAATGGTTTTTAATACATCTTAATATTACACCTTTGGTTTTATGATCATGTATGATACTTGAGAATTTTATGAATAAATGTTCCAGAATGCACGTTCACATGTGTAGGGATGTGTATGTCTATGTTTTCCTTGCTGGGTGGGCCACTGGTCAAATTTTTATCTCATTCATTTGAACAGCTTATAAACTGTATAGTCTGAACTATAGCTATCATGAAAAGAAAACTAGGCATGGAAATGTCTACTAACTAGATTCTAGTAGACTCATCTGAGAAACATTGTGATAATGAATCTGAGTCTTAACAAGCTTGATGTCCAAGCTTGATGCTCAGATGAGAAAGAAAAAAATATTTTGGTTTAGCTTTTGAAATTATAGTAATATTAATAACAATAAGATACACCAGTGCTTCTCAAACTACCTGAGATGAAGGACCAGGTTTTTGTTTTGTTTTGTTTTAATTTCCAATCCCTCAGGGACCGATACTTTTGTAAAATACCTAGAAATCAATAACTAGAAAAATAATTTTAAAAAACAAAAGCATACAAAAATACTAGCCAGTTTTTATTGTTCTACTCATCAGACATTATCAAATGCCTGTAAAAGTTTCTAAATGCTTAGTCTCGATTTCTGTACTTCTTACATTGCAGAAAAATACAAACAATTCTTAGGCTGACTCTGGTCCGTGGATCACATTTTAAGTAGAATTGATCCTCATCACTGTGTATTAAACTTGGTCCATGGATATACTCTCCGGGAACCATGAGGTATCGATGAGAAAAAACATATATATGTGCATACACATATATAAAAATACATACACACATAGGACCCCCGGTGGCACAGTTTTTAAAGTGATCAACTGCTAACCAAAAGGTTGGTGATTCAAAGCCACCAGCATCTCCACAGGAGAAAGACGTGGCTATCTGCTTCTGTAGAGATTTACAGCCTCGGGAACCCTATGGGGTCGCTATGAGTCAGAATCGACTAAACGGCAGTAGGTTTGCGTACACACACATATATGCACACGCACATGCATATATGTATATGATACATGTATATATACATATACACGTGTGTGCATGTGCACGTGCCCACACACTTACACACACACACACCATTCTGTATCACCTGGCTAATCAAAAAGTACAGATACATGATTTAAGTGCCTATGTTTTTGTTCACAGCCAAGTTGACAACAAGTAATATTACTTTAAATGTAAAGGTCTTATAAATAAAGACAAGAGAAAGTGAAAGAATTTGATACTTTGAACAGTCACCTCTATTCAATGGGAGAGCTGGACTTGAATCCAAGCCTTTTACTTCCTAGTTTAATATGCTTTATTCTGGTCTGAAGACAAATATATTCCAAAAATGAATTAATTTATATGACTCATTGTGAAGCAGATTTTATCATTTTACAATGCCTGAGAAAAGAATAAAATCAGACCCTTGGTTGGTACTGTTTTGATTTTTTTAAATAAAATTTTATTGTGTTTTTGGTGAAGGTTTACATAGCAGTTTAGTACTCATTCAACAATTTCTACACAAGTTGTTCAGTGAAATTGGTTACATTCTTCACAATGTGTGAACATTCTCATTATTTCCATTCTGGTTGTTCCACTTCCATTAATCTAGTTTCCCTGCCCCCTTATGTTCTCATCTTTGTTTTAAAATAATTGTTGACCATTTAGTGTTATATAGGTGATTTTTTAAAGAAGCACAGTACTTATTTTGTGAGCCAATCTGTTACTTCTGTTATTTAACTACAAGGTGACCTCAGGGGTTTGTTTTGGTTCAAGGTTTGAAGAGTACCTTGGGGCAATAGTCTCGGGGAGTCCTCCAGTCTCAATTAGTCCAATAAGTCTGTTTCGTTGTTGTTTTATAGGAATTTGAGGTTGTGTTCCACATTTTTCTCCTGTTCTATCAGGGTCCATCTATTGTGGCCCTGATTAGAATGGTTGGTAGTGGTAGCTGGGCACTATCTAGTTCTTCTGATCTCAGAGTAGAGCATGCTGTGGTTTGTGTAGACTATTTGTCCTGTAGACTAGTTTCTTCTTTGAGTCTTTGGTCTCCTTCTTTCTCTTTTGTTCTGGGTGAGTACAGACCAACAGTTGTGTTACTGTTCTCTTAAAATCACAATTTATATAACTTTTTCTCCTGTGTATGTCACTTTTACTTGTGTAATGGCAAATGTTAATGCAAAATCAGAAATCAATAATAGACTCTTCATGGAATGCAGCTTGGATGATGAGTTTGAAGAGTTGGCTACTTCTTGCTTGACCTGCTGAAGGCTCAGTGCTGTTTTGAGCCCTGAATGGAAGGATTGGGGAAGTACATTAAATGAATTCAAGGCATAATCCATATTCTCAAAGTTTTAAATTTTCATTCTACTTGTTTTGGGGAAAAGAGTTGCAACCATTTAAAATGGAGAATAAAATCCTATATATCAATGGATCAACTTGTGTGTTTCATAGTTAAGTGTACTAGTCATTCAGAGACAGGGAAACTTATGCTCAGCAGGGACTGGTTTCATCAGTGGTAGCTTCACCAAGGAGGTTAACCACACTTTAGTATGAATCGTGTTTCCCTTCTTGCTTAAACAAATAAGTACATACATATTATTATTGTTTGAAATATTATCTTATGCTGGAAATCTAAGCATTAATCACGGTGTAAAAAAAGTAAAAATAAAAACTGGCATATCCCACCAGCTTAGCAAGAGAGGTTCTGGCAATTAACTATTTCCTTTAATCATTCTGGTAAACTGAATGTTGTTTAAATGACAAATCTTTTACTTTTAGGTTTTAGATTTCAATATTCCTGCTTTTCATATAATGGCCATTCTCCAAAATGACAAAGTAATGATCAGTGAAGGGTTTGGGAATGGATTAAAGTTATTTAACATTCATTACAACTTTCATTTGTGTAATATGACAGTCACCATTCCCTTTTGACAAAGGAAACGCCACTAAATGTTTTATCAAATGGAGACTTCCCAGAGTCACATTGTAGCAGATGAGTTGGGACTGGTATAACTTCTCCAAGTTTCTGATTAATTAGTTATACACACATTCCAGCTTGGAAAATGTCAAGCCAAGTGTGCAATGCAGGGTGCTAAAGACACTCCACTTGTTTTGGGCATATGTCAGGGCTGAATAAATTCCTTACCATTGGAGAAAGAATCTATGTGTCTTAGTTATCTAGTGCTGTTACAACAGAAATACCACAAGTGTGTGGCTTTAATAAACAGAAATTTATTTTCTCACAGTTTAGGAGGCTAGAAGTCTGAATACAGGGTGTCAGCTCTAGGGGAATGCTTTCTCTGTCAGCTCAGGGGGAAGGTCCTTGTTCCTTGGTTTCTTGGTGATATGCATGTGGCGTGGCATCTATTTTCCCCCAATTGTGCTTGTTTACTTGCTGGCTTAATCGCTTTTATATCTCAAAAGAGGTTGACTTAAAACACACCCTACACTAATACTGTCTCATTAACATAGTAAAGAAAACCCATTCCTAAATGGGTTATAACAACAGGTATAAAACCCATTGCCATTGAGTCAATTCCAACTCATAGCAACACATATTTTGGGGAGACACAATTCAATCCACAACACTATGTTTATATTTTCTAAATGGTGCCTATTAAAACTTCTCTTCATTACCAGGGAAAAGAAAGATTTTTCTGAAGGTTCAGAGTAACAACATAATCCTAAAAATGTGTTTCCACAAAAAGAGGTGAAAGTTTTAGAAGACACCCTGGTGTCCTCAAAAATAAGCAAGAAGATATGATCACTGTTAATTAAAAAGCTGGGAGCCCTTGAGAGAAATGTTAGAAATAAAGAGCATAGTTGCAAAAGAAGCTTGTCAAGATGAGAAAATAATGCAAGGAAAACCAAATGCAAACCAGATATCTAAAAGCTGCGTTAAAGGTATTGTAATCTAAATAACAAAGAAAGCTGAACAAATTTTATTGAATGAGGAAATATCTCCAGAATGCAAAGTAAGAGAAAAATGTATAGAAGAATGGGAGAGTGGTAGGGAACAGAGAATAGAGAAGTGCAGCTCTTTCGCAGTAAGAAACCAGTCAATTCCGATTCATAGCGACCCTATAGGAGTAGAACTGCCCCATGAGGTTTCCAAGGAGCACCTGGTGGATTCGAACTGCTGACCTTTTGGTTAGCAGCTGTAGCTCTTCAGCACTATGTCACCAGGGTTTCTGAAAATGGGAAGGGAAACAATATATTAGAAATAAATATGAAAATGTAAGGGGAGGTAAAAGATCCAAGTCTTTCTCCTTCTTGCTTTCAATCTCACTCTCTCCATACACTCACCACTCCCTCATACACACATACCCACACAAACACACACACATTTAATTAGGAAAGTTGAGTGCTTATATGTAGGAAAAACATTGACTCAGTGATAGGCGACAAGTTCAATAAATGAGGATATATATGTATTCTTTAAAGAGAGAACAAATTAAAAACATAAGAAGGGCATAAAATTCCTCCAAAGGAATTACAATGAAACTCACTTCCAATCAAACTCAATGTATTGTTGAACTTGATAAAATTATTCTAAAGCTCATCTGGAAGAAATGGCTAAGAATAAGTTTAAAATTTTAAAGTAATACATGAGGAATTGCCATACCAAACCGTATCATCATAAATTATACTTGTTAAAACAAGGTGGTACTAACTTCAGATGCACAGACAAAATGATTACTATTTACATGAATGAAACTTATAAAACATGCTAAGTGAAATAAGCCAGACACAAGCGGACAAATACATGCTTTTACTTATATGAAGTATCTAGAATAGGCAAATCCATTCAGACAAAAGATTGGTGGTTACCAGGAGCTGGAAGGAAGAGGGGATGGGGGGCGGGGAATAAAACTTTAAGAATAATAAACCTAAACCAAACCCACTGTCCAACGCATAGTGACCCTGTAGGATGGAGTAGAACTGCCCCAAAGGGTTTCCAAGGACTGGCTGATGGATTCGAACTGCTGACCTTGTGGTTAGCAGCCAAGGTCTTAACCGCTGCACCACCAAGGCTCCTTAAGTACAATAAGTATCAAATAAATAATGTTGAAAAAAAGGCCAGTATTTAATTTTTTAAAAAGCATCATTAACCAATTGTGAAATGGTTGTTCCATAAATGGCATTGGAAAAAGATCATTTTTTTTTTATTGTTAAATTTAATATGGGTGTCATGGATTGAATTGTGTCCCCAAAAAATATGTTTATGAATTTGACTGGGTCATGATTCCCAATATTGGGTGATTGTCCACAATTTTGTCATCTGATGTGATTTTCCTATGTGTTGTCAATCCTATCTCTATGATGCTGATGAGATGGGATTACTGGCAGTTATGTTAATGAGGCAGGGCTCAATCTACAAGATTAGGTTGTGTTTTGAATCAATCTCTTTTGAGATATAAAAGAGAGAAGTGAGCAGAGAGACATGGGAACCTCATACCACCAAGAAAGCAGTACCGGGAGCAGGGCGCGTCCTTTGGACCCGGGGTCCCTGCACCGAGAAGCTCCTAGTCCAGGGGAAGATTGATGACAAGGACCTTCCATCTAGAGCCAACAGAGAGAGAAACTTCTCCTGGAGCTGATGCCCTCTATGGCTTCTAGCCTACTAGACTGTAAGAGAATAAACGTCAGTTTGTTGAAGCCATCCACTGTGGTATTTCTATTATAGCAGCACTAGAAAACCAAGACAATGGGTTAGAAAGTTTAAGTTAAAAATGAAATCATAGACACATGAAAAAGCTAATGGTTAATAAATCTCTAGATAGAGAAGAATTTTACAACAGTTTTTTATTAAAAAAGGAAGGAGGAACTTACAAAACAAAAGACGATTTTGATGGCATAAAAAAGGAAAACATTTTTAACAACAACAAAAATCAGAAGATAAAAAGATAATGACTAGTTAGGTAAAATACTTTCAACAGGAATGACAGGATTTAATTTTTCATATAAGAATTGTTCCTTAAATTCCTTTTAAAAAGCAGCAAAACACATGATTGAATATTTAAAGAAATAATAAGAATAAACAAAATGAGAGACATATGGAAACATGTTCAATATCACAAGTAATTAGTAATCAAAGAAATAAAAATAAAACTGAGACACAAATTTTCTCCCGACAATTTTATAAAAAATATGGTAAAATGGATACGGATACCTTCAGACACTACTGGTCAGAATAAAATTAGTGAACTATTTTTTTTTTTTTTGCAGGACTGTTTGGCAATACCTACAAGGAACCTTAAGAACATGCATAAGTTTGATCTAATAATTCAAATTCTGAGAACACATCCTTAAAAAATAATCAGACTCTTACAAAGGCTTATGTTAACAGGAGGTTGTCACAATGATATTTATAGTAGCAAGGAAAATAAATTATCCAAATCATGAACAATAGAAGAGTTATGCCATGGACATTCAATGAAATCCTAGGAAGCCATTAAAAATATTATGCAGCCTGGTAATTTTTTTTTTTTTCCAGTAAGTGAACTGACCCTGTTTTTTGGATTTGGATTTTTAGTAATTGTTGTTTTTAAATAAAATCTTACATATAATCTTAACATAGCAGGTAAAATCAACATTGTATTAGGATAAATTTATTTAATGATACCACTCTTTCTAAATTTTTAGTTTTATTAAGGCCCAGCATGTTATTAATTTTTGTTAACGTTTCATGTGTGCTTGAAAACAGCTTGCATTCTGAAATTGTTGGGTATGTTAGATCAAGTGTGTTAATTGTATTTCTCAAATCTTATATATTATACATATATATATATATATTTTTCTGCTTTACCTATCAGCTGGTAAGAATAGTGTTCAAAACCTTCCACTAAGGTGCTCCATTTGTATAGTTTCCTTCATATCCTGTCAAATTTTACCTTACATACTTTGAGGCTATGTTCTTAGATGCAGAATTACATCATCTCAGTATATATGTTAGGTGTATCTTTCTGGCAAAGTGAAACTCTTACCATTAGGCGGTGGCCCTCTCTATAACAATACTTTTTCTTTAAAGTCTATTTCATGTGTTATTAATATAGTTAAACCCTCTTCATTTTGTTTGTTTCTACTATATACAAATATTTTTATATACCATTCTGTATACTTTTAATTTAGATGTGCCTCTTATAAACACATTGAGCTAAATTTGATTTTTTTTCTTTTTTGGTTCAGTCTGATGATCTTTGTTCTTTAACTGGAAGTTTTAGTCTATTTTAAATTGTAATTGCTGGCATTTGGAATCATTTCTGCCATGATATTGTGTGCTTTCAATTCACCTGACTTCTCTATGTGTCATTTTTTTTTTTGCTTTTTTACATTCTTTCACATTGATAGATTTTAGAATTTTTACACTTTATTTCTATTCTTTTCATGATAGCTTAGACAATTTGCATACATGCTTAACTTATTAAAGTTTACTTTTATTTTTATACCTTTATTTTCCTTCAGAATAATATAAGAACCTTAGAAGATGTTACTTCTGATGCCCTTCTCAACTTATGTGTTATTAAAAAAAAAAAGTGGTTGCATATGAGTAGACTCAAACTCATGGTGATCCCATGTGAGTCAAAATAGAATTGTGTTCCATAGGATTTAAATGGCTGATTTTTCAGAAGTAGATCGCTAGGTATTTCTTTCAAGATGCCTCTGGGTGGACTCGAACTTCTTATCCCTTTGTGCAACTCAAGGACTATGTGTTATTGCTGCTCAGTATTTTAGTCATCTTTGTTTAACTCACAAAGGAGGCATTGTTATTACCACATTATATAGTCAATATTTGTTTATAAAAAAAAAAACCAAGCCTGTTTCATTGATTTTGACTCATAAATATTTGTTTAGATAGATGTAAATCTCATGAGGGCAGAATTTTTGCTGTTGTTCACCGCCGTATCGCACATAGTCATTGCTCATAATTAATTATCAAATCAGTTAAATGATTACACCCAGTTATTTAACTGTTTGTTTCTTTTGTTCATCACACCGTCCCACATCCCTCTGAGATCAATTTCTTTCTTCCTGAAGAGTAATTCTTTATCTTTTCCTCCACTGAGAGTCTGTTGGTACCAAATACTATCTGTTTGCTTGTTTGTTTATTGTCAGAAATGTCCACCTTTGCCCTCACTCTTCAATGATACTTTGACAACTATTTGTTTCTAAACTGTTCTCAATTCATTTAAGTATTATTCTACAGTCTTTTGGATTCTGTTGCTAAAACTTTAGTTGTCAGTTTAATTGTTATTTTCTTGAAGGTACTGTCTTTTACTCTTGTTACTGTAAAAGTTTTCTTTTTGTCTTTAATTTTATACGCTTTTATTATACATATCCAGCAGTGGGTTTCCTTTTTATCCATCTTGAGCTTCATTGTTGTTGTTATTGTTAGGCGCCGTTGAGTCGGTTCCGATGCATAGCGACCCTATGCACAACAGAACAAAACACTACCCGGTCCTGTGCCATCCTTACAATCGTTCTTATGCTTGAGCTCATTGCTGCAGCCACTGTGTCAATCCATCTCGTTGAGGGTCTTCCTCTTTTCCGCTGACCCTGTACTCTGCCAAGCATGATGTCCTTCTCCAGGGACTGATCCCTCCTGACAACATGTCCAAAGCATGTAAGACGCAGTCTCGCCATTCTTGCTTCTAAGGAGCATTCTGGTTGTACTTCTTCCAAGACAGATTTCTTCGTTCTTTTGGCAGTCCATGGTATATTCAATATTCTTCGCCAACACCACAATTCAAAGGCATCAACTCTTCTTCAGTCTTCCTTATTCATTGTCCAGCTTTCACATGCCTATGATGTGATTGAAAATACCATGGCTGGGGTCAGGCGCACCTTAGTCTTCAAGGTGACATCTTTGCTCTTCAACACTTTGAAGAGGTCCTTTGCAGCAGATTTGCCCAATGCAATGCGTCTTTTGATTTCTTGACTGCTGCTTCCATGGCTGTTGATTGTGGATCCAAGTAAAACGAAATCCTTGACAACTTCAATCTTTTCTCCATTTATCATGATGTTGCTCATTGGTCCAGTTGTGAGGATTTTTGTTTTCTTTATGTTGAGGTGTAATCCAAACTGAAGGCAGTGGTCTTTGATCTTCATTAGTAAGTGCTTTTGGGTTGAGATTCATTAGTGTTCATAAATCACAGAATTGGTGTCTTTCACCAGTTCTGGAAAATCCTCAGCAATTATCACTTCAAGTATTATGTCAGCCCCATTCTCCTTCTCTTCTCTTATATAACTCCACTTA
The DNA here is from genome assembly GCF_024166365.1 of Elephas maximus indicus. NCBI lineage: Eukaryota > Metazoa > Chordata > Mammalia > Proboscidea > Elephantidae > Elephas > Elephas maximus. Next base: position 148,363,935 of record NC_064846.1, on the reverse strand, counting down.
GAAATATGCAGGGACAGATTACCCAACAAGCAAGATAGCACGGCATTAATCGTGCTTAGTTACTAAACTGTAGTACACAGTTTCACCTGGTTTTTACCATGTGATTATTATTTACTCCATATGTCAAGGCCTATTTTATGTTTCCCATCTCTTTGATTCTCTCCTGCACTGTAGATAATATCTTCAGATCTAACTTTCAGATCATTATTTCTTTAGGTGTATCTAATCAGCTGTTATACCTAACCATTGAGCTCTTAAATTCAATTATTATAGTTTTCATTTTTTAAAGTTATATTTGTTTCATTTTCAAATCTGCTTAGTTATTTTCCATAGTGTCCTGCCTCTTAGTCATATGTCCAACCCTTCTTTTTTCTTCTTTAAACATATTAAATATGCTTACTTTATATTCCATTTTTAAAGGTTTAAATATCCCAAGACTTTGTTAGAGTCTGCTGTCTGTATTTCTCTGTCTTCCTTATTTCTTTCATTCATTCAAATTGAATTTATAATCTTTAAAACATCCTCTGTTGAAATTCTTTTTTCTTCCAGAAAAGATTTGTACTTGTTTCTGCCTTGCTTGAGAATGCCAACCAAGGATCACTATAAATCAAATTCTAGGCTTAGGATTTTCCAGGCCATTCAGGTAGTGTGAATTTGGCCTGCAAAGCTACTTGAAGACTGACTTATGGCTGCAAATTCCTAGGATTTATCTTTTACCCCTCGACCCAATACCAAAATTTGAAAGAGGCAAATTTCTTGTAGACTCATGGGATTAAGAAGGGAGTACAGGTTTTAATATAATTTGCTCCTACTCTTATAAAATCCAAGTGCCTTTTGGAAACATTTAAAAATGTTTTTATAGAGGAATATTGATTGACTCGAATAAAAACTTTTCATGAAATATTTTATTCATGGATAAAAAAGCAAGACAAAATTATATGCCACCTCTAAAAATGCATTTTAAATATAAAGACATAGATAGGTCAAAAGTAAAAGAATAGAAAAATAAAAATTCATTCTTCAAGAGGATATAACAATCCTAGTTATCTTTATGAGTTATGTATCTAATAACAGTGCTTCAAAATACTTAAAGGAAAAGCTGATAAAACTGCAAGGAGCAATAGACAAATCCACAGTTACAGTCAGTCAAGAAGTGATAGAAGTAGACAAAAAATCAATATGGATATAGGAGATTTGAACAATACTGTCAACAAACTTGACCTAATTGACATTTATAGAACATTCTACCCAACAACAGCAGAATACATATTCATTACACGTACACATAGAACATTTACTAAGAGAGACCATATTGTGGGCCATATAAAATATAAATCAGTAATAGAAAGGTATCTAGAAAATTCCTAAATATTTGGAAACTAAGACACTTATAAATACTCCATGTAGCAAAGAAGAAATTAGAAGGAAAATAGAATGTATTTTGAACTAGATGAAAGTGAAAACAACACAACCTCTGAAAACTTATGGGATGCCACTAAAGCAGTACTCAGGGGAAAATTCATAGCATTAATCTCCTGTATTGGAAAAGAAGATGTCGTGTCAATGATCTCAGCTTCCACCTTAAAAATTAGACTTACACATGAAGTTCATAATAGCACCAAGCTGGAAACAACTCAAATGGCCATCAACTAGTAAATGGAAAAATAAATTTTGGTATCTCCATATAATGACATACTAATCAGCAAAAAAAAAGTAGTGAACTATTGATACATATAACATGGATGAATCTCAAAATAATTTTGTTCAGTGAAAGAACCCAAACAAAATGAGGACATGCTATATGACTGCATTTATGTAAAACTCTAGGAGATGCAAACAAATGCATAGGGACAGAAAAAGAGATTAATATTCCTTCGATATGTGGGATACAGGGGTGGAGGAACAGAGAGGAGTGGGAAGGAGGGTGGATTACAAGGACACAAGGAAACTTTGGAGGCAATGAATATATTACTTGTCTTAATTGCGGTGATGGTTTCATAGATGTATACATATGTCAAAACTTACCAAATTGTATATTTTTTGGTTTATTGTATGTTAAATATACCACAGTAAAGCTGTTAAAAAGTTGGACACATATATAACAAAATCTTAAAAGCTAGTTTTCTCTATGATAAATTTATAGATAATTTTAGTTTAATTTTTTTCACAAGTTGAAAATTATCATACCCTTTGGCACAAGAATTCCACATTTCAGAATCTATTCTAAACTAGTTATCAGACGTAAAAAAAAAAAAGAAATTATCATGTACAGGCTTGTGAATTACAATGTTATTGATAAAAAGAAAAGTTTAGAAGCAATCTAAATACCAGACAGTAGAGGCTAGGTTAAGTAGATTAGGAGCTATATATATAGTGGAATATAATATAACCAAACTCATTTGTGAAAGGCTTCAGGATATAATGTTGATTGAAAAAAAGCACGAAACTAAACTATTTATATACTACATAACAATTTCATAAAGATTCACAGAAACCGAAACCAAATGATTAACAATTGTTATCTTGGAAAACTGGAATTGTGGGTAATTTTTCTCCTTGTCTTTGTGCTTTTATGCATATTCTAAATTCTCTATCATGAATACGCATCGTTTTTCTCATAAAATAAATTTTTGAAAATTACTAAAAAGAGCTTTCCCAATTTTTTTTTTTCTTTTATCTTTCAATGAAATGGCTTTTAAAAGAATCCTCCCATAGAGGATTTCAAGCACATCAAGAAAATTGTTCAGAACTCCTGAGAGTCTTATGGTGAATATGACAAGGTTATATTCTAACTTTTGACATGTTTAGCCGGTCCCTAGCCTATCTTTCTGAATGGATGGAGATGAATTCATTAGAGATGGGTAAATAACAAAGTGATTTTCTCTCTAAATTAATATAATGACACACTTTCATGATGAATTTTCTAAGTCATTTCAGATTATACCTTCCTCTCTGAGTTCAATTATCTTTGTCATAAAAAGGTTTTTTTTCCACAGACAACCTTTGCCCATTTTTCATAGCCTAATTTAACTATAAAGATGTTAATATCCCATTTTAAAGCTGGTGATAAATTGCCTCTTAACCTATTTGAAATTTTTGAAATTAGGTGGTATAATATTCATAGATATAACCTAACCAATTATGAGGAGAAAAAAAACCAAAAACATAAATATGGCTTTAACCTTGAAACCTGACAGGTGTTTGGATAAGAAAGAGATGAGCCATTTCATGTATTGAAATTCCTCTAGACTGCCAGCTCCCTGTGTGCCACTGTTTTGATTAGCCCTTCTTAACACTTAGACTAAATGTGGGAAAAACATATGTTCCCTATTGTTAGTGCCTCAGTAATGTTTTACGCAAGAATTGCATAAACTGAGAAAGTTTCAATAATAAAGGAAATCCATATTAGCATTTCCTGGTTATTTATATGTATATATGTTTCACACTTTTCTCTTCCTAGGTAATCAAAATAGTGTGAAAATTCAAAGTGAGGCGTAGAGCAGTATATTTTTCTCTAAACCTCTCTAGAAAAGGTCCCTAAAATTAATCACAAGTGGGCACTATGTCTTATATTTAAAATGAATGACATCCAACACTTTTTCTATTTTACCATGTCATGTAATAACCAAATGCCAAAAATCTAACATAAAAATTGTAAATAACTTATAAAAGCAAAGAAAGAGAATTTTAAAATCAGTTTATTTGAGGCTTTATTTATTTGTGCCATTATTGCCGTGCCATTATTTGTATTTGAATTATCAATGATACATTCTTACACTGATCACTTTTTTAAAATAGTATTTAATGTGTCTCTTCTTTCTTTTTTTTCCTAAGACATTCGCTTCTACCCTACGATTTCTGTTGTATCCAACACTGAGCAGGTGTCTTAGGAAACAATCCAGTATTGTTCTGTAAAAGAAGTTCTGCAGTAGCCTGTATGTTAATATCATTTATCCCTCTGTCTGTTCTCAAAATATTTTTTTTTTTTTAGCTTTCCAAGTTACAGTCTCTCTCTCTCTCTCTTCTCTGTCTCTCAATATTCGAACCTAGAAGAACAGGCAAATTGTAGTTTGAGAAAATTAAAAACCCTACTACCAAGCATTTCAATTACTACATGCCACCTCAAGTCTAGTTTGGGAGCTGTGAGAGCACCATAATGCATTTTCTATTTCTTCCTGCTTGCTTTTGCACAATAGCTTTTTGACTTGGAGGGAGTTAACTTCGATTTGCTGTACAATTAGTCTAGCATCCAGTTCAATTTCAAGCATCTTCTTGGCTGGTTTGGTAGTTAGTTTTGACAGGCTATTGGCCTTATAGATTCTAATGCATTTCATATTACATATCTTTCAGTTGTCTCAGTATAATTTTGCTAGTGAATTACTAATTTTCTAGAACTATTTCCCTCTTGATCAGCTTTGTACCTGTAGCTTATTTCCCTGTGTTCGCAAAACTCTGAGCTGGAAGGAGTATGAAGTAGAATGCTTTCTCTTAGAACGTTCTTGATAGTTAACTGTTGGCTCTAAATGTGCTGATGCGTGTAGTGTGTTTCTTCAGTGGTATCTTGCTGGGAAATCTCATTTAATATAAGTTACAAGCAGCAAAGATAACAGCAATACCATCAACCCAAACTTCTGAGAACTTCTCAGGACAAGAATCTTATGCAATTTCTAAGAGTTAAGATGTTTTTGGCTGCAAGTAACAGAAACCCTGATTCCTGCTGACTAAAACAATGAGGAGTGAAAGGTCTCACCTGGCAGGAAGTTCAAAGACGGGGTGGACTTCAGGGTGGGCTGATTCAGCAATATCACTGAGGTCCCAGGTGTTTTCTATTCCTTTGCTCTGTCATCCTGGCTTCATCCTCAGTGTAGTAGCAAGGTAGCTACACCAGTCCCAGGTATCATATCTACATCCAGGAATGTCCAGGGTAGAAATAGAACCAGTCTCTTCTGATGGCTTTCTCATAGGAGCAAGGATATGTCTGCTTAATCCCCAGGAGACTTCCCATTACATTTCAGGTCAAGATAGGGTAAAATGCTCATTCCAGAATCAGCCATAGTCAAAATTTTAAAGATAGTCTGACTTTCCCCAAAACTGGTGTGAATTCAGTTTCCTCTAGGGCATATAGCCACCTGGACTTGGGAGATATCTGATAAAAATTGGGGTTATAATAGTACAAAAAATGCAGAAATGAATGCTGTAACATCATAATTGCTCCCTGAAAGAAATACAAAGGGAAATGAGAGCCCTTGTGGCCATCTTGGTATGACCAGCATGGGTCTTTTAGGCATGGATTGACAACCAAAGAAGAGGATAATGTGATTGCCTCTCATTTGGTCTGAGGCTAAAATATTAACAGAATTTCTTAGTGAGCAACTACTGTGGTTTGGCTCACTTAACACCATTTTCAACTCTTTTCTCCTGTTCTATAGATATTGTAAAGTAAAGGACTTAATTTCACAGCCTCTCTGGCAGCTAGTATTGGCCATGAGCAGAGTTCTGGTTAATGTGATTTAGAAAGAAGTCAAGGGAGTGGGCTTCCTTTGCTGAATAAACTTCAAATTTGGATACAAGGTCTAGAAGTGCAGTATCTGTCATGAAACAAGGAAGACAAGTATTACCTGCTAAGAATGGTGAAACAGGAAGGAGGAGGCTGGGTTTTCAGTGGTGTCACTGAGCTGCCAGTTGAGCCTTAGACATTCTACCCCAAATCCTCCTGTTATGTGAGAAAACATAAACCATGTCAGTAGCTGACAGTGATACTAACCAATATATATAGAGTGCCCAAATTAATTATGTAAATCTACTCGGTTCAGTGGTAGAATTCTCACCTTCCATGCAGGAGATCTGAGTTCGATTCCCAGCCCATGCACCTCTAGCACAGCCACCACCCCTCTGTCAGTGGAGGCTGGTGTGTTGTTATAATACTGAACAGGTTTTAGCAGAGCTTCCAGACTAAGACAGACTAGGAAGAAAGGCCTGGAGCATCAGGGCTCCTTAAAGCTTACAAGGAAGCCCAATATATAATACAGATAAAAACAGGTTTGTTGGTTGAAGGAGGCCTAGCATGTTTAGAAACTAGTCTCCTTAACTCACCTGTGCCCACTGAGTGGTCTCTGAGGCACCTCTGGAACAACTAAAACTCTTCAGTGGATCCCAAAGAGACTTGAGATCTTAATATTTTCTCTTATAGGTGTCCTAATGATTGTACTTACTTTAGTTTCCCCAAGGGGACAATTTAGGTGCCCAAGAATTGGCCAAGGAGGATCCTTTTCCAGGGAAATGAGAAGTGTCCTGAGTTCTAAACAACATTTCATGTTGGCCCTACAATCCTTATAGGACAAATGATTCGTTGTATAAAAGGAATACCTTAGGGGTCCTTGGGATTCCCTAATTGGAAGTTCCAACTTAGACTTGACCGCTTTGACGATGTATAAAGTTAACACTCGTCTATGAGATTGTTGTTGTTAGATGTCTTTGAGTAGGTTCCAACTCATAGCAACCCTATGTACAACTGAACAAAATACTGCCCGGTCCTGCATCGTCCGCACAATCATTGCTGTGTTTGAGCCTATTGTTGTATCAATCCATCTCATTGAGGTCTTCCTCTTTTTTGCTGACCTTCTACTTTACCAAGCATGATGTCCTTCTCCAGAGACTGGTCCCTCCTGATACCATGTCCAAAGTACGTGGGACAAAGTCTCGCCATCCTTGCTTCTAAGGAGCATTCTGGCATTACTTCTTCCGAGACATATTTGCTCGTTCTTCTATATGGTATATTCAATATTCTTTGCTAACACCATAATTCAAATTCATCAATTCTTCTTTGATCTTCCTTATTCGTGGTCCAGCTTTTGCATGCATATGAGGTGATTGAAAATACAAAGGCTTCGTTTGATTTCTTAACTGCAGTTTCCATGGGCACTATAAGATTACTACATATTCAAGAATTGTTTTCTCTTTTCATCTCTATTTTCTATTTGTGCCTCCTTTTTCTCTTACTGTATCATATAGATTGGATGTTCTTCAAGTCATTATTTCGCACGTGAGTATGTGTGTTTCCTGAAGTGAAATTTAAGACCCTCTGGGTTGCCTTGGACCAATTCTCAGAAGGCCATAGAGCCTATATATATACTAGTGTTGCTCTGAAAAGTTGATGGTCAAGCCTATAGAAGCCTACTGGATGTTAGAAACTGAACGGAGGTGCCATTTTGTTCTACTGAGCTAAGTTCCTTTAAGCAGAGCAACCAGCCTCTATGGCATACATAAGGAACCACACTAAAGGTGACACCTCCACAGATGCTGATTTGGCAGAGCAGCTTTGAACCATCTGAAACCCATTCTTCATATCTCAAGTCATCTTCCTAGGGTCTCCTTTTATGCCTTTACCTAACCCTTCAGATTGCATACACATGTTCATTTTCCCTGGTTACTACCTGGGTTTTTCCAGGATACACTAGGCTTTCTGTACCAACAATATACACTTAGACTTTGACGTATTAGGGTATGTCCTGTTAGGAACTAAGTGGCCAAGGGGAGGGAGAAAGTGGTGTAACTGTAGGAGGGTCTGCCCAATGTAAGTTATGGCCTTTGGTAAAGAGATACAGCCAACTAGAGGTCACTCAGAAGAAAGGGAACTGGGAGAATAAATACCCTGACTCCTCTTCTATGCACCCTTCTGCTAGTACCTCCCATTGGCCATACCCTAACTAAAGCCAAAGAATAAGTATGCCCAATGATCCATTCCCTGTGATTTAAACTCCTGGGGCACAAAGGAGAGTAAAGAAGTGTTTTAAATTGGAGGGGTAAACAGCAAAAAAAATTAGCATTCTTGGTAATGCCTCTCTTATCTAAACTTTTTTATCTGGGACTTCTTAATATCAGTAACAAAAGCTACTGTTTATCTAAAATTTCCAAGTACCCTAACAGCATTATTTTCATTTTCCCCTCCTAGCAGCCTGGTGGTGCAGTGGTTAAGAGTTACAGCTGTTAACTAAAAGGTCAACAGTTCAAATCCACCAGCCACTCCTGGAAACCGTATAGGGCAGTTCTACTCTGTCCTATAGGGTCTCTATGAGACGGAATTGACTCGACAGCAACGAGTTTTATTACTTTTTCTATTTTACCCAGGAGGAGAATGAGAATTGGAGAGATGGAATAATTTTCTAAGGTCTTGTAACCAAGTAACTAGTAGAGCCAAGCCTTGAACCCAGTTTTGACTCTAAAAATTATGCCTTTATCCAATTTCTATGTGATCTTTTGCTGATACTGTAGTGCCATTCTCAGTCAGTTCATTCAGTTGTTTCTTCCAAAATCCTTCAATTATTTGACGACTTTGGGCAATCCCTTCTTTAAGCTTTAAGGTTGAATCTGTAGAGCTCTATTTTGTCATTTAGTTATGACTACACTGATGAGAAAACCACAAAGCTTTTGTTTGGGAGGATCCTGGCATACAGGTGTTCCGGGAGGGGGCTCAGGAAATGTAGCAATACCTGCAGATGTAAGTATTTCATGGTTAAAATGATGGATGAGTGACCTTCCAGAAATTCAAAAAATCTTAATTCTTACTCATGCAGGCAAGTAATAAGGTGACTAACCTGGTATTGCCGCATTAGTAACCGATCATTTCTCTCTGACTCGGGTGCCATAGAGAATGGATTTTGAAGTTATATCCTTACTTAGAACATTGGTTTTTTCCCAGGTCACTTACAAGAAACCACTTATTCATGACAAATTTTTATCATGACATAACCCATGTCATTAGCCTGGCATTTAGGAGTCTAGATTCAGGCTCTTTCTGTTCAAATGGTTAGGACTAGAGCTATTTAGAAAATTAATTTAACTTTTTAATGTGTGAAACTATTTTCTGCATCAAAAAATGATTTTCTGTCTCAAATGAGAAAGTTTTAAAATCTAAAAACACTCATTTTTCTACACTAGAACAGACATAATCCTATACCTTAAGCATTTTATTCTTAGTGTTTCAACTTTCTATTGAATTATAATGAAAGGTAGGATGGATCTGAACAGGACTTCATTTTCTGGTGAGAGAAAGTTGACATTGACCTGAATTATTTTGTACGCTCATTGAATATGCTGTCCAGTATTCCAGCGATGTGTGAATGCAACTTATAAGTAACAGGGTGAGGCAAAGGTATCTTTGCTTATAACTCCTGGCATATAATCATTCATATGGAAGCCAGAAAACACAGTGAAGGATTTCAATTTTCCCAAATATATTTAGCCTTGTTAGGGTAACTAATCAGTCTAGTACTCAATTTATTTGGAATCATGTGAACAAAGTCTGTGTTGTCAATAAAATGCATTTGATTATTACTAAATCTAAAGAAATCCAGATTAAAATACATGTGGTAAATATACGCAGAAAAGTAATGCATGTACCAAGCATGCAAATATTGTAACATTAAAGAATTAATAGAACTAACAGTGGGAGTTTACCAGACATTAATCCTAGAAGCAGATAACGAGATCATTGCCATTAAAACAACATATATCTGTTTCCGGAGAATAGCCTTGGTTCTTGTCTTTGGTGTAGGAAAGAATTCAAACACTGAGACAAATTGTGTCAAACGACCAGGGGTTAATTAGCTAGCAGAGGGTTAGTAGCAAAAGTACACTTGACTAGGGAGTGTCAGGCGGGCTACTCAGATACAGAGAGAGTCTGAGAGAGCCTCAATAGTCATTTTCTTAGGGTTTTATACCCTTCTTGTCTCTTATCTCTCACTGTTAAACAGCCAAAAGATTATTTCCTTGGCTTAAGGTTTAATTACCAAGTTAGGGACCTTATCAAGTTGGGGACTTTATCAAGTTAGGGACCCCTATAGGGACTATTTCCTTGGCTTAAAGTTTAACTACATAGGGACAATCTTATTGAGGAATGTCACCACCCCTTGTCTCTTCCTCTGTAGGGACTATCTTACTGAGGAATGTCACCACCTTGTCTCTTCCTCTTCCTGAGTGTAAGCTCTCCCCCTTCCCCTTATGTATGTACAGCTTGTATAAAAGAGACTTAAAACATTTTCAATTAAACTTTTTTTTTCTTTTTCTTTTCCATTCTTACATCTGCATATACTGAAGGTTGGTCTGGTAAAGTGTTCTTCCTGAGTAGGATTTCCTATTTACTTAAAAGTATCATGTTATAAACCAGAATTTATGTGATAGTGAGATGTGCCATTCATTTACATCTGCCACTCAAATTTGTTCAGTACCAACAATGTGCCTGACATTGTACCAGACAGTGGTAAGGCAAAGATTAGGTTTTATTCGTCTTAGTAGCCTGCATAATGTCTAAAACATTGCTTTAAATTCTGTCGGTGTCCTGTAAATATTTGTTAAAGAATGAGTGAAGAAAAGGTGCTTGACTGGAAGAAACAGGGTAGTTTCCATGGAGATTATGACTTGACATTTAACAGGTAGGTAGGAATTTGATAAGGGGGAAATGTGACAGAAGATAGTGTGACCAAAGCAACAGCTTCAGAAAAAAAAATGAGGTATTCATATTGGAAGAATGTAGAAGAGTGCGGACCACTTTGACTAGACATAGTCTCCATGTAAAGGAAATAAACTTGGGGAGGTTGTGCAGGTTCTTGAATGCAGTTTGAGAAGTTTGGATTTATTTGGGAGCCACTGGAGGCTTTTGAGCATAAGCAGGATAAGACAGAAGCATCCTTCATGAAGATTAACCTAGCTGCACTATGCAGAATGGGGTATCGTGATGGGAGATGAAAATGGGTGATCCACTACAAGACAAATGTAATTATTCACGTGGAAGGTAATAACAGCCTGAGTGCCCAAATAGCATCCCTATTTTTGAGAACTGATCTCATTTCTCCAAGATGCTTCAAACCATTTATGAGAGATTTCAAGAAGTCTCAAGTTTAAAGCAATCACCGTTACTCAAAATAGCAACATATTATGCGAAGCCACCTCAGTTCTCTGGAAATCAGGCATCCTAAAATGTGCAAAACACTGGAACAGAGCAGTAAATCTGAACTTCTGCTTGTCTCCATTGGAGACCTTTGAAACACAATTTAATAAACTGCATTACGTTGCTTTCTCTAATATGAGAGATTAGAAAAAGCTAATCAGAAGGTGACCGCAAGCTATCAGACAGGCAGAGGCCATTCCATGTAGGCACGGCAACACCTTAACAAGTTCAGATGTTATCAGTGTACTTTGGTAAATAATATTTGGAATGAGGGTAGTTAACACAAAAATAGTTGAAATTGTCTTTCACGAATTCTGTTTAAAAAGGCTAGGCTATTCACTTTGGAGGAACCGAAACCGTGTGTATCTTGTTTTTGCTTCATCGCTAGCACCAGTACCTTGATGAGTGAAAATTGAAGTCAGAGAGGCAAATGATGCATAAGACTTTCTATAAAATTGTTACTTTTTTTTTTTTTAAAGGTTCAAGTCTTAAAAGTGTATATTTGAGCTACCTGGAAAACCTATTTACAAGGTAGTACTTGATCTCAAATAATGATAAATGTCAAAGTGTCAAGATTCCATATTTATGGAAACATTGTCTCTCCATGCATATGCCTTAACACAGAATTTGAGATTCTCAAGTGAAGGAACTTGATTTCTTTCTGCTATCAGTTAAATCCCCTATGTTTGTTTGGCTTTTGATCTGAAGAACAGCTTCTCTAAAGAACAGCCAATCTTTCTTCCATTGGGATAGCTAGTTCTACTCAAAAGTGTTATATCAGCAAATGTGCTGTGTTATGTGTGTGTGTGTGTGTGCAGCCAGCTTCCCTTTTCTTTCTCAATTCCCCAAATTCCCATGACCTTATGTGATTGCTTCTCAAACTTTAAAGTGCGTAAGTTTCACCAGAGACAACTCGTTAAGTATATGTATTCCTGGTGCTACACTCCCCTACCGAAAAAGAGTCTGTAAAACTTCACATCGTCCTAGAGTCTGATCAATAGCACCATCATCCCACACTGAGAACCACAGAGTTGTACACTGTAAATCCTGAAATGTCTTCTAGCCAGGTAAATGACCTAATTTATAATATGTGCTATTTCCAAAGAAAACTCCCTTCCAAGGGTAGTTTCTTTTATGCATTTAATTACACTTGGGTTCCACTCCAATTCAAAACCGTGTCTACAAAGGCTGGCGTTTTAGTCAGCTAAAAATTTGAATGCTTCTTTGTTCCTAAGGAGGAAAGTGCAAGACTAATTATTCTAACAAGTAATTGCAGGTGCAGGTTATGTTTGCAATCTTAAAAAAGGAGTGTCGCTGTGAAGGGGAAGTTAAATGAGAGGGTTAAATGCATGACCTGGAAAGGATATTTGAATCACCTGTGATCTTCCATCCGCTTTTAAAATCCGTCTTTCCTATGAGGTGGGACCAAATTACCGGCTGTGTTTCTCTTAATAGGAGGAAGTCGTGGGGATGGGGAGGGGGAAGAATGAGAGAAAGAAATTAGCCAAACACAATCGCAAGGACATATTAAGTCTTTTTAAAGCTAGCAGGAAGCAGATGAAAATCTATACAATAAAGGAAATAAAAACACATGTGGGGAAAAAAAATAATTGTGTGTTTTCCCATCCACTAAAAAACATCAGATTCCATTTTTAGATCTTTTTTTTCCCGATCAGTTCACATTGGAATGAACTTTCTCAGCTGAAATTCCAACTGTCATTTTTTTGTTTGTTTTTATAGTCAGAAAATATCTTCAAGTTATACAACCTGATAAAGATGTGTCTCTGAAAAGTGTTAGCATTAGTAGACTGAATAACTTGAGTCTCTCCTCCAGTGTGGACCCCACAGCCACCCTGGTCATCCTTCAGTTGGCTGGTATCTTACTGGTGTTCAAGGAATGCCTTGTAGGCAAGAATGGTTTCCCATGCCCATCTTATTTGGCCTGTGTAGGATTTCATACACTTCGATAACAACCTTTATCAGCCTTCCTACTCCAAACTGGAAGCTTTTAATCCCTTCTGTCTCTCCTCATTTGGCAACCAGTCCTTTGCCTTGATGTTTTTAGTTGCCTTCTCTAGACCTTCTCAAATTCCATCATGCTTTCCTGGATGTATATCCACCAAAACCACATCCAAAAGGCAAAACTCCTTCTTGGCTGTTGCAGCAGGTCATCAGTTGACACTTCAGTGAAACATAGCAATGATACCGCCTATGTATAAAGCAGAGGAGGGCAAACTTTTTCTATAAAGGGCCAGATAGTAAATATCTCAGACTTTGTAGACCATATGGTCTCTGCCATTCTTGTGTGAAAGCAGCCATAGAAAATAATTAAATGAGTGGGTGTGGCTTCTTCCAATGAAACTTTATGGATGCTAAAACTTCAATCTCACATAATTTTCATGTGTCACAAAGTTGTATTCTTCTTTTGATATTTTTTCCCCAACTGTTTCAGAATGTAAGAACCATTCTTAACTCGTGGGCTGTACAAAAACAGGAGACAGGTCGGAAGGCCATAGTTTGCCAACCCTGGTTTAGAATTGTACAGTATCAAAGAAAAAAATTGCACCTGGCAATGTTAAAACAGGCAAGGATGACTTTATTCAAAAAGGATTATAGTAAAAGGGTGGGGGGGGGCAAAGACTAAGGAAAGGGGGAGGCAGTGTAATAAGGGGAGACTATTAGGGGAGAGAGATGAGAAATAAGTCTGAATTCCTATGCCTCTGAAACAGAGGTCAAGAGGAATTTTAAAGGCTGAAGTGTGTTAGTGGGAAAATACTGAAGTACTAGAGGTAGTTAAAAACCAAAAACCAAACCCATTGTGGTTGAATGTATTCTGACTCATAGCAACCCTATAGGACAGAATACAACTGCCCCATAGAGTTTCCAAGGAGCACCTGGTGGATTCGAACTGCCGACCTTTTGGTTAGCAGCCATAGCTCTTAACCACTACACCACCAGGGTTTCCAGAGGTCGTTAGGGAGAGGCTAAACAATGGGGTGTATTTATCACATGGACTCATCTCCTGAGTTGACTGGTAAGGAGAGATGGAACATGTTCCATCTGGATTCTGTAAGGGGTAGGGAAAGAGAAAGGTCAGGGACCTAGAGTTAGGAAGAAGCTTGCCTGAGTTTAGTCACACTGAGGGGAATGTTAATGCCATCTTGGTCAGCTGCTTTCCAGAACACAAGAGGGTGGGGGATTTTCAGGGTCACAGGGATTAGGTTACATTTAACATTTTCAACATTTTTCTAAGTGTCTCTACCTATAATCTCATTTAATTCTCTCAACAATCCTGTGGAGAAAAGTAATATTACCCTATTTTACAAATGAGGACCTTAAGGCTCAGAAAATGTGCGTGTCCTGCCCAGAGACAGCAAGCTAATAAAGGATGGTTCTGGGAACTGACTCCACCTCTTCACATGTCAAATCCTGTGTTCTTACCTCTACAGCACACTTTTTACTAGTGCTACCTCGATGTCTGGCTACCAGGCATTCAAATGGACCAAACTCCATCAAGGGAGTTGCTTCTTCAAATGTGATCCGTTAGAAGGAACTGTATCTAAAACAGTGGTTCTGAAAAGTGCATCAGAATCACATGAGGGGGGGCTATAAAACACAGGCTGCCGGGCACACCCCCCAGAGTTTCTGATTCAGTGTGTTTGGGGTGGGGCTGGAATTTGCATTTATTTTTATTGAGATATAATTCACATACCATAAAATTCACCGTTTTAAAGTGTACAGTTCAGAGGGTTTTAGTCTATTCACAGATTTGTGCAACCATCTTTCAACACTATCTCATTAAACCCATAGATCAGTCGCTTCCAATTCTGGCCCCTCCTCTCAGCCCTTGGCAACTACTAATCTACTTTTTGTCTCTATGGATTTGCCTATTGTGGTTATTAGGTTCTGTCAAGTTGATTCTGACTCATAGCAACCCCATGTACAACACAAAGAAACATTGCCTATTCTAGAGATTTCCTATAAATGGAATCATACAATATATGGCCATTGTGTCTGGCTTCTTTCAGTTAGCATAAGATTTTTAAGGTCTATTTATGTTATACCATGCAACCGTACTTCATTCCTTTTTATGACTTCATTCCTTTTTATTTCATTGTATGGAAATACCATATTTATTTATCCATTCATCAGTTGATGGACATTTGAGTTGTTTCTGTTTCTTTGGCTATTATAATATTTGTGTACAAGTTTTAGTGTGAAAGTATATTTTCAGTTCTCTTGGGTATATGCCTAGGAGTGGAATTGCTGGGTTATATGGTAGTTCTAAGGAGCCCTGGTGGTGCTGTGGTTAAGCACTTGGCTGCTAACCGAAAGGTCACTTATCAAACCCACCAGTAGCTCTGCAGGAGAAACATGTGGCAGTCTGTTTCCATAAAAATTACAGTCTTGGAAACCCTATGGGGCAGTTCTACTCTGTCCTATAGGGTCACTATGAGTCAGAGTAGACTTGACAACGAGTTTTTTGGATTTTCATTATGGCAGTTCTATGTTTAACTTTTGAAGAACTACCACGCTGTTTTCCAGAGTAGCTGCACTATTTTACATTCCCACCAGCAATGTATGAGGGTTCTAATTTCTCCATATTCTCACCAACACTTGTTATCGTCTGTTTTTTTTTTTTAATCACCATCCTAATGGGTATGAAGTCTTATCTCACTGTGGTTTTAATTTGCATTTCCCTGCTAGCTAATGATCCTGAGCATCTTTTCATGTGCTTATTGATAATTTGCCTTTCTAACAAGCTACCAGCAGGTGCTGATGCTGCCTGTCTATGGATCATATTTTCAGAACCACTGATCTAAAATGTCCCACTTATTCCTAGTAAATATAGCATGCTGTGCATCATTAATTTTTTTTTTTTGATAACCATAGCCATTATTCAGCTGTACTTCGATATTCAATATGAAGGAAGAATTCATTCATTCCTCCAAATTTTAATGAGCACCTGCTCAAGTGCCAGGCACTTTTCTAGGCATTGGGAAATACATCCTTTTAACAACAGAGACAAAGTGGAGCTTACATTCAAATGGGGATAGACAACAGATAACAAGGGGGCATGTAACACAGCAGGTGGTTATAAATGCTATGAACAAAAATGAGCGAGGGAACTGGGCTAGAGAAAGGATACTGGGGAAGTCCACGGCGGCCAGGAAGGGCTTCTCTGATGAGGTGGTGTTTGATCAGGACTTTGGAGGCAGTGAGAGTGTAGGACATACAGATTCAATGCACATCATGGTAAAAGAACAGGCTCTGGAGCCAGGCTGAGTTCAAAATAGAGCCCTGGCCCTCTTCAGACTATTTGATATGGTACAAATTACTTAACCACTCTGTGCCTCAGATTCCTAATCTGTAAAGTAGGGCTAATAATATTTCCTCCACAGGGTCGTTATAAAAATTAACTTCCTAGGGCTATCATAACAGATTGGAGACCTGGTGGCACAGTGGTTAAGAGCTCAGCTGCCAACCAAAAGGTCACCAGTTTGTAGCCGCTCCTTAGAAACCCCATGGGGCAGTTCTACTCTGTCCTATAGGGTCGCTATGAGTCAGAATTGACTCGATGGCAACGGGTTTTTTTTTTTTTTATGTTTATCATAACAGATTACCACACTGTGTGGCTTAAGATAGCACAAGTTTATTCTCTCACAGTTCTGGAGGCTAGAAGTCCAAGATCAAGGAGTTGGCAGTGCCATGTTCTCTCTGTAGGCCCCAAAAGGAGCATATGTTCTATGACTTTCTCTTAGCTTCTGTGTTGCCAGCAGTCCTTGTCATTTCTTGGTTTGTAGTTGGATCACTTCATTCTCTGCCTCTCTTATCACATGGCATTCTCACTGTGTGTTTCTGTCTATACTCCCTTCTTACTATAAGAGCATAAGTCATGTTAGATTTGGGCCCACCCTAATGACCTCATCTTAACTTGATTACATCTGTAAAGACCCTATTTCCAAATAAGGTTGCATTCACAGGACCAAACCTGCTGCCATCGAGTCGATTCCGACTCATAACGACCCTATAGGACAGAGTAGAACTGCTCCATAGAGTTTCCAAGGAGCGCCTGGTAGATTCGAACTGCCGGCCTTTTGGTTAGCAACCATAGCACTTAACTACTATACCACCAGGGTTTCCATTCATAGAACAGAGCTTTAGAATTTGAACATATCGTTTTGGAGGACACAGTTCAACCCGAGATAAGTAGCATACATAACACATTTAGAGCAATGCATGGCATACATAGTTGTTGTGTACCATCAAGTTGATTCCAACTCTTAGTGACCCTATAGGACAGAATAGAACTGCCCCATAGGGCTTCCAAAGCTCTAATCTTTATGGAAGTAGACTGTCACACATTTTTCCCATAAAGTGGCTGATGCCTGGTGGGTTTGAACTGTCTACCTTTCCATTAGCAGAACAGCATTTAACCACTGCACCAGCAGGCTCTCTGCATGGCATATAAATCAAGAAAAAAAAAAACGCTTTGTCATCGAGTCGATTCCGACTCATAGTGACCCTCTAGGACAGAGTAGAACTGCTCCATAGGGTTTCCAAGGAGTGCCTGGTGAATTCGAACTACCAGCCTTTTGGTTAGCAGCTGTAGCTCTTAACCACTACTCCACCAGGTCATATAGTAAGTGGTATATAAGAGGTAACATTGTGAAGAATGGGAATTCCAGAACACTTAACTGTGCTCATAAAGAACTTGTACGTAGATCAAGAGGCAGTTGTTCAAACAGAACAAGAATATACTGCATGGTTTGAAGTCAGGAAAGGTGTGCATCAGGTTGTATCCTTTCACCGTACCTATTCAATCTGTATGCTGAGCAAATAATCAGAGAAGCTGGACTATATGAAGAAGAATGGGGCATCAGGATTGGAAGAAGACTCACTGACAACCTGCGCCGTTATGCAGATGACACAACCTTGCTTGCTGAAAGTGAAGAGGACTTGAAGCACTTACTAATGAACATCAAAGACCACAGCCTTCAGTATGGATTACACCTCAACATAAAGAAAACAAAACTCCTCACAACTGGACCAATAAGCAACATCATGATAAATGGAGAAAAGATTGAAGTTGTCAAGGATTTCATTTTACTTGGATCCACAATCAACAGCCATGGAAGCAGCAGTCAAGAAATCAAAAGATGCATTGCATTGGGTAAATTGCTGCAAAGGACCTAACTTCAAAGTGTTGAAGAGCAAAGGTGTCACCCTGAAGACTAAGGTGCACCTGACCCAAGCCATGGTATTTTCAATCGCATCATAGGAATGTGAAAGCTGAATGACGAATAAGGAGGACCGAAGAAGAATTGACGCCTTTGAATTGTAGTGTTGGCAAAGAATATTGAATATACTGTGGAATTCCAAAAGAACGAAGAAATCTGTCTTGGAAGAAGTACAACCAGAATGCTCCTTAGAAGCAAAGATTGTGAGACTGCATCTTACATACTTTGGAGATGTTGTCAGGAGGGATCAGTCCTTGGAGAAGGACATCATGACTGGTAAAGTACAGGGTCAGTGAAAAAGAGCAGGACCCTCAATGAGATGGACTGACATAGCAGCTGCAACAATGGGCTCAAGCAAAACAACGATTGTGAGGAAGGTGCGAGTGGGCAGTGTTTTATTCTGTTGTATATAGGGTCTGTATGAGTCAGAACTGACTCAATGGCATCTGACAACAACAACAACATGTAAGAGGTAAGGAGTCCTGGAGGCACAGTGATTAAAGGGCTTGGCCACTAACCAAAAGGTCAGTGGTTCGAACCCATCAGCCTCCGAGGGAGAAAGATGTGGCAGCCTGCTTCCATGAAAATTTATAGCCTTGGAAATCTTATGGGCAGTTCTACTCTGTCCTATAGGGACACTATGAGTTAGAATTGACTGAATGGCAGTGGATGGGTGAGATATAAGAGGTGGATTTACTATAAGGTTAATGAAGCTAAAACTTTAGGGCTCTTCACTTATATGGGCCCTTTATGAGACCTTTGATCAAATTTTGTATATAAAATATCATATTCTTTCTATTAAAGGGATCTCCAAAATTGTATAAGATTCAGGCCTTATATAACCTGGATCTGCCCCTGACCTTAGCTACTACAGTAGTCCCCGACTTACAATGGGGTTCCATTCTGATATAAGTCAGTTCTGATGTAAGTCGAATAGTTTTGATTTGTTTTTTTTTAATTTTCATTATTGCCTACTCTACGGCAGCATTTTGAACAGTAAATCATAACATCCAACATCTGAGAATGAACATCTAAGAATGATAACATCAGCAAATTACATGCTACAGCAGTGTATGTAGTACATATTACTAACAATAAGATGTACAAAACAAAAAAAAACAGTCGTAAGTGTGGTTCTTTCTAACTCGATTACGTCGTAAGTTGAGGACTACCTGTATTAATCTCTGGGAGAAATTATCCCAGACAAAGGACCAGAGGCTGGGAGAACACCAAAGAGGATGCTGTGTCTGGTGGATAATCAGTGGAGCAAGCCTTGGTAAGTACCTTGTTATTCTCAGTGAGATGGGAAGATGCCGGATGGTTTAAGAAGAGGAGAGACATGAACTGCTTCACATTTTAATAGGATCACTTTGACTGACATTTAGAGAACAGACAGTTGGGGAGGCAAGACTAGAAACTGGAAGACCCATGAAAAGGTAACAATCTAGGGAGGAGATGTAGGTGCCCAGGACTAAGGTAGATGCAGTAAAGATGTTAATGGTTTCTGAAGATATTTTGATGATGGAACAAACCAGGCTTGTTGGAGAACTGGATGTAGGAGTGAGAAAAAGAGCTCTTGAGGATGATTCAAAAATCTGGGGTCTGAGTACCTGACCAATGGAGCTGACAATGTGAAGAGTATCCTATTTTTATACAAATAACGCCCACCTTCTAAGTTTTTTTTTTCTAAGTTTGTATGCCAATCGTGCCCTCCCCTACAAGATATTTCCTAAGTGTTATGATAATTTTTTTACAGCAACATGTAAAAAAAGTTGGCTAGCAATGCTTATGAAAATATCTTGAGAGGGGAGGGTATGGTTGACAAACAAATGTAGAAGACTTGCATTATTTGCATAAAAATACGGTAATTGAAGAACAGGATTAGAAGTGCTTGTCAAATGGAAATCAAGAATTTGGTTTTTGACATGTTAGTTTTGAGATGTCTATTTGATATACAAGAGTCTAGTTTATTCCTAGGATATATAGCCTTGATGGGCAATTTTCAGAATTGCTAAAATTTAATTACTTTATAGTCATATGCCCATTATAAAATTTTATGCTGAATGTACCAAAGGGACTCTTTGGAGCTTTAACACAGATGACTTTTATGGAAAATTATTTTTTCAAATAGAATGGAAGTAACGTTCTCCTAATAATTTCTTTACTACATTTATTATTCTCCCTTGACTTTTCAGAAGCATACAAGACATTCTCTATTACTTTACCACCTAACACAGCATTCCAAGTCAATCATTTTGTAAGCTTCGACACATTCTATTTCCCTTGAATTTAGTTCTTCTATCTGTTGTTGTTGTTGTTAGGTGCCGTCGAGTCGGTTCCAACTCATAGCGACCCTATGTACAACAGAACGAAACACTGCCCAGTCCTGCACCATCCTCACAACCATTGTTATGCTTAAGCCTACCTAGCACAGGCTTTCTAGGCTTATCATGGGGATCAGACCTTTAAGGATGGTGGATATTTGAGAATTTACTGTATCTTAAAAAGCTAAGTTAATTATTTAAGAAAATGTTTACTAAAAGGTGTCAGCATTGATCCCAGGGATCCAAACATTAACTATTCTCTACAAAGAGAAATATCCATTAAGTCTCCTCTTTTTCTTTAATAAAAAAAAATTATGCAGTATATCAAGCTTGTAAAGGTAAAAAGAATGACCTAAAGAGCATGCCTATATTTTCTAATTTCTCCAACCTTTATCAGTTTACTATCTATGGCACTATCATGCGTCCCTTCACCTCATGGGAGGTTTCAATTTAAACTCTCTCATCTAACTAGATAATGTTAGCCATATCGTTAAGATTTTATTCCATTAGACTAAGTGTCTGGAGGAAGGATCATGCCCTACCCATCTTTATAACATTGCCCACCTCTGTCCTTGACCACAATAGGTGCAAAATATATTACAGGAATGAAAGTTATAATAACGTGTATGGGGATGAAGTCTTTTGAGTATTTCACTTTTGTTTAGAAGAGGCCTAATACCCATAAGGCATGGACTATTGATAACAACTTGAGATGGTATGGTGCGGCAAAAGCATGTGATTTTAAGTTCCAAGTCCCTAAATTTTAAGCTTTATTTGATTTGGCAGATCATTAATTTATCTGAGCATTATTTATAAAACAGAAATAATAGTATTTACCCTATTTCACAGTATTGTAGTCAAAATTGGATAAAATAATATGTAGAGAAACATGACATAGAAAGTCCAAGAGATTATATTTTGATCTATGAAATCTCGAAGGATTTTTATTGGCAGTGCCTAACCCCTATTCTAAGAATATTGTATTTTGAAATCGTTTCCAAACACTTTGCATAGAGTTAGTAAAACGGACTCTCAAAACCTCAATTTCTCTCAATATAAATTACAATGGTTTGGTCATTTAACTCAGCTTCCATTAAAATGTGGCTCTCTGGACTGAATTGTCTCTCTTTTGAGATTCATATGTGGAAAATAGTGCAATACAGGAAGGCTTATTGCAAAAGTCCTCTGACATTTGATTTTGAATTTGACATTTCAATTCAATTATTCCAAATTTAAGGTTTGTTAAATCAATGAATATATTTTGGGGGTAGAATGTCCCTGTACCTTTGCATATCTTTCATCACGTCTTACACATTAGCCAGAATTAGAAAAGAAAATCGCCTTCCTTGCCTTAAGCCAAAATTGAATAGTTGGCACATTTAAACAATAAATGATGAGAATAAATGACACCTATAAATATTTCACAGAAACCCTGGTGGTGTAGTGGTTAAGAGCTACAGCTGCTAACCAAAAGGTCAGCAGTTTGAATCTACCAGGTGCTCCCTGGAAACTCTATGGGGCAGTTCTACTCTGTCCTATAGGGTCACTATGAGTTGGAATCGACTGGATGGCAAGGGGTTTGGTTTTGGTTTTTGGGTATAAATATTTCACTGAGTCATCATGGAGTCCATCATAGCTCTATCAGGTGATTGTATGTAAATTTTCATATAATTCAATATTTCATCCTAATAATGCTAATATTTCAAATAACATTTGTTCTTTCAATATACTATCTTATTCTCCCATTATTTAACAAGTACTGACTGATTATTTACTAACTCTCAGATAGCTGAATGGGGCTGACCCAATCAGCACAGGTCTCAAAAGGCAAACGTTAGGAGTAACTTTTGCCCATGTCTCTACTTCTGTGGTGGCAGAGATACAAAATTACAAAATCATGTTTAAAAGAGTTTCAGGCCTCAAACAGGGGCAAATTAACCAGTAAGCAAGGTACATATGGGCTTACAGTAAGCAAGGTATGCACAAGCTTGCTTGTGCTTACTTACTAACAATCTCACCTGTTTTTCACCACATCAAATTTATTGGGTAATCTGTCGCTGGCCCTCAAGGCTAGAAAATCTTGGTTTGTCCAGATGGTTTCTTAAAGCAAGGACAAAATGAAATGGATGGGTTTGGAAATAAACCTGAGGGCCAGTGAAGAACAGAGTTAAAATATATTGTTAGATGCCATCAAGTCGGAAACCCTGGTGGTGTACTGGTTAAGTGCTACGGCTGCTAACCAAAGGGTCGGCAGTTCGAATCCGCCAGGTGCTCCTTGGAAACTCTGTGGGGCAGTTCTACTCTGTCTTATAGAGTTGCTATGAGTCGGAATCGACTTGACGGCACTAGTTTTCTGGTTTTGGGCTGTCAAGTCAGTCCTGACTCATAGCAACCCTATGTACAACAGAACAAAACACTGCCTGGTCCTGTGCCGTTCTCACAATCATTGCTATGTTTGAGCCCATTGTTGCAACCACTGTGTAAATCCATCTCGTTGAGGGCCTTCCTCTTTTTTGCTGACCCTCTACTTTGCCAAGCATGATACCCTTCTTCGGGGTCCCTCTTGATAACATACCCAAAGTATGTGAGATGAAGTCTTGCCACCCTCACTTCTAGGGAGCATTCTGTAATGGTTCCAAATTAGAATTCAAGAGAACTAATCTCAAAGAAAATTAACGACAATGTTCCTGGAGAGTAGGGATGCTGTTTGTCTTGCTCACAGCTGGGTTTAATACTTGACAGGTAAGTATTTGTTAGTTGACAAAATGCTTTTGGCCAGTTGTGTTTGTTATGGGTTCCTGCTAAGCTGTCATGTGAGCAAGCCAGACCCACCCACCATGGTGCTCAGCTTGGAGGAAGCAGTACTCACATTGTCTGGGAGAGAAACATCTCACAGGATGATGAAAAATGGACCAGCAGACAAACAGAAATGAAATTCCAGGCAGAAACAAAAGTATGTGCAAAATCTTTGAGCTTTCCAAGAGGACAGCTTATTTGGAAGATGCCATGTAGTTTGATATGCGTGTAATGAGAAATGACACTGGGACAATCGACATGAATCAGACTATAAGAGGTCTTCTACATTGTGCTAAGGAATTCTGACTATATTAAGACTAAGCCTCAAACAGTCAAGTGATTTTAGCATGTTGACATAAAAGTATAACCCAAATATTTTAGTCTTATTTGAGGAAAATTTAGTTAGCAAAAGTATAATACTGACCTAAACGAGTGTATTTAAGTTATGGAAGTGGAGAGCCTTTAGTCCTGAGGAGGAGAGAAACAAATATATATTTTCAGAAGCAGTGATAAAACGGGCACCTTCTCCCTCCCCTCCCAGTGGTATTCAGTTAAAAGATCTTCTACATCCACCTCCAGGGACATTAGGTCCCAAAATGAGTCCCCTCTACTTTTATTACATAAGATTATTTATAAGCTCTTGTGTATTTATGGATACAGTTAATGTATACGGATGATTAAGTTTATGATAGCTCAGAGTTTCAGTTATTGTTCATTCAATTTTTCATAATGTTGTCAACCTATAGGGTCACTCATGACATTCTTTCTCAGGAATCAACAACGTAAGTCAAATTGTATGTGATATTAAAGTAAAAGAAGGAACTGAGAAAGAAATTCCATTCCACTTCTACTAGATTCTTTCCAAGGACTGTGAAGTACTTTAGAGTCTGGGTATACTGGGTGCAAATGATTTAATTAACATATGCCATGAAGAAGGACAGAATTAAAGAGGATGAAATTAAAGCCATGCTCTATCTGCCTTAAAAATTCCCATATTCTCTCTCCATTCGAAATATCTAACATCCTTATATCAAGAAAAAAAAATATCCACACAATGATCCCTTTCCTACCCATTACATCCAAACCATCAAATATAAGCTCTGTTTTCATTTTAGAGAAAGAAGGAATAGTCACCAGCAAAATTTTGGCATCTGAGTAGGGAATTAGAGACAAGAAGGGCAAGAGATAGAAAAGGAAAGCTTTATGAACATTCCTGGAACATCCCTACACCAAAGGAAAGTGAATATTTTTTGCATAAAAGAAAATATGATTTATTAGGCAGCATATGATCATATCAAACGAGTAGCAAATACCACCCACCACTGACTGGCTGGGAAGAGGGAAATGTGCTCAGGTAGGTCAGGACTCATGTCTCAATGCCCAATAAGATTTTCCCCCATTATTTCTTTAGTAAATACTCAATGCCTTTTTTTTTTTTGCATGCAAGCACACACACACACACACAAAAAGTTATATAGAGAGTTTCCTCCCAGATTCATCCATTGCTTAAAATTTTCCCCTCTCTATCCCTTTTTTTTTTTTTAATCCCTTTAATGAATATTTGTAGGCTTTGATGTTCACTGTCAGGGGTAAAGAAAGTTCACAAAAGTTTGCTGCATACTGCTCAAACCAGTGACAATGAACAAGATGTTATTAATAAATGGTGGGGGAGGAAACTCACAAATTAATAAATCTTGTTATGGTTGCTGAGAGAATAGGACACAAGAAGACAAATTCCCACAAATGCTCCCTGCCAGTTTAAAGTACAAATAGCAAGAAATAATATGTATATAAGGTCTATTAAAATTCTTTTCAGATATAAAATAACCATTATGTTGGTAAAAAAAAAATGTTGGTATAGGTTTATAAAATGTCACTCCACAAATTCTTTCAGAAACACGTTATATAAGTAAGGTGAAAACATAATATTCAGATTCTGTGTATACATATATAAACCCATTGCCTTCAAGTCGATTCTGACTCATAGCGACCCTATAGGACAGAGCAGAACTGCCCCATAGAGTTTCCAAGGAGCACCTGGTGGATTCAAATTGCTGACCTTTTGCTTAGCAGCTGTAGCACTTAACCACTACGCCACCAGGGTTTCCATATACACGTATATACACACATATACCTATAGGCAGGTAGGTAGATAGATAATCTTCTCTCTTGCTACATTAAAGAAAAAAAAAAAACAAAGTGGCAGGAAAAAAAAACTAATTATACTTAAGTGGCTGTCAAATTTTAACTGTATTTAGTATTTTTTGTTTGTTTGTTTTTAGGTACTGGATATTTTGACCAGTGCTTATGTTCTCAAACATGGAGTTGAAAGTTGTCTAAATGGCCTTGTGTTTCCACACCTTCCTACATGAGTCGTCTATAGAACACTCTCCCAGGCTATGCCTGAATACTTCCGGGAGACCTTTAGGCAAACCATGTTACTCTCAACACATTTAAAACTTAGGAACTTATTTATATGGATCTAAAATCTGCCTCTGAGTTCCTGGGTCTGAGTTCCTGATTGGCACAATTGGTTAAGTGCTCACCTACTAGTCCAAAGATTGGTGATTCAGACCCAGGTAGAGAAGCCTCAGAAGACAGGCCTGAGACCTGCTTCTGAAAGGTTACAGCCTTAAAATCCCTAAGGAGCAGCTCTACTCTGCACGCATGGGGTCGCCATGAGTCAGAATTGACTCGACAACAATTGATACCAGCAACAACAAAATCTCCCTCTAGGACACTTCGGTTTATTCTATCTGAGTCTCTGCTCAGAAATTGTACACATTTCTAAGACGGCAAATAGGTTTCATCTCTTGAGACAACTCTGATTAGTCGTGACTGGCTGGAGTGTAAGGAACAATTCTTAAGTGTTTTTATTCTCCACAGGAAAAAAAGTGCATGAATCCATTAGTGATACCTGTCATGAGCAGGGTGTAGGGCTGGCCAAGCTTGGGTTGACTCTAATTCTTCCTCATGAAACTTCCTTAATTATGTGAAGATAGCAGGCATGTTCCCACCAATGATTCTCTTCTTCCCAAATCCCAAATCTTCCAGCCACCTCACCTCACAACACAACACATTATATGGTGTTCTTTCCAGCCTCCCGACATGCCCTAGCTTGTTCTGTGAATATCCTTCTAACCATCACCTCAGTTGTAAAGCACAGAGGTGTTCTGTGCTTGTAGAAAATCCACAGGTAAGCCTTTCTTTCAGGATCACCAGTGAAGTTTGAACGCTTCGTAAAAGTTCTGAGCTTAGAACTAAATGCGATTCAGTATTCTGAAAGCAAAACATCATCTTGTCATTTGACTTACCAAGATGGCTTGCCACAGCCATCAAAAATTTGCTTGAGAATGCATTTTTATTTCTTACGCTGCTTTTAAAGGGCAGTGCTAATCAACTGAGTATTCTTTTTCTAGCGTGAAGATTTCCTATCTTTATATGTCTGCGTGGACATAGCTGAGGATATACTGATGACTTCAGTTGTGAGTGAAACAGCACGGTTGACACAAAAACTGCTTACATTTGTTAAATGGAAATCTGGTTATGGAAATATCACAGCACTGCCCCCCACTCGTGGCCCCTGCAAAGGGGCTGTGAAGCAAGCATGATTTTTTTTTTTTTTGCTTTTTGCTTTTTAAAATTTTGGATGATGTATTTTAAGAGCCAGTGGGACAAAGTGGAACATGTTATCACTTTCAGTTCTACTCGAGACTAGATTTCACATGCCCTTATATAACGGACTTCCAGAATAGCCCTGTATCAATCAATAGAATATCAAATAATACACTTCGAATCACAGATCCATCAACATAAACTAATTTCAATTTTGAATATCCTCCACACATGCTACATAGCTGGTTAAGCGAAATCGTGCTGCTATGACGATGGATACTTCCACTCATATTTTATTTTTGATGGACTGCTATACTTTGGATTCTATTTTTCCATTTTATATGCTGGGTTATCTTGTGTCAGCAACATATACGAAACCGTTCACATTTCCTATTATGACAGCAACACAAAGTCTATGTCTCAGAGCTGTATATCCAAGTGGCAAACAGAATAACACAACACAGATCTGTTTTGACACTAATATGGATTTCATGCTTGTTTCATAGCCCCTTGGCCAGACATTCAAAAACATCATAGTACCCAGTAAATAACAGTCCAGAAGCAAAGTTCAGATGCTATATATACTGTATTATTTGGAGCACAAATTATGAGATACAAGAATGCACAATCCTTTTCGAGAATTTGTATTTTATTTTATATCCTGTGCTTTTACTGTTAAAGCACTTCGTTTCTCAAACTTAAAATGCTCCATAAGGTTTTCTTGACTGATGGTAGAATACAAGGCTTTTTCAAACAATATACATATCATTGTTTATTTTTTCAGCACTTTTATTGATTTCTTTTTAGTTTACTATGTGCCAGGTCCTATTCTTGCATTTTAATAAGAATTATGTTGTTTAAATCTTAAAATGACTCTATTAGGCAGATTCTGTTATTGCTCCATGTCACAGGTGAGAAAACTGAGACTCAAAGAGGTTAAGTGGTATGCTCAAAATTCCCAAAGTAGTAATGGTATGTTTGGGATTTGAACCCAGGAATTCTGGCTCCAGAGCCCACAGAGTTATCAACAAATCTTGCTGCCAAGTATGTACAAATTATGAGCGTGAAGAGTTGAGTAAGGTACAGAAGTTTGTTGAGCCCCTTCTATATATCAGGAGTTAGGACAGATAATTAACATTGACATTCTTACTTTTAACCCTCACAACAGCCCTATTTGTTAGGAAGCAGCTTTACTCCATTTTGGAGGTAAAACTTGAAAGCAGATAAGTAATAAAATTTAAAAAGTTAAGACACTCATATTTACACAGATGGTTGTTGTTAGCTGCTATTGAGTCCTTCTGGCTCATGGCAACCCCACACGTTACAGAGAACAACTGCTCCACAGGGTTTTCTTGGCTGTAATCTTCATGGAAGCAGATTGCCAGGCCTTTACTTCCACAGTACAGCTGGGTGGGTTCGAATTGCCAACCTTTAGGTTAACAGTTGAGCAAAAAGCATTTGTGCCACCTGGGGAACTTACACAGATGATAAGGAAGAAAAATTCGATGTGAATTTCCATCTCCATTCATCTGAATTAGATGGTCTTTCTGCTTTCACACTCCCTATTCTAAAACAAAATCTAACCTCAATAAAGTAAAAAAAAAGTAGTTGACAACATTTCCTTACCTATTTTCTCACTTCCATGATCTTTCTGTATTGAAAGTTCAAGGGCTTTTGGGTGAAACGGATCATACCAATGTGTTTGTAACATCCTCAAGCCACATTGAAGTCACTTTAGAGTCATTCTATGTTCATTTTTTCTTGGAAATTGAGTGGCATTTTTAGCAGTTTGAAAAGCAGCAAATATAACTGCACATTATATCATAAGAATAGACAATTATAGAAAGAGTATAAGATGAAGGACCTTTACACGAGCTATAATTGCAGCTGGTAATTAAACTGAAGTGTTTCATTTTCCCAGTCAGCTCAACAGTGACACCAGAAAATAAACAATTTGAAAGTGAAATCCTTTGGGGCAAACAATAGTAATTAATTACATTTTCCAAGGGAAAATACATTCCTAAAGCCTGCTTGGGGTGACCTCTTGAGGAACATATGTGGTGATTTACACTGTGAGCAGGAGTGTGGGGTTCAGAACTAGACTCGATTTAACTTGAATATTCATGAAGTCTCCAACATGATTCATACTTCGAATCCATCTCCATTGTCAGATATATTGTCTCCTAGGTGAGAAAAGAGAGCAGATTTATATTCTGAATAATTCACGTCACTCAATGAGATGATCAGTGTGGAAAGGCTTTACCATGGTGGAAACACAAAAAGTGTAGTTGCTATTAATTCCTTCTAACTTGGAATCCCCTCAAGTATCAATAGTATCTCTTTAGAGATACTTGGGAGCTGAAATGAAAATATTTATGCATATAAATTTGGGTCCATATCTCATGAGCCTATTGAATTAGAGCCATAGAATTCCAGCAGTCTCTTTTGCCACTATTGCACAGAGGGAGAGCAGCATTTGGGATTTGTGCACATCTTTTTAGCTATTTAGATCAAATGGAACCAACTTTTGTGACTTGAACTCTGATTTGTGCTGCTTGTTCTGGGCCTGGCCTGAAGTGAGTTTTCTTCTATATGATTTCACTTTACAATATAAAGAGCTATAGTCCCAATTTCTTTGCTTCCCTTGTTTTTACCTATGACATAAACATGGCCTTTGGATTCAGATCAGCATAGGGACACACCTCAGTCCCACTGCTTGCTAATACTCTGTATCAGTTAGCTTTTAGTAAGTAAAAGAACTTCAAAACTTAGTGGCTTAAAAAAGCAACCATTTAATTAGGTCATGATTCTGCAGGAAGGAAATTTGGGCTGTGCTCAGCTAGGTGGTTCTTCTAATGTAGGCCAGGCTCAGCTAGGTGGTTCTTCTAATGTAGGCCAGGCTCAGCTGAATTCAACTGGGGCACACTTATGCATCACCAAGTAAATGTCAGGTTTTCTGGGATAGGCAGCTCTAAGAAGGTTTCAACTGGCATGGCTTGTCTCTACTCCATGTGTTCTTCTATCTTCCAGCAGGCTAGTCCAAGCTGTTTCAGATGGTAGCGTGGCAAAGATCCCAAGATCAGTAAGAGAGGGCAAGTGCAAATGTGCAAGCACTTTTCAAGTCTCTGCTGTGACACATTTGCTATTGTTCCATCGGCCTAAGTAAGTCACATAGCCAAGCCCAGAAAGAGTGAAGTGTACTACTGAAAAGTAAGAATACTGAGAGGCATGAACAAATTGGGAGCCCTTATTACAACAATCTACCACAAACACCTGTAAGAAACTATGGGCTAGTTTCTTAATCCCTCAGTCCCAGTTTCAGCATCATTTTATAGGATCGTTATGGGGATTATAATTAACTAATATATGTACATAAATGGGTAAATTGCTTGGTATCTGGAAGCCACTTAGTAAATATTGACTCTTTTTCCCTTTTCAATATCTATGCACACTCACATATTGGTTATACAAAGCAGGTATGTTGAATATGAGAGCAATCTGGCAGTGACATGTCATTCCACTGACCCCCAGAATTGTTCAGTTATCTACTGGCGAAGCTAGTGTCTCTTTCCTTCACAATTTTATGTCAATTTCTGCTAAAGCTGCCTACAGGTTGTATGTGTGTGTGGGTGGGTGGTATAGTGGGTAAGAGCTTGGCTGCTAACCAAAAGGTCAGCAGTTCAAATCCACCAGCCGCTCCTTGGAAACCCTATGGGGCAGTTCTACTCTGTTCTATGGGGTCGCTATGAGTCAGAACCGACTCAACGGCACCTAACAACAGCAGCAAATATACATTTTTATAGAAGCCAAATATGTATTCAGCCATTTATTTATCACTTCATTTATTTCCTTACAGCCTACCAATCAGAGGTAGAACTAAGCTGATA
This sequence comes from Elephas maximus indicus, assembly GCF_024166365.1. Classification (NCBI taxonomy): domain Eukaryota; kingdom Metazoa; phylum Chordata; class Mammalia; order Proboscidea; family Elephantidae; genus Elephas; species Elephas maximus. Next base: position 148,333,127 of record NC_064846.1, on the reverse strand, counting down.
CAGCCTATGCATTGCATTGAGAGTCATGGGCTAGAAGAGGACAAAAAGGTTCAGTGTTTCCAAAGTATTGATCATGGCCATTGAAGAGGCTAAGGCATCTTAAAGTCAGCTTGGCATTATCAGCAAAATAATCAAAAGAGCACAGAAATTGAATGCAACTTTGACCTGATTGTCTTTAAAATCCGACTTCAATATTATTGCATGGACTTTCACAGCTTTAATTTGGAACTGGGCCACTGAGACAATAGAGTAGATGAGCTTCCGTAAATTTTCAAGTGCACTCATGCTTTTTCCCCATTGATCTGGGGATAATAACTCATTCTATTGGCTTCCCTGCAACATTCAAATACAGTGTCTAATTCAAAAGTGGTCAGGAAGTATAACACTAAAGTCTCTTGACCTGAAGATCTCCTAAATGAAAACCCATTAAAAAATCGCAGTAGATCACTGTACTTGTTATATTCACTCCGGTGAATGCACAATATCTTTATTTCACCAAAATACACTTCTCATATATCTATCATTTTATAGGTTATTAAAAAGGAGCCAAACAATGAGATCTGATGTCTATCTGCTGGTTTTGTCACGACTGATGGAAACTCTCTGATCTTTGCTGACTTTTTAGCCAAAATCAATCAGAACATTTGGTCAGCATCGGCAGAGACAAAGAACTATTATTATACTTGACAGTCCACTGATATTTATTTGGCTTTTGGGGGGGAGGTATGTGAAATATTCATTCAGATCATACGTTAATCAGGGACGAGGTGAAAAAACTTTTTAAAGAAAATAATATTTCGTATGCCAAAATATTTTATTTTCTATCATTCCAGTGATATAGGTACATAATTTTATTTTAATTCTTGTTCAATCTGTTTTAGCAAGTTGATCTGCTGGAAACCAAAGCGATTGGCTCTCTCATCTTAGAGCTTTCTGATATGAAAAGATTATCATTCTTTGTGTAACTGAATTAGTCACTACCAACTAGATTCAGAATTACAACTGGTAACCACCGTTGTTGACATATCTGTATTTCTTACTCCAACCTGATTAGTTCAAATGGATAAAAAGTCTACTGTGAATAATGAACATCAGTTATAAAATCTTTTCAAAAGGCCTAACAGAATCATTCAGAAAGCAATTACTGCTTTTTAAACATTTATTAAGAATCAGAATTTTTAAAAAATAATTTTTATTGTGCTTTAAGTAAAAGTTTACAAATCAAGTCAGTCTCTCACATATAAACTTATATACACCTTACTACATACTCCCTCTTACTCTCCCCCAATGAGTTAGCCTGCTCCCTCCTTCCAGTCTCTCCTTTCGTGACCATTTTGCCAGCTTCTAACCCCCTCTACCCTCCCATCTCCCCTCCAGACAGGAGATGCCAATACAGTCTCAAGTGTCCACCTGATGCAAGCAGCTCACTCCCCATCAGCATCCCTCTCCAACCCATTGTCCAGTCCAATCCATGTCTGATGAGTTGGCTTTGGGAATGGTTCCTGTCCTGGGCCAACAGCAGGTTTGGGGGCCATGACTGCCGGGATTCTACTAGTCTTAGTCAGACCATTAAGTCTGGTCTTTTTATGAGAATTTGGGGTCTGCATCCCACTGTTCTATGCACCCTCAGGGGTTCTCTGTTGTGCTCCCTGTCAGGGCAGTCATCGGTTGTGGCCGGGCACCATCTAGTTCTTCTGGTCTCAGGATGATGTAGTCTCTGGTTCATGTGGCCCTTTCTGTCTCTCGGGCTCATAATTGCAGAATGTTTTCTTAATAGATTTTATTATGCCAATTGACTTATATGTCCTCTGAAATCATGGTCCCTAAACCCCTGCCCCTGCTACACTGGCCTTTGAAGCATTCAGTTTATTCAGGAAACTGCTTTTGGTTTAGTCCAATTGTGCTGACCTCCCCTGTATTGTGTGCTCTTTCCCTTCACCTAAAATAGTTCTTATCTACTATCTAATTAGTGAATATGCCTCTCCCACCCTCCCTCCCTTCCCCCTCTCGTAACCATCAAAGAATATTTTCTTCTCTGTTTGAACTATTTCTTGAGTTCTTATAATAGTGGTCTTATACACTTACCACTGTTCTTTATTGATGTGTAGTATATTCCATTGCATGAATATACCATAATTTATTTATCCATTCATCCGTTGATGGGCACCTGGGTTGCTTCTATCTTTTTGCTATTGTAAACAGTGCTGCAATTAACATGGGTGTGCATATATCTGTTTGGGTAAAGGCTCTTATTTCTCTAGGATATATTCCGAGGTGTGGGATTTCTGGGTCGTATTGTAGTTCTATTTCTAGCTTTTTAAGAAAGCACCAAATCGATTTCCAATGTGGTTGTACTATTTGACATTCCCACCAGCAGTGTATAAGTGTTCCAATCTCTCCACAGCCTCTCCAACATTTATTATTTTGTGTTTTTTGGATTAATGCCAGCCTTCTTGGAGTGAGGTGGAATCTCATCGTAGTTTTAATTTGCATTTCTCTAATGGCTAATGATTGAGAGCATTTCCTCATGTATCTGTTATCTGCTTGAATATCTTCTTTAGTGAAGTGCGTGTTCATATCCTTTGCCCAGTTGTTAATTGGGTTGTTTGTCTTTAGCTGGTTGAGTTTTAACAGAACCATACAGATTTTAGAGATCAGGCGCTGGTCAGAGATGTCATAGCTGAAAATTTTTTCCCAATCTGTAGGTGGTCTTTTTACTCTTTTGGTGAAGTCTTTAGATGAGCATAGGTGTTTGATTTTTAGAAGCTCCCAGTTATCTGGTTTTTCTTCGTTGTTTTTGGTAATGTTTTATATTCTGTTTATGCCTTGTATTAGGGCTTCTAACATTGTCCCTATTTTTTCTTCCATGATCTTTATCGTTTTAGTCTTTGTGTTTAGGTCTTTGCTCCATTTGGAGTTAGTTTTTGTGCATGGTGTGAGATATGTGTCCTGTTTCATTTTTTTGCAGGTGGATATCCAGTTATGCCAGCACCATTTGTTAAAAAGACTATCTTTTCCCCAATTAACTGGCACTGGGGTACTCTGTCCTATAGGGTTGCTATGAGTCAGAATCGACTCGATGGCACTGGGACTGGGTTGAGTGGGCCTTTGTCAAATATCAGCTGCTCGTATGTGGATGGATTTATATCTGGGTTCTCAATTCTGTTCCATTGGTCTATGTGTCTGTTGTTGTACCAGTACCAGGCTGTTTTGATTACTGTGGCTGTATAGTATGTTCTAAAATCAGGTAGAGTGAGGCCTCCCACTTTCTTCTTCTTTTTCAGTAATGCTTTACTTATCCAGGGCTTCTTTCCCTTCCATATGAAGTTGGTGATTTGTTTCTCCATCACATTAAAAAAATATCCTTGGAATTTGGATCAGAAGTGCGTTGTATATATAGATGGCTTTTGGTAGAATAGACACTTTTACAATGTTAAGTCTTCCTATCCATGAGCAAGGTATGTTTTTCCACTTATGTAGGTCTCTTTTAGTTTCTTGCAGTAGTAGTTTGTAGTTTTCTTTGTATAGGTCTTTTACATCTTTGGTAAGATTTATTCCTAAGTATTTTATCTTCTTGGGGGCTACTGTGAATGGTATTGATTTGGTGATTTCCTCTTCCATGTTCTTTCTGTTGATGTAGAGGAATCCAACTTATTTTTGTATGTTTATCTTGTAACCTGAAACTTTGCCGAACTCTTCCATTAGTTTCAGTAGTTTTCTGGAGGATTCCTTAGGGTTTTCTGTGTATAAGATCATGTCATCTACAAATAGAGATAATTTTACTTCTTCCTTGCCAATCCGGATGCCCTTTATTTCTTTATCTAGCCTAATTGCTCTGGCTAGGACCTCCAACACAATGTTGAATAAGAGCAGTGATAAAGGGCATTCTTGTCTGGTTCCCGTTCTCAAGGGAAATGCTTTCAGGCTTTCTCCATTTAGGGTGACGTTGGCTGTTAAAAAAAAAAAAATTTTTTTTTTTTTTTAGCTTTGTATAAATGCCCTTTATTATGTTGAGGAATTTTCCTTCTATTCCTATTTTGCTGAGAGTTTTTATCATGAATGGCGTTGAACTTTGTCAAATGCCTTTTCTGCATCAATTGATAAAATTATGTGGTTTTTGTCTTTTGTTTTATTTATACAGTAGATTACATTAATTGTTTTTCTAATATTGAACCAACCTTGCATATCTGGTATAAATCCCACTTGGTTGTGGTGGATTATTATTTATTTTTTTTTTTTTTGGATATGTTGTTGAAGTCTATTGGCTAGATTTTGTTGAGGGTTTTTGCATCTATGTTCATGAGGGATATAGGTCTGTAATTTTCTTTGTGGTGTCTTTACCTGGTTTTGGTGTTAGTTTAGGTAGGTAGTGTTTTTCTAAGAATTCATCCATTTCTTCTAGGTTTTCAAATTTGTTTGAGTATAATTTTTCATAGTAATCTGATATGATTCTTTTAATTTCAGTTGGGTCTGTTGTGATATGGCCCATCTCATTTATTATTATTATTTGGGTTATTTGTTTCCTTTCCTGTATTTCTTTAGTCAGTCTGGCCAATGTTTTATCAATTTTGTTAATTTTTTCAAAGAACCAGCTTTTGGCTTTGTTAATTCTTTCAATTGTTTTTCTTTTCTCTAATGCATTTAATTCTGCTCTAATTTTTATTATTTGTTTTCTTCTGGTGCCTGACAGATTCTTTTGTTTCTCGCTTTCAAGTTGTAGGGACAGTTCTCTGATTTTGGTCTTTCTTCTTTATGTATGTGTGCATTCATTGATATAAATTGACCTCTGAGCACTGCTTTTGCTGTGTCCCAGACGTTTTGATAGGAAGTGTTTTCAGTCTCGTTGCATTCTATGAATTTCTTTACTCCCTCCTTAATGTCTTCTATAACCCACTCTTTTTTGAGCAGGGTATTGTTCAGTTTCCACGTATTTGATTTGTTTTCCCTGATTTTTCTGTTATTGATTTCTACTTTTATGGCCTTATGGTCTGAGAAGATGCTTTGTAATATTTCGATGTTTTGGATTCTGCAAAGGTTTGTTTTATGATCTAATATGTGATCTATTCTAGAGAATGTTCTATGTGCACTAGAAAAAAGTATACTTTGCAGCTGTTGGGTGGGGTGTTCTGTACACATCTATGAGGTCAAGTTGGTTGATTGTAGCAGTTAGATCTTCTGTGTCTCTATTGAGGAGAAGAATTTTAAAACATAAACCATCCATGAATTTGCCGAGATTGCATCTTCAAATACTACATGACACCCTCAAGATTTCCTGAGGTGTGTCCTCAACTAGTTTTATGTTTGATAACTCTAGTCACTGTCTCTCTGTGTGGGACCCTGGTGGCACAGTGGTTAAGCGCTATGGCTACTAACCAAAAGGTTGGCAGTTTCAATCCACCAGCCACACCTTGAAAACCCTGTGGGGCAGTTCTATTCTGTCCTATAGGGTTGCTATGAGTTGGAATTGACTCGACGGCAACAGGTTTGGTTCGGCTTTTTTAGTCACTGTCTCTATAGCAGAGCAGTCTTTTTCCAAGTAAACACTTACTAAAAACTATTTAATTCAAAGGAAAAAAGTGGGACAGCCATGTTTGACAAAATGTATACTTATAATTATGGCTACTTAAGCACAGAGGGAAATAAAATGACAGTTACAAAACTTTTATTGCTAACTATAAATCATGACAAAACCATTTGGGGAGTAAAATTTAAAATTTAAATCTATGTGTGCAGCCAGAATATGATCTTTATTTATTATATTGTCATGTTTTGCTCTATAGTTTAAAGTCTGCTTATGTGATATATAATTTGCTTACAGAAAAAAGATTATCTTTAGTCATTAAAAGAGTTAAGAATGTAAGTATGACAAAATTCATGCTTTTGGTGGTATGCAAATAGATTTTGTATTTGATTCTCTTTTGACAAGTTATACCCGTAATGCCAGTTCAACTCCACTAGTATTTATTGAGCAGTTATTTAGCTTATAGTCACTGCGCTAAAAGTTAGAGATACAAAGAAGAATAAAGCATGTTCTATGTCTTCAGAGGAGATGGACATATACAGTCTCATGGGTTGAATTGTGTCCCCCTAAAATATGTGTCAACTTGGCTAGGCCATGATTCCCAGTATTATGTCCACCATTTTGTCATCTGATGTGATTTTCCCATGTGTTATAAATCCTACCTCTATGATGTTAATGAGGCAGGATTTGAGGCAGTTATGTTAATGAGGCAGGACTCAATCTACAAGATTAGATTGTGGTTTAAGTCAATCTCTTTTGAGATATAAAAGAGAGAAGCAAGCAGAAAAACAGGGGGGACCTCATACCACCAAGAAACAAGAGCCAGGAGAATAACGCGTCCTTTGGACCTGGAATCCCTGCACTGAGAAGCTCCTCGACCAGGGAAGATTCATGACAAGGACCTTCCCCCAGAGCCGACAGAGAGAGAGAAAACCTTCCCCTGGAGCTGGCACCCTGAACTCGGACTTCTAGGCCCCTAGACTGTGAGAGAATAAACTTCTGTTTGTTAAAGCCATTCACTTGTATTTCTAACAACACTAGATAACTAAGACACACAGCAAGTGTAATATATCATGTAAGGGCTATACAAGTGGTATTAATTGGGTTACTCAGAAGAGCTGAGTGATCAGGGATGGGAAGTATGGATGAGGCTTCATAGAGAAGGTGACGTTGGAGCTAAGAATAAAAGGGGATGTTTTGAGGGTCCCCAATGCCATTCATTCCCCATGTTTGATGATTTACTAGGAAGACTCACAGGATTTAGCATATAGTACTAGCAATAAAAATTATGTTATGCATCTATAACTTTTATAACTGTGACATGATGTACGACTGTGAAAAGGACACAAGGAAAATCAGTAAAGAGAAAGGATGCATGGTACAAATTCCAGAGGAAACCAGGCAAAGCTTCCAAGAGTTCTCTCCCAGGAGACTCATACAGAATGTACTTAACTCTTCTAGCAAGGAATTGTGACAATCCATGTGAAATTTGTCTACCAGGAATGATCATTAGAGGCTCAGTATTCAGGATTTTTACTGGAGACTAGTCACATGGCACCCTCTGGTTGGCACATACCAAAACTCCAGACTCGCAGAAGGAAAACAGGTGCTCAGCATAAACCACATTGTTTGTGCCAACAGTTTAGGCACAGTAAGTCACTTTTATCAGGGAATAGTGAGAAATCTAAGTTCCCGTGTGCCAGTCAAGGGCCAACCTTACAAGCAGTAAGGATAGCAGTCTCAGGCCTGCTATGTTAGCTCTTTTCTGCACACATGATATGATCTTTCCAGATAGAGTTAGTGGAAAAGTGCATTCAAGCTGAGGAAATATCATGAAAGGGCTCAGAGGTCTGAAAAATGGTTCAACACATTTCATTCAATGAGATGTTGAAGTCCAAATATTACTGGGACTATTCAGAAAGTCAGATCCATATTCCTGAGACCCTGAGATGATTCCAGAGTCCTTATATGAGCATTATCTTGTAAAGAGGATTAAAGCAGTGATTGTGTTCATTCAAAACAATTTGCCTCATTATCCACTTCATGTAAAGATGTGTTTCTAGTTTGGAATATCTGGATATTTGTCTTGGTTCAGTATATTATTTTCACAACGTGTATAGTGTCTGACCATAACACATTTGAAGTTGTAGAGTTTAAAGTTCTCATTACGGTACAATGGAGAGTTTAATGTTGTCCTAGGGAAAGTGTGTACCTTCAGGGATGATATTTCAGAATGGAGCACATTTATAAAAGTGATAGATGCAAAATGTATTTTTGTCACTAGTACTTACTGCATTAACTATAAATTATGGAAGGCACTCTTTTTTTCCCCCAGCCAGATTAAGACATGCTTTTTTTTTTTCAATGTCTATCAGATTCTTTATTTACACAATCCAAAGCAGAACTATCCCTCTATTTCACCAGGAGAGAAATGAAGGCTGTATAAATATTTTACTGCAGATTGCGATATATTAGCTGCTCACTGTTGAGTTCAGCTGCTGTGAAACACTGATAATTCTGTACTGAGGGCTTGAGGACCACCTCTATTTCAATATTATGGCTGGTAGTGACTTATGGGCTCCATACATTCAGTGGCAGACAAGATGGAATATGCTCGCCTTATTAATACAGTTACTGCAATGTCCTAAAAAGGTCTAGGCCTCAGATTGAGAGATTTATCTAGTGAGGTGTACCACCACTGTAACATGAGTCTTAGTGGTGTAAAAAGCTATGTCTTACAAAATATTCTACACACGATATCTCTGCTTTGTCTTACTATGGAAAGAGCAGAAAAATATACGTGGTATATACAATGAATAAGGAAGCCCGAAGAAGAATTGACACCTTTGAATTATGGTGTTGGTGAAGAATATTGAATATACCATGGACTGCCAAAAGAACAAATAAATCTGTCTTGGAAGAAGTACATACAGCCAGAATGCTCCTTAGAACCATGGATGGTGAGACTTCGTTTCACATTCTTTGGACATGTTATCAGGAGGAACCAGTCCCCGGAGAAGGATATCATCCTTGTTAAAGTAGAGGGTCAACAAGATGGATTGACACAGTGGCTGCACCAATGGACCCAAGCATAATGATTGTAAGGATGGCACAGGGCCAGGCAGTGTTTCTTCATTCTCTTGTACATAGGGTCACTGTAGTTGGAACCAACTCAATGGCACCTAACAACAAGTCTTTCTCTGTATGTATATATATACAAATAGTTGTTGGGTGCCATTGTGACCCCATGTGACAGAGGAGAACTGCCCATTGGGTTTTCTTGGCTATAATCTTTATGGAAGCAGAGAGCCAGGTCTTTCTCCTGTGGAGTCACTGGGTGGGTTTGAACCACTAAACTTTGTATTAGCAGCCCAGTACTTAACCATTTGTGTCACTGGGGCTCCTTATATATAATATATATATATATATGAAATATATAGACATACACATTTTGCTTATCTTCTATTTTGTCAGTACTCTTAGGACATTATGAATGAATTTCAAAACTAAAACCTCAGTATAAAAACAGAGAATGGATGTTTACCTTTTTCTGACTATCTACTAGATAGAAGATAAATTAAGACTCAAAAAAAATGTTTACCCCTTGTCTTAGTTATCTAGCGCTGCTATAACAGAAATACCATATGTGGATGGCTTTAACAAACAGAAATTTATTTTCTCACAGTTTAGGAGGCTAGAAGTCCAAATTCAAGATGCCGACTCTAGGAGAAGTCTTTCTCTCTCTCTCAGCTCTGGAGAAATCTCCTTGTCGCTTCTGAGCTTCTGCTCCTAGGTGATCTTCATGTGGATTGGCATCTCTCTTCTCCCATCTCTACTTGCTGGCTTTCTTGTTTAATCTCTTTTATATCTCAAAAGAGATTGACTCTAAATACACCCTACGCTAATCCTGCCTCATTCACATAACAAAGACAACCCATTCCAAAATGGGATTATAGCCACAGGAATAGAGGTTAGAATGGACAACACATATTTTAGAAGGACAAAATTCAATCCATAACACCCATGTATTAGTTTCCTATGAGTGCTGTAACAAATTACCACAAATTTAGTGGTTTAAAATAACACAGATGGGTTATCTTGTCATTCTGGAGGGCAGAAGTCTGAATATTTAGTGAGCACCTACTATATGCCAGGTAAAACAGCTCTAGATGCTGTTTAAAAATCAGATAAAGTCTTTGCTCTCATAGAGCTTACATTCTAGAAGGAGAAAAAAAAAGAAGGAGGGAACTGATAAATTCATATTTGATGTGTTCTGAGTATTTAGTGGTAGAAGGAAAAATAATACAGGATTAAATGGTTGAGTGTGATAATATGTATATTGTGAGGAATGCTATTTTATCACTGGGTATGGTAAGCGATAGTCTCTCTGAGTAGTCAATGTAGTGGCTTGAATAAAAAAAAAAAAGTTGCCGTCAAGTCAATTCCAACTCATAGCAACCCTATAGGACAGAGTAGAACTGCCCCTAGGGTTTCCAAGGAGTGACTGGTAGATCTGAACTGCCAACCTTTTGGTTAGCAACCAAACTCTTAACCACTGTACCACCAGGGCTTTGTGAGTTCAATAGTGGCCCCAAAAAGATATGTTCAAGTCCTAACCCCATACCTATGAATATGACCTTAGTTGGAAATACGGTCTTTGCAGATGTAATTAAGTTAAGGATCTCAGATGAGATCATCCTGGATTTAGGGTGGGCCCTAAATCCAATGACAAGGATCCTTACAAAAGACAGAAAAGGAGAGAACACACAGAAGGTAAAGCAATGTGAAGACAGAGGCAGAGATTCAAGTGACGGGTCTACAAGCCTAGGAAAGCCAAGGACTGTTGGCAACAACTAGAAGCTAGGAGTGAGGCATGGAAAGAATTTTCCCTCAGAGCCTCCAGAAGGACCCAACCCTCCCAACACCTTGATTTCAGACTTCTGGCCTCCAGAACTGTGCCAGAATAAATGCCTGTTGTTTGAGCTCACCCAGTTTGTGGTCATTTGTTACAGCAGCCCCAGGAATCTAATACATGTGTCTTAGTTATCTAGTGCTGCCCCAACAGAAATACCACAAGTGGATGGCTTTAACAAAGAGAAATTTATTTTCTCACAGTCTAGTAAGTTACAAGTCCAAATTCAGGGGGTCGGCTCCAGGGGAAGAAAGGCTTTCTCTCTCTGTCGGCTCTGGAGGAAGGTCCTTGTCATTGATCTTCCCCTGGTCAAGGTGCTTCTCAGGCGCAGGGACCCCGAGTCCAAAAGATGCGCTCTGCTCCTGATGCTGCTTTCTTGGTGGTATGAGGTCCCCAACTCTCTGCTTGCTTCCCTTTCCTTTTATCTCTTGAGATATAAAAAGTGGTGCAGGCCACAGCCCAGGGCAACTCCCTTAACCTTGGATCAGGGAGGTGACCTGATTAAGGGTGGTGTTACAATCCCACCCTAATCCTCTCGACATAAAATTACAATCACAAAATGGAGGACAACCACACAATACTGGGAATCATGGCCTAACCAAATTGACACATATTTTTGGGGGGACACAATTCAATCCATGACAACATGCAATGTTTGAGCAGAGACCTGTTTGAAATTAGGAAAGAAAAAAAAAAAGCCATGCAGATCTTTGAAAGAAAAGCAGTATAGGCAGAGGGCACAGTAAGTGAGAGAATCTTTGTGGTATTCAAATAACAGCAAGGGGAAACAGTATGACCAGAACCCAGGAAGCAAGAGGAAGGGTGTTTGAAGATGATTTCAGAAATATAGTAGGGACTAGATCTTGTACAGAGGGCTTGTGGGGCATGGTAAGGATTTTAGATTTTCTTCTATATTGTTAATGTTAGCTGCGGTCGAGTCAATTCCAACTCATGGTGACCCCATGTGTACAGAGTAGAACTGCTCCATAGGGTTTTCAAGGCTGTAAACTTTCAGAAGCAGATCTCCAGGCTTATCTTCTGAGGCGCCTCTGGGTGGGTTTAAACCTTGGCTAGGAGTTGAGTGCTTAACCGTTTACACCACCCAGGGACCTACTCTATTATGCTAGTATGATTGTAACCAATTAAAATGTAGACTTTTATAATAAATATTTTATTTTTGCTCTTCGCATGACAATTTTTAGCTGCCGGAAGAAAGTAATTGTGACACAACTGACCATTATCATGAAACATGAAGGGTGTATTCTGATAGGCTCCAGTATATTCTAGCAACTTAACTATCAAATTTCAAAACAGTGTTGGCCTTGGCCTGAACTAACAAGATGTATCAGTCCCTTCACCTAAACCACACAACTGAGTATTTCCTTCTGTGTCTGCGTATGTAGAATCTGTTCTGTATGTTAGTAGTATGTTAGTAGTATCGCTGATGTACTCTGATACTCCCACAGGATAACCTTGATCCTCAGTGATCAGGGAGACTAGGAATTGTATAATGAGAATCCACACAAAGTTGAAAAGCCTTGTTTGCTCTCTAGAGTGTGAGCTAGTAGTACATGGATGAATTAAAGTTTCACCTCCCCTGCTGGTCCCTGTTAATTCTGACTCTAAAAAGCTGAAGAAGGTTTATCTAATGGGGATAGAAGAAATAGACTTAAAAATAATGGTTGGCTTATTAAAGCTTGCAACATGTGTGCTAAGAGTTGCTAAGACTACGCAAGAATTGGGGGGGGGAAAAAACCTTGTAAGAGAGTAGGAAGTTGCATTTCAAGCCAGATGTTTCTATGTTAAAAATAAAGGTCAAATCCTAGAACATGAAAGATAGCATTTTAATGGCTTTGAAACTGTGTAATTGGTAGAATTGTCTTGAGAAAATCAGTGATACAGAGAAACATAATGCAAGTTTATTAGGACATGGTTTATTTCTTTTCACATTAGTTCCTCCCCCTACTATGTAAATGTAAATATTTTACTTTTTCATACCCATCGAAGTAAAACCATCCAAGGTCCATATATACGTGTGTGTATACTTTGTATACATATATATATATAGTATACCTTAGTCCGTGTCCCTTTGAACAGGAAAAAGAATAAAATATGCATTTAAGATGTCATCTCTGTTCATTTCCCCATGTTCCTTCATTTTTTTTCTTTTCACATACAAATTAAAATGTTCTAAATGACAAAAGAAAATTTTAATTGTGGGAAATTCAAAACAAAATGTGAACTGAATTCTTGATTTCAGAATCTTAACTGTTACTTAAAATAGAACATGTTATACCCCTTTCAAGAAAGCACTTGCTAAGTTAATTTGATTTCAGTGTAGAAATTTCTGAAATACTTTGAGTAGATAAGGATAATCTAGAAATAAGAACTTGAGCAAAGGAATGGTCAAAGTTCCTTGAAATCAACAAGTTTGAACTTTGCTTATAGAAGAACAATTTTAGATTTGAAGACATCTATCCATGGTCCTGGTGGCATAGTGGTTAAGAGCTATGGCTGCTAACCAAAAGGTTGGCAGTTCGAATCCACCAGGCGCTCCTTGGAAACTCTATGGGGCAGTTCTCCTCTGTCCTATAGGGTCTCTATGAGTTGGAATTGACTCAACAGCAGTGGGCTTTTTGTTTTTAATCCATGGTCCAATAAACTATTGTGAAAGAGGTGGTTACTGCAGAATGGCACAGTGAGAAAGAGCACCAGAGTTGGCAACAGAAGGCTTGGATTCCAATTCTTTGTTATTAGTGAGATGATTGACCTCTGGCAAGTCACTAACCTCACTGTAATTTGGGTTCCTTACTGGCGCAGTGGTTTAGAGCTCAGCTGCTAATCAAAAAAATGTCGGCAGTTTGAATCCACTAGGTGCTCCTTGGAAACCCTACGGGGCAGCTCTACTCTGTCCTGTAGGGTCACTATGAGTCGGAATCCACTTGACAGTAATGAGCTTTATTATTTGTTTCTTTTTTTAAAACTAAGAAGCCCTGGTGGCACAATGGTTAAGAGCTCTGTCCTATACTGTTGCTCTGAGTGAGAATCGACTCAACAGCACGACAACAACACATTAAAATTGGGCTGTGTGAAAATAATAGAAAACATGTCATCATTTTAAAATGTGGAAAATGTTTTATTTTTAGACATCACCAATGCTATCAATGACATGTATTTAGATACCTGCCGGTTGATTCAGATTCAACTCATCTATGCAGATAACATATATAGGCCACATATACTACTTATGTTCCTTATTTTGAATGTGAAAGGACTAGGCAAAGTTGTAAATTCCATCACTGGAGAAAGTTAAATACCTTTAATGAAATTACAAATCAGTCTTATCAATTATAATTTTACATCTCAATTTGCTTTATCTTTGGTTCCAAACCAAACCAAACCCGAGTTGCTGTCAAGTTGATTCCAACTCCTGGTAACCCTATGTATTACACAGGAAAGCTGCTGCATAGGATTTTCTTTGATTTTGCGAAATAAGATCTCCAGGCCTTTCTTCTGCAATGCTACTGGGTAGATTCAAACTGTCAGCCTTTAGGTTTGTAGTCTAGTGCAAAGCATTTGCACCACCCAGGGACCCTGTCTTTTTCAGGCATAGGTAAAATTTACAGGAAGGAGCTCCGATAGTACAGTGGTTAAGTGCCTGGCTGGTAACTAAAAGGCTGGTGGTTTGAACCCACCAGCAGCTCCTCGGGAAAAAAGACCTGGTGATCTGCTCCCATAAAGATAAAGAGCCTAGAAAATCCTGTGGAGCAGTTCCCATAAAGATAAAGAGCCTAGAAAATCCTGTGGAGTAGGGTCGCTATGAGTCAGAATCAACTTGATGGCACCCAACAACAGCACTCACACTCCTAAGTGAAAATCGGTCACTCAACCTAGAAATTTACAAAATTTGCATACAATAGTCATTTCTGCCCTTTGGTTTATCTCAAGTGTAATCCTTTTCTGTCATAAATTTTCATGGAAATTAATATATGCTACTGATTCCTTGCTAATCTTCTGTAGCTAAAGCTGAACTTGCTATGTGTTTAGTGGAAAAATAAAATCAAAAGTCACTACCTATGACTTTTTTTTTCCGAAGTAGAACAATGTATTTTATTAAGCCCTTATTTTTTAGAGATTTCAAGTAGTGACACATAGGAGGTAGATGATATAGACTCTATAACAGGACAAAGCAAGTAGGTAGTTAACGTTTCTTGCTTTTCTTTAACCTTATTTTGTTGGTGATGCTTTACCCATATTTTTTCAAAGAATGCAATAAAGAGTGATAGATGGTTTGATGATATGTAGACTGGACTACTGTCAGGAAAGCTGTGGTCCCATCTAGACTAGCCCACTAGTCTGCATGTCTTAAAAATAAGCACAGCAAAACTTGCAGTTATCAACCTCATGGAAATAGCTGCAAGAAAAAAAATGAGGTAAGCCATGCCTCTGTCAGTTTGTGACACTGTGGTGGCTTGCGTGTTTACTGTAATGCTGGAAGCTATGCCACCAGTAGTTCAAATACCAGCAGGGTCACCCATGGTGGACAGGTTTCAGCAGAGCTTCCAGAATAGGTAGAAGGACCTGGCAGTCTACTTCTGAAAAAACTGGCCAGTGAAAACCTTATGAATAGCAGTGGAACATGGCGCAGGGAGGGCAGCTTTTCTTTCTTTTGTATATAGGATTGTTATGAGTCAGAACCAACTTGACAGCACCTAACAACAAGAAGTTACTGGAAAATCTTTTATTTATTTATTTTCAGTGGAGAAAGGAATGTTTATTCAATAAATGATACTGGGGACATTAATTGCCAATGTGGGATATATTAAAATGAGACGGAGGTCTGGTATAAAATAATAATTAAAAGAAAGAAGAAAAAAAAGAAATAAATGCTTTACCGATCTATAGAGTGAATATATTCTGAATCTTTTCTTTTGTCTCTTTTTTTTAATAATTTTTATTGTGCTTTAAGTGAAAGTTTACAAATCAAGTCAGTCTCTCACACAAAAACTCATATACACCTTCCTATACACTCCCAATTACTCTCCCCCTAATGCCCCTAATGAGACAGCCCGCTCTCTCCCTCCACTCTCTCTTTTCCTGTCCATTTCGCCAGCTTCTAACCCCCACCACCCTCTCATCTCCCCTCCAGGCAGGAGATGCCAACATAGTCTCAAGTGTCCATATGATCCAAAAAAACTCACTCCTCACCAGCATCCCTCTCCAACCCCTTGTCCAGTCCAATCCATGTCTGATGAGTTGTCTTCGGGAATAGTTCCTGTCCTGGGCCAACAGAAGGCCTGGGGGCCATGACCACTGGGGTCCTTCCAGTCTCAGTGAAACCATTAAGTCTGGTCTTTTTACTAGAATTTGGGGTTTGCATCCCACTGCTCTTCTGCTCCCTCAGGGGTTCTCTGTTGTGTTCCCTGTCAGGAGAGTCATCGGTTGTAGTGAGCACCATCTAGTTCTTCTGGTCTCAGGATGATGTAGTCACTGGTTCATGTGACCCTTTCTGTCTCTTGGGCTCATAATTGCCTTGTGTCCTTGGCTTTCTTCATTCTCCTTTGATCCAGGTGGGTTCAGACCAATTGATGCATCTTAGATGGCTGCTTGGTAGCTTTTAAGACCCCAGATGCCACTCTTCAAAGTGGGATGCAGAATGTTTTCTTAATAGATTTTATTATGCCAATTGACTTAGAGACCCCCTGAAACCATGGTCCCCACACCCCTGCCCCTGCTACGCTGTCCTTCAAAGCATTCAGTTTATTCGGGAAACTTCTTTGCTTTTGGTTTAGTCCAGTTGTGCTGACCTCCCCTGTATTGTGTGTGTGTTGTCGTTGCCTTCACCTAAAGTAGTTCTTATCTACTATCTAATTAGTGAATACCGCTCTCCCACCCTCCCTCCCTCCCCCCCCAGTAACCACAAAAGGATGTTTTCTTCTCAGTTTAAACTATTTCTCAAGTTCTTATAAGAGTGGTCTTACACAATATTTGTCCTTTTGCAACTGACTAATTTCACTCAGCGTAATGCCTTCCAGGTTCCTCCATGTTATGAAATATTTCACAAATTCCTCACTGTTCTTTATCCATGTGTAGTATTCCATTGTGTGAATATACCACAATTTATCCATTCATCTGTTGATGGGCACCTTGGTTGCTTCCATCTTTTTGCTATTGTAAACAGTGCTGCAATAAACATGGGTGTACATGTATCTGTTCGTGTAAATGCCCTTATTTCTCTAGAATATATTCCAAGGAGTGGGATTGCTGGATTGTATGGTAGTTCTATTTCTAACTTTTTAAGTAAGCGCCAAATCAATTTCCAACGTGTTTGTACCATTTGACATTCCCACCAGCAGTGTAGAAGTGTTCCAATCTCTCCACAGCCTCTCCAGAATTCATTATTTTGTGTTTTTTGGATTAATGCCAGCCTTGTTGGAGTGAGATGAAATCTCATTGTAGTTTTGATCTGCATTTCTCTAATGGCTAATGATTGTGAACATTTCCTCATGTATCTGTTAGCTACCTGAGTGTCTTCTTTAGTGAAGTGTCTGTTCATATCTCTTGCCCATTTTTTAATTGGGTTATTTGTCTTTTTGCAGTTGAGTTTTTGCAGTATCACGTAGATTTTAGAGATCAGAAATGTCATAGCTAAAAACTTTTTCCCAGTCTGTAGGTAGTCTTTCAACTCTTTTGGTGAAGTCTTTGGATGAGCATAAGTGTTTGATTTTTAGGAGCTCCCAGTTATCTAGTTTTTCTTCTACATTCTTTATAATGTTTTCTACACTGTTTATGCCATGTATTAGGTCTCCTAATGTCCCTATTTTTTTCTTCCAAGATCTTTATCATTTTAGATTTTATATTTAGGTCTTTGATCCATTTTGAGTTTGTTTTTGAGCATACAGTGAGGTATGGGTCTTGTTTCATTTTTTTGCAGATGGATATCCAGTTATGCCAGCATCATTTGTTAAAAAGACTGTTTTTTCTCCATTTAAAAGTTTTGGGGCCTTTGTCAAATATCAACTGCTCATATGTGAATGGATTTATGTCTGGATTCTCAATTCTGCTCCATTGGTCCATGTATCTGTTGTTGTACCAGTACCAGGCTGTTTTGACTACTGTGGTGGTATTATAGGTTCTAAAATCAGTAAAGTAAGGCCTCCCACTTTGTTCTTCTTTTTCAGTAAGGTCTTATTCATCTGGGGCCTCTTTCCCTTCCATATGAAATTGGTGATTTGTTTCTCCATCTCATTAAAGAATGTCGTTAGGATTTGGATCAGAATTGCATTAAATCTATAGATCACTTTTGGTAGAATAGACATTTTTATAATGTTAAGTCTTCTTATCCATGAGCAAGGTATGTTCTTCCACTTATGTAAGTCTGTTTTGGCTTCTTGCAGAAGTGTATTGTGGTTTTCTTTGTTTAAGTCTTTTACATCTCTGGTAAGATTTATTCCTAAGTATTTTATCTTCTTGGGGGCTACTGTAAATGGCATTGATTTGGTGATTTCCTCTTCGATGTTCTTTTTGTTGGTGTAGATGAATCCAACTGATTTTTGTATGTTTATCTTGCATCCTGATACTCTGCTGAACTCTTCTACTAGTTTCAGTAGTTTTCTGGAGGATTCCTTAGGGTTTTCTGTGTATAAGATCATGTCATCTGCAAATAGAGATACTTTTACTTCTTCCTTGCCAATCTGGATGCCCTTTATTTCTTTATCTAGCCAAATTGCTCTGGCTGGGACTTCCAGCACAATGTTGAATAGGAATGGTGATAAAGGGCATCCTTGTCTGGTTCCCAACCTCAGTGGGAATGTTTTCAGACTCCCTCCATTTAGGTGATGTTGGCTATTGGCTTTGTATAAATGCCCTTTATTATGTTGAGAAATTTTCCTTCTATTCCTATTTTGCTGAGAGTTTTTATCATGAATGTGTGTTGAACTTTGTCAAATGCCTTTTCTGCATCAATTGATAAAATCATGTGATTCTTGTCTTTTGTTTTATTTAGGTGGTGGATTACATTAATTGTTTTTCTAATGTTGAACCATCCCTGCATACCTGGTATGAATCCCACTTGGTCATGGTGAATTATTTTTTGGTTATGTTGTTGAATTCTATTGGCTAGAATTTTGTTGAGGATTTTTGCATCTACATTCATGAGGGATATAGGTCTATAATTTTCTTTTCTTGCTGTGTCTTTACCTGGTTTCGGTATCAGGGATATGGTGGCTTCATAGAATGAGTTTGGTAGTGTTCCATCCTTTTCTATGCTGTGAAATACCTTTAGTAGTAGTGGTGTTAACTCTTCTTTGAAAGTTTGGTAGAAGTCTGCAGTGAAGCCATCCAGACCAGGGCTTTTTTTTTTTTTGCTGGGAGTTTTTTGATTACCTTTTCAATCTCTTCTTTAGTTATGGGTCTGTTTAGTTGTTCTACCTCTGTTTGTGTTAGTTTAGGTGGGTAGTGTGTTTCTAGGAATTCATCCATTTCTTCTAGGTTTTCAAATTTGTTTTAGTTTTTCATAGTAATCTGATATGATTCTTTTAATTTCAGTTGGGTCTGTTGTAATATCGCCCCTCTCATTTCTTATTTGGGTTATTTGCTTCCTCTCCTGTTTTTCTTTTGTCAGTTTGGCCAGTGGTTTATCAATTTTCTTGAGTTTTTCGAAAAATCACTTATGGTCTTGTTAATTCTTTCAATTGGTTTTCTGTTTTCTATTTCATTTAGTTCAGCTCTAATTTTTATTATTTGTTTTCTTCTGGTGCCTGTGGGTTTCTTTTGTTGCTCTCTTTCTTTTCGTTCAAGCTGTAGGAATAGTTCTTTGATTTTGGCCCTTCCTTCTTTTCGGATGTGTGCATTTATTGATATAAATTGGCCTCTGAGCACTGCTTTTGCTGTGTCCCAAAGGTTCTGATAGGAAGTGTTTTCATTCTCATTGGAGTCTATGAATTTCTTTATTCCATGCTTAATGTCTTCTATAATCCAGTCTTTTTTGAGCAGGGTATTGTTCAGTTTCCAAGTGTTTGATTTCTTTTCCCTGCTCTTCCTGTTATTGATTTGTACTTTTATGGCCTTATGGTCAGAGAAGATGCTTTGTAATATTTCAATGTTTTGGATTCTGCTAAGGCTTGCTTTATGACCTATTATGTGGTTGATTCTAGAGAATGTTCCACATGCACTAGAAAAGAAAGTATAGTTGGTTGTTCTTGGGTGGAGTGTTCTGTATATGTCTACAAGGTCAAGTTGGTTGATTGTGGCATTTAGATCTTCCGTGTCTTTATTGAGCTTCTTTCTGGATGTCCTGTCCATCACCGAAAGTGGTGTGTTGAAGTCTCCTACTATTATTGTGGAGCTGTCTATCTCACTTTTCAATGCTGTTAGAGTTTGTTTTATGTATCTTGCTGCCCTGTCATTGGGTCCGTAAATATTTAATATGGTTATATCTTCCTGGTGTACTGTCCCTTTAATCATTATATAGTGTCCTTCCTTATCCTTTCTGATGGATTTAACTTTAAAGTCTATTTTGTCAGAAATTAATATTGCCACTCCTGTTCTATTTTGATTGTTGTTTGCTTGATATATTTTTTTTCATCCTTTGAGTTTTAGTTTGTGTCTCTAAGTCTAAGGTGTGTGTCTTGTAGGCAGCGTATAGACGGATCTTGTTTTCTAATCCATTCTGCCACTCTCTGTCTCTTTATTGGTGCATTTAGTCCATTTACATTCAGGGTAATTATGGATAGGTATGAATTTAGTGCTATCATTTTGATGTCTTTTTTGTGTGCTGACAAAATCTTTTATTTTTAAGAAGAAATGCAATTTGCTGTTTTTTACTATATTAGAAATTCTCTCTTATGTTTTGATTTATATTAAACTTAAAAAATGTAAACGACTCTTGCTAGTTTGCTTTGAGGCCTGTCTCTGATACCAGAAACTTGAAGGAGTGCCCCAATCCATATTTTCTGAAATGTACTACGAGGCAGGAACTCTTCTAGGTGCAGGGATACCTGGTGATCAAGACGAACGAGTTCTCCTGGAAGATTTTATCTGTGGGGTAGACAAACCCTATGCAATTAAGTAAGCAAATAATATTTTCTCAGGTGTAGATAAGTGCCATGAAGAAAAGTAAAG
Organism: Elephas maximus indicus; assembly: GCF_024166365.1. Classification (NCBI taxonomy): domain Eukaryota; kingdom Metazoa; phylum Chordata; class Mammalia; order Proboscidea; family Elephantidae; genus Elephas; species Elephas maximus. The sequence goes on along the minus strand of NC_064846.1, from coordinate 148,312,572 downwards.
CAGGCTAAGTGAATAGATAGTGTGGGTGAGGTGGGAGGGACTTTCATAGAGGCTGGTAAGAAAAAATCTCTCTGAGGTGACTTATGAGCTGAGACTGAATGTTGAGATAACAGTGGAGCTATGTAAAGGTCTGAGAGACAAACATCCCAGGCAGAGGAAATAAAAGGACATAGGCTCCTGAGGCCTGAAAGAGCTTAGCAAGATGGAGGACCGTGAGAGTCACTGGGCTGGACTGAAGTAAAGGGGGAGAGAACATCAATCAGGGTGAAGAGACAGCCAGGGCCCAGAACATACAAGGCCTTGCAAGCCATGACAAGGAGTTTGAATTTTATTCTCAGTACAAAGGATAGGCAGGTTGTTAACACAAATTTTGTCAAAAAGACAGAATGGGTTGAGGGCAGGGTTACTCAGCACATTATCTGGAAGATTTTGGCCCAAATTCTCTACAGATGTTTCTTGCTCTCCCAAAGTTTCCCACTCTTGAGTGGCCAAAATCTCAGTCTCACTCTGTATGTCTCTCCCTGTCTCTCTAAAAAGAGTGAAACTGCTATGTTGATTTCCCTTGAATACCATTCTCTTCGTCATTCAGGGACACCTATTCTCAGCCTTCCTCACTGGGATAGCCTTTTGGGAATATAATTTCTCTTCTCTGCTCCTTCTCCAATGGGGATCATCACCACATTCCCCCTGACACTGCCTCCCCCCCCCAAAAAAAAAGGGAAAAATATTCTGGCAAATAAAATTCTTTCATTCTGCACACCATCTGTCTACCTGTACCAAAGGGCACAATATTTATTTGTCCATCCAGAAGCACTATTCACAGTCTCATGGCCTCTCTCCTTTGGGTTTTTCTTAAGGGCTTCTGGATGCTTCCAGGTTAAGCTTGGCCATGTAGTTCAAAATTGGTCCATCTGTTTTAGGACCCAGGACATAGGAACTGTCTGTACTAAATCTTCTTATTAGGGTTTAATGGTGACCCCACCAAGACCCTTCTAAGGAGCAAGAAGATGTGATTACTGGATGAAAGGCCTCATGGTGGAAGGCTGCCATAAGTGATATGATGGCCAACCATTCTCTCCCCTGTTGGAATATGTAAGACCTGGGATGTGAAGCAACTGTGGAGGGAAGGGTGGGAATATGGTTACCTTCCAGAGGGAATTCACATTCTCACTGCTCATTGAGGTCATGCTCCTTGGGGGCAATCTGGATTCAAGCAGCTGAGGTTAGCCTCATTCCCACAGTGTTTTCAGTTGGCCCTGCATCCTCTTTTTCTTTTTCAGTCTTGAGCAGCTTCACAGACAGTGAAAAAGCAGCTCATGTTCTTCTGTTCGATTATGCCTATGATAGTTCAAAAATAGTTGACTATTAATTGCTCCCATTATAACTTAATCTGGAACTTCTGACCTTTCAAACTTGGTATGCTGTGCCATCCTGAATAGCCCTTCATGATCGTTCTTCCAAGGATTTACATATTGTGATCATTAAGGTTGTGTGTCAATTTGACTGGGCCATGATTTTCAGTGGTTTGGCAGTTATGATGTAGTTTGGCAGTCATATGATGATGTGATCACTTCCATGATGAGATTTGATATAATCCAATCACCTCCATGATGGTATGTGGTGTGAGCAGCCAATCAGTTGAATGGGAATTTCCTTGAGGATGTGCCCTGCATCCGATATAGGCAGACTCTCTGCCAAGGCTTGAGGGCTTTTGCTCGCTCTGGATCCTGCAGCTGGCTCCTGTTCATCTGACCTCTTGTTCTTGGGACTTGAGCTAGCAGTTTACTTGGAGTTTTGCCTGCCAATCTTGGGACTCAACGGTCTCTGAAGCCTGTGAGCAAGAGCCCTGCTGTCTGACCTGGCAATCTTGGATTCATCAGCCTCTGTGGCTACATGAATCAGGAGAAGCCTCCAGCCTGACCCACAGGCTTGGGACGTTCTAGCCTCTGCAACTGTGTGAGCCATTTCCTTGATATAAATCTCTCTATATAGATATTTATATGTTTTACTGGTTTTGCTTCTCTAGAGAACGCAACCTAAGACACATGTAGACCAGGAACCTTCCTCTTCTTTTCCTTCATTATGAAATGAGGTTAGGAATTTGACATCTGAGACTCATTATCTGTCCATATGACCATGCTCCATTGATCTAAGTCAGTGAGAAAAGGTGCCATTGAAACTTAATTTTTATTAGTGCCTCGTGGGAAGGTAGGGAGGCTGCCTAAAGAAAAATCTATAGACTCTCTTGCATAGGCCTGTCTTAGTGTTTTTAACTTTAAAATCATCTCGACCCATATTTTTGTAACTCTCTAATTGTATTCTCAAAATCGTCAGGGCTCCTATATGATTTATTATAGCCAGAACACCGAACCCGTTGCCGTCCAGTCAATTCCAACTCATGATGACCCCATGTGTTACAGAGCTGAGCCCCATAGGGTTTCCTTCACTGTAATCTTTATGGAAACAGATCACCAGGCATTTTTTCCATGGCTCCACTGGGTGAGTTCAAACCGTCTACCCCTAAAAATTCTCTGCCTGTTAATGCGCCCACAAAAACCAAAAGCCACAACTCCAGAAGGCCAAGAAAGCCAACTCCAAGAATTCCAGAAGACCACTGAAATAAAGTATATTTTTATAAGAGATTTCATGGAGGGTTTTAATATGTGCATCTTTCAGAAATTATCTTAAGAATCTGTTAGACGTCTATTGCTCTTCCCAACGTCTTCTGTTCAAAGAAGTTGCTAAAATTTCTTGCCTTCTCTTTTACCCATACCTTTCCAAGTTTACACCCTTTGTCTCTGCACAGTGATGCTAGGTCACACCGTGATCTGTACAAAGGTCACCCCTGATATGCAATAGTCCCACGGCTGCCATGGGTCCTTTTCTGCTTTAATTGTTTTTCTTGTGGGCTCTATCTCATATTCCCTCCCACCACCCCCACACCCATAATTCTGGTAAATAAAAATTTTAAAATAATAAAAATAAGGAAGCCTTTCTTGGCCATGACTTAATGCTAGCAAAAGATTCAGCTAAATTCAACAAATATGTAAAACTGCCTACTTGATATTATGGACTGCAATAACCAGAATAACACATTATAGCCAACCAAGTCTTTAAAACAGTTAGGCTCTTAAAATGTTTTAACAGGAGATGCTGGAATCAGTTCAAACTCACAGAGAAGCTACTCTTTGGCAGTTTTCCCACAGACCCAGGTACCACTCCTCAGGTTTACCACAATGAAAACATAAATGAATCTGTTCGCTTAGGGGCGGCCAAGCTGTGAAGAAGTGATGAATGCTAAGCCAGCTTGCCAGAAACTGATTTGTAAACCAGAGTGTTGATTCATTAAATGAAATGGGAGATGAATCTGGTAAGATAACCAGCATCAATCATTTGAACAGGGCACTCCCTCTTAATGAATAAGTCCATTGAAGAGACTAAATTGCAGATCAGAAGAGCTCTTGATTCAGAAAATTAGGGAGAAGAGAAAGGAATGGTAAGGCACATTCTCTCAAATCCACACAGCTCAGACCATTAGCCTCCTGCTCCCCCCATTCTGGGGGTATTGCAGTCTGAAAGTCTGGCAGCTGATACTGGAATGATGTCATTCTCAGGAAGTTCTTGCCCTTCAACTGACTTTTGTCTCTTCCTCGTTCAAACCACCAGCCTTTTCTTGGGACAACAATGCCCTGACATTGTGACAAAGATTTAGGTCAGAGTTTATCTTGCAATAATGACAGTTATTCTCCTGTGGACTTTAGGAGACAAACTAGTAAAGCGATTTGGGAAGCACCTTAAACTCATCAGCCACCCTTTATATAAACGGTCTTATACAGTGAGTTATCTCAACAGATGAATAACCTTATCTGTTTCAGCTTAATGCTTATTAGCTTTAATTTTCAAGAGGTGACAGTTTTTCCCGTTCAATTTAGCAACTCCTTACTGAGCTCCTCGAGAGCAAGAAAACTCTCCAGAGGAAATAGAAATGAGGGAGGCCACCCTCTATGGAAGAAGCTTAGAGTCAGGTTCAAGCAACACCACTACCAACAAGTGCAAATTATTATAGTACAGAATTAGGAGATCATACAAGAGAGTCTGTTTTATAAAATGAAGCAATCGTGCCCGAGCATGCAAATCAGGTGGCTTTTGAACTGGAACTTCTTGGAATGTGGAAACCCCAGGAGAGATGCTCTGAGCAGTTGAAAAGATCACGGTGAGCCCCAACCTGGAGGGAGAAAAGCCCCAGGCAAGTTCAGAGGCAAATGATGGAATGAAGCCTATTTGAAAACTGTAAGGAGGACCTGTCGAAGTCCTGAGCTGCCAATTAAAAATTTAAAAAAACAAAACCTAAACTAAAAAAAATTCCATCCCTAGTAACCACAACTGATTAAGTTAGGTGTTGTATTTTTCTTTACTTTTCTGGGTAAGCCTTACATTTCAAAAGCCAGGATAATGAAAAGTGTATTAAGAAACTAAGCATAACATTAGCAGAAACTTGATGATAAGCCTTTTTCAGATAGTGACCTGTCATCAATTGCTATTCCATATTTAACCATTTGTTTCCGATGATGTGTTCTTAGTAAGTAGAAACATGCAAAATTAATATAAAGCCTTTAATTTCTGAACTTTTGGCATATTCACACCTTCTCTGGGGTACCTGGTTATGTGTCAATTTCTTTCTGTTTTATGATTTCACTCAGAGGCTCTATCTTCTGTAGAATGGTAATTGCTGAGAAATCAGTAGCTAATAAGAAGACACTTTGAACTAAATGACATGATTGTGTTTAATTCATGACTTTCTAACTAATGGAAAAAAGGATAACGTCCTCATCTATGGCCTGTAAGCAATGGAAAGGAATACCACTATATCTAGCTTATAGTTTTTTTTTTTTTTCTGAGTTCTCTCTCATCCTCCTTCTACATTTTTGAGGAATAAAAGATGACTTTTCTGGCTTCTCATAAATTGCCCTGAAATGTTTCTACAGTTAGTGAGAGCTGCCTTCCATTTACTTCCATTACTTACATACCGTTCAGGCTTTTTGACTGGCTTAAGCAGCTTACAACAGGGGGAAGAAAGTGACATTATCAAAGACTCCCATGTGGCTTTTACTTTATACTGTCTTCGAAGAACACAACCCCATACATACCTCAGCACTGAGGGGCATGAAGAAGGAGTGACCACAGCTGGGTGACTTTAACCCATGGGGACAAGGGCTTTTTAAGATGAAGTAGGAAAGGTGTTGACGAGGTAAGAGCAACAAATGAGGAATAAATGATCCGTATGATATTTTTTTCTTGTAAATCATCCTTTGTTCAGCTAAAATTGCAGAAGTATTGGAAGAATACTGTTCCATGGATCATTAGAATCAGCACACCACCCAAGGGCAGGACTGTGGGCTGGCCTGGCTCTGGAGTCAGATAGCCACACTTGAATCCCACCTCCCCTTCTTACTAACTGTGACTTTGGGCAAGTGACTTCTTTACCTTTAGATTGTTTTTCTCACTTATCCAAAGGAGATATTAATATGAGTCAAAATTGACTCGATGGCAACAGGTTTGTTTTGTTTTGGTTTGGTTTTTAGTATTGCAGTAGGTCCCTGGCCAGTGCAAATGGTTTGCACTTGACAACTAACCTAAAGTACCACCCAGTGGCACTGAGAAAGAAAGGCCTGGCAATCTGCTTCCATGAGGATGACAGCCAAGAAAACCCTATGGAACAGTTCTGCTCTGTAATACATGGGTCGCCATGAGTCGGAATCAAATCCACAGCAATGGGTTTAGATTGGTTAGGTATGGTTGTTTTTGTTAGATGCTGTCAAGTCAGTTCCGACTCATAGCCACCCTATGTACAACAGAACAAAACACTGCCCAGTCCTGCACCATCCTCACAATAGTTGTTATACTTGAATCCTTTTTTGCAGCCACTGTGTCAATCCATCTTGTTGAGGGTCTTCCTCTTTTTTACTGACACTCTACGCAAATAAGCATGATGTCCTCCAAGGACTGGTCCCGCCTATGACATGTCCAAAGTACATAAGATGTCTTGCCATCCTTGTTTCTCAGGAGCATTATGGCTGTACTTCTTCCAAGACAGATTTGTTCATTCTTCTGGCAGTCCATGGCGTATTCAGCATTTCTTCACCAACACTATAATTCAAAGGCATCCATTCTATTTTGGTGTTCCTTATTCGTTGTCCAGTTTTTGAATACACATGAGGTGATTGAAAATAACACGGCTTGTGTCAGGAGCACCTTAGTCTTCAAGGTGACATCTTTGTTTTTTAACACTTTAAAGAAGTCTTTTGCAGCAAATTTGCCAGATGTAATTCTTCATTTGATTTCTTGACTGCTGCTTCCATGGGCATTGACTGTGGATCCAAGTAAAATGAAATCCTTGTCAACTTCCATCTTTTCCCCATTTATCATGATGCTGCTTATTGGTCCAGCTGTGAAGATATTTTTTTCTTTATGTTGAGGTGTAGTCCATACTGGAGGCTGTAGTCTTTGATCTTCGTCAGTAAGTGCTTCAAGTCCTCTTCACTTTCAGCAAGCAAGGTTGTGTCATCTGCATAACACAGGTTATTAATGAGTCTTCTTCCAGTTCTGATGCCCCGTTCTTCTTCATATAGTTCCGCTTCTCAGATTATTTGCTCAGCATACGGAATGAATAAGTATAGTGAAAGGATACAACCCTGACATACACCTTTCGTGATTTTAAACCACACAGTATCCCCTTGTTCTGTTAGAATGACTGCCTCTTGGTCTATGCATGAGTTTCTCATGAGCATAATTAAGCGTCCTGGAATTCCCATTCTTTACAATGTTATCCATAATTTGTTATGATCCACACAGTCAAATGCCTTCTCATAGTCAATAAAACACAGGTAAACATCTTTCTGGTATTCTCTGCTTTCAGCCAGGATCCATCTGACATCAGCAACATCGCTGGTTCCAACTCCTCTTCTGAATTCTGCTTGAATTTCTGGCAGTTCCCTGTCATGAATGTACTGCTGCAACTGCTTTTGAATTATCTCAGAAAAATTTTCTTGCGTGTGATATTAATGATATTCTTTGATAATTTCCATTCTGGAATCACCTTTCTTCGGAATGGACACAAATATGGATCCCTTCAGTCGGTTGGCCAGGTAGCTGTCTTCCAAATTTCTTGGCATAGATGAGTGAGCACTTCCAGTGCTGCATCTGTTAGTTGAAACTTCTCACTTAGTATTCCATCAATTCCTGGAGACTGGTTTGGCCAATGCCTTCAGTGCAGCTTGGATTTCCTCCTTCAGTACCATCAGTTCTTGATTATATGCTACTTCCTGAAATGGCTGAATGTTGACTAATTCTTTTTGGTACAGTGACTGCATGTATTCCTTCCATCTTTTTTTTTTTTATGCTTCTTGTGTTGTTCACTATTTTGCCCATAGAATCCTTCAGAATTGCAACTTGAGGCTTGATTTTTCTTCCGTTGTTTCAGCTTGAGAAATGCCGAGTGTGTTCTTCCCTTTTTGGTTTTCTAACTCAAGGTTTTGCACATTTCATTATAATACTTTACTTTTTTTTTCTGGAGCCACTTAGAAATCTCCTGTTCAGCTCTTTTACGTCATTGTTTCTTCCATTCACTTTGGCTGCTCTATGTTCAAGAGCAAGCTTCAGAGTCTCTTCTGACATCCGTTTTGGTCTTTTCTGTCTTCTAAATGACCTTTTGCTTTCTTCAAGTATGATGTCCTTGATGTTATTCCACAACTCGCCAGATCTTTGGTCATTAATGTCCAATGAGTTCAGTCTATTCTTGAGATGGTCTCTAAATTCAGGTGGGATATACTCAAGGTCGTATTTTAGGTCTCATGGACTTGTTTTAATTTTTTTCAGCTTCAACAAGAACTTGCATATGAGCAATTAATGATCTGTTCCAAAGTTGGCCACTGGCCCTGTTCTCACTGATGATATTGAGCTTCTCCATCGTCTCTTTCCACAGATGTAGTCGATTTGATTCCTGTGTATTCCATCTGGCGAGGTCCACATGTACAGTTGCCATTTAAGTATTTAAATTGAAAAACGGTTCAGGGGTCCCTCAGTATCTGCAAGGGATTGGTTCCAGACCCCACCCGCCCCCCATGGTACCAAAATTTGCAGATGCTGAAGTCTCTTATATAAAATGGTGTAGTGTTTGCATGTAACCTACACACGTCCTCCTGTATACTTTAAATCACCTCTAGATGGCTTGTAATACCTAATATAATGTAAATGCTGTGGAAATAGTCGTTACACTGTATTGTTTAGGGAATAATGACAAGATGCTAGGTGAACAATACTCAAACACTGAGTGCTGGAGACTGAGAGTCTGTAATGATGGAAGGCTACAGCAGGAGATGCCTACACATCACTTTATCCACATAGATTCAGCAGAATGCTTGGCACACCACAAATTCAAGCTTTGCTTTTTGGAATTTTCTTTTTAAATATTTTCGATCCATGGTATACAGAACCCTTGGATACGGAAGGCCGACGCTATTTGCAATGAAGAAGTCATTAATCTTGCAAAATTCTATCATGTGCTCTCTGGCATCATTTCTATAACCAAGACCATATTTTCCAACTACCCATCCTTCTTCTTTGTTTCCAACTTTCCCCTTTCATTCACCAGCAATTATCTATGCATATTGATTGCACGTTTGATCAATTTCCCAGACTGTAGAAGGTGGTAAAAATCTTCAATTTCTTCATCTTTGGCATTAGTGGTTGGTGCATAAATTTGAATGATAGTCATATTAACTGGTCTTCCTCGCAGGGATATGTATAGTATCTTATCACTGACAGCCTTGTGTATCAGGATAGATAGTGAAATGTTCTTTTTGACAATAAATGCAATGCCATTCCTCTTCAATTTTTCATTCCCGGCATAGTAGACCATATGATTGTCTGATTCAAAATGGCCAGTACCAGTCCATTTCAGCTCGCTAATGACTAGGATATCAATCTTCAACCGTTCCATTTAATTTTTGACAACTTCCAATTTTCCTTGATTCATACTTCATACATTCCATATTCCAATTATTAATGGATGTTTGCAGCTGTTTCTTCTACTTTTGAGTTGTGCCACATCAGCAAATGAAGGCCTTGATAACTTTACTCCAACCACCTCCTTAGGGTTGACTCTACTTTGAGGAGGCAGTTCTTCCCCAGTGATATTTTAAGTGCCTTCCAACCTGAGGGGCTCATCTTCCGGACAATATTCCACTGCTATCCATAAGGTTTTCACTGGTCAAATTTTTCAGAAATAGGCCTCCAGGTCCTTCTTCCTAGTCTGTCTTAGTATGGAAGCTCTGCTGAAATTTATTCACCATGGGTGAACCTGCTGGTATTTGAAATACCAGTGGCATCATCACAGCAACACAAAAACCACCACAGTAGGACAAACTGACAGACGAGTGGTGGTTGGTATGGCAGCACGATTAAATTATATGGTGTGTATAAAACATTAGCAAAATATCTGGCTTAGAGAAAACAAGAAATAAATGATAACTATTATTGAAAAAAAATTTTTTTATTGTTGAAAATGGGAGGTATTGTTTCTCTATATAAAAAAATCTATAGCACCTATTTATTCTGTGTGAGTGTTTGTGCACCTCTCTTTTTTAATCTCTCTTTGTAAACTATGGGACACCCATGGCTCTTATTGAGATGCCATTTAAACACACCCTACACCATACCCAGTGAAGAAATAGAGAAGAATTTAGAGAACTGGTATTTAAATCCTAAAGGGAAAATAGAAACCATTGAATCACTAAGACAGTAGAAGAATTTCCATCTTCTACCCCAGATAGTGAATTGCTGTCAGTAGGAGGGGTGTCCTTTCATTTTAGCGTAGGAGGATATTTCATTGCTCATTAATTTCTTAATGAGACAAATGGTCAGCATCTACTGGGATTCCTCTATGGAAGCATGGATAGTATGTTTGTATATGTGCATGCAGAAGTGCAGACACTCACGTGTACATACGCAATGGGAGAGAGACTGATTGATTAATTCTTATATCTTTATTCTGTTTTTACTCAGATCGCACTCACTAAGTGGGAATTTAAGAATTATTTTAGGGATGTTTAAGGTCTCTATAATTGGCTTAAGACTCTATGTAGAGATTCTGGGGCTTTGAACCCACCCACCAACTTTCTGGTGTGAAATAGGTATTTACACCAAGATATTATAGAGAAACCAGAGCCCTAGTGGCACAGTGGTTAAGCATTTGGCTGCTAGCCAAATGGTCAGCAGTTCAAATCCACCAGCCGCTCCTTGGAAACTCTATGGGGCAATTCTACTCTGTCCTATAGGGTCGCTATGGATCAGAATTGAGTCGACAGCAATGGGTTTGGTTTTTAGAAGGTGGAGTTTTAAGATGCAACGTTTTATGATTCCCTTTTTCCACAAGGGTAATTAATACTGCAACTGCAGTGAGGGATGGGGTGGTGTGGAAGTGGTGCTCTCAAAGTAATAATATCCCCTTAACCCAAATTTTTTATGTTTTGAATACCCAACTTTTGAATACCCAAATGGTAAGGTATTAAATGACTCCCACTGTCGCTGTATTATTCACCTATACCTTTTTGTGGATTCCTTGTGGAGGATTAAAGCACATAGTACAACATCTGCCTTATATAATTGCTCAGAAAATGGTAGAGATTATTATTTAATGGCTTCTGACAGTATCTGGGTCTCTCAGTCCACCAACACAGTGTTATTTTCTTGCTACCGCTACCTCCTGCGAAGCTGTTTTCAATTTTTGTGGGGTAGGGGGTCACAGACTCCCTGGGGAATTTGATGAAAACTACGTATCCTCTCTTAAAGAAAAGTGCCTATACCTACATGCATACAACATGCAGAAATTTCATACACAGTTTAGGAGATTCTCCTAGTCCACGAATTGGGCGTCTTTGCACTTCAGGTTAAGAGCCCTGGCACGATTTTGGAAACTGCTCTTTCATTTTTTGAGAAATATATTCTGAAATGGAACAGCCAGAATGCAAATAATGAAAATGTTCACACATTGCATAGAACATAACCAATGTCACTAAACAACTGGTGTAGAAATTGTCGAATCTGAACCTCAACTGCTGTGTAAACCTTTACCAAAAACACAATAAAATATTATTTAAAAAAGAAATATATTCCGAGTGCCTTAGATTTGATTTTAGAAAACAGTATCAGTGAACACATTTCAAGCCACTGCCCTGAATGAACCCCTTCTCTTTGGTCTTGAGATAGAGCCCTGCATCTCTGATGCTCTGCGTACAGATTGAATAAGCATGGCGAAAGGATACACCACTGATGCACACTTTTCCTGATTTTAAACACGCAGTATTCCCTTGTTCTGTTTGAAGGACTGCCTCTTGGTCTATGCACAGGTTCCTCATAAGCACAATTAAGTGTCTGAGTGAGGGGAACAGTATGAAATCATCAACCTCTCCTGAGAGATCAGATCCACGATTAGTTGGGGTAAGGTGCATTTCAGCCATCAAAATTATTCAGAATTTAGTAAAATAATATGGTGTATATATACCAGGTATTGCATAACATTCCCAGAGAATTCCGGGGCAGCACCTTATAATCAAACGTTAATATTCCTGCAGTAAAGCATATGAATATTCACTCTAAGTGCGATAAAGACTATACATCGCCTCACAGAGCTTCAAGGAAAGTTTTGTCACCAAATGAGTTCCATTACCCAAAAAACAACTTTCCCTTTTCAGAGATTTTAGAAATTCAGAATTGCAAAGAAGAGATTGCAGATCTGTAACTGAATTCAGGTGTTCAGGGAATCAGTTTCAGACGCATGTTTCTATTTCTCCACAGCACCTAAAGAATTATAAATCGTGTACTAGAAATGGCCCTAGGTAGATATTCTATAGTTTACCAGGGTGAATAATTTGTGAGTTTCGTAAACCAAGATATAAGCACACGTACATCCCAAAAAACCCCACTGCCGTCAAGTCGATTCTGACTCATAGTGACCCTATAGGACAGAGTAGAACTGCCCCTATAGAGTTTCCAAGGAGCGCCTGGCAGATGTGAACTGCCAACCTCTATGGTTAGCAGCCGTAGCAGTTAACCATTACGCCACCAGGGTTTCCCAAGCACACATATATACATATACATACATACACACACATACACACATATATAACATTATATTTATTATTGTATATAATTCTTCTTTTAGCAGCTTTTAGCAATGCATCCCAGTAGTTCTACTTAAGGTAATATAAATTGTTTGCCTCTCCCAATAAAAACATATAAATCATGAAAAAAAAAGACTTGAAAACCACAGCTGAAAATTAGAATCCTATCTCTGCAATGACATATTTTTAGGCAAAGAGAAAACGAATTGAGTACTTGGATCTGGAGTCCCTTTCAGCTTCACTTGAAATAATTTCGCCCCAAAATTGCATAACATGAGCTCACTGATAAGAAAAGCAATGAGTTTTAATAACCTAAGTACAACTAAATTTAGAACTACCCTTCAGATTCCAAATGGTGCCAGGGAAAGACGCCCTCAAAGGTCTGAAACCTCTTCAAAACATGAAAGGAGATGCAAAATAATAATACAACAATGCAAACCAAATCTCTGTGTCTATATCCATATTTATATCTATCTGTCGTCTATCATCTGTTATATTTTACTCAAACCATTGCTAAAATAAATTTTCATCAGTATAAAGATGCTAAAGACTCTTTATTCCTCCCTTTGCAAGGAAACTGTAACTTCTAAGTATGGAGAATGATATCTGTTTATGCTTCCTTCATCTTCAATCTATCAAGAATTGATTGTATACTACTTGCACTCCAGATTTGACTTTGTGCTGTGAAGGAATCTAAGATGAGTACCAGAATGCCCTTGAAGAATTTACAGTCTAGTTAGAAAAGATGACACTAGCCTTGTATGGATAAAAACAGCCCATGGTGTGCCATAAAGTGTTTTGCATGTGATAAGGACTCAACGCATATCTGTTGCTTGATTATCACACATTCACGGCTAGTCCCTCTGAACCCTTATTTTAAAATTTAGGCTCTGTTCAGATCCTGGGACCACATGTCATTTGAGGAGTAAAAATAAAAGAGAAAGAGATTATGTTAAAACATATGAAATTGCCGTTCTGTAGGTTGAAAATGCAATTTCGTGTGGTTAATTGTTTTTTTTTTTTTTAATTGTAACATAAGATGTGATCTAGGATGGATTCCCTTAAGTTAGTTGCTTTTTTTTGTTCTTCTTCTAACCTCTATCTTGGACTTCATGTCCTAGGACAACAGCCCCTACCAAACTCCCCCAAAAACTAGTAAGCATGTCATTCTATGCCAAGTCAACCTCACGGTAGACATTGCTTAAAAACCTGTAAAGGAAGAGTGATGTGAAAAATAACAGTTGGAACAATGCATTGTTCTTATTCTAAATGAGAGTATAATTTAGTAATTTAGTCATGTAGACAAACCATACACATAACTATAATATTCTGCAGCATATGATACATGTTGTATAAATCAGAAAATCAGAGTTAAATTGCTGACTTGCACAAAAACACCCAGTCTCACTTTAGCACCTCTTTCTTTTACTTGCCTTTGAAAAACTCTGTTAAAAACGCTTTCTAAATTCCTGTACAAAAAATACTGTAGAAGAAGGAGGAGGATAAAGGAGAGTAGGTAATCTGCAAAAACAAGAAACAAGACCCATCCCTCACTCCATGCACAAAAACTAACTCAAAATGGATCAAAGACCTAAATATAAAATTTAAAACAATAAAGATTATGGAAGAAAAAATAGGGACAACGTTAGGAGCCCTAATACATGGCATAAACAGTGTACAAAACATTGTAGAGAATGCAGAAGAAAAACTAGATAACTGGGAGCTCCTAAAAATCAAACACCTATGCTCATCCAAAGAGTTCACCAAAAGAGTAGAAAGACTACCTACAGACTGGGAAAAAGTTTTTAGCTATGACATTTCTGATCAGCACCTGATCTCTAAAATCTACATGATACTGCAAAAACTCAACTGCAAAAAGACAAATAACCCAATTAAAAAATGGGCAAAAGATATGAACAGACACTTCACTAAAGAAGACACTCAGGTAGCTAACAGATACATGAGGAAATGTTCACAATCATTAGCCATTAGAGAAATGCAGATCAAAACTACAATGAAATTTCATCTCACTCCAACGAGGCTGGCATTAATCCAAAAAACACAAAATAATGAATTCTGGAGAGGCTGTGGAGAGATTGGAACACTTCTACACTGCTGGTGGGAATGTCAAATGGTACAACCACTTTGGAAATCGATTTGGTGCTTCCTTAAAAAGCTAGAAATAGAACTACCATACAATCCAGCAATCCCACTGCTTGGAATATATATCCTAGAGAAATAAGAGCCTTTACATGAACAGATATACGCACACCCATGTTCATTGCAGCACTGTTTACAACAGCAAAAAGATGGAAGCAACCAAGGTGCCTATCAACGGATGAATGGATAAATAAATTGTGGTATATTCACACAATGGAATACTACGCATTGATAAAGAACAGTGAGGAATCTGTGAAACGTTTCATAACATGGAGGAACCTGGAAGGCATTATGCTGAGTGAAATTAGTCACTTGCAAAAGGACAAATATTGTATAAGACCACACTTATAAGAACTTGAGAAATAGTTTAAACTGAGGAGAAAACATTCTTTCCTGGTTACGAGGTGGGGAGGGAGGGAAGGTGGGAGAGGGGCATTCACTAATTAGATAGTAGATAAGAACTACTTTAGGTGAAGGGAAAGACAGCACACAATACAGGGGAGGTCAGCATAAAAGCAAAGAAGTTTCCTGAATAAACTGAATGCTTCAAAGGCCAGTGTAGCAGGGGCAGGGGTTTGGGGATCATGATTTCAGGGGACCTCTAAGTCAATTGGCATAATAAAATCTATTAAGAAAACATTCTGCATCCCACTTTGAAGAGTGGCATCTGTCTTAAAAGCTGCCAAGCAGCCATCTAAGATGCATCAATTGGTTTGAACCCACCGGGATCAAAGGAGAATGAAGAACACCAAGGACACAAGGCGATTACGAGCCCAAGAGACAGAAAGGGCCACATGAACCAGAGACTACATCATCCTGAGACCAGAAGAACTAGATGGTGCTCGCTACAACCGATGACTGCCCTGACAGGGAACACAACAGAGAACCCCTGAGGGAGCAGAAGAGCAGTGGGATGCAAACCCCAAATTCTAGTAAAAAGACCAGACTTAATGGTCTGACTGAGACTGGAAGGACCCCAGTGGTCATGGCCCCCAGGCCTTCTCTTGGCCCAGGACGGGAACCATTCCCGAAGACAACTCATCAGACATGGATTGGACTGGACAATGGGTTGGAGAGGCATGCTGGTGAGGAGTGAGCTTCTTGGATCAGGTGAACACTTGAGACTATGTTGGCATCTCCTGCCTGGAGGGGAGATGTGAGGTTGAAGGGGGTTAGAAGCTGGCAAAATAGACACGAAAAGAGAGAGTGGAGGGAGAGAGTGGGCTGTCTCATTAGGGGGAGAGTAATTGGGAGTGTGTAGAAAGGTGTATATGGGTTTTTGTGTGAGAGAGTGACTTGAGTTGTAAACTTTCACTTAAAGCACAATAAAAATTATATAAAAAAAAAGAAGAGTAGGAAGAGGAGAAATCGATGGACCATTGTTAAAGACTATTGCCTTTTCAGAAGTAGTTTGTCAAAAGCTTCTAGGGAGCCCAGGAGTTAATAGGGACCTCAATTTTTTGGTGCCAATGGACAGAAATGACTTTTCATAAGTACTTTTTTTCTTTGAGTGGAAAAATTATTCCTCTGAGTGAATAAAGAAAGACGTGAACCACAAATATAGCAGTGTTAAGGAAAAAACAAGGACAAGAATGCTCTGGAAAGAAGAGACTTTGTTCTCTTTTTGGCTGCTTGTTCTTCACTCTAAGAAGAAGTTTTCAACATTCAAATCATTGAGGGAGGTTTTAAAAATTGCTCTTCTTGGGCTCCACCCCAGCGCAAGTAAATCTGAGTTTCTGGGAACAGAACTCAGGCATCAGTAGTTTTTAAAAACTCCCCAGGTTACTCTAATATGCAGTCATGGTTGAGAACCACTGTCACAACAGATCTAGAAGAGAGACATCATGGAGGACTTTAACAAAGAATGCAAAAAGAAGGAGATAGATCACCTTCAGCTTGTGTCACCTTACCAGCTGATCCTGGTAAAATTGGTAGGAACATCGTAGCCAAAATAAGCCAGGAGGGCTTCATATCAGTAAAAATGAGAGGGTTGTGGTGATGAGAAATTTGGCAATGATTATGGGTTGCGGTTGCACAACACGATTAATGTAATTGATATCACTAAATTCTACACGTGAAAATGTTGAATTGGCAAACGTTGCGTTATATATATTTTTACAACAATAAAGAAATGAGAGGATTCGATTCCATGAGCTCAAAAATTACCATCTGCTGTAGCATTTTGAATTGACTAAAGCGGAAGAAGGAGTCCCTGGGCGGCACGAACAGTTAAGTGCTCAACTACCAGCCAAAAAGTTGGCAGTTCAGAGCCACCCAGAGACGCCTTGGAAAACAGGCCTGTCAATCTGCTTCCAAAAGGTCACAGCCTTGAAAACCCTATGAAACAGTTCTACTCTATGCACATGGGATCACCATGAGTTGGAATTGACTCAACAACAACAATAAAAGCTAAAGAATTATGGTGAGGGGGGAAAAAATGTCCCTATCTAGTAAATCCCTGATATGTTATTTCTTCTTCTAGCCTGAAACTAAAATGTTCAGTCTTGGTCCACTAATAAACATACCCTCACTGAAACACACATTAAATAACCTAAGCATTTGCTAAGATGATAATATGGAAAGCCAGGTGTGAGGTCGGTATGTAGGTGGATGATTTCAAAAGCTCTTAGCTCATGATATCAGCAAATACATTTTTCCTCTCTTATAAAATTTTTGGGTTTTTTATAAAATTCATGTACTGTTTATTGCATGCATGGTACTTTGGGGTGTGTAAAGGCACCTCTCACTCCCATTCCCTAAAATGTGCCAGTTCCTTGGTGTATGAAATAGAAAGCTACAGTTGGTTATAAAAACATGATGGATGATTTAGGTGGCTGTATTCAGCTGTAAGCAATAAACGCTGAGCTTGGCAGAAACTACTATAGGCAAAAACGCAAGTGATTTACTAGCAATCTAAAGCACATGAGATTTGTAATGCATGAGCCCCTTAGGCGCATCACTTCTCTTCAGTAATGGGAAACAATATTTTGCTGAAAAATGACACATTTAATTTCAACTTTGTGTTGTAAAACAAAAAGGCAGCCTAATTTCCGTTGTTTCTTTTTTTTTTATATAAGGCTTTTTTGCATCTTATTAGAAGAACAAATGATTCCTTAAGAAGCGGAAATAGTAGAGTATGGTAGAAACAATATCTATAGGTCGACATTTATTATTGGCTTCAGGTTTGCACATGGTTGGTGAGATCAAAATGAGAAACTCAGAATGCTGTGACGACCTCATTGTATGCTCAGGGACTCTCCTGAGAATTGATTCTAATAGCTTGAGTGCTCTTTAAGGCAAATGTGTATCCAGGTGACTGCTAAGGTTATGTATGGATACTGAAAACAGTCTTGGCATCCTCAAAAATATATATATAGCAAGAAGTAATGTTACCCACTGAACTGGGGTAAAAAATGTAGTCACGAAAGACCATGAACTCAAATCCCAACTTTGTTAATGATATATAGTGTGGATGCCATAGACTTTCTGAATCTCATTGTATCAGCCTGTGAAATACCGACCTATTTTGCAATTGCAATGTGAGAGATAAATAAAAATTTCATCCAAGGCACTTCGAAAATAGATTCTGCATTTTAGAGGAAATGTTAAACAATAATAATGATGATGGAATAGCTGACACAATGCAAATTTTAAATAGAGCAGAGTACCTTTCTAATTACGGGCTGGGTTTTATTCTTTGTAAGTGTAATTAGAGAGCAACCATGTTTCTTTAATTAGAAAGTTAATTAGATTGTGACCTCTTTTCCTTCTTATTGTCTTGGACTGCAGGCCAGAAGTAAATTACAAATCCCACCACCTACATGTCTATACACATGTCTATAGCCCCCAAAAATAAGACTGGTTAAACATAAATAGGATTTTAAGGCATAATATTAAAACTTACAAGTCAGATAAAGCCTCCAAGAGCTATGAATGGTTTGCCCATTAGAGGAAAGTTTATGTGGGATAAATGATGAAGATACTTTTCCTGAACAAGCTTATAGAGTAAGGTTCCTAAAGTGTGTTTTTCCTTATGCTTCCGTGGCTGTCAGACTTTAGCACACATGCATGCATTCATGCGAACCACCTCAAGGGCTTGTTAAAATACAGATTTCAGGAGTTCACCCCTAGCGCTTCTGAATTACTAAATCTAGGGCTTGAAATTTTACATCACGAGTTTCCAGGTGATGCTGATGGCGCTGGTCTACTTTGAGAACCACTGCTATAGAATATTAATAGTGTCAGGCTAAAGTTTTATTTGATGAGCAATTAAGTTTAGGATCTCCTAAAATTGAAAAAATGTCAAGCAGGTTTCTTTACTGTGTGATATCTCAGAGCTTTCTGTATGTTAATAGGCTATGGGAATCTCCAAGAAGGAGAACAAAGTATTTAATGTTTCCCAAATGTATTTGACCTCCACTCCTGTTAGAATGTTTATAATTTCCTTGAAAATACTTCAGCATTGACAGCAAGACAGGTTATACATGTAGAGGTGGTGAGCTGCCCTTATTAGTAATCATCCAAAGGTGGCCTCCCTAAGCACTTTGGTTGTCTTTATCTCAGAGCTACACCAGAGGCTTTGCTATTTCGCACGGTGATTTTAGAATGGGTTTTTATGTATGAGGAGGCCCTGGGTGGCACAAACAGTTAAGCACTGGACTACTAGCCAAAAAGCTGGCAGTTCGAACCCACCCAGAGGGGCCTCAGAAGACATGCCTGGCAATCTACTTCCAAAAGGTCAAAAGGTCACAGCTTTGAAAACCCTATGACATAACAGTTCTACTCTGCACATATGGGGTCGCCATGAGTGGGAATCGACTCAACAACAACTAACAACAACAACAACTTGCATGTGTGAAATTTGTGTTTTGTTAATTAGCATTAAGACCAGGGTGTCAGAAATGAGTTTTCATTGGTGTGATTAGTGGTTTTCCCATGTGTGTACTGGTTAAAATATTTTAGAGACACCTCCTCCCCTTCAAGGAGCAGGGTACACAAATCGAATAAGGCTTCATCCTTTAACCTGAGAAATGGTACTCTAAATTCAAATCCTAATTCTGGAAGTGTCTTGAATTGCCTGGCTCCTACTAGTCTAATTAGCTAAATTCTTTCTCTAATGGCATCATATTTGCCTCAGGTGGAATTTTCTTGCAAAAATGATATTGGACCACTTTAAAAGAGGTTTGTGATTTTCTAGAGTTGACTGGATGCTTTGTGCTTGCTTGTTAATCAATGTCTAAGAATTTGCTTTAAGCTGTGCCCCCCTTACAATCTAGGAGCAAAGCTGTGAGGGAGAGGCTAACGTTCCACTACCTCTAACCAGTGGCAGTTGTGGATATCTACAGAAGGAACATAATAGTTGTGCAAGAAGAGATTGCTTTAGGTCAGGTCACACCACCACCCCTGCTCCTCACTCCAGTTTTGGTTTGAGTCTTTATTTGTGAAGCAAAAACACTTGGGGAAATGCTATGTGAAGATTATTTTCAACCTCTTAGACCAAAAAGGAAACCCTGGTGGCATAGTGGTTAAGTACTATGGCTGCTAACCAAAAGGTCGGTTGTCTGAATCCACCAGATGCTCCTTGGAAACACTATGGGGCAGTTCTACTCTGTCCTATAGGGTCACTATGAGTTGGAGTCGACTTGATGGCAACGAGTTTGGGTTTGTTTTTTTTTTGTTTGTTTTGTTTTTAAAGACCAAAAGAGGCCTATCTCACAGGAAACTAAACACCACTAGGAAACTGGTCTGTAGCATCTGTGTTGGGTTTTCCATGAAAATTCCATGCAGAGCAAAATAGAAGCTCAAGAATCACATAGAAGCAAACAAGTGGAGAAGAGGCAATCATTTTGCGTTTATATTCTTGGCAGAGGTGTCCTAGGGAGAAATAGTCAATTTGCCTGATTTGGTGGCATGAGTTGTATTTTCCCTAGGTGGTGTAGTGGTTAAGAGCTACGGCTGCTAACCAAAAGGCTGGCAGTGCGAATCTATGAGGCGTTCCTTGGAAACTCTATGGGGCAGTTCTACTCTGGCCTATAGGGTTGCTATGAGTGGGAATTGACTTGACGGCAATGAGTTTGGTTTGGTTTTCTAGGGGGAAAAAAGTGTTCTAGAGCAGGAGTGTTTGGACTAAAAGTTGTATACATGAATAGTACTAAGAAAATTAAAGAGATCATTTGGGCCTGTTCTCCTTGCCCTTCATTGAAAACAAGCTGCTCATAAGTACATAGTATCAATATTGAGTGAAATTAAGAAATCTCATCCCCAATATATGTTGCATATAAAATACCTGCTCAGTAGATGCCTGTGTTCATATTGGGTAATTTCTATTCATGCACTATTGTCATTTCAATTTCAACTTATTATATGAGTTTAGAATAAATAGAAAGGGCAGGTATTTTGACAGCCCAATGGCCCTGATTTACAGTAGACCTTGAGTTAATGCCATTTCAAACCAGTATTAATGGAAAGTATTCTGCTTTTGAGTTAGACAGACTTGGGTTCAGTTGGCTGTATCACCTACCAGCTCAGTTGGGTCAGGGATACCCTGGAAAATGCCTTCACTTATTTGAGTTTTGGTTTGCTCCTCCCAAAATGTGAGTAATAACTGCTTACCACATAGGATGATTCATTCAGTCATTCAGCAAACACTCACTGAGCGTCTTCATGTAACAGGCACTGCTCCAGGACTGGGGATACAGCAGTAAACAAGCACATTAACTGCTCTCACGGAGCCCACATCCGGTCACAGAAGACAGGCAATACAACCTGCAAATACATAGTAGAATATCTGGGGGTGATAAGAGCCATGAAGAAAATTAAATCAGAATAAAGGGGCAAGAGAAAATGATCAGAACTCTATTTTATTAGGGGAGCCCTGGTGGCGCAGTGGTTAAGAGCTATATTGGTTAAGAGCTCAGGCTGCTAACCAAAAGGTAGGCAGTTCAAACCCACCAGCCGCTCCTTGGAACAACTACTCCACAGGGTAGTTGTACTCTATCCTATAGGGTAGCTGTGAGTCAGAATCAACTCGACAGCAATGGACTTGGCTTTGGTATTTTATTAGGAGTCAGACGCAGCTTTTCTGATAAATGGTCATTCAAGCAGACTTGAG
The DNA here is from genome assembly GCF_024166365.1 of Elephas maximus indicus. NCBI lineage: Eukaryota > Metazoa > Chordata > Mammalia > Proboscidea > Elephantidae > Elephas > Elephas maximus. The sequence continues at coordinate 148,291,122 of NC_064846.1, read as the reverse complement.
GGAAATGAAGCTGCTGGAAGGATAAAATGAGCATATGCAATGTACATTGTAAAATATCTGACACAGGGCAGGCGCGCTGCCAACTGTGTATCTAATCTATTGTGACTACCATTACCACCGTGATCACTGATGTTTATGTATTTTCATAAACACTTCACTCATGCCCAGAACCTTGTAGACACATCTGAGGAAGGAATTCCTAACCAATAAAAAGCCCTCATGAATGAATGACCGCTTAAGGCAGAAACCAGACTTCCTGACTTTGCTGAAACAGAAGTCTGAGCTCTGACCACTGCTTTAGGAGAGAGCCTTATTATGATCATTGCAGCCGCTTGTGCTTCCAGGATTACTGATAAAGAAAATGTGCATGATAATAGCTGTAAAAAATGTCAGCCACCACCATTAATTGCTGATTACTTTTTTATGAACATTGCAGTGTGCTCAGTGCTGTATATTCACTATTGTTTTTAACTCTCCCAACCATCCTATAAGTCAGGTGTTGTTAAGGGACTGCGAGGCAACCTGCCAGGATCAACCAGGCACTTACTATAAGACCGCGGATATGAGTGAGCCTGGGGCAGTGTGAAGACAGTGAAAAATGTATTGGCAAACAATAATAATAACAACACTCTTGAAACTGTACATATTTCAGTTAACATCATGGATGAAGTCGCTAAACTTGGATTTCTATCTGTGGAACCTAGACTTCAGTGTGTTTTTGTTTGCTTTTTAATGGAACACGTGTTTGAATACCAAATAACAACTTACAAATAAACTTCTAGAGACCACCACATTTGTGAACCCGGGACTTCCTACACATACCAATTTTGAGATTCTAAGCATTGCGACTCAATGGCAACGAGTTTTTTTTTTTTTTTTTTGGTAAGCATTGAGAGGGTAAACAATTTACTCTGGCTTTTTAAAATGGTGCAGCCTCCCCTCAGTTCCATATTTATCCATCATCTGCCTGTAAGTCATGATCAAACTCCTGAATAGAACCATTCATACAATTCTAAAACATCACTAAGGCCTATTCAAGGTTTGTGGAGATTTTATAATTTAGGTGTTGTTTGAGAAACCGAATACCTAACTAAGACAGCTTATTAGATTTTTGAACTTTATTTAGTGGAATGACCTCTGGTGGCACAAATAAGATAAATTGGTTTTGAATTATTATTCAGGGTAGCCTGTGGCTGGCGATGAATAGACAGACAATTAGGTAGCGAATTTATTACAAAGTAAATCCCCTGTGACTGACTGTTTTTCTTTTCTAGTGAAGTATCTCATAGCATAATCTTATCACTTCTGACTTGAATGAGCTAGTCACTGTCTCCCAAGCATAACTATCAAGTCATATGGAAGTTTAATTTTTATTTTATTCCATTTGACCTTGAATAACTTCACTCATAAAGAGGCAATATAATCTCCAATTCTAAATTTCAAGCTTCTTGTAACTACTCCACCCAGTAATGACTCCCAAGAGACCTTGTGGCATCTCTTTCTTGCTATCAGTGTCCCTCACACTTCGGTGCACCCATAAACCTCCCTATGGATAGAGAAGAGGCTTGCAGTAATATACCCCAACCATCATCCTCTCTGGCCAGGCCCCCTGCTCTAATGCTTAACACAATATCTGGCATGTAGTTGGCACTCATTTGGTGTTAATGGATATACGTTGGATTGCATATCCATTAAAACATAGCTTAATGAATTAATGAATATATCAACCAGCTAACAAACAGGCAACAAAACTTTGACATTCTACACTCTCTAATTTGTTTGGAATTCAATTCAGGGCCAGAAAACCAAATGGAAAAAAATTTTGCATATAGATGTAGTAGCAAATGCTTAATGATTTACATTTCAGGAAACATATCTTACCCTGACTCTCTGTAAACATTAAACCAAAGGAATACTTATCTGGAAATTTTAATTCTCAATAAAATGGGCAAACTCATGAAAGAGACAGTGTAGAGAGGTGGTTGCATAAACTTTTTAACATCCTTTTCAACATCCAACATACTATGGTATACAATATGGGTTAGGTTTCCTTGGATTCTAATTGCAAATTCCCTAGACTCTTCCCTCTCTACTTCTTCTTTATACTTTCATCTGCAGATGCCTAGTTCATTTGAAAATCATAAAGTGAGCACTGCCTTATGTGGAGGATAGACAGGACAAGGGAAGCTATCAAAAGCCTTATTTTGAAATACAGGTTGTCCCAACTTATGACTGGGTTCCATTCTGACAACTCAGTCATTAGTTTGTTCTGACGTAAGTCGGGTACCTCTTTTTTTTTTTTTAAGTTTTCATTATTATTGCCTTTATTATCAGTATCTTTATAAATCTGATCTGTATTTGTCTTTGGGGATTGGAAACACTGCATACAAACTTATAGATATATTTTAATACATACATACATAAAAAAATACACAAATCATAAAAATTTACTCCAACAATGAAGAAGAGTTTAACAACGTTGGCATTTTGTCAGTTGTGGTAATAACTCAACTTGTAGAAGGTTCTGGATCATTTGGTTTATCCCTGGGAATGAGGATGGTGTTTCTAGTCAGAAAATTAGTGAGAGTTATCTGTATGGTCCTTTTGCTTTTTTTCTTCATAATTTTGTGGTAACGCTTCCTGAATCTGTCAATTGACTTTAGCAAAATGATCAGCATTTGGGTCCATGTTTTCAAGCAACTGAAGTTCCTGATTTAGTTTAGAAAACTAAATCTATACAGCAGTGTTTTGAACAGTAAATCATAAAATTTAACATCTGCTAGTCAACATCTGAGAATGATAACCTCAGCAAATTACACGCTACAACATTGTAAGTAGTACATATTACTAACGATAAGATGTACAAAAAAAAAGATGTTTGTAAGCATGGTTCATCGTAACTTGAATACGTCGTAAGTCAGAGAGTACCTGTAATAATTTCTTAGTCTGTTCACCAGCACCCCAGTGTTTATAGTTCCTAGAACTTGTAAGTGGTAGTTATAGTGTGACAAAACAATGTTAATTAATAAAATACGTTCCCAAATTTTAAAACAGAATACATTAGTGCCCATTACTTGATAACTGTGACTTTAATATGCAACCAAAAACATCCTTCATATTTTAATGTTGTGGAGTATGAAATGCTTATTGCAAGTGGAGGCATCGAGGGACCCACATTCCCAATTCTCATTGGAGGGAGACTTTAAGAAGGACAAGTACTATCCCTAAGCTTCTTGGAAGAAAGCCTGGTGATAGTGATATCCATGAGTAGGAAAATGGTGTTCACTGAAGGCAGCTCCATAAGCTGGAGTGGGACAGGAGTGCTGAGACAAGTCTTGTGAGCCCTGGACTTTGACAATATTTAAGAATGTCATCATAGAACTGTCACTTAGAATCAGACTATTTTAACCAAGAATTAGAGTAATGGTATGAGCTTCTTGCCATAGTCCATTCAATTATAAAATGTCCTTGACTACAAGGAGGGGTACAAAAGTAACTACCAGTCTGTGGATAACCAGGGTGACTTCTATACATTATCTGTCAATTATCACCAACCGTCTGAGAATTGTTGAGTTAGTTGAACTTGAAAAAATATATAGAACAAGTGGCCCTCCCTGGCATTGTCTGGAAGAGGCTGCATAGGCGTGACTGGGAAATGAAGATGAAAGGTGATGGATGGACTTCCCTGAGTACAGTAGAGGGGGCTAGGAAAAGAGTTGGAACGTCATGAATGCGGTCAGAGTAGACTAGTGAGAACACTATGACTTGATTATGGGAATGTGATAGAAAGCTAATGTGGGATAGAACGACAGGAGTGACATAAATAAGAAGTGACTGACAAGATGACAGCTACTCAGGGAAGCTGTCTTAGGAGGTGGCCAGCCAAGATCAATTCTGAAAAAGGACTGGTAGAAGATACTAGGCATGTTGAATGGATATGGCTTGATGCTAGATCGGTTAATGAGAGCAAAAGATAGAGTGGTGTGAAACATCATTCAGAGTCAAAGAATCTGGCTATTGCCAGTGACAGAGAGGCAGATGAATAAGAGGAAAGGTATGAGAAGAAGGAAAGTATGATTTTCAAAAAATTGATTATTTTTCATTTCTGCATTATTTCTGCTGCTTCAGAATCTTCCAGCTCCCCACAGCCATGGGCATAGATGGCCAAACCTAGAAGACCTTGAGTGAGGCTGGGGTACCTAGGCTGCCATGCCCCTCCCATTTAGTGCAAGCCTTAACGTTAGTCAGGAGACATGAGATCCAGATGCTTCACTGGTAGATCTACCTGCCTCCTGAGGCCTCCCAAGTCACAGCTCCTGTAGGCTCCACCTGTTCCACTTCAGTGGACCCCTCTTCCACCTCCTCTCCAGTTATCCTAGCTTTCACTAAGCAGAATTCCCCGCAGACAGAGGCCCTCCTTGTCATTGTGTTTTAACCTAATGGTGGAGCTACCCTAAGGGCTATCCTCCTGATGACAACCTCTGCTTAACTGGCTCCCCTGGAATTATAGCATGGATTTCCAGCACTCTGTCACTCATCTGATCAGAACTCACTACATCACCTTGGATTCTGCCCATCAGTCAATGCCAAGCATCGACCCAAATTGCAGCTTGAAAGGATTAATCCTATTAGAAACTGTGTCTTGCCTAGGCTACGTGTCTATAAGTCTGCCACAATATCCAGACCATTTTCCTGAACATGGGCCTCAACCAAGAGATCTGCTGCTATTTCATAATAAACCTGATATGTAGGGGACCCCATATTTTGTACTTGTTCTTTGCATATGTTATTTTATTTATGACTATCCTGAAAAGTTGATATTAATACTTATTTTTGCAGATGAGAAAACTGGGGTTGAAAAGTATTAAAATATGGCACAAATAATTCAGGAAAAAAGTAACAGAACCATGGCCAAACCAGGGTCTTCTGGAATGAAAGCCTTGCTTCCAGTGTAGTATGGAAAAATATGAATGGAGGGAGATGTTACGAGGCAGCTTCCTGCCTGCCTCCACTGGACCTATCTTCCAGGCTGAACCATGAGACCTTATATCTCAGATTCAAGATATGATCGTTATATTGCTCTGTTTAATCTAAAAGTTACTATGAGATATCCATAGCTTAATGTTCTAGAAGCTAGAAGAATGTGAGATAAAAGACTGAGTGCAACCAGAATGCTAGAAATATGGATTGCAGACTCACCCACATACGGATTGTATTAGTTTCCTATTGCTGTTATAACAAATGACCATAAACTTAGTGGCTTAAAATAACACAAATTCATTATCTTACACTTCTCTAGGCCCAAAGTCTGACATGGGACTCACAGGACTAAAATAAACATGTTGGCAGGACTGGTTCCTCCTGGAAGCTCTAGGGTAGAATCGGTTTCCTTACCTTTTCTAGCTTAAAAAAAAAAAACAACATTTTTTTTGGGTCTGCCCACATTCCTTGCCTCGTGGTCTTCTTCCTCCATCTTCAAAGACGGCAATGTCACATCTCTCTGACCTTTCTTTCATTGCTCTCTCTGACAACAGCCAGAAAGATTCTCTGGCTCATGTAATTCAATCGGGCCTATCCCAATAATCCAGAATGACCTTCCTCTATCAAGGTCTGTAACCTTAGTCACATCTACAAATTTCCTTTTCTTGTGTAAGGTAACATATTCACAGGTTCTACCTACCACAAGGAAACCCTAATGGCATAGTGGTTAAGTGCTATGGCTGCTAACCAAAGGGTCAGCAGTTCAAATCCGCCAGGCACTCCTTGGAAACTCTATGGGGCAGTTCTACTCTGTCCTATAGGGTCGCTATGAGTCGGAGTCAACTCGACAGCACTGGGTTTGGTTTGGTTTGGTTACCTACCACAAAGATGTTTTCTGAACCAGTAAGAGCAGACGAGAGCCTTGTGTCCAGTAACAAGAGTAAGTTCAATACACAACATAGCCATGAAGTTGCCACAGAAGTCCCCTGAGACAAGTGTAGACAGCACTACCTCATCTTTAATTCTACAGAACTATAAATTTTACCCATGTGGTGGCAGTTGTGTCTTGTCTCGAAATAGCAATGACTCCCACACCTTGCTGAATAATGCCCCCCACCCTAGTTCAGCCCATCTAGCCATTAGAAGGGGAACTTTTTTATTTAATTGGAGCAAAGATATTCCTGTCATTTTCTGTTTTTCCTTCCATAGGCATCTGATTTTGTGGTAATTTGAAATCTAGGTCTTTTTCTAAGTTATTAAAATTGACATCTTTTTCCTCCTTGCCAATTCCTTCCCATTTGGGGAACCACCATTTACCAGAAAAACACATCCCACACACTGAGTCCTCTACCAGTTGGGTCTATCACACAATAATGGAAGTAAGCGTCTTCTAGCCCCCTCTAAGGTTCACAAGTTATCCATTTGACCTGATTACCCATGACATCAATTCCATCCTAAATTTCATCAGAGCAGGACATTGCTCAGGAGGAATATCATGTCAGATAGCTTTTCAGCACTAAACCTATAAAAAAATCCTGCCTTATGTAAGAAGGAAGGTTGTAACAAGAGCTGGGTTATCTGTTGTCAGCAAGCACCTAGCGTGTCTTGCCTGTAATTTATCTTTCACCATTTCTTTTTCTGACTGAGTAACTAATTGTCAGGTGCAGCTAACAATCTCTCCTTCTTGCCTCAATGAGCTGCTTTCCCGGGATTGACTCCCATGTGCCTCCACAGAGCACAGCACAGCACAGCATTATTTTGGACACTCCAACTAGGTCAGAGTAGATTCTGGGCCTTTGCCACAAAATGCTCATCTCAGCTGGATGTCACTATCAAAATCAGAATTCTAGTTCTACCCCATATTGATCGTGACAGCAGAGTTTCTAATTTAAAACAAAAGGTGGAATAAAGAATGGAAAAGGAACAATATGGAAATGAGCAGCATCTGTACTTCTTTCTGCTTCCTTTCTTTTTCTCACTAATTGAGGCAGCTAACAACAGACCCTTCAGCTGACAACCCCCACAATAGCGTGATGATGCAATGTCACCAGAGGGGATATGAGCAGTCATGGGTTGGAGGAACCGGAAGGCAAAAGGAGCCCAAACCATATGAATGAAACTTAGCAGCCCCAGCTCCATGCCGTTTACTGACATAACCTCCCAAAGAATATTCTCTAGGTACGTTTTCTCATTCCTATGTGGTATGTAAATAGCTACCAGGTGAGTCTACTTCAGCATCTGTGGTTAGCAGCAAGTATGTACTGCCCTCTCATTGGTGCGGTCCTCAGGTCCAATGGTGGCATTGGAGGGCCCCAGGGGTGATGTTTCTAGCGACTGTGTTGTTGTCATGTCACCTTAGCATTGATCAGAATGGCAATGCCAGAAATGGACCATCCATTCACTGCCTCTCCTATGATACAGGTCTCCTTTTTTTAAATCGGTATAGAGATAGGTTGTTGTTGTTGTTAGGTGCCATCGAGTCAGTTCCGACTCATAGCTACCCTATATACAACAGAACGAAATGCTGTCCGGTCCTGCACCATCCTCATGATCATTGTTATACTTGAGCCCATTGTTGCAGCCACTGTGTCAATCCATCTCATTGAGGGTCTTCCTTTTTTTCTCTGACCCTCTACGTTACCAAGCATGATGCCCTTCTCCAGGGACTCATCCCTCCTGATAACATGGCCAGAGTATGTGAGATGCAGTCTCACTATCCTTGCTTCTAAGGAGCATTCTGGCTGATGGAAATAGGTTGTAGAGGTAAATATTGAGTGCTTACCTATTAGTGCCTGTCCAGATGCCCTTGATCCTTTATGCTGGGCAGTCTTCTTGTATACCATGCCCCAGCTGGCTCATAAAAGCAAGGAACAAATTCCAACCCTGGAATCTATTGCTCTGAACCACTATTTCCCTCTGTTCCCAATTTGCTTCCAACTGAATGTGTTTGCTCTTATCTCTCATATTCCAGGTTCCTGGCACTCATAGTCCTCTTTGGGTTTCCTCAATAGTTTTGATTCTTTGGAATTTCCGCTTGGCTGTTGAAATCTTGATTATTCCTGCCTTAGTGCTCTACCATCTAGGTGACAATTCCCTATTCCAAACCTTCATCTCTGTAGAATTCCACCCCCACCCAGGCCATCCGTAGATTCCTCCCTCCCCCTGCCAGTTTAGGAAAGGCAATGAAATGTTTCTTCAGTATTTGTTATTTTGTAGAAAGAGATATGCTCTAAGACAGAGCTCTTCTTCAAAATATAAAAATTATTCTTTAATATGTATGGAAACCTTGGTGGTGTAGTGGTTAAGAGCTATGTCTGCTAACTGAAAGGTCAGCAGTCTGAATCCACCAGGTGCTCCTTGGAAACTCTATGGGGCAGTTCTACTCTGTCCTATAGGGTCGCTATGAGTCGGAATCAACTTGATGGCAGTGGGTTTATGTATATGCATATATATATAAATACATATATATGTGTGTGTGTATATAAAGTGAAAAAGACATCTTCTTTACTGAGATAAGAGCTAATGGAATAGTCTAAGACATCTCCTCCCCACCCAGTGATAATGTAAAATTTTCTTCTACAAGTTCATGCTTTATTAATTCCATTATCAGGGACACATCAAATTATATTACCATTCCTGGGATTCATGAAGTCAGATCTTTGGTAGATTTTTGTCAACAGAAATTATGAAATAAAGACATTTAATGTAAGAGGAATCATCTCTTGCCAAGACATTTTCAGGTTCAAATAAAAAACCAATGCTCACACATTTTACCTTTAACTTTCACTAAACAATAGAGTTTGTTGCTCCATTAACAGTAGCCCCTTGAAATGCTTGGGTAAAACCATTTTACAAAGACTCTTCCCACAGCATGAACAGTGAAAGAGGTCCTGAGATAGAATGAATACAAATTTCTACCCCCCCAAAAATATCTCACTCTTGCATCTACCTTTGCTTTAAAATTGTTGTTGTTGTTAACTGTAGTGGAGTTGGTCCCCAACTCATTGGAACCCCTGCATGATGGAAGAAAATGCTCTCCAGTCCTGCACATTCCCCTTGATTGGTTGGAGTTCTGACCATTGTGATCCATAGCATTTTCATTGGCTGATTTTTGGAAGTAGATCACCAGACCTTTCTTCCTAGTTCTTCTTCGTCTGGAAGCTCCACTGAAACCTGTTCAGCATCATAGCAACACGTAAGCCTCCACTGACAGACTGGTGGTTAGCTATACATGAGGTACATTGGCCAGGAATCAAACCTGGGTCTCCTGCATGGAAGACAGGAATTCTACTACTGAACCACCTCTTGCTTTAGGGTAAGCCAAAAACCAAACCCGTTGCCATCGAGTTGACTTCAACTCATAGCAACCCTGTAGGACAGAGTATAACTGCCCCATAGCATTTCCAAGGAGCAGTTGGTGGATTTGAACTGCCGACCTTTTGGTTAGCAGCCATAGCATTTAACCACTACTTTCAGTTTTTCTTTCTCTTAAAGATAATAGTTTTAACATTTGTCTGTTTCTATAAATTGTTAAAATGACTACAATACTTACCACCCTCCACTCCTCCAGCAACACACACACACAATTTTTAAATTTCCAACTCTTTAAAAAAGTTCTTGGTCAAACACTTGTTTACATGAAGTGAATGCCTGGACACTACTGCCTCTTGGCAGTGTGAGTCATTTCTGTCCTATCTTTTATTGCTCCTTTGAAGTGATTTTTGAAAGTCCATATATGATAGAATCATTGCTTAGTATTGGTACAGTATTCAGAAAATGGGTGGTTTCAGGAACATGGGCATATTGCCTTATACAAGCATACATGGACAGGATCTGTATAGACATCACAACTGCAGTGGTTTTGTAAAAAAAGCCACCTATTGTGGAAGGGAACTGTGAAGATGTGTAGCACACCATAGCCATGGTGACTTTCTACTGTACACTGGACATGGATGAGTGCTGCAAATATAGCCATATCCTGGGCTATCCAGCTCTAGACAGTTCTTATCATTGGGTGATCTTGGGACCACCTGCATCAACTTCCCTTGTCACTTGTCACCAAAGTGCATTCCTGGGCCCAGTGCAGACTTAGCAAATCAGAGTCTCTGAGGGTGAGGCCAGGGAAGGGAATCTGCCCTGGTGATTCTCATGTACCATTGAAGAACCATTGTCCCTCAGAGCTAGTAGAAATTCAATTTGGATCAGTCAAGAATTCAAATTCCACAAGAGACAATCACATCATGCCATCCAAGAAAACCTTTTATTTCTATTCCTGACTTAGAATCTGTAGATTTGTTTTAACAACCCGTAGTCATCGAATTGATTTCCACTCATGGTGACCCAATCAATGTGTGTCAGAGTAGAACTGTGCTCCATAGGGTTTTCAATGGCTGATTTTTGGATTGTTTAGTTCCTCTTAAATCCCTTATCCCTTAAAAAGGGGTAGGAAGGGATATTGGGGAAAGCATTGAAGAACAGATCAGATAATGTTAATATAAGTATGATCTGACACTTTTATCTCAATAAGTAGGGGACCAAGAGAGGAAGCAGATACTGACCAACCCCAGTTCAATCCTGGTTCTGCCCTTTCTGGTTGTGTGACTGTGTGACTTGGGCAAGTTATGTGACTTTAATGGTCCAAATGTGAATGTCAATATATATAATAGGACTGTTATAAGGATTAAATGATGTAATGTTTTCACCGTAGTAGTAGACGCATGCATAGCAGGCCTCCAAATATTAGGTAACTTCCTTCTTGTTTTTCATCCTTACTAAAAAGAAGACTTTTAAACTTTGAGAGAGATCTATTGGTGAAGTCTGGAGTGTCTTTAGGCCATTTCTCTAGGTCATATAGAGATCCAGTTTGTTTCTTTGCCAGGAAGTGTAGTCTCCTGTACAATTCAAGAAGTGAACATCAATATGCTTAGTCCGACAGGAGCAATGATAGTCTAGTATTTGCTGACCTACAGGAGGGGTTCCTCATATAGGTTTCTGAGTATTTAGAAGAAGTGGAGAAGACATCCCCTAAGGAATAAGCTGTACAGAGAAGAGTCTTTGAGGAAAGGAAATAGGATTGGAGTCTCCTGTAGTCCTTATTTTTACTTTCAGGAAGGAGAAAATAGCAGCGGAAAGAAGAGTGAATGGGCCTGGAAAATGGCAACAAAGGAAAGCAAATAGGTTAAAGAGACTAATAAAATAAATAGGGCACAGAGAAGTTAAGGAGGCTGACAACTTGTGATAAATGATCTTCAAATTTTGACTCTTGATTCCTGAATCTGATTCCTCCACTAACTAGATCAGCCCATATATATTTTAGCACCCCCTATGAACAGTGCAGTGCAGTGTGCTAGGCAGAAAAACCAAAAAAACGAACCTGTTGCCATCGAGTCGATTGCGACTCATAGCAACCCTATAGGATAGAGTAGAACTGCCCCGTAGGGATTCCGAGGAGCACCTGGTAGACTCAAACTGCCGACCTTTATGGTTAGTATCCATGGCTCTTAACCACTACACCACCAGGGTTTGAGTGACCCAGAAATCAGCAAGCCCCATCTCTGCCTTCAGTATCTTACAGAATAGCAAGAAGCCCTGACAAATTTGGCACAGGAAATGGGTAGCTAATCAGAAAAAAAGATTCAACTGATATCAATGTACTTAAGCTTTGAAGAAACAGCCCCACACACCTTGTTAAAAATAAATGAGGTTTAATTGCTCAAAGAGATCCCAGTCCACAGATTATCACAGTAAATAATTGCACACCCATCTCTTCTTCAAAACACAAAGCAACCTGCTCTGTGCACCTCGGGTGCCTTTCCAAATCACCGCAGAGGGAGACTTTTAATCATTTTGACAACCAATGCACTAGTTTTGTTCTCAGATAATGCTGGAAGGTTTCTAACACCAGTGCTATCCCTAGTGCTGTTTTTTTTGGCGGGGGGGCTTTATCTAAGCAAGTGGTTGGTTTTGTTAGTTGGTTGGTTAGTGTTATCATATCCCAGAAACAAGCCTACAAATCAATGCCACAGGTACAACAATGCATATATCCTCCTCTTCAAATCTCCAGCTGCTTGACTGAGACACCATAGTGGCTGGAGGCATTGCCTGCATCTACCTTTCATTTTTAATTTGGGCAAAATGAGTGGAAATTGACTCTTATACTGATTTTTTTTTTCCATTGGGGATCACAAATGAGCCCTGGCTGTACCACTAACAGCATGGAACTGCATGGTGAGCAGTATAGCTGGGGACTCAGCATCCCATCTTGTTTATCCCTGGGAAAGATGACAAATTATAGACAAGGCAACATCAATGTGAACTACTCTGTCAAAGGGTCAAAATACAAATAGAAAATGCCAATACCACACCAGTGAGTCTTTTTAATTACTCCATTTTCAATAACATTCTGCTGCAAAAAAAAAATTACCTAATCATTACACTAACCTAGAAAAAAGGACAGAATCACTCTATACCCACTAAGAAGCCTATCTATAAAGATAGATAAACATATTTGCATGTTCACACACACATATTCTTATCTCAGGGATCTGATTCATTGACCCGTAAAATGAGCAAGATATGAGTTCTCATGGTGATAAATGTCTAATGTGAGTCCAAGTTAGCTTTGCTTTTCAAAATTATTTCAACAGAAATCAAAACTGTTTTTAATGATTTCTGAATAAATCTCTGTGCCTTAGAGTTTTCATTTAAGGCTTTGACCAAAACCATCATGGAGAAAACACAAGTGTGTAGTGCTAAATCACTTTGACTTATATTAGAATGCCAACTCCAAGAGGGCAGGCATTTTTGCCTATTTTTGATCACTGGTGTATCCACGTACCTAGAACAGTACCTGGCACATTGTAGGCTATTAATGAATATTCACAAAATAAACAAATAATAATGCTTCTCTGCTTCGTTACAGTTTCTCTCCCAGAATTACCATCATTGGTCAAACCATAATAGGCATGGAAACCTTTCCTGGGAAGTAGTAACCATAGAGAGATAGGGTACTGAATACTAGTCCCTAAAAGGCAGGGGTTAAGAAGTCTTTTTTTCGACTTGTGTCATCATGGGCTATAAGCAACCATAAGCTTAAACTACCTGGGAAGTTAGGAAAATCGTATCTCCGTCATTTCCCTAGCAGCTTCCACACTCTGTTGCCTCCCAGGCACAACTCAGGGAGATCTCCTTCCCACTTTTCCTGCCTTTTGCTTTCTTCATTGGGAACCATTTACCCTTTAGTTCTCTCCTAGCATGTTTATATTCATTTCAGATAATTATATTTGTTTTCCTTGTAACATCATTTTTTGTGGTTGGTGCAAGAACAGAATTTGAGAAATCAGTACCGATAAAAATGGGGCGAATTGTTTGAATTCACCCTCTTTTTCCCAGTACTTTCTTGAGCATTTCAGGTTCTTAATATAGACTTTGATTTCAGAAGCCTTTGTAGCCATGAGGAATGCCCTGAAAGAATCATCCATGGCTTCATGTGATCTGAAACAAGAATCCTTTTTATTAGCTTGATAACGAGGGAATATATTTTTCTCTTCTTCTCACGGAATGAAAGGCAACTGTGTTGTTTTTCTGTCAGTTTCGATAGTTTCATTTCTAAGAAACGGCACTAAAATGTATTCATTATACAAGAGGGCTTTTATTTGTCCTTTTCATATTTTATCTGTGCTTTTTTTTTTTTTGGTTTAGTGTTTAAAGTATCATATTGTGTTTCTTTAAACATACACTTAGCATATGACCCAGCAATCCCACTCCTGGGTATTGTCAATAGAGAAATGAAAACTTATGTTCACACAGAAACCTGTATACAAGTGTTTGTAGCAGCATTATTCATAATTGCCAAAAAGTGAAAACAGCCTAAATATCCTTCTTTGGGAGAATGGGTACATAAGCTGTGGTACATCCATACAGTGGAATACTACACAACAGCAAAAAAAGACTGTTGATTTGTATAACTTAGATGGATCTCAAAGACATTATGCTGCGTGGAAGAATGCAGTCTCAAAAGGTTATATACTGTATGATCCATTTATATGACATTCTGGAAAAGACAGAACTGTAGCGAGAGTGAATAGGTCAGTGGTTGCTGGAGGGGAGTGTAGCAGGAGAATGGCACTTTGAAGTGATAGTACTAAGGAGATCTGCAACCTGATTATGGCGGTGATTATATGAATCTATGCGTATGTTACCATTCATAGAACTGTACACCAAGAGAAAAAAAGTCAGTTTTACTATATAATTTTTAAAAATTATACTGTACCTTATGAATCTATAAGCATAGAGAGATGCCTGAAAGGGAATTCATCAAAATGTTACCATCCGCATGGAAGGACTTCAGAATAAGAATGAAGTTATTTTGTTATTTGAAAAATAAGCTATTTCCCTCTTTATAATATTATGAGGTAAGTTTATTTTTATTTTGAAACAATGAGGGCACTTGCTTTTTTTAACTGGTTCTGTTATACCTTTTCATTAATACAAAGGCCCACTTTTTTTTATACTGTACGTTTTCTGGCAGAATTAGCACTATTTGTGTATGGTTAGTATTATATTGCTTCCTGCTAAGCTTGGCAGTGACAAATGCCGTGTTAAAAAATATATACTATTAATAGTTTCCTGGCTAAGAGTCTCTCTTTGCACATGAGATTAGGACACCATTCTCAGTTTCATTTTGTAGTATAATTTGCCTTTTTAGAGAGCTCACTTTATTCCATTCACTTATAAAGCTAGAATGGTTGATACGCCTATAATAAATTCAGAAATGAAGTTATTGCTGAAATTAAGTTTCCAAAACTCCATCCACTCACAAGAATTTTATTCACAATTTTCATAATAGAGAGGGTAGAAAGACGGCTACTATCAACATTTCTCTTCCTTTCCTGATTTCATCCTCTTGTGCCTTACAGATGTCGGCATGATGTGATATCACGTAGGCACGTATGTGTGTGCACGCACGTAAGAAAAAGCGAGAGAGAACGAGTGCATCCCTTTGTAGCCATGTCTTTTTTTTTTTTTGCTTTTTGCTCTACAATTTAATTTCAGAGTATAGCTACTTTTTCTTATGCTGGAAGTTACAGAATTTCAGCAAAAGAAAATTAATAGTCTATATAATTAATGTTTTCTTTTATCCCCTGGATAGGCTTCTTCTTGTGTTTTGCAATATAATGTAACAAAAGTTTTTATTTTTATTATTATTTATTGATCTATATTAAAAGTAATCTTAAAAATGATCATGACACGTGGTTTCTAGAAGAACTATGTACATTATACAAGTCATACTAAGCAAGAATAATCAAATGTTGTATTCAAGTGGATACCGAAAGGTAAATGAATTGTTGTCCTCATTTTATGGCAATATCCAAATATTTCATGTTTCCATTTATGTCAAAATTAAGCTTCAGCTGAAATAAAAAATTTTCCTTTCTCGGTAAAATCAGTTGATTTAGCAGTTTCGGGCCTGAATTGAAGCTTTCAATCAACATTTTTTTTTCTGTCACATTTCCCTTTGCATGGGAAATTCTATGCTTGCTTCTTTTTTCTTTAAACATGATTGAAAAGAATAATAGAAGTGCACCAAATGTCTTTTAAGTTGAAATTGTTTTTAAAGAGACACCACAACAATGCTTTATTTTCTTGCTTGGAAGCTACCTTTCTAAAAAGGCTAATATTATATTGGAATCCACTGTTAAAACTGTGTGAGTAATGTTTCACTGTGATTCATGGTCACAAACAGGCCATTGTGCATGGCCGAGCAGGGAGATGCTTGTCAACAATCACTCAAAAGTAGGCATTTGTGTGAGTTCCAGTTTAATTTTCCCCATTTCCATGTGAAAGATCACCTTTCTCTATTTATTCCCTCAGAGAATCTGCTTTTATCCGCCATTGTATTTCTCCTCACACTGAGCTCCTTCTCTTCTCACAGAGGGCGAGGCTTTCCCACAATCAACAGCCGGTGAACCTTGTTTCTTGAGGCACTTCCAAAATGTGATTCCAGTTATTAAGTACTCATGACAGCCCGCAGTCTAATGCAAAACAAATTGACGGTTAATTGATGATAAACACGGTCGAGACCACACAGAGGAGTGATGGAAGTGTGGGAGGGGGCACTGAATTGATCAAAATTCACAAGTCGTACCCGATTTGTGGAGCCAGAAGGAGGCTGCCTTATTTTGGAGTCATCAGCTGAGGGCTAAGAAAGGAATATTCTGGGCATTCTGCTCTGTCAAGACACAGGACGAGCTTTTAGAAGAAAATAAAAGCGCTGATTTAACTGCAACATGACTTTCAGCAGTTGCTCTTGTCTTTTGCTAAAATCCTTGCCATTCCCCCTTCTCTTTGGTTCTGTTCTATTCTTATTCTTGGCCTTCAGAAATCTCTGGTTCGTATTATTGGAGACTTAGTAATATTCATTGATTAGAATTTAACAGTTGAATAATTTTTATATGCAAAGCAGCGATAGGGTAGGAAGAGGTCTGGGCTCAAATATTTATTCTGCTACCAGGTAGTTGGTGACCCAGTCAGGTAATCAGGTGCCCCAGCTCTGAAAGGTCCCCCATACTACACCGTTGGAGACAAATGATACCATAGAGGAAAACCCTTGCAAAAGGTTATATATGCTCTACTAATGTATCAAATATATATGTAGTAGAACCGGTGGTAGGATGTTTCATTTATACAGCAGTGATGACCAAACCCACAAAAAACCAAACCCAGTGCCGTTGGGTCGATTCTGACTCATAGAGACCCTATAGGACAGAGTAGAACTTCCCCATAGAGTTTCCAAGGAGCGCTTGGCAGATGCGAACTGCCGACCCTTTGGTTAACAGCCGAAGCACTGAACCACTGCACCACCAGGGTTTCCCTAAACATTTGAAGATCCTTACCAGGAAATAGTCTGTCGATATGCATCACATTTCTTTGAACTTGAGGAATAAAATATTATTATGTCCAAAAGAACCCTGGTGGCACAATGGTGAAATGCTCGGCTGCTAACAGAAAGGTTGGTGGTTCAAACCCACCCAACAGCTCTGCAGTGGAAAGACCTGGCAATCTGCTCCCATAAAGATTGCAGCCTAGAAAACCCTATGGGGGCATTTCTACTCTGTCACATGGCATCACGATGTGTCAAAATCAACTCAATTGCACCTAAAAACAAGTATGTCCAGGGTCATCCTGTTAGTCTGATTTGGTGAGATAAGTGTAATAAAGCCAGTTTAAAGTTCTCTCTACAGTCTGACACTCTGATTACTTCTACTAACATGGTGACCTTCACACATTATTGGGAAGCATTCTATATGGTAAAGACCATAAATTAGGAGCTAGTCCTGAATTCAAATTTTGGTTCTGCTACTTTTTAGCTGTGTAATCCTAGACAATTTATTTAATTCCCCTGAACTTCAAATTCTTCACCCATAAACTGGGATTATACTAGTACTAGCATCAAAGATCTTTGAGAGAATACATCAAGGATTGACAATTTTTTTTTTTTTTGTCAAGAGCCAGAAAGTATTTTTAGGCTTTGCAGACTATACGGTCTCTGCACCAACTACTTAATCCTGTTGTTGTAGCTCAAAACCAGACATAGGCAATATATAAATGCATGGGTGTGGCGGTGTTCCAGTAAAACTTTATTTACAAAAACAGGTGGCAAGCCAGATTTGGCCCATTCACATAGCTTTCCAACTCCTGATCTACGTTAATGATTAGCAGGCCTCTAAACACTAATTTTATTGAATATAAATTGAATTCTATTAATTCTGTGACATAAATTAAAACTTATACCATCACACAGGGATATATAACAATTGTATGAGGCTATACTACACTCCTTTAGAAATTAAAATCGCTAGACACTGAAGGAAAATACCATAGTATGAAGAGTTATGTTTGTGAAGAGCTCTGCAATAGAATCTGGTGATCCCATGAGAGGAAAATAATAATCAGCAAACATTTTGCAGTGCTTTCAGATCATGAAATAGACAAGGGATGCTAGAAAATTGAAACAAACGTCATTTAGATGAAGTTTTCTGTAGGTAGGGCCACATATTCATTTATTCTTCAGAGTATGTATCCTTTGACTGTCATTTTCCTTCCTAAAGGATGCTAAACATATGCACCTAGTAGAAGCCTAATGTGCTGAACTTACAACATTATATTCCTGTTCCTTGTCTTCCTAACATAATGAAGCTGATTATATTCCTTGTTTTATAATGTGCATCCTATTAGGATCAGGAAATTCGTTGGCTACCAAGTACAGCCTTCTGATCATGTTCTTATCATTAACACTGCTCTAGCTATGGAGCTGTCGGCATTTTCAGCCTAAATGCTGCTTTCAGGGGTTTGCAGTTCAGTCATAAAAATTAGCTGCAGGCAGAAACTTGACATATAAAGTCCAGAACCAAGAGAAAAATTTTATTACATTTTGAACAGGGAAAGGGAAGTACATTTGGCCATTATAAAGAGCATAAAAATCATTGTAGTGAGCTTGCTATGGATCCTTTTCTGTCCTGGCATAATTTAAGATTGCATTTGTACTCTGCCTCCTCCATTTTCCATGTGTCCATTGGAGTAACCCTATGGACTTTCAGTGTTAGCCAACTTTACAACACGTTCCCTTAAGGCTACCGTTCTTTTTAATATTGGACCAAAGCAGCTTGTTGAGTCTTCATTTGTCAATGGGAAAAGGAAATTTCAGCTATAGCCTTCTATGAGTTCAAAATTTGAATCATTTCTCTGCCATAATATAGCAATGCAGGGTCTGACCTGCATCAAGCTTCACATTTTATGATTGAGCTTTAGTACTGACTTGTGCACACAAAGATATTTCTTTGATGTGTGGTTGAATTAAGGAAGCTTAATTAACATTTTCCAATTAAACACCGCATTGTGAACTCAACCTCATTGCACTCTGCAACTTGGATGAGATTGCTGTATCTTTGTTGAAAGAAAGAAGATAGGTTATAGAGTTGAGAGCTCGAGTGATAACCATCCCTTCCCTTCCCCAGCTGTCAGCCCTCTTTCTCAGGAACATTTTTATCCACTCATTTAATTGTTGGACTTTGGTAGAAACACATTTCTCAGACACGCTCAAGGAGATTAAAAATGACACCTGGTCTCACATTGATGAGTAGTGCTCTACCCATACAATACTGAATTCCAGATCATTCTGTTCATTAGAGATGAATCCTATTTTTAATTCCCTTTCAGATTATTTTATATATATAGTATATAATGCATGACATGTATTATATAATGTTGTTGTTGTTGTTACCTGCCACTGAGTCAATTTTGACTCATGGCGACCCTGTGTGTGCAGAGCAGAACTGCTCCATAGGGTTTTCAAGGCTGTGAACTTTTGGAAGCAGGTCACCAGCCCTGTCTTCAGAGGTGCCCTCTGGGTGGGTTTGAACCACCAACCTTTCAGTTAGTAATTGAGTGCTTAGCCATTTGCACCACCCTGGAACTCCCTATTATATAACATATAATATGTAATGTATAATATGTGATTACCAGTGACCTTCACGTTACTCAATTTAATCATCAATGTACCATCCTTATCTTACTTGACCTGACAGCAGTGCCGGACACAGCACTCGCTCCCTCCTTCTCCCAGAAAACCAATACTTTTTTTTTTAGATACTCCTTTTTCCTGTCTTCCAGGACACTACTCTCTCCTGGTTTCCCTCCTGCCACACTGGTCATTCCATCTCACTCTCTTTAGCTGGTTACTTCTCTTCTCCATGGCCTCCTAACATTGCAATACCCCAGGTTTAGTCCTTGGTCTTCTCTACTCTCTCTACTCTCACTCCTTTGATGATCTCATCCCACCTATATGCCGGTAACTCCCGAATGCATATCCCAGCCCTAACATTTCTCTGAACTTGCATATCTAACTGCCTACCCATCTCCCCTGGAATAGACACCCCAAGCCCCACACATTCAAAACTAAGCCCCTCGTCTTTCCCTGCTGACTCACATTACCCACAGCCTCCCCTATCTCAGGGACAGTAACTCCACTCTTCCAATTGCTCAGGCTAAAAATTTAGGCATCATCCTCAACCTCTCTATTCTCTCCCTCATCACATCCAGGAAATTCTGATGGGTCTAACTTTTAAATTATCCAGAATCTGACCACTTCTCACTTCCTTGACTGTTAACACCCTGATATGAGGCACTCTGTCATTACTCATCTGCTCCAAAGTTCCCCATGTCACATTGTAAGCAAAGGTCCTTGTAATGGCTTACAAGGCCCTACCAAGGGCAACCCTCTCTCCCTTGTCTGAATGTATCTCTACACTTTTCTATTTCCTTGCTCCACACCAGCCACACTGGCCTCCTTTCTGTTCCTCTAATGTGTTAGACACTAGGCACGCTCCCTTCTTAGGAGCCTGTACTCCCCACTCCTCTGCCTACAATTCTCTTCTGTAACATATCCGCCTGGCTAACTCGCTCACCTCCTTCAAGTCTTTCCTCATATGTCACCTTTTCTGTAAGCTCTATGTTAACCCTCTATTTAAAATTGCAAACTCACCCAGCACCAGCACTCCTAAGCTCTACTTTTTCTTCTTTTTCCATATTTTCATTACCTTTGATCATACTCTGTGATTTCTGTCCATTCCTTACCATCTGTCTCCTGCACTAGGATGCCGGCCTTACGTAGGCTGGAAACCAAAAAAACCAAACCCACTGCCATCGAGTCGATTCTGACTCATAGCGACCCTACAGGAAAGAGTAGAACTGCCCCACAGAGTTTCCAAGGAGAGCCTGGTGGATTCGAACTGCCGAACTCTTGGGTACCAGCCATAGCTGGTAGCTCTTAACCACTATGCCACCAGGGTTTCCATGTAGGCTGGAAGCTTTGCTTTACTTTTTTACACATTCCAAACAACAAGAATAGTGTCAGCCACATAGAAATAACTCAATAAATATCTGATCTGTTAAATGCATATACAATCGGTATTTAAAAAAGCAACATATAACTTAAAAAATGCAAGCATCTGTAAGAGATAGTAGGAGCCCTGGTGGCATAGTGGTTAAGAGCTCAGCTGCTAACCAAAAGGTCAGCAGTTTGAATCCACCGGTGCTTCTTGGAAACCCTATGCGGCAGTTCTACTCTGCCCTATACGGTTGCTATGAGTCAGAATCAACTTGACAGCAATGGTTTCATTTGTTTGTTTGTTTTTGATAACTAGTACAATACTGAATGATTTGTTAAACAGGTTTAGTTTAGGGGAGATGATATTTTACAAGCATATTTGTTTTAAATTATTCTTAATATTTTAAAGGATTGATTTTATATACTAAAAGATAGATGGTGGCATTCTATATTACACAGGTTTCAAAGAAATAATAGTTATATAGTTTAGAAAAAATTAAACATGAAAAGCAATTGCATTCTCATGATTTGGTTAAAATATCCAAAAAAGATAAGCTCAGTAATAGATTTACCTAAGTGGCTCACAACTAAAACCATTTTGGACATTGGCAGCAAAGACAAGACTTTTGGAAGATTTTTCTCTAAATTTTTGGATCACATTGTTATTTCTTCCTGAAGCACCACGATTTATTTAGTTATGCATGCTTACTAGAAGCAAGCAGTAAGCAATCATTTATTCCTTTTAATCTCTATTTTATAGGACCTCCTCCTCTATGGGTATGTTTTGCCGCATGTTCTGCCTTCTCCACTCCAGAAGTTTTGATCATATCAAATTTCTCTTAATGAAAATGATTAGAGGGTAAAAACCTAAGATCTTTGGGGCAAAAGTAGAAGGTTCTCGTATGCGTGAAATTTTAAACATGTTAGGAAAAGCTATTATTGGTACTTATTCAGAATTTGCAATTAGATTGTTGAAAATCTTTAAGAATGATGAGTGTAGAGTCACTGCTAATAACTTAATGACAATGGAACATGTTGAGTGATTAAAAAAAAAGATAAAATACATCTAGAGAGCAGATCCTGGCTCAAATAACTATAATAATGTTTCCATAATCACCCCCCACAGAATACAATCTAGATAGAACCAAAAGCAAGAGTTAGATGCAATGTGGAGTAGAGCTAATAGGACCTAGAAACCAGATCTAATTTCAAAAATATAGTTTCTACTGTAATTGTGTTGCAGAAGGCTATCATGAAAAATGTAAACCATGAAATAAAATTGTATGGAGTTACTGAAACCTTATTTTTTTATTTTTATTGTGCTTTAAGTGAAAGTTTACAAATCCAGTCTCTCATACAAAAATTTACATACACCTTGCTATATACTCCTAGTTGCTCTCCCCCTAATGAGACAGCACACTCTTTCTCTCCACCCTTTATTTCCATGTCCATTCTGCCAGCTTCTGTCCTCCTCTGCCTTCTCATCTCCCCTCCAGACAGGAGCTGCCCACAGAGTCTCTCATGTGTCTACTTGATCCAAGAAGCTCACTCTTCACCAGTATCATTTTCTATCTTATTGTCCAGTCCAATCCCTGTCTGAAGAGTTGGCCTTGGGAATGGTTCCTGTCTTGGGCTAACAGAAGGTCAGGGGACCATGACCTCCAGGGTCCTTCTAGTCTCAGTCAGACCATTAAATTTGGTCTTTTTACGAGAATTTGTGGCCTACATTCCACTGCTCTCCTGCTCCTTCAGGGGTTCCCTGTTGTGTTCCCTGAAAGGGCAGTCATCAGTTGTAGCTGGGCGCCATCTAGTTCTTCTGGTCTCAGGCTGATGTAGTCTCTAATTTATGTGGCCCTTTCTGTCTCTTGGGCTCATAATTACCTTGTGTCTTTGGTGTTCTTCATTATTCTTTGCTCCAGGTGGGTTGAGACCAGTTGATGCCTCTTAGATGGCCACTCCCTAGCTTTTAAGACCCCATCATTTGATTTCTTGACTGCTGCTTCCATGGGCGTTGATTGTGGATGCAAATAAAGTGAAATCCTTGACAACTTTAGTATTTTCTCTTCTTATCATGATGTTGCTTTCTGCAATGACTATTGCTGTTATCCCATAATCTGTATTTTATTTATATATTAAAAAAAACTTCAATACAGATAGGGAAGGATTAATTCTTTAGCCATTAAGAAATAGCAAAAAAAAAAAAAACAGCTTAATCGAGTCTAGCAAATCCCAACCATAAAAACAGAAAAATAATTAGAGTAAAATAACCAGAGGTGACATTCAAAACATGGCTTCCAAATTCACCCTGGGTATTGAAATTCAGCTTGGAGATGAGAGAAATGAGTGGGGTTTTGCAGGGAGGGGAGATAGCTTAATAGGTCAGGCATGAAAGTTGCGTTAATAATTTCTGCCCATATTCCATTGGTCAGAACTCAGTCATATGGGTATACATAACTGCAAGGGAGTCTGGGAAATATTATTTGGCTATCTGCCAAAATAGAGAGGCATACAAGTTTGTTGAACAGCTAGTCAAACTTTGCCACAGTCATGTTTTGTGTGTTTGTTCATTGTTTGCTTGTCTCCATGATGAAAATTAGCAATTAAGCACAGAGTTTGAAAATTTTTCCCAGGACCTTCTTTGTGTTAGGTATCGTAACCAAAAACAAAAACAAAAAATAACTCATGGTCACTCCATGTGCTACAGAGTAGAACTGCTCCTAGGGTTTTCTTGGCTGTAATCTTAACAGAAGCAGATAAGCAAGGTTTTGTTCTGCAGTGCCACTGAGTGGATTCAAACTGCCAACCTTTAGGTTAGTAGTAGAACACAAACCATTTGCACCACCCAGGAACCTTCAAGCATCATACATATGTATGATAAACAAGCCTTTAAGGTCACTTTCTGTTTTGGTACAAGCATGTCTAAAGAATGTGAATGTAAACCACTTTTCTTTACAAAATTCATGATTTTTACCAACTTGTTGAGCTCTTTGAGAAAATCAAAAGGCAAACTCTTTGAGATGAGGTATCCTTTGTGAATGATGTAGCGGCTGGGGAGTTTGAAGTGGGAAGTCTCCGGATGAAGGCTACCATATTTCAGCTCCGACTTTTGTGATTTGGCCCTTTCAAAGTTATGTCTGGTTACTATTCCAGTCAATTTCTTAATCACTAAAAAACATATACCTTGTTGAAAAATTTCTCAGGAGCTATGTTCTATCCAGAAATTCTTTGTAGGTCATCACAGGAATCATCATTTTAAATACTGAGAACTCAAGACCAATAAAACAACAAAATCCTCTATGTTTTCATAAACCATAAGATAAATAATAGAGGTAACCTGAGTATAGCAGCCAGTTGTTCCAGAATGTTTTTGAGCACTTTAAAAGGTGTCCCTAGTTGGTGTCATTAAATACACTTTTTTTTTCCAAGTTGGCTTCCTCCAAAACAGACTCTAGCATCTCTACGATGTAAGTTTTCAGTTGAACTTTCCTTATTATAAGCAAAAAACTGTACTTGCAAGCTCAACTTATTTATTTGCTTTTTTTTAATAGCCAAATTTTTTATTTTATAATCGTAAAAAAAAATTCCCATAATTTTCTTCTAAATGTGTATGATTGATATTAACCTGCCACTGCAGGAGTGATAGTTTCATGGAGCACAGTTTCATGCTTTTTTATGTGACAGATACTAAAATGTAGGCTCATTTACATCACCAAATTAAAACTCATAGTTAAAATAAGCAACACAGTGTAGCCTATAAATTTTAGATTCGCTACGCTTATTACTGATTGAAATAGTTCTGGTAACAACTTTAATGTGTGTCACAACTTTTCATAGTTTCAGATTGTTCTTTCTCACTTACGCATATTTTCACAAGTTTCAAATTTACACTTCAAACTTCTTATTTTATCCATGACCTATTACAAAACACAATACATTGCACTTTACTGCAAGACTATCTACTGGTAGAGGCCTAGTAAAGTCCTTTTTTGTAATAAGTACAAAAAGAAACACTGAAATGCCCATGAGTAGGAACTGGTTCCCCATGAGTCTGTCAGTTTGTCCTACTGTGGTGGCTTACGTGCTGCTATGATGCTGGAAATTATGCTACCAGTATTACAAATGCCAGCAGGGTCACACATGGCGGACAGGTTTCAGGGGAGCTTCCAGACTAACACAGACTAGGAAGAAGGAACTGGTGGTCTATATCTGAAAAAATTAGCCAGTAAAAACCTTATGAATAGTAGTGGAACATTGTCTGATATAGCTCCAGTAGATCCGGTTGGAAGGCACTCAAAATATGACGGGGGAGGGGCTGCCTCTTCAAAGTAGAGTCAACTTTAATGGTGTGGATGGAGATAAGCTCTCAGGACTTTCATTTGCTGATGTGGCACGACTCAAAATGAGAAGAAACAGCTGCAAACATCCATTAATAATCGGAATGTAGAATGTACAAAATGTGAATCCAGGAAAATTGGAAATCATAAAAAAAGGAAATGGAACACATAAACATCAATATCCTAGACGTTAGTGAACTGAAATGGACAGTATTGGCCATTTTGAATTGGACAATCCTATGGTCTATTTTAGTATGGTCTACTATGCCAGGAATGACAACTTGAAGAGGAATGGCGTTGCATTCATCGTCAAAAAAACCTTTTAAGATCTATCCTGAAGTACAACATGATCAGTGATCGCATACAGCTACAAGGAAGAACAGCTAATATGACTATTATTCAAATTTACGCACCAAATACAAAGACCAAAGATGAAGAAATTGAAGGTTTTTACCAACTTTTACAGTCTGAAGTTGATCAAACATGCAGTCAAGATGCATTGTTAATTACTTGTAATTGAATGCAAAAGTTGGAAACAAAGAAGAAACAGTAGTTGAAAGAAAAATATAGCCTTGGTGATAGAAACGATGCCAGAGATCGCATGATAGAATTTTGCAAGAGCAACAACTTCTTCATTGCAAATACCTTAAATACCTTTTTTGAACAACATAGATGGCGACTATACACATGAATGTCACCAGATGGAATACACAGGAATCAAATCGACAATATCAATGTAAAAGGGCTACGGAAAAGATCAGTATCATCAGTCAGAACGAGGCCAGGGGCCAACCGTGGAACCGATCATCAATTGCTCCTATGCAAGTTCAAGTTGAACTTGAGGAAAATTAAAACAAGTCCACAAGAGCCAAAGCACGACCTTGAGTATATCCCACCTGAATTTAGAGACCCTATCAAGAATTGATTTGATGCAATGAACACTAATGACC
This sequence comes from Elephas maximus indicus, assembly GCF_024166365.1. Lineage (NCBI taxonomy): Eukaryota > Metazoa > Chordata > Mammalia > Proboscidea > Elephantidae > Elephas > Elephas maximus. The sequence continues at coordinate 148,264,972 of NC_064846.1, read as the reverse complement.
AAAGACCAGAGAAGTTGTGGAAGGACATCATACATGAAGAAGACAAGAGGTCATTAAAAAGACAGGAAATAAAGAAAAGGCCAAAATGAATGTCAGAAGTGACTCTGAAACTTGCCCTTGAACATAGAGTAACTAAAGCAAAAGGAAGAAATGATGAAGTGAAAGAGCTGAACAGATTTCAAAGGGCGGCTCAAGAAGACAAAGTATTATAATGACATGTGCAAATACCTGGAGATGGAAAACAAAAAGGGAAGAAGAGCACGCTCTGCATTTCTAAAGCTGAAAGAACTGAAGAAAATACTGCAACTCAAGTTGCAGTATTAAAGGATTCTATGGGAAAAATATTAAACGATGCAGGAAGCATCAAAAGAAGATGGAAAGGATACATAGAGTCACTATACCAAAAATTATTGGTCGACATTCAACCATTTCAGGGGGTAGCATATGATCAGTAACTGATGGTACTGAAGGAAGAAGTCCAAGCATTGGTGAAAACAAGGCTCCAGAAACTGAGGGAATATCAGTCGAGATGTTTCAACAAATGGATGCAGCCCTGGAAGTGGTTACCCATGTATGCCAAGAAATTTGGAAGACAGCTACCTGGCCAACTGACTGGAAGGGATCCATATTTGTACCCATTCCAAAGAAAGGTGATCCAGCAGAATGAGGAAATTATCAAATAATATCATTAATATCACATGCAAGAAAATTTTGCTGAAGACCCTTCAAAAGTGGCTGCAGCGCTGCATTGACAGGGAATGGCCAGAAATTCAAGCAGGATTCAGAACAGGATGTGGAATAAGGGATATCATTGCTGATGTCAGATGGATCTTGGCTGAAAGCAGAGAATACCACAAAGATGTTTACTTGCGTTTTATTGACTATGCAAAGGTATTCGGCTGTGTGGATCATAACAAATTGTGGACAACATTGCGAAGAATGGGAATTCCAGAACACTTAATTGTGCTCATGAGGAACCTGTACCTATATCAAGAGGCAGTCTTTTGAACAGAACAAGGGGATGCTGCGTGGTTTAAAATCAGGAAAGGTGTGCCTTAGGGTTGTATCCTTTCACCATATTTATTCAGTCTGTATGCTGAGCAAATAATTCAAGAAGCTGGACTATGTGAAGAAGAACGGGCCAGCAGGATTAGTAGAAGACTCATTAACAACCTGAGATATGCAGATGACACAACTTTGCCTGCTGAAAGTGAAGAGGATTTGAACCACTTACTGACGAAAATTAAAGACTGCCGCCTTCAGTATGGATTACACTCCAAAAGAAAGAAACAAAAATCCTCACAACTGGATCAATAAACAACATCATGATAAACGGAGACAATATTGAAGTTGTCAAGTGTCATGCATTGAATTGTGTCCACCCAAAAATATGTGTCAACTTGGTTAGGCCATGATTCCCAGTATTGTGTGGTTGTCCTCCATTTTGTGATTGTAATTTTATGTTGAGAGGATTAGGGTGGGATTGTAACATCACCTTTACTCAGGTCACCTCCCTGATCCAAGGTAAAGGGAGTTTCCCTGGGGTGTGGCCTGTACTACCTTTTATCTCTCAAGAGATGTAATGAAGGGGAAGCAAGCAGAGAACTGGGGACCTCATACCACCAAGAAAGCAGCACCAGGAGCAGAGCGCGTCCTTTGGACACGGGGTCCCTGTGCCTGAGAAGCTCCTCGACCAGGGGGAGATTGAGGACAAGGGACTTCCTCCAGAGCCAACATAGAGAGAAAGCCTTTCCCTAGAAGCCAACCCCCTGAATTTGGACTTGTAACCTACTAGGCCGTAAGAAAATAAATTTCTCTTTGTTAAAGCTATCCACTTGTGGTATTTCTGTTATAGCAGCATGAGATGGCCAACACATCAAGGATTTCATTTTACTTGGATCCACAATCGATGTCCATGGAAGCAGTAGTTAAGAAATCAAACAAAAAATATGCTGCAAAAGACCTCTTTGAAGTGTTAAAAAGCAAAGATGTTACTTTGAGGACTAAGGTATACCTGATCCAAGCCATGATGTTTTCCATTGCCTCCTACATATGTGAAAGCTGGACAATGAATAAGGAAGATCAAAGAAGAATTGATGCCTTTGAATTGTGGTGTTGGTGAAGAATATTGTATATACCATGGACTTCCAGAAGAACGAACAAGTCTGTCTTGGAAGAAGTACTACCAGAATGCTCATTAGAAGCAAGGATGGTGAGACTTCGTCTCACATACTTTGGACGTGTTATCGTGAGGGGCCAATCCCTGGTGAAGGACATCATGCTTTATTAAAGTAGAGGGTCAGTGAGAAAGAAGAAGACCCTCAATGAGATGGACTGACACAGTGTCTGCAACAATGGACTCAAGCATAACAATGATTGTGAAGATGGCATAGGACCAGGCAACATTTCCGTCTGTTGTGCATGGGATTGCTATGAGTCGGAATCAATTCGACGGCACCTAACAACAACAAAAGGAACCGGTTAAATCAACTGTAATCCATTGTGTTCTATTATACATAAGGTCACTATGGGTCAGAACCTTCTTGAGTGCACCTAACAACAACAATGTATTACAAAGCTTTGTAGGTATTGGAATGATAAAATGAAGCTGATATTACCCCACTTCTGCTTTTTAAAGGATATATAGGTATGTTTGCATGTAAATATATGTGTGTATGCTACTATGTATGTGTATCTTACATATACATACATATACATGTACACACATGTTTTTATACGTATAGTATTAGTCAAGAAAGGTATAGAAGAAACCGTTTCTATGCTTACCTCTTGGGGAGTGAAGCCAAAGCTTGAAATGCGTATAGGAGGCCTTTGCTCTTTATGTTATACTCTTCCAAACTGTTTGATTTTTTTTTTACCATGGCTGTCTTATTTGTCATGCCTTTTATTCCCTGTTCAAAATTATATATATATATATATATATATACAAACACACACTCACCATATACCATATACTATATAAGCATTTGGCTGCTAAGTGAAAGGTCAGTGGTTCGAACCCACCCAGCAGCTCCACAAGAGAAAAGACCTGGCGATCTGGTCTGTAAAGATTATATCCTAGGAAACCCTATAGGGCAGTTCTACTCTGTCACGTGGTATTGCTATGAGTCAAAATCAACTTGATGGCACCCAACAACAACAATGACAAATGTACCACATAGCATGTAGGACCTTTCTTCAAAGAAGTTTGAATATGACTGAGGAATGAGAATGCATATGCTAAAGATGGAAAACTTCGGGTCTCAAATAACTTTGCTCATACTATTTAAATTCTGCCACTGCCTATTCCCTTTACCAGTTAAGTTCATTCCCACTGTAAATGACTCAAGGGCAGCAGCTTCTCTAATCACAGCTGGGAAACTTGTAACTGGGAGCCAGACCATAGCTTTAAACCAGCGGGCATCTATGGAAACAAAATCACAGAAATTAGCAATGGTTGCAAAATGTAGTCCCAGCCCACTCCGACTCCTTTCTAATTACTCTGTTTTAACCGTGTGTAGCCAGGCTTGAGTGATTGGGCTATGGAGAGAAGTACTTTTTGAATAAGGCAATGCTTACTCCGGAAGGACTAACCAAAAATGTGGTTGTAACTAAAATGGAGTAACAGTTCCTACCACTTCCATGAAATGCATTCTGCCAAGGAAAAATGTGATGACATGATCCTAATTATATGCTAACAGTAATTCAGTAGCCTCCAGAGAAAGTACCTGTTTTCCAAAATGAAGATCACTAAATTATAATGTACTATTTAACAACTCCTACTACTGAAAATTCAAGGCTTAGCCTAACTTTTCTTGGATTTAGCCAGCCTAGGATTCCAGCCCACGGGATTCCAGCCCACGGATTTGCCATAGGTTCTCTCTACACTTTAATACCTGGTACACAATCACAAGGCATTTGGATCTTCAAAGCCACGTGATTTTTCTGATCCACTCAAGATGGCCGGGGTTCCAACTGGAGTCAGGCGTTGCAGCCCGTCTGAGGAGGCTCTACCTCTAGTGTCCCTGACTTGTTTCCTTCTGTCTCAGCAGATAAAACCTGGAGGTTTCTAAACCTGGCTGCGTCATCAGGAAAGCTTGCTAAATAAATAGATTCTTGGTTTCTGGGCTACACTGATACACAGCCAGGTCTGAAATCACTTTCCTTCATTCATTGCTTCTGAGTCCTGTCTGCTGGGGCCACCACCACCACTGCCTCACCTCTGGCCTCCTCCTGACAAAGGAGCCCCTATAACCTGTCATGTGTAACTGACCTTCTCAGGCACAAGCTGCCTTCTCTTCCTTTAGCTCTCAGTTTTCATTTCATGAGCTACTCAAATCAAATAATTAAGAACAGCATAAAAGGAGCCAACATCAACAGCATAGTAGCTAGACCTGTGCTTTAGGCCAGATTTCCCTCTGTCCCTCTGTTCTGTGAAGCAGGCCTGTGTTTCTGGATTCTTCATTGATTCAGGTTCAGAGCTCTGTTTTCTCAAATGGTCATCAGCAGGGACTGAGGGATGGTCACCACTAGTCTCTACTGAGAGGTTTCTTAGTCCAAAGCAGGAAATGTGCCTGTTGGCCCCAGAATCCTCCTCAGAGGCTCTGAGACTCAGGATTCCATGGGTCTCCTCCAATAGGTCTCATTCAGAGGGTGGTGGCACAGATAGATGGACATGGTTGATGTTCAAGTAGGTTTTATCAAGGGAGCTGCTATCCACTAAGAACTCCCTAAAAGATTGTTATACACACCCTCAGTAAAGAATAGGGTCCCTGGGTAGTGCAAATGGTTAACACACTTAGTTGCAAACTAAAAGGTTGGCAGTTAAAGTCCACCCAGAGGCACCACAGAAGAGAGGCCCGGCATTCTACTTCCAAAAAATCAGCCACTGAAAACCCTATAGAGCATGGTTCTACCCTGACACATATGGGGTCACCATGAGTCAGAGGCCACTCAATGGCAACTGGTACTGATGGTAACTAGCAAGAGGCCCAGATTAAAATAAAATTCTTCACTTAAGAGAGTTTTATGTAATGGTTTGAGTTGCAGCACCTATGAAAATCTTCAATTATCTTAGCGATTATGTAGAAGAATATAATTTTTTGATAAAGTAGGAAGGAGATGAGTACAATACCAGTGTAAGTTATCTCAAAAAGCTTTAAACTGAAGTCAAGAAAGATTTGGAAAATTTTTCATTAAGAGTGAATGACTGTTAATACCATACCAAAGAATTTGCTAGACACAGAAAGCCTTTGTTAAATAATTTTACACATGCCTCCAACTCTTACACACTTAAATCATAATGTTGGGAGATAGCCCATCGAGCAATGTTATAAATTTTTATACTGATGTAGGCATAGCACCTCACAGGTTCCAAAGGTGATAAGTGTAATATCGTGGCTTTGATTGTATATTACCTTGTCTTTTCCTGCTCTAATGAGAGCACAAAATACCAGAAGGATGTTTACCTGTGTTTTATTGACTATGCAAAGATATTCGACTGTGCGGATCATAACAAACTATGGATAACGTTGTGAAGAATGGGAGTTCCAGAACACTTAATTGTGCTCAGGAGAAACCTTTACATAGATCAAGAAGCGGTTGTTTGGACAGAACAAGGGGATACTGATTGCTTTAAAGTCAGGAAAGGTGTGAGCCAGGGTTGTATTCTTTCACCATACCTATTCAATCTGTATGCTGAGCAAATAATCTGAGAAGCTGGACTATATGAAGAAGAACAGGGCATCAGGATTGGAGGAAGACTCATTAACAACCTGCATTATGCAGATGACACAGCCTTGCTTGCTCAAAGTGAAGAGGACTTGAAGCACTTACTAATGAAGATCAAAGACCACAGCCTCCAGTATGGATTCCACCTCAACATAAAACAAAAATCCTCACAACTGGACCAATGAGCAACATCATGATAAACGGAGAAAAGATTGAAGTTGTCAAGGGTTTCATTTTACTTGGATCCACAATCAACAGCCATGGAAGCAGCAGTCAAGAAATCAAAAGACGCATTGCATTGGGCAAATCTGCTGCAAAGGACCTCTTCAAACTGTTGAAAAGCAAAGATGTCACCTTGAAGACTAAGGTGCACCTGACCCAAGCCATGGTATTTTCAATCTCATCATATGCATGTGAAAGCTGGACAATGAATAAAGAAGACGGAAAAAGAATTGACGCCTTTGAATTGTGGTATTGGTGAAGAATATTGGATATACCATGGACTGCCAAAAGAATGAACAAATCTGTCTTGGAAGAAGTACAACCAGAATGCTCCTTAGAGGCAAGGATGGCGAGACTGCATCTTACATACTTTGGACATGTTGTCAGGAGGGATCAGTCCCTGGAGAAGGACATCATACTTGGCAGAGTACAGGGTCAGCGGAAAAGAGGAAGACCCTCAATGAGGTGGATTGACACAGTGGCTGCAACAATGAGCTCAAGCATAACAACGATTGTAAGGATGGTGCAGGACCGGGCAGTGTTTCGTTCTGTTGTGCATAGGGTCACTATGAGTCGGAACCAACTCCATGCACCTAACAACAACAATGAAAACAACAACAACGATGAGGTTTAACAAAATTGCCTAGGTTTGGTTTCTACCATCCCTGCCTTAGAAACTGTCCACTCAGTGTTGAGGGGAATATGTTATTATAAGCAATTCCTGAAAATAGGACAGCATTTCATAGTTCTCTGGAGTTGAAAGTTTTCTTGTTAACTTTTTTGTTTGTTTTTCAACTGAGCATAAAGTGAACCCTCACAGGACAAGGAAAAATATTTGGTGTTTCCTTGTGGGTTTAATCTCTAAAAGTTTTACACTATCACTAATGATGTCCCAGGAGTCCTTGGAGATAAAACAAGAGGCTGTACAGTTCATAAATTTTTATTTAGATGCAACCCTTGCTCTCAAATAAGTTCACTATCTGGTAAAGAGGCAAAAAGATAAAATACAGATATAATGAACTTGCAGGCATGAATTGAATTTAGAAGGTATCCTGAGGATAGAGCAGTGGCTTGTTGGGCCACTTGGGAAGATGATGGGGGAAAATGACTGAAATACTTGAGAAAGGTTTTCTGAGTGGACTGGATTGAGTTGAAATCCTAAATGCCTGCCATGGAATAGTAAGTAAGATGGCAAATTGAACTGAAGATTGGAAATGGGAAAAGCCTTAAGAACAGAGGATGGCAAGAGAGTACATGTCAGATGAAATTCGTTGAAGCAGGGCAAAGCAGCAAAGAGCCTTCACTTCTGTGAACTCTCGTTCTTCCATCCTTTGGATAAGTTAACCCAAAGTTCAGCAGTGCTTTTGGAGATGAATAGAATGAAGGAAAACAGAACATGATCTGTTAAGTCAAGAAGCCTAGAAACATTGAGTTTGTGGAAATATAACATGATGGTGTAAGCAGTGATTTGGGGGATCTCTGCTAGAAAGGGTAAAATTTTTCTGTCTTATCAAGAAACATTACGCTTAGCATCTAGTAGGTACTGTGTTAGTCAGGGCTGTGTACTTCAACTCCTGTGTAATTATTTTTATTAGTACTAATACCCACCCTTTATTGAACCTTTACTCTTTGCTGATTTGCATTGTGGAATGGGCACAAATACGGATCTCTTCTAGTCAGTTGGCCAGGTAGCTGTCTTCCAAATTTCTTGGCATAGATGAGTGAGCACTTTCAGCACTGCATCCATTTGTCAAAACATCTCAATTGGTATTCCATCAATCCCTGGAGGCTTGTTTTTCACCAATGCCTTCAGTGCAGCTTGCACCTCCTCCTTAAGACTTTAGGTATCCTGATAGGTTACTGGAGGCCTGGTGGTACAGTGGTTAAGAGCTACAACTGCTAACCAAAAGGTTGGCAGTTGGAATCCACTAGCTGCTCTTGGAAACCCTATGGGGCAATTCTGCTCTATCCTATAGGGTCAGCATGAGTCAAAATTGACTCTAAGGCAATGGGTTTGGTTTTTTAAGTGTATTATGGAGCCCTGGTGGCAGAGTGGTTAAGAGTTTGGCTGCTAACCAAAAGGTTGGCAGTTCAAATCCACCAGCCACTCCTTGGAAACCCTATGGGGCAGTTCTATTCTGTCCTATTCTGACTCGAAGGCAACAGGTTAAATGTTTTACATGCCTGTTCATTCGTTCAATCCTCACAACAAACCTAGGAGGTAAAATTTTTAGACGCTTTTTTTTTTTTTTAACAAATGAGAAAATTAAATATCAGAGAAGTTAAGTGACATAACTTGCTTAAGTTAAGTGACTATTATCAAAGAGATAATAAATGGTAGAGTCTTATTTGGACATAGATTTAGCTGACTTAGGGGCCTGGCTCCCAACCACTACACTTATGCTTTAGAACAGGGGTTGCAAATTTGTGACCACAGCATCAACATCAGCCTGGAGACCTGCTTTGTCAAGCCTATGTGCTGTATTTTCAGAAAATCTGAATGTGCATTTTTATGGAGGGCACAGTTAACTGAAGTCACCGTGCATGATTGTCTTAAACCATCCTGACATTTAAGAGAGCAGTCTCTGGTTTGAAGTTACAGGTTGAATATTCCCCCTACTTTATCTGAAAAATTATATATATATGAGATAAGCTAGCATATCACTTATTTAAAGAAAGGTCCATTGTTTCTGCTGAAGAATGCGAACAGGAAACATTTGGGGGAAATATTAGGCCATTCTTAAAGTATCCAATGACACTGATTTTGCAATCTCGAGAGGACAATTTTCCAAGGATTCCTTTTTTCTCTCCTGATTTTTCATCTTGCTTTCCATGCATAGACACAGCCAGAGGGATTCCCTTCTTTAATATCCATCCATATGCCTCTGCCAACCAATTAATTGCTCATTAATGCATCATCCTAGGTGTTAATTTGTTGACAATCAGACACATTTAAGAAAGAGGTCATAAACACTGTCCCAATGGTCCTTCCTATTCTAGAATGTGAAGGAAACTAGAATCACAGTGAAGTCAATGTTATTATCTCTTGCCTCAGGTATGTATTTCCAGCTATCATGATAATTTTGCGTTGATATTCTACTATGACTGTATTTTACTTGCTTCTCCATTATGGAACTGCATTTTATTTACATAGAATAGTGAATACAATACTTAGGGATAAGGAAAGTTTGAGGGAACAAGGGCTATTTTTTTTTATTCGTCTTTGTGTTTCCCACTGGCTGGTAAACGAGTTAGTATTTAAAATAAGTTCATAAAATTGTTTCATTTTCCCAAAAATCTATAATAAAGCTAGAAAGAATGGATGAAAATTCAGATGAGATGACCAGTGATTTAATACAGAAACATACAGTCCTTAACTATGTCGTCGTCGTTGTTAGGTGCCGTCTAGTCAATTCCGACTCATAGCAACCCTATGCACAACAGAACGAACCACTGCCCAGTCCTGAGCCAACCTTACAACGTTTGTGATGCTTGAGCTCATTGCTGCAGCCACTGTATCAATCCACCTCATTGAGGGTCTTCCTCTTTTCCGCTGACCCTGTGCTCTTCCAAGCATGATGTCCTTCTCCAGGGACTGATCCCTCCTGACAACATGTCCAAAGTATGTAAGATGCAGTCTCACCATCCTTGCCTCTAAAGAGCATTCTGGTTGTACTTCTTCTAAAACAGATTTGTTTGTTCTTTTGGCAGTCCATGGTATATCCAATATTCTTCACCAACACCACAATTCAAAGGCGTCAATTCTTTTTCCGTCTTCCTTATTCATTGTCCAGCTTTCACATGCATATGATGTGATTGAAAATACCATGGCTTGGGTCAGGTGCACCTTAGTCTTCAAGGTGACATCTTTGCTCTTCAACGCCTTGAAGAGGTCCTTTGCAGCAGATTTGCCCAATGCAATGCGTCTTTTGATTTCTTGACTGCTGCTTCCATGGCTGTTGATTGTGGATCCAAGTAAAATGAAATCCTTGACAATTTCAATCTTTTCTCCATTTATCATGATGTTGCTCATTGGTCCAGTTGTGAGGATTTTTGTTTTCTTTATGTTGAGGTGCAATCCATACTGGAGGCTGTGGTCTTTGATCTTCATTAGTAAGTGCTTCAAGTCCTCTTCAGTTTCAGCAAGCAAGGTCGTGTCAGCTACATAACGCAGGTTGTTAATGAGTCTTCCTCCAATCCTGATGCCCCGTTCTTCTTCATGTAGTCCAGCTTCTCAGATTATTTGCTCAGCATACAGATTGAATAGGTATGGTGAAAGAATACAACCCTGGCTCACACCTTTCCTGACTTTAAAGCAATCAGTATCCCCTTGTTCTGTCCAAACAACCGCTTCTTGATCTATGTAAAGGTTTCTCCTGAGCACAATTAAGTGTTCTGGAATTCCCATTCTTCACAATGTTATCCGTAATTTGTTATGATCCACACAGTCAAATGCCTTTGCATAGCCAATAAAACACAGGTAAACATCCTTCTGGTTTTCTCTGCTTTCAGCCAGGATCCATCTGACATCAGCAATGATATCCCTGGTTCCACGTCCTCTTCTGAAACTGGCCTGAATTTCTGGCAGTTCCCTATCAATATACTGCTGCAGCCGTTTTTGAATGATCTTCAGCAAAATTTTGCTTGCATGTGATATAAATGATATTTTTCTATAATTTCCACATTCGGTTGGATCATCTTCCTTGGGAATAGGCATAAATATGGATATCTTCCAGTCAGTTGGCCGGGAAGCTGTCTTCCATATTTCTTGGCATAGATGAGTGAGCACCTCCAGAGCTGCATCTGTTTGTTGAAACATCTCAGTTGATATTCCATCAATTCCTGGAGCCTTGTTTTTCGCCAATGTCTTCAGAGCAGCTTGGACTTTGTCCTTCAGTACCATCAGTTCCTGATCATATGCCACCTCTTGAAATGATTGAACATCGACTAATTCTTTTTCGTATAATGACTCTGTGTATTCCTTCCATCTTCTTTTGATGTTTCCTGCATCGTTTAATATTTTCCCCATAGAATCCTTCACTATTGCAACTCGAGGCTTGAAACTTTTCTTCAGTTCTTTCAGCTTGAGAAATGCCGAGCGTGTTCTTCCCTTTTGGTTTTCCATCTCCAGCTGTTTGCACATGTCATTATAATACTTCGCTTCGTCTTCTCGAGAGGCCCTTTGAAATCTTCTGTTCAGTTCTTTTACTTCATCATTTCTTCCTTTTGCTTTAGCTGCTCGACGTTCGAGAGCAAGTTTCAGAATGTCCTCTGACATCCATCTTGGTCTTTTCTTTCTTTCCTGTCTTTTCAGTGACCTCTTGCTTTCTTCATGGATGATGTCCTTGATGTCATTCCACAACTCGTCTGGTCTTTGGTCACTAGTGTTCAATGCGTCAAATCTGTTCTTCAGATGGTCTCTAAATTCTGGTGGGATATACTCAAGGTCATATTTTGGCTCCCGTGGAATTGCTCTGATTTTCTTCAGTTTCAGCTTGAACTTGCATATGAGCAATTGATGGTCTGTTCCACAGTCGGCCCCTGGCCTTGTTCTGACTGATGATATTGAGCTTTTCCATTGTCTTTTTCCACAGATGTAGTCAATTTTATTTCTGTGTGTTCCATCTGGCAAGGTCCTTGTGTATAGTCACCATTTTTGTTGGTGAAAGAAGGTATTTGCAATGAAGAAGTAGTTGGTCTTGCAAAATTCTACCATTCGATCTCTGGCATTGTTTCTATAACTAAGGCCATATTTTCCAACTACTGATCCTTCTTCTTTGTTTCCAACTTTCACATTCCAATTGCCAGTAATTATCAATGCTTCTTGATTGCACGTTCGATCAATTTCAGACTGCAGCAGCTGATAAAAATCTTCTATTTCTTCATCTCTGGCCCTAGTGGTTGGTGCGTAAATTTGGATAATAGTCGTATTAACTGGTCTTCCTTGTAGGCGTATGGATATTATCCTATCACTGACAGCATTGTACTTCAGGATAGATCTTGAAACGTTCTTTTTGACGATGAATGTGACAACATTCCTCTTCGAGTTGTCATTCCCAGCATAGTAGACTATATAGGCCTTAACTATGGAGAAGAAAAAAGTTTCTTCTAGTATTTGCTTATATTCTGTTAATGCTGAGTTCCCAAGGAGAATCACTAATCCTGTAGTCTACACAACTGCACTTTCCTCAGCATATTTAGAGTCACAGAGCTGGTCTTGACTGAGGGAGAGTTGTTTCTCCAAGAGAATCCTATTACTACAGATGATCGGAGAGAAGAGGCTCATGGAGGAAGATGGTGCTTGATCTGTTGGGCTACGTTGAAGTAGAATGTATGGTGCCACTTGAAATCTATAAGTTTGTAGTTTCTTTTCTAAATTATAAAAGCAATATTTTTCATCATATAACATTTGGAAAGTAAAGACAAACATAAAGAAGACAAGAAAGAAGTAACCAACATGTGTCAAGAGAGATTTAAAGTTTCTCTCCACAGAATTTTAAGAGCCTGATGGCACAGTGGTTAAGTGAAATGGCTGCTAACCAAAAGGTCGGCAGTTCAAATCCACCAGCCACTCCCTGGAAGCCCTATGGGGCAGTTCTACTCTGTCCTCCTATAGGGTCACTATGAGTCAAAATCAACTCAACAGCAACGGAGTTTTTTTTTTTTTTTTTTTTTTTGGCTTCTACGTCAGAGCCTCTGGTGGTACGAATGGTTAAGCACTTGATTACTAACCAAAAGGTTGGTGGTTTGAACTCACCCAGTAGGCACCTCAGAAGAAAGGCCTGGTGGTCTGCTTCTGAAAGGTCACACCCTTGAAAATCCTATGGGACACAGTTCTACTCTGAGACACACGGGGTCACCATGAGTCAGAATCAACTCAACCACAACTGATGGTTTTGGTCTTCTACTTCAGATGAGAAACTCAAGAAGCAAATATTTTCACTAAATAGCAGTAGGAAAAAAAGCACTGATTAAGTAGTCTTTCAAAATTGCAATTTAGAAATGATCTGATGTTCTGCTTACAAGATTCTGGTTATGAATAATAGCTTTATTAAGTTTGTTTCATTTTTTGTTCTGTATCATTCTCATTATTATTGTCTAAATGATGGACAGGGTCATGATAAAGTATCAGGTTGATCAGAACAATGAGTATTTTTTATTAATCCAAGATAATGTTTGATTCAGAGTGCACATCATGTCAGCAACCCCATTCGCCATTAACCTTTCAACGAAGTACATTCCAACAGCTAGCACCAAGGAGTTAATATGTTATGAAGCATCATACAGACATGAACAAATTGTTTTATTCTTTCCTCTTTCTCAGGCTGTGAGGATGCTTCCAGGGTGTCCTGGAAAAGATTTAGAAATAATTGCTACATTTTATTTACATAGACTAGATGGCATTACCCAAGAGAGTCAAGTGTTGGAAAAAAAAGCAAGCTTGTTAATATAACTACAGAGAGAATGCCAATAATGTGGATGACTCCATAAATATGTTGGAAAGAGTATTCATCTTTATGCAGTGATACAAGAAGCCATTTTTCTTAAGGACAAGAAGACAGTTATTTTAATTTACTTCTACAACTTTTTGCTTATACTTAGAGAGTTGCTAATATAAAAACATAAATAAAAAATCATAGACTTATAGAATAATAGTGATGGGCACAAAAATAAACTTCAGAAAATCATACACCATCTTTAGGTAAGAAAGCACTAAAGATATACTCAAGTAATAACCTTTATTAGATGCTAACAAGTCTCAGAGGCTACTTGACAATCTCTTTCATTGAAGATAGCTTGAAGGTTATACACCTTCTAGATCAGTGTCTCATAAGCTTTGCATGAAAGTGTTGTGATTAAAAACCATGTGAATAATAACTTCCCAATAACTCACAAAGGAGTAACCAGTCTGTCTAGTATTGGAGTGTATGTGTATGTTTTAATGAGATACTTCTTTAGTACAAAGGCCAGGAGAAAAGGTAACACCATGGGAGGGGAAAGTCAGAGAAAGTGAGAATGGGAACCCTAAATGAAAGGAAAGAATTATAAAGAATGTCAAAGCATATTGCAGGTTTAGAGACAATTAAAATACTTGGAAGCATGAGAGAAAATAATTCTACTGAACCGGAGGTGCTATGATCAGGAAAGAGGGAGCCATGTGGAAAAAAAGTCAGAATACCAGGGATAGTTTCAAGTGATTTTGAAGACACCGGTAATAGAATGGACTGGGAGGGGAGACTGGTTCCAGAGAGAAATAATGCGCCTTTCTCAAGAATGAAAAGAACTGAGAAAAATAGCTCTGGTCATAGAGTGAAAATGAAAATAATAGTGAAATTTTTTAAGTACTGGAAATATTCGTGAATGCTACAACTTCTGAAAGTTTTCCTGATTGACTCAATACAGAAAATCCTCCTTCCCCGTGCCCCATTTTGAACTTTGATTCTTCAAGCTACTTCCATGGTAGTTCAAACTGCTATCAGGCCTCCTTCTATCTAATGTGGACCAAAAAAAAAAAAAAAAAAACAAGCTTCAGGGTGTATTTTAGGTTCAGAAGCTGTTAGAAGCATTTTACTTAGTAAACCACCAACAAAGGGTTCACAGGCAGAGTAAACCACTGCCTGAAACTCCAGCAGTTATACTGAGCACTGTTAATATAATGGGGACAAACAAAAGCCCATCTAGAAGGAAAACAGAAAAAAAAATGAGTTCATTGAATGGTCATTTACATCTTAAATAATAACCAACATGTATGAGTTATCATATGCCCTTCACTTGCCATGTTTTATAAGCTTATAAATCTTCCTAGAGACTGTTTCTTTAACCTTGAAAGACACATAAACTTAAAGATTATGATTTATATTTTTTAAAACATAAGGAAAGCAGGCTTTGTGCGTATCTGAGAGAGTTCTTTCTTGAGACCTTGAGTGTTAGGAAACTTGAGGGAGAGTGCCTCATGAAAATGCACAGATTCTAGGAAAATGGAATTTGAATTGGGAGTTTGATTTTAGCCCAACCAGTTGACACAAAAAGCAACCATAACCAAAAAGTAAACAAACAAAAAATCTTTCTAACTCACAAGGTGCTGTATCTATTTTAGAACAGATACTATTTGCTATATTAGCCCTAAGTAAATTTTAAAAAATAATAAAGGCCCAGGCAAATCCCTTATAGCCAAAAAAAAAAAAAAAAAAAAAAAACCCATTGCCATCAAGTCAATTCCAACTTACAGCGACTCTAATTAAAGATAAGTCCCTTCCTGAAAGAAGACTCATTCCTGATTTCATACTTTCCATCTCAGAAAGGTTTTTTTTTTTTATTTTTCTGTTTTTGCATTATGTACATAGCACTGTGGGAATTTATTAGGGGATCAGCAGGAGATAAATGTGGTTCTTGTCTATGTCACTAAGTGGATCACTGCAACCTGAGAGACTTGGTGGAAAAAGTAGATTATAGATGTATTCTAGATGTATTAGTTGGATGCAGGCTAAGTTGGGTGTCAGAGATACCCCAAAATCCAATGTCTTCCATAAAATAGAAGTGTATTTCTCTCACTAAATAGTTCGGTAGAAAGTAGGCTCAGGCTGGTGGGGTGATTCTGCTACATTAAGTCTTTCAGGGACTCAGGTTCTTTATATCTTGTTGCACCATCATTTTGCCTTTATATTGATGGTAGAAACTGGTTCACTAACGCATTTGCTTTCCAGCCTTTCCCTACAAGAAAGGGCAAGATAAAGTCCAGGGCTTGAGGCTTCATCATAAAGGAGATGACCAGAAAAGTGTACACATCACTTCCTCATACACCTCATGTCCTGATCTCAGTCATATGGCCACATCCAGCTGCATGTAGTTTGTAACTGGGCAGACATGTCCCCAGTTAAATTTTGGGGGTTATATTACTAAGGAGCTGTGGTGGCACAGTGGTTAAGAGCTCGCCACTAACCAAAAGATTGGCAGTTCGAATCCACCAGCCACTCCTTGGAAACCATATAGGATAGTTCTCCTCTGTCTTATAGGGTCACTATGAGTTGGAATCAACTGGACAGCAATGGGTTTTCAACAGATTTTATATTACTAAAAGGGAGAGGAGGAGATGAGAACTGGGGGACATTTAGTGATCTCTGCCTCATTAGATATCAGCCAGCGTTTGGCGATGACAGTTTAGCACAAAAAAAAGAAGAAGGCAGTGTATGGACAGGGTCTGTTCAAGAGCATGGCGACCTATACATAACACTGGTGGCACTTACATTTGAACGAACTCTCGTGGATATTTCAATACCATCCACCACCAATGGCCCTTTCTTTCCTCTTCCTTTTATTTTCCGTTCCCTCCTGCTCCTCCTTTATTTTCATACTCTTGTTCTTTTCCCTCTCTGTGGTTTTTTCCCCCATCTTATTTCAGCTCTTTACAGAACAGAGTTTGCTGATCTCTGACCACAGACAAATGCTGTCTCTATGTATTTTAATGTATTTTTAATGGCTGATTTCAATACAGCTGGAGGCTGAAAATGGAATCATTTGCTTTAAAAACATGAGGTTCTGGAAGAAAGCACCACAAGAGTTAGTGAATCAAGGAGGGATTTAGTACCAAAACCAAAAACCAAACCCATTGCCATCGAGTCAATTCCAATTCAAAGCGACCTTATAGGACAGAGTAGAACTGCCCCATAGGGTTTCCAAGGCTGTAATCTTTACGGAAGCAGACTGCCACATCTTTCTCCCAGGTTTAGTACAGTGACTACATAATTAAAGAAGCAAAAATAAAGGTGATATCTTATGAAAATGCAATCACAAAAATTTGAGAATGGCAAGACCTCTGCAATAAAAACCTAAAAATGTCTGTATTACCTATATATATGTGTGTTTTGTGGGCATTGTAGAAATCAATACAATTACAAGCAGTTCTGATGTCTTTGACAGAAAACAAAACATGAGACACTTCTTCTGCCCACTCTTTAACTGAGGAGCAAGGATGGCCCTACTTCTTAGCCTTTTTTTCACCAAGGATTTCTGAGCAGCCCTTCGGAGTAAATCTGTTTCCTGGCAGGTGAATGGTTTTCACAGCAGGCCTAGTCTCCAATCTTTAATCTAATACCCATCTTCTCAACACCCAGGTACAACATCACATCTTCCCAGGAGAGAGGTCATCAGGTGGCACCAAGTGTTAACAGATGTTTGGCGTGTCCCACTGTTCAGCTTGGTGTCCTTGGACTGTTCTTAGATACCATAACCTTTTATATCATGCAGAAAGAAGATAGCCTTTACGAGCCACAATTTGAGTCTTTGAACCATCCAAGCACATTGTGGTATTAATATCCCTGTTTTGCACACCTATTTCTTTCAAGTGCATTAGATTTCCTTTCTGTTCTGAGGGGCTCTGTCACTGCTTTCTCTTCATCTTGTTAGTGCAGGGTTCCATTTCAATATACAGCCCTCAGGTCCATGAAAGGCATAATTTGACCTAACTCGATGCATGCACTACAAGTTATCACTTATACAAAAGTTTAAGTTACATAGGCTTTGTAATAAGTAATAATGATGTTGTTGTTAGGTGCTGTCAAGATGGTTCCAACTCATAACGACCCCATGTGCAACAAAACACTGCCCAGTCCTGCGCCATCCTCACAATCGTTGCTTTGTTTGAGCCATTGTTGCAGCCACTATGTCAAATCCATCTGGAAGAGGGACTTCCTCTTTTTTGCTGACCCTCTATTTTACCAAGCATGATGTCCTTCTCCAGGGACTGGTGTCCCCTGATAACAAGTACAAAGTATGTGAGACAAAATCTCCCCCTCTTCTCTTCTAAGGAGCATTCTGGCTGTACTTCTTCCAAGACAGATCTGTTCATTCTTTTGGCAGTCCACGGTATACTCGATGTTCTTCGCCAACACCACAATTCAAAGGTGTCAATTCTTCTTCGGTCTTCCTTATTCATTGTCCAACTTTCACATCCATATGAGGTGATTGAAAATATTGTGGCTTGGGTAAGGCACACCTTAGGTCTCAAAGTGACATCTTTGCTTTTGAACACCTTAAAGAGGTCTTTTGCAGCAGATTTGCCCAATGCAATGTGGCTGTTGGACTCCTTGGCTTTTGCTTCCATGGGCGTTGATTGCATATCCAAGTAAAATGAAATTCTTGGCAACTTCAATATTTTCTCCATTTATGATAATATTGCTTATTGGTCCAGTTGTGAGAATTTTTTTTTAATGTTGAAGTGTAATCCTCACTGAAGGCTGAAGCCTTTGATCTTCATTGAGTCGCATTATTGAAGGATTCTATAGGCAAAGTATTGAACGACACAGGAAGCATCAAAAGAAGATGGTAGGAGCACACAGAGTCACTGTCCTGAAGCTAAGAACAACAATAGAGACAAATACATCTAACCATCAGTGTGCACTTGATCATCATGGGTCAGGCACTCTTTGAAGTACTATGTGTTGCATTTTCCAAGAATAACATCCCCAACTAATGAGCTTAGTACAAACTCTCCCTTCCACTACCATGCCTTTCTTTTGGAATTCTTAGATAAATCTCTGATTTCCAAAGAACTATCTGTGGTTTTATACTGGAAACTACTACATACCATAGGTCCCAATACTTATTGGCATAAATTGTCTTGAGGATGTTCCAAGGGAGCTTTCTTTTATTTCCTTATTTAGGTGTGTGTGGAGGAGGGGGTCGGGGGAGGAGAGAGAGATTGATTCTTCTTTTTCATTTCTGAATAAAGCTTTCTGGAATAGGAGCCATCCAGTATAACTAATGACAAAAGATAAATATGTTTTGTAAACCACTTGGCTTTTATCTTAAATGGGGAGTCTTTGGCAAAACATTTATCTTTTCCATGACCATAGAGTAATTTTAATATGCATGATTAATGGTGCAAATGAAATTTAGAGTCCCCCTACTGTTCAACATCTGATTTAACAACAAAATGCTCACTATTTTGTAATCGCAGCAAGTATGATCTCTGGATACTGAGGCTTTTTAATTAGCGCAGAAATTTTCTTTTAATTAAAAAAAGAGAGTTTTGTATTTTTCAATAAGTTAGAGAGTGTCCTCTAGTGGAGAGAGACTCTTTCCTCAGCAGTTTGAGAAATGGCCAAATGATACCGAATTAGGTTACACTAAATAAATAACAAGGGTCCCTCCTGCTATTGGAATCCACCAGTTGAAGGGAAAAATGTATTATTTTTCCTCTAAGGCCCCCTCATATTGTGGCCTACTTGAAAGCCTGCTGTAGGACAAGCATTGTTCTCATTTTAGATAGCAAATGATTTTTTATGATCAATTTTAGAGTGCTTCCTTCTGAACCCGCTAAGATTGAGCTGATGATGCACCTTTCTGCCAAAAAGGCAGCAGAAGCATTTAGTGCAATTTACTGTAGCTTTTACAGATATCAACTTGAGACAGCAAGAATACCATTATCTTCAGGGCTCCAGTCCTGGCAGACAGATACATTTGATGTGTGTGGCTCCGTAGGCCATGAGTTAAATGTGTTATTATTTGAAGTAAAACAAAGAAACGAAATTGGGAAGAAAATTAAATAAACCTGTCCTCTGGAAGGCATGGAATTCTAATGCTAATTTCCTGTATTTCTGGTTAAGTGTAGTAAATAGTATTAGCAGTATCACTTGCGTATCAGAGATGAGACGGGGAGGTACTTTTTCATTATCTAAATGGAAGAGGAAGGAGCCCTGGTGGCACAGCAGGTAAGCACTCAGTTGCTAACCAATCACTGCCTTGACAGGGAACACAACAGAGAATCCCTGATGGAGCAGGAAAACAGCGGGGTGCAGATCTCAAATTCTTGTAAAAAGACCAGGCTTAATGGTCTGACTGAGACTGGAGGGACCCTGATGGTCATGGTCCCCAGGCCCTTTGTTAGCCCAAGACTGGAACCGTTTCCGAAGCCAACTCTATAGACAGGGATTGGACTGGACTGCAAGATAGACAATGATACTGGTGAAGAGTGAGCTTCTTGGCTCAAGTGGACACTTGCGTCTATGTGGGCAACTCCTGTCTGGTGGCGAGATGAGAAGGCAGAGAGGGACAGGAGCTGGTTGAATAGGCACGGGGAATACAGGGTGGAGAGGAGAAGTGTGCTGTCTAATCAGGGGGAGAGCAGCTGGGAGTACATAGCAAGGTGTGTATAACTTTTTGTATGACAGACTGACTTGATTTGTAAACTTTCACTTAAAGCACAATAAAAAAATTAATAAATGGCAAAAAAAAAAAAAAGAGGATTACAGCCTTGGAAACCCAATGGGGCAGTTCTACTCTGTCCTACAGGGTCGCTATGAGTTGGAATCCACTCAATAAAAATGAGCTTGGTTTGGTTTTTCAAATGAAATAGGATAAGGAAAAGCTGTGGTGCTTGACTCTGTATCACAAACTAAGATTGCCTTATCAGAAATTGCATGTTGCAGCAAATCAGAGACCTAGAGATAGAAAAGATGGATAGTTGCTCTTGATAATAAGTTAATATAGTTTGGACTTGAACAGAGTAAAGATAAAATTATATTGCCAATGCTTATATTTGAGAAAAGAGAGAGGAATAAGGAGAGTGTTCATAAAACCCTTCAGTAATCTAACAAATAGCAAAGCTATATCATGTGTGTTTGTATAAATGTTGCTTGTTTTATTGGCAGTGATAAGCAATGAGGCAAGGATTGTATTCCTGGTAACAGATAGTTTTCATAAAAATGTGAAATCATGGCTCTCATACAGATATAGGGAAACCCTGGTGGCGTACTGGTTAAGTGCTGCAGCTGCTAACCAAAAAGTTGGCAGTTCAAATCCACCAGGCTCTCCCTGGAAGCTCTATGGGGCAGTTCTAATCTGTCCTATAGGGTCGCTATGAGTTGGAATCGACTCGATGGCAATGGGGGGATACAGATATTAAATTAACACATCTTAATTTTTTTTAACTCATATGATGTGAGGGGACTGGGTAGAATGCAAAATAGATCAAAGTCATAGAAAGGGCTAGAAGCTGATAACCCAGAGAGTACGCTGTGAGTAGTTTTCCACTGAACACACACACTTTTTTTTTTTACATTCCTTTGGAAAAGAGAATATATTTTTGAAGCTTAGACTGGGTCATCAGTGACCCAGTTGTAACCCTACTTCTTGTCTACACCAGCTGTATCTCTACCCACCACTGTCATTATTGAGTTCCCTTTCCTCTTCCCTGGTCTCCCTGGCCTTGCTTCCTGTTTAAGGGTTCTTTTCGAGTGCTAGGTCAATCTCATGCCTTTTCTGAGCCCAAATTCCACTTTAGACAAAGTCCAGGGTAAAAAAGAAAAAGACAAGTATTTTATGATACCACTATTATAAAAACTCAAGAAAAGGTTTACACACAGAAAAAAGCATTCTTTAATGGTTACAAGGGTGGGCAGGAATGGGGTGGGCAAATCACTAACTAGGTAGTCGATAAGTGTCAATTTTGACAAAGGGAAAGACAACACACAATATAGGGGAAGTCAGCACAACATAACCAAGGCAGTCATAGAAGTTTCCTGGACACATCCAAACACCTTGAGGGCACGAGCTGCTGGGGCTGAGGGCTGGGGACCATAGTCTGGGGGGACACCTAGGTCAATTGGCATAACATAGTTGACAAAGAAAATATTCTACATCCTACCTTGGTTAGTAGTGTCTGGGATCTTAAAAGTTTGCAAGCAGCCATCTGAAATACATCTATTGGTCCCATCCTGTCTGGAGCAAAGGAGAATGAAGAAAACCAAAGACACAAGAAGAATGAAGAAAATCAAAGACACAAGGAATATATTAGCCCAAAGGGCTAAAGGACCACGTGGAACCACAGCCTCCACCAGCCTGAGCCCAGAAGAAATAGATGGTGCCCGCTACCAACACCTACCGCTCTAACAGACATCGCAATAGAGAGTCCTGGACAGAGTGGGAGAAAAATGTAGAACAAAATTCAAATTCACAAAAAAAGACCAGACTTACTGGTCTGACAGAGACCGGAGGAACCACTGAGACTATGGCCCCCAGACACCCTGCTAACTCAGAACTAAAGCCACTCCCAAAGCCCACTTTTCAGACAAAGATTAGACAGGCCTATAAAACAAAGAATAACACACTTGAGGAATATGCTTCTTAGTTCAATCAAATATATGAAACCAAATCAGCAACTCCTGCCCCAAAGCAAGACCAGAAGGCAGGAAAGGTCAGGAAAACTGGACAAATGGACACAGGGGTCCCAGTGTGGAAAGGGAGACAGTGCTGTCACATTGTGAGGATTGCAACCGATGTCACAAAACAATATGTGTATAAATTTTTGAATAAGAAACTAACTTGAGCTATAAACTTTCACCTAAAGCATAATAAGATTTGAAAAAAGAAATCACTCCAGATAGTTTTTCCCAAACTATGACCACTTGCTCAAAATCACCTGGGGGTGCTTGCTAAGAACGCAAATTTCTGGAACTGCCCACTGACCCACTGCCATCGAGTCAATTCTGACTCCTAGCAACCCTCTAGGACAGAATAGAAACACCTCTTAGGGTTTCTACGGACCGGCTGGTAGATTCAAACTGCCAACCTTTTGATTAGCAGCCAAGCGCTTAACCACTGTGGCACCAGTGCTCCAAGACTTAGTAAATCAGAGTGGCAGAGGTGAACAAATCTTTTGACAATGGATTTGACACTCACTGGCTTAAGTAGAAGCAGCCCGGGTGGCACAATGGTTAAGCACTCAGCTGTTAACTAAAAAGGTGGCAGTTTGAACCCAGCCAGTGGCTCCACGAGGAAAAGAGCTGGCAATCTGCTCTCGTAAAGATTGCAGCTTAGGGAACCCTATGCGGCAGTTCTACGCTGTCATGTAGGGTAGCTATGAGTTGGAATCAACTCGACAGCACCTGACAATGGGGTAAGTAGAGTAAAAAACATATATAACATTTGAAACCATATTCTTCTAAGCTAAATGACATTATAGATGATGAGATTATGAAATAAAAACTTTATCAAAGTTAGTGGAAATTTGCAAGAATAAACAAGGTTATGCTCTTCCCTATAGTTTCTAGCAAAATCTGGCTGTGAATATTTTTGAGTTGAGTATCTGGAATATTAATATATTAATGCCCTTTCTAGGCACTATGCTAAGTGTTCTTGTTTTTTTCTTTGCTAGTTGAAACGTATCCAGACACACATTACATGACCAACAGAATAAGGAAAAAGTCCTAATTGTTGTCTGTTGCTTAATTTTCCTTGCATTATTTTCTATTCTACTGTAGTTTTACTAAGTATCTATTCAAATTCTAGGCTCCAGTTCTAAGAAGTTATTTTTCCTCCTCAGATACACGAAATAGTCTCTTTCCCCCTAGATGGTATATTTGTATTTTAATCATATTTAATTATTTAATCAATTCCAAATTTATTTTATTGAATGATACGACACTAATTTTTACTTCCAAATCACTGTTCAATTCTGATAAGGCAATGCCCTGCACTAAATCTAGTACCATTTCTGATCACTGTAATCAATTCCAAAGAGCTATATCTCTACCTGTGGGACAAATACTGTGTGGTTTTATCATTGTTTTTAAATGCATTTTGCTATTTTTTTGGCCCAACCACATCCTGTCCAGTCTTAGCATCATTATACTTCTTCTTCAGGTTAGTTACTGACAAAATCACCTACTTATATTTCTAAATGAATACAGAATTGTTTCATTGAGGTGAGTGTTTGATTTTTATTACCAATAACATTAAATCTAAAATATAACTTGGGAATGGACTTCAAACACATTTAATTTTTTAATCCAAAAATTGGGAATCTCTCTCTCTATATATTTCATAAAAACTTTGATCTCACTTGGTACGATTCTGTGGTTCATTTAGTCACATCCATCTCTCTGTCAAAGAAAAAACTGCACTGGAGAATGTTAAAGCAGGCAAGGATGAGTTTTGTTCAGAAGAATTATTCTAAAGGAGGGGGATGGACTAAAGGAAGAGAGGGATGGAATACCACAATAAGAGGAAGGATGCCATGGCAGTGGCGAGAGAGACCAGCTCCTACTCTGCTGGGACAAAGAACTTTGAAGTTTTTAAAAATAAGTTAAGGAGGGTTGACCACTGGGATGAATGAGTGATTTACTGAGGTTTAAATTAGGGCCAAGGTCCTTGGGAGGCACCGACAGTTTGCACTAGACTATTAACCTAAAGATTGGTGGTTTGTATCCATCCCGTGGTACCTCAGAAGAAAGGCCTGGTCATCAGCTTCCATAAAGATTAGAGCCAAGAAAATCCTATGGAGCAGTTCCACTGTGTAACACATGGGGCTGCCATGAGTTGGAATCCACTGGAGGGCAACAGGTTTTTTGCTTTTGTTTTGTTTTTTGGCGGGGGAGGGGTGTTGTTCAATTAGGGCCATTTTGTTCTGAGTGTTTTCTTTTCTGATGATAAGGCCACATGGGCCCTGGGAGACCCACAACGGGGGCGGGGGTGGATAGAGGGGACCAAGCCAGTTGCCGTCCAGTTGATTCCAACTCACGATGACCCCATGTCTGTCGGAACAGAACTGCCCCATTCCATAAGGTTTTCAATGGCTGCGACCTTTCCAAAGGAGGTACCTCTAGGTAGGCTTGAATCTTCTTCCTTTTCGAATAAGCTGAGAACCTCATCATTTGTGACACGCAGGTGACCAAATAAGTGGTAGGAGCGTGAAGATTGTAAAGACTGAGGGAAAGAGGAAGGTTGACTATATATTGTAGGAAAAAGCCTACTCTAAAGTTCATTTAAACAGAGGAGCTCATGAAGTCCACCTCAGTCAGTTCTTTGTAGTAAGCCTTTCTCTGGAACAAAAGGATGGGGGGATTTCTTTAACCACCACTCTTCTCCAGGATTATAGGGCTCCAATAAAATGTAACTTTGGCACTCATTAAAATTTGCTTGTCTGTTTATTGCTAGTGTAAATAGGATCTGTTGTATTTTTTAGTCAGTTCCTGTGGAAATCAAGTATGAGGTTGATATTTAGATATCCTAGTCCCTAGCTAAGCACAAGGTTGTGTTTCTGAGGCTGGCAAAACCATGATACAAATCAATGTCTTCTAGAGAACATGAATAAAGAAAATAATAATTTTAAATTGCATTGACTCTATCTAAAAAGAAGTACATTAAAATGCTACAAATCATCTACTTAAAAAAATTGAATTTGTCAGATTTACTAACTTACCCCATCAAAGAAATTGTTTTTCCCCCCAATTGCCTTCTTCAATTGTTTACTGCTGCAGGACCCTGAGACGCTGAGGTCAATCCTCCTACAATTTCATATTAGGTGGACTGTCTCATTTTGAAATAGAATAAGCAAGATTTTAATGATATTAGAATGAATGCCCTTTAGACCTACATTCCCTCTTGTTTTTGTTTGGCATATTCTGGCACTTTTGATTTTCTTAAGGGTAGTTTTTCTTCCAGAGGCAGTTGTGGTTCAGTGGTAGAATTCTTGCCTTCCATGCAGGAGACTCAGGTTCAGTTCCCAGCCAATGCACTTAATATGTACCCATCACCCCTTTGTCAAAAGAAGGTGGAAGGAATACCTGGAGTCACTGTACCAAAAAGAATTTGTCGACGTTCAACCATTTCAGGGGGTAGCATGTGATCAAGAACCAGTGGTACTGAAGTCGAAGCCGAACTGAAGGCATTGGAGAAAAACAAGACTCCAGGAATTGACAGAATACTAATTGAGATGTTTTAACAAATGGATGCAGGTGCTCACTCGTCTATGCCAAGAAATTTGGAAGACAGCTACCCGGCCAACCAACTGGAAGAGATCCATATCCATATAAGGGAATAGTATTCAGCCATAAAGGGAGATGAAGTTTTGAGTATTTATTACCTTTATTTTTAATATGATTTATTTAGTCTTATGTTTCTATAACTTAATATTTAATAATGGCTCATAGAACTTCTGAAGATTTAGTAATCAGCTCTTGCAAACTGGTTCAAGCTGACTCCAGCACACCACTGAAATAATATCTGAATGAGGAGCCTCTGCATTTGCATATACAAGATAGACTTGCCCTGCTGAGATAGGCTATAGACATGGAACCTTTAAATAATGAAGCTTTGCAAACAGGAAACAGGGGAAAATGCAAGTTCGGAAGACCTTAAGCAAGTTGTTAATTAATTTGAATTTATTTATTGAGTTCCTAATATATGCAAGACACTACTGGGTCCTGGTAATACCAAGGTAAATAAAGATGTAATTTCTGCCTTTGGGGAATGCATAGGCTAGTTGCTGGATTGGACATATAAGTAAACCAAAGTGTGCAAGGACTACACGATGCTAAAATACAGGTTATGTTCAAAGGGTTATGGGAGGAGAATGGACAGAGTGACTGACTATTCTTAGAACAGCCAGGTCAGTCTTTCAGAAGAGGTGCAATGTGAGCTGGGACTAATGGATAAAGAGTAGTATACTAGGTGGAAATGAGGAAAACTTAAAGCAAAGAATATAACATATTGTAAGGCATGAGGATATGAAATTAATCATGTATGGGCTAATCCTAAAACTCAGATGCTGAAAACCTGCTATGTAAACTGGCATGTCCTACTTCATGAGCTCAAGGTATAAATACAGTCACATGTCTTTTATTTCCCTAAGTAATTCCTATTAACCCCCTGTGCCCTTATTTGGTGGAAGCGCATCATCTCACCCTCATCTGCACCCTGCCCCATGAATTTCACTCAACTCCTGATTCTTTCTTCCTGCTTTCAAACCCAAGTTCCTGCACACTTGGACTCCAAGGTCGCAGCTCTCTACCTGACACTCATATGATTAGCCACGATTTCCCAAGCGAAAAGTAATGGCTGGATGCTTTTTTTCTCCCCAACGCTGAGGCCCATGAGTAGAGTCTCAGCCTAGACTTCCCTGGCCTTCTCTCGGGATTGACTGCACTGGGCTCCTAGTGTTCTTTCCTGCCAGCAGAATTATTCAAAAGAAGGACAGTGGTGCCTTTTGCTCATTCACACAAATTGGTATAAGGCAAGCCACTGAAAAAGCTCTTCACAAACCAGATTTCTGCTCAAGTTGACTTTCTATCCTGCCTGTATTAAGAAGCAGCCTGCAGATCCCCAATCTCTTTCTCTTTTTTGCTCTCATACATACACACCCACCCCTCCACCACACACACACACACAGAAATACACATAAAAAATAAAAATGTGTTTCTGTCTTATCAGGCTTCCTACTTAAATCTTTTTGCTTTAAAAGGCTCCCTATTATCATACTGATAAAAAGCGTGGTGATCTGTAGTCACTGCCATCCT
Organism: Elephas maximus indicus; assembly: GCF_024166365.1. Lineage (NCBI taxonomy): Eukaryota > Metazoa > Chordata > Mammalia > Proboscidea > Elephantidae > Elephas > Elephas maximus. The sequence goes on along the minus strand of NC_064846.1, from coordinate 148,237,727 downwards.
ATGCTTTATCCTTTCAGGAAATTCCGTGGCACTAATCTGATCTTTGCAGTGACTAGACCGTATGTGATCCTAAAGTATTGCAACATTCTCTATCTTCTTGATTCTTTCTGATCTAATCCCGGTTTTGCAGATACAGCGAGAGTGACTTTTTTAGAATGCAGATGTGATTATGTCAGTTCCTAACTTGAAACCTTTCCCTGGTTTCCCACTGTCTTTAAAAGGAAGTCCCAAATCCTCAACATGGCCTCATTAGAGCTCTATTCACTAGCCCCTCCTCCCTCCATGCACACACACACACACACACACACACACACACACACTTTAGCTTCAGCCAGTCTGAAGTTATTTTATCCAAAGTTTCCCTGCTTTCTCTCATGTGTGTTCTTTTCTCTCTGCCTGAGTACTCTTCTGTTCTTCCTCCCATTCCCTTTTCATTCTTTCATGAATTCCACTCCCAGACCCATGGCCCTCCCAGCCCAAGTCTGGATAAAATTCCACTAGGCACCCCCATAGCACCACGGCAGATATATCCAGTACTAACTAAACCTAGAGGTGAGACAGGTGTTCAAAGACCAAGTGAACAATGATGACTGAGCAAGCAAACTGCTTCTTATCTAGGTTCAAAAGCCATACTCAAGGTGTGGCCAACACTGGGCCTGCAGGTGAGAGAAGTGAAGAATTAGAAAAATGGAAAATCAGTTGATCTGGGAAGGTAGGAGGAGGACAAGAGAGATAAATTTAGATCCTGATGAGAGATTCAATTGGCCTCTCTGCTAAGGAATGTCAGGTTGAGATGAAAATGGCTTGATCATTGTTTATGAGGCCCCATGTTTAGTAGAGTTGTAATAGAAAATTAGGCAACCTCTGGAGATTTCTGAGTTCCAGTCATTAAGCCCCACCTAAAAACTAAAACTTGATTCCTTATGAGGCATATTGTGTAAATTATTGATATATACAATTTTTTAACTCTGTAATGTATGTCAATTCTGTTGGCACGTGATGTTAATCGTTATACATGTAGAATTTAAAGTTTACTGTTGAATTCATAACTACCCTAGCAATATAACAAGTAGTCCAGTTGCATAAAGACTAGAGTGCTCTTATAAGGAAGTAAAAGCAAATAATATTTCTCTAAAAATTGTTTTGTGCATATAAATCTCAACTGTGATCAAATAATATTGCCTTGACACTTTCCATAGAAATCTGCAGAGGATTTCTAATTAGTAAGATTGACATTTCGTTTATCCATTTTGTCAAGTAAATATTCTCCAGAGGAGGAGAGGATTCCATGTTAAAACATTCAGAAGATATTCACAAACAAAAAATTAATAATAAAGGAACCCACTTAGAAGCCCATTTTAACTCTTAAAAACTTGTGAGCATTTTTTGGTCTTGTTTTGTCTGGTCAACAATGATGACTATTATAAAGAATCAAAGGCTGTGAGGAAACTTTTACTTGGAGAACATGCAGACATGAGCAAAAACAAGGTAAAAAGAGAAGGATGTATCTTGCCATCTTACACATATTGAAAAAGCAATAATTTATACACTGACTATTCTTATACAGTGGCCATAATTAAAAGAATAAGAATAAGTTTATCCAGTAAAAATTTCCTTGTGGAACTTGGAGAACAGAGTTTATATCTAGGCGTATCCATGCCTGGGCTTCAAAAGAATGCATCCAAGTGCATTCTGCTTTTCTCTGGATTTGCATTGTAGAATCAACCATAAGCACAATTTCGGCAAATGGTCTCTATTAATTCATATCTGGCTCCACTTGGAGGAAGCAAGACCTTAAAACTAGCATGTGCTGGAATATTTCAGTTCTCTAATGTTGGTCAAGATTGGGAAAACCAGGTGCTTGCTAAATGACATCAACTCTCCATAAATCAACCTTTGCCTTCTGCAGGCATTAAATTTACTTCTACCTTTAAGTCAGGGACTTCTACTTACCTTTTTAAGTAATCAACCAATCTATTTACCATTAGGATGGTCTCTCCTGAGTAGCATATTGGAAGAAACTAATCTCCACAGCAATGTCATTGATTTTACTTCTAATGGAAACCCCATAAATGTATACACATGAGTTGTTTGTTTGTTTTTAAATGTGCTTTTCTACCTCAGCATGTGTTGGTTTTCTTAATTAAAATTTTATTCCTTATGAAGTAAAAAATATTTCAATAAAATTTTCTTGGGATCCTAGATTCACAGTTTCTTTTCTTTCCCAGCCAAATATTTTACTCTCATTTCCCACATTCAAGATTGAGAAACATCTTCTACTTGCCCTATAAAATCTTATAATTATCAACATTATGTACCCCCTGATATATTGCTTTATAAAGAGCATATCACCTCTCTGATATCCTCCCCTATAATATAGAACCTCAACCTAATCATGAGAAAACATCAGGCAAAGCTAAACTGAAGAGCATTCTACAACATAACTGACTGGTACTCTTCGAAACCTTCTAAGTAACTCTCATTCCATTAAACAAGCCTTGCTGTCAAAAATGCACATTCTATAAACTTGACAAAGATTGAAAATACCTGAAAAAATGTCCTTTTAAAGAGATGTTTCATTAAGTCAATGAAGTGATCAAAATGTTACCTGCCAATGTGCCTAAAATAAGTGTTTACAAGTAGTTTTATAACACATTTCCATCACTTCTCTCCACAGGCGACTCAGCTAATCTAACCTGCAGAGCTTTCTTTGGGTACAGCGGAGATGTCAGTCCCTTAATTTACTGGATGAAAGGAGAGAAGTTTATTGAAGATCTGGATGAAAATCGAGTGTGGGAAAGTGACATTAGGTAAATTTTTTTTCTTTTAACTTGTACAGTCAGAATTAACATTTGCTCTGTTAGAGAGTAGAAGGTTAGCTAAAAGAAAAGGAGGTGATGTTTTTTCTTAGTTTTTTGTTGTTGTTGTTGTTTGTCACTATTATAATAAAAATACTGCAATATTTAATGGCAAAGAGGCAAAACACTGTTAAGAGACTGACTGTGGAATTGCAAAACATCAATGCTATTTGCAAAGAACGTAAGAGGAATAAAGAAGCGTTTTCACTAAGGAATATACTGTGTGCGAGACAGACCAAAATACTGTAAAATATGGAAAATGTGACAGTGTGCCTTTTGTTTCTAAAAACTCTTTTTTTTTAATTGTTAAGAGGAAACACCGGCATGGTAATAGGACTCAACCAAACACAAGCTCTGTCATTTCCTCTTAAATGTTTTTACACATTTGAGCCAACAAGTAGACCATAAAGCGCTTGAGGGACGTGATGAAGGACATAAAAAATGTTCTCATCACCTTTCTTAGTCCAACTTTAAGGTCTAAATCTTTATACAGTGAAAATAACATCCAGAAAAAAAAACATTTAAAAATACCATTAATTTTGAGGGCATAATGCCTAAGCTCTTTTTTAAAAAATGCATTTATTTATTTATTTATTTATTTATTCACGGTATTTGAAGGAGTCCCTGGGTGGCACGACTGGATGAGTGCTGGACTACTAACCAAAACGCTGGTGGTTCAAATCCACTCAGAGGCGCCTTGGAAGGCAGGTCTGGAAATCTGCTTCCGAAAAGTCACAGCCTTGAAAACCCAGTGGAGCAGTTCTACTCTGTACACTTGGGGTTGCCGTGAATCGGAACTGACTACAGGGCAATTAACAACAACAAGGAATTTACTGATGAATAAAATTTTGTTTAGGCATAGACACTTATTTTTAATCATAATGTAAATAAGCAAGGATATTCATAATAATAACTGAGTTATAACAGAATCAAATTCTTGATCATTGTGAACATTCTCCTATCTAAAGGTTGCATCTTCTGGGTATATGTGAACATTTTAACCAAGGTTCCCCTCCTTAAATGTGTAGACCTTTAAAATTTTATCAAAGGTATAAGAAAAAATGTTCAATACCCAGAATCCATTGCTGTAGAGTTGATTCTGACTCATAGTGAACCTACAGGACAGAGTGGAACTGCCCCATAGGGTTTCCAAGGAGCAGCTGATGGACTCAAATTGCCAACCTTTTGGTTAGCCACTATAGCTAGCAGTAGCGCTTAAACACTGTGCCACCATGTTGTTCAATAGAAAATTAAGGTGTGCAAAACTGTCATATAAGATTACTTCAGCTGAGGTCTTTTTCCTGACAACAAATACAAGGGAATACCACTCCCTCCAGACCAGACAGACCCAGTGCCGTGGCATCGATTCCAACTCATAGCGACCCTACAGGACAGAGTAGAACTGCCCCATACAGCTTCCAAGGAGCACCTGGCGGATTCGAACTGCTGACCCTTTGGTCAGTAGCCGTAGCACTTAGCCACTACACCACCAGGGTTTCTACTCCCTAGAGTGCTCCAACTGGATTCTTGAAAGCCCAGATGGGCAATTCTCTGGTATGTAATAAAATGTTCCTTTGCCATTTTTCATATTTAGAACTTCACTATTATCTTTTACCCATAGATTTTGAAATGGTAAAATTAAAAAAAAAAAAAAGGGACCATAAACCTCCTTAGATTTTGAAATGGTAAAGTTAAAAAAAAAAAAAAGCGACCATAAACCTCCTTATTTTTTCTTCTTCTGGTTTTGTGTGTGCTCAAGGAAGGTTCTAGAAAGGTATTTGTCTTTCATTTGCTATTAGAAATTGTTGAGCAGAGAGGAGTTACCAAACAGGTGGGAGGGTGGAGATGAATACATTCAGAGCAGGGGAAATAGGGAAAAAAAGTTTTCCATTTGTTTTGATATTAGTAAAATCTCTGAGAGTGAGGGTAGTGAATTTTTACTATTAATTTTAAATGTCAGAATTAAACAGTTTATCAGAACACTTAGTCTAAAAACCAAAAAACCAAACCCATTGCCATCGAGTCGATTCCGACTCATAGCGACCCTATATTATTATTTCGCTTTTCTTTAAAAACAGGCAATTGGTTTTTATCATTAAAAAAAAAAAAAGGATGGCAAGTTACAACAAATGTCAAAATAGCTCAGAGACGTTCTTTTCTTTTTTTAATTTCTTTCTCTTTTTAAATTAACCTTGTATATAATTAGACCTTCAGCCTAAGACATTAGAATTTCCTCTCACCTTTACATTATATTTCTTCTTGAAGAGAAAGCAATTTGTAAACTTTTCTTCAAGGTCTCTCTCACCTCTTTGTTATGATAGTGTGATTGTCCTGCTAGGAGAGATAATTAACTGCAACTTCATTAGCATCTACAAAGACAAGCTTTCTTATTAGAAGTGAAGAAGAAAAGGGCATGATATAATTAAATTAAGATAGCATCAGTCCATAGTGAAATTTGAAGCCCAGATGCTCTAGGTATTTTTGCATCAGACTCATCTACATTTCTTTAATTTTCATGTATGTGTCTGTTTGTGTGGGGTTTTTTTGTTTTGTTTTGCTTTATATTTTAGAATTCTGAAGGAGCATCTTGGGGAACAAGAAGTTTCCATCTCATTAATTGTGGACTCCGTGGAAGAAGGTGACTTGGGAAATTACTCCTGTTATGTTGAAAATGGGAACGGGCGTCGGCATGCCAGCGTTCTCCTTCATAAACGAGGTGAGTGTAACCTTCTAAGCTTGAGTGGTCAACTGAACTGACAATGAGAAGGAAATCATTCGGAACCAAAAAAAAAAATCTGTTTTTCTACACAAATTTATCCTAAATAAAATATTCACTTTAGCATAAGGGCCATCAGGGCAGACAGCACAGTGGAGGTTGACTAGCTCAGGCTCTAGAATCAACTTCCACCCCAACTATTTAACCTTGGGCAAGTTACTTAACCTCCCTAAGTTTCAGACTCCCGATATACAGGAATGGGAAAAATAATAGTAAAAAAAAAAAATAACCTGCTCTTAAATATGTTGAAAGGATGAAAGAAGACAATAAATGTGAAGAGTTGGTACAGAGCCTGTACATGGGAAGTATTAGTTAAATGCTATTTATTATTATTAGAAATAGGCAAGTCAATTAAAATAACCTAAGTGGGTTTAAGTCAAAGATTATGTTTCTCATTGGAAGGTTTTTCCTTTAGTGTCAGAACTATGTCTAATGAATTCCCTATTGCAATATTTCTTGATTTTTTTTTTCCACCTTGGATAACTTTTACCTGTGTAACATCCTCTCACCATTAATAATAATTCATAAGTAAGTAAGATAAGTTGTGGCTGAATGCAATGTCTGCCACATTAACTCTGACTGCATAGCAGCCCTAACACCCTACACATGTGGTTAAAAGAAGTGCATGTGTGTGTGTATTAAAGAATAGGAATTAAATTGATATTAGAAATAAATGGTAAGATTTGAGCCACACTGTGTAGTTAGTGCAATTTTTCATGTACTAGAGAAAATATCTATATATTTCTCTACATTATGCTAAGTGAAAACTTTCTAGTCTTTGGAACAAGTACGCTCAATGTTCTCTTACTCAGCAAATTTACAATGATTTTAATTTCAAAGCACATGTATAATTCTAGACTCTTTGAGGTTGGAAAAGAAAGGGAACATTGAAGAGTGTTCCTCCTGCTTTACTGGGCAGCGAATTCCCTTTGAAGAGTATTACTAAAGACTATTAAAATAGATACCTTGTTGTCAAGGTGACTACAGTATTAGAATAGTCTATTTTGAGGGGAAGGATATGAACAGAAGGGAAAGTAAGCAGCAACTAACAATATGATTGTTTTTTTCATCAAGGGTAACATAGCTATTCAGTCAATGAAGGCATTTGGAGTGAAAATATTATACATATAAAAGGACAGTAATAGATTCTCAGGGTTGGCAGCAACTCAAGTGTTGTGTAATTAAACTACTCACCCTTCTACAACATCTTCTCCAAGTGGTCTTTCAGCTTATACTGGATTGCATTCCCTCTCAAGGGAGCCCATTCTATGTCTGGAAAAATTTAACTATTAGAAAGCATCCCCACTTCACTGTCTTCCTACCCACTGGCCCTAGTTCTACACTTTTTAACCCTGTTACCCAAGACAGCTCCACAAAACTTTGATGACAACTACCATGACCTGGTTAGGCCTTTAGTTGGCCAGTTTTAACCTCTTTTGCTCTTTTATTTATTCTTCACTTGTATGAATAAAATTCTTTCATGATTCTGGTCACTCACTTGAATATGCTCTAATTAAAGAGTCTGAATTATTCCTCAGAAAAGGAGGTAATTAGCTGGAGAGAAGATACAGAGCAAATCTAAAAATCTGTTGACTTGGACAATGTATATTTCCCTTTGGGAGAGGATGGAGTGACAGCTAGAGATCATAAGGACAGAGAAGAGAATGAATTGCATCAAAGGATACAGCTAGCTATTGTAGCTCTGTTTTGCAGACAGACACACATCCAGGAAGGGTGAAACACCCCCCCCTTCAGGCTAATTTTAGCACGTGTGGCCTAAGATTAAATTGCTCATAGCTTAAAGAGAAAAAAAAAAAACCTCCAGTTCTAGAAAAATAAATGACTGAGAAATCAAGGAAATTGTTTGAAAATCTATTCCAATAATGCCTGATTCCTCAAACATGAGGAAGAGAGTTGTGGCCTATGTTAGAGTGCTCTTCAATACCAAATCTTCCAAAAGGTTTTCAAATATATATTTATATCCACAGCATTTCATTCTTAGTAAAACAAAAACATTAAGAAACCAAAAGGAGTCCTTCAAAGTCATGTACTCAGAAAGTCCCCCTGAGTGTCTGCCTTCCTTTTAAGGGAGCTCCAGCAAATGAGCCATCAGTTCAGGAAGGCAGCAATGGGTGCAGTCTCCTGCCCTGGAGGGGTTCATAACCATGTGGCATGATCTACCACACTCACACTGGGGAAAAACAAAGGACTTTGATCCGCATATGTCATGACTGCAAGTTTACCTGCTGTGCGAGGTTCAAAAGGGCAGGACACAATACATGTGAGCAGATAGGTTTGGGTCTTTGAGTACAGAGTCCCTGAAAGAGTCAAGTTGCTGTCATACTAGCTCACTGAAGGTACTGGAATCTGCCACTGGTAATCGTATTTTTCTGCCATCAGTTCATAAATCCCTTAAGTTATCTCATAGGCCTTCAAAGCCTTCCTTTTAAAAACTTCTCTAGAGAGACATATTAAAACATTTAATGAATGGAGATCCTGTAAACCACAAACTGTCATTTCTTCTGACAGGTAAACTTGCCAGGACACATCTTTGCCAACGTTATCTGAGATTTTTTTTCTCCACTATTACACTTTGTTCAATATTGTTGACTTAATAAAAATTATTCTAGAGTCCTCCAGTGGGTGGTATGGATTCTTGGAGACATCATTCACATGTATCAAATGCATCTTCCTTAATGCTAAGGGGATACTACAATAAATAATTCCACTAGGATTGAGCTAGGCTGGATTCTAGATCAGGCTTTTATCTTTTAAAAAAAAAAGTTAATTCTACAAAAGCCATCTGAAAATTTACCAGGAAAGTTGTCCATAGAAAAACCTTGTTAGAGATCAATTCCTACAACCAGTGAAGGTACTTGGACAGTTGCAGTTTTGCCAGGCTTGCAGTATAGATATATTTTACTCACTCTACAGAGGACTACAATATGCAGTGAGAGAGATGAAGACTGAAGTGGGCACAGCCTAAGATATACCATCCCATGGAGCCATATTGGTCTATGACTTCTCTGCCCCTTACTCCTTTCTCTAGCCAGCAGCTTATATTCAGTCCAGTTTACCAGTTCCTGACCTGCAAACTTGAAAGTTGGATCCTGGCTTCAAATACAACAAAAGCAAAGATTTGACACATTAATTACTGGATTGTTTCTTGTTCCTGCTTCCGTTGCCCATACTTGCTCAAATTCCTTGTCTGGGACTCTCAGTCTTTTTACCCAGATGCCTTTGCTTGGATTTTTAATTGCTGTTGCCTGACTTGCCATGCATCAACACTGACCTTCAATTTTCCTCCAAAATCCTGGCCATTCCTTCTCGCTCCATTTTTTATTTTTTCCATTACTCTGATATAAAGGTCCCTAGGTGACACAAGGAGCCCTGGTAGTGTAATGATTAAGAGCTTGGCTGCTAATCGAAAAGGTTGGCAGTTCAAATTCACCAGGAGCTCCTTGGAAACCCTCTCCAGCAGTCCTACTCTGTCCTATAGGGCCGCTATGAGTCAGAACCAACTCAAAAGCACCTAACAATAACAACAACAATAACAGGTGACACCAATGGTTTGCACTTGATTACTAAACTAAAGGCTGGTGGTTCAAACCCACCCAACTGAGCCATGGAAGAAAGGATCTCGTTCCATAAATATTACAGCTGAGAAAACCCTATGACACAGGTCTACTCTGTAACACACGGGGTTGCCATGAGCCTGAATTGACTCAAGAGCAACTAACAACAACAACAACTCTGACACAAACAGTACTCCAGATGGGTACTTGAGCCTAGCCACTCCTTCACCCATCAAAAACCAAACTCGCTGCCACCGAGTCGATTCCTACTCATAGTGACCCTATAGGACAGAGTAGACCTGCCCCATAGAGTTTCCAAGGAACACCTGGTGGATTCAAACTGCTGACCTTTTGGTTAGCAGCCATAGTATTTAACCACTATGACACCACAGTTTCCCTGCACCCATCGGGCAGTTCTAAATTCCTTCACTGTGCACTGTGCCTTTCATCCACACTCTAACTGTGGATTACCTCAATGTGTAGACATATTTACTATCTGAAGGAAAGCAGTTTAATGGTCAAAGGCATGGACTTTGGAGCTCAGCTGTCTGTGCTTACTAACTGTGCTATCTTGGGCAAATCACTTAACCTCTGTGAACTTCAAATGTCTCTTCTATAAAATAACAAGTGTCTACCAAGAGAGCAGCTGTGAGGATTAAATGAATATATGTAAATATTTAGCAGAGTGTCTGACACATACTTTTACAAGTTGTCGTCCAGTCGACCTCATGTGTGTCAGAGTAGAACTGTTCCACAGGGTTTTCAATGGCTGATTTTTCAGAAGGAGATCACCAGACCTTTCTTCCAAGGCACTGCTGGGTAGACTTAAAGGCCAAGCACATTAACCGATGACACCACCTAGGGACTCCAACACATACTTAGCACCCAATAAACATTAGCAGCTATTATGTGATTTGTCTATTCCAAGTATGTAATATTCTGGGTAGAACAGGATCCAGTGTTCCATTAAAAACTCCCTGAATTCTACATCATCTTTCATTAAAATGGTCAGCTTTAGCTCTGGCAATTTTGTATCACTGATTCTGTATTTGACTTTATAATAGATTTGCTTTCAATTGAATGTGCTATCCTAAAAAAGAAATTTATTCATTCATTATTCATTTAATGATAATTGTTAAGAACCTACTATGTGTCTGGCATTGTGGGAGGCATCCATAAAAATAAATGCACAGGAAATAAGGACCAATATAATTTGGAATGCCATCATCTGCTTTCTTAATTACATGGATATTAAACATTCCCTACATAGATTTGTACTTCCGAGTGAATGCTTGGCTTTGAAACTGTCACATTAACAGAATATTCATTAACCACCCTCTTCTAAATGGTTATGTTTAGATATATCGATTACAATAATATGGCAATTCATTCATCACAAAGTAGTTTGGGAAGTGGCAAAGTATCTACCTGAGAGACCAGCACTAGTTAATAATGATAAACATCTAGGTTTTCCTCTATTCCCCCTCAAACCCATTTTACTCTCCCTCCAAAGAATGGAATCGATAGGAATTAGACTTGCTCAATGAACTCCCTAGTCCTCAGAATATCTTTAGTAATGTAATTAACGTGCACATCATTTAGGATGCATTGTTTTCAAGCAGGATGAGTTTAGACCCAGTGGACTCCTTATCCCACCTTGTAATGAATCATCTTTGTAATATATGCCCTCTCCTTGTTAGTATTTGCCTAGTGCATTTATTTTCTGAGAGATACAGTAAGACCATAGAACTGTTTAAAACCTCTCTAGGAGATGGCCATTGGACATTTTGGGCCACTGATTTCAGAATATGTAAAAACCAAACCATACCCAGACAACAAATTTCCCACCTTTATGTGTGTGGTATCTCCCTAGAAAGACAATGACCTACTAAAAACTGAGTTGGTGTCTATCAAAGAGTCACTTTTACTGGGTCTAAGCTTATGCAATGCCAAAACATTAAGGAACTTTTGTTACGCTGCTGCAGCATCCCCAAATCAGAGCCATCAGGTTTAACAAATTCTCACCTTGGATAATATTTGAGAGTTTACAGTCCAAACCTTCTTCTATTTTGTAACATTTTCCATGTTTCCCTGCCCCTCAGTTGTGTAAGACATCTTACTAGCCGATTCCAATTCTGTTTTGGATCTGGGTAACTAATGACAAAGCAAACAGACACACTTGAAGGCTATTATGAATGCCAGGAGCACAAATTGTCCAATGTTTGTGATTTTATACCTTTGAATTTCTTGATATGGACGTTCCAAAAAGTTTATTGTATGCCACCAAAATTGCAGGCAGGGAAATTAACTCTTTGAGCTGATGACCTCCTTAGACATAGGATATATGATTTAAGTGAGGCTAGAGGTTGGAAACCCTAGTGGTGGAGTGGCTAAGAGCTACGGCTGCTAACCAAAAGGTCAGCAGTTCGAATCCACCAGGTGCTTGTTAGAAACTCTATGGGGTAGTTCTTCTCTGTCCTATAAGGTCACCATCACTCGACGGCTGTGGGTTTGTTTTTGTTTTTTGGTTAAAGCAAGGTTATTTTTGCCTCAACAATACAATACCTTTTCAAAGGCCTGTTGATCCCAGCTTTTGCTTTTAGCCATTTTGGTCATTCAGTTTTCTTCTGCGTGAACAAAGACATTCAAGCAGCATGTTTGGTAGGAAAGAAAAGGACCGCTGCTTACTGATGATTAATAAATGAAAAGAAAATGATCCTGAACAAAAACCAGTATCAGAAGCCAAGAATGATAAACCCTTCAGTTTTTATCATTTCTGTTGAACTAATCATGTGGGACAAAGCTCTTAGTATTAATCATATGTGGTCATAGTTATGAGAAGTCTTTTATTTTATTGAATAAAAGACTTATTTACACTTATTTCCCCAACTAGATTTTAAATTCTTGATAAAGATCTTCAACCTGAACTTGACTCAAAGTACCCAACTCATTTAGAAAATGTGATGAATGGAATAAGGAAACTTATTCTGAGTGATATAAACATTATTATCTACATCAAGTTTTCTCAGTCTTGACACTATTGACATTTTGGGCAGGGTTTTTTTTTTTTTTTTTTTTTTTAATCTTTACTGAGGAGTCCCTGGGTGGCACAAAGAGTTAACCACTTGACTTTATTCAAAATATTGGCAATTCAAACCCATCAGAGGTGCCTCAGAAGAAAGGCCTGGTGGTCTACCTCCGAAAGGTCACAGCTTTGAAACCCCTATGGAGCAGTTCTACCCTGCACACATGTGGTGGGAGGGTGCCTTGGGCATTGTAGGATGTGTAGCAGCATCTCTGGCCTCTACCCGCTAGATGCCAGTAGCCCCGCTCCCCCAGTTGTGACAACCAAAGATGTCTCCAGATAGTGCCAAATATTCCCGGGATGGGGGTGGAGGGAGGCAAATCATCTTTGGTTGAGAACCCTGGACCTACCTACAGTATGGATATAAGAAACCCCATCCCCTCATGGAAATTATTTCAGCACCTGAGCTACTTGAAGTAGAGAAAGTTAACACAGGAACAGGTATTTTCATCTTGAAAACCCTCGAAGATTTTATGGGAGGTGTTTGGGAGGTCAACAGAAAGGGTGGTCCTTGTACCATAAAACCAAAAAAAAAAAAAAAAACTCGCTGCCGTTGAGTCAATTCCAACTCATAGCGACCCTATAGGACAGAGTAGAACTGCCCCATAGGGCTTCCAAAGAGCAGCTGGTGGATTCAAACTGCCAACCTTCTGGTTAGCAGCCTGAGATGCTTGTGCTTCAACTCAATCCTTGGAGGATCATCTGGACACCCCTCCCAGCCCAGTGCCGTCGAGTCAGTTCCGACTCATAGCGACCCTATAGGACAGAGTAGAACTGCCCCACAGAGTTTTCAAGGAGCGCCTGGCGGATTTGAACTGCCAACCCTTTGATTAGCAGCCGTAGCACTTAACCACTATGCCATCAGGGGTTTCAAAGACCAGTGTTTCTCAAACTTTACAGTATATACAAATCTCCCAGGGAATTTGTTAAAAAGCAATTAGAATTCAATAGTCTGTAGTGGGACTTGAGGTTTGAATTTCAAACAAGTGCCTTATTGATGTTGATGCTGCTAGTCTGTGAACCACATTTGGAGTAGGAAAGCCCTAGCCTAGACCATAAATCTTCTGCTAAACTTGGTAGCATCTAATAGGTAAAGAACGACTACCTCTCTTGAGCTTACTGTTTCCTTGAGTGAAAAATGAAAGCAGAGTGGAGCCAGTCAGTGGGACTAATTCCAACTAATTGCCTAATCCTTTTTACTTGTTCAACACCTTTGAACCTATTTGAACATTAGTACATTGCTTTCACACTCTACTCTTAATGAGGTTACTTGCCTCACGTTTTCAATAACATTGTGCTTTGTAGAACACATTCACTACCCGGAGAGACATCTGAGAGCGCACTTGCTTCAAGTGTTAAAATAATTAACCTCTTAAATGAAGAGGGCCCTCATTGTTGAACACAACTCCTAGTATCCCATTTTTCAAAAAGGAATTACTCTTAAGAATGTCTCAACAACGTATATATATTTAAGCCCTTGCAAATTGGCTATAGCTGGTGTTCAGCCTATGCAAATAGCAATTACTAAGGAGGAACAAGATACATGGTGGGCAGTAAATACTGCTAATTTTCTGTTTTGAGCGCTTAACATTCAGCTAAATTTCAATTACATATAGTAATGAAGTACGGACATAGAATGGGAATGGAACCTCCACATACTATTGGTCAATGATATGGCTGTCAAACAGGCAAGGGGAAAGAAAAGGCGCTGTAGAAGAAACTGGATAAACAGCTCCTCCGTGCTCAAAAGTGCAATTTAACAGGCATCAGTCTAGCTTCTAACAAAGGCTATAAAACACAAGTAAACCTAGGTGAGGGCAGAGGGAGTTCGCTAGAACTCAGATCTTTGTGGTGGAAAATGAAGAACAGGCAGTTTAAGAAAAATGATCCAGTCTAACACATTTGCAGGAAGCTCGCTGGAATCATCTAGCCCCCACACAGCACAATCCCACATGTGTGGTCAGATATCACGAACAAGAAAGCATATTCATGGCTACCACCTACCAACACACCACTCACTCTTCCTTCTTAGAACCACCTTCCTATTCTCCTTTCTAGATTAAAACAGCCTCTTTACTGATGATGTTTCATATCCCTCCCTCTTGAGATCTCACTTGCCCGCAGGTTGCTTAAAGGAAATGATTCATATAGTATCGTTGCGTTAAAAAGCGACAAATCATTGCTATTCGACAAATATGTATTGAGTGCCAGCTATGGGCGAAGTACTGTGTTAAGTGTCCTTAGTAGTTGAGTCACTGCTGCCAGAGCGTTGTCTACCACCATCCTGGAGTATTAAAGCAGCATTTTGGGGGAGAGAGAGATGGCTGTGTATTTTTATGGCTGTTGTTGAATTCCACTGAGTGAATTCAGCAGCAATTGAGAAATGGCACAACTGGGTCATAAAATGCAAGGTATAACATTTAATAGCAGTTCCTGTATATTGAACTTTGACAACCAGGTCAGTAAAGTAAGAAATTAGACATGACACATAAAAAATGCTAACTACTCTCTCAGGTCATATAGTAGGGAAAAAAAATGGGTTGATTTCCAATAGATTACCATGGTAACTTGTATTAGATTTTAGTGTTTAGAATTACATTTACCATCTGTAAGAAATATGTTCACTATTTGTCTCTACTTTTGGGGCATGCAGGCTATCTTTAGCATGTGTTTTATGAAGAATAATTTATCTGGAGGTTGATTTTCCTAAATTAAAAAATTAAAAGCAGACATTTAATTGCTATTAAAGTAGATTTTATTTTTAATTCATAAAAAAATCCAGTGGTATATTTACAAAAGTACAAAAAGGCCATTTTAGAAACCATCCAAGAGTCATTACCATTAATTGAAATTTGATATGAATGAGGATTGACTGAAAAGAAATTACAGATTGTAATAAGAAAAGAGACGGTTACTTGAGAGTGTTTTGTTCTTTACTCTTGTGTATAACTTGGAGCAAGTCTCTTTGCATCATTGTTTGCACATATTTATCATTTGTGAAATAATTGCCCCTAAGCCCCAGAGCAGTAATGTTATAAGAACGTATTAGACCTTGGGTGACTAATAATAAGTATTAGAACATTTGGCAGGTTTTACAGATTCTTGGAATTTTAAGTCACCGTGGCTCATTTTGCCAGTCTTCAAAGTGAAATGAAGTGTTGACTCTTCCAACAGATTTTCTTATGGTTTAAGGATTTGTAAAGTCAATTCAGATCCTTAGATGACAAGTTTTTATAACTGCAAAATAGAAATTGCAATTCCTTATGATATGCGACTGCAGTTCAAAGTACTGACTAGTAATGGTTGCCAAATGCACGCAAACTCAAATGGAAGAGGCCATTATCAAAGCCTGAAAGAATGAAAGGTAAATTGACTGACTTAAGTCAGTTTGGAATTCTGATTCTAGTACGTAACGTAAAATGAACATGACTAGAAATGCATTTCTACTATCCTACAATATCAAGGGGAACCCTGGTGGTGTAGTGGTTAAGAGCTTGACTGCTAACCAAAAGGCCAGCACTTTGAATCCACCAGCCACTCCTTGGAAACCCTATGGGGGCAGTTCTACTCTGTCCTATAGGGTCACTATAGTTGGAATCAACTCAACAGCAATGGGTTTTTTTTGTTTGTTTGTTTTTGTTTTTTGTTTTTTTGCTTTACCATATCAAGGTAACAGCTTACAACTGCTTAGGTGCAGTTTTAATTCTCCCAAAACAAACAAATTTGTCTATACCATTGAAATATCTCAGTATTAAAAGTAACATTGAAGAACATATTAAAAATATCGCTGTCTTTTTAAATAGCATGTTGTCACTGGCAACTCAGGAGTCACATAAAAATTGGTTGTACTAAAATATATTGCAACTATTGACTATCACATACCAATTTACTTTCCTCATCTATAAAACAGTGTAATTAACCTAAGTGACATTTGAAATCCATACCTTCACTAAAATTGGATTACGTTTTAATCTATCTTGTGAGTGAATATTTGTCAACTTGCCAAAAATGATTATTAGTTATGTAGAGCAGTACTACATAGTGATGTTAAATAATTCCTGCTAGACTGGTCTTGCCGGACCAGGCATCTATAAATGATATATGGGTAAACAGATATTGGATAAATAATGAATTATGGTAAAGAGTCCACCATGAGGACTGTTAGCAGAACACCGTTTGGAAACCACCTTGGACAACTCCATTCCAGAGTAGAAGGAAAAATATAAGCTACTTTGGAGTATTAGCACTGAAAGCTATAGATCACTTGCCTATTCCAGGTCACACAAAAACCTAATACATTATAAAGAGATAAATAAAAAATATTTCATTAAAGTATTAATGATGGTTTTCGTAGGGCATTGTAATTCCATTTGGCCTTTAATTTCTTATTATTTGTATACATTTTTCAAGTTCTTTACAATAAGCATGTTTTGTAAAGTCAGGGAAAAAAAGGTGAGAAAAATAAATCTACTTTGATACAGCCACTGAATATTTTTAAAAGGCTTACAGGAAACCTATCATTAATCTGTTTGCTATAAAATCAAGTTATTTACACATATTTAAAACTTATTGAAACCTGCTTGCTTGAGTGTACACCCTTGCTCCCACTTTATGTCTGTCTCTATTGGAAACCAGTGCATTTTAGCAGATACATTTTACCTCCACATTATTTTCTCAAACCACTGCTAATTTTCAAGCACTGAAAACTACTGCATAGTGTGAGACAACAAGATACTGCCAGGGCCCTGTTACTGTCATATTGGTAACAGATAATTCATTATTGAGGACAGGCCCTTCATGGATTCCAATTACAGAGGCCGCTAAACGATATAAGCCACTGACGTTGTTCTCAACTTTGTCAAGGCTTAAGGAGCCATTTACCATTCTCTTAGAAGGAATCAGGTAATGGTAGGTTCTGCTATTGGTGGTTCCCGAAACATGTCTATTTCTCCGTAGATTGTTAATAGGAGAAGAATTTTTAATAAATTCTTGACTAGTATCTCTTTACAAAATGAGAGAACAAGGCAACTTCACTGCTATTCTCAGCATTTTTATGTATTCAGAAAACAAAGAGTGATCACAAAGATTCAAGAGAGATGAGAAATGGAATTTTCTGTTACTCCCATTGAGGGAAATGAACCAGCGTATGGTTTTATTATTGTTTTGCCTTACTGGTATCTCTTTCTGTGGAATCACCAAGATTTTGAATGAAAGTTGTCTCATAAGAGAAATCCTTAACAACAGCTTTTGCTGAACACACTTTATTCTAACGCTTTTAATAATTAGGAAATACATTATATGTCTAATGGAAGAAAATTATAATAACATAAAATTTTGAAGCCTATCATATTACCCCATTTTGTATATTGTAGGCAACTCAATCAGCTTTTACATGTGGAAAATATTTTATAAATCTATTTCCCTTGACTGCTTGTACTACAAATTATCATACTACTTCTTTTCTTTTTAGAAGAGCTCAATAATTCTGAGGAGAGAAACACTGGCTCCTTCTATTGGTTATCTAAGCAGTCCAGATGTTTTGGGTTCTTTGGCCAATCCCAAGCATTCCCAACAGAAGACCACATTGTTCTAACTGGGACCGTATATCCTCTGGTGGAGGATTGCTTTCAGGATAAACACTGTTTCCCTTGGCAAAAAGGAGTAAAATGGCAATGCCACCTTCACTCTGACAATTTTCTCTCAAGAGACGTTTTGTAACATTCCATCTGTGCCTGTCTATTTGTATGACATGTTGAGAAGGAAATCCTAGTAAAGGGGAGGTAAATACTTTTTTCTTCTAAGAGGTTTTCTTTTAGGCATCAGTGAAGTATGACACCTTGATATACAATAGCCCTGTCTTCTAAGCTGGTCACCTGAGGCCATTTTTGCTCTTTATTATAGTAGTGTCTTCCTTCTTTGTCTGGTTTTTCTCCATCGCACTCAATCTTATGTGATCTGAGATGAAGGAAGCCCCATCTGAATACTTTGTAGGTTTGTATGTGTGTGCATATACGTAATAGTCTGTGTACATGCCACCTTATGCTCTTTAGATAGACCTGTTTCACTCTTTTATAATCCAAAGGGGAAATGCTTTCTGCAAGAAAGCTCTGTCTGTGATAGTAACTCTACATTGTAATTTTTGAAAATATATGTCAATTTTCCCCTAAAGAGAATCATCGTCCTGTTGTTCTGACCTAATTTTTGGAAATGTAGCTTAATTGGTTCCTTGAATCCCTTAAACAAATATTTTTTGACAAGGCACATGCTATTTGCTTTGAAAATAAAAAGAGAAAAATGGCATGTTCTGACTGAGAAATCAAAACATATCCTATCATCGCCCATCACATCATTCTTTCACTTTCCCTGTATTTTAGACCAAATTAATTGCCAAAAACCTTACAAACATTGTCTTGTACTATACCAAACAGTGACTGAATCCTACCCTCAACACTCCCCAACAGAAACATACAAATGCATACACGCACAAACACTCGGAGTGACTTGCTCACCTGGCCCCTGGTTATTAAACCTACAATATGGCATTTCTTATACCCATATAAAAGAAGCTTAGCACCAAAAAAGAAAAAAAAAATCATTGCTGTTGAATTGGTTCCAACTCATACCAACTTTGCAGGACAGAGTAGAACTGCCCCATAGGGTTTCCAAGGCGCAGCTGGTGGATTCAAATGGCCAACCTTTTGGTTTGGCCACCAGGGCTCCAAAGGCTTAGCACAGTGACACTTAAATATTCAATAAATATTATTAGCTATTTATTATGCTTACATGCCTGGCTCTGCAACTAGATATGAGCCCCTTTAAGGCAAATGCATATTTCATCCATCATTTTATCTCCAGAACTCAAAGCACTACACCTAATACATACCAACCAGTTGCTATCTTAATTATCTAGTGCTGCTATAACAGAAATACCACAAGTGGATGGCTGTAACAGATAGAAGTTTATTCTCTCACAGTCTAGTAAGCTAGAAGTCTGAATTCAGAGTGCCAGCTCCAGGGGAAGGCTTTCTCTGTTGGCTCTGGAGAAGGGCCGTTGTCATCAATCTTCCCTTGGTCTAGGAGCTTCTCCATGCAGGAACCCCAGGTCCAAAGGACACACTCTGCTCCCGGTGCTGCTTTCTTGGTGGTATAAGGTCCCCCTGTCTCTCTGCTCACTTCTCTCTTTTATGTCTCAAAAGAAACTGACCCAAGATACAACCTAATCCTGTAGATTGAGTCCTTCCTCATTAACATAACTGCCTCTAATCCTGCCTCATTAACATCATAGAGGTAGGATTTACAAGTCATAGGAAAATCACCTCAGATGACAAAATGGTGTACAATCATGCAATACTGGGAATCATGACCCAGCCAAACTGACATACATTTTGGGGGGACACAGTTCAATCCATAACAGTTGCCATAGAGTCGATTCCAATTTATGGCAACCCCATGTGTGTCAGAGTAGAACTGAGATCCGTACAGTTTTCAACTACTGATTTTTGGAAGCATATCACCAGGCCTTTCTTCTGAGGCACCTCTGGGTGAGTTTGAACCTCCAACCTTTTGGTTAGTAGCCAAGCACATTAACTAATTGTACCACCCAGGACTCCCAACACCTGATACATAGAAGGTACTTACTAAACAAACAAGTGAACAAGATAAATGAATGAATGAAAGAGTGAAAAGAAAAAGTTGAACAGCAATATCAAAGATGTAAAGCAGCACATCACTGATTTCCAAATGCCCAGCAATACCAGCTTTCCTGGTTCTGTAAGGTTATACAAGACTGTATTGTCACTAGATTTATAAATGAAAGAGCATATTTTAATCTGTACTATAAAGTTGACCATGTTTCTATAGATTTAAGCTTTATGATTAAATTACTGGAATGGATATAAATAATTATGCCCCCATCAGTTGCTTGAGCTTCATGATACACTGACTGGAAAAATAGCTCATAGAGATATTCTCAGATTTGTAGAGAATAAAAATCTAACTTTTTATTAGGGAATTAGGTTTGTTCTTAGCCATCCAGTCATTTATTTATTCAACAAATATTCACTGAGCCCCTGTACTATATGTATCAGCCAGTCTTCAAGGCACTTGGGATAGATCAGTGAAAGATATAGACAAAGTAGACAACAGTAACAAAAAACTTGCCCTTACAGTCCTCACCTGTGCCAGGATCCCAGCGCTTCAAAGGAAGAACAGTGGCACACTCCCCTGGTCCCATCAGGTGATTCTCTGAATGTCTTCCACGTCTGTAACCTGAGCAGGGATTTCTACCACTTGAGCAATTGTAATTTTCCTTTCACTTCCTGAATAAAGTGTATGTTTTGAGATGGGGAAAAAAAAACTTGCCCTTATGGAATCTGCATTTAAGTGGGAGAAGATAGACAATAAACAATAATAAACTTACTGATAAATAAATTCAATACTATGTTATACAGTAAGAAATGCTATAGGAAAAAAGAACAGAGAAAGAGAAGTGGATGCAAGTGCAGGTATGGGGTTGTGACTGGAAATGAGTGGTCAGTGGACCAAATTGAGAAGTTGCTTTATGAGTAAAGACTCGAAGAAGGTGAGGGAGGAAACAGCTCAAGCAAAGATACTAAGGTAAAGCAATAGTTTATAATGTAAAACCATAACCAAAACTGTGATATAATGCAGTATATTGTTGTCGCTGTGTGCTATCTAGTCGATTTC
Source organism: Elephas maximus indicus (assembly GCF_024166365.1). Taxonomy (NCBI): domain Eukaryota; kingdom Metazoa; phylum Chordata; class Mammalia; order Proboscidea; family Elephantidae; genus Elephas; species Elephas maximus. Next base: position 148,216,727 of record NC_064846.1, on the reverse strand, counting down.
CACTCATAGCAACCCCATGTGACAGAGTAGAACTGCCCCATAGAGTTTTGTAGGCTGTAATCTTTATGGGAACAGATCACCAGATCTTTCTCCCATGAAGTGGCTAGTGGGTTCAAACCACCAACTTTGATAATGCAGTGTAGCAAGTGACAGTAAAAGCTACAGGAAACATGTGTTCTGAGGAAGGCAAATAACTTTTAGTTGGAAAAGCTTCATCGAAAGTATAGGTTCTATCGGGAAACATCTAGCTCAATTGGTAGGTATAACATAGTTCATAAAGAAAATGTTCCACAGACTTTGACGAGTAGCATCTGGGATTTTAAAAGCCCGTGAGTGGACATCTAAGCTACTCCACTGGTCTCACTCCTTTGGGAGCAAGGGAGAATGAAGAAAACTAAAGATACAAGGGAAAAGATTAGTCCAAAGGACTGATGGACCACAACTACCACGGCCTGCACTAGACAGAGTCCCGTACAATCAGGTGGTGCCTGGTTACCACCACTGACTGCTCTGATGGGAATCAACAATAGAGGGTCCTGGACAGAGCTGAAGAAAAATGTAGAACAAAATTCTAATGCACAAAAAAAGACCAGATTTGCTGGTCTGACAAGGACTGGAGAAACCCCAAGAGTATGGGCCTCGGACACCCTTTTAGCTCAGTAATGAAGTCACTTCCAAGGTTCACCTATCAGCCAAAGATTAGACAGGCTCATAAAACAAAATGAGACTAAAGGGGCACACCAGCCCAGGGACAAGGACTGGTTGGCAGGAGGGGACAGGAAAGCTGGTAATAGGGAACTCAAGTTTGAGAAGGGAGGGTATCGACATGTCATGGGGTTGTTAACCAATGTCACAAAACAATATGTGTACTGTTTAATGAGAAGCTAGCTTGTTCTGTAAACCTTCATCTAAAGCTTAAAAAAAAAAAAAAAAAGCGTAGATTCTAGCCTCAGCCTTGCAGGATTGACAGTGTTTTTATAAACAGTAAGGGGAGGTGCTAGGTGGATACAGAATTGGGAAAAACAAATGTCAAATTCAGTTCATGTTGGAGGGATGATTATGACTGGAGGTTAGTTAGTTGCTTCAATTAAAGGAGTGATAGATCTTGAATGCCAGTATAAGGGATTTGGACTTTCTTGCGTGGACAATGTAGAAAATCCCAAAAGGAAGAAGTATATTCAGAAGAATAAACTGAAAGCTTTGTGAAGGGTAGATTAGAATAGTCGTAAATAATAAAGTTTTAATCCAACAGTAATCAACCAAATATGCATTGTAATTACAATAACACTTGATATAACATGATCTTACCATTTAACTTGTCTTTTAGTTTTTAACTTTATATTTTGAAATAGAAATTGCAAGACTAGTACAATAAATTCTCATATATCTCTCTACCTAGATTGGCCAATTATTAACATTTTGCCATATTTGCTTTATCTCTTTCTACAGACAGGTAGATAAATAGATCGATCTATACTATGTATACAAACACACAAGAACATACAGCTGAACAACATGAAAGTAAATTGCAGACATCGTAACTACATACTTCAGGGTGAATCTCCTAAAAACAAGGATATTTCTTACATAATTTGAGTACATTTAATCAAATTGAGGAAATTTCAAAATGACAGAATGCTATTATTTAATATACAGTCTATATTGAAATTTTAAAAATCGTCCCAATAATACCCTTCATATCATATTTCCTATCCAGGACCACGCAATGCTTTTAGTTGTTAAATCTCTTAATCCCCTTTAATCCGGAATGGCTCCTCAACCTTTCTTTGTCTTAAATGACATTAGCATTTTTGAAAAGGAAACCAGCTTTTTGTTTTCTAGCATATACCCTCAGTTTGGGTTTGTCTAATATGTCCTCATGTTTTGGATATTTACATGTTTCTGACTGGAATCCTACATAAATGGTATTGTGCCTTTTTAGTGTAGCACATCAGAGGGCACACGTGATATCAATTTGTCCCATTACTGGTGATGTTCACTTTAATAGCTTTGTTAAATGGTGTCCATGTTCCCTTTAGTCATTAATAAGTAATCTGTGGGGAGGTACCTTGAGATAGTGTGAATATGCTACCTCATCAATTCTTCACCCAATAATGTTAGCATCCATTATTAATTATTGCCTGAATCAATTATTAAGATGATGGCTGACAAATCCTGATTTCAAACCAGCAGTTTCTGGTTGGAACCCCTGCTGAGAATTTGAATTTCTAACAAGTTCCCAGGAAGTTACACAAAGGAATCACCTGGGGATCTTGTTAAATCTGATTCAATTTGTCTGAGGTAGAAATGCAGATTCTCAGCAGGGAACGAACCGGTTTGAAGCCCTGTTTCAAATGCTATCATTTCTTCTAAATTTACCACTTTGTACTCTGTTCTCAGAGAGTGCTTTCCCTTTTCACTTGTTTGTTTATAATTAATATGAACTCATAAGCTCTTGTATTATTCAATAACTGTCATTATTCCTTTCGAGTTGTCTTTTAATACTCCCCTCTCATGAATATCCCCTACTTCATATAAAATAAAAAAACTTAACACCCTTATCTGGTTGGGTGGAGGAAAAGCACATTCCAAGGGTAAGTTCTAGCAAACTGTGCAGAGAATGACGTTATTTTTTTCCTTCAGTCTTTCATTTTATTTTTCACTTTCAATAGTTCATTAACATGTAAAAATCAAGTTCCAAGGGCTTGTGGGAGCGTAGTCTAACTAGGCCCTGATGATGGCTCTTAGCCAACGATCATATTTACATTCTTGATTGGCAGTAACTAAAAGTTAATTTGCTACTTTGGCTCAAAACTCCTTCGCAAACTGGCAAAATATATTACTTCAAAGCTAACCTTTTGCCCACATGTTTGGTTCCACAGATCAAGCTGCTCCATTCCAGGGCCATTTTAATTTTTACTTTTTGTTATACCCTGCCTTGTTCCAAAAAAGGTTTTTTGCAAGAGTAAAGCTGCTCTGCTTACATACTCGTTTATACCTTTCCAAAACATTTTTTTGCTATTATGCGAATAGCAATTCGGCTTCTCAATGTGTTACCAAAAAAAAAAAATTATAACTGCTTCTAAATTGCGCTGATGTATTGTAGAATTGAGTTGAATATCTTTGTAGGCTGAGCATAATTATCCTCCTGCCAGGAACAAATAAGTTATACTGCTCTAGAGAAATAAATATGCATATGAATTTATGTGGATGGATAAATCCTTATAAAGTTTAGCTCTTTATAACACAGTGAAAAAGGAAGAAATGTACTTGGTGAAGCTAATGAATAAACTGGGGTCATTATATTGTCTATCACGCATTTCCCCCACAAACTTGCATTTTACTGCATGTAAATCAGGGCAGAACGTTTCAAAGGACTTTATATAATGAGCCAACTTTAGGGTGAACTATTTAAGAATAAGAATAAGCCACCTAAAATCTTCAGTTATATTCTAGACAAGATTATATATATATATATAAATATAAATATACATAGACATACAAAAGCAAAACTCCAAGAGGTCAAAAATACATATGAACTTTTATTTACTTTGCTAAAATTGTTACTTTTTCAAAGATATCTAACAGAAAAAGTTTGCAAACAATGACACCAGGTATACGCCTATTAAAAAAAATTTTCCAAACTACACTAGGTAATTGCAGCAAGATTAGTGTAAATCAAGTGCATTTATTATTTGCAATGTAATCCAATATACTCAGAGATGGCATGCGCTTTATTTTAATTAGCTGTTTTCTTTTAAAAGGTTGCTTGGTCCAACTGTCTTGATAAGAAAAAATTGTAGTCATTGCTCAAAATGCTTGTAGCAAATCTAGTTTTAAATTGAAGCAATTTATTCCGAAAGCAGTCTACTACTGCAGCAGTAATCAATGTGTTTTCCCTGAGCCCATTCTGGAACTTTCCAAGGACTATTGTTAATTGCCTGTAACTAAATGACTGCTGATGCCCTTAAATGTAACTTTTTGTCACTTGCTCATTTGTTGTGCTTTACCAAATCCCAGTTTCCTTTAAGTTTTGCCTGGTTATTTTGCTTTACAATTTTCAATATTCAATCTCAATCCCAGAAAGGGGGCAAAGTATATCATCTTAACAAAACAACACAAAGGCTAAACAGACTTTAAAAGGTCTGCACTTTCTCTTTTGGTCCTCTGATGTTGAATTGTGCTGAAATGGAACCCTTTTATTTTTTAAATGCTGCCACTCCAGGCAGCTTGAACTTGAGCTGAAAAGCAGATCCCATTTCAAAAGGAAAATGACATTTGCTGGGGCAACACCACTCACATTGTAATTAAAAAAAAAAAAAAAACCACTGCCATGGACTCATAGCAACCCTATCAGACAAAGTAGAACTGCCCCATAGGGTTTCCAAGGAGCACCTTGTGGGTCAGAACTGCTAACCTTTTGGTTAGCAGCCTTAACTCTTAACCACTAAGCCACCAGGGTTTCCCACATTGTAAAGATAAAATACACCAGTAGGCCTAATTCATTTCTTTTGATCGGGACAGAATTTAACCTCTAGTTAAGGAGCCTTTGGGGTGTGATGCTGCCTGGTGGTGTTGTGATTAAGCACTATGGCTGCTAACCAAAAGGTTGGCAGTTCGAATCCACCAGGAGCTCCTCGGAAACCCTGTGGGGCACTTCTGCCCTGTCCTATAGGGTCGTTAGGAGTCGGACTCGACGGTAATGGTTTTTTTGCTTTTTTTTTTAACGGGTGGTGCAGTGGTTAAGCATTAGGCAGCTAAACTGAAGAATGGTGGTTCAAACTCATCCAGCCACTTCATGGGAGAGAGACCTGGCCATCTGCTCCCTTAAAGATTACAGCTTAACCACCGCACCAACGGGGATCCTTCAGGATAAATTGGCTCCTTGTAAATGTTGTTTCTTTGGACCAGTTTTTGATGACACAGTGGTTAAGAGCTCGGCTTCTAACCAAAAGGGCTGCAATTCCAGTCCACCAACCCCTCCTTGGAAGCCCTATGGAGCAGTTCTACTCTGTCCTATTGAGTTGCTCGCTATGAGTTGGAATCAACTCATAGGCAATGGATTTGGTTTTTTGGTTTTGTTATTAGTAAATAACTATCACAAGGCTCAGTAGACTTATTCTTGCATATTGCTCATACTCTAGGTATAACTGTCATATATCTTTTCATATGTTTGTATCTTAAGGAGGTATTCAAGTGACACAAGACCATTTCTATAATTGCTAAGCTACAGCAAACTGCTCTCTTTTTGCCATTACATTTCAGGCAATACTACTGATTGGCCAAGTAAACAGAGTATTCTAGGTAATGTATACAATTTTTTTTAGAATGGCTCATGATAGCCAGCAAAGGGCATTATTCATGTTTGGGCAATTGCTTCTCTAAAAATAGCAAGGACTTTCTTTAGTACAGTATTTCTCAAAATTATAAATATTCAATTTCAAAATTAGATCAAGTGTAGTATTATAAATACCATCTGAAGAAAATGAGAGCTCTGCTTGTTGGATTAATAGGACTATATTTCAGGCATAGTTTTTGTTTTTAACTTTCCTAAAGCGATTGGCCCAGATATGGGCACTTAGGGCAAGCAAGATGGCCAGGCATGGTGGCATGCCTCCAGATGCTTTCTTTAGACTCCTCCCCACATAGGTTTTGGGTTAGAACTTACAATGGCTTTTGAAAAATTTTTTTTTATTTCTTGAAAAAATTGAAGTATTATTAACATAAGATAAAATGCATAGATCTTAAGTTTTCAATTCAATGAGTTTTGACAAATACGTTCTCTTGTATAACTACACCCCAAACAAGGTACAGAATATTTCCTTCACCCTAGAAATTCCATTTTTCCCTTTCCAATAAATTTGCCCTTCATCCATCCCCAAAGCAACCTTTTTTTTTTTTTAATTTCTATCACTGTGGCTTGTTGTGGCCTTCTCTTGGACTTCATTTAAATAGAATCATATAGGAGGTACTCATTTGTGTTGGGCTTTGTTCACCTAACAAAATTTTGTGACGTTCATGCATGTTGTGTTGATCAGTAGTTCATTTCTTTTATACCCGAGAAGCTTCTATTATAGGGACATTACAATAGTTTGCGCATTCATTCTCTTGTGTGGGGTTGTTTCCAGTTGTGGCTATTAAGAATAAGACTACTCGGAACACTCTTGTACAAATCTTCTTGTGAACATCCGCTTATATTACTCTTGGGTAAATATAAGGAGTGGAATTGCTAGTCATAGAGTAGATTGGTGTTTGACTTTATTAGAAACTATCAGAAAATGTCCAATGTTGTGTTACCATTATGCACTCCCTACTAGCAATGTTTAGAAGTTAAGCATCTTGATTTTTCAAAATTTATTTTATCACTTGAGAAATTTGAGAGTGGTAAATCCCAAGTGTTTAATGTACTAAATCATAAAACAGCATGGATTTTAAAAGAAGCTATAGGTCAAATGCTTATCTCTTCCATCATATCCAGTGTATTTTAAATCTTTTTTTTTTTCCTTCTGGTAGTCTGGTGCATAAATCAGTCTAAAGATATGTTAGAGTTTAATGCAGGCTTCTGCGTGTAGTGGGACTAAACTCATATCCTGAGAGAACAAGACCCAATGCACCCCCACAGTATTATCCATCCACTATTCTTTCCGTTCATACAGAAGTGGGAAAGCATTATTCAGAAAGACATTTTATATTTCATTCCTGGCACTTTTAGACTACTCTCTCGTGTGGTCCCTTACAAGGTTCAGCTGATAAAGCTGTCCGTTACTTACCCAAACCCAGTGCCGTCGCTTATAAATACAAAAAATAAAAATCTCTTGGAGGTGTTTTTCAGTAGTTCACATTTCATATTAATTTATTTAGACTCTGAAAGGTTTAATATCTCACGTGATTTTTCTTTCTGAAATTCATAAAGTCCAATCACTTTTAATAAGATTTTCTTCTGTTTTCCATGACTTTTAATAAGTACAGAAAAATAAATTTGATTAAAGAGTCGTTGTGTGTGTGTGTGTGTGTGTGTGTGTGTGCGTGTTTTAACTGTTGAATTAGGAACAAAGGGCTAGATAATGAGAAATAGAGCTGGGTTTTTTTTTTCCTGTCATTTTCACAGAAAAAGTGACATCACATCCGAACACACACACACACACAAAATGTTAATGGGAGGCAATGATGGCCATGATATTTTCACCCCATTTGAGAGAAGTTAGGGGTAATCTTGCAACCTGAGAATCATTACTGAAAAACTATCCACTATTTTAAAATTCTCAGTGTAAGCCTACATGGATCGTGTTAGGAAACTGAATAAAGTGCTGCCAGAGTCTAAATGGCAGAATCAAAAACATCAGTATTTTACAGCTATGATTTCAGGAATATTTGTATTTTATGTTAATTAAGAAACCTAGGACCTTTCAAGGTTATTTGTCAAGTGCAGGAACAATGACTACCCATCAGTAACAGCATCTGGAGTACGAAGATCAAGGACAACCTGCATACACAGGCATTTAGTTTTAGTGACTTTGAAAAGCATCTGTGCACCACCACTTAATGTTTAAATTCCGGGAGCCTTGATATTGTTACAACGTCCATGAACTCTGAAAAAAGAGACATGAATGTTTTATCCCCAAAGTTGCCTGATGATAATGTTTCGATGGAATATAGATATTCAATAGAAAAAAGGGAAGTTGTGTACAGTGGCAAGCAAATTCCTCTTTTGGGCAGAATGCAGTAATATGCCTGGTAAGAGGGGAAACAAAGAAAAATAAAAAATTTGAAAAATAGCTTACTGAAAGGAAAATGCTACCAACATATTCTGTTACAAAACTCATGAGGTGGCCTTCTTGAATCCAGGTAAACATTTAGCCTCTTGAACTACAGTGGGCCACCTCAGAAGGACATAGACAAGAACCATGGCTTGTGAGCAGACGGCGTCAAGTATTCCTCTTTTTTGGAAGTAATTCTCACAACAGTCTTTCAATAGTTCCTTCTAGGAACTGTTCTGTTTGCCCCCTCACTTCCCTTTTGTCCCAACCCCAAGGTGACAGTTCAGGTGGGAGTGATCAAAATTCATATGGGATGAGTGCAGAAGCTCTCCTGGCTTTAAAAGCCTCAGATCCACAGGAACCAGTATTTCTTTTATCAATCCCATAAGGATAGCTCGCAGGATCCCCACAAAGGATAGGTTTATACACAAGAGTTACATCACTCAGACAAGCCCAAAACTGTACTTTCCAATCAGGTTATTTATAATTCTCCAGTTCAAAGGCAATCTACCAATTAAGGGTACTTTTTAACATAAGCAATGTTGCTTAGCAGCATAGGTTTCACGTACCACCTTATCTGGTTACCAAGGGAACAGAGCTCAAAAGCTACCCAAAGGTCAAATTCTCTTGTTGATGGGGAAAGGGTTGTGTTAACCCTTTACCCTCATCTGGTCTCATCTGCAATCTGTAAAAGAAAAAAGAAAGAAAACAAATTGAATTTATGATTTTGGATGTGAATATGGGATAATTCTCTCTTGTGATTTTTTTCTTCCCCAGAACTAATGTACACAGTTGAACTTGCTGGAGGGCTGGGTGCTATCCTCTTGCTGCTCGTTTGTTTGGTGACCATCTACAAGTGTTACAAGATAGAAATCATGCTCTTCTACAGGAATCATTTTGGAGCTGAGGAGCTGGATGGAGGTAAGATGGGTCCTTTTTAAAACTTTTTTTATTTTTCTGAATATTCTTAATCTCTGCCTTTCTTTTACTGAAGGGAAGGCAAAGTTACCTATATAACCATTGGCAGCAACTCTTGGAATCTTTCAGTGTTCATGCTGGAAATGTCACCCTCTTATACTGAACTATTCGTGGGATGCTTTGGAGCCAATAGACATTTCCCTCTGAAAATTGTACAGCAACACCCACCCCTTTTAAAATCATATTCCAAACAGCACTTGTGAATTACAAACACAGATTGCAATGCCATCAGAGTGTTTTTCCCTCACCTTGTAATCAGTACTGAAAGGCCAGCTTTACTTCTCTATAGGTAAGGAGTGTTTCTTTTAATTGTGTCCCCTAGCCCCGTAGTTTGAAGTGAATCTCAATTTGTTCCTTGTTCAGACTGATCAGATTTAGTAAACTGTATCGAATATTTTAGAATTCAGCCAGCAGTCCTGTTTATTTAGCTCTTTTTGATAGTCTAATTTCTATCCCAGGTGTGGACCAACAGATAGGAAAGTGCACAAGCCCGTTGTTTCCGTAATAATAAATCTAATATTGTTATTCAAATTGAACAAGTAAATATTGTCTTCATGAAAATCATCGTTATTATTTGCCTCTGGTCAGTCATGAATACGTGTCCAGTTCTAAGAGGAATTTTGAATCTTAAGTGTTTGTTTTTTTTTTTCTTTTTGGTCATTTGAAAGTGATTCATACATAAGGTAAATTTGCAATATAGGAAAAACATGCAAACTGACAAAGACTAGTGCACATAATAAAAGTTTCTTAGTCATTTCATTGGCTCTCAGTTTTGCACTAAATAGGACAGGTGAAATGAAGCAGTTGCCCACGTTGCCACATTTCCACGGTCCTCGGCAGCAAATCCGCAGGCAAAACTCTAAGGTGGCCAACTTATTTCTTCAGCATCACTAACTAACACTGCTCTCTGTTTACCCGTCTCTTCTTCCCATTGGAGTGAAGTCTGAGCTGCAGCTACGCTGGTTTTGTTTTTGTTTTTTATTTGCTTATTTGTTCTTCGTTTCTAACTTTCCTGCCTGTTCATATAAATGATTAATTTTTGCTACTGCTTTAAAGAGATCTGAGAAAATTGTCAGTGTCAGAGCTCTAGTTGGATAAATACCAAGCAGAGTGCTAGGCGTTCTAAAAATCCTTCTGGCTAAGCCTCACAAAAAATCTGAGGTCAATGTTATGATCTCCATTTTACTGATAAGGCAACAGAGGCTCCCAGAGGTTAAAGAACTTACTCAAGAAGATAACACAAGTACTACTGTAAGGAGTCAAAATGGGGTTTGCACGTAGGTCTATTTCCAAAATCTTTATTTTATGAGACACTGAGTATTATTTTTTATCTTTTAAACATTTAGTATGGTGACTATAATCTAAAGGTCTTCTGTTTTTTTGCATAATTAGCACAGAGGAGACTTGAAAAACCCGAAGATTACCTAAACAAGTCTTACTCTTTACCTAATTAACCCTGTTTTGAATGTTTATTTTGTGTTCTGCATAATATGAGTGATTTTACCCAAACCATCAATTTCTACAGTAATTTTTATCTGTTATGTGCTGAATGGTAAGAGATACTGGAGTATAATGAGAATGTATGAATCACATACAGCTGAATATTCAGTGGTTTGCAGTTTCTTTTGGGGTCCTGCTAACTGTAAGGAAACCCTGGTGGCGTAGTGGTTAAGTGCTATGGCTGCTACCCAGAGGGTCAGCAGTTCAAATCCACCAGGCGCTCCTTAGAAACCATATGGGGCAGTTCTACTCTGTCCTATAGGGTCGCTATGAGTTGGAATCAACTCAACGGCACTGGGTTTGGTGTGTTTTTTGGGTTTTGCTAACTGTAAACACTTCAGTGAGTTACATGGGTAGCCTTACTAGATTTTACTGCTATTCTGAAGCTACTGGGTTCTCAGTTTATCGAAATGGTTTTAAGTAAGAAAATAAAACAAACACTAAAAAACAGTATTCTGACAGTTTAGAAGATTCTCTCACAAAGCCAATTCAGTTAATAAATGCCTTTGAAATGGTTGGAACCATTTCCATAGGGCCATCTTGAACACAATCAGGGATCTAACTGCTAGAGTTTTCCTTGAGATGCCACTGTGAATGAATCAGGCCCAAAGAAAACCAACTGAATTATCATCTGGAAAAGTAAACCAGTTGCTGTCATGTCGATTCCCACTCCTGTCGACCCCATGAGTGTCAGAGTAGAACTGTGTTCCACAGGGCTTTCAAGGCTATGACTTTAGCACTTCTCTTCTAATTTCATAACACTCCCCTTTTGAGGATCACATTTACTATCTTATCTTCATTTACATTTACACACAACTAACTCCTAAATAGAATTCCCCTGCTCCCAGCCTTTTGTGTTAGTATAATTTTTCTGGTAGCCTAATGGTTATTTCCACGGATATAGATCCCAAACACAGTGTTTAAATCATCCCACCACCTACTCATTCCTTGTCATCCTCCATTTGACACCTCAGTTCCTTGCATCATCCTCTACCCCACTAGCTTCACTTTTTCCCCAGTTGCTATTACCAATTAGTCATCAAGGCTAGGCAATTTTACCTCCCAATATCTCTTGAAAATAGACTTTTTCCTCAGTCTTAATTGCAACTGCCTTGTTCAAGCCTCCTACGCTGTCTTCTTGACTTCATTCTCTACTCCTCCATTTTATCCTCTACATTCTGTCAGAATTCCCTTTCTAAGTATAAATTGACTATGATTCTTTAACCAAAAATTGCCTCCACATTGCCTGCTAGAGCAAGTCGAGACTTCTTAGCTCAGAAAACAGGTGCGTTCACAAACCCGTTGCCATCGAGTCGATTCCGACTCATAGCGACCCTATAGGACAGAGTAGAACTTCCCCATATGGTTTCCAAGGAGCAGCTGGTAGATTCAAACTGCCACCTTTTGGTTAGCAGCCACGCTCTTAATTACTGTGCTACCAGGGCTCCACAAGGTGACCCAACTAAGTTTCCCAGCCTTGCTGCTCTCATGGAACCCGACCATGCAGAGTTCCAGTTAAAATGACATGCTGGTCTTTGGATGAACACAGTGTAGTCATGCATAACTCTCAGATTCTTTTGGGAAAATGAATTGACCAAAGTGGTTAGGGGTAGAAGGTTAGCTACTTCCCTACCACCTTGATTCCAGAACATAATGAAAGAAAGTTTTGGACCAAATTCTGCCACATATACATTTGTTAACAAACAGGCACATAACCCATCCAATAAACTTGAAGTAGTTCTAACTCTCTGCCTTTTTTTTTTTTTGTATGTGTGCTTGAAAGAAAAATCTTGCAAGAAAGTTTCCCTTGAGGCAAATTTGACAATATTGCAGTAGCAGGATTAGGCTAGCCAGTTAATGTCAGCCAAGAATATTCTTCATCAGGACACAGGAACATTTTGGAATCAAGCCTAGAACAGTATCCCCAAGGGTACAAGACACTGGCCCAGGTAGATTCTTGCAGGGGTAGGATGTGTCTCTAAATTAAATAATCCATATGTCTTGAACAGCATTGACTTCACCATGGAGAGACCATTTCTAAGATCCAGTATGCTTAATAAAAATCCACTAATTTTAGCAATGAAACCCCATTTCACACATTCATTTTGCTGATTAAGGAAGCATCTAGTTTGGATCAGAAATAGATAGTTGAAGTGCTTGTAGTGGCTACGTCTGGACTTTTGCCTTAGTCTAATTGAATGCTAGCTGACCATCCCGATAAGGGTAACCTACTGTATCAAGAGAAGAACTTACACTATCATATACAGTATCACACTGTCTGTGCTGGGATATTTAAAAATAAAATACCGTCATGACAACATCAATCTCTTTTGCTCCTCCATGCCTCACCCTGGAGTGCCCTTTCCACTTAAGTTTAAAATTCAGCATAAAGGCAATTCTTCCTCCCTCCCTCCCTTCCTTCCCTTGTCTCTCCTTCTTCCCCTCTTTCTCCCTCCCCCCCCATCCTTCCTTCCCTACCTCTCTCTCTCTCTCAGTTCACGTTTTCCCCCTCTTCTATAAAGATTTCCCTCACGGTCCAAAGGTCTGGTTATTTTCTTCTCCATCTTCACGAGAAGAGCTCTTTAGACATATCATTGTGTTACAGCATTTTTACTTTGGTTTTGGTTTGCTTACATTTCTATCTATTTAATCAAACTATGGAGCTCCCCAGGTCATAAAATGATCTTTGCTTCCCTAACACCCAACACAGTATTTGACCAAGAAGAGATTTTCAATAAATATTGCTTGAAGTAATGACTAATAAAGATAGTTGAGTCCATTTTGTTGTTGTTATGTGCCTTTGAGTTGATTCCAACTCATAGCAACCCTATAAATGGGCTTTTAGGAAATTCTACTAGAATTATTTAAAGATAGTGTTCTGATATGTGTCTTAATAGATACAAGCTGTGGGTGATACCAAAGGATATACTTGTTTAGAAAAGAAAAAAATGGAGTACATTTTTACTAAATAATGTTTTTAACATCAAACTACATATTTTTCCCATACTCTGACCTTCCAACCCTACATGAATCAAAAGTAATTCATTTTTTCCTTTGTCTCAACCAAGTAACTGATAAATGAGAAGAAAAAAAAATTTCCAAAATGAACTTTATCAAGTCATACTGTAGTTTTGAATCTTTGTATTGTTTTATTTATATTTGAGATATATTTTCAAGTAAATTGGTTGTCTTAGGCTGGGTTCTGTAGTGAAGTGTATCTATATAAATACATAGAGAGAGATTTGGAAACCCTCGTGGCACAGTGGTTAAGAGCTACAGCCACCAACCAAAAGGTCGGTAGTTCGAATATACCAGGCGCTCCTTGGAAACTGTAGGGGGCAGTTCTACCCTGTCCTATAGGGTTGCTATGAGTCAGAATTGAGTCAACGGCAACAGGTTTTTTTAATAGAGAGATTTGTCTAAAAGAAATGGCTTATGCAGTTGTGGAGGCTGGCAAGTCCCAAATATGTGGGTCAGGCATCAGGCTGGAAGCTTCTTCTGACTCACATGGTTGTAGGGGCTGACAAACCCACAACTGGCAGGTCAGACAGTAGGCTGTTGGCTCATGGGGCTGCGGAAACTGGCGATTCCCAAAATCATCAGGTCAGATGGCAGGCAGCTGGATAACAGGGCTGTAGGAGCTGGCAAATCCCAGAATGAGCAGGTCTGACAACAGGCTCAAGTCCCAAGAACCGGAAGTCAAATGATGCCAAGTCAGATGCAGGGAGAAGCTTGTCAGATATATATATATATTTTGAATGCAAGTGATCACACTCCCAAGGAAACTCCCCCTACATCAGAGTAAGGGTGTGACTTGAGTGACACCTTCTTGTAAGGCTGTGACTCAAGATACATACACCCCGTGTTAATCGTGCCTCATTCACATATAAGAGGTTAGGATTTACAACACATAAAATGGGGATAATTATATAAAAATGGAGGACAGCCACACAATATTGGGAATCATAGCCTAGACAGTTTGACACTTAACATTCACCATCACGCTGATCAATTTAGTTTATAAAAATATTACCTGTTCTAAGTTATATGTATGTGTGTATACATGTATACATATGTATATGTATAGTCACAACTCATATTCATATATATAGTTATATTTATGAGTGTATATATTATGTAAGCATTCATGCTTACACATATATATTTGTATGTATATTCACAACTCATATTCATATATAGTTATATTTATGAGTGTATATATTATGTAAGCATTCATGCTTACACATACATATTTGTAGAAATATTTCCTTTTCCCAAGACTCTGTTCCTATGACCTTTCCCCATTTCCCAGTATCCACAGGTGAGGAAACATGGGTATGTAACTGTATTCACACTGACTTAACCACCAACTTAGAGAGAGAAAATATAGGATCTCTAGTGGAAAAAAAAAATTTTTCTTTTTAGTAGGGCAGTTCTACTCCATCCTATAGGGTTGCTATGAGTCGGAATCGACTCGAGGGTGCTGGGTTTTTTTTAGTGACTAAGAAGTTCCCCCAACAGAGGCTTGGATTTACATATTAATAGAAATTTTTTTTTTAATTCTGTTTCTGCTCTCCTCTCTGGGGCAGTCAAGACAGTGTTGCCTGCCCCAACTATGTTAGGCCTGCATTTCTGGTTCTTTTAATTATCAAGTCATTGTGATAAGGAGACTTGTTGGGTGACCTAGAATGGAGCTTCTCAAAAATAAATATGCCTGCAAATCACTAGGGGATCTTGATAAAATGCAGATTCTGATTTCGTGGCTCTGGGGTGAGGGATGACATTCTGATGCTCATGGTCCTTGAACTACACTTTGAGTAGCAATGTCCTAGCAACACTGGTTGACATCTACACAATGCTTTCTTGGAGATAACTCTTTAATACCCTGAAAACCAGTGAGTATTTTTTTCCCAAGTGTTTGATAAACCACATTATGCTTCTGTGAGCAAAACTAGGTAAGAGATGGATATTCCTTCCAAGACTGTATTACAGATATCAATTTTCCTTAAACTGTCTTTTTTGTTCTTAATAATTCTTCTACTTCTGGTTCTGTTCCTTGGCAGAGGAATGTTTTTCTTAGGTTACTTTTTAATTACGTCTACTTATTTCTAAAACACTATCCAAAACAAACAAAAAAACAAACCTACTGCCATCGAGTCGATTCGGACTCATAGCGACCCTATAGGACAGAGTAGAACTGCCCTATAGAGTTTCCAAGGAGCGCCTGATGGATTCGAACTGCTGACCTTTAGTTAGCAGCAGTAGCACTTAACCACTACGCCACCAGGGTTTCCAAAACACTATAGACCTGCTTTTATATTTTATTTTATTCCCCAACATATTCCTAATATTTAAAGGTTAATGTCATTGACAGAAGGAGTCCCAGTGGTGCAGTTATTAAAGCGATTGCTGCTAACCAAAAAGACGGGGGTTCAAACCCACCAGCCCCTCCGCGGGAGAAAGATGTGACAATCTGCTACCATAAAGATTTACAGCCTTGGAAATCCTATGGAGCAGCTCTACTCTGTCCTATAGGGTCGCTATGAGTTGGAATCGAGTCAATAACAGTGGGTTTTTGTTTGTTTTGGTCATCAACAACAACAACAAAAACTTATCTCAATTTTCTTCTGTAAAACAAGTTAAACTTTAACGGTCACTGTCAGATATTAATACTCGCTAAATGGACAGTTATTTCAGTCTGGTAATTATAATTTTTATGTCCCTATGAACATCTGATTGGAGATTCACCATACTGAGGTATCCTAAAACAAATATAAAATTAAAGCTTTAATGAAGGAAAAAATAATTAGAAAAGTAAAAGAATCCAGCTATATGCAATTACTAATAAGGTATCTACAGCAACTAATTTCTGATTTGCTTCTAATTAAACATTAAAAAAATCAGTAGTACATACTACTCTTATTTTTCTCTTACACAAAATTTAGAATTATACCATTGAAAAGTGAAAAGAAATCTTCTAAAATACTATCATCTACCTATTCTAGAATCTTCTTCCTGGTGAGCCCAGGTAGGTAATATCCAGCCTAAATCAAATGTGTTAAGAGACAGACAGCTCACTTCCTCGTGGGGTCTCCTTGTCTATTTTTCCTGTTTCCTATATCTTAATCCAAGTAGCCCTGGTGGTGCAATGGTTAAAGCTCTCGGCTGCTAACCAAAAGGTTGGCAGTTGGAACCCACTAGCCGCTCCATGGAAGAAAGATGTGGTAGTCTGCTTCTGTAAAGATTACAGCCTTGGAAACGCTATGGGGCAGTTCTACTCTGTCCTGTAGGCTCACCATGAGTCGGAATTGACTTGGCAGCACACCAGAATTATAACATATCTTAGCCCATTATAATATTAGGCATACATTTCCAGTTAATTCATTAACGCAGTTCATCATGAAACCTCCCTCCAAATTGGCATAAGTCTACAAATCCATACTCTTGACAAACAACTGTATAACCAACCAGGAACACTGCTCACATTACTATCCAGTCACCGTAGTCCCGTGTTGTCCACAATAATATCATAAGAAAAGGGCCATATTAAGGAGAAGAAATCAAGACACCTAACTATTACATAACCCTAAGCAAAAAATTTTTAGAAAAAAAAATGTAGTTCATTTAGCCATATCATCAGTATATTGCTTTTCTTTCCTCATACCCAAGCTCAGCTATCAGTTGGTTCAGATGTACTGTTTTCTTCCAGCCACGTATTTGAATGAGCTTTCCAAGTCATTGTTATTATTAGCACTATTTTTTTTACTGTTCAACATCTAGTGAGGGCTTACTGCTTACTGAACTTATTTCTGTGAATGGAAAGCTCAAAGACAAAACCATTAAGAAAAGGGTTACTACTTGCAAAATTTTGCAAGGATGTCTAGATTTTAGAACTGGCTCTCCAAATAAAAAAACGTAGCAGGTATTTAAAGAAAAACAAGATTACAAAATTACAGAGAGTCTGGTAAAAGGGGAAAACAGCAGCTTTCTTACATGATTATTATATCCATAGATGTCAGGACAGTACTGCATAAGTTTTCATTAGGGAGTGTCTTAGTCATCCAGTGCTGCTGTAACAGAAAGACCACGAGTGGATGGCTTTAACAAACAGAAATTTATTCTCTCACATTCTAGGAGGCTAGAAGTCCAAATTCAGGTGTCAGCTGCAGGGGAAGGCTTTCTCTCTCTGACACTTCTGGGGGAAGGTCCTTGTCATCAATCTTCTCGAGCGAGTCTAGGAGTTTCTCAGAACAGGGACCTTGGGTCCAAAGGTTGCGTGCTTCTCCTGGCTCCTCTTTGTTTGCTATAAGATCCCTCTCCTCTTTGCTCAATTCTCTCTTTTATCTCTCAAAAGAGAATGACTCAAGATACAACCTAATCCCGTATCTTGATTCCTGCCTTATTAACATAACTGCCTCTAATCCTGCCTCATTAACATCCTAGAGGTTAGGATTTACAACACATAGGATAATCACATCAGGTCACAAAATGGTGGACAACCACACAATACTGAGAATCATGACCTAGCCAAGCTGACACACATCTTTAGGGGACACGATTCAATCCATAATAGGGCGTAACTTATAGAAATAGGGTTTATTTGGACTAGAGTTCCCGAGCGTGCAACTGATTAATGCTCTTTGGTGCTAACTGAAAGTTTGGAGGTTCAAGTTCTGTTCACCCAGAGGTACCTTGGAAGAAAGGCCTGGTGACCTACTTCTGAAAAATCAGCCAGTGAAAACCCTTTGGTGCACCATTCTACTCTGACACACATGGGGTCACCATGAGTCAGAGTCAACCTGAAGGCTATCGGTTAGTGTTAGACAGGGTGACCTTGTTTTATGTTTGTTTTTCTCAGAGTGAAAAGCGTTTTTATCACCCCCCTGACAGTGGGGTATGAGGAGTGTGCTTACTCATAACGATGGCAGAGCAGGCTAACAAGAACCCTATATTTACTATTACTACTCCAAGTTTAAAGGCAGAGAAAGAGAGCTCCTACTTTTACTTTGGGAATATTATAGGTATTGGACAAAATGAGTTAGAGCAATCTTTTTACAATATCCACACCCTGTACCTTCGGAAAATGTGAATATTTATTTCATTTCAGGGATATGAAGTCTTGAAAATTAGTATGTATGCAATTTTAGGCCATAGGATTTATTTTTCTTTCTCCTTCAATCACAAGGTCACTCATTATTCATAGTTTCAAAAATTATTATCTGCATGTCCATCAATGAAATACAGTATTCTGTACTGTAGAAAACCAATGAAGTATTTTTTTTAATGTGATTAGATAATTTGCATAGACATTTAAAACCTAAAATGAGTTTTTGAATTCCAGAAGGAAAGACCGATACCATATTTTTATGCAAATTACAAGCACCTTCTGCATTTGTTTTCTGGCCATGCCCTCCCCCAGAGATATTTTTGTAAGTGAGGAATAACATATTTTTTTCTTTTGTTACAACAACATGTGGAAGAGATTTGGCATGGCGGCACTTGTGAGGGTGCCTCGCGGGGAGTAGGGGGGAGGGTGTGGCGGGCAAACAAACGCAGAAGACACGAGTTATTTGCGTACAAATAAGGTAGTTGTTTTTAGTACGTAACTTGCTCAAAGTCATAATCTGTTAAGTTGATGTGTGTGCTGTCGAGTCATTTGCAATTCATTGCAACCCTACAGGACAGAGTAGTACTGCCCCGTAGGGTTTTCTAGGCTGTAATCTTTACAGGAGCAGATCACCGAATATTTCTCCAATGGAGCTGCCAACCTTTAGGTTAGCAGCCAAGAACTTAACTGCCACACCACTAGGGCTCCTAAACTGTTAAGTAATAGGAATCAAAGCCTTCTTATCCCAAATCCTGTGCCCCCTTTGCCACTCTCCTGCCTCTTACCCTCTTAAGACTTCTGACGTCTATGCTGCCTGCTGCCTTCTTAAACGTACAAAGAAAGGAAATTAATATCTATTGAATACCTCCTTTGGGCCAAGCATTTTGCTGTATGTTGGGGACTCATTTAATCCTGGACGTGATCAAGAATGTGCTGTTTTATAGATTGGGAAATGAAAAAAAACTCATTGCCATCAAGTCGATTCTGACTCATAGCAACCCTATAGGACAGAGTAGAACTGTCCCATAGGGTTTCCAAGGCTGTAATCTTTATGGGAAAAGACTGCCACTTCTTTCTCCCACAGAGAGGCTAGTAGGTTCGAACCACTGACCTTTTGGTAGCAGCAGAGTTCTTAACCACTGTACCACCAGGGCTCCTAGATTAGGAAACCACAGCACCAACAGGGCTCCTAGATTAGGAAATTTAGGCTCAAATAATTTAAATAACAAGTAATGGCGGTTAGGATTTGAATTTGGTTGTTGTTTTTCCTACTACATCACACCATAAATATTTTAATTAGGGCCACATTTAAGTATTTGAAAACCTATGCATTCAAATAGTCCAGAAAAGTACTAAATGGCAAAACATGTGAGTCAGAAAAATATTGTAAAAATTTTGATGTGTTAAGCTCAAGTAGCTGCATTTTAGAGTATATTTCCCAGAGGTTGTCATTGCAGAATTGAAATGAAAAGTGAATTGTATTAAAACAATGGCATTCAAAAATCACAAAATTAAAATATTAGGATTATATACCTAATGCCTGTTTATTCAAAGAGGTGTGGTCTTTCTCTGCAGAATTTTTTATTTGAAAAATTTTATCTTGGAAATGTGAGAAAGCTTATAGAAGCATTTCTGAAACACAAGAGGAAAATGTGGTTTAATTTTTGGAAACTTTTACTTATTGAAATTATATCAATGTTAAATTTTCATTAACACAGTTTTCTGTGCTAATATGCCACACCCAAACACACAAAATCACTTTTTAAGATAACACACAATTCATCCTTAAGCCCTCCTCTAGTCTCATTTTTAAAATCCATTCAGTGAATCATGGCTTCTGTCACTAGTCAATTTCATTTATGTGACTTATACATATTTGAGGATAAAAATAAATAATTAAATGGCCAACTGCCAATAACATCTGACAACTATTCAATAGGTGTTTAAAGGTTAAAATCTCCCAAAGACCCAAATGTCAATCTTAAACCATTTCTACTGCCAGTAAATCTCTTCCCTAGCCCAATCCAACATAGCACCGTGTTCATCTTGAGAAGGCATCTTCAACCTACATTTTCGTAGAAATTATGCTTTATGGGGGTTGGTTCATAACTACAGGCAGTATGTAATTCGGACATCCATAACTCAGGGACTTCCTGTATGCATTCTTACAGATATGGAAAACAATCTAAGAGATATCAGTACAAGCATACTTCAGAGATTGCAGGTTCAGCTTCAGACCACCATAATAAAACTAATATCACAATAAAACAAGTCACATGAATTTTTTCGCTTCCCAGTGTATATAAAAGTTATGTTTACACTAATTCTTTTTTGTCTATTAAGTGTACAATACCATTACGTCTAAAAAAAAAAGTGCATACCTTAATTAAAAAATACTTCATTGCTAAAAAATGCTAACCATCATCTGAGCCTTCAGTGAGTTGTAATCTTTTTGCTGGTGGAGGGTCTTGCCTTGATGTTGATGGCTGCTGACTGATCAGGGTGGTGGTTTTTGAAGGTTGAGGTGGCTATGGCAATTTCTTAATATAAGACAACAATGAAGTTTGCTGCATCAATTGGCTCTTCCTTTCATGAAAGTTTTCTCTGTAGTATGCGATGCTGTTTGATAGCATTTTACCCACAGTTGAACTTTTTTCAAAATTGGAGTCAATCTTCTCAAACCCTGCCACTGCTTATCAAGTAAGTTTATGTAATATTCTAAATCCTTTGTTGTCATTTCAACAATGTTCACAGCATCTTCACCAGAAGTAGATCCCATCTCAAGAAACCACTTTCTTTGCTCATCTATAAGGAGCAACTCTTCATCCATTAAAGTTTTATCATGAGATTGTAGCAATTCAGTCACATCTTCAGGCTCCACTTCTAATTCTAGTTCTCTTGCTGTTTCTACCACATCTGCAGTTACTTCCTCCACAGAAGTCTTGAACTCCTCAAAGTCATCCATGAGGATGGAAATCAACTTCTTCCAAACTCCTGTTGATATTTTGACTTCCTCTCATGAATCACAAATGTTCTTAATGGCATCTACAATGGTGAATCCTTTCCAGAGGGTTTTCAATTTACTCTGCCCGGATCCATCAGAGGAATCACTATCTATGGCAGCTATAGCCTTACAAAATGTATTTCCTAAATAATAAGACTTGAAAGTTGAAATTACTCTTTGATCCATGTGCTGCAGAATGGATGTTGTGTTAGCAGGCATGAAAACAGCATTAATCTCCTTGTACATCTCTATCAGAGCTCTTGGGTGACCAGGTGCATTGTCAATATTTTGAAAGGAATTTTTTTTTTGAGTTGATGTAGCTTAAATTCTTAAGGGCCCTAGAATTTTCAGAATAGTAAAAGAGCATTGGCTTCAACTTAAAGTCACAACCTGCATTAGCCCCTAACAAGAGAGTCAGCCTGATAACATACTTTATAAAGAAAATATTCTACATTCTACTTTGGTGAGTAGCATCTGGGGTCTTAAAAGCCTGTAAGTGGCCACCTGAGATACTCTACTTGCCTCACCCCTTCGGGAGCAAGGGAGAATGAAGAAAACTAAAGATACAAGGGGAAGATTAGTCCAAAGGACTAATGGAATACATCCACCATGGTCTCCACCAGAATGAGTCCAGTACAACCAGATGGTGCCTGGCTACCCCCACTGACTGCTCTGACAGGGATCATAATAGAGGGTCCTGGACAGAGCTGGAGAAAAATGTAGAACAAAATTCTAACTCACAAAAAAAGACCAGACTTACTGGCCTGACAGAGACTGGAGAAACCCAGAGAATATGGCCCCTGGACACCCTTTTAGCTCAGTAATGAAGTCACTCCGGAGGTTCACCCTTTAGCCAAAATTAGACAGACCCATAAAACAAAATGAGACTAAAGGGGCACATCAGCCCAGGGGCAAGGACTAGAAGGCGGAAGGGGACAGGAAAGCTGGTAATAGGGAACCCAAGATCGAGAAGGGAGAATGTTGACATGTCGTGGGGTTGTTAACCAATGTCATAGAACAATGTGTGAACTGTTTAATGAGAAGCTAGTTTGTTCTGTAAACCTTCATCTAAAGTACAATAAAAAAAAAAAAAAAAAAAAGAGTCAGCCTGTCCCTTGAAGCTCTGAGGCCAGGCATTGACTCCTCCTCTCGAGCCATGAAAGCCCCAGAGGGCAGCTCTTCCAGCAGAAGGCTGTCCCGTCCACACCGCCAACCTGTGGTTCAGTGCAGCCCCTTCACCAATTCTCTCAGCTAGACCTTCTGGGTAACTCGCTTCAGCTTCTACGTCAGCACTTGCAGCTTCACCTGGCACTTTTCTGTTACGGAGACGGCTGCTTTCCTTGAACCTCCTGAACCGACCTCTGCCAGCTTCACACTTTCCTTCTGCAGCTTCCTCACCTCTCTCAGCCTTCACAGATTGAAGAGTTAGGATGTTGCTCTGGTTAGGCTTTGGCTTTAGGGAATGTCGTGGCTGGATTGATCTTCTATCCAGACTACCAAAATTTTCTCCATATCAGCTATAAGGCTGTTTCCCTTTCTTATCATCTGTGTGTCCACTGGAGCATAACTTTTAATGTCCTTCAAGAACTTTTCCTTTGCATTCACAACTTGGCTAACTCTTTGGCACAAGAGGCCTAGCTTTTGGCTTATTTCGGCTTTTGAAATGCTTTCCTCACTAAGTTTAATCATTTCTTTTTGATTTAAAGTGAGAGACTTGTGACTCTTCCTTTCACTTGAACACTTAGAGGCCATTATAGGGTTATTTTTATTGTACTTTAGATGAAGGTTTACAGAACAAACTAACTTCTCATTAAACAGTTAGTGTATATACTGTTTTATGACATTGGTTAACAACCCCACGACATGTCAACGCTCTCCCTTCTCAACCCATTGTAGGGTTATTAATTGGCCTCATTTCAATATTGTCGTGTTTCAGGGTATAGGGAAGCCGGAGGACAGGGAGAGAGATGGGGGAACAGATGTTCGGTCGAGCAGTCAGAACACAACACAACATTCGTTGATTAAGTTCACCATCTTATATGGGCACAGTTCTTGACACCCCAAAACAATTGCAATAGTAACATCAAAGATCACTGGTCACAGATCACCATAACAGATATAATAATACTGAAAAAGTTTAAACTATTGCGAGAATTACCAAAATGTGACATAGAAACGCGAAGTGAGCACATGCTATTGGAAAAATGAGGCCGACAGACTTGCCCAATGCAGCATTGCCACAAACCTTCAGTTTTTAAAAAAAACACAGTATCTGTGAAGCGCAATAAAGCAAAGCGCAATAAAACGAGGTCTGCCTATATAGTATTTAATTTAGCTGGCAGTTAGAAAAAGTGAAGAGACCTTAGAATCCATCTGATTTTGAATCAGAAAACACTGCTAAATTTATATGGTATCCAGCATTGTGTTTTCAGTCTGACAAGTTTCAAACCAGGAGTTTGCTTCTGGCGGGAAGTGATTTCCTAGCCCATTATTGTGCTGACGTAGACTCTGGAGGAAGAGAGGAATTAGATATCAATCAAGAACCTTACTGATTTGAGGATGCTGCTGCAGATGCTCATAAAGGGCTTTCTAGACGCGTTTACTACCAGGATAATCTGCATGTGAGCAACTCCTTTTTATCTGGGCGATATTAACTTAAATGCTATAAATTCATCCGCCTGATATAAAGAAACAGAAAATTGACTGAAGCAAAAGCACCAATTCCAGAAATTCATTTAAAGTTAATATGGTTACTTCAAGGAGTCAGTGGGTGGCGCAAATGATTAAGCATTTGACTACTAGCGGAAAGGTTAGCAGTTCAAACCCACCCAGAGGTGCCTCAGAAGACAAGCCTGGCGATCTGCTTTTGAAAGCTCATAGCTTTGAAAACCCTATAGAGTAGTTGTACTCTGCACACATGGGGTCACCATGAGTTGGAATCGACTCAACGGCAGCTAACAACAGCATGGTTACTGTATACATTAGTCTAGGCAGAATCTATTCCTTTTTTGATGAAAATGTGGATTTTCAGCTATTTTATTTTGAACTATCAATGGGAATATATGCCCAATAAGTATCAGGACCATTTATCATAAACCTGAAGCTGCAAGGTTCAGTCTTCATGGTGCTCTGGTCAATAATCTGGCAGCTGACTGCAGTTCTTCGATCCTATTGAGACCTCTGGATGCCTATACCCTGCTCTAGAGCAGAGGTCTTCTAAGTGTGGTCTCTGGACCAGCAGCAGTAGCATCTTCTGAGAACTTGCTATAAGTGCAAATTCTCAGGTCCTACTCCAGACCAACCAAATCAGAAACTCTGGGGATGGGCCCAGCAGTCTGTTTTAACAAACCCTCCAAGTGATTGTCATTCATGCTCCAGTTTGAGAACCACTATCCTAAAGGAGTGTATAAGGACCCTAAGGTCTTCCCTTGAGCCACAGTGAGAAACTATAGTTCCAGACTTTTCCAAAGGAGCCTTGCTAAACTCTGACCCCATAGCTCCTATTAAGTCCTTGTGGAGTCTATATCTTGAAAGTCATCTCTCCTGGGTAATAACCCATGTCTTGAGAAAATACCTAGACTAGCCATAGGATATGCGATGCCAAAATGAATGATCACTTATTTATTTAATCAACAGATTTTTTGAGCATCTACTAAGCCCTGGTCACATATCTGAGGCAAGGATCTTGTAGTCTAAGAGAGAAGACAAGACATGAACACAATAATATAATACATGGGAAACAAGATCACTTCCAACCAAAGGAAATTAGACTCAACTTCGAAGAAAGCACACTATAGATTTAGCTGCTGGTTATTTAGACAATGGGTAGCCACAGATATTTTTTGAGACACCCATATGACATGCTCAGTGGTGAAGTTTGGAAAGATAAATTTGGTGACACTATGTAGAATGAGCCAGAAAGAGAAGGAACTGGAGAGAGAAGAGCTGAACTAGGAGAGGGGATTGAGAAAACATGGAAATAGAAATAGAGCCAAAGTATTTTTACTAAGGAATGCCCGTGAGATTATTAGTAAAGAAGAGGGGTAAGCGGGACATGCATCTGAAGTTTGAAGACGAAAAAATGTGATTGTTGTGTTATTAAAATGAAAAAGAAAAAAAGGTGAAGTAGCAGTTGGGGGTGGAGAGCTTGTTGTGTGGTGTGAGCATGTTGAGTATGAGGTATATGGTGAACATCCAGATTTAGAGGTTCAGGGGACTGGTGGGGGTGGGTGACTGTTGGTAGTTCGGGAGAAAGAGAATAGAATTGGAAATCTTACTTAGGCAGGAATCTACACAGAAACGATTGTTGATATCATGGGAGGAAAGGCAAATTTTAAGGGAAAGTAGGCTGGATGCAGACCATGGGAAAAAAAGTCTTACGAAATGATAGCATTTATGGGTTGGAAGAGAGGTGTCCATGGAAGAACTCGGGAAAGCAGAAGAATCCAGTGGCATGCAAGCAAAGATAATATCCAGCTGGAACTTACAGGCGGACAAGTAGTTTACATTTGTTCTGACTCATGAATGCTCTGTTCTTATTGGTGTCCATTTTGATCTGGTTTTTAAATATTTTTTAAGTCTAGAGAAAACAAAGGGCAAAGAATGAGAATCTAGTCATTACACTCCCAGGATTAGGGGAGCTTTAATGCTTTGTAGTGGTGGCAAACTGAAAGAGAACAACTTCCCAGAAAGAGTTCTTCCTTTGGCCCATGACCCCTGTACTACTCCTAGCAATGGACTGTTGACCTGTCTGTATCTCCTGCTAGACTGGAAGCCAATGACCAATAAAGGTCATAGGTAATACATGCGAATACCTAATAAATGAATACTTTAATAAAATACTAACTGATAAAAAAAAATTGTATATATTAACTGATATTATATAATATATAATAGTTTTGTTGTATACTATTTTCTATTATTTCTTACTTAACTAAATGGTACCACTATAGACGATCAGCTGATATGGGCACAGTCTTGCTATGGCAAACATAATTACTTAATTACTGTTTTGGTAAAAATTGGAGTTCATTGATAATATGTACAACTATATCTTGGATGAAGAATAAATACCAAAATGTGATACATTTGGGGATAATTACTACTTTTTAAGCTGTATGTGTGTGTGTGTGTGTGTGTAAGCTGCTTGTATTAGTTCCCTAAGGCTGCCATAACAAAATACTACAAAATAGGAAAATGGGTGGCTTATAACAACAGAAATTGATTGTCTCACAGTTCTGGAAGCTAGTAGTCTGAATTCAGGGCATCTTTTTTTTTTCAGGGCTATCCTCTCTGAAGGCTATAGGGGGTAGCTCCAGGCATTCCTTGTCTTGCAGCTGCAGCAAGGCCATGGTCACAAGGCCATCTTCCTTCTGTCTGTCTCTCTGTGCCTTTTCTCTTTGTTTATAAGGACACCACTCAAATTGGGTTAAGATTGACCCTACTCCAGTATGACCTCATGTTAACTGATAATATCATCAAAGACCCTATTTCCAAACAAGGTCACATTCAAAGGTACTGAGAGTTAGGACTTCAACGTATCTTTTTGTGGGACACAGTTCAATCTATAACGTTGCTTTATTATTATTTGATTTGATTGTGCTTTAGGTGAAAGCTTACAGCACAAATTAGTTTCTCAGTCAAAAATTTATACTCAGATTGTTTTGTGACATTGGTTGCAATCCCCACATTGTGTCAGCACTCTCTCCCTTTCCCTTTCCACCCCAGGTTCCCTGTGTCCATTCATTCAGTTTTCCTGTCTCCTTCTGCCTTCCCATCTTTGCTTTTGGGCAGGTGTTGCCCGTTTGGTCTCGTATACTTGATTGAACTAAGAAGCACGTTCCTCACGCCTGTTATTGTTTTATTAAAAAAAACCTGTTGCCGTCGAGTCGATTCTGACTTATTGCGACCCTATAGGACAAAGTACAACTGCCCCATAGGGTTTCCAAGGAGCACCCGGTGGATTCGAACTGCCAGCCTTTTGGTTAACAGCCGAAGCATTTAACCACTATGCCACCAGGGTTTCCTGTTTGTTTTATAGGACTGTCTAATCTTTGGCTGAAAGGTGGACTTTGGGAGTGGCTTTAATTCTTAGCAGGGTGTCCCAGGGGCCATTGTCTCGAGGTTTCCTCTAGTTCTGGTCAGACCAGTAAGTCTGGTCTTTTTTTGGTGTGTGAATTTGAATTTTGTTCTATATTTTTCTCATGCTCTGTTGGGACGCTCTATTGTGATCCCTGTCAGAGCAGTCAGTGGAGGTGGCTGGGCACCATCTAGTTCTTCTAGGCTTAGGCTGGTGGAGGCTGTGGTTCATATGGTCCATTAGTCCTTTGAACTAATATTTTCCTTGTGTCTTTGGTTTTCTTCATTCTCCTTTGCTCCGGACGGGACGGGACCAATAGATTTATCTTAGATGGCCGCTCGCGAGCTTTTAAGACCCCAGACACTACTTACCAAAGTAGGATGTAGAACATTTTCTGTATGAACTGTGTTATGCGAATTGACTTAGATGTGTCTCAAGACCATGGTCCCCAGCCCTCAGCCCCAGGAACTTGGCCCCTCAAGGTGTTTGGATGTGTCTAGGAAGCTTCTATGTCTTTGCCTTGGTCAAGTTATGCAGACTTCCCCTATATTGTGTGTTGTCTTTCCCTTCACCAAAGTTACCTGTCCACAATCTAGTTAGTGATTTCCCCTCCTCATCCTTGCCCTCCACCATAACCATCAAAGAATTTTCTTTTCTGTGTGTAAACCTTTATTTGGTTTTTATAATAGTGGTCTCATACAATTTTGTCCTTTTGTGATTGGCTTATTTCACTCAGCATAATGCCCTCCAGATTCACCCATGTTGTGAGATATTTCCCAGATTCATCATTTTTTTTATCGTTGCATAGTATTCCACTGTGTGCATGTACCATAATTTGTTTATCCATTCATCTATTGATAGGCACTTAGGTTGTTTCCATTTTTTTTTTTTTGCTATTGTGAACAATGCTGCAATGAATATGAGGGTTCATATGTCTGTTTGTGTGATGGTTCTTATTTTTCTAGGATATATTCCTAGTAGCTGGATTGCTGGATTTTATGGTATTTCTATTTCTAGCTTTTTAAGGAGGTGCCATATCATTTTGCATAGTGGTTGTATGATTTTACATTCACACCAGCAGCACAAAAGAGTTCCAATCTCCCCTCAACCTCTCCAACAGTTGTTATTTTCTGTTTTTTTTTTTAATTATTATTATTGCCAGTAATGTCAGGGCGAGATGGTATGTCATTGTAGTTTTGATTTGCATTTTTCTCTAATGGTTAACGACAGCAAGCCTTTCCTCATGTGTCTGTTAGCCAATTGAATATCTTCTTTGGTGAAGTGTCTGTTCATATCCTTTGCCCATTTTCTTAATTGGATTATTTGTCTTTTTGCTGTTGAGTTGTTGACATAGCCTATAGAGATTAGACACTTGTTGGATATGTCATAGCCAAAATTTTTTCCGAGTGTGTAGGTTCTCTTTTTATTCTTTGGTGAAGTGTTTTGATGAGCATAAGTGTTTAATTTTTAGGAGCTCCCAGTTATCTAGTTTCTCTTCTGGTGTTTGTGCATTTTTACTTATGGTTTGTATTCTCTTTATGACTTGTATTTAGGCCCCTAGCATTATCTCTATTTTTTCTTCAATAATCTCTATCATTTTAGGTTGTATATTTAGGTCTTTAATCCATTTTGAGTTAGTTTTTGTGTATGGTGTGAGATATGAGTCCTGTTTCACTTTTTTTTACAAACGGACATCCAGTTTTCTAGCACCATTTGTTACAGAAACTGCCTTTTCCTAATTTAATGGACTTTGGTCCTTTGTCAAAGATCACTGTCCATAAGTAGATGGATTTATGTCTGGGTTCTTGATTCTGTTCCATTGGTCTATGAGTATGTCATTATACCAATACCAGACTATTTTGACTACCATGGCTGTGTAGTAAGTTCTGAGGTCAGGCAGTGTGAGGCCTCCTACTTTGTTCTTTTTTTTTTCAATAGTGTTTTGCTTATCTGGGGCCTCTTTCCTTTCCATATAAAGTTGGTGATTAGTTTTTCCATTTCATTAAAGAATGCTGCTAGTATTTGGATCAAGATTGCATTATATATGTAGATCGATTTGGGTAGAATTGACATTTTCACAACGTTGAGTCTTCCTATCCATGACAATGGTATGTTTTTTCATTTGTCTCTTAGTTTCTTACAATAGTGCTTTGTAGTTTTCTTTGTATAGGCCTTTTATATCCCTGGTTAGATTTATTCATAAGTGTTTTATCTTTTTAGGGCTGTTATCAAGGGTATTGTTTTCTTGATTTCATTTTCAAAGTTCTCTTTGTTGGTATATAGGAATCCAACAGATTTTTGCATGTTGATCTTGTATCCTGATACTTTGCCAAATTTTTCTATTAGTTCCAGTAGTTTTTTTGTGGAATCTTTGGGGTTCTCTACGTATAGGATCATATCTTCTGTGAATAGGGATAGTTTTACTTCTATCTTTCCAATTTGGATGCCCTTTATTTCTTTTTCTTGCCTTATTGCTCTATCTAGGACTTTCAGCACAATGTTAAATGAGGGTCATAATAAAGGGCATCCTTGTCTTGTGTCTGTTCTCAGGGGAAATGCTTTCAGCTTCTCTTCATTGTGAATGATGCTGGCTATTTGTTTTGTACAGATGCCTTTTATCGTGTTGAGGAATTTCCCCTCTATTCCTATTTTCCTATTTTATTGAGAGTTTTTATCAGGAATGCGTATTGGACTTTATCAAGTGTCTCTTCTGCATCTATTGAGATCACCATGTGATTTCTTTTGTATCCCACTTGGTCATGGTGTCTTAGGAATTCCACTTGGTCATGGTGTATTATTTTTTGATATGATGCTGAATTCTACTGGCTAGAATTTTGTTGAGAATTTTTAAATCTATATTCATGAGAGACATTGGTCTGTAATTTTCTTTTTGTGTATGTATCTTTGCCTGGCTTTGGTATCAGGGTTATGAGGGCTTCATAGAATGATTTCGGGAGTATTCCTTCCTTTTCTATGCTCTGATATAGTTTGAGCAGAGTACTGGTGTGAGCTCTTCTCTCCATGTTTGGTAGAATTCTCCAGTGAAGCTGTCCAGACCAGGGCTTTTTTATGGGGAGCTTTTTTTTTATTACCCCTTTGATCTCTTCTCTTGTTATGGGCCTGTTCAGATTTTTATCTGTTCGTATTAGTTTAGATAGTAGTGTGTTTCTAGAAATTTGTCCATTTCCTCTAGGTTCTCAAATTTGGTGGAGTACAGTTTTGCATAGTACTCTTTTTGTGGTTACCTTATTATTTACCCCTATTTTTCTAAGTAAAAACCTAACTTGTATTGTTCTATATCGCCTTGTATCACTCTCCATATGGCAGTTCAATGCCTCCTGTAATTAGTCCCTCTTTTTGATTATTGTGATCTTTTACCTATTGATTTCCATGATTCCCTGTTATGTGTATTTTTTTTAATTAATCTTAATTTGTTTGTTTTTGTGATTTCCCTATTTGAGTTGATATCAGGACAATCTGTTTTGTGACCTTGTGTTGTGCTGATATCTGATATTATTGGTTCTCTGACCAAACAATATCCTTTAGTATTTCTTGTCGCTTTGGTTTGGTTTTTGCAAATTCTCTAAACTTGTGTTTATCTGTAAATATCTTAATTTCGCCTTCATATTTCAGAGAGAGTTTTGCTGGATATATGATCCTTGGCTGGCAGTTTTTCTCCTTCAGTGTTCTGTATATGCCGTCCCATTCCCTTCTTGCCTGCATGGTTTCTGCTGAGTAGTCAGAACATATTCTTATTGATTCTCCCTTGAAGGAAACCTTTCTTTTCTCCCTGGCTGCTTTTAAAATTTTCTCTTTATCTTTGGTTTTGGCGAGTTTGATGATAATATGTCTTGGTGTTTTTCTTTTTGGATCAATCTTAAATGGGGTTCGATGAGCATCTTGGATAGCTATCCTTTCGTCTTTCATGATGTCAGGGAAGTTTTCTGTCAGGAGTTCTTCAACTATTTTCTCTGTGTTTTCTGTCCCCCCTCCCTGTTCTGGGACTCCAATCACCCGCAGGTTATCCTTCTTGATAGAGTCCCACATAATTCTTAGGGTTTCTTCATTTTTTTTAATTCTTTCATCTGATTTTTTTTCAGCTATGTTGGTGTTGATTCCCTGGTCCTCCAGATGTCCCAGTCTGCATTCTAATTGCTCGAGTCTGCTCCTCTGACTTCCTAGTGCGTTGTCTAATTCTGTTATTTTATTGTTAATCTTTTGGATTTCTACATGTTGTCTCTCTATGGATTCTTGCAACTTATTAATTTTTCCAGTATGTTCTTGAATAATCTTTTTGAGTTCTTCAACAGTTTTATCAGTGTGTTCCTTGGCTTTTTCTGCAGTTATCCTAATTTCATTTGTGATATCATTAAGCATTCTGTAAATTAGTTTTTTATATTCTGTATCTGATAATTCCAAGATTGTATCTTCATTTGGGAAAGATTTTGATTCTTTTGTTTGGGGGGTTGGAGAAGCTGTCACAGTCTGCTTCTTTAAGTGGTTTGATATGGATTGTTGTCTCCGAGCCATCACTGGGAAACTAGTTTTTCCAGAAAATTCGCTGCGTCCAGTCCAAATCCCTGCGGGATGGTTCCCCAGCTCGGATGCTGCTCTTTCTGCTCCAAGACCAGTCACTGCCTCCCGGGGACTTCTCCTACCGGCTGCGTCCCACGCCGCCCGTGGAACCTGCTGGTCCCCCTCCCGGGGTTAGTTCAGGGGGGTGGAGCAGGTCTCTGTGCTTGTGCCGTACCTGACTGGTACGCTGGCTCCAGGCTCTGGAAACAATTGCTGCTTCCCCGTATTAGTTCGTTCTCCGTCTCTAAATCTGTGTTTGTTGTTCAGGGTTCGTAGATTGTTATGTATGTGATCGATTCACTTGTTTTTCCGTGTCTTTGTTGTAAGAGGGATCCGAGGTAGCGTCTGCCTAGTCCGCCATCTTGGCTCCGCCCTGCAGAGCAGGGGCGGGATTGGGGTGCTCGGCGGGGCCGGGTACCTGAGGGCGCCCGGGGCTGCTGCGGAGTCCAGCGGCAGGGCGGCCGGGAAAGCCAGGGATCGGGTGCTGCAAGGGCTTTCGTCGGGGACCCGCTAGGCCTTGTGACCCACTTTATTCTGCATAGTACTCTTTTGTGATCCTTTTTATTTCGGTTAGATCTGTTGTAATGTCCATTACATTTCTGATTTGGGTTATTTGCTTCCTCTCTTGTTTTTCTTTTGTCAGTTTGTCAAAGGTTTTTGATTTTATCTTTTCAAAGAACCAACTTTAGATCTTGTTGATTCTATCATTTTTCTATTCTATATTTTATTGTTTCCTTTCTTCTGGTGCCTGTGGGCTCCTTTTGCTGCTTTCTTTCTATTTGTTTGAGTTGTAGGGCTAACATTTTAATTCTAGCCCATTCTTCTTTTTTGATGCGTGTGTGTACTGCTATAAATTGCCTTCTGTGCATTGCTTTTTCTGTGTCTCAAAGGTTTTGGTTTGATGTGTTATAATTCTCATTTGATTCTAGGAATTTTTTCATTCTCTCTTTGATTTCTTCTATTACCCAATTGTTTTTAAGTAAGGCGTCATTCAGTTTCCATGCATTTGATTTTGTTTTCCTTGATCTTCCTGTTATTTATTCCTACATTAAAGGCAGTGTAATCAGAGAGAATGCTTTGTATTATCTCAGTGTTTTGGATTTTATTGAGGATTGCTTTGTGGCCTAAAATGTAGTCTATTCTGGAGAATAGACCATGTGTGTTGGAAAAGAATGGGTAAAGTGTTCTATATATGTCTGAGGTCAATTTGGTTCATTGTGGCCTTTAGGTCCTCTGTATCTTTGTTGAGTATCTTTCTAAATGTTCTGTCCTTTACCAAGAGTAGAGAGTTGAAGTCTCCTACTATAATTGTGGAACTATTTCTCTTTCCAATGCTGTTAGAGTTTTTTTTTTTTTTTAATATATTTTGAAGCCCTGTCATTGAGTGGGTAGATTTTTATTAGGGTCATGTCTTCTTGGTGAATTGTCCCTTTAATCATTATATAATCTCCTTCCTTGTCTCTTATGGTTGATTTTACCTTAAAGTCTATTTTATCTGAGATTAGTATTGCCACTCCTGCTCTTTTTTGGTGACTGTTTACTTGATATATTTTTTCCTTCTTTTTATTTTTAATATATTTATGTCTTTGTGTATCAAGTGTGTCTCTTGTAGAGAGCATATTGATGGGTCATTTTTTTTTTAATCCATTCTACCACTTTCTGCACCTTTCTGGGTACATTTAAGCCATTTACATTTGGTGTGATTATCAGTTATGAGTTTATTGCTGTCATGTCATTGTACTTTTTTTGTTTAGTCTTGTTTTGTTTTGTTTTGTGGTGCTGACATTTTCTGTATTCCTCTTACTTTCCTGTACTGATTTCCTTTTGTTTGTGGATTTTCTTTCATTATTATAGATCTTGTGTTTACTGTGTCTTTACATTTCTTCTTTTTTTATTTTGACGAGTAGGTTTGTTAACTTTCTTGGTGGTTACCTTGAAATTTACCCTTATCGCCCTAAGTTTGAACCAGTCTTTTATTACTTGATATCACCTTGACTTCCTCTCCATTTGAAAATTCTATACCTACACCATTTATTCCTCCTTCTATTGTTTTGATGTCATCATTTACAGATTGATGTCTCTAGTTCCCTGTTTTAAGCCTAAAAAAAAAAAGCCTTTTAGCTTTGTTTTATTATTGAGAGATCTTTACCTAGGTTGGTATCTGGCTGATGCTGTCCTGTGTCCTAGTCACAAGTTGTCTGATGTTGTTCGTTCTCTAATAGACGGACTCCCTTTAATATTTCTTGTAAGTTTGGTTTGCTTTTTTGAATTCCCTTAATGTCTGTTTATCTGAAAATGTCCTAATTTCACTATCATATTTGAGAGAGAGTTTTTGCAGGATATACTATTCTTTGTTGGCAGTTTTTTTTTTCTTTCAAGGTTTTATATATGTCATCCCATTGCCTTGTTGCCTGCATAGCTTCTGCCAAATAATCAGAGTTTAGTCCTATTGTTTCCCCTCTTTATGTGACTTTGTGTTTTTATTGAGCTGCTCTCAGAATTCTTTGTCTTTGGTTTTGGCAAGTGTGGTTATAATGTCTTTGTGACACTCTTTTGAGGTCTATCCTACATGCAGTTCATTGAACTTCTTGGAGAGTCAGATTTTTGTCTTTCATGAAATTTGGTAAGTTTTCTGCCAGCAAATATTCAACAATCTTCTCTGTTTTTTCCATTTTTCCCCCTGTTCTGGAACTCCAATCACATGCAGATTTTTGCTTTTGATTGTGTTCCACATAATTCTTAGGTTTTCTTCATTTTTCTTCATTCTTTTATCTGATTTTTCAGAGTGGCATCCAAGAATATGTCGTCAATCTTGCTGTTTCTGTCTTTCATTATTTTAAATTTGCTCCTAAAAGCTTCCACTGAGTTGGCCATTCCTGAAATTTTATTCTTTACCTTTTGAATTTCTATTTGCTGTTTTTATATGATTTCTAATTGTTTATTTATTTTAACATTTTGTTCTTGTATTATTTTCCTAAATTCCTCTATTGCTTTGTCTGTGTTTTTCTTGATTTTGGCTATTTTTCATTGGTTTTGTCTATGTTTTCCACGACTCTGTCTATTTTTTACTTGGTTTTGTTTATGTTTTCCTTGATCTCTTTCTTAGTCTTGAATTCCATATCAGATAGTTGTACTGCCTTTTTTTTACTGGAAGATTATCTGGTTTTTGTTTTGATAACTTGCTGCTTTTTTAATATATTGCTTTAATATTGTCTGCTGTCTCCAAGATATTAAGGTATTATTTTCTTTATTTATTGATTTTTTTTTCATCCTGATTTTTTGTTTTGTTTTGATATGTCAGGGCAGGTGGGCCAGGCATGCTTTGCTACTTGCTCAACTGTGGGCATGATAGCGCTCACCACCTTGTCTGCGCAGGCAGTGCAGCAATAGGAAGAGCAGACCTACTTCACTGTTCACTGGTTTAACAAGGTGGCTGAGGGCAGACTGGGTGAGCTCTATCTGCCTCCTAATATTGATCTAGTGGTGTGGGAGCATTTACAGTCCCTTGGCAGATGGGAGGAGGTGTCAGGCGGGGAGCGGTACTGGCTTGTTTTCCACCATTCAGCAGCTAGTCAGGTGGCGGGAGGGAAAGGGCAGTGCAGTGCAGTGCAGATCTAGTGCAGTGGCAGGCCTGAGTGTCGGGGACACTCTAGCTGCAATGGCTCAGCAGTGGCCAATGGGAAGGGGGAGAGGTAGCATATGGGGCTAGGTATGAGGGAGAAAGAAAAGAGAAAGGAAAAGAAAGGGATAGTGCAGTGGTAGCTGGTGGGTGGGGGCAGGGCAGCCCTGAGGGTCAGTGGGAAGCAGAGGGAGATGCCATATGGGGCAGAAGGGTAAGGGGTGGGAAAGCATATTTCTCTGATTACTTGGTGCTCTGTCTCCTGCTGGGACCTTCGTGAAGTTGCCTTCCCGTACTTCCTGTCCAGGGTTCTTGCTGGTTGTTTTGCAAGATGGCAAGACTGTGCCGTGTTAGTTGGCAGGGAACCTCCACTCTGTATCGCTGCTTGTTCTCTGTTTTCCATCAGTTTCTTCTTCCATTCAGTGGTTGATCTAGTTCTTTATGCCTTCATTTGATGCTTAGGGTTCCAGGATTGATGTTTGTATCTGATGTACTTAGCTTTTCAGGTCTTTGCTGCAGAGGAACAGCATGATGTGGCTGTCTAGGGCCCCATGGTGGCTCCCAATTATTATTTTTTTTTTAATCTCACATAGCTAAAGGTTTTCTTCCAAGGATCCTATAATGGAATTGTTGGCTTCCTATATACTTATGTTAACTTTAGGTGCAGTAAACAGTCTTCTGAGCTTGCCTTGACAAGTTGTAATCATAGAACGACTTGTAGATGGCTCAAAATTAACAAGACTACTAGAATGAACACACACCTATGGATCTCAGAAAGTGATTTTTAGTGCTCCTGAAGTCAGAAAGACTGTCCTAAAGCCACCCAGAGCAAGGGCAAAGGATGTTACTCTATCTTTGATGTTTTGTACCCCAAAGTTTTAAATTCTGTGCTAAATGTAAAGTTCATTTTATTCTAAAATTTATGAGTGCCTCAATCCAACTAGATCTAAAAATCAAGTAATACACTCATGGTCACCAATGAAGCACAATAGACAGCTAAGGATATTGATATTGGTAGACTGGGCACATTGACATTATTTATAATTATAATTGAGATGAACAGTAAATCTCAATGTCACATTCTAAAGAGAACATTGACAAATGAGAGACTAGCAAGAGGATAAATGATTTCTTTTTCTTATTAAAAAATGCAGAATTAGGCATGTTTATGTTTTTAAAAAATTAAGATCAATAACAATTTGGCAATATTTTAGGTATAAGATAAACAGTGACCAGAAAAACAATGTTTTTCTATA
This sequence comes from Elephas maximus indicus, assembly GCF_024166365.1. Taxonomy (NCBI): domain Eukaryota; kingdom Metazoa; phylum Chordata; class Mammalia; order Proboscidea; family Elephantidae; genus Elephas; species Elephas maximus. Next base: position 148,179,852 of record NC_064846.1, on the reverse strand, counting down.
ATCATTCAGTTTAATAATGTTCTCAGTACCAACATCAAGAACTGGCTCCTAGTAAAAAAAATATAATGCTTCCAAATTTGGTTTTATTTTCTTCCAACAGAAAATCAGCACCCTAAACACAATCTGAAAATCATTCTGCCACAATCAAGCCAGGTGTATTTCCCTCACTATTTTTTCAACAGGGTAAAAAATGACCAAAGGAAGCAGTAGGTGAGTTTGAGATTATTTAGAGTAGGAGCATACTACCCAAATATGTAAGCAATCAATATTCTCTATGATCTGTGGGTTAGAAAATGTTGAAAGTTAACAATTCTTTGCTCTTTTCATTGATTTTTCTCCTACTGTCTTCACAACACAAAAAAATCAAAATGTGACTCCTTATACCTACTAACTAGTTCCAGGATATTTGGCATTACTGAAGTCTTAATGAAAATTAATAGAGACTTCTTTCTTTGGTCTCTGAGAAATAGGGTATTTGGACTTATTTGTGAAAGAAAGGGAATGTTTTCCTGTCCTATTGTTTTCTTTGTAGAATAGTGACTTCAACTTAACTCTGTAATGTTTTTGACAGACAATAAAGACTACGATGCATACTTATCATACACCAAAGTGGATCCAGACCAGTGGAATCAGGAGACTGGGGAAGAAGAACGTTTTGCCCTTGAAATCCTACCTGATATGCTTGAAAAGCATTATGGGTATAAATTGTTTATACCAGATAGAGATTTAATTCCAACCGGAAGTAAGTTAATGTTTTCATTTGATAGTATGCATATTCTTGTATGTTTGTGTAGTCATCGCTTTTTATACACAGAACATCTTTTATTTTAATTTTTGATTATTTTAAAATTGTATCTGTTAGTTTCCCAAAAACGAAATGTTTTTATGTGTTCATATGAAATTTAATTTTTGAAACCTCTGAGGAGCTACTTTCATCATTCTTTAAGGCAGCTAATTTTATGAGCTTTGACACTTAAAGAAATCAAATGAGAGATCTGTGCCCGGGAACAATATTTCTAACATTGGGAAAAGCAAAGCACAAACTCTATTCAAAGTCATCATTGGCTATTTTCATCTTCTCAAGACGTTACTCAACAAACAACTCTCAATTAATGTACGAAAGAGATTATACCGGGGCTTTCTGGACCAAATGTTTAATTCACTCATTCTGACAAATCCTCTTCTCTTTTGTAGCATACATTGAAGATGTGGCAAGATGTGTAGATCAAAGCAAGCGACTGATTATCGTCATGACCCCAAATTATGTAGTTAGAAGGGGCTGGAGTATCTTTGAACTGGAGACCAGACTTCGAAACATGCTTGTGACTGGAGAAATTAAAGTGATATTAATTGAATGCAGTGAACTACGAGGAATTATGAACTACCAGGAGGTGGAGGCCCTCAAGCACACCATCAAGCTCCTGACAGTGATTAAATGGCATGGACCAAAATGCAACAAGTTGAACTCTAAGTTCTGGAAACGTTTACAATATGAAATGCCTTTTAAGAGGATAGAGCCCATCACCCACGAGCAGGCTTTAGATGTCAGTGAACAAGGGCCTTTCGGGGAGCTGCAGACTGTCTCGGCCATTTCCATGGCTGCGGCCACCTCCACTGCTCTAGCCACTGCCCATCCAGATCTCCGTTCCACCTTTCACAACACGTACCATTCACAAATGCGTCAGAAACACTACTACCGAAGCTATGAGTACGACGTACCTCCTACCGGCACCCTGCCTCTTACCTCCATAGGAAATCAGCATACCTACTGTAACATCCCTATGACACTCATCAACGGGCAGCGGCCACAGACAAAATCGAGCAGGGAGCAGAATCCAGATGAGGCCCACACAAACAGTGCCATCCTGCCGCTGCTGCCAAGGGAGACCAGTATATCCAGTGTGATTTGGTGACAGAAATGCAAGGGACACCCTGTCCCTTGGCACTTGAATGAAGTCTGCAGTCCAGTGCCTGGAACTAAATCCTCGACTGCTGCTGTTAAAAACATGCATTAAAATCTCTAGAACACGAGGAAAAACAGGGTCTTGTACATATGTTTTTGCAATTTCTTTGTAGCATCAGTGTCTTCCTGTTTCACCATGTCTCTTACCGTTACATTTTTTGGCTTTGTTTTATATGTCATTGAAATTTGTATATTTACATTTTTTTAAAGAAGAGACTGATGTATAGATAGAAAACCCTTTTTTGCTTCATTAGTTTAGTTTTAGAAGGGGTTCTTATTTTCTCTTTTTGATTTTATTTTGCTTCTAACATTTCCTTGGGGTGCTTGGACAAATCTATCCGATGGGACAAGGAGCACCATATCCTCTCTCGGGTTCTACCTAAGATCAACAGGGCCACATCGGCCTTCAGCAAGCCGTGCAACCAACGCCAGCGTTGCCATTTGGGGGAAAAAAAAAAAAAGATAAGAAGAACCCTTGTTCATAGGAGGGCCGCACCAATCAGAGCCCTGAATCTCTTCCTTGTCCCGCCTCATTCCCCACCTCTACCCTTCTAATGGCGGCATGATGTGTAAACTCTGCGGAGGGGTGGAGGTGGGTCTAGCTGTCTTAACGTTTAATTCACTGCTCGTCAGAATACACTCCAGACCCAAAGGTGTGCTAGTCACTTGACAGTGACCACTACAGAGTGCTAAGAAGAAAAGATCAAAGGCATGAAAATGGGGGAGAGAGTGTTGTTTCCGTTTTTTAAATGAGTTGATGTACCCTTATATATATATATATATATATGGAGAAAAAAAAACACAACAAAACAAACAAACAAAAAAAAAACCAAAAAACAAAAAAAGAAAAAAAAATCAAGCCCTATATTTGATCACTTCCTGGAAAGGCATGAATGTGTTTGTGGCTGTTTTTGTTTAATATTCTACTTCCTCTTTTCCCTCTATAATTTTTCTGCAAATGAGATTATGTGCAAATGCCACGCAACTTAACTCGAAAGGGTGAATCAACGGCAAGTCAAAATGAAATTTACGTTGAAGGCTTCCAAACCAAAGGAAGGACAGGATGTGTCATCAAATATGTTTTGTCACCTTGTATTATACAAAATGTTATTTTCTAAAGAGTCAGAGCAAATCTGTGAAACTTGTATGGAGTCCCCTTGTATTTAAATGTTAATTCACTGTATTTAATTTTCAACGCTACATTCAGAATTAAGTCTTTGATTTCAGTTTGTGAAAAGAAACAACACTTGTTAATATTTAGGTGTTTAAATAAGAACTCAGGAGGTCAAACATATGAATACCAACAGAAATTGGTATTTTCAAAATAAACAATATTTACACAAAATTTTTTTTTAATTAGACCAGAAAGTGTTTAAAATAATTAACTTTACTGTATAAAGTATTCGTTTAATTTTAACTATGTGATTCTATCTTTCAGAAACAAAGTTGCTGCTCCCAGGAAATTCATCTCATCCCATTTAGCTTTATGTTTGAAATCAGTGACATAAGCAGCTAATTCATATTCGTGTTGACAATGATGCAAAATCAATCATAAATGAACCTGCAGAGGGCAGAGTGGCTAAAAGGAAATATTACCTATGTAGCTTTTAGTTAAAAAAAAATAAATAAATGTGATAAAAAAAAACTGATAATAGAACTTATACATTACTTTAGTGATTCATTGTAGGAATTTCTATCCCAGGTATCGTCTGTTGGCTCGTGTAGTGACTATTGTATGTTTGGTTTATTCCTTCCACCATATAATGAGAAACCAATTCTACAGTTCTGGTCACAATAGTAAGATGTGAGTTGGCCACAAAAAAAAAAAAAAAAAAGTGTAAACTGCAATGGAGTTTATCAGGGAGGGTAAAATTGAGTTGCAAATGTCTGAGAGGGATGAATGTAAGTATTTTGTAAACAGTACAAAGGTCTCAGGATCTGTGTGACAAGGTAAAGGAGCTTTGGACGTACATTGATCTTTATTTGCTTCAAAATGTTTATTTCCCTGACAACCTGCCTGGGTCCTTCTCTACAATCTGTTCTTTATGCCTGTGCTCCCCTTGGACCTGTGTCACATTTTCACACACCAGAACTGAAGCTACAAGGACACATACAACTGTAAGGTCAGCTTTGCACATTGGGTTATTTTCAGCATCCAAGAAGGCCATTTTTTACTTTATACTATGGACACCTGTCAGGGACTGGTGGCAGTGAACTGCATTGGACTGGATTCCAAACTCCCCCAGTGCTCAGAAAACTGTAAACACGTCAATGGCCTGGTTTCTTTGTTTGTTTGTTTTTTAATTTTTTTAAGTGCACGATGGAAGTGTGGAATAAATGTAGAAGAAGTAATCAGACCACAGTCATATTTTAGGTATCCATAGGTGTTTATTTAGCTGCACTGGGAGTACATTTTTTGTTCTATTTTTAGTGTAGATTTAAGCACTTTGAATAGCATGATTCAGGGATTGATGGGTAATAGTTGATATTCTCACAACTTAAGAAACTTTTTTTTTCCTCTAATGCTTTGTCATATTTTTGAAAAATGAAATAAATGGAGAAGCAGCTATCTCTGGCTTTAGAAACATTCCTCCCAAGTATTCCTCTATCAGCTCCTTGTGAGAACAAATGAAGGAAACTGTCATGTGTTCACGTGCTCTCTGTTTAACAAAAGTTCTGTTAGAACTCACAATAAAAAGAGAAAAAAAAAGTATTTTCCCTAGTGCTTAGGTTTCATCCTTCTCTTCTTTCGGTGGGTGCCATGGGGATACGAAGATCCTAGTTGTAAAAACACAGTTGAAAGTGTGAAAATGTTACCCAAGCTTGGGGAGAGACTGGGATTCCAGACTTGGACATGTGTGATGTTTGGGGTTTTGCCTGGTTTTCATCAATCGCCGCTTAGGCCCTGAGTAATAACACATTTAGGGATTGAAAACTCCATCTCGTTGTTTAATGTAACCTCTACTTACTGCTTATGAGCATCCTACCCTTTATTCTGGTGCCCAGCTCTTTGATTATTTAAGCAGTACTCCATTCCTTAGGTTTCCTATGGGCAGAGAAGAAATCTGTATCTCATGTAAGCTAGCTGACTTAAGTTTAGATCAATCCTATGAAATAAATCCAAGACGTGATGAGAGACACGACCTGAACCTATCATATTTCTATATCTAAAAACCTGATTGTTCAAACTTTCAACCTTTTGTGATTATTACTTTCTTCATAGTATATGTGTTTTGGACGCTGTTGACTTAATCTTAAATATCTACATGCTGATTTCTTCCTTATTTCTTTATTATTTAGCATTTTATAACAAAGCAAAGATTAACTGAGAGCCAATCCCAAACTATAAGTTTTCTTCATCCTAGAATAATCATTAACTTTGACAGGTACCATTTATGTAAATTAAGGTTACCATTTCTAGGAAAACATTAATTCATGTATTTGTAAATTATTCTTTGCATTCTGGAATGATACCCTAGTACTCCTTCTAAGAAGTATTTTTTTCTAAATCTTGTGTATAATTTTTTCTTCTTTATTTTATTCAAATTTATATCATTAGTCCCAGGGGAAAGCTTATTGAAATTCAAAGGAGAGTATTAGCATCGTGCAAGTGAAATGACTTGAATGGAACACAGACACTGAGGAGGAAAATGCCTTATTGTCTCTGCTTGGTCATTATTCTCAGTATTGACGTAGATGATTAATAGAGATGAAATATCATTAATGGGTTAGAAATCCCAACTACAGATACATATTCTCTATCAATGAAGAATTTTTTTAAAACAATATATATAAGTTATTTTAAAAAAGATTGGCAATGCAACTGGATTTCCTAAAAGGAGAAGCTTGTCAATGGAAGCAAAGTTTATTCCTTGCCTTGTAATGAACCTCTCCGACTTTATTGTTCTGAACAAAGAAAGTAATCGACAGTCAAATTTTGATAATCCATGGCAATGGACCTTAAGTTTGGATTCACGGACACCTGGTGTCTACAGAAAACATTAAAGGAATAATGAAGCCTTGAAATTCTAGACAAAATTGTCAATGTGTGCAAAGCTGTTTTCCTGGGTGTCAGTCTCAGAGACATCCATCATCTAAAAAGCTATCAATGTTTGGATTTAAGAGGATATGCTCAGAAACTGACGTTCAGATAAACGCACATATCTTGCAGACACTGTTGAATCTACCATTCCTTACATTCACTCATAAAAAAAATTCAGAGGGTGATTATTGTTCTTCTAAGAAACAGAGCCAATTTCTCTTCCAACATAGCCCAACTTTGTGGGAGACCTGATTTATGATGAGGAAAAACACTGTATGATTACAAATAATTCATGCCTAGATAAAATGACAACCGGCTATTATTACTGTGGTAGTTTACTCATTTCTTCGCCTACTCAAAAGAGAGTTTGGGGGGAATGCAAAATCACGTAATTTGGCATTAAACTTGTTTATGATTGGTGTTTAATCACGTTCCCTACAATAAAACTAAGAAGAATTTACCTGGTACAGAAAGAGACTAAAACCCAACAAAACCAACCCCGTTACCATTGAGTCAATCCTGAGTCATAGGGACCGACCCTATAGCAGAGGAGAACTGCTCCATGGGACTTCCAAGGAGTGGCCAGTGGATTTGAACTGCCAACCTTTTGGTTAGCAGCCATGGCTTTTAACCACTGCACCACCAAGGCTCCTCAGAAAGAGGAGAAACAATCATTTGGCATGTTTTCCAAAAGGTCCCAGTTTTCTTACACGGAGATTTAGGATTACATACCTTATTTTCAGCAATTGTTCTTTAGCCAGTTTCAAGATTCATGCTATGACCTTGGGGCAACCTCAATAATTTTTAGAACAAATTGAGTGAGGTGATTGTTAAGGTTTTACTTTTAAGATGAAACTTTTTGCTGTGTTAACAAGTTGAGATACTATCCCCCCCAAAAAAAATCCCAAGGAGCTATAAAATCTCACTAAATTTGAGTAAAGTACATGAAAAAAACAAAAAACAAACTTGTTGCCATTGAGTCGATTCCAACTTCTAGCAACCCTACAGAACAGGGTAGAACTGCCCCATAGAGTTTCCAAGGAGCGCCTGGTGGATTTGAACTGCCAACTTTTTGGTTAGCAGCTGTAGCTCTTAACCACCACGCCACCAGGGTTTCCAAAGTAAGTGAAGGATGATGATGATGATGATGAGTTAATCCTAATCTTATGTGCCTTGTCATCATCAAACTTCAGTCACATTGATAGAAAATGGCGAGACTAAAAAAGAAGGAAATCGACTCTAATCTTTTCCATTGAGTAACATTTTTTTCCTTCCGGGCTCAGAACATAAAACATCTTTCCATTATGGATACATATGATATTTAATTTTTTCCCTCTGTCCTTTAGTAAATTCTCTGAAGTTATTGGTTTCTGGGTCCACTGGCAAACTCATGTTTCTGAAATTATTTTTTCTACCATTCCCATCATTAATGGATCATCCAGGGTCCACATGCCTAAAAATTATTATTTTTCTAACAAACAAAGGCAATCACTCTAAAAAAGCATTACACTGTGTTCCCTCCACTATTAAATGGATAGAATCCAAAGAACTGCACATGAACTTGAGAATATTACATGTAATATTGTTGCCATGTAAATTTCAACCTTCATAGTCCAGATAATCTTAAGCTTCAAAGAATCCTTAAAAAAAAAAAAAAAAGGATTTAATGTGAAATGATACACCACATAGCTAATGTGGTGAAGTAATTTGGATCCATCCTTTACTAGTCAATGAGATTAAATTTGGGAGATCATATGTGAATGTTTAGATTAATCTCAACTGAGATGAAGACATCTTTCTGTTAGGATACACGGCAGCTCTCCATATTCTTTGTAGTACATGTTCCTGGTAACTAGAATCCTTAGTGTATTTGTAACACCAAAGTAGTGGAGATTTGTTCACACAAACCACTATTGAATTGCAAAAGCTTTTGCATTTTCTGGGTTTGAAGGAACCCAAACAGGAAAGTGGATTTAATCATTTTCCTCCGCTGGTGTTCAAGTCAAATTTTAAACTCAGACACTCGGATTTGTTCAACGGTCAGTAAAAGTACATTTTACATAGTGTTTCCCTTGAGTTTTGCCTTCCCTTTTTTGATTTTGTACAATCTAGAATGTATGTAACTCATGCGTAGGTGATGGAGGCGCTCCTTTCTTTCTTAGAATACTTACAACTATATATTTGATTTTGCTTTGACTAGCAATAGGAAAATAGACAAATACAAGTGTAAAAATGAGAAATTTTAAACTCGAATTATAATTTGTGTTTTATAGTCGTTTCCTAAGTCTGTTGCTCTCTATGAGTATGCTCTCTATATATCCTGTAAAAATAAATTTATATGTTACATAGAAATTCAAGAAATTAAATTATTTATTAAGCTACAAATGTTTCTTCTGGTTTCTACCTGATCATAGATGAAAATAAATTAAATACTGTGTTGTTGGAACATATGTAACTACTTTGATTAATTTGATAATTCTTGCTATATACTTTTCCTTTCCTCTCTGTTTATGTCTGTATACTTTCTAATTGTTAGGCCTAATTCCTGTTACGATTGTAAAGAAAGAAAGGGATTTAAGAAATGCCCAGTGGCTGAAAAAGAAAGAAAAACTTTATTAAGAAATCAAGTCCTCATTTACAATCTCTCTCCTTCACTACTGGATTATAGAGAGGTTTGAATCACAAACTCAATCACTTAAAAGTCATTTACCACATTAGTGGTCTTTTCCAGGTTAAATTCTGCAGTTTATCTTCATCTATTTCATAAAATTCTTTGAGAAACAGAAATGAAAGAAATGGTAACATGTGAGCCCTGTTTTTTCCATTCCTGACTTCTTCTCCCCCCGGTATTTTATTCCTTTCTTTTTTTTAAGGTACTACTCATGGGTGGGTACTCACATAAACAACCTTAAAAAAAAAAAAAAAGCCCCTCAGGTAATATTTAACATGACCAAGATCTTTAGTCATCTTCTTTTTCTACTCTGTTTGCATCTACTTGTAGTGCACGATCATTCCTAAAGGGAAATGTGTTTGTTCTTCCTTTTCACTTCCGGTTTAAGATAAATAATCTTATTTATTTATCTGGGGGGAGGAGAATGGTGGTTAATCTCTCCTTCAGAAGTGAACAATACACCTCTCAGGATGAATGGGCTGTCTGGGCAGATGGTACATCTTAGGATGACAGACTTTGAAGAAACAACTTATGAAAGATGAAGTAGAGATAAATCATTATGAAAATAGAAAGTAATAGTTAAAAAAAAATACCATAAGGTTATTTTAGGCTGGATTTCAAAGTAATTAACATATTTAAAATTTCGGAAAGCCATTTCCACCTCAGTAGAGTTTTTAAATGTGAAGAAATAACCTCTATTGAAAAAGGAAAATGTTATCAAGGTCATGACTCAGTGTACAATTCCGAGAGTATAATTTCAATGGTGATTCATAGGCTATGACCCATTATTTAAAATATCAGGAGAGAATTCTATAGTTGAAGAATATTTGGAATTATTTCTGCACCTCAGACACACATCAATTCTCAGGAACTTTCAATTACGTTCATTATTGACAGGTGATTAAAAGGCTGATAGCCATGGAACAACTTACTTATTTCTAGAAGATTCCCCAGTTGATATCAGATCTACATTTACTGGCAAAATAGAAGCAGAGAATGAGGCAAATACTCAGATAATTAAAGTAATGGTGCCCGAATCCCTTACTGTATTTACATACAAACTGTCAGAGTAATTTAAACAAATTCCTTGATTTTGCTCACATTTTCAATCAAATCAATTTCTAACGCTAAATGTAGGTCATTCAGAATCCCAGTGTGTGTGGGAGAGGGCAGTGGTGGAGTTTTGGAGGACAGACACCATCTAAATTTGACAAATAGTTGAGCCAACTGTTTGCCCAAATTAGAAATTTTACCCCCAGTGATATGGCAATTGATTTTTGATGGTATGCAGAAGGTGTTTATTTGGTTATACATTCATTTTAAAATGTGTTAGGATTTAAAACAAAGAAAAACTTAAGTAGTACATCAAACTCAAGGTTTTCTGGATACTATTTCTAGTTTTAGTTATATGGTAGAATGATATATACTTACACAAATTAAATAAAAACATAGGTAAAAAAATAGTCTAGGAAATGTGATATAAAAATCACCAAGATGATTTGTGAATGACTGATTTAGGGAAAATCTACTAAGGCAGTCAATTTTCTATCTTCTGGGGGCAAAGAAAAGACTAATAAAAGGTGAATCATCCCAAACACTGAGAGCAGAAGAAAATGCCAAAAGCTTGCATAAACCACAAACAGAATTCTAAGTTATGAAAATCAACGGCTGGTTTAAATTCAGCAGTAAAATATCTCAGTTCTCCTATTGTCCTCGCCAATGTAGAACTGTCTAGGCAATTATGGATTTGAAAGGAAAACTGAGCTCTGAATGAAAATTCTTTCTTAGGTGGTCTCAGGCTAAACAAGAAACCATTTCTCAGCATGCTTTTCCTAAATAAAATGGGAAATTGATTGTTAAACATTATTATGTGCGAGTATAAATTATACTGTTGGCCTGCCTAATACTGTGACATAATTTTTGTTGATGGGTGAATTAGTTCTTCCTAGCAAAAAAAAAAAATATTTTTTTTTTTAGCATACTTCTAAGAAGTCTACAAGTAACAAGTCTAAGACCAGTCATGAAGACCTGGCTGCATTTAGAGTCACCTGGGAAGATTTACACAGTCCCAAAGTCCCAGAGTTTCAGATGTAACTGGTCTGAGATTTGTCCCTAATGTTTTTGTTTTTGTTTTGTTTTTTTTAACAAGCTCCCCAGGTGATTCTATAGGACAACCAGAGTTGAAAACCATAGGAGCCAAAACAGGTGGGCCTCAAATTTTAGGCTTCAGAAGAATTGCCTGAAAAAGCTTGTTAAAAATAGAAATTCAGACTGGAGTGGAGCCCAGAATCTATCAACTTAACAAGTTTCCCAGGTGATTCAAATGTGGAGGTCCACAGGCCACTCTTTGAGAAACGCAGGTACAAGGTTTGTCCTTTTAGTCCTTAACAACTGCTGTCACTCACTAGAATGCAAAATTAAAGACTTCAGTGGATGGATGGATGGATGTCACCATAAACTGGGTCTTTTTTTTTTTTAACAATTCCCCCCTACTTGTTACATCAGAACTTACTATGAAGAATTCCTGGAATATAAACAAAAACTAAAACTGAAAATCATGAGCTACAGACAATTACACTTTATTTGAAAATACATCAAAATGAAGAAGGAAAACAAAAACTAGTCAAGAAAGCTAAGTTCAGCTTTGTCATGGAATACACAACTTCAAAAAAGTAATTGCACCATTGTAGCAGAAAAAAAAAATAAGTTAACTAACACTAAGTGTTGATTAAAAAGATACCTTCCTTCTAAGTGACTACAGGTCTATTATCACTTCTGGTTTTACTTGATAAGGAGGAAAAATACCAAAATTGGACAGGGATACCAAAGATATTAGTTGGGAAAATAAATATACAAATAACAAATTAGTTATTGGGCTTAATTAACAATTATTTCCTCAAAATCGCCAATCAAAAAACTCACTCTAATGAGTCTTTCAAACGTTCTTTAGTATAAAAATCCATGGTACAGTTTGTTAAAAGCATAGATTCCTGATTCTCACTCCAAAACAATTGAACCCCAAGACATTTTTATGATCATATAATTTGGGGAATTCCATTCTAAATGAACCACATAAAGTCCAAGACTGTATTCATGAAGTACCAATAAATTTAGTTAATTCTATGTGAGATGATCAGTTAAATAGATCCTCTTGCATTATTTTAGCAAAATTACAACCTACACAACAAGGACAAACCAGTTAGTTCTTTAACGATGTCACACCTTAATTATTTATTCTGACAGCATGGTTCCAGCCACATATATTTATCTCACGGGGCTGATGTTGATCTCCTTGCCCACTGCTATGATGAAAATGACTACCAGTGTTGAAGGTGATAGTTTCCATTTCTTAAGAAGAATGTCCTCATTTAATGTCAGTTTCTCATGAGCCCATCCTGTCACTTGACCTTAAACTCATATTTCAAGGACATGGCTCTCTCCGTGGAGTAGCCACATCAAAGAGTTTCTGGAGAGTTGGTTCCAAGTTTCTAAAGATTCCACCTGATCCTAATGATTTCCACACTAGAGAGTCAGAAAATAACATTTAACAATAGCAATGGATTGGGTGCAATATAGCCGTTGATATTTCTACACTAAACCAAAAGAGACAACATACCAATTTAGCTTGATCTATTTTCAGACTGTGTTCAGGACAACGACAGTTTAAAATAGTCAGCTGTGACAATGCAAAACATCTAGTGTACTAAATTAGTGTACGTGTTTGCATTCATGTGAAGTGTGTGCACTCTGTGATTAAAAGCACACACTAGCAAAAATAAGCTTAATCTATATATAAAAAATATATATATGCTCTACATTAAATCAACAGCTATAGGAGTTCCCAGGATAATGGATTTTATCAAGAAATGACCCAGTGAATCATTTTTGCACAGGCTGAAAATAAATATCCAGGTTTCTGTTCGACTGGTTTTTCTTTTAAGGCCATGCATTTTATCTGAAAGAAGAGTCAGCTCATTCTTACTTTTCCCATAAAATTCTGTGATTGTTTCCATTACCCATTTTTTCCATTACATGGTAGCCCTGAATTATTTATATATAAAGAATGAGGGAGGTATTGCACTCAGCAACTATCATAAGAAAAGTCTGTGAAAGTGCCAAAAGTTATTACCATGGCTTCCTATCTTTTAGGTGATTTTATTTTTCCACGGCTGTGAAATAACTTATTTTACAGCTTCCGTTTAAATGACGTCCTTAGCAAATAACATGTCCTCAGCAAAGCTTAACTTCAGAAATACAGTTACTGATAAGATTTTTTTTTTTAGTTTTTTCTAACTTTACAGAAACCGTGCCATCCCTGAAGTGAAATAGAAACACAATAGAAGTAACTAGAAGTACAACTATTTTAGGAGTACTGCATTTTAAGTATTCTGGGCCACAAGGTGACCTCGTATTCACAGTCATCTTTGAAACAGGCATCTGAATAACTTGCCGTGTATTCTCATGAGAAAACTGGACATGGGACGAGAAACCACAGGAAGGGAACAGAAGAGGTTCCTGCTGGTGTAGAGTTTGAAAAGTGTACTTTTGGACTGATATGTCTAAAGATTTTAGCTTGGGCACATAAGTAAGACTGCATAGTTGATTGTAGCAAGTCTAACACACTTAGCATTGTGTACTTTCATTTTTAAGAGGAAAGGAGATCACTCACTAAATATCTAAATATGAATGCTGCATATGTTAGCAATAGAGATAGTGAATTTGTAATTTTAATTGCACTTGCCTTAAATTTTTTTGCAAAAAGAAATTATATATAAGCAAATATAGATGAAGATGGTTAAAGAGCATTGTTTTAAAAAAATAGGCAAGTTCTGCACTGATTATACTTTTTTACATAATTTAATGCATAATGGCAGAGTATATTTGCCAGAATCCATGTAAAGATATACGAGCACATGATAAGAGCAGTTTGTATAAGCACAAGGTGTTCTATGTTTAGATTAAGAATAACCAAGATAACTTTTGGTGTGACTGCTTTAAATTAAAAAAAAAAAAAGTCGGATGTTTAAAGATAACTTTATTACTTGCATAAGACTATTTTTGTATAATACCGGGAAAAGGCTCAAAAAATGGACTTGCTTTATGGAGTGCAACTTTCAGAGAAAATAAACAGGGTATGTGTCCAGTTTGTAAAATGTTTTCTTTCAAGATGACTCTTTCACTGGTTAAATGCAAGAATATGATGACTTTAAATTTTTTGTGTGTGTGAACTGAATACCACCACCACCAACAAAAATAAAGCAATGTGAATAAGTTGCGTATGCAAACTTCTTTTAAAGCAATGCTAGTAGATCCTGAAAGTCACAACAAAGATCCATTTTCTTAAGCTAAATGCCAGAATTCTCAATGTGTTTGGCAGCTGATGCATGAACATACATTCAGGACGGAAAAAAAATCTGTAAAAATATGTTTTGTCTTTGGGAAAAATTTTATTCTTTATACTTCAGTCTAAAAAGGTGTTTATTTTATAGAATTAAAAACAATAATGGGAGTTAATAGCAGCCCACACTTACTAAATATTTGTCTTCAAAGCTAATATGCAAAGATGGTTCTAGAATTTAGAAGAGATTCTACGTGTACCTAACTACTAGTGAATGTAGGTCTTGGCCTAAAAATGTTAGAAAACTTATTGGAAGCAAGATATTCGTGAAAATTATGTGCTAGTTAATATATGTTCTTTCATATATATATATACACACACACACACTCACATACATACATATACATATGCATATACATATTTATGTATGTATATATATATGTATGTGTATATATATGGAAGCCCTGGTGGCATAGCGGATAAGTGCTATGGGTGCTAACCAAAAGATCAGCAGTTTGAATCCACCAGGTGCTCCTTGGAAACCCTATGGGGCAGTTCTACTCTGTCCTATAGGGTTGCTATGAGTTGGAATTGACTCGACGGCAACAGTTTTTCATACTTCCTGTAGCTACCCAGATTTGAAAACTATAAATGTGATTGCCAGTTGGTTGGGGAACTAAGGAGTATATATATATATATATATATATATATATATATATATATATATATATATATATATATATACACACACACACACACATATGGTTGAAAATGTCTCCTGAAAGTTTTAAAATGAGAGAATAGATTATTTAAGAATATAATAGTCCAAGACAAGATGTGGGGATTTTCATATATAATTTTCTAAGTATTATCCAGTAAATGATTTTAACGAGTTTCTTTAAACACTAATTAAAAAAAAAAATAGAAACTGAAAAATAAGCATTCTTTACTAGTGACAAGACAAGTAAAGACACAAAACCAGAAGAAGAATCACATTTTTAGACATGAAATACTGTACCTGCAACACTATGGGGTGTGCAAAAATACTGGACTAATTCAGAAATTTATTTTTTAAGTTTCTAAAACATTCCTTCTAAGAGTCCTAGGGCATTAAAATGAAAACCTAATTTCTGGTATATCACAGATGTTCCTATACTCATGGTAAGTATTATTCATTCTTAATGATCCACAGTTATTCTATATTTTGAGCATCTGTGTAAAAGACTTCAGTTATTACTGTATTAGGTCATGCCCTGGGGAAATGCCAAAATCAAGAATGGGTAGATGCAGTTGCTCAAAAAAGGATTACAGACATTTATTTGGAAAAGAAAAAGAGCGTTTAGATCGATAAAAACAACAACAAAAAATTAACCCATAGAAGTGGGCCCTCTGTGTCTCACTCCAGTCACTTTCACTCCCCAAATTCTAGTATGTAGTTTTGGTTTTTTTAATATCAAGTATAATGACACACCCTACTTTTTTTTCTTATATTTCATCTAAGAGTTTTGCTAGACTATCAATATAGTGCCCTCTTCTTTGTTCCATTTCTATAAATTCTGTCTTAACAACAACAACAAAAAAAGACAAAAATAAACTTTACCACACACACACATACACACTCACACATATAGTGTGGGCATAAGTATTTTATTTATTTATTTTCCTTCCTCTAATATTCTGTGCATCCTTACTCTAAGTGATGGCAGGTTGTCAAGCAGGCACAGTCCCAGGCTCCTACAGTGGTTATAGAAATAGTGTCCACAGATGCAGGGAGTCAGCTCAAGAAGGACCACTGGAATAGCACTTGGTGGTCCTTCATAGGTAGAGGTCTGAAAGTCTAAGCCTGAGATTACTAAACAAATTCTGACTCTTGGTATTCTCTTTTCCTGGACTTCCAGGTATTGCTCAGCCTCCCATTAAATACTACTCATTTAAATATGATAATATAGCCATGCCTTGATCTCCCTGCCTGGAATATGGATGTTAGCAAGACTTCTCAGCCACCCTCTTGAAGATCTTTGCTTTGCATACTGATTTTCGTAAGCCCTTTGTCTACTTTCACTCTCAGAAGACAACCTTGACTTTCAACTTTTGGGTTACATGTTGTTTTTGATTAAATAAGCTTAGTGCACTATTGTTGCTGTTGTTAGTTGCTATTGAGTTGGCCTCTACTCATGGCGACCCCATGCACAAAGGAAGAAAACACTGCCTGGTCCAGTGCCATTCCCAAGATTGGATGCAGGTTAGACTGTTGTGATTTAGGGTTTTCACTGGATGATTCTAGGAAGTAGATCACCAGGCCTTCCTTCCTGGTCCATCTTAGTCTGGAAGTTCCTCTGAAATCTGTTCAGCATCACAGCAACACACAAGCTTCCACTGAGAGATGGGTGATGGCTGTGCATTGAGGTCACTGGTCCAAACTTGAACCCAGGTCTCCCACATGGAAGGCCAGAATTCTACCACTGAACCACAACTGCACCTTAGGATCTATTAATTTGAGCTGACAATGTTTACTAATTGAATTAACATTCTAGACCTCATTCACTTCTCAAAATGTAGTGGAAAAAAAAAGAGCACCAGAGAAAGAATCCTAGGGCTTGTTTTGAGATTCTGGCAGAGAAGAGCAGCTGTTCACTCTGCTCAGGTCATTTGTTTTGGTCTTTTCTAGACCTACATTTAAGATTACATACTCTGGAGTTGTTCACCTGCTAATCTACCCACATGGAAGCCCTGGAGGAGGCAGCAGGATAGGGTGGAAAGTGGATAAATTGCTTACTCTAAGTCAAGAGGCCTTGAGCTTGTTACGTGACCTCTGCTACCTCCAATTTCACATCTGAACAAAAAGTAGAAAATAATACCTTTCATGAAGGTGAATTATAAGGATTTATTCCTCCTCTCCTTCCTTCCTCCCTCCCTTTCTTCTTTCCTCCCTTCCTTTATTAATGCTGGGCATTGTTCTATATGCTGGGCATTGTTATATGTACTGTAGAATCAGACAGGCAATATTTCTGAGTCGTGGATCTTACTCTGTAGTTGACGATTACACAACAGGCAAGTCCTTGAATCAATGAGATAATTTTAGATAGTGATGCATGCAATGACAATATAAACTAGGGGAATGAGATAGCAAGTTAATTTACAAAGGGTAGTTAGGGAAGGCTTCCTAGAAGAGGTAAAATTTTGGCTGAACCTAGAAATTAAGCAAAGGGGACAGACAGGAAAAGATCTGACATCAACAGCAGTTCAGGTGAAGGTGCTGGTTAATACAGAGACCTTGAGGCAGGAATGAACATGGTGTGTTTGAGGAAGAGAGGGAAGGCCACTGTGGCTGGGTCACTGTGAATACAGGTTATAAATAATATACAAAGAAGGCACTGCATTGCACATAGTAGCTGCTAGCTAAAGGGCAGGTGGTATTATTGAAAGTAGGTTGGGGATCAGATTTAAAAAACTGGTTGTCTTAATATTAAATGAAAATAGCACTTTTTGATTCCACCTTTCTTTTTCTTTCCAAAACATGTTTGAGTTGTAGTTTATTACCGATGTCCAGGAATTTCCTTAATAGGTTGCGTTTAAGAACATTTATCCTCAAATCTCAAAGTATTTCACAACCCAGCTATAAGAAAAACTAAACTAACACACTCAGTTTACGGAGTTGATACGATATATCAGGCCTTTGAGCCAGTCAATGTCTATGTGGTTGAGGCGAAGGCCAAAGAGGGCTGAGTAATACCCACAAACTGGGGCAAGAGCCAATGCAATAATCTTTCAACTCTCATCTTACCCGAATGTGGAAGGAAAGAGTTGGGAAGGAGAGATGTGTGGAAAGGCCTGGGAAAAGGGCATTGATTTAGTTGTCTATTGCTGTGCAACAAATCACCCCAAAACTGAGTGGCTTAAAACAACAACTATTTTATTATCTCTCTTGTGGGTTGACTGGGATCAGCTGGGCAGTTCTTCTTCTAGTCTCACTTAGACTCTCTCAGGTAGTTGTGGTCCAATTGTGCCCAGTACTGGAGTCATCTGGAGGCTCAGCTGGATTCTAAGATGGCTGCATCTTTCTCCCTCCCCTTCTCCTTCAGGGCTTCTGCTCTCCACTTGGCCCCTCCACATGGTCTCTCTACAAAGTCTGTCCAGCTGGGCAGTAGACTTCTTACATGGCAGCCCTCCACATGGTCTCTCTACAAAGTCTTTCCAGCAGGGCAGTAGACTTCTTACATGGCAGCTCAAGGTTCCCCAAAGTGCAAAAGTGAAGGCAGTAGGCCTTCTTAAGGGCTACACTCTGAACTGAATTAACAAGATTTTTGCTACATCCTGTTGGTTAAAAGAAGTCACAGGGCTAGTCTAGATTCATTTTGGGAGAGAAGAATACAGGAGGCCAGCTTCATGGGGGCCATCTCTAGAGACTGGCTACCATAGAATCAATGAGAAATGCTGCGTAAAGCCTCTGTTTAGAGACCAGCACATGGTCCCACCTCCTGAAACAAATGCTAGGTCTTTGAGAGGCAGGAAGTCTGTAGCTGCCTTTGGTGTCTAAGCAAAGCTATGAAATCTCGAATGGTCATCGTTGCCACCAAATTCAGGCAGAAGAAAACACACAAACAGAACATCCTCTTTTTCTTCATCTCCCTTTTCCTACAAAATTTTTCTTATTTTATTCAAAACTCACTTGCTGTGCTTATAGGAGGACAGGGAGCATATTTAGAGAAGTTTTATACTGAGGTTTAGTTTTACTGGTAGGGAACTAGTGCTAAACTTCCATCAGCAAAGTCTCCAGGGATCACTTCCTAGATAAAGATTCTGAGGCACATAAATAGAGTTTAATTATTTCCTACCTAAAGTCCCCAGAACTGGAAGCAGACTGTAGATACAGTTCTCTAGCCAAGAGGTCATACAAACCCTTTGACTAGGAATGAAAAATTTGGAGCTATGTTAAATTCTTATTAGCATTTCTTTGATCAAATGTATATTTTCCTCTTTTTCACAACTTTTTTTTTCCAAAGCAAATGTGTTTAAACATTAGCCACTGAGCTGCAACAGGGAGAGAGCGTCCACAGAATGTTTGAACATGCAAATTAGCACCTCTGAGAGGAAAAGATGAACCTTCTCTACTTGGCTTTTTTGTACATGGCAGCAAGCACTGCAAAGTACGATTAAATAGAGCCTCTCTGAACCCCTGCATCAAGAAGTATGTATTATCGCTATCCAGCAAACCCACTCCTTGGAATATATCCTAGAGAAATAAGAGCCTTTACATGAACAGATATATGCACACCCATGATCATTGCAGCACTGTTTACAATAGCAAAAAGATGGAAGCAACCAAGGTGCCTATCAACGGATGAATGGATAAATAAATTGTGGTATATTTGCACAATGGAATACTACGCATCGATAAAGAACAGTGAGGAATCTGTGAAACATTTCATAACGTGGAGGAACCTGGAAGGCATTATGCTGAGTGAAATTAGTCAGTTGCAAAAGGACAAATATTGTATAAGACCACTATTATAAAAACTCGAGAAATAGTTTAAACTGAGAAGAAAACATTCTTTTGTGGTTATGAGAGGGGGGAGGGAGGGAGGGTGGGAGAGGGCATTCACTAATTAGATAGTAGACAACAACTACTTTAGGTGAAGGGAAAGACAGCTCACAATACAGGGGAGGTCAGCACAGTTGGACTAAACCAAAAGCAAAGAAGTTTCCTGAATAAACTGGATGCTTCAAAGGCCAGCATGGCAGGGGCAGGGGTCTGGGGACCATGGTTTCAGGGGACATCTAAGTCAATTGGCGTAATAAAATCTATTAAGAAAACATTCTGCATCCCACTTTGAAGAGTGGCGTCTGGGGTCTTAAACGCTAGCAAAGAGCCATCTAAGATGCATCAATTGGTCTCAACCCACCTGGATCAAAGGAGAATGAAGAATACCAAAGACACAAGGTAATTATGAACCCAAGAGACAGAAAGGGCCACAAAAACCAGAGACTACATCAGCATGACACCAGAAGAACTAGGTGGTGCCTAGCTACAACCAATGACCGCCTTGACAAGGAACACAACAGAGAACCCCTGAGGGAGCAGGAGAGCAGTGGGATGCAGACCCCAAATTCTAGTAAAAAGACCAGACTTAATGGTCTGACTGAGACTAGAAGGACCCCAGAGGTCATGGTCCCCAGACCGTCTGTTAGCCCAAGACAGGAACCATTCCCAAAGCCAACTCTTAAGACAGGTATTAGACTAGACTATGGGATAGAAAATGATACTGGCGAAGAGTGAGCTTCTTGGATCAAGTAGACACATGAGACTATATGGGCAGCTCCTGTCTGGAGAGGAGATGAGAAGGCAGAGGGGGTCAGAAGTTGGCCAAATGGACACAAAAATAGAGAGTGGAGGGAAGGGGTGTGTTGTCTCATTAGAGGGAGCACAACTAGGAGTATATAGCAAGGTGTATAAAGGTTTTTGTATGAGAGACTGACTTGGTTTGTAAACTTTCACTTAAAGCACAATAAAAATTAAAAAAAAAAACAGGCAAAGAGAGAGAGAGAAACAGAGAGAGACAGAAAGATAGGAACATATAGTGACAGAGAGGCAATGAAAGATACAAAGAAACAGACACACACAGAGCAAAAGAGACAAAATAGAGACAGAGACCACAGAGAGAGAAGGAGACAGAAAAGGACAGAGAGACAGGTAGAGACATACAGACTAAGAGAGGCAGAGAGATCAGCCACCCTTGACCTCACCCCCCACCCCAAGTCCAGTTAACCCTCCCTCCAAAACTCAACCCAAATCTGTCCAGATCTGTCCTCTGCCGTCCAGCTCCGCCACAGCCCTGCCGGGGCACGGTCCCATGGCCTCCCTACTTCTCCCAGCCCTGTTCACTCTCCACCCCCAACCAGAGGGGCTTTGCTAGATGCATTTCACCTCCCTCCTCTGCTCAGAAGCCCCTTGGCTCCCTGACTCCTCCCCTGCCCCACCAGTCCTCAGCATAAACTTCAGCCCCTGGAGCCCTACCCCTCTTGACCCTACTCCTGTGCCCTGGCTCCGGGTCAGTCACCATTGACTTATTCCAGTTCCTCAAATGTGCTCTCCTCCCTGCGGCCTTTGCATGTGCTGTGCTCTTTGGGAGGAACACCCTTCCCAACCACCTGTTCTTCATCTGTCTCTCTCCCACTCCTCCTTGGGATTCTGCTCAAGTGTTGCCTCCTCCAGGAAGGCTCCCCTGACTTCCCCCAGGGAGATAGGCCCCTGACACCCAGTCTCCAGTCTGTGTTACATCTCCTCCCCAGACCTTATCACAGTGAAGCTAATGACTCTCTCTGGGAAGTTGGGTGTTTAATGTCCGTCCCCCACGGGGCCAGAGGTGGGACAAGTGCTCTGTTCAGTGTTTGTCCTTTCCCCTCTAGCAGGCCAGAAGGATCCTGTTAGAACCCAAGTCAAATCATACCCTTCCCCTGCTCTCGTTTAAAAATAAACTGAACCTGTTTCAAAAAAAAAAAAAAGACATATTAGCAACTGAACTATAAGCAGCTGTGCTGCCAGAAGTCTTAGCAGAAGGCCATGTGTGACCCAGAGAGATTCCACATGGAGTAAAACTACAGTGAAACTGAGACACTGTTAAGGAAAGTGGTCCCAATCAGTATTCACACAGATCCAATACAAAGTTTTGTTTGAAACTGGGCTCAGAAATTTCATTCTATGAATGATTTTTAACCTAAATATGGATTAGGACTACAAAAGGATGAAGGTGTGTGGACGTAATCCATTCATGGTATTTTATTCTGAGGAATCTGCCCAATTCACGAGAGAGCGACATTTGCTAAAATTCTGAAATAACTTTTTTCAAAAAGATAAGCAAATGCAAATGAATCTATAGACACTAATCAAGAGCAGGGTAGATGGTGATGAATAGGAGATTGTATTAATGGGCCAAAATGGGTCTAAGCGCCAGATTTAATCCGAATATAAAGTTTTGAAGGGAACTGCCTAGTCTACCCCATAGGTATGGGGATCCTGTGCTTCAAATTAAAACTATCCACAACTATTTTACTACATAAGACTTCAGAATATTAGTAGAGAATAAGGTCAACTAAAATATATAATGTAAGGGGCTTAGTTTATTTGTTGCCATAATCCATGTCTAGAAAAATGCTTGTCACATAAAACCAAAAAAAACCAAACCCGTTGCCGTCGAGTCGATTCTGACTCATAATGACGGTATAGGACAGAGTACAGTTTCCAAGGAGCGCCTGGTAGATTTGAACTGCAGGCCTTCGGGTTAGCAGCCATGGTTATTTAACCACTACACCACCAGGGTTTCCCTTGGCATGTAGTCGGTGTCCAAAAAAAATTTTTTTTTTTTTAAGAAAGAATCAGTAGATGTCAGAAGAAACCAAAATCACAAATGGAAATATGAAAATAGGCTCAACTTCACTAGTAGCCAGGGAACTGGAAATTAAAGCAAAGATATTCATCAGGGTGATGTACCAAGCTCTGGGAAGGACGTTAAGAAGATGAGGTCATAGGTTTGCTTATTAACTATGGCCAAAAGGATAAATTGTTAGAGTTGTCAAAAATAATCAGAGCAAATAAATAAATTTTTTATAGGGTTTTTTTTGGCAGTTAATTTGTATGTACACAAGGAAAATCTCCTGTTCAGAGAAACAGAAGGTTCCATCTTAGGCTGGTTACAGTGAGAGTTTTAAAGAGAAAGGGAGTAAATATCAAGTAGGATATTAACTGTTGTCTAAACAGTTCAGCTCTTGACTACTGG
Source organism: Elephas maximus indicus (assembly GCF_024166365.1). Taxonomy (NCBI): domain Eukaryota; kingdom Metazoa; phylum Chordata; class Mammalia; order Proboscidea; family Elephantidae; genus Elephas; species Elephas maximus. The sequence continues at coordinate 148,157,064 of NC_064846.1, read as the reverse complement.
CCGAAAGGTTGGCGGTTCAAACCCACCAAGTGGCTCCTCACAAGTAAGACCTGCCAATCCGCTTCTGAAAGGTCACAGCCTTCAAAACCCTACGGAACAGTTCTACTCTGCACACGGCATTGCTATGAGCAAGGACTGACTTGACCACAAAGAACAACAACCACCATAACCTACTTAAATCCTGCTTTCTTTTTTTCCTGAGAATACCAGACAGACTTTGCGACCTGGCTGAGATAGCTCGATTATTCAGGAAACGCCAAAGGGTTACAACTGTCTTTTCAGGAACCAAGGACAAAAACTAGTTTACTTTTTGGTGAAGCTAAATTCTTTGCACAAAGTGAACTTTAAACGGATTCACTGTTAACAGCTGTCTTGTTACTGAGTGGGTTTGAGATTTTATGGTCACTACGTTTCCACCCTGTCTTCTTGTTAGCAGGGTGGGTGCATTCCACACTGGTCAGTGACCTTCGTGAAACTCCTATGCACTCAGGGGAATCCATCAATTTGGGGCCTCAGGTTCCTTTCTTATTAACACAGTGATCCCTTACAAGTGAAAAGATTGTGTCAGTTCTCACCTACTTTGAACCTTTCTTTCTCTTCATTTTCAAAGTCTCCTTAATAATCAATAGCCTATTGAACATTCCACTGAGAGCCTTTTCCAGAGTGTCTAGGATACCACGGTATTGACAATACAGATTCTAAGTTGGCATCTCTACACACAGCACCGCCCTCCCTTCTTCCAATTCCCTTCTGCTTCCTCCTAATTATCCTTCCTACCCTCCCCCTCCCCTTTCTCCTCTCTTTTTTCTACAGTTTAAATAAAAACTACCCACCTAGAAAACTAGTATAATATAAATAAGGAAACCCTGGTGGCGTAGTGGTTAAGTGCTACAGCTGTTAACCAAGAGGTTGGCAGTTCAAATCCGCCAGGCGCTCCTTGGAAACTCTATGGAGCAGTTCTACTCTGTCCTATAGGGTCGCTATGAGTCGGAATCGACTCGACAGCAGTGGGTTTGGGTTTTTCTGGATAATATAAATAAAATCATGTGGCTTTTGAAGTCAGGGAAACATTGTTTTCAATCTTGGCTTTCCAGGTTGTTATGGAACCTTTGTGAAGTTAGTTTTAATCTATTTGAGCCTCAGTTTCCTTAGCAGTGAAACAGAGATATAATGTCTATCCTATCATGTTTTGTGGATATTAAATTTATATATATGGATGTGAGATATAGAAGGCATCTATGTGGCTTATGCAATGCTAGCTGAAGCAACAATTTAAAAAATATTTAGTGGCTTCACTTATTAGAATTTACTTCTGCAGGTGTTTCTGGTCAACCAACACATAATCCTGGGTATCTGAATTTTCCCATCTTGTAACTCTACCATTTCCTAGTCCTCAGAACAGCTACGAGTATGCAGGAAACTACCTGATCAGTAAAGGTCCTGTTTGGAATTGATAATATATCATCTCCACCCTTATTCCATTGGTCAAAACTAGGCACTTCGTAACACTTAAAGTGAATAGGCCAGAAAAGTCTACACAGAAAAGTCCAAGGCTGGACAGCCCCTCTCAGCAACAACTCAACGGTATGGAAGCTCCAATTTATGATGGATGGCCATCCATCCATCAGAGCCATCCTCTCTGAGCTCCACATATCCCTGCACATCCATCTCCCCATATGTACAAAGTGCTTGCCTATCTCCATAGGGATAACCCAAATTCCTATTCAGTCTCTGCATTCAGCTCAAAGCTGAGATGGCTGAACAATGAGATATCCTCTTCATCAGGTGTGGTAATGGCGTCTCATAATCTAGAAAGCTACGGGATTAAATAAAAGTTTTATGGCCCATTCTCACCTCTAGGGTACAATGGTGGTACAAGGACAGGGAAGCCACACACACATACAAAATCACATTTGGATTAAAAAAAGAATAAAAGACACAGGGAGGTTACTGGTTTACTGCCATTCTGAAATCCTGGCAAGCAAGCACTGTAGAGATTTCAGCCCTCCATCCTAGAAGTGAGTGGCGTTCTTGACCAGCTCCTGATTCTTTCTGTGCAGAACTCTCTTATCCATTATTCTTTATATCCATTGGCTCCATCTTTTCGTGGCTCTTTCTTATCATCAATGGACTCATCTAACCTGGGCACTGGGAAGTATGTTCTCCTTGGGGGCTGCACACCTTTTATTGCTGTCTTCATGGCTGTGTAAATTTAGGGGTCTGCGGGTAGTTTTAGGAGCCCTGGTGGCGCAGTGGTTAAGAGCTATGGCTGCTAATCAAAAGGTCGGCAGTTCAAATCCACCAGCCTCTCCTTGGAAACCCTATGGGGCAGTTTTACTCTGTCCTATAGGGTTGCTATGAGTCGGATTTTGCCCCTAGATGGGTTGATGGTCTTTTTGGCGATACAATTTCTTCAACCATTTAACTGGCTTCTGATTGATCTGCTTTTAGTTAGTCCCATTTGCCTGTAACCATACTCAAAGTTTTCCTGCACTGAATTTTTAATCCTGATCTCTATCTTTATTTCCTTATCCCCTTGCCACTCTCTCAATTTAATTGCAACTACCTTGAGACTCTCTGAAAGATAAGGCTTTGCTGTGAAAAAAATATTCATAATTTGACCTTTGTTGCAGGGTTGGATCCCTCCATTTTAATGAAAATTCCCAATGGGCCTTTGTTGCTCAAACCTTCTTTAGTTTTATCTTTTACTTTTTAGCTTCATAAGTTGTTTGCTTTTCCAGTCCTGTAGGGCCCCAAATTTCTGGAGTCTTTGTAACCCTTTTATTTCTGTTCTCAAACCAGTCAGTTCTTGCCTGAGCTCAATTATTTTGTGTGATACTTTGTTTAAAAAAGCACTTTATTACCAACACACACACACTGTTTTCCCGTTCCCTCCCTTAGGGGTGCTGGCTCAGTAGGAACATAATCTTCCTTCCATGGTATCATAGGCAGCACTTTTGCCAAATGCTTTGCCACTGCATTATGTGGAACTCCATCTTTCCAGCCTCCAATATCAGTTTCTCCACCACCCTTCAACTGCTTGCTAAGCCAACAACACATGCTTAGGTTGATAGAAGCACCTAACTTCAAGGAACCAATTTCTGTATTTGTAGAATAATGCTAGGTGGTGTAATAAACAACCCTTAAAATGGCTTAACCCAATACAACCCAATTCTCTCTCTCAGCAATCTAATGCTAATGTCCCTGGTCATCCTACAACCTTCCACAGGGCAAAGGCTCCTTCCATCTTGTGGTTTGACCACATCCTAGAGCGTCAGAGCCCTCTGCATCCAGCTGGCAGACGGAGAAAAAGAGTGTGTAGAAGCCTCCCCTGCTTTTTAAAGGGTCTGACTTAGAAGCGACTTTCATTCTTTCTGTTCATATTCAATTAGATAATATGTGTGGTGGTTTGGGTCCTCCAGGATGCAGACTCTGAGATGGAGATTGAAGTACAGAAATTTTATGAGGCAGTGTTCTTAGAATCACCAGCTGTGAAAAGGAAGGGAACAAAGTAGGGATTGGACAGAGGGAGAAGTTGAGCTGTGCTGCAGCTCCCCCAAAGACTTCAGCCGACATCCAGAGGGAGCTGTGAAGCTAAGATGGCCCTTTAGAGTTGTCCCATATTGCAACAACGGTGCCAGTCATTTATATTCCTGTATAGACCAGTCATTGGATGTAGACTGCCCCTGGAGAAAAAAAAAAAAAAGAAGAAGGGGTGTGAAATTGGGTGAGACAGCTTGCTCCAGCTCAGGGCAGTTTCCTGAGAGTGACAGAGCTGAGAGTTATTATCTGGCCGTCCTCCCAGAAGCTGGAGGAAGGTATCCTTCAGACCTGAAGGGGAGTCTGAGCAGTATATCACTGTACATCACAGTTTACACCACAGTGGGCCCCAGTGTAACGCTGGGATTCAACAGGGCATGGGAAATGCCATCCCTGGTTGAGACAGCTCCCTCTCATTGACAACTTCATACTATGGAAAATGGAACATTAGTATTTGGTGGTCATCTGTGACACAGATCAAAAGATATATTTTTCTAATGTTCTGCATGACTTCTAATATATATTTTTATAATATGGTGTATAATGTGCCTTATATAAATATTAATGCCGTCTTAGAATCAGTTATTCATTGTGTTCATGCATTTGAATTACTTGTAGAATTACACATATTTCCCAATGCAAGAATTTTGTGAGGTTTATTTAAATGTATTCATTTTTTTCAAAATCTATGCAAGTATGCATGGACTCAGGAAAATATAGTTTTGAGTCATTATAGTATCTCCTTTAGACAAGAAATACACATTCAACTTTTAAATTCCTAAATACATTTTTTATTATATGCGAAGTGTAATATAAAATTAACATTCTAGGCTTCTTATAATTTAAGGGAATATAAAATAGATTCAAAGTAATTTTATCTTCTAGCATAAATTGTGAGTTAACTACATGATTTCCAATCTTCCTTTAATAAGTGGCAATATTCTATGAAACCAATCATACCATATTTGCAATAGTTCCTGATAAAAATAAATTTTCTGACTTTAAGTCCATGACTGCAATGGAGAGCATGAAATCAGGGGTGCCATGATAGCTCCAAAATTAGGCTGCCCAAACTGAGATGATCCTTCAGTGAGATCTGTGCTTCAAATCACTAGGGCTCTCCAAGTCAGCAAGTACCTTCTGTAAATGCTCACTCCAATTCTGATATATAATTCCTGTCCTGACCATCAGCCTAAATTTGGACTGTAGTATTCATCACATCCAGCAGAACCCATCTAGGTAACTCCCAACATAGAAAATGAGATGGACTCCTATTTATGATACTCTCATGGCACTAGAGCAACCAGCCTCCTTGTCCCTTAGGAGAATCCAACAGCCTGAGGCTTTACTACAATTTGACTCTCAGGGTAAGATAAAATTTCACTATCTCCTTGGCTTAGTAATGCCTAAAATTACAGCCCTGGAGACTCAATTTCGTAATCTAGCAGCCCATGTTCAATAAAATCCCAAATACCTCGGATAAAGAAAGAGGGGGCTTTTATTAGTTATTAATACCTTAATTTAAATGAATGTATCAGATTATTTTATGAAGTAGTTTACTAGAAGAAGGGGACAGGCTTGAATGTCAACTATATTGAGTAGAGGAATAGGAATACCACCAAGTTAGTGTATGGGGAGGATGTACTAGTTATCTACAGATGCCTTGCAAATTACCCCAAAATATAGAGGTTTTAAACAGCACACATTTATTATCTTACAGTTTCTGTGGAATCCAAGCACAACTTAGCTGGATCCTCTGCTTCAGGGTCTATCACAAAATTACACAGTATTGGCTAGTGGTATGATCTCATCTGAAGGCTCAACTAGGGAAGGGTCAGATTTCAAACTCACTCCCACGTGAGCTGGCTGATTTCAGTTCATCATGGAATGAGATTGAGCGCCTAAGCTCCTCAATGGTGGTTGGAGGGAGGTTGCCCTCAGTTTCTTTGCCACATAGGTCTTTCCAACATGGCAGCTTGCTTCATCAAAGTGAGGTAGCTGGGATGGCAAGAGATAGAGATTACCAGTAAGGAGGAAGTCACAGCCCTCTGTAACCTAATCATGGAATGACAGCCCATTACCTTTGCTCTGTTCTATTCATCAGAAGCATGTCTTTATGTCCAACCCACACCCAAGGGGAGGCAATAATGCAAGGGAGTGAATACCAGGCAGTGGGCATCATTGAGGGCAATTTTTTAAAGCTGCATACTGCAAGGTGGTTGACCTCAGAGTAAGGAGAATGGAGGGTCTGATAGCAAATTTTGTTAAAATCATGTCTTATGTTTCCCGGATTTTGGCTCAAATGACTTCTCCTGTGTCATGATTCTAGCACCATAATCTTGAAATCACGATAACACAAGCTGAACAAAATCTACAGCTTCTAGGAATCTCAGTCTCATCATCAACAAAATAAGGATGGAGAATGCCTACTTCAAAGTCTTGTCACTAAAAATGAACTGAAAACTGCTTTGCTGTTGTTAGGTGCCGTCAGCTCTGTTCCGACTCATAGTGACCCTATGCACAACAGAACGAAACACTGCCCGGTCCTGCGCCATCCTTACAATCATTGTTACGCTTGAGTTCATTGTTGCAGCCACTGTGTCAATCCACCTCGTTGAGGGTCTTCCTCTTTTCCGCTGACCCTGTACTCTGCCAAGCATGATGTCCTTCTCCAGGGACTGATCCCTCCTGACAACATATCCAAGGTGTGTAAAACACAGTCTCGCCATCCTTGCCTCTAAAGAGCATTCTGGCTGCACTTCCTCCAAGACAGATTTGTTCGTTCTTTTGGCAGTCCATGGTATATTGAATATTCTTCACCAGCTCCACAATTCAAAGGCGTCAACTCTTCTTCAGTCTTCCTTATTCATTGTCCAGCTTTCATATGCATATGAAGAGATGGAAAATACCATGACTTTTTTTTTTTTTTAAGTCAGGCGCACCTTAGTCTTCAGGGTGACATCTTTGCTCTTCAACACTTTGAAGAGGTCCTTTGCAGCAGATTTGCCCAATGCAATGCGTCTTTTAATTTCTTGACTGCTGCTTCCATGGCTGTTGATTGTGGATCCAAGTAAAATGAAATCCTTGACAACTTCAATCTTTTCTCCGTTTATCATGATGTTGCTCATTGGTCCAGTTGTGAGGATTTTTGTTTCCTTTATGTTGAGGTGCAATCCATATTGAAGGCTGTGGTCTTTGATCTTCATTAGTAAGTGCTTCGAATCCTCTTCACTTTCAGCAAGCAAGGTTGTGTCATCTGCATAACGCAGGTTATTAATGAGTCATCCTCCAATCCTGATGCCCCGTTCTTCTTCATATAGTCCAGCTTCTCAGATTATTTGCTCAGCATACAGATTAAATAGGTATGGTGAAAGAATACAACCCTGACGCACACCTTTCCTGACTTTAAATTAATCAGTATCCCCTTGTTCTGTCCGAACAACCACCTCTTGATCTATGTAAAGGTTCCTCATAAGCACAATTAAGTGTTCTGGAATTCCCATTCTTCGCAATGTTATCCATAATTTGTTATGATCCACACAGTCGAATGCCTTTGCACAGTCAATAAAACACAGGTAAACATCCTTCTGGTATTCTCTGCTTTCAGCCAGGATCCATCTGACATCAGCAATGATATCCCTGGTTCCACGTCCTCCTCTGAAACCGGCCTGAATTTCTGGCAGTTCCCTGTCAAAAACTGCTGCAGCCGTTTTTGAAAGATCTTCAGCAAAATTTTGCTTGTGTGGGATATTAATGATACCCACCGTCCCACTGCCGTCGAGTCGATTCTGACTCATAGCGACACGATAGGACAGAGTAGAACTGCCCCATAGAGTTTCCAGGGAGCGCCTGGAGATTTGAACTGCTGACTTTTTGGTTAGCAGCCATTGCACTTAACCACTACGCCACCAGGGTTTCCAATATTAATGATATTGTTCTATAATTTCCACATTCAGTTGGATCACCTTTCTTGGGAACAGGCATAAATATGGATCTCTTCCAGTCAGTTGGCCAGGAAGCTGTCTTCCATATTTCTTGGCACAGACGAGTGAGCACCTCCAGCGCTACATCTGTTTGTTGAAACGTCTCAGTTGATATTCCATCAATTCCTGGAGCCTCGTTTTTCGCCAGTGCCTTCAGAGCAGCTTGGACTTCTTCTTTCAGTACCATCGGTTCCTGATCATATGCCACCTCTTGAAATGGTTGAATATCGACTAATTCTTTTTGGTATAATGACTCTGCATTCTTTCCATCTTCTTTTGATGCTTCCTGTGTCGTTTAATATTTTCCCCATGGAATCCTTCACTATTGCAACTCGAGGCTTGAATTTTTTCTTCAGTTCTTTCAGCTTGAGAAACGCCGAGCGTGTTCTTCCCTCTTGGTTTTCCATCTCCAGCTCTTTGCACATGTCATTATAATACTTTACTTTGCCTTCTCGAGAGGCCCTTTGAAATCTTCTGTTCAGTTCTTTTACTTCATCAATTCTTCCTTTTGCTTTAGCTGCTCGACGCTCAAGAGCAAGTTTCAGAGTCTCCTCTGACATCCATCTTGGTCTTTTCTTTCTTTCCTATCTTTTCAAGTGACCTCTTGCTTTCTTCATGGATGATGTCCTTGATGTCATTCTACCACTCGTCTTGTCTTCGGTCACTAGTGTTCAATGCTTCAAATCTATTCTTCAGATGGTCTCTAAATTCATGTGGGATATACTCAAGGTCATATTTTGGCTCTCATGGACTTGCGCTGATTTTCTTCAGTTTCAGCTTGAACTTGCAGGCACGCTTGCACATGAGCAATTGATGGTCTGTTCCACAGTCAGCCCCCACGTGTCTGTCAATTTGTTGTACTGTGGGAGCTTGCGTGTTACTGTGATGCTGGAAGCTATGTCAGTTTGTCGTACTGTGGGGGCTTGCGTGTTGCTGTGATGCTGGAAGCTATGCCACTGGTATTCAGATACCAGCAGGGTCACCCATGGAGGACAGGTTTCAGCTGAGCTTCCAGACTAAGACAGACTAGGAAGAAGGACTCGGCAGTCTACTTCTGAAAAGCATTAGCCAGTGAAAACCTTATGAATAGCAGTGGGACATTGTCTGATATAGAGCTGGAAGATGAACCCCCCAGGTTGGAAGGCACTCAAAAGATGACTGGGGAAGAGCTGCCTCCTCAAAGTAGAGTCGATTTAATGATGTGGATGGAGTAAAGCTTTCAGGACCTTCATTTGCTCATGTGACATGACTCAAAATGAGAAGAAACAGCTGCAAACATCCATTAATAATCGGAACCTGGAATGTACCAAGTATGAATCCAGGAAAATTGGAAATGGTCAAAAATGAAATGGAATGCATAAACATCGATATTCTAGGCATTAGTAAGCTGAGATAGACTGGTATTGGCTATTTTGAATCAGACAATCATATAGTCTACTATGCTGGGAATGACAACTTGAAGAGGAATGCTGTTGCATTCATCGTCACAAAGAACATTTCATGATTTATCCTGAAGTACAACGCTGTCAGTGATAGGATAATATCCACACACCTACAAGGAAGACCACTTAATATGAATATTATTCAAATTTACGCACCAACCACTAGGGCCAGAGATGAAGAAACAGAAGATTTTTATCAGCTGCTGCAGTCCGAAATTGATCGAACATGCAATCAAGATGCATTGATAGCTTTTCTTTCGGCTGCGCGCGGCGGCAAGATGGCGGTGCAGATTTCCAAGAAGCGGAAGTTTGTTGCTGATGGCATCTTCAAAGCTGAGCTCAATGAATTTCTCACTCGGGAGCTGGCTGAAGATGGTTACTCTGGAGTTGAAGTTCGAGTTACACCAACCAGGACAGAAATCATCATCTTAGCCACCAGGACGCAGAACGTTCTTGGTGAGAAGGGCCGGCGGATCCGGGAATTGACTGCTGTAGTTCAGAAGAGATTTGGCTTCCCTGAGGGCAGTGTAGAGCTTTATGCTGAAAAGGTGGCCACAAGAGGTCTATGTGCCATTGCCCAGGCAGAGTCTCTGCGTTACAAACTCCTGGGAGGGCTTGCCGTTCGGAGGGCTTGCTATGGTGTGCTGCGGTTCATCATGGAGAGCGGGGCCAAGGGCTGCGAGGTCGTGGTATCTGGGAAACTCCGAGGACAGCGGGCTAAATCCATGAAATTTGTGGATGGCCTAATGATCCACAGTGGGGACCCTGTCAACTACTACGTTGACACGGCCGTGCGGCACGTGCTGCTCAGACAGGGTGTGCTGGGCATCAAAGTGAAGATCATGCTGCCCTGGGACCCAAGTGGTAAGATCGGCCCTAAGAAGCCCCTGCCTGACCATGTGAGCATTGTGGAACCCAAAGATGAGATACTACCCACCACCCCGATCTCGGAGCAGAAAGGTGGAAAGCCAGAGCCGCCTGCCATGCCCCAGCCAGTCCCTACTGCATAATAGGGTCTCCTTGGCAACTGGATCTGGAATTTGGATGTTGCTTTGTAAAGACATTAAATAAAATCTTTTAAAAAGAAAAAAAAAAAAAAAGATGCATTGATAATTACTGGCGATTGGAATGCAAAAGTTGGAAACGAAGAAGGGTCAGTAGTTGGAAAATATGGCCTTGGTGATAGAAACAATGCCAGAGATTGAATGATAGAATTCTGTAAGACTAATGACTTCTTCATTGCAAATACCTTCTTTCACCAACATAAACAGCAGCTATACACATGGACCTCGCCAGATGGAACACACAGAAATCAAATTGACGACATCTGCGGAAAACTGCTTTAGAGGTAGGATTATGGGTAATTTTTCTTGTCTGCATGTTTGTCAATACCGTAACATTTTTCTCAAATCATAAGTGGAGTTAAAAATATTTTTTTAGACAACATTGCAAAACTCACCACTATAGCATTTAATATACATTAAGTATTCAACTAAACAGGGGGCAAGGTAAACATGGGCTTACTTACTAATCCGTAGTGAAACCCATGTGAAAATTTTCACTATAGATTAGTAAGTACGAATGAAGCTGTGCTTACCTTGCTTACCAGGTCATCTGCCCCTGTCAGGGATTGCAAATTTGAAAAGAGGCTTTCATTCTGTAGGAAGATGCTGTGGGATTGAGAGAGAGACAGATGGCAGCCACACCTAGAAGCAGAATCTTTGATGTGGTGAAAAACTGAAATTGTACACTACAAATGATCTGACAAGCAAGTCAAGCACCATGCTTACCTTGCTTATTGGATAATCTGCCCCTGCAAATAAATATTACAATATCTTAATGCCATACCTGAACTACTAAGTAGAAAGCATATTTGAGCTGTGCTTTGATTTGATGGGGCCTTAATTTTTTTTTTGAAGTGATTAACCTCTAAATAAAGTAGAAGTGAGGACAGAGCGAGTTCACCCCTCAATGCTGTATGCGGATTGGGCAGTGGCTCCATCAGGTCAGTAAACAAGAAGCTGGCCATTGTATTTACATGGCTGAGACCTGCCTTCTCACGCACAAGAGTTCATGCTAACATTGAAGAGGAGAAACCCCTATACTCTAACTGCAGGCAATTTATCACTGTCTTGATTCACTGCAACCTAGGGACACTTCTTTATCTATTTTCCACTTAGCGTATACCAAACGAACACTTAAAATGCTCTGTATTGTTGTACTGTACTATTTTCTCTATTCTTTGCCTTCCAATATAAAGAATGACATTTTGGTGTTTTTCCCCCCACAACAATCCCACTTCTTTTAAATGCATTTTAAGCTCATTCATTCAACAAACATTTGTTGAGTTTTTACAATGACCTGTGCTTTGTGGGTTCAGCTTTATAAGAGATGTACTCACTGACTTTAAGTATCTTAGGTTCTATTAGAGAAATTGTATGTCCACTAACAAGATAAATGCTGTGAAAGTGATTGATTTAAACCACTGTGATCAACAATGGCAACAAGAGGTGCCATCTGACACAGGACCTGAAGGCCAAGATTTGAGATGTGCCCAGGGAATTACAAACAGTGCGTCCAAGTATAATTTTTAAAATGTTAAAAACATGACCCTCATACAAATATAGAATTAGTATGTATCAAAGAGTTACCTCATTACTGAGAGAACATGGAATGTTACCCCAAAGCAGCTCCTGCTTGGTGCAGCTTCTTGTCAATAAAGACACACCGAGGTCAGGGGGGAGGAAGAAGGTTTATTGCAAGCACGCAGGCAAAGAGCAAGGAGGTATAAACCTCAAATCAAGCTCCCCGAACAAAGGGAGGCAGAGCCTTTTATACTGTCTCTCACAAGGAAGAGCATACAAACATTATGGACCACACAGGTTATCATGGCACATAGACACAGTAAGACAAATTGCATTTTTTTCTTCGGCATGTAGGTTAGTAAACTGAGTTTGACTGGCTTGAGCCACACCCAGAGCTTTGAGGGCAATGGACAGAAGGGGGCAGATTCCCCGTGGTCTGAGCAGCTCCCAGTTGAGCCACTCCCATCACCATCACCTAAGGTTTCCTTTGCTAATGGACAGAAGGAGCAGGTAAGCAGCTCCTGGCTTTGGTGGCTTTCAGGAAAATGGTAAAAAAGGGTTCAAAGAAGAGTTTAAAAAACAGATTTATACAGTCAGGCAATAAGTCAAATGAATGCTAACATGAATTGCAGAGAGATTTTAAAAAATAATATCCTTCAGGACAATAAAATGGTATGTTTTGGCGTAGCCTTTCCTCCTAAATAGAAATCTACAACTTAACATGTAACTTCCGAGCCGGGGGCCCTGATCAGTAGTAAATGGTAAATCAAACAGAGGGTTAATCCTCTAGGCAATTAATAGTCCTTGGGTGGACCTGTTAGGAAATGCTTCACTATGACTTGGAAGCAACTTGTAGTCGGTCTATTGTCTTATTTCTAAGTTGTGGAGACATTTTCTTAACAAAGATAAATGGTATGAATATGGCCACAGGGGTATACTTTCAGAGAATGGCACATAGACAAAGGGTTGGCCGATTTTTCTATAAAAGGCCAGATAGTAAATATTTTGGGCTTTGTGGGCCATCTGATCTCGTTTTAGTTATTCATCTTTGTCACTGACGTGCAAAAGCAGCCATAGAAAATATGTTAAAAGATGAGTATGACTATGTTCCAATAAAACGTCCTTTTCTGGACACTGAAATTTGAATTTTCAATCATTTTCATGTCACAAAATATTGTTTTTTCTTTTGATATTTTTTTCAATCATTTCATAATGTAAAAACCACTCTCAGCTCACAGGCCATAGAAAAACAGGTGATAAGGTAGAGTTTGACCCACAGGTCATACCCTTACTGTGGCTGAGACTAACTGAAGAGTCACTATTTTGAATTAATGGTAAATAGATAGGAAAGAGATTGGAGCCAGGAAATACATGGCATTAATTCCCCTTCCCAGACACATATTGAGGCAATTAAGGTCTCAATTTGGGCATCAGTAGGAGTTAGATGACATTGTAATGTTTTCGTAAGATTAATATGAAAGAAATGTTTTAGACAAAGTGCAAGAGAAAAAGATCAGAGGTAGCAAAAAACTAAAACCAAAACCCACTGCCGTCAAGTCGATTCTGACTCATAGCGACCCTATAGGACAGAGTAGAACTGCCCCATAGAGTTTCCAAGGAGAGCCTGGTGGATTCGAACTGCTGATCTTTTGGTTAGCAGCCTTAGCACTTAACCCCTACACCACAAGAGTTTCCAAGAGATAGCAAAACTAGGTAGGAATTTGTCATTTGTTAGGTTTGGGGAGGTAATCAGATCCGTTTCATAAGACATGAAAGATAACAACTATTCAAAGCTTATAAATAAGATTCAAAGCAGAGAAAATGGGCGTTGTCAAAAAAGGAACATAATGACTATGTTGGTTGTAAATCAGCTGCGGAGGAGGCACCCACAGAACCCCAGTTGCAGGCATTTAGGAGGTTGCCGGGAATGCCTGAATGGATTTTCAGAGACAGTACTTGCCCAGGGTGAAAATTGTGAAAAATTTCCTCAGGTAAGGGAGGATGATGGTGCATGGGAGTGGATGGAGTGGCCAAAGAAAATGCGAAGGCAGAAAATCAAACCAAGGACAGAAGCTGGTGTGTATGGTGGTGGTAGTAGAGGGGTGAGGGTAGAGTCTGGCTTTATGGAATGAAGGCAAAAAAAAAAATCTATGCAAAGAAAAAAATCAGAGAAGCTGGAAAATTAGAATAGTTTGTTATTGTTGTTGTTAGTTGCCTTCAAGTCAGCTCCGATTCATGGCGACCTTATGTATAACAGAACGAAAAGTCGTCAGGTCCTGTGCCATTGTCATGATCGGTGGTATGTTTGAGTCCACCGTTGTGGCTATTACGTCATTCCATTTCATTGAGGGTTTCCCTTGTTTTCGCTTACTCTCTACCAACTATGATTCCTTTTCTAGGGAACAGTCTTTCCTGATGATATGTCTAAAATAGGCAAGCCAAAGTCTGGTCATCCTCACTTCTAAGGAGCATCCTGGTTTTTTTTCTTCTAAGACTGATTGGTTTGTTCTTCTAGCAGCCCACATTATATTCAATATTTTTGCCAACACCATAGTTAAAATGCACTCATTCTTCTCGGATAGACTAGAGTTATAAAAGTCAGATCTTTTGTTCATTCTGAACGGAAATGGTAGCTGAAGAGTCTAAAATGCTATACAAGTCACGGACACGATAGTTTTTGCTTTTTCAGAACTTAGAGGTTAAAATTTAGTAAATGAATATCTAAAGTGGCAGAATATCAGACAACAGCTAACAGACTTTAGAAAGAGCCTCAAGACCCACCTCTAACGCCTCTGAAAATGGCATTAAATGGTGAAAGATACAAAGGGCCTGGGTTGTAATTCTGCCTAGTTATGTAATCTGCCTAATTATGTAACCTTTCCAAACTCATTAAACTTTTTAGGCCCTCATTCTCTTTATGTGCAGAATGTGGGTTCTTTAAAATTGCTTGTAGGTCGAAAATTCAATAATTCTATTCTGGTCTTCTTTCATGTAAGAATAGCCCTGTCTAATCCTAAAAGGGGACAGTGGGAAATTGTGTCTACAGCTCTGGATCCTAAACTCTGAATCCTCAAGGAGTTATGTGGAATTAGTAATGGAGATCCTTGAATTTTTTCCACATTATAATATATTCCACTATTTTAAAATCTAATTAAAATGGTACATCAATTCAGGAGAGTTCTTGAAAGACTAATGGAAACACTAATATTCTTTGGTGCTGAAATCTTATTAATTCAGGGATGGAATATTCTCGTGAGGAACAGAAGCTCTGGCACTGGTGACTCTTTGACATTCAAATATAAAAAAAAGGCATTTGTGAGAAAAAGTTTGGAAGCTACTGGTCAAAATGGATCCAAATGAATTACTACAACAATGAGCAGATCATTATTCAAAGCCTGACATTGGCAACAATTTCAACACACGGTGAAACGTCATTGACTCTCAGAAGATGGAAAACTCCGCAGCTGTGGTTTGCTTCTGCTGAAAGAGTATACTTACACACAGAATTTGCCACCTGTCAGGTAAGAGAGAGGGAAATGTCCTGGATGTCCACAAGGTATAAAGAGAAGCTTCTGATCGTCACTGGATAAAGGGAGATTGGATTACATGGCTGCTGCTCTATCATGAAAGAAATCATAATAAACTAAATTTGGAGCATACTTTATCTTTTTTTATAAGAACTTTCACATATAATATTCATGTCCTCTAAATTGATCTAAACCACTATAATTCGATGAGGCAAGAAGGGAAGGTATTACTATTTTACAGCTGAATAAACCAAGGTTCACTAAGTTAAAAGATTTGCCCAAGATATCACAAGGTGTAATCTAGAAGCTGGAATATATTAGTAATCTATTGCCACACTAGTGTTGTGTAAAAAACAACTACAAAACCTCAGTATCAAACAAAACCATGCTCATACATCTGGGATGGTCAGCTAGGCAGCTCTATGGATCTTGGCTGGGCTTACTCTAGGGTTTGGCTGACCGTTGACTGATCTAGGATGCCTTGGCTTGAATGACTGGAGAGACTTAGTTCTACACAATGTGTCTTTTATCTTCCAGTTCATGAGCCTGGGCATGTTCTCAGGGCAATGGCAGAAGAGGAAGACAATGAACAAAAACACACAAGTGCTTTTTCAAAGCATCCTACTGGCCAAAGCATATCACATGTTCAAACTCTGAACTCGGGATCAAGAGAAAAGCAGAAGACTTGGGCCCACTAAAACTACCACTTAGAACATTAACCTATGTTTTCTGATTCTAACCCAGTCTCTTTTTACCTTTGTAATGTGTATATACGGAGCCTGGGTGGTCCAAGTGGTTTGTGATTGGCTGCTAAACCTAAAGGTTGGTGTTTTAACCCACCCAGTGACTCTCTGGAAGAAAGGCCTGGCGATCTGCTTCTGTAAAGGTTACAGACAAGAAAACTCTATGGAACAGTTCTGCTCTGTAGCGCACGGGGTCACCATGAGTTGCAG
Organism: Elephas maximus indicus; assembly: GCF_024166365.1. Taxonomy (NCBI): domain Eukaryota; kingdom Metazoa; phylum Chordata; class Mammalia; order Proboscidea; family Elephantidae; genus Elephas; species Elephas maximus. The sequence continues at coordinate 148,141,034 of NC_064846.1, read as the reverse complement.
TCGACTCAACAGCAATGAGTAATGTATATATAGCTCGCAAGTGGAAGCACAATTTCAAGGAGAGTAGCTGGTCCTTGAAGAATGAGTGTGATTTCTACTGAGATAGACTGGATGACAATTAATGTGGTCATCTTTAATTCTCTTATTCACTCAAAAATATTTTTGCCTACTGTATGCTAGGCACTATGTTGAGAAGCACACCATTTATAAATGAACAGAGCAGGGATCTCAGCTTCTTTTTATATAATCATATATCAAACCTTCGTGTTAGATCATGTTAGTATAGAAGTTCATCTGTTTAGATTCCGCAAATTTAATATTCAGATACCTGCACCTGAAAAATAAAGGGAAAAACAGGTTGCAGTTCATTTTGGCAGTTGACTCAATTATCCTTCACAGCTCCTGCAGCAGCTGCTACATTCTTCACAGTCTCACACACAAAATGCACCTGCAATTCCTTTTTCTCGCCTCCCAGACCCAACCCTACTCGTAAAAGCAGTCAGCATCTCTTTGCCTGCAAGAGCCTCCAATTCCAAAATTAGTTTCTCATATTGAAAGAGTCAAGTGGAAAACACAGGGGCATTTCCTCCCAGGTTCACAAACAGAATGCCATATGTATTGACATTTTAGAGCTGGAAGAGACACAGGATATTTTTGTTCAGGAATTTTCAAAATATTTTTCTGTTATTTCAATTGTTAAGCAGTGGAGCACCCTTTTTATTTTTATTATTTTGATTTTTTATTGTGCATTTGATGAAAGTTTACAGAGCAAATTAGTTTCCCATTTGATAGTTTGTACACAAAGTGTTCCATGACATTGGTTGCATTCCCCACAATGTGTCAGCACTCTCCCCATTTCCATTCTAGGTTCCCTGTTTCATTTCATCCTGATTTTCTACCCTTTCCTGCCTCTCATCTTTGTTTTTGGGCAAATGTTGCCCTTTTGCTCTCAAATAATTGATTGTTCTAAGGAGCACGTTATTATTTATTTTATGGGCCTGTCCATGGTTTGGCTGAAAGGTGGTCTCCAGAAGTGGCTTCGGTTCCAGTTCAGAAGGGTTTCTTAGGGCCCCTTAGGCTCAGAGCTTCCTCCAGTATGGTTTTTTTTTTTTTTTTAATTTGATTTTTCTACTCTACAGTTTTTCTCCCACTCTATCTGGGACCCTCTGTTGTGATCTCAATCAGAGCAGTCGGCAGTGGTAGCCAGGTATTATCTAGTTCTTCTGGTCTCGGGGTCATATAGGCTGTGGTTCTTGTGGTCCATTAGTCCTTTGGACTAATTACTCCCTTGAGTCTTTGGTTTTCTTCACTCTCCTTTGCTCTGGAGGATAAGAGGCCAGCAGTTGTATCTTAGAGGCCACTCTCAAGCTTTTAAGACCCTAGACGCTACTTAACCAAAGTAGGATGCAGAACTTTGTCTTTATGAACCATGCTGTGTCAATCGATGTAGGTATTCCCTGAGTCTATTATGGTCCTTCGCCTTTGAGCCTAGGAACTCCGTTCCTTGAGGTGTTTGGTTATGTCTACGACGTTGCCCTGACTGTGGCCCTTATAAGCTCTATTGTTTATATTAATATATAAGCAGCACCTACAGTTATGTATGGAGAAATAACACCACCAAATCTATATCTGCAGGTGAGTGTGTTCCCTCACACCCTCCCACACCTCTTGGCATACCTACTGACCTATGTATCCATTTGTCAATTAGTATTTGTTAATACTACTGTTGCAGGATTGTCTATACTTACAGTAATTACTGTTGGTGCTCTTTGTTCTTGTGTTCCTCTCAATGTCCTTCCATGACTTTTGCTGACTTCCCCCATATTGTGTATTGCCTTTCCCTTCACCAATATTAACACGTGTCTTCTATATATTTGGTAATTTTCCCTCCCTTCCCCTTCCATCCCTGGTAACCATCAAATATTTTTTTTTTCTGTGTGTAAGGCTTTTCTTGTTTTTTTGTAATAGTGGTCTCATATAATATCTGTCCTTTTGTGATTAACTTATTTCACTCAACACAATGTCCTCCAAATCCATCCACGTTGTGAGATGTTTTGCAGATTCGTCATTATTCTTTATTGTTGCATAGCATTCCATTGTGTATTATACCACATTTTGTTACTCCATTCATCTGTTGATGAGGACTTCAGGTTGTTTCCATCTTTTTGCTATTGTGATTAACGCTGCAATAAACATGAGTGTGCATATGTCTATTCTTGTCAAGGCTCTTAGTTCTTAGGGTATATACCTAAGAGTAGAATTGCTAGGTCATATGGTATTTCTATTTATAGCTTTTTAAGGATGTGTCATGCCATTTTCCATAGTGGTTGTATCATTTTACATTCCCACCAGCAGTGTATAAGAGTTCCAACCTCCCAACAACCTCTCCAACACTTTCTATCTTCTGTTTTTTAGAGTAGTGCCAGTAATGTTGAGGTGAGATGGTATCTCATTGTAGTTTTGATTTGCACCTCTCTTTTTTCCTGGTGGTGCAGTGGTTACAAGCTCGGCTACTAACCAAAAGGTCGGCAGTTTGAATCTACCATCTGCTCCTTGGAAACTCAATGGGACAGTTCTACCCTGTCCTATAGGGTCCCTATGAGTTGGAATCAACTCAACAGCAACGAGTAATGGCTAATGATCACGAGCATTTCTTCATGTTTGTCAGCCGTCTGAATGTCTTCTTTGGAGAAGTGTCTGTTCATATCCTTTGCTCATTTTTTAATTGGATTGTTTGTCCTCTTATTGTTGAGGGGTTGAAGTTTTCTATAAATTTTATAAAGATAGACCCTTGTCAGATACGTAGTAGCTAAAATTTTTTTCCCAGTCTGTAGGTTCTCTTTTTACTCTTATGGAGAAGTCTGTTGATAAGCACAAGTGCTTAATTTTTTTTCCATTTATCTAGTTCATCTTCTGCTGTTTGTGCATTCTTAGTTGTTTGGTATTCTATTTATGCTACATATATCAAATCCCCTAGCATTGACCCTATGTTTTCTTCCATGATCTTTATAGTTTTAGGTTTTATATTTAGGTTTTGATCCATTTTGAGTTAGTTTTTGTATATGGTGTGAGGTATAGGTTCTGTTGCATTTCTTTACAAATGGACATCCAGTTTTGCCAGCACCACTTGTTAAAGAGACTGTCTTTTCCCCATTTAATGAACATTGGCCCTTTGTCAAAGATTAGCTGTCCATAGGTGAATGGGTTTACATCTGGATTCTCAATTCTGTTCCATTGTCTATGTGTCTCTTGTAGTATCAGTACCAGGCTGTTTTGACTACTGTGGATGTGTACTACGTTCTGAGATCAGGTATTGCAAGGCCTCCTATTTTGTTCTTCTTCAATAATGCTTTACTTATTCTGGGCCTCTTTCCTTTCCATACAAATCTGGTGATTAGTTTTCCCAACTCATTAAAGAATGCTGTTGGAATTTGGATCAGGATTCACTGTATCTGTAGATCGCTTTGGGTAGTATAGAAGGTACTACTACATTTTCACAATGTTGAGTCTTCCTATCCATGAGCATGGTATGTTTTTCCATTTACGTAGGTATCTTTTGGTTTTCCAGTTTTCTTTATATATATCTTTTACATCCCTGGTTAGATTTATTCCTGAGTATTTTATCTTTTTTTTGAGGGGGGGCAGGTGGGCTATAGTAAATGGTATTGCTTTCCTGAGTTACTTCTTTTTTTTAAGTAATTTTTATTGTGCTTTAAGTGAAAGTTTACAAGTCAGTCTATCACATATAAGCTTATATACACCTTACTCCATACTCCCACTTACGCTCCCCCTAATGAGTCAGCCCGCTCCCTTCTTCCAGTCTCTCCTTTCATGACGGTTTTGCCAGTTTCTAACCCTCTCTACCCTCCCATCTCCCCTCCAGACAGAAGACACCAACACAGTCTCAAGTGTCCACCTGATACAAGTAGCTCACTCTTCATCAGCATCTCTCTCCAACCCATTGTCCAGTCCTTTCCGTGTCTGATGAGTTGTCTTCAGGAATGGTTCCTGTCGTGGGCCAACAGAAGGTTTGGGGACCATGACCGCCGGGATTCTTCTAGTCTCAGTCAGATCATTAAGTCTGGTCTTTCTATGAGAATTTGAGGTCTGCATCCCACTGTTCTCCTGCTCCCTCAGGGGTTCTCTGTTGTGCTCCCTGTCAGGGCAGTCATCGGTTGTGGCCGGGCACCATCTAGTTCTTCTGGTCTCAGGATGATGTAAATCTCTGGTTCATGTGGCCCTTTCTGTCTGTTGGGCTCATAGCTATCGTGTGACCTTGGTGTTCTTCATTCTCCTTTGATCCAGGTGGGTTGAGACTCATTGATGCATCTTAGACGGCTGCTTCTTAGCATTTAAGACCCCAGATAACACACTTCAAAGTGGGACGCAGAATGTTTTCATAATAGAATTATTTTGCCAATTGACTTAGAAGTCCCCTTAAGCCGTAGTCCCCAAACCCCCGCCCTTGCTCCACTGACCTTCGAAGAGTTCAGTTTATCCCAGAAACTTCTTTGCTTTTGGTCCAGTCCAGTTGATCTGACCTTCCATGTATTGAGTATTGTCCTTCCCTTCACCTAAAGTAGTTCTTATCTACTAACTAATCAGTAAATAACCCTCTCCCAACCTCCCTCCCTCCCCCCCCATAACCACAAAAGTATGTGTTCTTCTCAGTTTATACTATTTCTCAAGATCTTATAGTAGTGGTCTTATACAATATTTGTCCTTTCGCAACTGACTAATTTCACTCAGCATAATGACTTCCAGGTTTCTCCATGTTACGAAATGTTTCATAGATTCATCACTGTTCGTTATCGATGCGTAGTATTCCATTGTGTGAATATACCACAATTTATTTAACCATTCATCCGTTGATGGACACCTTGGTTGCTTCCAGCTTTTTGCTATTGTAAACAGAACTGCAATAAACATGGGTGTCCATATATCTGTTCGTGTAAAGGCTCTTAATTCTCTAGGGTATATGCCGAGGAGTGGGATTTCTGGTTTTTTTTTTTTTATGGTAGTTCTATTTCTAACTTTTTAAGAAAACGCCAGATAGATTTCCAAAGTGGTTGCACCGTTTTACATTCCCACCAGCAGTGTATAAGAGTTCCAATCTCTCCGCAGCCTCTCCAACATTTATTATTCTGTGTTCTTTGGATTAATGCCAGCCTTCTTGGAGTGAGGTGGAATCTCATCGTAGTTTTAATTTGCATTTCTCTAATGGCTAATGATCGAGAGCATTTTCTCATGTATCTGTTAGCTGCCTGAATATCTTCTTTAGTGAACTGTGTGTTCATATCCTTTGCCCACTTTTTGATTGGGTTGTTTGTCTTTTTGTGGTTGAGTTGTAACAGAATCATATAGATTTTAGAGATTAGGTGCTGGTCGGAGACGTCATAGCTGAAAATTCTTTCCCAGTCTGTAGGTGGTCTTTTTACTCTTTTGGTGAAGTCTTTAGATGAGCATAGGTGTTTGATTTTTAGGAGCTCCCAGTTATCTGGTTTCTCTTCGTCATTTTTGGTAATGTTTTGTATTCTGTTTATGCCTTGTATTAGGGCTCCTAGGGTTGTCCCTATTTTTTCTTCCATGATCTTTATCGTTTTAGCCTTTATGTTTAGGTCTTTGATCCACTTGGAGTTAGTTTTTGTGCATGGTGTGAGGTATGGGTCCTGTTTCATTTTTTTGCAAATGGATATCCAGTTATGCCAGCACCGTTTGTTAAAAAGACTATCTTTTCCCCAATTAACTGACACTGCGCCTTTGTCAAATATCAGCTGCTCATATGTGGATGGATTTATATCTGGGTTCTCAATTCTGTTCCATTGGTCTATGAGCCTGTTGTTGTACCAGTACCAGGCTGTTTTGACTACTGTGGCTGTATAATATGTTCTAAAATCAGGTAGAGTGAGGCCTCCCACTTTCTTCTTCTTTTTCAGTAATGCTTTACTTATCCGGGGCTTCTTTCCCTTCCATATGAAGTTGGTGATTTGTTTCTCCATCACATTGAAAAATTTCATTGGGATTTGGATCGGAAGTGCATTGTATGTATAGATGACTTTTGGTAGAATAGACATTTTTACTATGTTAAGTCTTCCTATCCATGAGCAAGGTATGTTTTTCCACTTATGTAGGTCCTTTTTAGCTTCTTGCACTAGTATTTTGTAGTTTTCTTTGTACAGGTCTTTTACATCTTTGGGAAGATTTATTCCTAAGTATTTTCTCTTCTTGGGGGCTACTGTGAATGGTATTGATTTGGTGATTTCCTCTTCGATGTTCTTTTTGTTGATATAGAGGAATCCAAGTGATTTTTGTATGTTTATCTTATAACCTGAGACTCTGCCAAACTCTTTTATTAGTTTCAGTAGTTTTCTGGAGGATTCCTCAGGGTTTTCTGTGTATAAGATCATGTCATCTGCAAATAGAGATAATTTTACTTCTTTCTTGCCAATCCGGATGCCCTTTGTTTCTTTGTCTAGCCTAATTGCTCTGGCTAGGACTTCTAGCACAATGCTGACTAAGAGTGGTGATAAAGGTCATCCTTGTCTGGTTCCCGTTCTCAAGGGAAATGCTTTCAGGCTCTCTCCATTTAGAGTGATGTTGGCTGTTGGCTTTGTATACCGGGCTTTGTATAAAATAGATGCCCTTTATTATGTTGAGGAATTTTCCTTCAATTCCTATTTTGGTGAGAGTTTTTTATCAAGAATGGGTGTTGAACTTTGTCAAATGCCTTTTCTGCATCAATTGATAAGATCATGTGGTTTTTGTCTTTTGTTTTATTTATATGGTGGATTACATTAATGGTTTTTCTAATATTAAGCCAGCCTTGCATAAAAATACCTGGTATGAATCCCACTTGGTCGTGGTGGACTATTTTTTTGGTATGTTGTTGAATTCTATTGGCTAGAATTTTGTTGAGGATTTTTGCATCTATGTTCATGAGGGATATAGGTCTGTAATTTTTATTTTTGGGGTGTCTTTACCTTTTTTTTTTACCTAGTTTTGGTATCAAGGATATGGTGGCTTCATAGAATGAGTTAGGTAGTATTCCATCATCTTCTATGCTTTGAAATAGCTTTAGTAGTAGTGGTGTTAACTCTTCTCTGAAAGTTTGGTAGAACTCTGCAGTGCAGCTGTCTGGGCCAGGGATTTTTTTTGTTGAGAGTTTTTTGATTACCGTTTCAATCTCTTTTTTTGTTATGGGTCTATTTAGTTGTTCTACTTATGATTGTGTTAGTTTAGGTAGGTAGTGTTTTTCTAGGAATTCATCCACTTCTTCTAGGTTTGCAAATTTGTTAGAGTACAATTTTTTGTAATAATCTAATATGATTCTCTTAATTTCAGTTGGGTCTGTTGTGATATGGCCCATCTTGTTTCTTATTTGGGTTATTTGTTTCCTTTCCTGTATTTCTTTAGTCAGTCTAGCCAATGGTTTATCAGTTTTGTTAATTTTTTCAAAGAACCAGCTTTTGGCTTTGTTAATTCTTTCAATTGTTTTCCTGTTCTCTAATTCATTTAGTTCAGCTCTCATTTTTATTATTTGTTTTCTTCTGGTGCCTGATGGATTCTTTTGTTGCTCACTTTCTATTTGTTCAAGATGTAGGGACAGTTCTCTGATTTTGGCTCTTTCTTCTTTATGTATGTGTGCATTTATCGGTATAAATTGACCTCTGAGCACTGCTTTTGCTGTGTCCCAGAGGTTTTGATAGGAAGTGTTTTCATTCTCGTTGCATTCTATGAATTTCTTTATTCCTTCCTTAATGTCTTCTATAACCCAGACTTTTTTCTTGAGGGTATTGTTCAGTTTCCAAGTATTTGATTTCTTTTCCCTGATTTTTCTGTTATTGATTTCCACTTTTATGGCCTTGTGGTCTGAGAAGATGCTTTGTAATATTTCGATGTTTTGGATTCTGCAAAGATTTGTTTTATGACCTAATATGTGGTCTATTCTAGAGAATGTTCCATGTGCACTAGAAAAAATAAAGTATACTTTGCAGCAGTTGCGTGGAGTGTTCTGTATAAGTCTATGAGGTCAAGTTAGTTGATTGTAGCAGTTAGGTCTTCCGTGTCTCTATTGAGCTTCTTACTGGAAGTCCTATCCTTCTCCGAAAGTGGTGTGTTGAAGTCTCCTACTATAATTGTGGAGTTGCCTATCTCACTTTTCAGTTCTGTTAAAGTTTGTTTTATGTATCTTGCAGCCCTGTCATTGGGTGCATAAATATTTAATATGGTTGTATCTTCCAGGTCAATTATCCCTTTAATCATTATGTAGTGTCCTTCTTTATCCTTTGTGGTGGATTTAACTTTAAAGTCTATTTTTTCAGAAATTAATATTGCTACTCCTGCTCTTTTTTGCTTGTTGTTTGCTTGATATATTTTTTTCCATCCCTTGAGTTTTAGTTTGTCTGTGTCTCTAAGTCTAAGGTGTGTCTCTTGTAGGCAGCATATAGATGGATCATGTTTCTTTATCCAGTCTGAGACTCTCTGTCTCTTTATTGGTGCATTTAGTCCATTTACATTCAGTGTAATTGTTTTTTATGTGTTTAGTGCTGTCATTTTGATGCCTTTGTGTGTGTTGTTGCCAATTTCATTTTTCCACTTTTCTTTTTTGTGCTGAGACATTTTTCTTTGTAAATTGTGTGTTCCTCATTTTCATTGTAGTTGAATTTATGTTTGCTGAGTCGTTATGTTTTTCCTGGTGTTTATTTTGAGTTATGGAATTGTTATACCTCTTTGTGGTTACACCTTAATATTTACCCCTATTTTTTTAAGTAAAAACCTAACTTGTATTTTCCTATATCTCCTTGTTTCCCTCTCTATATGGCAGTTCTATGTCTCCTGTATTTAGTCCCTCTTTTTGATTATTTTGACCTTTTACATATTGACTTCAATGATTCCCTGTTTTGAGCATTTTTTTCTTTTTAAAGTTAATCTTAATTTGTTTTTGTGATTTCCCTATGTGAGTTGATATCAGGATGTTCTGTTCTGTGACCTTGTGTTGTGCTGGTATCTGATATTACTGATTAATTTCCTTTAGTATTTCTTGTAGCTTTGGTTTGGTTTTTGCAAATTCGCTAAGCTTGTGTTTATCTGTAAATGTTTTAATTTCACCTTCATATTTGAGAGAGAGTTTTGCTGGTTATATGACCCTTGGCTGGGCGTTTTTCTCCTTCAGTGCTCTATATATGTCATCCCATTGCCTTCTTGACTGCATGGTTTCTGCTGAGTAGTCTGAACTTATTGATTCTCCTTTGTAGGAGACCTTTCTTTTATTCCTGGCTGCTTTTAAAATTTTCTCTTTATCTTTGGTTTTGGCAAGTTTGATGATAATATGTCTTGGTGATTTTCTTTTAGGATCAATCTTATATGGGGTTTGATGAGCGTCTTGGATAGATATCCTTTCGTCTTTCATGATGTAAGGGAAGTTTTCTGCCAACAGATCTTCAACCATTCTCTCTGTATTTTCTGTTATCCCTCCCTGTTCTGGAACTCCAATCACACGCAAGTTATTCTTCTTGATAGAGTCCCACATGATTCTTAGGGTTTCTTCATTTTTAAAAATTCTTTTATCTGATTTTTTTTCAGCTATATTGGTGTCAATTCCCTTATCCTCCAGGTCCCCCACTCTGCATTCCAATTGCTCGATTCTGCTCCTCTGACTTCCTATCGAGTTGTCTAATTCTGTAATTTTACTTTTAATCTTTTGGATTTCTGAATGCTGTCTCTCTATGGATTTTTGCAGCTTATTAATTTTTCCACTATGTTCTTGAATAATCTGTTTGATTTCTTCAACTGCTTTATGTGTTCCTTGGCTTTTTCTGTAGATTGCCTTATTTCATTTCTGAGGTCATCCCTGATGTCTTGAAGCATTCTGTAAATTAGTTTCTTATATTCTGCATCTGGCAATTCCGGATTGTATCTTCATTTGGGAAAGATTTTGATTCTTTAATTTGGGTTGTTGTAGAAGCAATCATGGTCTGCTTCTTTATGTGAATTGATATCAACAGCTGCCTCCGAGCCATCTATAAGATATTGTAATGATTTATTTCATATTTATTCACTGAGTCTTATTTTGTTTTGTTTTCTTTCAGTATACACAGATCGGCTACTAGATTGCACTGTCTTGATTGTTGTAGCCCTTGAATCACTTATGTCCTATTACCAGCTGGTTTGGGCTGTTACCAGATATATAAGCCTAAGAGTCCATTCACTATTCTTGAGTAGAATCTGATTTTGGGTCACCAAGTGTGTGGTGCAGACTGTCACCTAACCACCTAGAGGAGTCGTGGTGATAGTTGTGTGCACCAGATTCTAGTAGCAGCAGGGGGTCACACTCCAGGGGGACAGGATGCTGACAGGGTTCCCCCAAGTGCCAGTGAGGTAGGTGTGTCTCTATTCCTAAAGCACTTTGGTGGATGGGCTCTGCAGCTGTACCTTAGGCCCCCAATGCATGTACCTCTACAGATTGGTAGGTGTCACCCTCCTCAGACCCCTGAGGCAGGAGGCTAGGTGGTCTGGGGGAGCTTCATCCCTCAGTTCCCCGTTGTGGGTCAGTGAGGGCTCTGTTTAGTACGCAGAGATATCAGACCTGGGAAACTTGTCTTTCCAGTAATCCACTAAAACAATTACAGTCAGATCCCTATCAGAAATGCTTTTGCATTATAACAGCCACCTTGTTCCCTGTAGGGATGAAAGCCCAAGACTGTGGATCTCATATGCTTGGCTGGAGCTGGTTCTGTATGTTTAGTCCAATTTCTGGAAGTCAGGGAAAGATTTTTGGTCCCTGGGTTTTTTGTAGCTGCTTTTCTCAGGCCAGGAGAATGGGTTAGGAAAAGACCAAAACAAAAACCGCAGAGCACTTCACTCTCTGGCTGAGGAAATTCCAATGTTAGTGAAGCCGCCTGGGAGGGGAGGGGAGGGATCAGATAGATAGGAGAGAGTAGCAGCCCGGAATATAGACAAAGTTACTTATCTTGCTTGGTGATGACTGTTTTATCTGAGATTCCTGAAGGGTGTGTAGCGTGTGTGTGTTGGCTGGGTCGAGATTGCCCCCAAGCGTCAGGACCATGTCCTGTGCTTGTGCTGTCTCAGAAGCCATGGTCAGTTCCTCCACTCCCAGTCCAAAGCCCAGCGCCAAGGATCCCCGGCTGGGACGCCACACTCCAGCCTCCAAAACCAGTTGCTGCCTCCCGATGACTTCTCCTCCTGTCAGCCGCGTCGCTGCGCTGCCTGCGTGCACCCGCTGGGCTTCCCCTGAGGTCATTTCAGGGGGCTAGGGCTGCATCCCGTGTTTGCGCCGTCTCAGGATGCCGTGCTTAGCTCCCCTGTGCCCAGCCCAAAGCCCAGCGCCAAGGTTTTCTGACTGGGACGCTGGCTCCAGGCTCCGAAAACAGTCATTGCTTCTCCGTGGTTGCTTCGTTCTCAGTCTCTGTCACTCAGGTCATCTGTGTTTGATGGTCAGGGTTCGTAAGTTGTCATGTATGTGATCGATTCACTTGTTTTTCTGAGTCTTTGTTGCAAGAGGGATCCGAGGCAGCGTCTACCTAGTCAGCCATCTTGGCCCCACCTCTCCCTGAGTTACTTTTTGAAGTTCTCTTTATTGGTGTAGAGGAATCCAGTTTGCTTTTGTATGTTGATCTTGTATCCTAATACTTTGCTGAATTCTTTTATTAGCTTTCTTGTGGAATTTTGGGGGTTTTCTATGGACAGGATTATATCATCTGCAAATGGGGATAGTTTTACTTCTTCCTTACTAATTTGGATGCCCTTTATTTCTTTTTTCTTGCTTTATTGCACTATCTAGGACTTCCAGCACAATGTTGAATAAGAGTGGTGATAAAGGGCATCTTTGTCTGGTTCCAGTTCTCAAGGGGAATGCATTCAGTATTTCTCCATTGAGAATAATGTTGGCCATTGGTTTTGAATAAATGCCCTATATTATGTTGAGGAATTTGCCTTCTCTTCTTATTTTGCTGAGAGTTTTAATCAAGAATGGGTGTTGTACTCTCATCACACGCCTTTTCATCATCGATCGAGACCATCATGTGATTCTTTTATTTCATTTTATTCATGTGGTGGATTAAGCTGATTGATTTTCTAATACTTAACTATTCTTGCAAGTCTGGTATAAATCCCACGTGGTCCTGATGTCATTATTTTTTTGATGTCCTGTTGAATTCTACTGGCTACCATTTTGTCAAGAATATTCATGAGGGATATTGTTTGTAATTTTCTTTTTTTGTGGTGTCTTTGCCTGACATTCGTATCAGGATTATGTTTGCTTAATAGTGTGAATTCAGGAGTATTCCTTCGTTTTCTATACTCTGAAATAGTTTGAGTGTACTGGTGTGAGCTCTTCTCTGAATGTTTGACAGAATTCCCCAGTGAAGCTGTTTTGGCCAGGGCTTTTTTGTTGTTGTTGTAGGGAGGTTTATTATTATTATTATTATCTCTTCAATCTTTTCCTTTGTTACAGCTCTGTTCAGTTTTTCTACCTCAGTTTGCGTTAGTTTAATGTCTAGTGTGTTTCTAGAAATATGTCCATTTCCTCTAGGTTTTCAAATTTGTTGGAGTATAATTTTTTATTGTATTCTGTTATGATTCTTTTTATTCCAATTGGTTCTGTTGTAATGTCCCCCATCTCATTTCCTATTTGGGTTATTTGCTTCCTCTCCTGCTTTTCTTTTGTCAATTTGGCCAATGGTTTATCGGTTTTGTTGATTCTTTCAAAGAACCAACTTCCGGTCTTGCTGATTCTTCTATTGTTTTTCTGTTCTCTATTTCATTTATTTCTGTTCTAATCTTTTATTATTTCCTTTCTTCTGGTGACTGTAGGAAACCCTGGTGGCATAGTGGTTAAGAGCTATGGCTACTAACCAAAAGGCCAGCAGTTCGAATCCACCAGGTGCTCCTTGGAAACCCTATGGGCAGTTCTACTCTGTTCTACAGGGTCACTATGAGTCAGAATCAACGGCAATGTGTTTGGTTTTTTCAGTTTGGTTCTGGTGACTCTGGGATTCTTTGGTGCTCTATTTCTATTTGTTTGAGTTGTAGAGTTAATGATTTGATTTTTACCTATTTATTCTTTTTTGATGTATGCGTTTATTGCTATAAATTGACCTCTGAGCACTACTTTTGCTATGTCCTAAAGGTTTTGGTAAGATGTGTTTTCATACTCATTTGACTTTGCAATTTTTTTTGATTCCATCTTTGATTTCTTCTATTACACAGTGGTTTTTAAGCTAGGTGTTGTTCAGTTTCCATGTATTTGATTTTTTTCCTTGCTCTTTCTGTTACTGAGCTCTACTTTTATGGCATCGTGATCAGAGAAAATGCTTTGCATTATTTAGATGTTTTGGATTTTGTTAAGGCTTGCTTTGTGGCCTAAAAGGTGTTCTGTTCTGGAGAATGTTCCATGTTTGTTAGAAAAGAATGTGCACTTTGCTACTGTTGTGTGGAGTGTTCTGTATATGCCTATGAGATTGGTTGATTACAGCATTTAGATCTTCTGTATCTTTGTGGAGTTTCTTTCTGGATAGTCTGTCCTTCGTCGAAAGCCATGTGTTGAAGTGCCCTCCTATTATTGTGGAACTGTCTATTTCTCTTTTCAATGCTGTTAGAGTTTGTTTTACATGTTTTGGAGTCCTGTCATTGGGTGTGTATATATTTATTATGGTTATGCTCTTCTGGTGGATTGACCCTTTAGTCATTATACAGTGTCCTTCCTTATCTTTTGTGGTGGAATTTACCTTAAAGTCTATTTTATCAGAGATTAATATTGCCACTCTTGCATTTTTTGTGGGGGGAAGGGGGTTATTGCTTGCTTGATATAGTTCTATCCATCCTTTGAGTTTGTTTGTTTATGTCTTTGTGTCTAAAATGTGTCTCTTGTAGACAGCATTTTGATGACTGGTTTTTTTTTTTTTTTAACCCATTCTGCCACTCTCTGTCTCTTTACTGGTGCATTTAAACCATTTACATTCAGTGTGATTATCAGTAGGTACGGATTTACTACTGTAATTCTGTTGTACTTTTGTTTTATGGTGGTAATATTTTCTTTTTAATTTTCTGTGCTGAGTTCCTTTTGTTTGTGGATTTTCTTTTCATTTACTTTATTGTTGCTGATTTTGTGTTTACTCGAGTTTTTCTTCTTTTTTATTTTGACAAGTTTGTTAACTTTCTTTGCTGTTACCTTGAAATTTGTCTTTCTTTTCCTCAGTCTAAAGCAGTCTTTTATTTCTTGATATGGCCTTGACTTCCTCTCCATATGAAAGTTCTATAACTATAGGATTTATTCCCTCTTTTTGTTTTGACATTGTCATCATTTACAGATTGACGTCTCTCACTCCCTGTTTTCAGCCTTGTTTTATTTTTGAGAATTCTTTATCTAGGTTGATATCTGGTCAATACTGTCCTGTGTCCTAATCTCAGGTTATTGTCTGATGTTATTGGTTCTCTATTCGAAGGACTCCCTTTAATATTTCTTGTGAGTTAGGTCTGGTTTTTACAAAATTCCCTTAATTTCTGTTTATCTGTAAATGTCCTGATTTTGCCATTGTATTTGAGAGACAATTTTGCTGAATATATAATTCTTGGCTGACAATTTTTTTTCTTTCAAGATTTTATATATGTCATCCCATTGCCTTCTTGTCTGCATGGCTTCTGTGGAGAAATCAGAGCTTAGTCTTATTGGTTCCCCTTCGGAGGTGACTTTTTTGTTTTTTCCAGCAAATTTTCAACAATTCTCTCTGTGTTTTCCATTGCCTCTCCTTGCTCTGGAACTCTGATCTTGTGCAAAATTTTCCTCTTGGGGGGAAATTCCTTCTTAGGCTTTCTTCATTTTTCTTTGTTCTTTTTTCTGATTTTTCTCAAATTGGTGTATAGGAATTTGTCTTCAAATTTGTTGGTTCTGTCTTCCATTGTTTCAATTATGCTTGTATATCCTTCTATTGAGTTGCCTATTTCAGAAATTTTATTATTAATCTTCTGGACTTCTAGTTGTTGTTTTGTATGTTTTCTAATTGTCTATTTATTTTGTTCTATTGTTCTTGTACTGTTTTCCTGAATTCTTCTATTGCTTTTTGTCTCTGTTTTTTGTCTATGTTTTCCTTGGTCTCTTGGAGAGCCCTGTATATTAGTCTTTTTAATTCCTTATTAGGTAGTTCCATTGCCATTTCTTCCTCCCAAAGTTTTCTGGTTCTTTATTTTGATCACTTCCTGGAGCCATCTCGGCCTGCTTCTTTATGTGATTTGATATTGTCTGTTATCTCTGAGGCATTAAGACGTTATTATATTTATTTACTGTATGCTTGCTTTTTGTGTCCTAAGTTTTTGTTTTGCTTTGTTTTGATATATCTGAGTGGGCTGGGCATGTGTGCTACTCTTGTCACTAATCTGTCAGCATTGAAGCTGTCACCTCCTATCTCTGGGTAGGTGGGACAGTGACTGGGTGTGTGGGTGCAGGTCTCTGTTCACCGGTTTTGCACAGCTGCTGAAGATATATCTGGCATTTCTGGTTAGGTGATGTATCTGTTCGGCTGGTCACCTAGTTGTGGATGCAGGGGCATTTTCCCTGGTCACTGGGTTGGGTGTTGTGTGTGCTCTTTGGCAGTTGCTGGGTGGTCAGGGCGATGGCACATGGGTCGTTGGTCACTAGATGAGTGGTGTGGAAACTCTCACTGATGGTTCCAGGTGGACAGGGTTGTGCCATGGTGTTTGGAGCAGGCACAAGCCTCTGGTTACAGGGTGGGTGATGCAGGGGGTGAGGAAGGGGGGATGTAACCTGTCCATGGGTGCCCACTTGGAAGGTGTACCCCTCTCCACTTGAAGGCATCACAGGGGAGGTCATGCAGCCAGTCCTCAGGCTCCCGGTGCAGGTGGCTGTAGGGAGTAGGAGGCACCACTGGTCCTTGGGTCCCTGGCGCAGGTGGCTGGAGTGAGTAGGAGGCACCACGAGTCCTCAGGCCCCTGGCACAGGTGTCTAGAGGGAGTGGGAGGCAGCACCAGCCCTCAGGCCCCTGATGTGGGTAGCTGGCTGGAGTGGGAGGCACCATTGGTACTCAGGCCCCCGGTACAGGTGGTTGGAGGGAGTGGGAGGCACCACAGGTCCCTGGTGCAGGTGGCTAGAGGGAGTGAGAGGCACCACCAGTCCTCAGGCCCCTGGTGCAGGTGGCTGAAGGGAATGGGAGACACTGCTGGCTCTCAGGCCCCCAGCACAGTTGGCCAGAGGGAGTAGGAGGCACCGCCAGCCCTCGGGTCCCTGGCGCACGCAGCTGGAGGAAGTAGGAGGCACCATCGTCCCTCAGGTCCCTGGCGCAGGTGGCTGGAGGGTGTAGGAGGCACCACCAGCCCTTGGGCCCACAGTGCAGGTGGCCAGAAGGTGTAGGAGGCATTGCAGGCGCACAGACTCCCAGCACCAGTGGCTGAGCGAACGAGCAGGCTCCTCCAGTCTGTGGGATCCCAGGTTAGGGGCTGGGGCAATGGTAGGTGCTGCTGGACTGTGATTGCATGCAGGGAGAGGGGATGGGTGACGAGAGTGAGGTGACCTCATAGGCCTGTGGGCCTCTGGCACAGGGAACTGGGATGGATGTGACAGGTGGAGTCAGCACACTTAACTTTCTCAGGGCGGAAAGCACTTCTGCCTGGCTCTGGATGTGAATGCAGAGTTGCTCCTGCTTGGCTGCACCAGGTGATGGGGGTTTCAGCTGGGAAAGCTGCTTGCTTTGTCTCAATATGGCCATGCTGTGCAGGTTCAGCTAGCAAGGCGCTGGTGATTCACAATTCTCTGTGTCTGCTGTTGTGTACTGTCTCACCTTCCACTTGGTGCTCGGTCCAATTATTCAGGATTCCAGAGTTGTCATCTATATCCGATTCACTTGTTTTCTTGGATCTTTGTTTTAAGAGGGACGTTATGAAACATCTGACTACTCTGCCATCTTGGACGCCTCCACAACACCCTTTTTAGATTTCTAAATAAAATCTTTTGCAAGGCCCATGACTTCGAATAGAATATAGTAAGCTTTTCCGGAAACATTGTAAATACAGTGTTTACAGCCCCATTCACTCAGCTTGGACCAAGCTAAAACTAATGAAAGCGTTCTGAAAGAAATAGAATTTACCTTAGACAAACTTTGCCAGTTTTGAAGGTCCTGTCCCTCCCATCCTTCTCCAGCACTCGGAGAGGAGAGACGCTAATGTGTGGCATGTATTCTGCCACCCCTCCTCCTGTCCCTAGACAGACATGACTAATCAAGTACAGAACTGTTTCCTACTAAACTTGAATTTAGTGTCAAAGTCCTTCTCAACACAGAACTCTAGGAATTCACTATCAGTGGATGTTGGAGTTTGCACTCAAGATGAATCTTATCTGCAATCTCTGTGAGAACCTTACTGTTCACACACAAGTGCGTATGCATTTTTCTTACACGCGCATTATTTGTCCTGTATTAATTACAGATGTTCCCTTAGGTACCCATCAGGTGAACAGCTATGACCTAAGGAGGTCAAACTAGGGAATTATACAGTTAGCTCTTAGAACCTAAACTGCCCCCCTTACCCAGGAAGAATTAGTCTTGAAAAAACTCCTTTACACATACTCCAGGATCTCTGAAAAAATAAAAACTAGTGACTGGGGCCCTGGTGACACAGTGGTTAAGTGTTTGGCTGCTAACCAAAAGGTCAGCAGTTCGAATCCACCGGCCACTCCTTGGAAACCCTATGAGGCAGTTGTACTTTGTCCTATAGGGTTGCTATGACTCAGAATCGACTCGATGGCAATGGGTTTGGTTTGGTTTGGTATGGATATGTGCAGAGTCACCTGACACCAGACTCTAGAGATACTTTCACTAGTTTATAATACTCAGAGGCTGACTGAGGGGACATTATCGCATCTTTTAAGGTACAGTCTGTTTGTATCAGAAATGGCATTTTTATCCAAACAATGTACAATTCTTGCCACCAATTCAAAAAGTGTTTTTACCCCTCCTAGTTTTTATTAGTCTAAAAAAAAAAAAATTCTTTTTTTTTTATTAGTCTGAATTGAGAGTAAGAAGAGGTGAGGAACATGTTAGTGGATTTGAGGTTTGGACATTATTCTTGAAATGCCTTTATTTTCTCAAATTAGTTTTTCCCCTCGTCTTGCCTGTTTTGTGGCAAGATTAGACAGACTAGCATCCACAGCTCAGCTCTGCCTCTTGTCGGCTATGAGAATAGTAAGTAGCTTTACTATTCTGAAGTCTCACAAAGTTCTATGATTTCAAAGTTACTTTGAAGAAAATATATAAATGTGATGATGCAATAGCTTTGATGTCAAGAGACTGAGAGGTTCTAGTATCTGTTTTGTGACTTAAAGATCCCTATGAACTTCCAGATCTCCATGTTTCAAATAAGATTGTGACCATGGGGTGCACCACTCAAATTTTCCATCAAGAGAGAACTCACCATTCTGCTGTAGAGTGCAGTGACTGAGCATGGCAAGGGTACTAGGGCCTGGCCATTTCTGCCTGAAGTGTTTCTGCTTCAGTTGGCAATCTTCACTTTCCTGATCCTCATTGGATTGGCTGAGACTATCGGAGGTGCATCATGGTCTCTCCCTGCCCAAGCCATTTCCCCTCTTTTCCTTTCACAGGTCTGCAATGCAGTCTAAAGGCTTTCCTATTCCTGCTTCCTCCTCTTGTCATCTTTCACTGGCCTTATCCCCTAATCCTGCCCCACAAACCCCTTGTACTCCTAACTCCATCGCACAGTCTGATTCCTGATGGGCCTAAACAACATATGCTATAATCAATCATGCTTATGTAAGAAGGCCCCAGTAAAGGCTCTAGACACAGAAGCTCCGTGGGCTTCCTGGTTGATGACAGACACTGATGCACTTGGGAGGGTAGCACACTTTTGGGACATGGACACTTCTTGTTGGAAATCCAGAACCTGCCCTATATGTCTCTCCATTTGTATCCTTTTTGTTGTAATAAAACTCTAATGGTAAGTATATCGCTTTCTGTGAGTTCTGTGAGTCACTCTAGTGAATTAGCAAACCCAAGGGGGTAGTGGTCACAAGTGAGTGGGGCCAGGAATCCTTGAGCTTAGTACTGGTATCCTGAGGTGATAGAGGGAACCCCTAAATTTGTAGCCAGCATGTCAGAAGCATGGGAGGCCTTGGGGACTCCTGAGCTTAGGGTTGGCATCCTGAAGGGCTAATGGGAAGACCCTGAATTTGTAGCCAGCAGGTCAGAAGTGAGGGCGTTGTGGGGGCCCTCAATCTTGCAGCTGGCATCTGAGGTCTTGGGCAGACTTGGCACTGGAGGACTGTAGCCTTTAGCTTGTAAGTTCTGACCTAGTTCTGGGTAGTTAAGATCAGAGGAAGATGTGCTGCAGAGACAGTTGGTGTAAGGGCAAAAGTGACAGAGAAGTGGGATTTTGATATTTCCAGGTATTTGGTGTCAGAGACTCATAATCGGAACCAACTTGACGGCAGTAGGGTAGGTGTCAGAGAAAGGATTTGACTTTTCCACATACCCATCATATCCATCAGTGTGATGATATTCTCATTAATTCATTTAATTCTGGAAACATTTATTGAGTTTAATTTGACACAGTATTGCATGCTCAAAGCTTAGATAAAAGACAGTAAATACCTGAGTAACATTTTAAGTCAAGTTGTTGCATTTTAGTGGCTAAAAGACAAATTTGAAAGATCAATTTTTCTTTGATTTTCTAGTTCCCGAAGAGCATTCATAGTGGCTAGTCTACCATAACAGATACTTCCTCCAGTGGGGATAACATGCTTCCCTTGGGAAAACCTCTCTGGGCAGCTGTAGCTGCACTGCAGGCTGCTGACTTCAGCTAGATTATATTCGACAGATTGAAAGCTCACATGTGAGAAAAACTTTTGTTTTTCTTAGTAGGAGAAATGGAAGGATTTTAGTTGACTGTGCTGGTTTTTTGGCTTATACATGTTTTAATGGAACATTTTCGTACTACTTATGTAATGTTGGAAACCCTGGTGGCGTAGTGGTTAAGTGCTACAGCTGCTAACCAAAGGGTCAGCAGTTCGAATCCACCAGGCGCTCCTTGGAAACTCTATGGGGCAGTTCTACTCTGGCCTATAAGGTCGCTATGAGTCGAAATCAACTCGATGGCGCTGGGTTTGATTTTTGGTTTAAGTAATGTTACCTGGACATATTCTGCTATGTATTAAAGCATTACAGGATTTTTACTTTATTCTTAATTTTTAATGCTAATTCATTAAATAGCTTTACTAAAATGTTTACTTCTTTTAACAAGTTGAAACACCCTTGGGATTTTGCACATTTCTCATGGTTGAAAAAAACCTGCTTTGGTCCACTTCTCCATACTTCCTCATTTGCCCTTGCCATGACAAAATCTAATAAGCAAGGTTAAAATGGGTGATGACAGGGAACACTCACTTTAAACATACCGGCACAATTGTTTCTGAAGTCAGCACCCAGTTTGCTTTTTGAGAGCTAGGCTGGATTCTATTTCAGTAGAAAAGAGATGAAAAAAATGATGTATGTCAAAAGAGGAATCACCTGAAGATCAGTCATCACAAAGACTCTGACTATTCCCTATATTAAAATGCTCTTTTTAAGTCATAGGGTGGTTGCATCAGGGAAACAGAAAATGCAGGGATCAAATGGAACTGCCACTGGTGACCTCAGCTGCCTGCAGGAGCCACATGGTATGGCAGTTGTTGTTCGTTGCCACCTAGTTGATTCTCATGACAACCCCATGTGTTACAGAGTAGAACTGCTCCATAGAGTTTGTAATCTTAAAAAAAGTAGATCTCCAGGCTTTTTCTTCCGTGGTACTGCTGAGTGGGTTCCAACCACCAACCTTTAGGTTAGCAGTTGGGTGCAAACTTTTGAGCCTCCTAGGCCCTGGTTTCTTAGTCCCTGCCTATTTTCCCAACTTTTATGAATTGCTATCACTTGCAGCTAGAGAAAGTCTTCCCCACTTACATGTCAATTTTTCTCCAGGCTAGGAGACCTTGGTTCAACTCCCTTCCCAGGAAGGCTAGGTCATTTCAACGAGGACACCTTTTTCTGAATTCCCTCCTGGCTCTAAGCTTGGACATTGGTCCGTCTTGTATGCTCCCTGAGCTGTAGAGTCATGCTCCGCCTTTACTAACATATTCCCCAGCACCAGAAAGCACTCAGGCCACATTTGATCCCTGCTCTCCAGTACCAGAAACACTCCATTGTTTTACTTATATCCTAATCTTCTTGGAGATAAATTTTTCTTTAAATCACAAAGATTTGTTCTGCCTGCCTATTAGACAATGAAGCTTAATTGCATTCACGGGCTTCTAGACCTCTCAACACAAAAGTCTGTTTAAAGGTAGACTCCTGTTGCCACCCATGTGAAAACCTCTCCTTCAAAGCCCTGAAACTCAAAAGCTGATTAGTCCTTCATAAAGGCAAGGAGATCCCAAACCTTAGGGAGATGAAACCTGTCTGTAGGTCACCCATCACATGTAATTTGCAGTAAATCGACCTGCCACGTTTGCTAGAGGATTGTTTTTTCCTGTACATGCTGAAGCAAAAACACTCCTCTAGGAAAATCACTGGGGATCGAGGGGCTGTGTCTATCCTCAAGGAGGCAAAGTGCCATTAAATGTGGATGGATTCTTGCTCTATACTCATCTCATCAAGAAGACACAAAAGTCTAGAGATCCCTATGTATCACTGTGAGAGGTAGTACAGTGACGCTTTGAGGTAGAGGCGGGGTTAGACATTCTGGGCCACTTACCTGACTGGTCATTCTAGATTGGAAGAATGGTAAGAAACCACGAGAATTAATAATATATTTCTTTTTTAAGTCACTAAGGCTTGGGATAGGGGCCCTTAGCAGCACAGTAATTAAGCACTCAGCTGCTAACCAAAATGTCGGAGATTCAAACCCACCAGCCACTCCATGGGAGAAAGATGTGGCAGTTGGCTTCCATAAAGATTTACAGCTTTGGAAACCCTGTGAGGCAGTTCTACTCTGTCCTATAGGATTGCTATGAGTTGGAATCAACTCGACGGCAATGGGTTTGGTTTTTTTGATTTAAGGCTTGGCATGGTTATTATGCAGCCAAAGATAACTGGAATAGTGCCTAAGGTAAAATATAATCCTAGCTATTGAGCTGAGACTCAGTCTAGAGGTGAAGCCTCCATAGGTCTAGGTGTGGGGGAAGAGGGCAGACAGAAAAACTACATGGCACATTAATTACTCTTTAAGCTCAGGATAGAAGATGAGTAAGATGACTGGAGTAACGTGAGATTTTGTACCTGTTATTTAGCCCAGATATATAAGTAGCCTGAAAGTATAGTCTTAATAGCTATACTGGGTGGGATATAAGTAGCTGTGCTCCTTTTCTATGCTGTGCAACAAGTTACTACAAATTAAGTGGACTGAAACAACACACATTTATTATCTTAGAGTTTCTGTGGGTCAGGAGTCTGGGCACAGCTTAGTTCCTCTCTGCAGGATCTCACAAGGCTGCAATCAAGGTGTCAGCTGGCCTGTGTTCTCATATGAAGCTCTAGGTCCTCTTCAAAGCTCACATGGTTGATGAAAGAATTTAGTTTCCTATGGCTGGAGAACTGTGGCCCTCAGCTCCTAGAGGCCGCCTGCAGTTCTCTGCCACATGGCACTCTCCATAGGCAATTCATATCAAAGAAGCTTGCTTCTTCAAGGCCAGCAGGAGCATCTCTGTAGCGCATACTAGCAAGACGGCTCACACACACACACACATACACACACACACACACACACACATACATATATATGAGCCCTGTTGGTGAACTGGTTAATAGAGAGCTTGGCTGCTAACCAAAAGGTCTGCAGTTCGAATCCACCAGCTGCTCATTGAAAACCCTATGGGACAGGTCTACTCTGTCCTATAGTGTCACTAGGAGTTGGAATATATTTGACCGCAACGAGTGTATATGTGTGTGTGTGTGTGTAACATGATCATGGGAGTGATATCCCATCATCTTTGTTAGAAGTAGAAGCAAGTCACAGGTTCTACTCACACTCAAGAAGAGGGGATTATACATGGTGTGAACATGGGGTCACTCTAGAGTCTGTCCCCTGCAGTTTCTATTCCTTAATATATTCAGTATTTGATATCCACCCATTCATTCAAACATTTTCTAAACATACTCCCTCCTCAGAACCTTGGCATTTACTTTTCTCTCTACCTGGAACACTTTTCTCCAGAAATTTTCATTGCTCATCCCCTAACTTCTTTCAGGTTTCTGCTTACGTGTCACTTCATCAATGAGGACTTCCCTAGGCCAGCTTATCTAAAATAGCCAATCCTGGAATCTAGCATTCATCAGTCCCCATATCCTGCTTTATTTTTCTCACTGGCACATTTGATGCATACCTTTACTGTTTGTTTATTGGCTGTCTCTCCCACCACAGTGTAAGCTCCGTAAGAGCAGGGTCTTTGTTTTATTCACTGTTGAAATCCAAACTCCTAAAACAGTGTCTACACATAGCTGGAACTAAATAAATACTTGCTGAATAAATGAATGAATGAATGAACCTTAATTGAGCATCTACCGTGTACAAAAGATGGTCCCAAGTGCTTTGGGGACACCAAAAGTGTATCCCGGAATATTTTCAGCTGTGCAAGGAGCTTGCTAGGAGAATACAGAAATGTGAGCCTGAGAATGAAAATGTAAGAGTAAAAAGGATATTTTAAAATCAATCTAAATCTGTAGCAACTTAAAGGAGGCATCAGAAATTTCTACAAGACCCAGAGAAAGCACAAATTGAAATGGATACAGCTGGAGTTAGTGACTAAGCCAAGACAAGCATTCAGAAAATTAAAACTATCTCAAAACAAAGATGGGAAACAAGTCATTTCAAGAGCTATGGTTTAGGGCTTATCTATCCCAGAAGCTGAGGGATGTAAACAAACAAACAAAAAACCCATTGCCATCGAGTCAATTCCAATTTACAGCGACCCTGTAAGACAGAGCAGAACTGCCCCATAGCGTTTCCAAGGAGCAGGTGGTGGATTTGAACTGTCAACATTTTGGTTAGCAGCTGAGCTCTTAACCACTGCACCACCAGGGCTCTGAGGGATGTAAGGAGAGCACGAATATGGGCAGTATTAAGAAGTGTTTTACCTGGTGTGGTATGCTAGTTTTAATTGTTCCAACAGATAAGTTACCTTCTTGGAGACGATACCTGAAGGATCCTGGCTCATCTTGTGATGTTTCCAAGAGCTGCGTGTAAGGTTGCAGGTATGAATATTATTGCAGTCAGAGGACACTGAAAAGGCTGGTTTCCAGATGCTGAGCCCTGCTGAAAAGAACATATAAAGGTGCAACTTACTAGCAAATATTGGAGCCAAAGCAACGTTAGGTAAGAGAAAGGGCGCTTCTGGGAAACAGGAGAGTATGCAGAGGACTAAAACATTTTAGCCTTTAAAGCTGGTCTTGGCAATGATAAAGGAGTCCTGGTGGTGCAGCAGTTAAGGGCTCCTCTGCTAACTGAATGGTCAGCAGTTCAAGCCCACCAGCTGCTCCCTGGGAGAAAAATGTGGCAATCTGCTTCCGTAAAGATTACAGCCAAGAAAACCCTACGGGGCAGTTCTGCTCTGTCATATAGGGTCGCCGTGAGTTGGAATCGACTCGATGGTAACAGGTTTTTGGCAAGGACAAGTGAAAATGCAAGTGATGTTATAGTTAAATCATAAATAGAAGTCAAAACCAATTGCAATATTAGAATGAGTGGGTTGTTCCTTTCTGCTTCCAGAATTATTTGTCGATCCTGTGTTCATGCCCAAATTGTCAGAACACCCATGGAGAAAATATCCAGATCAGTGAGGATAGAACTAGGGGGGACTACAGCATTTTCCTACTTATCTAAAGAAGAGCATGAAGCCCATTTCAAAGAGCAAATTCAATCTGGATTTTGGTTTTCGGCTGCCTGCCAGCTTCCATCACCCCTTGCCATTGGTGAGAAAGAGCTAAGGACAACTGATTCAAAGAACAGTACATGAACTCTGAGCTGGTGATGGTGGGGAGTTGAAATTCATTCCAAACATTGCCAAACCACAGTGGGTGCCACCCGTGAGCTATCCTATGCCAACCAGACACAGCTTCTAACTGGCAGAGAAATGCAGTGACTGGAAGCAGCTGACGCCAAGTGGGCGCACCCAGCTACATGACTCCTGGGTGCCAAAGCCTTCTGCATTACAATTATCTTGAATCATCATAGATTGGGAGTAATTGGTATCTCTGTAAAATGTAATATGTTTGCAATTTGTAAATTCCAAATATTAAAGTAATGGTGCCAGTAAAATTAACTTTGGGAATCTTGTACTCTTTTTATTTTAATTTTTATTGTGCTTTAAGTGAAAGTTTACAAATCAACTTAATCTTTCATACAAAAATTTATAGACACCTTGCTATATACTCCTAATTGCTCTCCCCCTAATGAGACAGCACACTCCTCCCCTCCACTCTACTTTCAAGTTCATTCCACCAGCTTCTGATCCCCTCTGCTCTCTCATTTCCCCTCCAGGCAGGAGATGTGAACATAGTCTCATGTCTCTACTTGATCAAGAAGCTCACTCTTCACCAGTATCATTTTCTGTCCCATAGTCCAATCCAATCCCTGTCTGAACAGTTGGCTTTGGGAATGGTTCCTGTCTTGGGCTAACAGAAGGTCTGGGGACTGTGATCTCCAGGGTCATTCCAGTCTCAGTCAGACCACTAAGTCTGCTCTTTTTACTAGAATTTCGGGTCTGCATCCCACTGCTCTCCTGCTCCCTCAGGGGTTCTCTGTTGTGTTCCCTGTCAGGACAGTCATTGGTTGTAACTGGGCACCATCTAGTTCTTCTGGTCTCAGGCTAAAGTAGCCTCTGCTTTACGTGGCCTTTTCTGCCTCTTGGGCTCATAATTACCTTGAGTCTTTGGTGTTCTTCATTCTCCTTTGCTCCAGGTGAGTTGAGACCCATTGATGCATCTTAGATGGCCGCTTGCTAGCGTTTAAGACCCCAGACGCCACTCTCCAAAGTGAGATGCAGAATGTTTTCTTAATAGATTTTATTATGCCAATTGACTTAGATGTCCCCTGAAACCATGGTCCCCAAACCCCCGCCTCTGCTACGCTGGCCTTTGAAGCATTCAGTTTATTCAGGAAACTTCTTTGCTTTTGGTTTAGTCCAGCTGTGCTGACCTCTCCTGTATTGTGTGTTGTCTTTCCCTTCACCTAAAACAATTCTTACCTACAATCTAATTAGTGAAAACTTCTCTCCCTCCCTCCCCCCTCTCGTAACCATCAAAGAATATTTTCTTTGTTTAAACTATTTCTCCAATTATTATAATAGTGGTCTTATACAATATCTGTCATTTTGCAACTAAATTTCACTCAGCATAATGCCTTCAAGATTCCTCCATGTTATGAAATGTTTCACAGATTCATCATGGTTCTTCATCGATGCGTAGTATTCCATTGTGTGAATATACCATAATTTGTTTATCCATTCATCTGTTGATGGGCACCTTGGTTGTTTCCACATTTTTGCTATTGTGAACAGTGCTGCAACGAACATGGATGTGCACGTATCTGTTCATGTAAAGGCTCTTATTACTCTAGGATATATTCCAAGAAGTGGGATTGCTAGATCATAGGGTAGTTCTATTTCTAGCTTTTTAAGGAAGTGACAAATCGATTTCCAAAGTGGTTGTACTATTTTACATTCCCACCAGCAGTGTTTAAGTGTTCCAGTCTCTCCACAACCTCTCCAACATTTATTCTTTTGTATTTTTTGGATTAATGCCAGCCTTGTTGGATTCAGATAGAATGTCACTGTAGTTTTGATTTGCATTTCTCTAATGGCTAATGATCGTGAGCATTTCCTCATGCATCTGTTAGCTACCTGAATGTCTTCTTTAGTGAAGTGCCTGTTCATATCCTTTGCCCATTTTTTAATTGGGTTATTTGTCTGTCTGTAGTTGAGTTTTTGCAGTATCGTGTAGATTTTAGAGATCAGGTGCTGATCAGAAATGTCATAGCTAAAAACTTTTTTTTTTAATTAACTTTTATTAAGCTTCAAGTGAACATTTACAAATCCAGTCTGTCACATATAAGTTTACATACATCTTACTCCCTTCTCCCACTTGCTCTCCCCCTATTGAGTCAGCCCTTCCAGTCTCTCATTTCGTGACGATTTTGCCAGCTTCCCTCTCTCTCTATCTTCCCATCCCCCCTCCAGTCAAGAGTTGCCAACGCACTCTCAAGTGTCCACCTGATTTAATTAGCTCACTCTTCATCAGCATCTCTCTCCCACCCGCTGACCAGTCCCTTTCATGTCTGATGAGTTGTCTTCGGGGATGGTTCCTGTCCTGTGCCAACAGAAGGTCTGGGGAGCATTGCCGCCGGGATTCCTCTAGTCTCAGTCAGACCATTAAATATGGTCTTTTTATGAGAATTTGGGGTCTGCATCCCACTGATCTCCTGCTCCCTCAGGAGTTTTCTGTTGTGCTCCCTGACAGGGCAGTCATCGATTGTGGCCGGGCACCAACTAGTTCTTCTGGTCTCAGGATGATGTAGGTCTCTGGTTCATGTGGCCCTTTCTGTCTCTTGGGTTCTTAGTTGTCGTGTGACCTTGGTGTTCTTCATTTTCCTTTGCTCCAGGTGGGTTGAGACCAATTGATGTATCTTAGATGGCCGCTTGTTAGCATTTAGGACCCCAGATGCCACATTTCAAAGTGGGATGCAGAATGTTTTCATAATAGAATTATTTTGCCAATTGATTTAGAAGTCCCCTCAAACCATGTTCCCCAGACCCCCGCCCCTGCTCCGCTGACCTTTGAAGCATTCATTTTATCCTGGAAACCTCTTTGCTTTTAGTCCAGTCCAATTGGGCTGACCTTCCATGTATTGAGTGTTGTCTTTCCCTTCATCCAAAGCAGTTCTTATCCACTGATTGATCAATAAAAAACCCTCTCCCTCCCTCCCCCCCTCGTAACCACAAAAGTATGTGTTCTTCTCCATTTTTTCTATTTCTCAAGATCTTATAATAGTGGTCTTATACAATATTTGTCCTTTTGCCTCTGACTCATTTCGCTCAGCATAATGCCTTCCAGATTCCTCCATGTTATGAAATGTTTCAGAGATTCATCACTGTTTTTTATCGATGTGTAGTATTCCATTGTGTGAATACACCACAATTTATTTACCCATTCATCCGTTGACGGACACCTGGGTTGCTTCCAGCTTTTTTCTATTGTAAACAGAGCTGCAATAAACATGGGTGTGCATATATCTGTTTGTGTGAAGGCTCTTGTATCTCTAGGGTATATTCCGAGGAGTGGGATTTCTGGGTTGTATGGTAGTTCTATTTCTAACTGTTTAAGATAACGCCAGATGGATTTCCAAAGTGGTTGTACCATTTTACATTCCCACCAGCAGTGTATGAGAGTTCCAATCTCTCCGCAGCCTCTCCAACATTTATTATTTTATGTTTTTTGGATTAATGCCAGCCTTGTTGGAGTGAGATGGAATCTCATCGTAGTTTTAATCTGCATTTCTCTAATGGCTAATGATCGGGGGCATTTTCTCATGTATCTGTTGGCTGCCTGAATATCTTCTTTAGTGAAATGTGTGTTCATATCCTTTGCCCACTTCTTGATTGGGTTCTTTGTCTTTTTGTGGTTGAGTTTTGACAGAATCATGTAGATTTTAGAGATCAGGCGCTGGTCTGAGATGTCATAGCTGAAAATTCTTTCCCAGTCTGTAGGTGGTCTTTTTACTCTTTTGGTGAAGTCTTTAGATAAGCATAGGTGTTTGATTTTTAGGAACTCCCAGTTATCTGGTTTCTCTTCATCATTTTTGGTAATGTTTTGTATTCTGTTTATGCCCTGTATTAGGGCTCCTAGGGTTGTCCCTATTTTTTCTTCCATGATCTTTATCGTTTTAGTCTTTATGTTTAGTTCTTTCATCCACTTGGAGTTAGTTTTTGTGCATGGTGTGAGGTATGGGTCCTGTTTCATTTTTTTGCAAATGGATATCCAGTTATGCCAGCACCATTTGTTAAAAAGACTATCTTTTCCCCAATTAACTGACACTGGGCCTTTGTCAAATATCAGCTGCTCATACGTGGATGGATTTATATCTGGATTCTCAATTCTGTTCCATTGTTCTATGTGCCTGTTGTTGTACCAGTACCAGGCTGTTTTGACTACTGTGGCTGTATAATAACTTCTGAAATCAGGTAGAGTGAGGCCTCCCACTTTCTTCTTCTTTTTCAGTAATGCTTTGCTTATCCGGGGGTTCTTTCCCTTCCATATGAAATTGGTGATTTGTTTCTCTATCCCCTTAAAATATGACATTGGAATTTGGATCGGAAGTGCTTTTGGAAGAATAGACATTTTTACTATGTTAAGTCTTCCTATCCATGAGCAGGGTATGTTTTTCCACTTAAGTATGTCCTTTTGAATTTCTTGTAGTAGAGCTTTGTAGTTTTCTTTGTATAGGTCTTTTACATCCTTGGTAAGATTTATTCCTAAGTATTTTATCTTCTTGGGGGCTACTGTGAATGGTATTGATTTGGTTATTTCCTCTTCGGTGTTCTTTTTGTTGATGTAGAGGAAACCAAGTGATTTTTGTATGTTTATTTTATAACCTGAGACTCTGCCAAACTCTTCTATTAGTTTCAGTAGTTTTCTGGAGGATTCCTTAGGGTTTTCTGTGTATACGATCATGTCATCTGCAAATAATGATAGCTTTACTTCCTCCTTGCCAATCCAGATACCCTTTATTTCTTTGTCTAGCCTAATTGCCCTGGCTAGGACTTCAAGTACGATGTTGAATAAGAGTGGTGATAAAGGGCATCCTTGTCTGGTTCCCGTTCTCAAGGGAAATGCTTTCAGGTTCTCTCCATTTAGAGTGATGTTGACTGTTGGCTTTGCATAGATGCCCTTTATTATGTTGAGGAATTTTCCTTCAATTCCTATTTTGGTGAGAGTTTTTATCATAAATGGGTGTTGGACTTTGTCAAATGCCTTTTCTGCATCAATTGATAAGATCATGTGGTTTTTATCTTTTGTTTTATTTATGTGATGGATTACATTAATGGTTTTTCTGATATTAAACCAGCCTTGCATACCTGGTATAAATCCCACTTGGTCAGGGTGAATTATTTTTTTGATGTGTTGTTGGATTCTATTGGCTAGAATTTTGTTGAGGATTTTTGCATCTATGTTCATGAGGGATATAGCTCTGTAATTTTCTTTTTTTGTAATGTCTTTACCTGGTTTTGGTATCAGGGAGATGGTAGCTTCATAGAATGAGTTGGGTAGTATTCCGTCTTTTTCTATGCTTTGAAATACCTTTAGTAGTAGTGGTGTTAAGTCTGCTCTGAAGGTTTGGTAGAACTCTGCAGTGAAGCCGTCCGGGCCAGGACTTTTTTTGTTGGAAGTTTTTTGATTACCGTTTCAATTTCTTTTTTTGTTATGGGTCTATTTAGTTGTTCTACTTCTGAATGTGTTAGTTTAGGTAGGTAGTGTTTTTCCAAGAATTCATCCATTTCTTCTAGGTTTTCAAATTTGTTAGAGTACAATTTTTCATAGTAATCTGAAATGATTCTTTTAATTTCATTTGGTTCTGTTGTGATGTGGTCCTTCTCGTTTCTTATTCGGGTTACTTGTTTCCTTTCCTGTATTTCTTTAGTCAGTCTAGCCAATGGTTTATCAATTTTGTTAATTTTTTCAAAGAACCAGCTTTTGGCTTTGTTAATTCTTTCAATTGTTTTTCTGTTCTCTAATTCATTTAGTTCAGCTCTCATTTTTATTATTTGTTTTCTTCTGGTGCCTGATGGGTTCTTTTGTTGCTCACTTTCTATTTGTTCAATTTGTCAGGACAGTTCTCTGATTTTGGCTCTTTCTTCTTTTTGTATGTGTGCATTTATCGATATAAATTGGCCTCTAAGCACTACTTTTGCTGTGTCCCAGAGGTTTTGATAGGAAGTATTTTCGTTCTCGTTGCATTCTATGAATTTCCTTATTCCCTCCTTGATGTCTTCTATAACCCAGTCTTTTTTCATGAGGGTATTGTTCAGTTTCCAAGTATTTGATTTCTTTTCCCTAGTTTTTCTGTTATTGATTTCAAGTTTCATTGCCTTGTGGTCTGAGAAGATGCTTTGTAATATTTCGATGTTTTGGACTCTGCAAAGGTTTGTTTTATGACCTAATATGTGGTCTATTCTAGGGAATGTTCCATGTGCACTAGAAAAAAAAGTATATTTTGCAGCAGTTGGGTGGAGAGTTCTGTATAAGTCAATGAGGTCAAGTTGGTTGATTGTTGTAAGTAGATCTTCCGTGTCTCTATTGAGCTTCTTACTGGATGTCCTGTCCTTCTCCGAAAGTGGTGTGTTGAAGTTTCCTACTATAAATGTGGAGGTGTCCATCTCACTTTTCAGTTCTGTTAAAATTTGATTTATGTATCTTGCAGCCCTGTCATTGGGTGCATAAATATTTAATATGGTTATGTCTTCCTGATCAATTGTACCTTTTATCATTATATAGTGTCCTTCTTTATCCTTTGTGGTGGATTTAAGTCTAAAGTCTATTTTGTCAGAAATTAATATTGCTACTCCTCTTCTTTTTTGCTTATTGTTTGCTTGATATATTTTTTCCATCCTTTGAGTTTTAGTTTGTTTGTGTCTCTAAGTCTAAGGTGTGTCTCTTGTTGGCAGCATATAGATGGATCGTGTTTCTTTATCCAGTCCGAGACTCTCTGTCTCTTTATTGGTGCATTTAGTCCATTTACATTCAGCGTAAATATAGATAAATAAGTTTTTAGTGCTGTCATTTTGATGCCTTTTCATGTGTGTTGTTGGCCATTTCATTTTTCCACATACTTTTTTGTGCTGAGACTTTTTCTTAGTAAATTGTGAGATCCTCATTTTCATAATGTTTAACTTTATGTTAGTTGAGTCGTTACGTTTTTCTTGGCTTTTATCTTGAGTTATGGAGTTGATATTCCTTTTTGT
The DNA here is from genome assembly GCF_024166365.1 of Elephas maximus indicus. Taxonomy (NCBI): domain Eukaryota; kingdom Metazoa; phylum Chordata; class Mammalia; order Proboscidea; family Elephantidae; genus Elephas; species Elephas maximus. The sequence goes on along the minus strand of NC_064846.1, from coordinate 148,109,017 downwards.
GGTTACCTTATTATTTACCCCTATTTTTCTAAGTAAAAACCTAACTTGTATTGTTCTATATCGCCTTGTATCACTCTCCATCTAGCAGTTCAATATCTCCTGTATTTAGTCCCTCTTTTTGATTATTGTGATCTTTTACCTATTGATTTCCATGATTCCCTGTTATGTGTATTATTTTATTTATTTATTTATTTTTTAGAATTAACCTTAATTTGTTTGTTTTTGTGCTTTCCCTATTTGAGTTGATATCAGGACGTTCTGTTTTGTGACCTTGTATTGTGCTGGTACCTGATATTATTGGTTATCTGACCAAACAATCTCCTTTAGCATTTCTTGTAGCTTTGGTTTGGTTTTTGCAAATTCTCTAAACTTGTGTTTATCTGTAAATATCTTAATTTCGCCTTCATATTTCAGAGAGAGTTTTGCTGGATATATGATCCTTGGTTGGCAGTTTTTCTCCTTCAGTGCTCTGTATACGTCGTCCCATTCCCTTCTTGCCTGCATGGTTTCTGCTGAGTAGTCTGAACTTATTCTTATTGATTCTCCCTTGAAGGAAACCTTTCTTTTCTCCCTGGCTGCTTTTAAAATTTTCTCTTTATCTTTGGTTTTGGCAAGTTTGATGATAATATGTCTTGGTGTTTTTCTTTTTGGATCAATCTTAAATGGGGTTCGATGAGCATCCTGGATAGATATCCTTTTGTCTTTCATGATGTCAGGGAAGTTTTGTGTCAGGAGTTCTTCAACTATTTTCTCTGTGTTTTCTGTCCCGCCTCCCTGTTCTGGGACTCCAATCACACGCAAGTTATCCTTCTTGATAGAGTCCCACATGATTCTTAGGGTTTCTTCATTTTTTTTAATTCTTTTATCTGATTTTTTTCAATTCTTTTATCTGATTTTTTTCAGCTATGTTGGTATTGATTCCTGGTCCTCCAGATGTCCCAGTCTACATTCTAATTGCTCGAGTCTGCTCCTCTGACTTCCTAGTGCGTTGTCTAATTCTGTTATTTTATTGTTAATCTTTTGGATTTCTACATGCTGTCTCTCTATGGATTCTTGCAACTTATTAATTTTTCCACTATGTTCTTGAATAATCTTTTTGAGTTCTTCAACTGTTTTATCAGTGTGTTCCTTGGCTTTTTCTGTAGTTTGCCTAATTTCATTTGTGATGTCTTTAAGCATTCTGTAAATTAGTTTTTTGTATTCTGTATCTGATAATTCCAGGATTGTATCTTCATTTGGGAAAGATTTTGATTCTTTTGTTTGGGGGGTTGTAGAAGCTGTCATGGTCTGCTTCTTTATGTGGTTTGATATGGACTGCTGTCTCCGAGCCATCACTGGGAAACTAGTTTTTCCAGAAAATCCGCTGACTGGTACGCTGGCTCCTGGCTCTGAAATCAATCGCTGTCTCCCCATATTTGTTCGTTCTCCGTCTCTAAATCTGTGTTTGTTGTTCAGAGTTCGTAGATTGTTATGTATGTGATCGATTCACTTGTTTTTCCAAGTCTTTGTTGCAAGAGGGATCCGCGGTAGTGTCCACCTAGTCCACCATCTTGGCCCCGCCTCTGCTAAAAACTTTTTCCCAGTCTATGGGTAATCTCTTTACTCTTTTGGTGAAGTCTTTGGATGAGCACAGGTGTTTATTTTTAGGAGTACCCAGTTATCTAGTTTCTCTTCTGCATTGTTAGTAATGTTTTCTTTACTGTTTATGCCATGTACTAGGGCTCCTAGCGTTGTCTCTATTTTTTCTTCCATGATCTTTTATCATTTTACATTTTATGTTTAGGTCTTTGATCCATTTTGAGTTAATTTTTGTACATGGTGTGATGTATGGGTCTTGTTTCATTTTTTTGCAGATGGATTTCCAGTTATGCCAGCACCATTTGTTAAAGAGACTCTCTTTTCCCCATTTAACTGACTTTGGGCCATTGTTACAAATCAGCTGCTCATATGTGGATCAATTTATGTCTGGATTCCCAATTCTGTTTCATTGGTCTATGTACCTGTTGTTGTACCAGTACCACGCTGTTTTGACTACTGTGGAAGTATAATAGCTTCTAAAATCAGGTAGAGTGAGGCCTCCCACTTTATTCTTCATCAGTAATGCTTTACTTATCTGGGGCCTCTTTCCCTTCTGTATGAAGTTGGTGATTTGTTTCTCCATCTCATTAAAAAATGTGGTTGGAATTTGAATCAGAATTGCATTGTATCTATACATCTCTTTTGGTAGAATAGACATTTTTACAACGTTAAGTCTTCCTATCCATGAGCAAGGTATGTTTTTCCACTTACGTAGGTCTCTTTTGGTTTCTTGCAGTAGTGTCTTGTAGTTTTCTTTGTATAGGTCTTTTACATCTTTGGTAAGATTTATTCCTAAGTATTTCATCTTCTTGGGGGCTAATGTAAATGGTATTGATTTGGTGATTTCCCCCTCGATGTTCTTTTTGTTGGTGTAGAGGAATCCAACTGATTTTTGTGTGTTTATCTTGTATCCTGATACTCTGCTGAACTCTTCTATTAGTTTCAGTAGTTTTCTTGAGGATTCTTCAGGGTTTTCTGTGTATAAGATCATGTCATCTGCAAATAGAGATACATTTACTTCTTCCTTGCCAATCTGGATTCCCTTTCTTTCTTTATCTCGCCTAATTGCTCTGGCTAGGACCTCCAGCACAATGTTTAATAAGAGTGGTGACTAAGGGCATCCTTGTCTGGTTCCCGATCTCAAGAGGAATGATTTCAGACTCTCTCCATTTAGGATGATGTTGGCTATTGGCTTTGTATAAATGCCCTTCATTACATTGAGGAATTTTCCTTTTATTCCTATTTTGCTGAGAGTTTTTATCATGAATGGCTGTTGAACTTTGTCAAATGCCTTTTATGCATCAATTGATAAAACTATGCAGTTCTTGTCTTTTGATTTATTTATATGATGGATTACATTAATTGTTTTTCTAATGTTGAACCATCCCTGCATAAAAAAAAAAGCATACCTGGTATGAATCCCACTTGGTCATGGTGAATTGTTTTTTTGATATGTTGTTGAATTTTATTGGCTAGAATTTTGTTGAGGATTTTTGCATCTATGTTCATGAGAGATAGGTCTATAATTTTCTTTTTTTGTGGTATCTTTACCTGGTTTTGGTATCAGGGATATGGTGGCTTCATAGAATGAGTTTGGTAGTATTCCATCCTTTTCTATGCTCTGAAATACCTTTAGTAGTAGTGGTGTTAACTCTTCTCTGAAAGTTTGGTAGAACTCTGTAGTGAAGCCATCCAGACCAGGGCTTTTTTTTTTTTTTGATGGAAGTTTTTTGATTACCTTTTCAATCTCTTCTTTTCTTATGGGTCTATTTAGTTGTTCTACCTTTATTTGTGTTAGTTTAGGTAGGTACTGTGTTTCTAGGAATTCATCCATTTCTTCTAGGTTTTCAAATTTGTTAGAGTACAGTTTTTTATAGTAATCTGATATGATTCTGTTAATTTTAGTTGGGTCTGTTGTAATATTGCCCATCTCATTTCTTATTCAGGTGATTTGCTTCCTCTCCTGTTTTTCTTTTGTCAGTTTGGCTTAGGTTTATCAATTTTTTCAAAGAACCAACTTTTGGTCTTGTTAACTCTTTCAATTGTTCTTTTATTTCATTTAATTCTGCTCTAATTTTTATTATTTGCTTTCTTCTGGTGCCTGAGGGTTTCGTTTGTTGCTGTCTTTCTATTTGCTCAAGTTATAGGGATAATTCTTTGATTTTGGCCCTTTCTTCTTTTTGTATGTGTTCATTGATTGATATAAATTGACCTCTGAGCACTGCTTTCGCTTTGTCCCAGAGGTTCTGATAGGAAGTGTTTTCATTCTCATTGGATTCTATGAATTTCTTCATTTCATCCTTAATGTCTTCTATAATCCAGTTGTTCTTGAGCAGGGTATTGTTCAGTTTCCAAGTGTTTGATTTCTTTTCCCTGCTTTTTCTGTTATTGATTTCTACTTTTATGGCCTTATGGTCAGAGAAGATGCTTTGCAATATTTCAGTGTTTTGGATTCTGCTAAGGCTTGCTTTATGACCTAATATGTGGTCTATTCTAGAGAATGCTCCTTGTGCAGTAGAAAAGAAAGTATACTTGGCTGCTGTTGGCTAGAGTGTTTTGTATATGTCTATGAGGAACCTTGTACTTTCTGAATTAGAAAAAAATGGATCATTTAAGGTGTATTTGTCACAAAGACACTAGATCAGTGGTTCCTTAGCATATATGTGCATCAAATTTGCCAAAGAAACAGTTAAAGTTACAGATTTCTCTGCTCTACCCCCTGGAAATACTGGTATGATGCAACCTTAAAGTTGTTCTCTTCTTGGCTTATCCATATACCCAACCCCAAGAGAGAGAATAACATAACATTACCCTTCCCCAGGGACAGATTATCCAATAGGCAAGGTAAGCATGGTGCTTACTTTGCTTAACAGATTATCTGTAGTGAAGAATTATACATTTTTTTCACCACATCAAAGATTCTGCTTCTAGGTATGGATGGTATCTGTCTCTCTCCCAACCCCACAGCACCTTCTTACAGAATCAAAGCCTTTTTTCAAATTTCCAATCCGTGATAGGGGTGGATGATCCAGTAAGAAAGGTAAACAGACTTACTTGTGCTTACTTACTAATCTGTAGTGAACAATTTCACATGGGTTTCTTGAAATTGTTCACTACAAATGACCTGGTAAGCAAGGTAAGCACCATGCTTACCTTGCCTATTGCATAATCCACCTCTGCCCTTCCCACCACCTTGACACAAAGCAAAGCCATTCCCTGGCCAAAATAGCAGCTATTTTGTAAGACAGACCTTAAAGAAGAAACCTCTTAAGTTTCAGTGCTGCATAAAAATGTGTACAATCATATCAAGAGTAGGAATTGCCTGTTAGGAAGACTGTTTCTAGAGATGGCCCTCTTTTTTTTTAGAAATTAATTTTTTTCTTTTTTATGGTATTTTAGATGAAGGTTTACCGAATGAACTAGTTTCTCATTAAACACTTAGTACACATATTGTTTTATGACATTGGTTAACAATCCCACTACATGTCAACAGCCTCCCTTCTTGACCTTGGGTTCCCTATTACCAGTTTTCCCATCCCCTCCTGCCTTCTAGTCCTTGCCCCTGGGCTGGTGTGCCCCTTTAATCTTATTTTGTTTTATGGACCTGTTCAATCTCTGGCTGAAGGGTGAACCTCAGGAGTGACTTCATTACTGAGCTGAAAGCAATCCCGGGAGCCATATTCTCAGGGTTTCTCCAGTCTCTGTCAGGCCAGCAAGTCTGGGGTTTTTTTTGTTTGTTTGTTTTGAGTTAGAATTTTGTTCTACATTTTTCTCCAGCTCTGTCTGGGACCTTCTATTGTGATCCCTGTCAGAGTAGTCAGTGGTGGTAGCCAGGCACCATATAGTTGTACTAGACTCAGTCTGGTGGAGGCCATGGTAGATGTGGACTAATCTTTCCCTTGTGTTTTTAGTTTTCTTGATTCTTCCTTACTCCTGAAGGGGTGAGAACATTGCAGATCCTAGACAGCAGCTCACAGGCTTTTAAGACATTATTCACCAAAATAGAATACAGAAATTTTCTTTATAAACTATGCTATGGAGATGGCCCCCTTTTTGAACCTTGATAAAGTCATGAATTATGCCCTTCTCTTCGTTATGCCTAATAAGCAATCATAATGATGTTTCAGGGTGCCAAAAGATAAGAACCAGTCAAAGGAATATTTAACTGTCAATCTGTGTGTGCCTTATATCTGCTTGGCAGTCTAGTGAAACCTATGATCACTTTCTCACTTATGCTTTAAATGCATAGCATAAAAGACAGGTGATTACAAAGGAATTATTTTGAAATTCAGTCCTATCCATGGACCCCTGGGAATCTGTGGACCTCAGGTTACAAACCTCTTAGACTTTGAGGCTTGCTAAAATATTTATATACAATACACAATTTTCTGTTCTTTGTTCAGGGGGAGGAGGATTGTGAATTTCTTTTTCAAAATGTTTGAATGATGCTAGGTCCAATTATTTTGGGGATGAACACAAAGGTGTTTGCCCACGATATATTCTAAAGTTCAGTGGACACGGTTGGGTGGGACAACTTTAAAACACAGAGATGGCTTTACTCCTATTATGGCTTCCCGTGAAGAAAAAAGTTGGACACAGATAATTCACAATCATAATTCTATTATCACGTTTGATGCCATTTCAACAGGCAGATAATAAACAAGCAATTTTTTTAAAAAGAGCAAGCAAACAAAATGTTTGTACAAAGCAAGCAAGCAGCACATGTTCTACTTCTTGCGCAATATATCATTTGTTTTCTGGAAAGCCTCAGACAGTTACCAAAGCAACCAGGACATAAGAACTCAAGTTTTGGGAGGGAAAATAATACACTGAAATAAACTCAAATTCGGGACCACTTTTTTCATTGAGGAACTTGCCAATAAGTAAGTGGCACAGAGCCAAGAAAATGAGAATTCTAGCAAAAAAATGGTTACTAAGAGTCGAAAGGCTGAGCAGAGCTTTAAATAGTGTCATAGGGATATTTTGTTTGTATTGGGTGCCATCAAGTCAATTCCAATTCATAGTGACTCCATGTGATAGAGTAGAACTTCCCCATAAGGGTTTCTAGGCTGTAATCTTTTTTTTTAATTTTTATTGTGCTTGAAGTGAAAGTTTACAAATCAAGTCAGTCTCTCACACAAAAACTTATATACACCTTGCTACATACTCCCAATTGCCCACTCCTTCCCTCCACTCTCTTTTTTTGTGTCTATTTCACCAGCTCTAACCCCCTCTACCCTCTCATCTCCCCTCCAGGGAGGAAATGCCAACACAGTCTCAAGTGTCCACCTGATCCAAGAAGCTCACTCCTCACCAGCATCCCTCTCCAACCCATTGTCAGTCCAATCCCTGTCTGAAGAGTTGGCTTTGGGAATGGTTCCTGTCTTGGGCCAACAGAAAGTCTGAGGGCTGGCTGTAATCTTTACAGAAGCAGATCACCAGGTCTTTCTCCCGTGGAGCTGCTGCCTGGATTTGAACTGCCAACCTTTGAGTTAGCAGCCAAGTGCTTAACCATAGCAACACTAGGGCTTCTCATAGGGATAGAGAGACCAAAAAAAAAAAAAAATGGAGTTCAGGGCTCACCAAGGAGGAGGAAACTTGAAATTTCTCTAATAATTCACTGAGGTTCTCAGGTTACATTCAATTTCTCCTTATGAATTTTGGTGCTCTTAGCTAAGCATAACTAACTAAATTTTCTGGTTCTGACTTTATATGTATTCTGCTCTCCTACTGTGGGCTTTGTAACATGCACTGATCTTCCTTTGTTGTCTTGTGCCTATCTGCATAAAAGGCCACTCAGGCTTTTGTGCAAATTACATAGAAATATGAGCCCCTTTAAAAATTTCTACAAATTCATGATTTTAAATGTTAATTCGTAGAGATCTTATTAAATTTCTCTAACATATTTCATATAATTAATAATTTTTCCCCTTTGTTTTATTAAAGTGAGATTTTCTTCTCTGTGTTTTAGTCCGAACATTCTATTATCCTATCTCCCAGTTCACTAATACTCTCTTTAGCTGTGTCTCATTTGTTTTTTAACCTATGTACTGTGGTCTTAATTTCAAGGATAACCTTTCTCATTTTTAGGATTTCCATTTCATTCCCTTTTATAAAGCCAAGGAAATTTTTAATCTGGAATATATCAATTAATCTAATTTAAAATTCATGGCTAATCCTTGATAGATCCATGTGTTTGTTTCTATTGTGTGATTTTTCTCTTGAAAAATTATTCATCATTATTTTTTCTGTTTGAATAAATTCTAGACCAAGCATACAAAGAAATGTAGAGGTGCTGGATGATACTTGAAAAAGAATTTCTCTTTGGGCATACAGTTAATCTAATCTGTGATTGAACCTATATAAAGCTGTTCCAGTCTTTGAGAGAACTCATATATTTTTAGTTTGGCCTTACTCCTCTGATGCAGCCTTTCAGGGGTACCAGTAGAACACCTGGAGTGTCTTCCAGGGCACCTTCTCCTGTACTTCAATTTTTGTCTCCCCATGGGGCTGCTTAAAACTCTGCTCAGCCTCAAGGAGGAGCCAAGATGGCGGAATAGACAGATGCTTCCGGCGAGCCCTTTTTACAACAAAGACCCAAAAAACAAGTAAAACGAGTATATTTGTGACAAGCTGGGAGTCCTGAGCTTCAAAGGCAAGCTTAGAAAATGAACTGAGGGGCGGGGGAGGAAAAGACCATTCAGAAGCAGAGAGGAATTACCGGACCTGAATTGCGCGAGCCCTCAGGCACCATTCCCGGAGCAGCAGTGGCAGTGGGCTGGTACTAGCATTCGGCCGCAGTTTCCTCAGGGAGAAGCAGCCAGCCACACAGCCTACTCACACCTCCAGAACCTGAAAAGAACAGTGCTCTTGGCAAAAGCTATGTACTTGCGTATATTTTAACGTGCCCCCCACCCACAAACCAGCTTCAGCGGCTGAATTCCCTGGGCCTGAGATAGGCACTGTTGAGCACCTAGAGCCATCCTCCTGGCCTTGGGGGAGGAAAAAATTTGCATTTGGGGGAAAAAATAATTTGCTAGCTCCACTAACTGGGGGAGTTCAGGACAGAAGCAGCTCCTGTCCAGGCATAAACCGTCCGTGGACTTTGAGCAACTTTCCCTTCTGCATGGACCTGTGTGGGCCTATTTTGGGAGAATAGACCCATGTTGGAAGACTCCAACCATTTCAACTGTGCAGTGGAGAGGTGGGTGTTTGATGTTTGACATTGCTTTGACTATTAAACAAGGTTCTCACCTACCCACATCAGGGACCTAAGGACTGGTACCTCCACTCAGGTCACCCAGCCACCCGCGACAGGGGTCCAAAGATAACTGGTACCTCCCAGTCCTTACAACCAAAAGCTTTGGGTGCCCATGGTCCATCTGCAGAACCCACCCACCTGCATGCTGTAGGGAACAGGGATGCGCTTTCCTCAGAGGCACAAGGGCGTCGGTTCTCAGCCCCCTGCCTTGTTCAGAGCATGACTCCCTGCTGCAATCAGGTACCGGTATATATGCCAATCACTCCTGCCCCTCTAAGACTGTAGGACAGAGCCTGTACCACACACTTGATGATCAGCTACCTGGAAACCTGAGCTGAATTCATACAAGAAAAATGAATGAGCTCCTAGACTGATATATCTGATAACAGCTCTAGCCATCTGGGGACAGGATGTCAGAGCTCCAAAGGTGAAAATAATCAAGCTAGCTCACTCAAGCAACCCATAGGGGTATACCAAAACAAAACAAAGCAAGAACCTACGACACAGTAAGCAAGCATAAACTAATACAATAACTTATAGATGGCTCAGAGACAACAGTCAATATCAAGTCACATAAAGAAACAGACCATGATCACCTCAACAGGCTCTCAAAACAAAGAATTCAAGGATCTTCTAGATGAAAGTGCATTCCTGGAATTACTAGATGCAGAATACAAAAGTTTAATATACAGAACCCTTCGAGACATCAGGAAGGAAATGAGACAACATGCAGAACAAGCCAAGGAACACACAGATAAAGCAATTGAAGAAATTAGGAAGATTATTCAGGAACATAATGAAAAGTTTAATAAGCTGGAAAAATCCATAGACAGGCAGCAATCAGAAATTCAGAAGATTAACAATAAAATTACAGAATTAGATAACTCAGTAGAAAGTCAGAGGAGCAAAACTGAGCAAGTAGAAGCTAGAATTTCTGAACTCAAAGATAAATCACTTGGCAGTAATATAGTTGAAGAAAAATCAGATAAAAGAATTTAAAAAAATGAAGAAACCTTAAGAATCATGTGGGACTCTATCAAGAGAAATAACCTATGAGTGATTGGAGTACCAGAACAGGGAAGGATAACAGAAAATACAGAGAGAGTTGTTGAAGATTTGAGGCAGAAAACTTCCCTGGTATAGTGAAAGATGAGAAGATATCTATCCAAAATGCTCATTGAACTCCACATAAGGTAGATCTTAAAAGAAAGTCACCAAGACATATTATAATCAAACTTGCCAAAACCAAAGATAAAGAGAGAATTATAAGAGAAGCGAGGGATAAATGAAAAGTCACCTACAAAGGAGAGCCAATAAGAATGAGCTCTGACTACTTGGCAGAAACCATGCAGGCAAGAAGGCAATGGGATGACATATTTAAAAAATTGAAGGAAAAAAAATTGCCTGCCAAGAATTGTATATCCAGCAAAACTTTCTCTTAAATATGAAGGTGAAATTAAGACATTTCCAGATAAACACAAGTTTAGGCAATTCATAAAAACTAAACCAAAACTACAAGAAATACCAAAGGGAGTTCTTTGGTTAGAAAATCAATAATATCAGGTATCAACCCAAGACTAGAACACGGGGCAGAGCAACCAGAAGTCAACCCAGACACGGAAATCCAAAAAAACAAAGCAAGATTAAGAAAAAAAAAAAAGCTCAAAACAGGGTAACAGCAATGTTATTATATAAAAGAAGACAACATTAGAATAATAAAGAGGGACTAAGAAATGTAATCATACACCTTCCATATGGAGATGAACATACGGCGATACAAAGAAATAGAAGTTAGGTTTAAATTTAGAAAAATAGGGGTAAATAATAAGGTAACCACAAAGGAGACAAACTATCCTACTCATTAAAATAAAATACAAGAAAAAAATAGAGACTCAGCAGAAACAAAATCAACAACAACAAATATGAGGAAAGCACAATATATAATCTACTCAGCACATAAAATTAAGTGGGAAAAAGAAAGTGTCAACAACATACAAAAAAGATATCAAAATGATACCACTAAATTCATACTTCTCCATAATTACCCTGAATGTAAACGGACTAAATGCACCAATAAAGAGAGAGAGAGTGGCAGAATGGATTAAAAAACAAGAGCCGTCTATCTGCTGCCTACAAGAGACACACCTTGGACTTAGAGACACATACAAACTAAAACTCAGAGGACGGAAAAAAATATATCAAGCAAACAACAATCAAAATAGAGCAGGAGTGGCAATATTAATTTCTGACAAAATAGACTCTAAAGTTAAATCCATCAGAAAGGATAAGGAAGGACACTATATAATGATTAAAGGGACAATACACCAAGAAGATATAACCATATTAAACATTCATGCACCCAATGAGAGGGCTGCAAGATACATAAAACAAACTTTAACAGAACTGAAAAGTGAGATAGACAGCTCCACAATAATAGTAGGAGACTTCAACACACCACCTTCCGTGAAGGACAGGACATCCAGAAAGAAGCTCAATAAAGACACGGAAGATTTAAATGACACGATCAACCAACTTGACCTCATAGACATATACAGAACACTCCACCCAATAGCAACAAAGTATACTTTCTTTTCTAGTGCTCATGGAACATTCTCTAGAACAGACCACATATTAGGTCATAAAGCAAAGCCTTAGTAGAATCCAAAACATTGAAATATTACAAAGCATCTTCTCTGACCATAAGGCCATAAAAGTGGAAACCAATAACAGGAAAAGCAGGGAAAAGAAATCAAACACTTGGAAACTGAACAATATCCTGCTCAAAAAAGACTGGATTATAGAAGACATTAAGGATGGAATAAAGAATTTCAGAGAATCCAATGGGAATGAAAACCCTTCCTATCAGAATTGTTGGGACACAGCAAAAGCAGTGCTCAGAGGCCAATTTATATCAATCAATGCACATGTATAAACAGAAGAAAGGGCCAAAATGAAAGAATTATCCCTACAACTTGAACAAATAGAAAGAGAGCAACAAAAGAAACCCACGGGCACCAGAAGAAAACAAATAAAAATTAGAGCTGAACTAAATGAAATAGAAAACAGAGAAACAATTGAAAGAATTAACAAGACCAAAAGGTGGTTCTTTGAAAAAATCAACAAAATTGATAAAACACTGGCCAAACTGACGAAAGAAAGACAGAAGAGGCAAATAAGAAATGAGATGGGCGGTATTACAACAGACCTAACTGAAATTAAAAGAATCATATCAGATTACTATGAAAAATTGTATTCTAACAAAGTTGAAAACCTAGAAGAAATGGATGAATTCCATAGACCCATAACAAAAGAAGAGATTGAAAAGGTAATCAAAAAACTCCCAACAAAAAAAAGCCCTGGTCCCGATGGCTTCACTGCAGAGTTCTACCAAACTTTCAGAGAAGAGTTAACACCACTACTACTAAAGGTATTTCAGAGCATAGAAAAGGATGGAATACTACCAAACTCATTCTATGAAGCCACCATATCCCTGATACCAAAACCAGGTAAAGATACCACAAGAAAAGAAAATTATAGACCTATATCCCTCACGAACGTAGATCCAAAAATCCTCAACAAAATTCTGGCCAATAGAATTCAAAAACATATAAAAAATAAATAAATAATTCACCATGACCAAGTGGGATTCATACCAGGTAGGCTTTTTTTTTTTATGCAGGGATGGTTCAACATTAGAAAAACAATTAATGTAATCCACCAAATAAATAAAACAAAAGAGAAGAATTACTCGATTTTATCAATTAATGCAGAAAAGGCATTCAACAGCCATTCAGGATAAAAAAAAAACTCTCAGCAAAATACGAATTGAAGGAAAATTCCTCGACATAATAAAGGGCATTTATACAAAGCCAACAGCCAACATCACCATAAATGGAGAGAGCCTGAAAGCATTCCCACTGAGATCGGGAACCAGACAAGGGTGCCCTTTATCACCACTCTTATTCAACATTGTGTTGGAGGTCCTAGCCAGAGCAATTAGGCTAGATAAAGAAATAAAGGGGATTCAGATTGGCAAGGAAGAAGTAAAAGTATCTCTATTTGCAGATGACATGATCTTGTATACAGAAAACCCTAAGGAATCCTCAAGAAAACTACTGAAACTAACAGAAGAGTTCAGCAGAGTATCGGGATACAAGGTAAACATACAAAAATCAGCTGGATTCCTCTACACAAACAAAAAGAACATCGAAGAGAAAATCACCAAATCAATGCCATTTACATTAGCCCCCAAGAAGATAAAATACTTAGGAATAAATCTTACCAGAGATGCAAAAGACTTATACAAAGAAAACTACAGTACACTTCTACAAGAAACCAAAAGAGACTTACATAAGTGGAAAAACCTACCTTCCTCACAGTTAGGAAGATTTAACATCACAAAAATGTCTATTCTACCAAAAGCGATCTATACATTTAATGCAATTCTGATCCAAATCCCAACAACATTCTGTAATGAGATGGAGAAACAAATCACCAACTTCATATGGAAGGGAAACAGGCCCCCGAAAAATAAGGCCTTACTGAAAAAGAAGAACAAAGTGGGAGGCCTTACTTTACCTGATTTTACAACCTATTATACTGCCACAGTAGTCAAAACAGCCTGGTACTGGTACAACAACAGATACATAGACTAATGGACAGAATTGAGAATCCAGATGTAAATCTATCCACATATGAGCCACTGATATTTGACAAAGGCCCCAAAACAGTTAAATGGGGAAAAGACAGTCTTTTTAACAAATGGTGCTGGCATAACTGGATATCCATCTGCAAAAAAATGAAACAAGACCCATACCTCACTCCATGCACAAAAACGAGCTCAAAATGGATCAAAGACCTAAAAATAAAACCTAAAATGAAAAAGATCATGGGAGAAAAAATAGGGACAACATTAGGAGCCCTAATACATGGTATAAACAGTACACAAAACATTATTAAGAATGCAGAAGAAAAACTAGATAACTGGGAGCTCCTAAAAATTAAACACCTACGCTCATCCAAAGACTTCACCAAAAGAGTAAAAAGATTACCTACAGATTGGAAGAAAGTTTTTAGCTATGACATTTCCGATCAGTGCCTGATCTCTAAAATCTACGTGATACTGCAAAAACTCAACTGCAAAAAGACAAATAACCCTATTAAAAAATGGGCAAAAGAGAGGCGGGGCCAAGATGGCGGACTAGGTAGACGCTACCTCAGATCCCTCTTGCAACAAAGCTCAGAAAAACAAGTGAATTGATCACATACATAACAATCTACGAACCCTGAACAACAAACACAGATTTAGAGACGGAAAACAAACAAATACGGGAAAGCAGCGATTGCTTTCGGAGCCTGAAGCCAGCGTCCCAGCCAGGTAACCTTCAGCACCCGATTTAGGGCAGGGCCCAGGGGAGCTGACGGTGCAAACAAAGGGTGCAGCCCTGCCCCCCTGAAATCACCCCGGGAGGGGGCCCAGCCGGTCTGCTGGAGTGGCGGGATGACGCGGCAGGCGGGACGAGAAGTCCCTGGGAGGCAGCGACTGATTTTGGAGCCAGGAAGGCAGCGTCCCAGCAGGGGAATCGTGCCGCCGGGCATTTGACTGGGCGCTGTCGCGGCGCAAGCACAGAGAGCAGCTCCACTCCCCTGAACTAACACCGCGAGGGGGCCCAGTCGGTTCGCGGAGGCGGCGCGGCGACGCGGCTGGCGGGAAGAGAAGACCCCGGGAGGCAGCGACTGATTTTGGAGTCGGGGGAGTGCCATCCCAGCGGGGGAGCCTTGATGTTGGGCGTGGGGCTGGCAGCGGAGGATCTGACCGTGGCTTCAGTGGGCCAGATCCCCGGGGGCAATCCCCACACAGCCAGCACACATAGGTGACACGCCCCTCGGGAATCTCAGATAAAATAGTCATTCCAAGCAAGACAAGCAACTCTGGCTATATTCTGAGGTGCTACTCTCCTATCTCTCTGATCCCTCCCCCACCCTCCCCAGGCGGCTTCATTAACATTGGAATTTCCTGAGCCAGAGGGAGAACGGCTCTGGCTCCGCGGCGGCTTTGCTTCCCCCCCCTATTTTTTTTTTCTTTTGGTCTTTTCCTAACCCACTCTTCCGGCCTGAGAGAAGGAAACACAAAAACCCCAGGGACCAAAAATCCACCCCTAATTGGACTAAAAACACAGAACCAGCTACAGCCAAGCATATATGATCCATATCTCAGACTTTCATCCTTACAGGGGACAAGGTGGCGGTTATAATCCAAAGGCAGTTCTGATAGGGATCTGACTGCATTTTTTTTTAGCAGATTTTCTGGAAAAACTAGTTTCCCAGTGATGGCTCGGAGACAGCAGTCCATATCAAACCACGTAAAGAAGCAGACCATGACAGCTTCTACAACCCCCCAAACAAAAGAATCAAAATCTTTCCCAAATGAAGATACAATTCTGGAATTATCAGATACAGAATATAAAAAACTAATTTACAGAATGCTTCAAGACATCACAAACGAAATAAGGCAAACTGCAGAAAAAGCCAAGGAACACACGGATAAAACAGTTGAAGAATTCAAAAAGATTATTCAAGAACATAGTGGAAAAATTAATAAGTTGCAAGAATCCATAGAGAGACAGCATGCAGAAATCCAAAAGATTAACAATAAAATTAAAGAATTAGACAACGCAATAGGAAGTCAGAGGAGCAGACTCAAGCAATTAGAATGTAGACTGGGACATCTGGAGGACCAGGGAATTAACACCAACATAGCTGAAAAAAAATCAGATGAAAGAAATTAAAAAAATGAAGAAACCCTAAGAATCATGTGGGACTCTATCAAGAAGGATAACTTGCGTGTGATTGGAGTCCCAGAACAGGGAGGGAGGACAGAAAACACAGAGAAAATAGTTGAAGATCTGCTGACAGAAAACTTCCCTGACATCATGAAAGACGAAAGGATATCTATCCAAGATGCTCATCGAACCCCATTTAAGATTGATCCAAAAAGAAAAACACCAAGACATATTATCATCAAACTTGCCAAAACCAAAGATAAACAGAAAATTTTAAAAGCAGCCAGGGAGAAAAGAAAGGTTTCCTTCAAGGGAGAATCAGTAAGAATAAGTTCAGAACACTCAGCAGAAACCATGCAGGCAAGAAGGCAATGGGATGACGTATACAGAGCACTGAAGGAGAAAAACTGCCAGCCAAGGATCATATATCCAGCAAAACTCTCTCTGAAATATGAAGGCGAAATTAAGATATTTACTGATAAACACAAGTTTAGAGAATCTGCAAAAACCAAACCAAAGCTACAACAAATACTAAAGGATATTGTTTGGTCAGAAAACCAATAAAATCAGATACCAGCACAACACAAGGTCACAAAACAGAAAATCCTGATATTAACTCAAATATGGAAATCACAAAAACAAATTAAGATTAATTAAAAAAAATGCTCATAACAGGCAATCACTGAAGTCAATATGGAAAAGATCACAATAATCAAAAAGAGGGACTAAATACAGGAGGCATAGAACTGCCATATGGAGAGTGATACAAGGCGACATAGAACAATACAAGTTAGGTTTTTACTTAGAAAAATAGGGGTAAATAATAAGGTAACAACAAAGAGGTATAACAACTCCAGAACTCAAGATAAAAGCCAAGAAAAACGTAACGACTCAACTAACATAAAGTCAAACACTACGAAAATGAGGATCTCACAATTTACTAAGAAAAACGTCTCAGCACAAAAAAGTATGTGGAAAAATGAAATTGTCAACAACACACATAAAAAGGCATCAAAATGACAACACTGAACACTTATTTATCTATAATTGCGCTGAATGTAAATGGACTAAATGCACCAATAAAGAGACAGAGAGTCTCGGACTGGATAAAGAAGCATGATCCATCTATATGCTGCCTACAAGAGACACACCTTAGACTTCGAGACACAAACAAACTAAAACTCAAAGGATGGAAAAAAATATATCAAGCAAACAATAAGCAAAAAAGAAGAGGAGTACCAACATTAATTTCTGACAAAATAGACTTTAGACTTAAATCCACCACAAAGGATAAAGAAGGACACTACATAATGATAAAAGGGACAACTGATCAGGAAGACATAACCATATTAAATATTTATGCACCCAATGACAGGGCTGCAAGATACATAAATCAAATTACAACAGAACTGAAAAGTGAGATAGACACCTCCACAATTATAGTAGGAGACTTCAACACACCACTTTCGGAGAAGGACAGGACATCCAGTAAGAAGCTCAATAGAGACATGGAAGACCTAATTACAACAATCAACAACTTGACCTCATTGACTTATACAGAACTCTCCACCCAACTGCTGCAAAGTATACTTTTTTTTTCTAGCACAATGGAACATTCTCCAGAATAGACCACATATTAGGTCATAAAACAAACCTTTGCAGAATCCAAAACATCAAAATATTACAAAGCATCTTCTCAGACCACAAGGCAATAAAACTAGAAATCAATAACAGAAAAACTAGGGAAAAGAAATCAAATACTTGGAAACTGAACAATACCCTCATGAAAAAAGACTGGGTTATAGAAGACATCAAGGAGGGAATAAGGAAATTCATAGAATGCAACGAGAATGAAAATACTTCCTATCAAAACCTCTGGGACACAGCAAAAGCAGTGCTCAGAGGCCAATTTATATCAATAAATGCACACATACAAAAAGAAGAAAGAGCCAAAATCAGAGAACTGTCCCTACAAATTGAACAAATAGAAAGTGAGCAACAAAAGAATCCATCAGGCACCAGAAGAAAACAAATAATAAAAATGAGAGCTGAACTAAATGAATTAGAGAACAGAAAAACAATTGGAAGAATTTACAAAGCCAAAAGCTGATTCTTTGAAAAAATTAACAAAACTGATAAACCATTGGCTAGACTGACTAAAGAAATAGAGGAAAGGAAACAAATAACCCGAATAAGAAACGAGAAGGACCACATCACAACAGAACCAAATGAAATTAAAAGAATCATATCAGATTATTACGAAAAATTGTACTCTAACAAATTTGCCAACCTAGAAGAAATGGATGAATTCTTGGAAAAACACTACCTACCTAAACTAACACATTCAGAAGTAGAACAACTAAATAGACCCATAACAAAAAAAGAGATTGAAACGGGAATCAAGAAACTCCCAACAAAAAAAAGCCCTGGCCCGGACGGCTTCACTGCAGAGTTCTACCAAACTTTCAGAGAAGAGTTAACACCACTACTACTAAAGGTATTTCAAAGCATAGAAAATGACAGAATACTACCCAACTCATTCTATGAAGCCACCATCTCCCTGATACCAAAACCAGGTAAAAAAAAAGACATTACAAAAAAAGAAAATTACAGACCTATATCCCTCATCAACATAGATGGAAAAATCCTCAACAAAATTCTAGCCAATAGAATTCAACAACATATCAAGAAAATAATTCACCCCGACCAAGTGGGATTTATACCAGTTATGCAAGGCTGGTTTAATATCAGAAAAACGATTAATGTAATCCATCACATAAATAAAACAAAAGACAAAAACCACATGATCTTATCAATTGATGCAGAAAAGGCATTTGACAAAGTCCAACACCCATTTATGATAAAAACTCTCACCAAAATAGGAATTGAAGGAAAATTCCTCAACATAATAAAGGGCATCTATGCAAAGCCAACAGTCAACATCACTCTAAATGGAGAGAACCTGAAAGCATTTCCCTTGAGAACGGGAACCAGACAAGGATGCCCTTTATCACCGCTCTTATTCAACATTGTGCTAGAAGTCCTAGCCAGGGCAATTAGGCTAGACAAAGAAATAAAAGGCATCCGGATTGGCAAGGAGGAAGTAAAATTATCTCTATTTGCAGATGACATGATCTTATACACAGAAAACCCTAAGGAATCCTCCAGAAAACTACTGAAACTAATAGAAGAGTTTGGCAGAGTCTCAGGTTATAAAATAAACATACAAAAATCACTTGGATTCCTTTACATCAACAAAAAGAACATCAAAGAGGAAATAACCAAATCAATGCCATTCACAGTAGCCCCCAAGAAGATAAAATACTTAGGAATAAATCTTACCAACGATGTAAAAGACCTATACAAAGAAAACTACAAAGCTTTACTACAAGAAATTCAAAAGGACCTACTTAAGTGGAAAAACATACCTTGCTCATGGATAGGAAGACTTAACATAGTAAAAATGTCTATTCTACCAAAAGCCATCTATACATACAATGCACTTCCGATCCAAATTCCAATGTCATTTTTTAAGGTGATAGAGAAACAAATCACCAATTTCATATGGAAGGGAAAGAAGCCTCGGATAAGCAAAGCATTACTGAAAAAGAAGAAGAAAGTGGGAGGCCTCACTCTACCTGATTTCAGAAGTTATTATACAGCCACAGTAGTCAAAACAGCCTGGTACTGGTACAACAACAGGCACATAGACCAATGGAACAGAATCGAGAACCCAGATATAAATCCATCCACGTATGAGTAGCTGATATTTGACAAAGGCCCAGTGTCAGTTAATTGGGGAAAAGATAGTCTTTTTAACAAATGGTGCTGGCATAACTGGATATCCATTTGCAAAAAAATGAAACAGGACCCATACCTCACACCAAGCACAAAAACTAACTCCAAGTGGATCAAAGACCTAAACATAAAGACTAAAATGATAAAGATCATGGAAGAAAAAATAGGGACAACCCTAGGAGCCCTAATACAAGGCATAAACAGAATACGAAACATTACTAAAAATGACAAAGAGAAACCAGATAACTGGGAGCTCCTAAAAATCAAACACCTATGCTCATCTAAAGACTTCACCAAAAGAGTAAAAAGACCACCTACAGACTGGGAAAGAATTTTCAGCTATGACATCTCAGACCAGTGCCTGATCTCTAAAATCTACATGATTCTGTCAAAACTCAACCACAAAAAGACAAAGAACCCAATCAAGAAGTGGGCAAAGGATATGAACACACACTTCACTAAAGAAGATATTCAGGCAGCTAACAGATACATGAGAAAATGCTCTCGATCATTAGCCATTAGAGAAATGCAGATTAAAACTACGATGAGATTCCATCTCACTCCAACAAGGCTGGCATTAATCCAAAAAACACAAAATAGTAAATGTTGGAGAGGCTGCGGAGAGATTGGAACTCTTATACACTGCTGGTGGGAATGTAAAATGGTACAACCACTTTGGAAATCTATCTGGCGTTATCTTAAACAGTTAGAAATAGAACTACCATACAACCCAGAAATCCCACTCCTGGGAATATACCCTAGAGATACAAGAGCCTTCACACAAACAGATATATGCATACCCATGTTTATTGCAGCTCTGTTTACAATAGCAAAAAGCTGGAAGCAACCAAGGTGTCCATCAACGGATGAATGGGTAAATAAATTGTGGTATATTCACACAATGGAATACTACCCATCGATAAAGAACAGTGACGAATCTGTCAAACATTTCATAACATGGAGGAACCTGGAAGGCATTATGCTGAGCGAAATGAGTCAGAGGCAAAAGGACAAATATTGTATAAGACCACTATTATAAGATCTTGAGAAATAATATAAACTGAGAAGAACACATACTTTTGTGGTTACGAAGGGGGTAGGGAGGGAGGCAGGGAGGGAGGGAGAGGGTTTTTTTTACTGATTAATTAGCTGAAAAGAACTGCTTTAGGTGAAGGGAAGGACAACAGTCAATACATGGAAGGTCAGCTCAACTGGACTGGACTGGACCAAAAGCAAAGAAGCTTCCAGGATAAACTGAATACTTCAAAGGTCAGCGGAGCAAGGGCGGGGGTTTGGGAACCATGGTTTAAGGGGACTTCTAAGTCAACTGGCAAAATAATTCTATTATGAAATCATTCTGCATCCCACTTTGAAATGTGGCGTCTGGGGTCTTAAAAGCTAACAAGCGGCCATCTAAGATGCATCAACTGGTATCAACCCACCTGGAGCAAAGGAGAATGAAGAACACCAAGGTCACACGACAACTAAGACCCCAAGAGACAGAGAGGGCCACATGAACCAGAGACCTACATTATCCTGAGACCAGAAGAACTAGTTGGTGCCCGGCCACAATCGATGACTGCCCTCACAGGGAGCACAACAGAGAACCCCTGAGGGAGCAGGAGATAAGTGCGATGCAGACCCCAAATTCTCATAAAAAGACCAGACTTAACGGTCTGGATGTGACTAGAGGAATCCCGGCAGTCAGGGTCCCCAAACCTTCTGTTGGCACAGGACGGGAACCATCCCCAAAGACAATTCATGAGACATGAAAGGGACTGGACAGTGGGTGGGAGAGAGACACTGATGAAGAGTGAGCTAATAATATTAGGTGGACACTTGAGACTGTGTTGGCATATCCTGTCTGGAGGGGGGATGGGAGGATAGAGAGAGTTGGAGGCTGCCAAAGTTTTCAGGAAAGGAGAGACTTGAAGGGCTGACTCATTAGGGGGAGAGCAAGTGGGAGTAAGGAGTAAGATGTATATTAACTTATATGTGACAGACTGACTTGATTTGTAAACGTTCACTTGAAGCTCAATAAAAGTTAATTTAAAAAATGGGCAAAAGATATGAATAGACACTTCACTAAAGAAGACATTCAGGTAGCTAACAGATACATGAAGAAATGTTCACGATCATTAGCCGTTAGAGAAATGCAGATCAAAACTACGATGAGATTTCATCTCACTCCAACGAGGCTGGCATTAATCCAAAAAACACAAGATAATAAATGTTGGAGAGGCTGTGGAGAGATTGGAACACTTATACAACACTGGTGGGAATGTCAAATGGTACAACCACTTTGGAAATCGATTTGTCGCTTCCTTAAAAAGCTAGAAATAGGACTACAATACGATCCAGCAATCCCACTCCTCGGAATATATCCTAGAGAAATAAGAGCCTCTACATGAACAGATATATGCACACCCACGTTTATTGCAGCACTGTTTACAATAGCAAAAAGATGGAAGCAACCAAGGTGCCCGTCAACAGATGAATGGATAAATAAATTATGCTATATTCACACAATGGAATACTACGCATAGATAAAGAACAGTGAGGAATCTGTGAAACATTTCATAACATGGAAGAACCTAGAAGACATTACGCTGAGTGAAATTAGTCAGTTGCAAAAGGACAAATATTGTATAAGACCACTATTATAAGAACTTGAGAAATAGTTTAAATTGAGAAGAAAACACTGTTTTGTGGTTACGAGAGGAGGGAGGATGGAAGGGGGATTCACTAATTAGACAGTAAATAAGAACTACTTCAGGTGAAGAGAAGACAACACACAATACAGGGGAGGTCAGCACAATTGGACTAAACCAAAAGCAAAGAAGTTTCCTGAATAAACTGAATGCTTTGAAGGCCAGTGTAGCAGGGGCAGGGGTCTGGGGACTATGGTTTCAGGGGGCATCTAAGTCAATTGGCATAATAAAATCTATTAAGAAAACATTCTGCATCCCACTTTGAAGAGTGGCGTCTGGGGTCTTAAACGCTAGCAAGCAGCCATCTAAAATGCATCAATTGGTCTCATCCCACCTGGATCAAAGGAGAATGAAGAACACCAAGGACACAAGGCGATTATAAGCCCAAGAGACAGAAAGGGCCACATGAACCAGAGACTACATCATCCTGAGACCAGAACTAGAAAGTGCCTGGCTACAACCGATGACTGCCCTGACAGGGAACACAACAGAGAGCCCCTGAGGGAGCAGGAGAGCAGTGGGATGCAGACCCCAAATTCTCATAAAAAGACCAGACGTAATGGTCTGACTAAGACTAGAAGGCCCCGGTGGTCATGGCCCCCAGACCTCCTGTTGGCCCAGGACGGGAACCGTTCCCAAAGCCAACTCTTCAGACATGGATTGGACTAGACAATGGGTTGGAGAGGGATGCTGGTGAGGAGTGAGCTTCTTGGGTCAGGTGAACACTTGAGACTATGTTGGCATCTCCTGCCTGGAGGGGAGATGAGAGGGTAGAGGGGGTTGGAAGCTGGTGACATAGACACAAAAAAAGAGAGTGGAAGGATGGAGTGGGCTGTCTCATTTTTTTTTTTTAATGGGAGAGTAATTGGGAATATGTAGCAAGGTGTATATAAGTTTTTATGTGAGAGACTGACTTGATTTGTAAACTTTCACTTAAAGCACAGTAAAAACTATAAAAAAAAAAAAAACTCTGCTCAGCCTCTCTGCATCTTAGTAACCACTTTTTTGCTGGACTTCTCAACTTCTTAGCTCTGTGTTGCTTACTTATTGGCAAGTCACTTGATGGAAAAGGTGCTCAGGAAGTTGGCTTTATTTTCTTTTTCTACACAAAATTAGCCTCCTATGTCCTGGCTGCTTTGGTAAATACTCTGGTATTTTTCTTTAAAAAAACATCTATATGTCTACAAAAACCAAACTAAACCCATTGTCTTCGAGTCAATTACGGCTCATGGTGGCCCCAGGTGTTGCAGTGTAGAACTGCACTCCATATAGTTTTCAAGGCTTAGATCTTTTGGAAGTAGATTGCCAGGCCTTTTTTCCAAGGCACTTCTTGGTGGGTTCAAACCTCCAACCTTTCACTTAGCAGTTGAGTGCTTAACTATTTGCACTATCCAGGGACTCCTATTTATCTATACCTATAAAAAAAAATTTTTTTTATACCTATACTTTTTTTCTTTTTTTATATGTATTGTCTATATCTATTACTATTTCTAAGCTTACTGATACTTTTTGTTTTGTTACAGCCAGAAGTGTGAGTCCCTTCTCATTTGCTGCTGTTGGAAAATTTCGTAAGCCTGAGCTGGCTAAGTGTCTGCGCTAGACAGTACATGCAACTGAGAATATTTGAGTTGTATGAGCACATCATGAAAGATCCCTGATTTGACAAGCAATAGCTATAGCAGAGATTCAGGCTGAGAGAGCATTCCGCCTGTAGTATTTTCTCTTCTCCTTACCTCTTAACGTATTTTTTTCTGCATTATAATTGCTGCAAGGCACTTTGAATAGCATTTACTGTGGCCTTTTTCTAATTGCAAAAACCAAACCCATTGTCGTGGAGTTGATTCTGACTCACAGTGACCCTACAGGACAGAGTACAACTGCCCCATAGGGTTTACAAGGCTGTAATCTTTACAGAAGCAGGCTGCCACATTTTTCTTCCACAGAGCGGCTGGTAGGTTTAAATCGCCAACCTTTAAGTTAGCAGCTGAGCACTTAATCCCAGTACCACCAGGGGTCCTCTTTTTCTAATTACTATATTATAATTGGAACATTTCAAAAATTGCAGAAAACCATAGCGGTCGAAAAGGGTAAAAATTACCTAGAATTCTACCATGGCAAGACAGAGACTATAAATGTTTTGAAGCTTATAATTGTTTACTTATCTATTTCTTAGTAGTTTTTGGAGAAAACTTTTTGTATTTTTATTGTGAAAAATAACAATAAAGGTACAGTCTAACAAGTAATTAGTGAGTACTCTTCTAAATATCCCAAGATCAAGAAATAGAGTATTACCAATACCTTGGAATCAATCTCCCTTATCTTAGGTTGTATTCCCCCCAGAAATAGATCCTAAGAAACTTATTTGAATGCAGTTTATTTCGGAGGTGATCCCAGGAAGCACCAGTGGGGGAAGTAGAAAAGTGAGAATGGGAAGAGAAAGCAACCAATCAACCTGCTTGGCTCAGCTCTATGTTGTCCAGTGACTTTAGCATACCCACGTCCATGTATATTTGCAGTGGGGAAGAATTAGTGGGCACTGACACTAAATAATATACATTAAAAAAAACCCAGTGCCGTCGAGTCAATTCCTACTCACAGTGACCCTATAGGACAGAGTAGAACTGCCCCATAGAGGTTCCAAGGAGCGCCTGGCAGATTTGAACTGCCAACCCTTTGGTTAGTAGCCGTAGAATTTAACCACTACATCACCAGGGTTTCCGAAATAATATATAGCTAAAAGTTAACAGGAAACACTGAGTCATATTTTTGGTAGACAGGACAAAGGGCACGTGAGTGCTTGGTAAACCAGTTGCCATCGTGTCTATTCAGACTCATGATGACCACACCTGTGCAGAGTAGAACTGTTCCACAGGGTTTTCATGGTGGTACGTTTTAGAAGCATATCCCCAGGACTTTCTTCCAAGGCACCTCTGGGTGGGCTCCAAGTGTCAACCCTTTGGTTAGTAGCCAAGTGCTTCACCATTTGAGCCACCCAGGGAGTGCAGGAGTGCTTGTTGTTGTTGTTGTTGTTAGGTGCTGCCAAGTGGATTCTGACTCATAGCCACCCTGTGTACAACAGAACAAAACACTGTCTGGTCCTATACCATTCTCACAATCGTTGCTATGTTTGAGCCCATTGTTGTAGCCACTGTGTCAGTCCATCTCATGAAGGGTCTTCCCCTTTTCTGCTGATCCTCTGCTTTACCGAGCATGATGTCCTCCAGGGACTGGTCCTTCCTGATGACATGTCCAAAGTACATAAGATGAAGTCTTGCCATCCTCCCTTCTAAGGAACATTCTGGAGGTACTTGTTCCAAAACAGATTTGTTTGTTCTTCTGGTTTTCCATGGTATATTCAATATTCTTTACCAACACCATAATTTAAAGGCATCAGTTCTTCTTCAGTCTTCGTTACTCACTATCCAGTTTTCGCATGCATAAAAAAAAAAAAAAACTTTTTTTTTTTTTTTTAGGAGGCAACTGAAAAAACCATGGCCTAGGTCAGGCGCAACTTAATCCTCAAGGTGACATCTTTGCTTTTTTGACACTTTAAAGAGGTCTTTTGCAGCAAATTTGCCCAGTGCAATGCGTCGTTTGATTTCTTGACTACTGCTTCCATGGACATTGATTGTTGATCTGTGAAGAACGAAATCCTTGACAACTTCAGTTTCTTCACCATTTATCATGATGTTGTTTGTTGGTCCAGTAGTGAGGATTTTTGTTTTCTTTATGTTGAAGCGTAATCCATACTGAAGCCTGTAGTCTTCGATCAGTAAGTGCTTCAAGTCCTCTTCACTTTCAGCAAGCAAGGTTGTGTCATCTGCATAACACAGGTTGTTAATGAGTCTTCCTCTAATCCTGATGCCCCGTTCTTCTTCACATAGTCTAGCTTCTCATATTATTTGCTCAGCATACAGATTGAATAAGTACGGTGAAAGAATACAACCCTGATGAACACCTCTTCTGATTTTAAACCACACGGTATTCCCTTGCTCTGTTCAAATGGCTGCACTATTTCTGTTGCCCACTGTGGAGTCAAGAGATGAGAGTGAAGAGAATGGGAGGTAATGGAAGGATGGGGGTGAGTGAATATTACTGCCTTATCCTCCTAACTTCCAAATGAATGTAAGTTCCTTGATAACACATTTTCTCATAGCAGGCAGTGGATTTCAAGATAATTACACCAACTTCATGGCTGCTCAAAGTAATATGGTCAATACTCGTGTGGTATGGGTAACGACGATGCATCTCTCACAGAAAGGGATTTTTTTTTTAATTGGGTCTGATGCATAGTTTCTTTCCTGTATACTTTCTTAGCTCCCCAGCTTATAAAAAGCTGCAGTATGAGACCAAAGTAGAGAGCTATAGTTAAATCCTTCCTTCACTATTTTCGGTGCTCCAAAAATATGACATTTTCTCATTGACTTCTCTCTTTACAGGAAAAATATTAGCAAGGGCTTTTCAAAAGGGACTTCAAAATAATCACTTAGAGAACTGCTAAGACTGTAAGGAAGGAATGGGGCTGCTTTCCTGTGTTAGGACCAAGAGTAGAATGCATCAAAAAGGCAGCAAGAATCGTGTATGGGTTCTATTAGGCAATATTCATTTATTTAACAAATGCTTAGGGATGCTTTATTATTTGAAAGGTCATGTGATTCAGGATCTGTTTACAACGGCTAGTAAGGCATTTTCTCAGGAAGTTTACCACTTAGAAGAAAGGCAGTCAGTTAAATAATTCACTGTAATATAACACAATAATAGAGTTATCTCAGGGCCCAGGAAGAAATCTGTGAGGACATAACATTCAAAAGAGTTCTTGCAGGCTGAGTAAAAATACTGAATGAATGGTATGAGACAAAACTGATAAATGTAGTTTAAAACATTCACTTACTGTAAAGGCATATTATTTTTAAAAACTGTCTTTGGAATAATTATTATTAAGTTCATGTTGTTTAATTTTCTTGTGTTTTAAAAGCTGGACTGGTGTCGTGTCTTAACTTTTCATCTTTCCAGAAAATTAACAGAAAGCAGAGAGATCAGAAGACGAACAGTAAGTAGAATAGAAAACAAAATGTCAGTGAAGCATTTACGTGAGAGAACTAATAGATGAGATAATCTCCCCTTTAAAAATATTAAATGGTTAAATTTCAAATGACGTTCAATCAATTTATACACAATAAAGGCTAAATGTTTAAATGTTCTTAAAAAAATATCCAATAGACCTATAGTCTTCAAAGTCTTGTGAGAAATGGAAAATTGTGCTTTTCTGAATAAGGTATACCTCAGTGGTTGTTTGACAGGTTTTTATGACTAACTTTAAAAATAAAGTATGTTCTATTATTAAGTCTAGAGAACCATCACATTTCAGAAGGAAAACATAATATGCAGTAGCTTCATTTCTAAAACAATGTAGAATTTTTCCAGAAAAAGTCATTTCCCTTGATCCAAACCATCTATATAGAGAGAAATTAAAAACTGAACACATTAAGTACATTGTTCACCTTTAATTGAGTTTATTTTTCTCTCTCTTATATGTCTATAAGCTACACTTTTAAAAAATCTCTAAAAATCTGTGAGGATAAAAAAGACATGACTATTCTCTCTTTCCAGGACTGCACTGCAGGGAGCCACTATCTGTGCTAATGGGACTACAATGAAAGCATACGTATCTCTGTGAAATTAAAGTGATTACACATTGTTCTAACAAGGACTAAAACTTTCTTTTTAAAAAGCATGTGGATATAGTAGATATGTGCATACATTATTTTATCTTCAAGTGTAACAAATTGCATAAATTAACTTCATGCTGAGAAGTAGAGATATTAGTCTATGGAGCCTCATCCTGGGGGAGAATTATTGTACAATTGCCTCTGTGTTTCAGATGGGGCACTTCACTGTGAATCAAAAGACACACATATTGCATTTTAGAAAGGAAAATAACGACTTCACATCTGAAAGACTCGTGCTATCATTTTTCTGTTATTTTATGCAATTCAGAAGTGGTATGAGTGCAGATTGCAGAACTTTGTGCAAATCGTACGTTTTCATTTTCAAAAAATACACTTAACAATTGCATTAGCAGTAAAGAGGCTTCTTCTGAGTTATTGTTCATGATGACTGTCTCTCAATCTGGAATTTGAAAGGACTCTAATATCAGCAGTCTGTGTGTGAACAACAAGAAAATCACTATCTAACTCTATCGCAGGTGCAATTCTTTTCCTTTTCATAAGACCCATGGAACTGATTTTAGACCTGCAAAATAATAGGAGAAATAAGCTTTCAAAACATATCTGTCAAGCACTGAACTATACATGAGCCCTGATGCTGCAGTGGTTAGGAACTAGGCTGCTAACCAAAAGGTCAGCAGTTTGAACCCATCAGCCGCTCCTTGGAAATCCTATGGGGCAGTTCGACTCTGTCCTATAGGGTCACTATGAATTGGAATGGACTCGACGGTAATGGCAATAGGTTTGGTTTGGTTTGGACTATATGCAACAATGGAAACCCTGGTGGTGTAATGGTTAAGTGCTACGGCTGCTAACCAAAAGGTCACAGTTCGAATCCACCAGGTGCTCCTTGAAAACTCAATGGGTCAGTTCTACTCTGTCCTATAGGGTCGCTATGAGCTGGAACCGACTTGATGCCAATGGGGTTATATGCAACAATGTAAAGGGAATAAACCAATCCCAAAGAAGATGCAGGCAAATTGACATTATGAATATAAAACACGAGCTCTAACATTCACACTTTCTTTTCTAAGCATGAAAAATGTCCCTATACTGGAGTTGCAGTCTTAGTCATCCAGGTAAATGGAGTCAGTGACTAAAGTTTTATAGGATTAAAAAAAAAATTCAAATATACCTTTCAAAATTACGGGAAGGCTTGAACAAGTTTTATGCATCTTAACAGAAAACAGCATTAATTTTATAACTATACTATGAGAAGCATGATGAAATAAATAATATGTACCTTCAAAGGTGGCAAAAGTTGTATAATGGCAGATACTTATTCATAGGCCAAAAGGCAAAAAAAAAAAAAAAGAGAGAGAAGAGAAGAAGGAAAGATGAAGAAGCAGGGACTTATTTTTTGCATACCTTCTCTGCACCTTCTGAGTATCCCAGTGCTGGATGGATAAGACAAGGATTTAAGGGTCATCTGTGCAGATGTATCAAAACAGAAACTAGTGTCTGGAAGGATGGCCTGAGGCTAAAACAAACTTCTTCTTGAGGTCCTTTCCCCAAACACAAAATTGTGTTCTTTAGAGAACCCTGCAGGAAACCAATGGGTAAAATGTTTCAATGCTGTGAATGTTGCAATGAGTTTTTACTAAATTAGTAGCAACAGGCTTCTGGATTTAAGGACGTTACTGGTAACAGACTTGCCCTCCTGCTATAAACAACTAGAAAACTGGACAAGCTCTTATTCAACAGCAGCTTTTTTTTTTTGGATGTTGGACCACAGAATAGTGCATTATGGAGGCTGCCCAAGAGGAGAAGCCCTGGTAGTGGTTGAGCTTGGCTATTAACCAAAAGGTTGGCAGTTCGAATCCACCAACCACTCCTTGGAAACCCTATGGGGCAGTTTTATATTGTCCTACAGGGTCACTATAAGTCAGAATCAACTCGACAGCAATGGGTTTGGTTTTTGTGAGAGCGCTATCCTGGGCCCCTTGTCTTGTGCTGCAGCGTCCCCATCTCATATCGCTCTTGGACAGGGACCCACTCTCTGCAAGGTTTCCAGGAGGCAAATGACTCAAGACTTGGAGGGATGTTACATTTCCAGGGAAGCCTTTAGTCCAAGACACAGGAACCAAGATCAGGAAATCCATGAGTGAGGACTGGGAAGATGAACACCCCAGAATATAGGAATCATCCAGAGACCAACTAGCCCCTGATCTCAAACCTAGAAAGCCCCAGGCAGGGCTGTCAGGCTGACCATCCCCTCACTTATCTTTTAGGGTTCTCAGGGACTTGACAGCCTGGGCCTAAGAAGGGCACCTCAAGTCAGTAGATGCAGGAGTCTCAGTCTCTGATAGATATCAGACTGATGATCCTGAATGAGGGTGATGGAAAGACACAGACAGAATAGTGGTGTCCCACAGAGACTCATCTCTACTGTCACACCTTCGAGGTCCTGAAGAGCTGTGGTCAGATACGCATCACCCGAATTCCAAATCATGGTGCCATGAAGGTGTGGACCTTGATCAGAGAGGATCTTCAGGTAAGTAGAGGGTAGATTCTCAGATACAATCAGGTGTCAAGGTGAGGACCCTGACTGAGGAACGAGGGAACCATCCACCCCAGAACAGAGAAGACCCCACAAAGTCCCTTCCCCTGCTGCTGTCTGAGTTGGGATGCAAAGCTCAGAGCCCTCAGACTAAGCACTACCCTCCTTTCCTTCCCACAAATGGCTATGCAGAGATTGTCTCAGGTCCTTGGTACAATTCAGTTGGCCCTAGTTCTGCAGAGGGAGGACACCTAGGCCGTAGGAGGTAGGATAAGGATCCTTCCTCTTATGAAGGGATCCACAAAACAAACGGCTCCTCACAGAGTCCCACCCCTGTTCACAGTTCTGTGAGGTCCTGGCAAAGCTGTCAGTCTGAGGCGCCCCTTTATTTCCTCCTGTAGGGTTTCTGTGTGGCAAGGACTTTGGTCTAGTGCGGTGTGGAAGGGAGAGCGATCGTGGTTCTTGAGCAGGAATAGACTTAGGACTTAACAGGAGTCAAAGTGAAGACGCTGTGTGTTTTGAGGAGACCCCCATCAAGAGAAAGACCCCGATATAGGGCTCAGGCCCTGTTTTGATCGTGGAAAGCACCAGGCAGAGTTATCAGCCTGAAGTGCCCCCTCATTTCAGCACTAAGGGTGTCAGGGAGGGAAGGCCTTGGTCCAAAGAGGCAGCCCCCGTTATGCACAGAGTGGAGTCTTCTCCCTAACTGGAGTACAGTGGGGACCCTGAGTGCTAAAGAGGCGACCTACCTCCAAAAGAGGGTCTTCTTAGAGCACTGACCCAGAGGGCACTCCTGTGAGTCCCCAGGAAGGGGTAGCTTGAGGCACGCCCTGACTGCCCCCTCTAGGGTCTCTGCGAGGTGAGAGTCTTGTTCTCAACCTGTGACTCAGGTCTGTATAGGAAGAATCCCCAGACTCTGATAGGTATCAAGGTGAGGACCCTGAGTGAGCACAAAGGGACCACCCAAATCTGCACAGTGGGGTCTCAGGGGTCCCGCCCTTGCTGTTGGCCCTCGGAAGCCCCCCCAACAGCCTTGGCCCTTGGAAGGCCCCCTCCAGCCTTGGCCGGATGTGACGTATACTGACGTCCTGTCTTCCGCACAGGAAGTGCCGGAAAGTTGCCGCCCCTGATCTGAGGGGCGCGGCTCATCATTGGAGGAGGGTGGAGTCTCAGGACTGGTCAGGAGTCCAGGTGAAGACCCTGAGTGTGAGGTGAGGGAGCCACCTAACCTAGAGCAGAGGAGATACCACCAAGTCTCGCCTCCAACCGCCAGCCACAAGACCACCAGGCCGATGTTAGCCTGGAGAGTCTCGGGAACGGGTAGGCCTTTGTCCAAGGAAGCACCCAAGTTCTCAGGAGAGAGAAAACCTAGACCCTAAGCGGAGGTGAGGCGAGGACCCTTAGTGCTAATGAGCAGGTCTCCCCGCAAATGAGGGGCCAACCACAACTCAACCTTACTGTCAGCTGTGAGAGCCCCCGGGCACGGGTAGCCAGCTGTGCAGCACCACGACTTCCTTCTAGGGAGGTGAGGGCCTTGGATTGAGCCAGAAATCCCGCCCCTGGTTTCAGGTGGACTCACGTTAGTGGAGGGAGGAATCCCAAGTCCTACTTGGAAGCAAGGTCAGAAGCGTGAGTGAAGAAGGAAGGAGTCACCAAATTGAGAACTCTGGGGTCAGGTAACCCCGGCCACCCCAGCCAGACCTAGTATTCCTAAAACAGCCTGCAAAGGATATGGGTTACCCTGAATTCCAACTCTGAGGTCTCAGGAAGGTGTGGTTTTTGGTCTGAGGGATGTGGCCTCATGACAGCAGAGGATGGGGTTCCAGGAACGATGCAGAGTGAGGGGAAGACATGACTGAGGTACTGGGACCACTCAACCCAAAATGGGGAGGATTGCAGTGGGATTTGCTAATGCCATTAGCCCTGGAATCCCAGGAAATATCTGGCAAGTTCAGGTGACTCTGGACTTCTGTCTGAAGTGTCTGAGGGAGATGAGCACCTTTGTTTAAGCCTCAATTCAGGAGATAGAGGGATCCCAGAACCTCTACTTCCCTCACCCAAGAAGAGAGAAGGATGCAGAAAAGCTTCCTATTGCTATTGGCCCAGGGGAGCCACAGTCAGAGGTGTCAGGCTGAGGTGCCCCCTGGTTTGTTCCTAGAGACACATGGTCTCAGGGACTTGAAGTCCTTGGCCTAACAGAGAGGCTTATTCAGCAGAGGCAGGAGACTTGGTCCCTAGTAGGAGCCAAGCTGAGGATACATAGTTATGATAAGGTGACTTCTCCCGGAAGTGAGGGGGAAACATAGAGCCCCAGCACTGCTTTCGAACCTGGAGGATCTGGGTATGGTGACACAGTGAGTTGCACTCACTAACTCCTAGGGCATCTCGGGAAGGCGAGGGACCTGGTGAAAGGGGGCAGCCATGGTGAGAACCTGGTGGAGGACTGAGGCCTCCAAGGAACCGCAGTCAGAATGGGCCCCACCATGCTGTGATCACTGAGACAACCTGCCAGGAGTGGTGGCTGAGCTGCTCCTTTAGTTTCTGCTTGTGAGTCCCAGAGGGATTTGAGGTGTCAAGTTAGAGTAGCATAGGGGATGTGCCCTGGCCCTGCCAGCAGGTGAAATGATGGCCCTAAGAGTGAACGTAGAAGAACCCCGTATAACCCAGTACAGAGTCCATCGTGCCAGGCCCTGCTGTCACCCCGGTAAGCCACAAGCAGAGCTGGCAATCTACAACCTAAACTTTTCTCTAATTTCCTCTACAGGGTCCTGACCAGGACACTAGGAGCCTTGTGGGGTCCTAGAGCAGTGCCCTCCAAGAATCCTGCAAAGGCGGCGTTTGTTAAAGCCAAGGAGGCATCTCTCTGCTGCAGGGGTGCACAGCCTCTCAGCCTCCCTCCTCCAGTGGGCCCACATCGCCTTTCCTCCTTACACTCCTCCCTGCTAACCTTGACTAGAGTCGTCAATGCCTCGTGGTCACAAGAGTAAGCTCCGTGCCCGTGAGAAACGTCGCCAGACCCAAGGTGACGCCCACAGTGTCGACGGTGCTCAGGCAATTGCAGCAGAGGAGGAAGGGTCCCCTTCCTCTTCCTCTCCTCCTTTTGGGAGGTCTCCCCCGAGCTCCCCTGCTGCTGGCATTCCCCAGGGGCCTCAGAGCATCCCGCCCATCACCACTGGTGCTGCTGGTGCTTCGAGCACAAGAGCTGCTGGAGGGGCCGAGGGCCAAGATGAGGGAGGTCCAAGTTCCTCTGCGGCCCCAGCCCCCACTGAGAGGTCTCAAAGAGACCCCGTAACCCGGAGGGTGAGCACGTTGTTGCAGTTCCTGCTGTACAAGTATAAAATGAAAGAGCCCATTACGAAGGCAGAAATGATGAAGATCATCAACAAAAGGTACAAGGAGCACTTCCCTGACATCCTGAGGAGAGCCTCTGTGCACCTGGAGGTGGTCTTTGGGCTTGAGCTGAAGGAAGTCGACTCCAAAGGTCAATCCTATGCCCTTGTCAGCCAATTGGAGATCAGCAAGGAAGAGAATTTTATTGGTAGCAGGGGGTTTCCCAAGAATGGGCTCCTGATGCCTCTCCTGGGCATGATCTACAGGAATGGCGACCGGGCCACCGAGGAGGAGATGTGGGCATTCCTGAATGTGCTGGGGATCTACGATGGGAAGTGGCACTTCATGTTTGGGGAGCCCAGGAAGCTCATCACCAAAGATTTGGTACAGGAAAAGTACCTGGAGTATCGGCAGGTGCCCAACAGTGATCCTCCACGCTACGAATTCCTGTGGGGTCCCAGAGCCCACACTGAAGCCAACAAGAAAAAAGTCCTGGAGTTTTTGGCCAAGATCAGTGCTACCGACCCCGGTGCCTTCCAAGCTCTGTATGAAGAAATTTGGAGATTGAAGAAGAGAGAGACGCAGGCAGAGAATGCACCGGGGCCAGTCCTAATGCCAGGGCAAGGGCCCCTTTCAGGGTGAAGTCCAGCAGGTCCTCCCACCCCTAGTGAAGTGTGATGGAGATTCTTCACTTTGTTGTTGAAAATGGCTGTTAACCTTCTAATTAGTGGAGGCGGGTGGGGCTGGAGGGAGCACATGTATGTCTTCTTGTGTTGCTGTTATACTTAAGTGACTTGTAGATTTAGCTCATTTTTGCATTTTTCAAATGTTCTTTTTAACTGAAGGTTTATTAAGATTCAGAATCTAAATTCATCCTCATGCATTTATTGCTGTTTTATTGCTTGATTTAGGAGTAAGAGTTTTGTATTGTGTAAAACAAATTGAAAATCCTTGGACCTTTTTTCATGATCTAGAGCCAGTTAACATGGGATCAGGATTGGGATAACATTGGAAATGTTAAAGAGTCTGCAAAGAGCAGTTGGAATCACAAGGTAGAGGTGGAAATATACAAAAGTTGGTCAACTCCTGGTTTCCCTTATTCCTTTTGATAAAAGTAAAATATACATGCGCCTGGATTCGTTTAGCTTATTCAGAGACATGGGAGAAAATAAATCGTGATGATTTCCAGCTCTTGTTCACTGGTTCTTATTTTCCCTAAAGAGTAATTGAGTGTCTGCTCTTTGGAAGGCTTCACGCTAGTACTGGGAACCTTTAGCCAAACACATCTCAGCCCCTGTGCATAGATTTTAAAGTCTAAGAGCAGCTAAGAAATGAGGAAGAGATGAGATACTCTCCAAGACCTAAACACTAGTACAAAAGGAGTGAGCACTTCAGGGAGCCCTCTGATATAAATGCCCTGAGGGGGGGTCAGTTTGGGGACTTGCGACACTTTGATCTCTCATGGTGGGGGTGGGGGGTAGTGTTGGGGAGTGGATTTTCACATTAGGCTGCATGGGATTGACAAGGGTAGGGGGTGGGTAAAATGGGTGGGGTGAGGTGGAGGAAGTCCAGATAAGGCTATGGCGGGGCATGAGCAGGGCCAGACACTCCCATGATGCCTCAGCATGGAGAGGCTGAGCCTGGAATGGAAACCAGCTCTTACCAGTTACTCTGGGTTTGTGGACAAAGCAGAGAGGAATTCCCTCCTGGGTCAGGACTGAAGGTGCCCTGTGTTCTTGTCCTGGTGCACTGGAACACATGTACTGACTGGGTGTGGTCTGCACAGTGTGTCCACGGAGTTCCTGAGAAATAGGGAGCTACTCCTTCGTGTCAGGGAGCCACTGTTAGAAGCCTTTGTGTTGAGCTGGGGGAGCCAGAGCCCATTCCATTGAAGGGGCTTTAGAAGTAGGTTACCATGAGTGTCATTTGGCAAACCCCAGATGAAGACTAGATTTTTGGCAGTGCTGATGTGAACAAAAATTGGGGTGACTTGGATGGAAGTGCAGCTGGAAGGGTGAGTTGTTGTTCCTTAACAATAATTCTAGGAGTTTTGTGTTCCATTAAACTGAGGCAGCCTGCTCCACACGCACATTAAATATCATACTGCCTAATATGGATTGAATTCCCCCCTCCCCAAATAGTTGTTGTAATTCCTAACCCTATTCCTGTGGATATAATCCCATTTGGGCATTGGATTTCTTTGTTATGTTAATGTTACAGTGTTAGTATAGGGCCTGTCTTAAGTCAACCCACCAGTGGCTCCACTGCAAAGAGGTGTGGCCCTCTTCCTCCATAGAGATTACAGCCTTGGAAATCCTATGGGGCATTTCTGCTTCGTCCTATAGGGAGGGAATCAAATCCATGGCAGTGGGTTTAGGGTTTTTGTGGGGCTTTTATTTTATTTTTTGTCAGGGTTTTATTAACTCACTCTGTATGGAGATATAAAAAAGCAGACTGAGCAAGCAGTGAACCAAGGAAGCACAGGTAGGGGAAGATTGGTACCATGCCACCTAAGTTTTCCAAGGAACCAAGAAACAAGCTGAACAAAGACAAGAACCTTCCCCCAGAGCCAACAGAGAGAGCAAGCCTTCCCCCAGAGCAGGTGCCCTCGAATCAGACTTGTAGCCTCCTAAACTGTGAGAAAATGAATTTGTGTGTTAAAGCCACCCACCAGTGCCATTTCTCTTAGAGCAGCACTAGATAAGTTAGACACTACCTAATGGGTGACAAAAAGGTTTGCCCTTGACTACTAACCTCAAGGTTGGAAGTGCGAACCCACCCAGCAACACCTGAGAAGAAAGGCCAGGCAATATGTCTGTGTAAAGACTCCCACCAAGAAAACCCTATGGGTGCAGTTCTACTCTCTAACACATGGAGTCGCGCTGAGCCAAAATCAACTCAACGGCAAGAACAATATAAAATATAATTTAGTTTTTCTTTCTAAGCAATTATTTTTTCTGATTTCCGGTTTTTTTCCCCCCTAGAGAACTGTATATTCTCCGACATCTCCTGGAGAAAACAAAACAAAACATTCTCAGAGAGGAGGGTGGTACTGTGTGGTGTCAAAATAAAGTAATAGCTGATATTATTTAAAGACCCAATATTTGCCAGGGACTTTGCCAGGTGCTTCACATGCATTTCACAGAATGCACCGGCCCTAGGAGACAGGGCTTATCAAACCCCCTTCACAGACGAAGGACTTGGAGCGCTGAGAGTTTGGTGA
Source organism: Elephas maximus indicus (assembly GCF_024166365.1). NCBI lineage: Eukaryota > Metazoa > Chordata > Mammalia > Proboscidea > Elephantidae > Elephas > Elephas maximus. The sequence goes on along the minus strand of NC_064846.1, from coordinate 148,072,108 downwards.
TGTGGGCGAGTCCACACCTCTAGTACACGACCAGGCTGGACTAGACCGCTAGTTTGGATTTGTCTGGAGCCCACACTGTTCCACTCCTCCAAGACAAAGACTGACTTGGTGTCTCTAAATTCACTTTTCTTCTCGCTGCTCCAAAATGTATCCCAGGCAAGAAGAACAAATAACTTTGTGCCCAAAGCATTGGGCTGGACTATACAGCCGGAGTTGTAAGAGTAAATGAGAGGTAACGATAAGGAGAAAGCCCTGTTGGAGCAGTGGTTAAGCCCTCAGCCGCTAACCAAAAGGCTGGCAGGTCAAACCCATCCAGTGGCTCCACAGGACAAGGACCTGGTGATCTGCCCTCATACAGATTACAGCCCGTGGGGCAGTTCTGCTCTGTCACAGGGGTCACTGTGAGTAGGAACCGACTGGACAGCACCTAACATAACAACAGTAATAAGGAAAAGAAAGGTAATATCTGGTGACATCTATACATGCAATGTCAGGTGACCTGAGAAGATGAGGGGCTCACAAAATCATCCTGGGGAGCCCCTGCCTGGAGAAAATATATCTATTAGAACACAAATCACATGACACCCTACGTGTGGCCGATGAAAAGAAGGGATAGCTGAGATTTATTTTCTCTGACAGCATAGACCACCTGTCCTGGGCCTCCGGCCTTGTGCTGCAGCTTCCTCATCTCACATCACTCCTGGGACAGGCACCCATTCTTTGATTAAAAACTGCTCAACTTTTTAATCAAAGATTGTATAGAGACCCCCATGTAGGCAGACTGGGGAAACCAGCACACTAGAGTTTAGGAGTCACCCAGAGACTGACTGGCACCTGCTCTAACTTAGTCATCTAGTGTTGCTGTAACAGAAATACCACAAGTGGATGGCTTCAACAAAGAGAAATTTATTTCTTAACAGCAAAGTAGCCTAAAAGTCCAAATTGAGAGTGTCAGGCCAGGGGAAGGCTTTCCTTCTCTGTCAGCCTTCTCATCAATCTTACCCCAGACTAGGAGCTTCTCCGTGCAGGGACCCCAGGTCCAACTACACAATCTGCTCCCAGCACTGCTTTCTTGGTGTTATGAGGCCTCCCCTCTCTGTTTGCTTCCCCTTCCATTTTATCTCTTGAGAGATAAAAGGCAGTAGAGGTCACACCCTAGGGAAACTCCCTCTGCATTTGCTCAGGGCTGTGACCTGGGTAAGGGTGTTACAATCCCACCCTAATCCTCTTTAACATAAAATTTCAATCACAAAATGGAGGGCCAGCAAACAATACTGGGAATCGTGGCCCAGCCAAATTGATACACACAATTTGGGGGGGACACAATTCAATCCATGACATGCCCTCTGACCTAGAAAGCCCCAGGCAGGGTTGTCAGGCTGAGCATCCCCTCACTTATCCTTCAGAGTTCTCAGGGACCTGAGAGCCTTGGCCTGAGAAGGGCACCTCAAGTCAGTAGATGCAGGAGTCTCAGCCTCTGATAGACAACAAGGTGATGGTCCTAACTGAGGATGATGGAAGGACCCAGCCAGAACAGTGGGGTCCCATAGACTTCCACCCTGGCTATCAGTCCTTGCAGCTCCAGAACAGCCTTGTCTGGATGTAGCTCTGGGGACCCGAGTCAGCAGGAACCTTCATCTGAGGGGAGCAGCCTCAGGTCAGTAGAGCATGGAGTTCCATGACAAGTCAAGTGTCAAGGTGAAGACCCTGAATAAGGAATGAGGAAACACTTTACATTGGGCTGCTAATCCAAAGGGTGGACATTCCAGTCCAAGAAGAGGCACCTCAGAAGAAAGGCCTGGCAATCCAGTTCTGAAAAATCACTCATTGGAAAACCCATGGAGCACAGTTGTTCTTGGCACACATGGGGTTGCCATGAGTTGGCATCAATGCAACAATAACTGGTAAGGTTGTGAACTGCCTTAGTTTCTGTTAAGGGCCACATCCCCCTCTTATACCCTTCACTTCATCTCTCCTTTGAGTTTCAGAGGAAGAGACATTCAGGAACCCTTCTGGATGCTGAAAATTATTGGTCCTTTGTACTCATCTTTCCTTTCAGAAGTTTGTCTTGCTTTGTTCTTCAGCAGCTTTCCCTTTGCAGTGAATATGTTAAAATATCATGAGAGCTATAAGCAGTAATACACGTGGGAACTATCCTTATAGAACAAAGAAAATGATGATACCTAAAATTTATTGGTTGTTTTCTAGATACCATCTACCATGTTAATCTTTTAGCATACATTAGTTCATACACCAGCCCTATTATTGACCCCATTTTACAGATGGAGAACTGGAGGTCGAGAGAACGTTATTTGCATTAAGTCACAGTAAGTGATGGAATTCAGATCTTTCTTCAACGCTTGTGCTTTGAACCATTATACTGATAAGATTTATTCTTATCTCTGAAGGTAACTTCTGCATCACTGAAGAGAAGGCAAGTCTCCTTTCTTCATCTTTAAGGGCCTTTTCTAGCTACCTTTGACTATGATCCAAAATAAATGTCTTTAACCTGAGTCCAGTTCCTTGGCACTTACACGTTTCTTCATATCTTGTCCATTATTATCTGTCCTCCTCTATCAGGAAACTAAATTTTTTTAAATTAATTTTTATTAAGCTTCAAGTGAACATTTACCATTCCAATCAGTCTGTCACATGTAGGTTTACATACATCTTACTCCCTTCTCCCACTTGCTCTCCCCCTATTGAGTCAGCCCTTTCAGTCTCTCGTTTCGTGCCAATTTTGCCATCTTCCCTCTCTCTCTATCTTCCCATCCCCCCTCCAGTCAAGAGTTGCCAACACACTCTCCAGTGTCCACCTAATTTAATTGGCTCACTCTTCATCAGCATCTCTCTCCCCCCCCCCGCTGACCAGTCCTTTTCATGCCTGGCGAGTTGTCTTCGGGGATGGTTCCTGTTCTGTGCCATCAGAAGTTCTGGGGAGCATTGTCTCTGGGATTCCTCTAGTCGCTTTCATATCACTAGGTATGGTCTTTTTATGAGAATTGGGGGTCTGCATCCCATTGGCCTCCTGCTCCCTCAGGAGTTGTCTGTTGTGCTCCCTAGCAGGGTGGACTTCGATTGTGGCCGGGCACCAACTAGTTCTGGTCTCAGGATAATGTAGGTCTCTGGTTCATGTGGCCCTTTCTGTCTCTTGGGTTCTTAGTTGTCATGTGGCCTTGGTGTTCTTCCTTTGCCTTTGCTCCAGGTGGGTTGAGACCAACTGATGTATCTTAGATGGCCACTTGTTGGCATTTAGGACCCCAGGCGCCACAATTCAAAGTGGGATGCAGAATGTTTTCATAATAGAATTGTTTTGCCCGTTGACTTAGAAGTCTCCTCAAACCATGTTCCCCAGATCCCAGCCCCTGCTCCCCTGACCTTTGAAGCTTTCATTTTATCCCAGAAACCTCTTTGCTTTTAGTGCAGTCCAATTAGGCTGACCTTCCTTATATTGTGTGTTGTCTTTCCCTTCACCTAAAGCAGTTCTTATCTACTGATTGATCAATAAAAAGCCCTCTCCCTCCCTCCCTCCCTCCCCGCTTTGTAACCACAAAAGTATGTGTTCTTCTCCGTTTTTTCTGTTTCTCAAGATCTTATACTAGTGGTCTTATACAATATTTGTCCTTTTGCCTCTGACTGATTTCGCTCAGCATAATGCCTTCCAGGTTCCTCCATGTTATGAAATGTTTCACAGTATTCGTCACTGTTCTTTATCGATGCGTAGTATTCCATTGTGTGAATATACCACAATTTATTTACCCATTCATCCGTTGATGGACACCTTGGTTGCTTCCAGCTTTTTGCTATTGTAAACAGAGCTGCAATAAACATGGGTGTGCATATGTCTGTTTGTGTGAAGGTTCTTGTATCTCTAGGGTATATTCCGAGGAGTGGGATTTCTGGGTTGTATGGTAGTTCTATTTCTGTTTAAGATAACGCCAGATGGATTTCCAAAGTGCTTGTACCATTTTACAATCCCACCAGCAGTGTATGAGAGTTCCAATCTCTCCGCAGCCTCTCCAACATTTATTATTTTCTGTTTTTTGGATTAATGCCAGTCTAGTTGGTATGAGATGGAATCTCATCGTAGTTTTAATCTGCATTTCTCTAATGGCTAATGATCGGGAGCATTTTCTCATGTATCTGTTGGCTGCCTGAATATCTTCTTTAGCGAAATGTGTGTTCATATCCTTTGCCCACTTCTTGATTGGGTTGCTTGTCTTTTTGTGGTTGAGTTTTGACAGAGTCATGTAGATTTTAGAGATCAGGCGCTGGTCTGAGATGTCATAGCTGAAAATTCTTTCCCAGTCTGTAGGTGGTCTTTTTACTCTTTTGGTGAAGTCTTTAGATGAGCATAGGTGTTTGATTTTTAGGAGCTCCCAGTTATCTGGTTTCTCTTCATCATTTTTGGTAATGTTTTGTATTCTGTTTATGCCTTGTATTAGGGCTCCTAGGGTTGTCCCTATTTTTTCTTCCATGATCTTTATCGTTTTAGTCTTTATGTTTAGGTCTTTGATCCACTTGGAGTTAGTTTTTGTGCATGGTGTGAGGTATGGGTCCTGTTTCATTCTTTTGCAAATGGATATCCAGTTATGCCAGCACCATTTGTTAAAAAGACTATCATTTCCCCAATTGACTGACACTGGTCCTTTGTCAAATATCAGCTGCTAGTACATGGATGGATTTATATCTGGGTTCTCAATTCTGTTCCATTGGTCTATGTGCCTGTTATTGTACCAGTACCAGGCTGTTTTGACTACTATAGCTGTATAATAGGTTCTGAAATCAGGTAGAGTGAGGCCTCCCACTTTCTTCTTCTTTTTCAGTAATGCTTTGCTTATCCGGGGGTTCTTTCCCTTCCATATGAAATTAGTGATTTGTTTCTCTATCCCCTTAAAATATGACATTGGAATTTGGATTGGAAGTGCGTTATATGTATAGATGGCTTTTGGAAGAATAGACATTTTTACTATGTTAAGTCTTCCTATCCATGAGCAGGGTATGTTCTTCCACTTAAGTATGTCCTTTTGAATTTCTTGTAGCAGAGTTTTATAGTTTTCTTTGTATAGGTTTTTACATCCTTGGTAAGATTTATTCCTAAGTATTTTATCTTCTTGGGGGCTACTGTGAATGGTATTGATTTGGTTATTTCCTCTTCGGTGTTCTTTTTGTTGATGTAGAGGAATCCAAGTGATTTTTGTACGTTTATTTTATAACCTGAGACTCTTCCAAACTCTTCTATTAGTTTCAGTAGTTTTCTGGAGGATTCCTTAGGGTTTTCCATGTATACGATCATGTCATCTGCAAATAGTGATAACTTTACTTCCTCCTTGCCAATCTGGATACTCTTTATTTCTTTGTCTAGCCTCATTGCCCTGGCTAGGACTTCAAGTACGATGTTGAATAAGAGCGGTGATAAAGGGCATCCTTGTCTGGTTCCCGTTCTCAGGGGAAATGCTTTCAGGTTCTCTCCATTTACAGTGATATTGGCTGTTGGCTTTGCATAGATGCCCTTTATTATGTTGAGGAATTTCCCTTCAATTCCTATTTTGGTAAGAGTTTTTATCATAAATGGGTGTTGAACTTTGTCAAATGCCTTTTCTGCATCTATTGATAAGATCATGTGGTTTTTATCTTTTGTTTTATTTATGTGATGGATTACATTAATGGTTTTTCTGATATTAAACCAGCCTTGCATACCTGGTATAAATCCCACTTGATCAGGGAGAATCATTTTTTTGATGTGTTGTTGGATTCTATTGGCTAGAATTTTGTTGAGGATTTTTGCATCTATGTTCATGAGGGATATAGGTCTAAAATTTTCTTTTTTTGTAATGTCTTTACCCGGTTTTGGTATCAGGGAGATGGTAGCTTCATAGAATGAGTTGGGTAGTATTCCGTCTTTTTCTATGCTTTGAAATACCTTTAGTAGTAGTGGTGTTAAGTCTTCTCTGAAGGTTTGGTAGAACTCTGCAGTGAAGCCGTCTGGGCCAGGGCTTTTTTTTGTTGGAAGTTTTTTGATTACCGTTTCAATCTCTTTTTTTGTTATGGGTCTGTTTAGTTGTTCTACTTCTGAATGTGTTAGTTTAGGTAGGTATTATTTTTCCAAGAATTTATCCATTTCTTCTAGGTTTTCAAATTTGTTAGAGTACAATTTTACGTAGCAATCTGAAATGATTCTTTTAATTTCATTTGGTTCTGTTGTGATGTGGTCCTTCTCGTTTCTTATTCGGGTTATTTGTTTCCTTTCCTGTTTTTCTTTAGTCAGTCTGGCCAAGGTTTATCAATTTTGTTAATTTTTTCAAAAAACCAGCTTTTGGCTTTGTTAATTTTTTCAATTGTTTTTCTGTTCTCTAATTCATTTAGTTCGGCTCTAATTTTTATTATTTGTTTTCTTCTGGTGCCTGATGGATTCTTTTGTTGCTCACTTTCTATTTGTTCAAGTTGTCGGGACAGTTCTCTGATTTTGTCTCTTTCTTCTTTTTGTATGTGTGTATTTGTCGATATAAATTGGCCTCTGAGCACTGCTTTTGCTGTGTCCCAGAGGTTTTGATAGGAAGTATTTTCATTCTCGTTGCTTTCTAAGAATTTCCTTATTCCCTCCTTGATGTCTTCTATAACCCAGTCTTTTTTCATGAGGGTATTGTTCAGTTTCCAAGTATTTGATTTCTTTTCCCTAGTTTTTCTGTTATTGATTTCTAGTTTTATTGCCTTGTGGTCTGAGAAGATGCTTTGTAATATTTTGATGTTTTGGATTCTACCAAGATTTGTTTTGTGACCTAATATGTGGTCTATTCTAGAGAATGTTCCATGTGCACTAGAAAAAAAAGTATATTTTGCAGCAGTTGGGTGGAGAGTTCTGTATAAGTCTATGAGGTCAAGTTGGTTGATTGTTGTAAGTAGGTCTTCCGTGTCTCTATTGAGCTTCTTACTGGATGTCCTGTCCTTCTCCGAAAGTGGTGTGTTGAAGTCCCCTACTATAAATGTGGAGGTGTCTATCTCACTTTTCAATTCTGTTAAAATTTGATTTATGTATCTTGCAGCCCTGTCATTGGGTGCATAAATATTTAATATGGTTATATCTTCCTGATCAATTGTCCCTTTTATCATTATATAGTGTCCTTCTTTATCCTTTGCGGCGGATTTAAGTCTAAAGTCTATTTTGTAAGAAATTAATGTTGCTACTCCTCTTCTTTTTTGCTTATTGTTTGCTTGATATATTTTTTCCATCCTTTGAGTTTTACTTTGTTTGTGTCTCTAAGTCTAAGGTGTGTCTCTTGTAGGCAGCATATAGATGGATTGTGTTTCTTTATCTAGTCTGTGACTGTCTCTTTATTGGTGCGTTTAGTCCATTTACATTCAGCGTAATTATAGATAAATAAGTTTTTAGTGCTGTCATTTTCATGCCTTTTCATGTGTGTTGTTGGCCATTTCATTTCTCCACATACTTTTTTGTGCTGAGACTTTTTCTTAGTAAATTGTGAGATCCTCATTTTCATAATGTTTAACTTTATGTTTGTTGAGTTGTTACGTTTTTCTTGAGTTATGGAATTGATATTCCTTTTTGTGGTTACCTTATTATTTACCCCTATTTTTCTAAGTAAAAACCTAACTTGTATTGTTCTATATCGCCTTGTATCACTCTCCATCTGGGAGTTCAATGCCTCCTGTATTTAGTCCCTCATTTTGATTATTGTGATCTTTTATCTATTGATTTCCATGATTTCCTGTTATGTGTATTATTTTGTTTATTTATTTATTTTTTAGAATTAATCTTACTTTATTTGTTTTTGTGCTTTCCCTATTTGAGTTGCTTTGACATCAGGACGTTCTGTTTTGTGACCTTGTATTGTGCTGGTACCTGATATTATTGATCATCAGGGCAAACAATCTCCTTAAGCATTTCTTGCAGTCTTGGCTTAGTTTTTGCAAATTCTCTAAACTTGTGTTTATCAGTAAATATCTTAATTTCGCCTTCATATTTCAGAGAGAGTTTTGCTGGATATATGATCCTTGGTTGGCAGTTTTTCTCCTTCAGTGCTCTGTATACGTCGTCCCATTCCCTTCTTGCTTGCATGGTTTCTGCTGAGTAGTCTGAACTTATTCTTATTGATTCTCCCTTGAAGGAAACCGTCCTTTTCTCCCTGGCTGCTTTTAAAATTTTCTGTTTGTCTTTGGTTTTGGCAAGTTTGATGATAATATGTCTTGGTGTTTTTCTTTTTGGATCAATCTTAAATGGGGTTCGATGAGCATCTTGGATAGATATGCTTTCGTCTTTCATGATGTCAGGGAAGTTTTGTGTCAGGAGTTCTTCAACTATTTTCTCTGTGTTTTCTGACCCCCTCCCTGTTCTGGGACTCCAATCACCCGCAGGTTATCCTTCTTGATAGAGTCCCACATGATTCTTAGGGTTTCTTCATTTTTTTTAATTCTTTTATCTGATTTTTTTTCAGCTATGTTGGTGTTGATTCCCTGGTCCTCCAGATGTCCCAGTCTGCATTCTAATTGCTCAAGTCTGCTCCTCTGACTTCCTATTGCGTTGTCTAATTCTGTAATTTTATTGTTAATCTTTTGGATTTCTACATGCTGTCTCTCTATGGATTCTTGCAACTTATTAATTTTTCCACTATGTTCTTGAATAACCTTTTTGAGTTCTTCAACAGTTTTATCAGTGTGTTCCTTGGCTTTTTCTGCAGTTATCCTAATTTCATTTGTGATATCTTTAAGCATTCTGTAAATTAGTTTTTTATATTCTGTATCTGATAATTCCAGGATTGTATCTTCATTTGGGAAAGATTTTGATTCTTTTGTTTGGGGGGTTGTAGAAGCTGTCATGGTCTGTTTCTTTATGTGGTTTGATATGGACTGCTGTCTCTGAGCCATCACTGGGAAACTAGATTTTCCAGGTAATCAGCTAAAAAAAAATGCAGTCAGATCCCTATCTGAATTCTCCTTCTGGCTCAGGGTATTCGGATGTTAATGGAGCCGCCTGGGGAGGGTGGGGGAGGGATCAGAGAGCTAGGCGTGTAGCACCACGGAATATAGAGCTGATCCCCGTGTTCACGCTCTGACCCCGTTCGCCAGAATCCCGACAGGACGGCTCCCCGGCTGGAACGCTACTCTCCCCGCTCCAAGATCAGTCACTTCCTCCCGGGGATTTCTCCCTCCGGTGCACCGCACGGCTCGCGCGAACTGGGTGGGCGTGGCCCTCACGAACAGCTGGGCTCGCCCCCGGGGTCTATTCAGGGGAATGCGCTCACACCCCGCCCGCTCTCGCCAAGATCCCAGCGGGACGGCTCCCCGGCTGGGACGCTGCTCTCCCCGCTCCAAGACCTGTCACTTCCTCCCGGGGATTTCTCCCTCCGGTGCGCTGCACCGCTCGCGCGAACTGGGTGGACGTGGCACTCACGAACGTCTGGGCGCCTCTCCCGGGGTCGTTTTAGGGAAATATAGGTGATCCCCATGCTCGCGCTTCGCCCGCCTCCCGCCAAACTCCCGGCAGGACGGCTCCCCGGCTGGGACGCTGCTCTCCCCGCTCCAAGATCAGTCACTGCCTCCCGGGTGTTTCTCCCATCGGCTGCGCCACTACGCCACCCGTGCCAACCAGCTAGACTCCCTCCCGGGATGGGTTCGGGGGGGGTAGGGCTGGGCCCCTTGTCTGTGCCATCTGCCCCCCTGGGCTCTGCCCCAGCCCGGGCTCCGAAGGTCACCTGCCTGGTATGCTGGCTCTTAGTTCTGAAAACTATCGCTGTCTGCCCGTATTTGTTCATTCTCCATCTCTAAGTCTGTGTTTGTTGTTCAGAGTTCGTAGATTGTTATATATGTGATCGATTCACTTGTTTTTCCGAGTCTTTGTTGTAAGAGGGATCCGCGGTAGCGTCCACCTAGTCTGCCATCTTGGCCCCGCCTCCAGGAAACTAAATTTTTATTATTTCATTTTTTATTGTACATTAGATGAAAGTTTACAGAGCACACTAGCTTCTTATTAAAAAATTAGTACACATATTATTCTGTGACATTGGTTACCAACCCCAGGACATATCAACAGACTCTCCTTGACCTTGAGTTCCTTGTTACCAGCTTTCCTGTCCTCTCCTGCCTTCTCATCTTCACCCCTGGGCTGGTGTGCCCGTTTAGACTCATTTTGTTTTATGTTCCTGCCTAATCTTTGCCTGAACGGTCAACCTTAGGAGTGACATCAGTACCAAAAACATTCTCTCGTGATTTCTCCACTCTCTATCAGACAGTAAGTCTGGTCTTCTCTCTTTTTTTTTTTCTTATGAGCTAGAATGTTGTTCTACATCTTTGTCCATCTATGTCCACAATCCCCTATTGTGATCACTGTCAGAGCAGTCAGAGGTGGTAGCCGGGCTCCATCTCGTTGTTCTGTACTCAGTCTGGTAGAGGCTGTGGTAGTTATGGTCCATTAGTTCTTTGGACTAATCTTTTCCTTGTGTCTTTGGTTTCCTTCATTCTCCTTTGCTCCTGGTGGGGTGGGATCAGTGGAGTATCTTAGATGGTTGCTCACAGGCATTTAAGACCCGAGATGCTATTCACCAAAGGAGAATGTAGAACATTCCCTTATAAACTATTTCATGCCAATTGAGCTAGAGGCTCCTTGAGACCATGGTCCCCACAGCCCTCAGCCCAGTAATCTGGTTGCTCAGGGAGTTTAGATGTGTTTATGGAGCTTCCATGACCTTTCTTTGAATAAGTTGTGCTGGCTTCCCCAGTACTGTCTACTGTCTTACCCTTCACCAAAGTTACCACTAGGATACAAAAACTCCTAATGGTAGTTGTTTGGCAAGAGGATATTCTTTCCACGGAAACAGTTTTTTACTATTTGAATTTTTGTACAATGTGCATGGATTAAAATTTTCAACAAAATTTTAAACCTATTTTGAATGTAATATCCTTTGAAATTCAACACAATTCTAAAAGATAATACTAAAATCATGATCTTTTTAGAATAATTATCCTTTTAAAAATGAACACTGGGAAAATGTAATTGGATCTAAGGCTATCTCTACATGATGTCAACCCAACGAGCGGTTTATTCATTGGGTGAAGATTTTGGGGGTTCAAGTCAATGCAGAGGTGCCTCAGAAGAAAGGCTTGGTGATCCACTTCCAGAAAATTCGGTCACTGAAAAGCCTCTGGAGCCTAGTTCTACCCTGACACACATGGGATTGCCAAGAGTTGTAATCAACTTGACAGAAAGAGGTTTGGTTTGGTTTGGGATAGACCATACAGTCGAAATGAGATGATCTAGAATTTGTGGAGATTCAGCAAGGTGACTTATTCATAAAGTACCTCCTCTAGTGCCTGATATGTTGAATGTATTTTAAAATGCTTTCCAGGCTTGGAGTTTTCTCAAATCACATAAACTTGAAGGCGATGTTTGCATCTCTGGTGGAATGTGGCCTAGGATAGATGTGTTAGGGAGCCCCCAAAAGGATAGACAGAAGCTAAAGGAAACTAACAAGATGACCAAGGCTTCAGTCTTCAGTTAAAAAGGGATGTTGCTGTGAACTGGGAGTCCCTGTGTGGTGCAAATGGTTAACACTTTACATTGGGCTGCTAATCAAATGGTTGGAGGTTCTGGTTCAACCAGAGGCACCTCAGAAGAAAGGCCTGGCAATCCAGTTCTCAAAAATCAGCCATTCGAAATCCTATGGAGCACAGTTGTTCTCTGGCACACATGGGTTCGCACTGAGTTGGAATCAACTCAACACTAACTGGTAAGGTTGTGAAGTGCCTTAGTTTCTCTTGGTAGCCACATCTCCCCTTTATACCCAGCATGTTATCTCTCCTTTGAGTTTGAGAGGAGGAGACATGCAGGAACCCTTCTGGCTCCTGAAAATTCCTGGTCCTATGAACTTGTCTTTCCTTTCAGAAGTTTATCTTCCTTTCTTCACCAGCAAACTTCCCTTCGCAGTACATATGCTAAAGTATCATGAGATCTACCTGGTGCATTTTTTTCACCTGTCCATAAGTGGCCACCTTGATTACCCTCCCTGTTGTCCAAGCCTTGGGAAGCCCCTTCCCATACTTACCCTGGACTTCGCCATAGTGTTTGCTTTGCTGAATGGGATAATAGCAAACATGACACAAGTAGAGACTTTTAAAGAGATACCTTGTGACCACCACCATGTGAACAAATGCAGGCTAGCCTGCTGGATGGTGAGAGCTCAATGGCCTAGATACCACCTTTGCCCTGCCAACAGAAAGACAGACAGGCAAGCAAGAGATATGTGAGTGAGGCCATGGACCATCAGCTGACCACAAACTCAGGAGTGAACCCAGACAACGCTACATGGTGCAGAGATGTGCCATCCCAACTGAAACCACAGACTCAGGAACAAATTAATGGCTGTTGTTTTGAGCCACTAAATTTTGGCAGGGTTTGTTATATAACGTAAATCTTAACTATATAACCCTTCTAGCTCATACTTTCATTGTTTTCTTCCATTTATTGCCAAATCTTTTATTTCCTACTAAATATTCACTCATATACCACATAATTATATAAGCATACTATGTGATAGGGACTGTGCTAACCAATAATGCATAGAATAGTAAGCAATAACAGACATGGGAACTGTCTTTATGGAACAATGAAAATGGTGATAGCTAAAATTTATTGAGTGTTTTCTATGTAACATCTAGCATGTTAATCTTTTAGCATACATTAGTTCATACACGAATTTTGTTATTGGCCCCATTTTACAGATGCAGAAATGGAGGTTCAGGCAATGTTAAGATATTTGCTTTAAGTCACAGTAAAAGTGATGGAATTCAGATCTTTCTCCAGCACCTGTGCTCTGGACCATTATCCTTTAGTTTAGGGACTAAAGAAACATAGGAATTCAGGCTTAGGCCTGACAGTAACTTCTGCGTCAGTGAAGAGAATGTAACTCTCTTTTCTGTATCTTTAAGGTTCTGTCTAGCTGATCTTTTACTATGATCCAGAATAAAAAGTCTTTTCCTGACTCCATTTCCTTGCCACCTAGACTTTGCTTCATATTTTGTACATTAGCGTCTGTCCTCTTCTATGAGGAAACAAAATTTATTTTATTTTATTATTTTTTTAATTAACTTTTATTGAGCTTCAAGTGAACATTTACACATCAAGTCAGACTGTCACATATAAGTTTATATACACCTTACTCCATACACCCACTTGCTCTCCCCCTAATGAGTCAGCCCTTCCAGTCTCTCCTTTCGTGACAATTTTGCCAGCTTCCAACTCTCTCTATCCTCCCATCCCCCCTCCAGACGGGAGATGCCAACACAGTCTCAAGTGTCGACCTGACATAATTAGCTCACTCTTCATCAGCATCTCTCTCCTACCCACTGTCCAGTCCCTTTCATGTCTGATGAGTTGTCTACGGGAATGGTTCCTGTCCTGGGCCGACAGAAGATTTGGGGACCATGACCGCCGGGATTCCTCTAGTCTCAGTCAGACCATTAAGTGTGGTCTTTTTATGAGAATTTGGGGTCTGCATCCCACTGATCTCCTGCTCCCTCAGGGGTCCTCTGCTGTGCTCCCTGTCAGGGCAGTCATCGATTGTGGTCAGGCACCAACTATTTCTTCTGGTCTCAGGATGATGTAGGTCTCTGGTTCATGTGGCCCTTTCTGTCTCTTGGGCTCTTAGTTATCGCGTGACCTTGGTGCTCTTCATTCTCCTTTGATCCAGGTGGGTTGAGACCAATTGATGCATCTTAGAAGGCCGCTTGTTAGCATTTAAGACCCCAGACACCACATTTCAAAGTGGGATGCAGAATGTTTTCATAATAGAATTATTTTGCCAATTGACTTAGAAGTCCCCTTAAACCATGGTCCCCGAACCCCTGCCCTTGCGCCGCTGACCTTTGAAGCATTCATTTTATCCCGGAAACTTCTTTGCTTTTGGTCTAGTCCAGTTGAGCTGACCTTCCTTGTATTGAGTACTGTCCTTCCCTTCACCTAAAGCAGTTCTTATCTACTAATTAATCAGTAAAAAACCCTTTCCCACCCTCCCTCCCCTCCCCCTCATAACCACAAAAGTATGTGTTCTTCTCAGTTTATACTATTTCTCAAGATCTTATAATAGTGGTCTTATACAATATTTGTCCTTTTGCCTCTGACTAATTTCACTCAGCACAATGCCTTCCAGGTTCCTCCATGTTATGAAATGTTTCACAGATTCGTCACTGTTCTTTATCGATGCGTAGTATTCCATTGTATGGATATACCACAATTTATTTAACCTTTCATCCGTTGATGGACACCTTGGTTGCTTCCAGCTTTTTGCTGTTGTAAACAGAGCTGCAATAAACATGGGTGTGCATATATCTGTTTGTGTGAAGGCTTTTGTTTCTCTAGGGTATATTCCCAGGAGTGGGATTTCTGGGTTGTATGGTAGTTCTATTTCTAACTGTTTAAGATAACGCCAGATAGATCTCCAAAGTGGTTGTACCATTTTACATTCCCACCAGCAGTGTATAAGAGTTCCAATCTCTCCGCAGCCTCTCCAACATTTACTATTTTGTGTTTTTTGGATTAATGCCAGCCTTGTTGGAGTGAGGTGGAATCTCATCGTAGTTTTAATTTGCATTTCTCTAATGGCTAATGATCGAGAGCATTTTCTCATATACCTGTTAGCTGCCTGAATATCTTCTTTAGTGAAGTGTGTGTTCATATCCTTTGCTCACTTCTTGATTGGATTGCTTGTCTTTTTGTGGTTGAGTTTTGGCAGAGTCATGTAGATTTTAGAGATCAGGCGCTGGTCTGAGATGTCATAGCTGAAAATTCTTTCCCAGTCTGTAGGTGGTCTTTTTACTCTTTTGGTGAAGTCTTTAGATGAGCATAGGTGTTTGATTTTTAGGAGCTCCCAGTTATCTGGTTTCTCTTCATCATTTTTGGTAATGTTTTGTATTCTGTTTATGCCTTGTATTAGGGCTCCTAGGGTTGTCCCTATTTTTTCTTCCATGATCTTTATCGTTTTAGTCTTTATGTTTAGGTCTTTGATCCACTTGGAGTTAGTTTTTGTGCGTGGTGTTAGGTATGGGCCCTGTTTCATTTTTTTGCAGATGGATATCCAGTTATGCCAGCACCATTTGTGAAAAAGACTATCTTTTCCCCAATTAACTGACACTGGGCCTTTGTCAAATATCAGCTGCTCATATGTGGATGGATTTATATCTGGGTTCTCAATTCTGTTCCACTGGTCTATGTGTCTGTTGTTGTACCAGTACCAGGCTGTTTTGACTACTGTGGCTGTATAGTAGGTTCTGAAATCAGGTAGAGTGAGGCCTCCCACTTTCTTCTTCTTTTTCAGTAATGCTTTACTTATCCGAGGCTTCTTTCCCTTCCATATCAAGTTGGTGATTTGTTTCTCTGTCACATTAAAAAATGACATTGGAATTTGGTTCGGAAGTGCATTGTATGTATAGATGGCTTTTGGTAGAATAGACGTTTTTACTATGTTAAGTCTTCCTATCCATGAGCAAGGTATGTTTTTCCACTTAAGTATGTCCTTTTAATTTCTTGTAGTAAAGCTTTGTAGTTTTCTTTGTATAGGTCTTTTACATCCTTGGTAAGATTTATTCCTAAGTATTTTTATCTTCTTGGGGGCTACTGTGAATGGTATTGATTTGGTGATTTCCTCTTCGATGTTCTTTTTGTTGATGTAGCGGAATCCAAGTGATGTTTATATGTTTATCTTATAAGCTGAGACTCTGCCAAACTCTTCTATTAGTTTCAGTAGTTTTCTGGAGGATTCCTTAGGGTTTTCTGTGTATAAGATCATGTCATCTGCAAATAGAGATAATTTTACTTCCTCCTTGCCAATCCGGATGCCCTTTATTTCTTTGTCTAGCCTAATTGCCCTGGCTAGGACTTCTAGCACAATGTTGAATAAGAACGGTGATAAAGGGCATCCTTGTCTGGTTCCCGTTCTCAAGGGAAATGCTTTCAGGCTCTCTCCATTTAGAGTGATGTTGGCTGCTGGCTTTGCATAGATGCCCTTTATTATGTTGAGGAATTTTCCTTCAATTCCTATTTTGGTGAGAGTTTTTATCATGAATGAGTGTTGGACTTTGTCAAATGCCTTTTCTGCATTAATTGATAAGATCATGTGGTTTTTGTCTTTTGTTTTATTCATATGGTGGATTACATTAATGGTTTTTCTAATATTAAACCAGCCTTGCATACCTGGTATAAATCCCACTTGGTCGTGGTGAATTATTTTTTTGATATGTTGTTGAATTCTATTGGCTAGAATTTTGTTGAGGATTTTTGCATCTATGTTCATGAGGGATATAGGTCTATAATTTTCTTTTTTTGTGATGTCTTTACCTGGTTTTGGTATCAGGGAGATGGTGGCTTCAAAGAATGAGTTAGGTAGTATTCCGTCATTTTCTATGCTTTGAAATACCTTTAGTAGTAGTGGTGTTATCTCTTCTCTGAAAGTTTGGTAGAACTCTGCAGTGAAGCTGTCCGGGCCAGGGCTTTTTTTTGTTGGGAGTTTTTTGATTACCGTTTCAATCTCTTTTTTTGTTATGGGTCTATTTAGTTGTTCTACTTCTGAATGTGTTAGTTTAGGTAGGTAGTGTTTTTCCCAGAATTCATCCATTTCTTCTAGGTTGGCAAATTTGTTAGAGTACAATTTTTCGTAATAATCTGATATGATTCTTTTAATTCCATTTGGTTCTGTTGTGATGTGGTCCTTCTCGTTTCTTATTCGGGTTATTTGTTTCCTTTCCTCTATTTCTTTAGTCAGTCTAGCCAATGGTTTATCAATTTTGTTAATTTTTTCAAAGAAGCAGCTTTTGGCTTTGTTAATTCTTTTCAATTGTTTTTCTGTTCTCTAATTCATTTAGTTCGGCTCTAATTTTTATTATTTGTTTTCTTCTGGTGCCTGATGGATTCTTTTGTTGCTCACTTTCTATTTGTTCAAGTTGTAGGGACAGTTCTCTGATTTTGGCTCTTTCTTCTTTTTGTATGTGTGCATTTATCGGTCTAAATTGGCCTCTGAGCACTGCTTTTGCTGTGTCCCAGAGGTTTTGATAGGAAGTATTTTCGTTCTCGTTGCATTCTATGAATTTCCTTATTCCCTCCTTGATGTCTTCTATAACCCTGTCTTTTTTCAGGAGGGTATTGTTCAGTTTCCAAGTATTTGATTTCTTTTGCCTAGTTTTTCTGTTAATGATTTCTAGTTTTATTGCCTTGTGGTCTGAGAAGATGCTTTGCAATATTTCGATGTTTTGGACTCTGCAAAGGTTTGTTTTATGACCTAATATGTGGTCTATTCTAGAGAATGTTCCATGTGCACTAGAAAAAAAAGTATATTTTGCAGCAGTTGGGTGGAGAGTTCTGTATAAGTCTATGAGGTCAAGTTGGTTGATTGTTGTAAGTAGGTCTTCCGTGTCTCTATTGAGCTTCTTACTGGATGTCCTGTCCTTCTCCGAAAGTGGTGTGTTGAAGTTTCCTACTATAATTGTGGAGGTGTCTATCTCACTTTTCAGTTCTGTTGTAATTTGATTTATGTATCTTGCAGCCCTGTCATTGGGTGCATAAATATTTAATATGGTTATGTCTTCCTGATCAGTTGTCCCTTTTATCATTATGTAGTGTCCTTCTTTATCCTTTGTGGTGGATTTAAGTCTAAAGTCTATTTTGTCAGAAATTAATGTTGGTACTCCTCTTCTTTTTTGCTTATTGTTTGCTTGATATATTTTTTTCCATCCTTTGAGTTTTAGTTTGTTTGTGTCTCTAAGTCTAAGGTGTGTCTCTTGTTGGCAGCATATAGACGGATCGTGTTTCTTTATCCCGTCCGTGACTCTCTGTCTCTTTATTGGTGCATTTAGTCCATTTACATTCAGCGTAATTATAGATAAATAAGTGTTCAGTGTTGTCATTTTGATGCCTTTTTACGTGTGTTGTTGACAATTTCATTTTTCCACTTACTTTTTTGTGCTGAGACGTTTTTCTTTGTAAATTGTGAGATCCTCGTAGTCGTTACGTTTTTCTTGGCTTTTATTTTGAATTATGGAGTTGTTATACCTCTTTGTGGTTACCCTAATATTTACCCCTATTTTTCTAAGTAAAAACCTAGCTTGTATTGTCCTATATCGCCTTGTATCCCTCTCCATATGGCAGTTCTATGCCACCTGTATTTAGTCCCTCTTTTTGATTATTGTGATCTTTTACATATTGACTTCAAAGATTCCCTGTTTTGAGCATTTTTTTAAATTAATCTTAATTTGTTTTTGTGATTTCCCTATTTGAGTTGATATCAGGATGTTCTGTGACCTTGTGTTGTGCTGGTATCTGATATTTTTGGTTTTCTGACCAAACAATTTCCTTTAGTATTTCTTGTAGCTTTGGTTTGGTTTTTGCAAATTCTCTAAGCTTGTGTTTATCTGTAAATATCTTAATTTCGCCTTCATATTTCAGAGAGAGTTTTGCTGGATATATGATCCTTAGCTGGCAGTTTTTTTCCTTCAGTGCTCTGTATATGTCATCCCATTGCCTTCTTGCCTGCATGGTTTTGCTGAGTAGCCTGAACTTATTCTATTGATTCTCCCTTGAAGGAGACCTTTCTTTTCTCCCTGGCTGCTTTTAAAATTTTCTGTTTATCTTTGGTTTTGGCAAGTTTGATGATAATATGTCTTGGTGTTTTTCTTTTTGGATCAAACTTAAATGGGGTTCGATGAGCATCTTGGATAGATATCCTTTCGTCTTTCATGATGTCAGGGAAGTTTTCTGTCAGCAGATCTTCAACTATTTTCTCTGTGTTTTCTGTCCTCCCTCCCTGTTCTGGGACTCCAATCACACGTATGTTATCCTCCTTGATAGAGTTCCACATGATTCTTAGGGTTTCTTCATTTTTTTTTAATTCTTTTATCTGATTTTTTTCAGCTATGTTGGTGTTAATTCCCTGCTCCTCCAGATTTCCCACTCTGCATTCTAATTGCTTGAGTCTGCTCCTCTGACTTCCTATTGTGTTGTCTAATTCTTTAATTTTATTGTTAATATTTTGGATTTCTGCATGCTGTCTCTCTATGGATTCTTGCAACTTATTAATTTTTCCACTATGTTCTTGAATAATCTTTTTGAGTTCTTCAACTGTTTTATCAGTGTGTTCCTTGGCTTTTTCTGCAGTTTACCTTATTTCATTTCTGAGGTCATCCCTGATGTCTTGAAGCATTCTGTAAACTAGTTTTTTATATTCTGTATCTGATAATTCCAGGATCGTATCTTCATTTGGGAAAGATTTTGATTCTTTTGTTTGGGGGGTTGTAGAAGCTGTCATGGTCTGCTTCTTTATGTGGTTTGATATCGACTGCTGTCTCCAAGCCATCACTAAGATATAAAAAAAGTGATTTATTCTATATTTGCTCACTGAGTCTTATCTTGTTTTGTTTTCTATCAATATACGTGGATGGGCTAGTAGATTGTGCTGTCTTGTTTGTTGTAGCCCTTGACTTACTTATGACCTATTACCAGCTGGTTCGGGCTGTTGCCAGATATATATGCCTGAGTCTATTCACTATTCTTGAGTAGAATCTCATTTTGGGTCATCAAGTGTGTGCTGCACCCTAACACCTATCCACCTCGAGAAGTAGTGGTGATAGTTGTGTGCACCAGATTCTATTAGCAGCTGGGGTTCACACTCCAGTGGGGGCAGGATGCTGACAGGCTTCCCCCAAGTGTCAGTGAAGTAAGTGTGTCTCTATTCCTAAAGCACCTTGGTGGGAGGGCTCTGCAGCTGTACCTTAGGCCCCCAATGCAAGTACCTCTACTGATTGGTAGGTGTCACCCTCCTTAGACCCCTAAGGCGAGAGGCTAGGTGGTCTGGGGGAGCTTCAGCCCTCAGTTCCCTGTTGTGGGTCAGTTAGGGCTCTGTTGAATAAGCAGAGATAGCAGACCTGGGAAACTTGTTTTTCCAGTAAATCCGCCTAAACAAAATGCAGTCAGATCCCTATCAGAACTGCCTTTGCATTATAACAGCCACCTTGTTCCCTGTAAGGATGAAAGCCCGAGATTTGGATCATATATGCTTGGCTGGAGCTGGTTCTGTGTTTTTAGTCCAATTAGGGAAGGATTTTTGTCCCTGGGTTTTTTGTGGTTGCTTCTCTCAGGCCAGAGGAATGGGTTAGGAAAAGACCAAAAAAAAAAAAAAAAAAAAAGGGAAAAGCAAAGCCAGGAAGCCTGAGCCGTTCTCCCTCTGGCTCAGGAAATTTCAATGTTAATGAAGCCGCCTGGGAAGGGGAGGGGAGGGTTCAGAGAAACAGCAGAGAGTAGCACCCCGGAATATAGCCAAAGTTGCTTATCTTGCTTGGGATGACTATTTTATCTGAGATTCCCGAGGGGCGTGTCACCTATGTGCGCTGGCTGTGTGGAGATTGCCCCTGAGGGTCTGGCCTGCTGAAGCTGCGGTCAGATCCTCCGCTGCCAGTCCAAAGTCCAGCGTCAAGGTTCCCCTGCTGGGACGCTGCACTTCGGGCTCCAAAATCAGTCGCTGCCTCCCGGGGACTACTGGTCCCACCAGCTGCGTCACCGTGCCACCCCCGCGGCCCAGCTGGGCCCCTTCCCGGGGTTAGTTCAGGACAGTAGGGCTGCGCCCCGTGTTTGTGCCATGACCGGATGCCATGCTCAGCTCCTCTGTGCCCAGTCCAAAGCCCGGCGCCAAGGTTCCCTGGCTGGGACCCTGCACTCCTGGCTCCAAAAGCAGTCACTGCCTCCCAGGGACTTCTCCTCCCACCAGCCGCATCACCACACCGCCTGCACGGACCGGCTGGGCCCCCTTCTGAGGTCAGTTCAGGGGGGTAGGGCTGCGCCCCGTGTTTGTGCCGTCACAGGATGTTGTGTTCAGCTCCCCTGGGCCCAGTCCTAAGCCTGGCGCCAAGGTTACCTGACTGGGACGCTGGCTCCAGGCTCCGAAAACAGTTGCTGCTTCCCCGTAGTTGTTCGTTCTCCGTCTCTATCACTCAGGTCAATTCTTTAAATCTGTGTTTGTTGTTCAGGGTTCGTAGATCGTCATGTATGTGATCGATTCACTTGTTTTTCCGAGTCTTTGTTGCAAGAGGGATCCGAGGTAGCGTCTACCTAGTCAGCCATCTTGGCCCCCCTTTAGATCCTATTTTATTTTTTTATTGTACTTTAGATGAAAGTTTACAGAGCAAACTAGTTTCTTATTAAACAATACACATACTGTTTAGTGACAAGAGTTGTCAGCCCCAAGACATATCAACACTCTCCTCTTCTCGACCTTGGGTTCCCTATTACCAGCTTTCTTGTCCAGTGCTGCCTTCTCGTCCTCGCTCCTGGCCTGGTGTGCCCATTTAGACTCATTTTTTTTAATGGGCCTGCCTAATCTTTGGCTGAAGGGGGAACTTCAGCAGTGATGACACTACTGAGCTGTAAGGGTGTCTGGGGGCCATACTCTTGGGGTTCTCCAGTCTCTGTGAGACACTAAGTGTGTTGTGTGTGTGTGTGTGTGTGAGTTAGAATTTTATTCGACATTTTTCTCCTGCTCTGCCCAGGACTCTCTATTGTTGATGCCCCTCAGAGCAGTCAGGGGTGGTAGCCTGGCACCAGCTGGTTGTACTGGACTGACTGGTGGAGACCATAGTAGTTGTGGTCCATTAGTCCTTTGGACTAATCTCATCCTCATATCTTTATTTTTCTTCATTCTCCCTTGCTCCCAAAGGAGTGAGACTAGTAGAGTATCTTAAATGGCCGCTCACAGGCTTTATGATCCCAGATGCTACTCATCAAAGTAAGAATATAGAACATTTTCGTTGTAAACTATGTTATTGCAATTGAACTAGATGTTCCCTGAGACCATGGACCCCCACAGCCCTCACCCCATAACTTGGTCCCTCAGTGAGTTTGGATGTGTCTATGGAGCTTCCATGGCTTTGTCTTAGATGAGTTGTGCTGGCTTCCCCAGTATTGTGTACTCTCTTCCCCATCACCAAAGTTACCACTAGGATACAAAAACTTAACAGTAGTTGTCTTTGGGAAAGAGGACATTCTTTCCATTTAAACAATTTTTTACTATTTGAATTTTTGTACCATGTGCATGTAGTAGTTTTTCAACAAAATTTCAAACCTAATTTGAAAGTAATATCTTTTGAAATTCAACAAAATTTTTAAAAAAGATAACATTAAAATAATTTTTTTTGTAATAACAATCCTTTTAAAAATGAACACTGGGAAAAGGTAATTGGATCTAAGGCTAGCTCTACATGGCATCAACCCAACAAGCAGTTTATTCATTGGGGAAATATTTTGTTGGCTTGAGTCAATCCAGAGGTACCTTAGAAGAAAGGCCCGGCAATCTATTTCCAAAAAATCACTCATTAAAAACCCTATGGAGCAAACCCAGTTGTACCCTGACACATAGGCAGTTGCCATGAGTTGTAATAAACTTGACAGAAAGAGGTTTAGTTTGGTTTTGGATTGACCACAGAGTCAAAAAATACCTCTTCTAGTGCCTGTTATGTTTAATGCACTTTAAAATGCTTTCCAGGCATGGAGTCTTCTAAAATAATAGAAACATGAAGGAGATGTTTGCATCTCTGGTGGAATGTGGCCTAGGATAGATGTCTTAGGGAGCACACGAAAGAATAGACAGAAGCTAAAAGGAAACTAGCAAGATGACCAAGACATCAGACTTCAATTAATAAGGAGTCTTGTTGTGAACTGGGAGTTCCTGGCTGATGCAAATTGGTTAACACTTTACATTGGTCTGCTAAGTAAATGGCTGGAGGTTCCCGTTCAACCAGAGGCACCTCGGAAGAAAGGTCTGGCAATCCAAATCTAAAAAATCAGCCATTGAAAACCCTAGGATGCACTGTTGTTTTCTGGCACACATGATGACTCCATGAGTTGGAATCATTTCAACAGTAAAATCAGATAAAATAAGTTGAAAAAAATGAAGAAACCCTAAGAACCATGTGGGGCTCTATCAAGAGAAATAACCTATGAGTGACTGGAGTAGTAGGACAGGGAGGGATAACAGAAAATACAGAAAGAATTGTTGATTTGTGGGCAGAAATCTTCTCTGATATCATGAAAGATGAGAATATATCTATTCAAGATGGTCATCGAACTCCACATAAGGTAGATGTTAAAAGAAAGCCACCAAGACATATTATATTTAAACTTGCCAAAACCAAAGAATAACAGAGCATTTTCATGCAGCTAGGGATGAATGAAAAGTCACCTACAAAGGACAGTCAATAAGAATAAGCTCGGACTACTCGGCAGAAACCACGCAAGCAAGAAGGCAATGGGCTGACTTATATAAAAAATTGAAGGAAAAAAACTGCCTGCAAAGGATCATAAAAAAGTGTCTCTCAAATATGAAGGTGAAATTAGGACATTTCCAGATAAACAGAAGTTTAGGGACTTTGTAAATACCAAACCAAAACTACCAGAAAAACTAAAGGGAGCTCTTTGGTTAGGAAATCAATAATATCAGGTATCAACCTAAGACCAGAACACTGGACAAATCAATCAGATGTCAACCTAGACAGGGAAATCACACAAAAAAAATCAATATAAAAAAATACTCAAAACAGGGTAACAGCAATGTTATTATATAAAAGAAGACAAGGTTAAAACAATAAAGAGGGACTAAGAAATGTAGTCATAGATCTTTCATATGGAGAGGAAGATAAGGCAATAGAACGAAATAAGTTACTTTTAAATTTAGAAAAATAGGGGTAAATAATAAGGTAACCACAAAGGAGACAAACTATGCTACACATCGAAATAAAATACAAGAAAAAAATAAGAGTCTCAACAGAAACAAAATGAACAACAATGAATATGAGGAAAGGACAATATATAAAGATAATCTACTCGGCACATAAAATTAACTGGGAAAAAGAAATTGTCAACAACACACAAAAAAAGACATAAAAATGATAGCACTAAATTCATACCTATCCATAATTACGCTGAATGTAAATGGGCTAAATGCACAAATAAAGAGACAGAGAGTGGTAGAATGGAATAAAAAACCACGATCCGTCTACATGCTGACTACAGGAGACACACCTTAGAATTAGAGACACAAACAAGCTAAAACTCAAAGGATGGAAAAAAATATATCAAGCAAACAACAATGAAAATAGAGCAGGAGTGGCAATATTAATTTCTGACGAAATAGACTTTAAAGTTAAATCTACCACAAAGGATAAGGAAGGACTCTATATAATGATTAAAAGGACAATATACCAAGAGAATATAACCATATTAAATATTTATGCACCCAATGACAGGGCTGTAAGATACATAAACTCTGTCAGCATTGAAAAGTGAGATAGACGGCTCCAAAATTATAGTAGGAGACTTCAACACGCCACTTTGGGTGAAAGACAGGACATCCAGAAAGAAGCTCAGTGAACACACGGAAGATCTAAATGCCACAATCAACCAACTTGACCTCATAGACATATACAGAACACTCCACCCAACAGCAACCAAATATACGTTCTTTTCTAGTGCACATGGAACATTCTCTAGAATAGACAACATATTAGGTCATAAAGCAAGCCTTAGCAGAATCCAAAACACTGAAATATTGCAAAGCATCTTCTCTGACCATAAGGCCATAAAAGTGGAAATCAATAATAGGAAAAGCAAGGAAAAGAAATCAAACACTTGGAAACTGAACAATATCCTGCTCAAAAAATACTGGATTATAGAAGACATTAAGGATGGAATAAAGAATTTCAGAGAATCCAAAGAGAATGAAAACACTTCCTATCAGAACCTTTGGGACACAGCAAAAGCAGTGCTCAGAGGCCAATTTTATATCAATCAATGAACACATACAAAAAGAAGAAAGGGCCAAAATGAAAGAATTATCCCTACGACTTGAACAAATAGAAAGAGAGCAACAAAAGAAACCTTCAGGCACCAGAAGAAAACAAATAATAAAAATTAGAGCTGAACTAAATGAAACAGAAAACAGAAAAACAATTGAAAGAATTAACAAGTCCAAAAGATGTTTTTTTGAAAACATCAACAAAATTGATAAACCACTGGCCAAACTGACAAAAGAAAGACAGGAGAGGAAGCAAATAACGCAAATAAGAAATGAGAGGGGCGATATTACAACAGACCCAACTGAAATTAAAAGAATCACATAAAAAAAATTTTTTTTTGTAATCAGATTACTATGAAAAACTATACTCAAACAAATTTGAAAACCTAGAAGAAATGGATGAATTCCTGGAAACACACTACCTACCTAAACTAACAAACAGAGGTAGAACAACTAAATAGACCCATAACAAAAGAAGAGATTGAAAAGGTAATCAAAAAACTCCCATAAAAAAAAAAAGGCCTAGCCTGGATGGCTTCACTGCAGAGTTCTACCAAACTTTCAGAGAAGAGTTAACACCACTACTACTAAAGGTATTTCACAGCATAGAAAAGGATGGAATAATACCAAACTCATTCTATGAAGCCACCATCTCCCTGATACCAAAACCAGGTAAAGACACAGCAAGAAAAGAAAATTATAGACCTATATCCCTCATGAAGGTAGATGCAAAAATCCTCATCAAAATTCTAGCCAATAGAATTCAACAACATATCAAAAAAACAATTCACCATGACCAAGTGGGATTCATACCAGGTATGCAGGGATGATTCAACATTAGAAAAACAATTAACGTAATCCACCACATCAATAAAACAAAGGACAAGAATCACATGATTTTATCAACTGATGCAGAAAAGGCATTTGACAAAGTTCAACAGCCATTCATGATAAAAACTCTAAGCAAAATAGAAATAGAAGGACAATTCCTCAACGTAATAAAAGACATTTATACAAAGCCAACAGCCAACATCTCCCTAAATGGAGAGAGCCTGAAAACATTCCCCTTGAGATCAGGAACCAGACAAGGATGCCCCTTATCACAAGTCTTATTCAACATTGTGTTGCAGGTCCTAGCCAGAGCAATAAGGCTAAATAAAGAAATAAAGGGGATTCAGATTGGCAAGGAAGAAGCAAAAGTATCTCTATTTGCAGATGACATGATCTTATACACCGAAAACCCTAAGGAATCCTCCAGAAAACTACTGAAACTAACAGAAGAGTTCATCAGAGTACCGAGTGCCGTTGAGTCCATTCCAACTCATAACGACCCTATAGGACAGAGTAGAACTGCCCCATAGAGTTTCCAAGGAGCACCTGGCTGATTCGAACTGCCGACCCGTTGGTTAGCAGCCGTAGCACTTAACCACTACGCCACCAGGGTTGAGAGTATATACAATATAAACATACAAAAATCAGTTGGATTCCTCTACACCAAGAAAAAGAACATGGAAGAGGAAATCACCAAATCAATGCCATTTACAGTAGCCCCCAAGAAGATCAAATACTTAGGAATAAATCTTACAAGAGCTGTAAAAGACTTATACAAAGAAAACTACAGTACACTTCTGCAAGAAACCAAAAGAGACTTACATAAGTGGAAGAACATACCTTGCTCATGGATAGGAAGACTTAACATTATAAAAATGTCTATTCTACCAAAAGCGATCTATACATTTAATGCAATTCCGATCCAAATCCCAACGACATTCTTTAATGAGATGGAGAAACAAATCACCAACTTCATATGGAAGGGAAAAAGGCCCCCGATAAATAAGGCATTACTGAAAATGAAGAACAAAGTGGGAGGCCTCACTCTACCTGATTTTAGAACCTATTATACCGCCACAGTAGTCAAAACAGCCTGGTACTGGTACAACAACAGGCACATAGACCAATGGAACAGAATTGAGAATCCAGACATAAATCCATCCACCCATGAGCAGTTGATATTTGACAAAGGCCCCAAAACAGTTAAATGGGGAAAAGACAGTCTTTTTAACAAATGGTACTGGCATAACTGGATATCCATATGCAAAAAATGAAACAAGACCCATACCTCACTCCATGCACAAAAACTAACTCAAAATGGATCAAAGACCGAAATATAAAATCTAAAACAATAAAGATCATGAAAGAAAAAAAAATAGGGACAACGTTAGGAGCCCTAATACATGGCATAAACAGTTTACAAAGAATGTAGAAGAAAAACTAGATAACTGGGAGCTCCTAAAAATCAAACACCTATGCTCATCCAAAAACTTCACCAAAAGAGTAAAAAGACTAGCCACAGACTGGGAAAAAGTTTTTAGCTATGACATTTCCAATCAGTGCCTGATCTCTAAAATCTACATGATACTGCAAAAACTCAACTGCAAAAAGACAAATAACCCTATTAAAAAATGGGCAAAAGATATGAATAGACTTCGTTAAAGAAGACATTCAGGTAGCTAACAGATACATGAGGAAATGTTCACTATCATTAGCCATTAGAGAAATGCAGACCAAAACTACAATGAGATTTCATCTCACTTCAACAAGGCTGGCATTAATCCAAAAATCACAAAATAATAAATGTTGGAGAGGCTGTGGAGAGATTGGAACACTTATACACCACTGGTGGGAATGTCAAATGGTACAACCACTTTGAAAATCGATGTGGCACTTCCTTAAATAGCTAGAAATAGAACTACCATATGTTCCAGCAATCCCACTCCTTGGAATATATCCTAGAGAAATAAGAGCCTTTACAGGAACAGATACATGCACACCCATGTTTACTGCAGCACTGTTTACAATAGCAAAAAGATGGAAGCAACCAAGGTGCCCATCAATGGATGAATGGATAAATAAATTATGGTATATTCACACAATGGAATACTACACATCGATAAGGAACAGTGAGGAATCTGTGAAACATTTCATAACATGGAAGAACCTGGAAGGCATTACGCTGAGTGAAATTAGTCAGTTGCAAAAGGACAAATATTGTATAAGACCACTCTTATAAGAACTCGAGAAATAGTTTAAACTGAGAAGAAAACATTCTTTTGTGGTTACCAGAGGGGGGAGGGAGGGAGGGTGGGAGAGGGGGATTCACTAATTAGATAGTAGATAAGAACTACTTTAGGTGAAAGGAAAGACAGCACACAACACAGGGGAGGTCAGCACAATTGGACTAAACCAAAAGCAAACAAGTTTCCTAAGTAAGCTGAATGCTTCAAAGGCCAGCATAGCAGGGGCAGGGGTCTGGGGACCATGGTTTCAGGGGACATTTAAGTCAATTGGCATAATAAAATCTATTAAGAAAACCTTCTGCATCCCAATTTGAAGAGTGGCATCTTGGGCCTTAAACGCTAGCAAGCAGCCATCTAAGATGCATCAATTGGTCTCATCCCACCTGGATCAAAGGAGAATGAAGAACACCAAGGACACAAGGCAATTAAGAGCCCAAGAGACAGAATGGGCCACATGAACCAGAAACTACATCAGCCTGTGGCCAGAAGAACTAGATGGTGCCCAGCTACAACTAATGACTGCCCTGACAGGGAACACAACAGAGAACCCCTGAGGGAGCAGGAGAGCAGTGGGATGCAGACCCCAAATTCTCATAAGACCAGGCTTGGTGGTCTGACTGAGACTAGAAGGACCCCAGTGGTCATGTCCCCCAGACCTTCTGTTGGCCCAGGATAGGAACCATTCCCGAAGCCAACTCTTCAGACATGGATTGGACTGGACTATGGGTTAGACAGGGATGCTGGTGAGGAGTGAGCTTCTTGGATCAGGTGGACACTTGAGACTGTGTTAGCATCTCCTGCCTGGAGGGGAGATGGGAGGGTGGAGGGGTTTAGAAGCTGGCAAAATGGACACGAAAAGAGAGAGTGGAGGAAGAGAGCGAGCTGTCTCATTAGGGGGAGAGTAATTGAGTGTGTGTAGCAAGGTGTATATGGGTTTTTGTGTGAGAGACTGACTTGATTTGTAAACTTTCACTTAAAGCACAATAAAAATTATAAAAAGAAAAAATATTGCCAAGCTCCTGTCTGGAGGCAAGATGAGAAAACAGAAGGAGACAGGAGCTGGTTGAATGGACATGGGGAATACAGGGTAGAGAGGAAGAGTGTGCTGTCTCATTAGGGGGAGGGCAGCTAAGAATACATAGCAAGGTGCGTATAAGTTTTTTTTTTTTTTTTATGAAAAACTGACTTGATTTGTAAATTTTCACTTAAAACACAATAAAAAAAATTGCCAAATTAAAAAAAAAATCAGATCAGCCAAAATGCTGCTTTACAAGGAAAACTAAAGTTTCCCCATTAGAGAATATTTTATATTTTCGGTATGAGGATGTCTTTTCCCAGCTGGATACAACTAAAAGCCCTGAGAAGTTGTTTCTAAGGTTAGTCCCTTCCTTCCTTCCAAGCTGTCTTTCTATCCTCAGACAAACATACAGTTGTCATTGAGTCGATTCCAACTCACAGTGACCCAGTAGGACAGAGTAGAACTGACCCACAAGAGTTTTCTCAGCAGTGGCTTTTATGGAAGCAGATCACCAGGTCCTTCTCCCACTTAATTGTTGAGCTACCTAAGCTCCTTCCCCAAAATCTAGACCTCATTTAGAGTTTGCCAGTTTGCCCACAAAATAACCTAATTTGAATGCCCTTCTGTTTGAGAGTACTTTGGCTCCCCCAGACCAGGGCCAAGTGATAGTCCAGAGGCTGCTGAGCATCCCACCTCAAGGGAGTGTCGCCCTTATTACTCAGGAAGTCCCTGGACGCACTGTGCATAACACACCTACTCAGTGCATATGTTCAAATGAACTGGGACAGGAGCACAGCACACCTTCCAGTTCTGCCCCAGGAGGGGATTTCTCTCTGGTTTACCCACAATCCTAGTGTCACTGTGAAGAGCTGGTTTCCATTCCAGGCTCAGCCTCTCTATGCTAAGACCCATCATGGGAGTGTCTGGCCCTATGCACCACTCCCACCATAAAGCCTAACTTAAAATAACCTTCCACCAAGGCCTCAGGGCGTTTACACCTCAGTGCTCACATCTCAAAGTCCCTTCTTTCCTTTCTTTTTACTTATCCTTTAGTTCATAGAGATAGTATCTCGCCCTCTTTCTTATATGATGGCTGGTCTTACTGTAACATGTATGGACAGAGGCTGAGATTTCATTGTCTTAGAATTCCAGCAATACCAAGGATCTTTCCATGAGCACATGCTCAATGTTTGGAGAATAAAAGAGCACGTAGGTAAGAGGATAAATAATAAATTTAATAGATAGAATTTCCTAAGGAAATCCATGTATATATCGCACAATGTCACCAAAAGTGAATCATCTGCCTCAGACTTGAAGAGCTGCCAGATGTGGCTCTGGAATGTGCATTGGCCCAGCCCTTGCAGTAGGATCAGCCCTGGCTGCTGCTCTGGCTGGAGCTCTCTTTTCCTCATCTCTCAAAGCCTCTTTGTATTTCAATGGGAAAGCACTGGGGAGTATATTATACACCTTGGACAAAAATTCCAGGACTTTCATCTTGCTGGTTTCCGCATGGGCTCTGGGACCCCACAGGAGTTCATACCGTGGAGGAACACTGTTGGGCACCTGCTGGTACTCCAGGTACTTTTCCTGCACCAAATCTTTGGTGAGGAGCTACCTGGGCTCCCCATAGATGAAGTGCCTCTTCCCATCATAGATCCCCAGCACATTCAGGAATTCCCAGATCTCTTCCTCAGTGGCCCGGTTGCCATTAATGTAGATCACACCCAGGAGAGGCCTCAGGAGTCCATTCTTAGGAAAGCCCCTTTCCCATTAGCTCTTGTACACGAAGCACCTGCAGCAGCAGGGTTGGTGGGTGGGGCTTTCTGAGGCCCCTGGGGAGTGTGAGCAACAGGGGAGCTCTGGGAAAACCCCCCAAAAGGAGGAGAGGATGAGGACAGGGACCCTTCCTCCTCTGCTGCAGTGTCCTGAGCACCCTTGAAACCGTGTGCATCACCTTGGGCCTGGCAACGTTTGTCACGGGCACGGAACTTACTCTTCTGACCGCGTAGCTTGATGACTCTGCTCAAGTACAGTACGCAGGAGTATGGAAGGAGGGCAGGTGATACCGGCCCACTGGAGGAGGGAGGCTAAGAGGGTGTGCACTCCTTCAGCAGAAAGATGCCTCCTCGGCCTCAACAACGACTGCCTCCGCAGTTTTTCCTGGAGGGCGCTGCTCTAGGAACCCACAAGGCTCCTGATCTCCTGGTCAGCCTGTCCCGAAACCTTGTGGGGGAAGTTGGGGTGAGGGTTAAGCTGCAGCCTGGGAGTCCTGCCTGGGGCTTGCTCTGGTGACAGCAAGGGCTGGCAGTGGGCTCCTCTGTACTGGGGTCAATGGGTCCTCTCAGTCCACATTCAAGGACATCATATCAACAGTTGGCAGGGCTTGGGCCCCTTCCCTTTGTTACTCTGAACTTGACACACCAGAGCCCCCTTGGACATTCTAGAAGGAAGGGAAGGGGCAGCCGAGCCACCATCCCTGGCAGAGTGTAGACCCCCAGTCCTGACAGTGCAGTGGGGCCCTTTCTATCCTGGGATCTTTGGAGGGGTCAGTCCCCATTTCAGGGTCCTCACTTGCCTCCATGTAGGGGCTGGGACTTCTTCCCTCTGCAGACCAGTGGCTGTACCTACAGACCAAGAATCTCCCCTGATAGTACCCCCTGGGCCTACAAGGGCTGAAAGCAGGGACAGGGCTAGACTCTGCCTTGTTCCCTCCATTTAGGGGTGGATGGATCCCTCAGTTCTCACTCAGAGTCCTCACTTTGACACCAGGCAGGGGGCATGGGGCCCTTCTCTCTCTTATGCTGAGTCTTACCTCCTCATATTAAGGCCTGCGTATCCTTGACACCCATTAGGGGTAGTGATGATCTTTCTGTCTGGCCACACCTGGCCACACCATGGTCTCCCAAAGTTAATTCAGTGATAGCAGGTTCGGGCTCTATGATGGGTCGTCCCCACTTGGGCTCCTCACTTCAGGTCCTAAATCTCACTCCTGGGAGGCCTTAGATTCTTCCCTCTGGTGAACTGAAACCATACTCTTCATGTCTAAACTCTCGCTTCTCTTTTACCCCTGAGGAGGAACCATGGGCCATGGCTGCCTGAGGCTTCACAGGGCTGACAACAGGGAGGAGTTCTGTGGGGCTCCGCTGATATGTTGTGGGTGCTCCCAATACACGTCAGCGTCCTCACCTTGACTCCTGACATATCCTGGAAATCACCTGTCTTCTGACCTGAGCCTGCCATTGTCTGACCAAGGTCTTCACATTCCTAAGACCTCTGAAGTAGAGGTTAGGTTGAACCGAACGTTGCCATGGCTGTTTGAGGCCTCTGAGGGCTGGCAGCATGGGCAGGATATTGTGGGCCCCCCCCCGGGTAGGTGCTTCCATCATTCCTCATTCATACTCCTCACTTTCTGTTAGAGGCTGGGACTGCTCACACTTCCAATCTGAGGTCATCCTCTTTATGCCAAGACTCACAAGTCCGTGAGAACTCTGAAGAATAAGTGAGGGGCTGCTCAGCCTGATAGCTCTGTCTGGCATGTTGGGGTACCCAGTCCTCATTTATGGGTGTCATCTTGACTCCTGTCTTTTAGATTAACATCTTCCTGGGAAATGCCACATCCCTGCAAACTCTTGAGCAGTTTCCCTACTGTACACCTTGCAGGGAATGGGCCCCTGTCCCGGAGCGATGTGGGATGGGGGCGCTGCAGCACAAGACAAGAGGCCCAGGACAGGTGGTGGGCTGCCAGAGAAAATACACAGTGATCTAGTCCATGACTTCACCAGCCAGACCTGGCATCTGTTTCAACTTCTGTCCCAAAAGGTTTACTTTCTAAAGGAAAGGGGCTGTCCAAGACGACACTGCATATGTAGGTGATCATAATGTCCCCATACATTATCTTCTTTTCTTTACTCATTTGTATTTTTATCCTTATTACTGTGGCTGTGTATTCCAACCCAGTACACTGGCACACAATTTCTCTCTTTCTGTCTTGAGATACATTTTGGAATAGTGAGCTGTGAAGTGATTTAAGAGACACAGATCTGTCTCAGGCTGGAGTTGTGGAACATTCTGGGCTCCAGAGGGATTCCGACCAGGGGTCTAGTGCAGCCCTGTCACTGACCAGTGTGTGAAAATGAGAAAACAGCAAGGTCTCCATAAACAACTAAGTCTGAGAAGCCGTAGCCTATAAAACTGCTGGGATGCACCTGGTACGGGGCCTGGCATGTTCTGGGTCTTTAAAGAATGGCAGTTATTACTAGGATTATTTGCACCCCAGATGATACCACCCACCTCTCTGGGATTTTTTTCTTATTTAAATCCAGGATGTGTCAGTGAATATGCAGTGTCCTAGAAAAAAACAAAAACCAAATCAGCCAAAATGCTGCTTAGGAAGGAAAACTAGGTAATATTGTCCATTAGGGAATATGTTATTTAATGTGGGTGTGGGGCAGACTTCACCAGCTGGATGGAACACAAAGCTTCTAGAATTATTGTCAAGGACAACCATTCACTCTCCCAGCTGCCCTTCCAAGGCCCCTGTTTTCACTGATAACACCATCACCAAAAATCTAGTTTTCGCTTGGAGTTTGCCAAAGACACTCAGGATAACCTCATTCAAATGTCTGTTGAATGGAGTGGGCTCTGGTTCCCTAGCCTAACACAAAGTGCCAGAACAGTGGCTTCTTGACAGCTCACCTCAAGGGAGTATCACCCTACTTCTCAGAATCTTCCTAGAAGTAACGTGCGTAACACACCCAGTCAGTGCATGTGTTGAAGTGCACCACGACAAGAACACAGGACACTTTTCAGTCCTGCCCCTGGTGGGGAATTCTCTCTGGTTTACCCACAATCTCAGGGTATCTGTGAAGAGTTGGTTTTCATTCCAGGCTCAGCCTTTCGGTGCTGAGACATATCATGGGTTTTTGTCTGGCCCTGCGTACTCCTGCAGAAAGCGTCATTTAGTCCAGCCCTCATCCCCTCACTCCCCCACCCCATGCAACCTAACTTAACATGACCTCCACTGAGGGATCAAAGTGTCCCAAAGCTGCAAACTGCCCTGCCTCAGGGCATTTACACTAGAGGGCTCTCATCCCAAACCATCCCCCTTCTCACTCTTTTCACTTGTCTTTTAGGTCTTAGAGTACATCACCATCTTCCTTACATGATGGCTGCTTCTAGACCATAAACTTCTTTGGCAGTGGTTAGTCTCCTTTTTTTTTTTTTTTTAACATTCCCAGCATTAGTACTGCATCTTCCAAATAGTACATGCTCAATTAATCTTGGAGGCATAAGTGAGCAGGTGAATAAACTAACAAACGAACAGAAAAATAAACCCATTACTGACGAATCAATTCCGACTCATAGTGACCCTATAGGACAGAGTAGAGCTGCCCCATAGGGTTTGCAAGGAGTGGCTGGTGGATTCAAACTGCCAGCCTATTGGTTACCAGGTGATTTTTTAACCACTGTGCCACCAGGACTCCTAATTTATTAATTTTTACTACATTATTAAATAAGTTAAGCAAATACAGTTATGCATCTTTTTATTTTATTTAATAACAGACTGAAAGAGATTCAAAAACCAAACCAAATCCATTGCTTTCGAATGGATTCCTACTCATAGCAACCTTGGAGGACCTTGTAGAGATTAACCAAAATAACCAAACCCATTGCCTTCAAGTTAAAAGTTAAATATTTACTGTCTTAGTTTTTTCTCTCTGTCTTGATTTCATGTTTTTTTTATTGCTGTATTCTTTACATTCCTAAGAAATGCCTATTCCAATGTCACGTTATCTTGCTTCGGATCACTAAAAAGGAAGTTTCCCCCTCCTTTTCTTTCTTTCTTTTTTTTTTTTTACAAAAAAATAGCAAAGCTTTTCATCTTAAACCTGAGAAACATTGCTAAATGTGTTATCCATGTCATTAATAAACTTAGATTAGAATGCTAAAAACAGCCTTCGCTTGAAAGGGTTAACATTTGAAAAATAAAGAACGAACATACAGTTAAATCCCTAAGTGACCTACACAGAGCAGAAACAGAAAGGTATGAGACACTGTGTTCCCTCCTGTCCCACCCAGCCCTCCACTACATGGAACAATGACTGCCCTCTTCAACCACAAAGTGACGAATCTGCCTCACGCTTCACTGGGCCTGGGAGGAGCTGCTGGACCTGGCACGGGAACACGCACTGCACTGGCCATAGCAGTAGGATCAGCCCGGTCTGGAACTGTGGCTCTGGCTCTCTCTTCCTCATCTCTCAAGGCCTCTTCATACAAGGATGGGAGAGCACTTGGCACAGTATCATTGATCTTGGCCAAAAACTCCAGGGTTTTTCGTCTTGCTGGTTTCAGCATGGGCTCTGGGACCCCAGAGAAATTCATAGCTTGGAGGATCACTGTTGGGCACCTGCCGGTACTCCAGGTACTTTAGCTTCACAAAATCTTGGGTGATCCTAGGCTCCCCAAACGTGAAGTGTCTCTTCCCTGCAAAAATTCTTATCTTATTCAGGAATTCCCAGATTTTCTCCTCACTGGTGCAGTTGCCCTTTATGAAGATCACGCCCAGGAGAATCATCAGGAGACCAGTTTTTGACAACCCCCTGCCACGACTCAGCATCCCATTGTTAAAAAAAAAATCCCATAGTTAGGGAGGTCCGTTTTGCTGGCAAGGGCGTAGGATGGCCTGATGAGTCAATTTCCTTTAAGTCAATGTCAAAGACCACCTCCATGCTCAACGAAGGTCTCCTGAGGATCTCAAGGAAGTGGTTCTTGTACTTTTTGTTGACAATCTCAGCACGTCTTCCTTCATGATGAGTTATTTCATTTTATACGTTTGCACCAGGAACTGCACCAGTGTACCCACC
The DNA here is from genome assembly GCF_024166365.1 of Elephas maximus indicus. Taxonomy (NCBI): domain Eukaryota; kingdom Metazoa; phylum Chordata; class Mammalia; order Proboscidea; family Elephantidae; genus Elephas; species Elephas maximus. Next base: position 148,036,317 of record NC_064846.1, on the reverse strand, counting down.
TTCTTGGTTAGAGGGTCTCTGTGGGACCGCTTAGTGGATGGTTGGTCCTGGGAGGAACTTCGCCTTTTCTCATCTTTGTTCTTGGCACCTGCATAAGATCTTGCACATGAAGCCCCTGGAGTAGTGGGGGTGAATAGGGGTCTCTGAGGCCCCTGCAGAGTGCTACACGACTTAACACCAGGCTTTCTCTGGGTAGTACACCCAAAAGGAGGAGTGGAAGTGGAGGGGAACTCTTTTTTTGCTGTTGCCACGGCCTGAGCACCCCTGAGAACCTTGGTCTCACCTTGTTTCTGCCGGCGTTTCTCACGTAAACAGAGATTACTCTTCTGACTGTGAGGCATGACTGGTCAGGGACACAGGCAGGAGGAGTGTGAGCAGGACAACAGGTGACGTAGGCCCCCTGGAAGAGGGAGAAGAGTCAGTGTTAGCACCATAAGTAGAGAGATACTACTTAGGCTTTAAGAAGACAACTGCTGCAGGTTTACTTGAAGGTACTAATCTAGAAATTTATAGGGCTCCTGCAGCTTGGTCAGCCTGTTCCCTGAGAGCCCTTTGGAAGTAATTAGAGTGTGCCTGAGGCTGCATCCTGCCAGCCTTGCCTGGGGCTTACTGGAGCTGAGAGCAGGAATTGGCAGGTCTAGGCTCTGTGAGACCTCCTCTGTTCTGGGGTGGATGGCACACTCAGTTCAAATTCGACACCATTGTGTCAACTGTTGGCAGGGCCTTCACCTTCGCCCCCTCTCTCAGTTATGCTCTAAATTTGACGCATTGAACCAATATCCCCATCTCCCTGGGACCACCTAAGATAAAGTGAAGTAGCACCCTGTCAGGGCACACTCAGTTGGGCCCTTTCTGTTTTGGGTTCCTTGGAGACCTCAGTAGTCATTCAGAGTCCTTACCTTGGCTCTAAGTAGGGCCTGAGAGCCTCACCTTTGTCTGTAGTTAAGGCCTGGGACACCTGCCTCTGCTGATCTGAGGCCACTCCCTTCAGATCAAGGCTCCCACCAAACTGAAAGCAGCGAAAAGAAAGGAAGGTTCACACACACCTGCAAAGACTGCAAGCAGGAACTGTCTGCCGCTTCCACTTTTCTGTGGTGAGTGATACCATCAGTCCTCATACAGGGTCCTCACTGTAACTCCTGTTAGGTCTCCTCCCTTTGCAGAATTGGGGCTGTTCCATTAGACAAAGGTCCATACCTCCTTAGCCCACTTCAGGAGGAAAATGAGGAGGTACCTCAGGCTGACACTTATTCTAGAGTTTCCCACAGCTGAGAGAAGAGGGCATACTCAGTTATGGGGTGCCCAGTTCCCTCAGACCTCATACTGGATTTTTACACTGACTCCTGTTAAGGACTAGGTGAATTCCAATAGCAGAATCAGGCAGCCTCCATTAGACTAAGGTCCTCATCTCTCTGAGACCCTTCAGGTAGAAGTCTGGCTGAAACTGCATGGAGCCTCCCAGGGCCAACATTAGGGGTGGGGCTTTGTGGCACTCCTTGTTTGCATCTCATTTGTCCTCATAGTCTTCACCTTGACTCTAGATAAGCCCAAGACTCCTCCCTCCTTTCACTTGTTTTTTCGGGTCTTTGTTGTAAGAGGGGAAACCCTGGTGGTGTAGTGGTTAAGTGCTACGGCTGCTAACCTAAAGGTCAGCAGTCAAATCCACCAGGCGCTCCTTGGAAACTCTATGGGGCAGTTCTACTCTGTCCTGTACGGTCTCTATGAGTTGTAATCGATTCGACGGCAACGGGTTTTGGTTGTAAGAGGGCTCGCCGGAGGCTTGTCTATTCTGCCATCTTGGCTCAGCCTTCTGATTGTAATTTTATGTTAAGAGGATCAGAGTGGGATTGGAACACCACCCTCACTCAGGTCACCTCCCTGATCCAAGGCAAAGGGAGTTTCCCTGGGGGGTGGCCTGCACCACTTTTTATCTCTCAAAAGATAAAAGGAAAGGGAAGCAAGCAGAGAGTTGGGGACCTCATAAGTCCAAGAAAGCAGCACCAGGAGCAGAGCAGGTCCTTTGGGCCCAGGGTCCCTGCACCTGAGAAGCTCCTTGACCACGGAAAGATTGAAGACAAGGACCTTCCTCCAGAGCTGACACCCTGAATTGGGATTTATAGCCTACTGGACTGTGAGAGAATAAATTTCTCTTTGTTGAAACCATCCACTTGTGGTATTTGTGTTGTAGCAGCACTAGATGACCAAGACAGAGTTTGGTACTGGGAGTGGTGTTCTGCTCTGACAGATACAACGTGGAAGCAGTTTGGAAACTGTGAATGGGTATACATGCGACAGCAGCAGAGGACCAGCGCTGCAGAAAACCTGAAGCGACAGAGAAGCAGCAACAGCAGGGAACAGCAGCAGCAGCAGAAGACCAGCGTGAGACAGCACTGGAACTGACTCACGGAGGGGGAGAGCTGAGTGCCTGTGTGCAGGAGGCTTCCTGGCGGAGTGCGGTGCCTCCGGGCACTTATCAGTGGAGCTACTGAGCTTTGGAACACTTGCCCCAGCAGGGCAATAGTGGGCATGAGGCCCGATGAGCCAAGAGGCCAAGAAACCGGGAAACAGAAGCTGAAGAGACAAAAAACACAAGAAGCGGAGCTGCCTCAGTATAAAAAGGTATGGCTATGACCTCAGGGGTTTCAAAGGGTGGAGCCATGGCCTCTGGTGTTTCTAAGGGTGGAGTTGCTACTAAGATGGACTAGGGGAATAGTGCATCTAAAGCCTAGGGAGCAGAGTTGCAGTTCTAGTAAGCCTGGAAGGCGGAGCTGAAGCCCAGGGCCAAGGGGCCTCCACTCAGAATCCGGAGAGTGTGGCCAATACCTAGAGTCTGGACAGCAGGGCCATTGTGTAAATTGTCTCAGAGAACAAAGGATTGTTTTCAAAGCAGTATGTCTAGCTTGTGCCATTTCTGCCATTGTACCTTTGGAAGCAGATAACTTGTGTTCTAGATTTCACAGATGAAAAGGAATTTTTGAATTTTGGACTTGGGCTTGATTTAAGACTTTTGCTATGCTATGATGGGATGAATATGTTTTGCAGGTTGCAAGAATGTAATTTTTGGGGGGCCAAAGGGTGGAATGTCAAGGATTGAATTAGGTCCCCCACGAAATGTGTATATCAAGTTTGTTAGGCCATGATTCCCAGTATTGAATGGTTGTCGTCCATTTTGTGATTGCAATTTTATGTTGAGAGGATTAGGGTGGGATTGTAACACCATTCTCACTCAGGTCACCTGCCTGATCCAAAGTAAAGGGAGTTTCCCTGGGGGGTGGCCTGCACCACCTTTTATCTCTCAAGAGATAAAAGGAAAGGGAAGCAAGCAGAGAGTTGGGGACCTCATACCACCAAGAAAGCAGCACCAAGAGCAGAGTGCATCCTTTGGGCCTAGGGTCACTACACCTGAGAAGCTCCTCAACCATGGGAAGATTGAGGACAAGGACCTTCCTCCAGAGGTGACGGAGAGAGAAGGCCTTCCGCTGGAACTGACACCCTGAATTTGGACTTGTAACCTACTGCACTATACGCGAATAAATTTCTCTTTGTTGAAGCCATCGGCTTGTGGTATTTCTGTTGTGGCAGCACTAGATGACCAAGACAACACCCGATCAGTTCTGAGAATCTACCCTCTACTTACCTGAAGATCCTCTCTGATCAAGGTCCACACCTTCATGGCACCATGATTTGGAATCCGGGTGATGCATATCTGTCCACAGCTCTTCAGGACCTCGAAGGAGTGACAGCAGAGATGAGTCTCTATGGGACACCACTATTCTGTCTGGGTCCTTCCATCATCCTCATTCAGGATCATCAGCTTGATACCTATCAGAGACTGAGACTCCTGCATCTACTGACTTGAGGTGCCCTTCTTAGGCAAAGGCTCTCAAGTCCCTGAGAACTCTAAAGGATAAGTGACAGGATGCTCTGCCTGACAGTCCTGCCTGGGGCTTTCTAGGTTTGAGAGCAGGTGCCAGTAGTTCACTGAGTGATCCCTATATTCTGGGGTGTTCATCTTCCCAGTCCTCACTCATGGGTGTCCTGATCTTGGTTCCTGTGTCTTGGACTAAAGGCTTCCCAGGAAATGTCACATCCCTCCAAGTCTTGAGTCATTTGCCTCCTGGAAACCTTGCAGAGAATGGGTCCCTGTCTGAGAGCAATGTGAGACGGGGACGCTGCAGCACAAGATAACAGGGCAGGTGTTGGGCTCCCAGAGAAAATACACGGGGATCTAGTCCATCACTTCATCAGCCAGACTTGGCATCTGGTTTTTTTTTTTAATAACCAATTCTGTCCTTTTTTTTTTTTTATTGTGCTTAAGGTGAAAGTTTACAGCTGAAGTTAATTTCTGATACAAAAATACATACACATATTGTTATGTGACATTAGTTGCAATCCGTATAATGTGACAGCACACTTCCCCATCCCACCCCAGGTTTCAACCAGCTCCTGTCCATTCCTGCCTTCTCAACCTGCCTCTGGACAGGAGCCGCCCATTTGGTCTCCTGTATCTGCTTGAACTAAAAAGCACACTCTTCACTAGTATTGTTTTCTGTTTTATAGTTCAGTCTAATCTTTGTCTGAAGAGTAGGCTTCGGGAATGGTTTTAGTTCTGGCATCTATTTTGACTTCTGTCCTAAAAGGTTTACTTTCTACAGGAAAGGGGCTGTCCAAGTTGATTTTGTGAGCCTGTATGTTTTGAGGTTATCTGAGATAGCATAAGTAGATGATCATGATTTCAGTGAGAAGTATCTCTTTATCTCACTTATTCATACCACTGGTTTATTTTGGTATTCTTATGTTTCTGGCTGTGTATTCCAACTCAGTGCTTTGAGCACAAAGATATTCTTTTCTCACTTGAGAGACATTTTGCAGTGGTGAGAAGAACAGTGAATTAAGAGACACAAAGTAAGTCTCAGGCTGGGAGGAGTGGAACAGTGTGTGCTCCTGAGGGATTCAGACCGGGGTTCTAGTCCAGCTCTGTTATGTACTAGACTTGTGAACTTGCACACATTAGCAAACTTTCTGAGCCTCAGGTTCTTCATTTGTGAAGTGGATTTGATAAGTCCTGTATTCTAGGATTCTCGAAATTCGTTCGATGTATGTAAAGTACCTGGCACAGTGCCTGGCACATTTTGAGACTTTAAAGAATGGCAGGTATTACTATCATTATTTTGACCCTATAACCTGACCCCAAGAATGCCAGTAAATTTCCATTAGTCCTTCAAGTGGCCCAAGCCAGATTTGGCCTACCCCACATGCGCACAAGGGCCACCTGTGACTGCTAATTGACCCCAATAGCGGACCCAGCAACAGATGGAATGAATCAGAAGAAAAGTCATCAACAGGACCCTATTCCAAAGCCAGAAGTCTAACAGGAACCATGTTAACCTCCTGTTTCCTGGCCGCCTTCTAGAATTTTTCCTTCCCCGGTAAGCCTGTGCAGTCGCCACCTTGCTGCCCAAATCACAGATAAGCCCTGCTTCCCCCCATAGCTCTAGGAATCAGATCTGAGAAACTTCCTCCTGGCTCCTTGCTATGCGCATTGCAATAGAATTATTTTCTCTTTCTCAAGGACCAGTGTCCAGATTATTGGCAAGTCTGAGCGTGCTGCACAGGGACGCACCTTCCCAGGTTCGGTAACAATTTTGGAGCCCGATGTGGGGCCAGAGTGTCGCACAGACCCTCTGTCTGGAGCCCGGCAGCCCCTCGACCATGAGCGGAAAGTCCACTGACCCTCAGCGACCATCGAGCCTCTTGTTCGGAGGATCCTGTGTGTCTCCTAACTGTCACCAAGGCGGCGACCGGCCCGAGGCACTTTTGCTTTGAGAATTAGATACGAACTCAGGAATGCACGTCCACTAGGTAAGTGCCCTCAGAATTTCTCTTTTTAAGTGTGTGTTTGGAATTGGAGGTATCTGGAGGATGGAAGTAGGACTAAGACGACCCCACTGGGGGAACTGAAGCCCTAATAGATCATCCTCGTTACTCCAGCATTCCACCTAGCAGACAGCAGAGAATGGGCAGCCTAGTTTCTGGTTGTTAGTTAGCTTCTGGTTCTGATTCTGAGTGTGTGAGTGTGAGTCAAAAATGGGAGATCCCTGGCGCACTTTTTTTTTTATGTGGATTCTAATTTGGGGTCACTTAACCCATCTTACAGTTAGATCTGTTTTGCAAAAGACGGAGAAAATGGGATGAAATCCCCTAAGTGCAAATCTTTATGTCTCTCTGGCAAAATAAAAACCTACAAAAACAGTGTAAGCTAATGGTAAAGGGGGAGCAAAGCCCCACCTGGAGAGGTGTGGGGCCAAGGCTAGGCCATTTAAAAGGGATGATTGATAGGGGGCCAAGGTCTTCTGGGTCCATCAAGCCAGAGCCCCAAGGGGAAATGCATACGAATGGGAAGATTTCGACTCATAGCGACCCTATAGGGCAGTTCTACTCTGTCCCATAGGGTTTCCAAGGGGGAGCTGGTGGATTTGAACTGCAGACCTTCGGTTAGCAGCCGTAGGATTTAACCACTGAGCCACCAGGGCTCCCGTTAAGGTGTAGAAAAGACTAAACTGGAATATGTTAAAAGGATTGTGTTTAGGTTTCTGCATTTATCTGAATGTACTATGGATAGTGAACGTTTCTCCTACCTAATGTAAAGCAGACTTAAATGTATGCTAGAAATGAACACTGAGTATTAGAGATTATGGAGAGCATGTAACTCCGCCTTCAGCCAGGACTAAACTGGATGTGCTAACAGGGGAACTAGGATTTGCCCAGGGGAAACACAGGCTCCTTGTTTATAGAGTGGGGGCTTAGGTCGACCACCTGAGCCGCACTGAGATTTGCATTTATCCATACCCCTTCCACCTGGAGGTGTAGGCCTGGCAGCGTTACTCCTTTGGCGGAACCCTCTGCCACTCCTCCGGAAAATTGCTCCCAGGCCTCCTGAGTCAGAGACTTCCAGTCCTGCCTAGGGAATAGTGTCTCCAGCATACACGCATAGTGGGGTGCAGTTTGGCCAGGGACCCAGCCAGATTTCCTCAGGACAATTTCCACTGAGATAAATGTCTGCCGACTGGATCACAACGGCCAGCCTAGAGGGTTTATCTGGGTCCATACACCGTTCTCCACCTGACTCCAGAGGAACAGAAGATGGTCTCAGAAACGACACGCCAACACGCTGACAGGCTGCATAACCTCAACCGGCAAAAAGGCGTTAGACTCCCAGCAGCCCAGGCTGTACGTGCCACAGGTTATCAGCTGGGGGCAGGAGAGCTAGAACATGATAAAAATTGTTTGACAGAAAGGGACCCCAAAACAGGAGATCCTTAGGAAAGTTCAGGATGTACAACAAGGCCCCAAGGAAAATCCCTCCAGCTTCATAGAACAGGTGTAGGAAGCATTCCGGCATTTTACTGACATAAACCCTGAAGACCCAGAGAATGCTTGGTTCCTAAATAATGAGTTTCATCACCCAAGAGCGCCCCCGATACCAGGTGAAAACTTCAAAAGTTAGAAGGAGGTCTAGGACTGACTACAGCTTCTTGAGATTGCCTTTAAGGTCTTCAATAATTGAAACCAGGTATAAAGAAAAAGGCCGTGTTTCTGGTAGCAGCTCTCAGAGGATACCTGCCACCCAGGCAGACTTCAAGTTGAATAAGTCCTCGGCCCCAAAAGGACAGTGGCCGACCCAAGGCCACCTAAGCCCCAGACAGTGTGTCTACTGCAAATAGAAAGTCCACTGGAAATAAGAGTGCCCCTGGCGGTCAGCCCTGCCAGAGCGGGAAACCCATAGTTTTTGCAGCTGTCAGCCGATGACTTGGACTGATGGGGCCCTGGGGCTCCCCTGCAGCCCACAGGGAACCCCAGGTTGCAATAACAGTGGGAGGACAACTTACACAACAGACCAGAGAACTGGAAAACATGGACTCTGCTGCTGTCCCAGGCACACAGGGGGGCCCCCCCAGCCACCCCAGGCAGGAACAAATCTGTAGTCCCAGCCGTCAGCCGGCTTCATTGGCAGGATAGAGAGTGGCCAAACACAGGCAGAACTGCCACACAGCTTCAGGGACTGGCGAGACAGTCACCATCCTTAACTCGCACCACACCCTGCCAGGGCTGTGGCAGTAAAAAGTGTCTCAGCTGGTGGGACTGGAGGAAAGAAAGCCTACTAGAGATGCCTTTTTGGAGTAATGTACTATGTATGCTCAACAGAGGTGGCAGGTATACACTGCCTTCAGCACCAGTTGGGAGAGTCTCACATAGTTAAACGATCAGGCAGCCAAACAAGCTGCTAGAACAAAACCCCCGAAACTTGCTTTGCTTTAATTCCTAATCTTCAGCTACCAGAAAACCCCCAGTGCACTGAATGTGATACAAACAGAGCTTGTGAATGGGGCTTTGACCTTGAACAGAGCAGAAGACAGGTAGCTGTAGATTTTCCAAGGAGAGGTGTTAATACCAGAACACCTGATGCACCCGATAATAAAGCTAGCCCATGAGAGCACACATTACGGTCCACATGCTGTGTTTCACTGGCTAGCCAAACTGAATAAAGGACCTAATCTACAAAAGACTCAACAATGTGTCACCTGCGTGAAGAAGCCAAAACAGGCCCAGCACCTCCTATGCCTGGGGTACATGCTAGTGGGACTGGAGCTGGAGAAGACTGGCAAGTGGACTTAACAGTTATGCCAACAGCTCCAGGAGGTTTCAAGTATCTTTTAGTGTTTGTAGATACCCCTTTACCTTATGGGTAGGAGCCTTCCCTACAGAATGGAAAAGGCACCCGAGGTAAGCAAGGCTCTCCTCAGTGAAATGATTCCTGGATTTGGCCTACCTTATTCAATTCAAAGTGATAATGGAGGTGCCTTTGTATCCAAAGTCAGGACATTTATGAATTTGGTGGGAGCTACATGCTCCCTGGAGACCACTACTGTTACTACTACTGCCGTGACTGGGTGCTTAAAAGGTCTAATTAGAAACCTAAGGTAGTGTGGGCAATGTGGGTGAATACTTATATTATAAGAGACCAGTTTGCCCTGGATCGAGTTGCTACATTGCCCTGTTGAGAGTCCGGGTGGCCACCAGAAGCTGGCTCCAACTGAGCCCTTATGAAATGTTGTGTGGGAGACCTCTCCTTAAGGCACCCTGGGGATGTAGTGGTCTAGATGACCCTTAAGTAGTCCAGGAACTTAGTGTTTCCAGGTATCTTAGGTAAAGGTTCTCCTTCAGTCTCCTGGGCCGGGGTGAGTACTCCTTGCATTTCAGGGTTACTGGGATGTGTTCTGCTTATACAGGCAATTTCCTTCACTTCTAGCACCTAAGCAACATTTATTGGCCATTCTCTTTGCCCTCCTATATCTTAGAGGTGGAGTAAGGCAGCAAAAGCTGGTGAGTAGCACTGGTGCCCAGAAGTTGGAGGCCATTGGCGGGTATACAGTGTTTATGGGGAGGTTGTTCTAATTAGATTGAAGGGAAAACCTCTCTGAGTGTATGAAAGGGCCTGGCAGAAGAAGAAAACCAATAAAGTTTCTGGTGGCAGTATAGCAGAAGGATCCTGAAGACCATCTGCCTGAGTTCAAATTTTGGATCTGCTAGATTTTGGGTCAGGGGACTTCCAAGTGGTGCCGATAAACTGAAAGCCACTTAAACATTTATATTTCTTTTTGTGAGTTTGGTGGGGAAGGTAAGGGGAAGATTTAAGCTCTCCTTTTCTACCTTCTAAGTCTTCTTTGCCTGCTGCCTCCAGGAGATAATCATTCCTTGCCTCTTCCTAGGTCCCTAAAACTCCACCCCATGTCAGCAGAAAGTAGCCAGATGAGTAGCTGACTCTTATCCCTTAAGGTTAAGGAATTGCTACATATCAAGAGGAGGTTCTAACCTGACTCTATGAATGCCAGTAAATTTCCATTAGTCCTTAAACTAGCCCAAGTCAGATTTGGCCACCCAGCATGTGCAGAAGGGCCAGCCATGACCCAGTTGATTGCAAGAGAGGACACAGGAACAGGTGGAATGAATCAGAAGAGAAATCTTCACCCAGACCCTATTCCAAAGCAAGAGGTCTGACAAAAACTGCATCACCTCCTGTTTCCTGGCCACCTTCTAGAATTTTCCCTCCCCAGAACACCTGCGTGGCCACCATCTTGCTGCCTAAGTCACATGTAAGCCCTGCTCCCCTGTAGCTCTGGGAGTCGAATCTGAGGAACTTCTTTCCCGCTCCCTGCTCTGTGCATTGCAGTAAAGTTACTTTCTTTCTCAAAGACTGGTGTCCAGATTATTGGCAACTCTGAGTACGTCACACAAGGACCCACCTTCCCAGGTTGAGTAACAACCCCAGAGGGCCACCCGGCCCAGTAGGATTTTTTTTTTCATATCTAGGTGATGTCAGAGAATACATAGTGTTTTTGGACAAAGAAAATCAGACCAGCCAAAATGCTGATTAACAAGGAAACTAAGATTTCCCCATTTAACTAAAAAAAAAGATTTCCCCATTAGAGTATCTTTTATATTTTGGGTATGAGGATGACTTTCCCAGTTGGATACAACTGAAAGCCCTGAGAAGTTGTTTCAAAGGCTGGATCCTGCCTTCCTTCCAAGCTGTTTTTCAGTCCTCAGACAGACAGTTGCCACTGAGTCGATTCCAACTCACAGCAACCCAGTAGGACAGAGTAGAACTGACCCACAAGAGTTTTCTCAGCAGTGACCTTTATGGAAGCAGATCACCAGGTTCTTCTCCCACTTAATTGTTGAGCCACCTGAGCTCCTTCCCCAAAATCTAGACCTCATTTAGAGTTTGCCAACTTGCCCACAAAATAACCTAATTTGAATGCCCTTCTGTTTGAGAGTACTTTGGCTCCCCCAGACCAGGGCCAAGTGATAGTCCAGAGGCTGCTGAGCATCCTACCTCAAGGGAGTGTCGCCCTTATTTCTCAGGAAGTCCCTGGACACGCTGTGCATAACACACCTACTCAGTGCATATGTTCAAATGAACTGGGACAGGAGCACAGCACATCTTCCAGTTCTGCTCCAGGAGGGGATTTCTCTTTGGTTTACCCACAATCCCAGAGTCACTGTGAAGAGCTGGTTTCCATTCCAGGCTCAGCCTCTCTATGCTAAGACCCATCATGGGAGTGTCTGGCCCTGTGCACCACTCGCACCATAAAGCCTAACTTAAAATACCCTTCCACCGAGGCCTCAGGGCATTTGCATCTCACTGCTCACATCTGAAAATCCTATCTTACCTTTCTTTTTACTTATCCTTTAGTTCATAGAGATAGTATCTCACCCTCTTCCTTATATGATAGCTGCTCTTGCTGTAAAATCTATGGACAGCGGCTGAGGTTTCCTTGTCTTAGAATTCCAGCAATATCAAGGATCCTTCCAGGAGCACATGCTCAATTAATGTTTGGAGAATAAAAGAGCAGGTAGGTAAAAGGACAAATAATAAATTTAACAGATTGAATTCCCTAAGGAAATCCATGTATATATCACACAGTGTCACCAAAAGAAAAGTGAGTCATCTGCCTCAGACTTGACTAGGGGTGGGAAGAGGTGCTGGATGTGGCTCTGGAATGTGCACTGGCCCTTGCAGTAGGATCAGCTCTGGCTGGAGCTCTCCTTTCCTCATCTCTCAAAGCCTCTTCATAGTGCAATGGGAAAGCACTGGGTGCTGGATCATACTCCTTGTCCAAAAATTCCAGGACTTTCATCTTGCTGGTTTCAGCATGGGCGCTGGGACCCCACAGGAATTCATAGTGTGGAGGATCACTGTTGGGCACCTGCCGGTACTCCAGGTACTTTTCCTGCACCAAATCTTTGGTGAGGAGCTACCTGGGCTCCCCATAGATGAAGTGTCGCCTCCCATCATAGATCCCCAGCACATTCAGGAATTTCCAGATCTCTTCCACAGTGGCCCGGTTGCCATTCTTGTAGATCACACCCAGGAGAGGCCTCAGGAGCCCATTCTTAGGAAATTCCCTTTCCCATTAGCTCTTGTATAGGAAGCACCTGCAGGAGCAGTGGTGGTGGATGGGGCTCTCTGAGGTAAAAGTGAGCAGCAGGGGAGCTACTAACAGTGGCTTCCTGACAGGAAGGGGTAGCTTCTATTTCTCAGGGAAACCAAAGGTTGACCAACTTATGTATTTCCACCTCTTTCTTGTGATCCCAGCTACTCCTTGCAGACTCTAACATTTCCAAGGATACCCCTATTGTGATGCCATGTTATCTGGCTCTAGATCACAAAAAAAGATTCAAGGATTTTCCATTTGTTTTACAAAACAGAAAGGCTCTCACTCCTAAATCTGAAAAAGAGCAATAAATGCATGAGGGTGAATTTAGATTCTGACTCTAAGTAAACCTTCAATTAAAAGGAAAATGTTTGAAAAATACAAAAAATGTGCTAAATCTACAATTTGCTCAAGTGTAACAGGAACACAAGAAGATATTTACATGCTCCCTCCAACCCCACCTCGCCGCCACTAAGAAGATAAAAGCCATTTTCAACAACAAAGTGAAGAATCTCCATCAGACTTCACTAGGGGTGGGAGGACATGCTGGACTTCACCCTGAAAGGGGCTCTTGCCCTGGCATTAGGACTGGCCCCGGTGCATTTTCTGCCTGCGGCCCTCTCTTCGTAAATCTCCAAATTTCTTCATACACGGCTTGGAACGCACCGGGGTCGGTAGCACTGATCTTGGCCAAAAACTCCAGAACTTTTTTCTTGTTGGCTTCAGTGTGGGCTCTGGGACCCCACAGGAATTCGTAGCGTGGAGGATCACTGTTGGGCACCTGCCGATACTCCAGGTACTCTTCCTGCACCAAATCTTTGGTGATGAGCTTCCTGGGCTCCCCAAACATGAAGTGCCTCTTCCCATCGTAGATCCCCAGCACATTCAGGAATGCCCACATCTCCTCCTCGGTGGCCCGGTCGCCATTCCTGTAGATCATGCCCAGGAGAGGCATCAGGAGCCCATTCTTGGGAAACCCCCTGCTACCAATAAAATTCTCTTCCTTGCTGATCTCCAATTGGCTGACAAGGGCATAGGATTCACCTTTGGAGTCGACTTCCTTCAGCTCAAGCCCAAAGACCACCTCCAGGTGCACAGAGGCTCTCCTCAGGATGTCAGGGAAGTGCTCCTTGTACCTTTTGTTGACGATCTTCATCATTTCTGCCTTCGTAATGGGCTCTTTCATTTTATACTTGTACAGCAGGAACTGCAACAACATGCTCACCCTCCGGGTTACGGGGTCTCTTTGAGACCTCTCAGTGGGGGCTGGGGCCGCAGAGGAACTTGGACCTCCCTCATCTTGGCCCTCGGCCCCTCCAGCAGCTCTTGTGTCCGAAGCACCAGCAGCAGCAGTGGTGGTGGGCGGGATGCTCTGAGGCCCCTGGGGAATGCCAGCAGCAGGGGAGACCCCCAAAAAGGAGGAGAGGAAGAGGACCCTTCCTCTTCTGCTGCAGTGGCCTGAGCCACTGAATATTATCTTTTCCTTTTCCTTATTCGTATCTCTCACTTATTTTAGTATTCACATAGCTCTGGCTATACAGTCCAACTCAATGCTCTGGGCATAGCGTTATTCATTTTCTACCTGAGAAACATTTTGTAGTGAAGAGAACAGTGAATTAAGAGACACAGGGTAAGCCTCTGGCTGGGAGGAGTGGTGGAACAGCGTGGGGTCCAGACAGATTCAGACCGGAGGTCTCATCTAGCTTGCTCAGGTACTAGACTTGCAAACTCAAATACATTACCAAATTCTCTGAGCTTTAGGTTCTTCGGTTAAGTGGGATTGATAAGCCCTGTCTTCTAGGGCTGGTACACTGTGTGCAAGGCATGAGAGAAGCACCTGGCAAAGTGACTGAGCATATCGGGTCTTTAAAGAATGGCACTGATTACTAGGATTATTTTGACACCACACAACACCAACCACCCATCTGAGAATTTTTTGTTTTGTTTTCTCCAGGGTTTGTAAGAATATGCAGTGCTCTAGGACAAAGAAGCACTGGGTACTGGGTAGGACAAAGAAAACCAAATGAGAAGAAATACTACTTAGGAAGAAAAACTAAGTAATATTTTACAATACCTCCTTGCCTTCGAGTCAATTCCAATTAAATGCAACCCCATGTAAAACTGCCCTATAGGGTTTCCTTGGCTATAATTTTTGAAGAAACAGATTGCCAGGTCTTTTTTCTGCGGTGCCACGAGATGGGTCTGCACTGCCAACATTTATGTTAGTACTCAAGGTCAAAGCATTTTATCACTCATTAGGGAGTGTCATAGTTATCTAGTGCTGTTATAACATATACCACAAGTGGAAGGCTTTAACAAATAGAAATTTACTTTCTCACAGTGTAGAAGGCTAGAAATCTGAATTTAGGGTGGTGGCTTTAGGGCAAAGCTTTAATTCTCTGTTTGCTATGGGGGAAGGTCCTTGTCTTTCTGTAGCTTCTGTTTCTTGTTTCCTCGAAGGTCTTATGTGGCATGGCAACTATCATTCCCCGCTTGTGATTACTTGCTTGCTCAATCACCTCCTTTATATTTCAAAAGTGATTGGACTTAAGACATCCCCCAGAAAAAAAAAAAAAACTGCTGTCCAGAAGATTCTGACTCGGAGGGATGGAACAGGACAGAGTAGAACTGCCCATAGCGTTTCTGAGGCTGTAAATCTTTACAGAAGCTGACTGCCACATCTTTCTGCCCTGGGGAAGGTGTTGGGTTGACTTAATATACACATTACAATCCCCTGTCTTTAACATAACAACATGTATTTCCAAATGTCATTATAAGGATAGTTATTGGGTCATTATTTACAGCACTTGTTTTGGGGGGACATGGTGGTTACATTCAATCCATATTAGGGAGTATATTCTTAACGTGCGTGTGGGTAGACTGTCCCAATTTAATATAAGACAAAGCTCCTAGAAGTGCTGTCAAGGACCAACAATTTCCCCTCCCAACTGCCCTTCCATCTATGTCACCCCAGTTTTTATCACCACGGCCAAAAGTCCAGTCTTCACTTGGTGTTTGCCAAATGACACTCAAGACAAACTCATTCTACTGTCCTTTCAATGGCATGGCTTCTGGCTCCCCCAGCCAAAGGCAAAAAGATACTAATACTGGTTTCCTTACACGGAGTATCTCCCTATTTCTCAGAAACCCTGGAAATAAAGTGCATAACACACTCAGTCAGCAGTCATGCTCAAGAGCACTGGGACAAGAACAGCAGACACCTTCTGGTCCTTCCCAGGGGGGATTTCTCTCTGGTTTCCCCCCAATCCCAGAGGCAGTGTGAAGAGCTGGTTTCCATTCCAGGCACAGCCCTTCCACGCTGAGACACACGATGGGAGTATCTGACCCTACACACTCCTCCCATAGCCTATATGGACTTGCCTCTGCCCCCAGCCTCACCCAACCTGCTCCTCACCCCCTACCCTTCCTAACCCTATGTTTCCTAACTTAAAATTCCCCCAGTGCAGACTGAGAGATCACAATTTCCCAAGGCCCCAAAATAACCTGCCTCAGGGCATTTAGAGGGAACCCTGAAGCGCTCACCCCCTTTCTACTAGTCCTGAGGTCTTGGAGAGTATCTCAACCTCCTCCTTGTATCATAGCTGCTGTTAGACTCTAAAATCTATACACAGGGCTTCGACACCTTTGCCTAAAGGGCCCTGGTACTAGCATGAAGCCTTCCAAAGAGCAGATGCTCAATTACTCTTTGGGGAAAATAAGAGCCAGGGAACAAGAGGTCAAATCATCACAATTTATTTTCTACAATGGCCTTGAATAAGCTAAACAAATCCTGGCATGTGTTTTTTTACTTTTATCGAATGGAATAAAGGAAACCAAGAACTGACCAATATTTATGTTTACCTACCTCTACCTTGTGATCCCAACTAACTCCTGTGCATATCTTTAATATTTCCAAGAATATCTCTATTCCGATACCACGTTAACTAGTTCTGGATTCCTAAGAAAAGATTCAAGGGTTTTCATTTTGTTTTACACAATATGAAACTCTTACTCCTAAATCTGGAAGACAGCAATGAATGCATGAGGGTACATTTAGATTCTGAATCTTAATAAACATTCAATTAAAAAGAACAACATTTGAAAAATACAAAAAACGAGCTAAATGTACAAGTCACTCAAGTATAACAGGGATACAAGAAGTACATGTGCTCTCTCCAGCCCCATGTTGCCCCCACTGCTCAGAGGGTTAACAGCCATTTTCAACGACAAGGTGAGGAATCTGCCTCAGACTTCACTAGGGTTGGGAGGGCCTGCTGGACAATCCCTGACATTAGACCCGGCCCATTCTCTGCCTGTGGCTCTCTTCCTCATCGCCCCAAGTTTCTTCACAGAAGACTTGGAAGGCATTGAATGAATACATATCCTTAACCTTGGCCGAAAACTCTAGGACTTTTCTCTTGGTGGCTTCAGATTGAGCTCTGGGACCCCACAGGAATTCGTAGCATGGAGGATCACTGTTGGGCACCTGCCGGTACTCCAGGTACTTTTCCTGCACCAAATCTTTGGTAAGGAGCTTCCGGGGCTCCCCAAAGATGAAGTGCATCTTCCCATCATACATGCCCAGCGCATTCAGGAATTCCCACATCTCCTCCTCGGTGGCCCGGTTGCCATTCATGGAGATCATGGCCAGGAGAGGCATCAGGAGCCCGGTCTTGGGAAACCCATTGCCACCACTCAGATTCTCTTCCTCAGTGATCTCCAATTTGCTGACAAGGGTATAGGATTGACCTTTGGAATCGACTTCCTTCACGTCAAGGCCAAAGGCCGCCTCGATGTACTCAGAGGCTTTCCTCAGGATCTCAGGGAAGTGCTCCTTGTACCTTTTGTTGATGATCTTCATCATTTTTCCCTTTGTAACGTGCTCTTGCGTCTCATACTTGGAGAACAGGAACTGCGGCAACATGAACACCCTCCTGGTTATAGGGTCTCTACGTGACCTCTCACTGGGGGCTCGGGCAATAGAAGAACTTGGACGTCCCTCATCTTGGCCATCGGCCCCTCTAGGAGCTCTTTTGCCCGAAGCACCTGCAGCAGGAGTGGTGGTGGATGGGCTCTCTGAGACCCCTGGGGAGTGCAAGCAGCAGGGGAGCTCTGGGGAAGCCCCCCAATAGGAGGAGAGGAGGAGGATGGTGACCCTTCCTCCTCTGCTGCAGTGGCCTAAGCATCCTGGACACTGTGGGTGTCACCTTGGGCCTGGCGACGTTTCTCGTGGGTGCGGAGCTTACTCTTATGACGACGAGGCATGATGACTCTCTTCAATGATAGCAGGCCTGAGTGTGGAAGGAGGGCAGGTGATGCGAGCCCACAGGAGGAAGGAGGCTGAGAGGGTGTGCGCCCTGTAGCAGAGAGATGCCTCCTTGGCTTTCACAACCGACACCTATGCAGGATTCTTGAGGATGCTGCTCTAGGACCTTACAAGGCTCCTAATATCTCAGTCAGGACCCTATAGAGGAAATTAGAGGAAGGATTAGGTTGTAGATTACCATCCCTGCTTGGGGATTACTGGGGTGACAGCAGGGGCTGACACTATGGACTCTTTTATGGGGTTATTGGGGTTCTTCTAATTTCACTCGTAGGGCCATCATATCAACTGCCGGCGGGGCCAGAGCACCACCCCTCTACTAATCTGACCCTGAAACCTCAACTCCCTCTGGGACCGACAAGCAGAAACTGAAGGAGCAGCTCGGCCTCCACTCCTGGCAGGGCGTCTCAGTGATGACAGCACACCAGGGCCCGTTCTGTCTGGGGTTCCCTGGAGGTCTCAGTCCTCTACCAGGGTCTTCACCATGGCTGCCCCCTTTTACAAGGTCCCTCACCTCCCCGGAATGCCCTAAGAGTTAGTGAGTGTAACTCACTACGTAACCACACCCAGGTCCTCTAGGTCTGAACACAGTGTTCGGGCTCTCTGTTTCCCCCTTTTTTCTGGGAGGAGTCACCTCATCAGAACTCAGTATCCTCACCTTGACTTCTATTAGACACCATGTCTCCTGTTTCTACTGAATACCCCGTTGGTACCCATTGCCGTCGAGTCAATTCCGACTCATAGAAACTCTATAAGACACAGTAGAACTGCCCCATGGAGTTTCCAAGAAGCGCCCGGTGGATTTGAACTGCCCATCTTTGGGTTAGCAGCCACGGTACTTAACCATTATGCCACCAGGGTTTCCTCTCCTGAATAAGGGTCTCCATTAGTCCAAGGACTTCGTGTCCCTGAGACCATCTGTCCCTAGGAACAAACCAGGGGGCATCTCAGCCCGACACCTCTGACCGTGGCTCTTTTGGGACAATAGCAGTAGGAGGCTTTGCTGCACCCTCCTCTCTCCTTGGGGGAGGGGAGAAGAGAAGTTAATTCCCTATTGTCTTCTGAAGGATTTTTACCTTAACTTGCACCAATATCTGGGATCCCTCTATCTCCTGAATTGGGGCTTAAACGAAGGCCCTCATCTCCCTCAGACACTCTAGGCAGAAGTCCAGAGTCCTCTGAACTTGCCACATTTGTCCTGGGCTTCCAGAGCTAATGGCATTACCAGAGCCCACTGCAACCCTCCCCATTTTGCACTGAGTGGTCCCAGTACCTCAATCATGTCTTCCTTCACTCTGCACCATTCCTGGAACCCCACCCTCTGCTGTCATGAGGCCACATCCCTCAGACCAAAGACTACATCTTCCTGAGACCTCAGAATTGAAAGAGTGAGCCACATCCTTTGCAGGCCGTTTTGGGAATCCTAGGGCTGTCTGGGGCAGTGGGGTCACCTGACCCCAGAGTTCTCAATTGTTGACCCATTCATTCCTCACTCAGGCTTCTGACCTTGCTTCTGGGTAGGACCTGGGATTCCTCCCTCTACTAACGTGAGTCCACCTGAATCCAGGGGTGGGATTTCTGGCTCAGTCCGAGGCCCTCATCTCTCTAGAAGGAAGTCAGGGTGCTGCACATCTGTCTACCCCTGCCCGGGGGCTCCCAGAGCTGAGAGCAGGGGTGGATTGTGGGCACCCCTCTTTTGCAGGGGGGCCTCCTCATTAGCAGTAAGAGTCCTTGCCTCACCTCCAGTTAGGGTCTGGGCTTCTTCCCTCGTGAGAACTGGGGTGCTTCCTTGGACCAAGGCCTGCCTGTCCAGAAACTCTCCAGGTCGAAATCAGCTTGGTGGACTTGTGGCTGGCGGTTGGGGGCGAGACTTGGTGGTACCTCCTCTGTTCTAGGTTAGGTAGTCCCGGTAGCTTACATTCAGGATCCTCACCTCGACTCCTGACCAGTCCTGAGACTCCACCCTCCTCCAATGATGAGCCGTGCCCCTCAGATCAGGGGCGGCAACTTTCTGGCACTTCCTGTGTGGAGACAGGATGTCAGGGTACATCACATCTGGCTAAGGCTAGAGGGGGCCCTCTAAGGGCCAAGGATGTTGTGGGGACCTCCAAGGGCGACAGAAAGGGTGGGACCCCTGAGACCCCACTGTGGAGACTTGGGTGGTCCCTTTGTGCTCACTCATGTTCCTCACCTTGATACCTGTCGGAGCCTAGGGATTCTGCCTTTACAAACCTGATTCACAGGGTGAGAACAAGACCCTCCCTCGCAGAGACCCTAGAGGGAGCAGTGAGGGCGTGCCTCATGCTACCCCTGTCTGGGTCCTCACAAGAGCGCAGGCTGGGTCAGCACTCTGAGAAGACGTTCTTTTAGGGGTAGGTCGCCCCTTTAGCACTCAGGGTCTCCACTGTACTCCAGTTAGGGACAAGGTTCCACCCTCTGCATAAAGGGGGCTGCCCCTTTGGACCAAGGCCCTCCCTCCCTGGCCCCTAGCCAGCAGGAAGAAGCTACAGAAGATGAGACCTTCAGCCCTAAATGCCTTATAAGATTAAAAGGAACCTGTTACAGGGGGGATTGAAGCCTCTGCTGAGATTTCCCCCCACTCGGCCACAGATCCTCGCCCCCTTGCAGCCTGCCAAGTCACAGCTTCTAACTGCAGTTTAGCCCAACCATGCTGCAGCCCTAACAACATTTTGAACTCGGCATCAGAGTCCTGTGCATGCGCAAACCAAGATTTTGGTACATGTGCAGGACCCAAAGAGCTGTATCCTCAATCTGTCCTTGGACCTGAACATTAATGACATGATTCAGCACTCAGAACTCCAAATGTGGACATGGGAGGGCTAAGGGCGGAGAGTTCAGGGCACCAAATCCAACCCCCAGAAGCCATTGGACATAAAAAGCTCCCCAACCCCCTCAGACAGTGAGTACCTGGCCTTATGGTCACTAGACCCCGCATTGCTCCTTGTCTGTGCAGACAATAAATTTCTACTTTCTGTTTCCCTTACAACTGGTGGTGTGGCGTCCATCTTATTTCATTTGGCTAATAGGACTGGACAAGAACCCTTGTTGTGGTAAAAGGTCATGGAAGGTCCATAGACACAGCCAAAGTCCATGAGGGACAAATTACTGTGCTGAGGGCTATGGGGCCATGGTATTGGGGAACATCTTCCTCAATTGGTATAACATACTTTATAAAGAAAACGTTCTACATTCTACTATAATGAGTAGCATCTGGGGTCTCAAAAATTGAGTGACCATCTAAGATACTCCACTGCTCCCAACTCATCTGGAAAAAGGGGAAATGAAGAAAACCAAACACACAAGGGAAAGATCAGTACAAAGTACTACTAGACCACAAGTACCACAGCCTCCATCAGACTGAGTCCAGCACAACTAGATGGAGCCTGGCTACTACCACTGACTACTGAGAAAGGGTCACAATAGAGGGTCCAAGACAGAGATGGAAAAAAAATGTAGAACAATATTCTAACTCACAATAAAAAAAAATAAAAAAGGCCAGACTTAGTGTCTGACAGAGACTGGAGAAACCCCGAGAGTATGGCCCCTGGACACCCTTATAGCTCAGTGCAGAAGTCACCAATATATTAGAAGAAAAATCAGATAAAAGAATTTTAAAAACTGAAGAAACCCTAAGAATCATGTGGGGCTCTGTCAAGAGAAATAACCTATGAGTGATTGGAGTAGCAGAACAGGGAGGGATAACAGAAAAAACAGAGAGAATTGTCGAAGATTTGTTGGCAGAAAACTTCCCTGATATTGTGAATGATGAGAAGATACCTATATAAGTTGCTCATCGAACTCCACATAACGTAGATTTTAAAAGAAAGCCACCAGGATATATTATAATCAAACTTGCTAAAACCAAAGATAAAGAGAGAATTTTAAGAGCAGCTAGGGATAAACAAAAAGTCACCTACAAAGGAAAATCAATAAGAATAAGCTCAGACTACTCGGCAGAAACCATGCAGGCAAGAAGGCAATGGGATGACTTATATAAAGCATTGAAGGAAAATAATTGCCAGCCAAGAATCATATATCTGGCAAAACTGTCTCTCAAATATGAAGACAAACTTAGAACATTTCCAAATAAACGCATGTTTAGGGAATTCATAAAAATCAAACTGAAACTACAAGAAATATTAAAGAGAGTTCTCTGGTTAGAAAATAATATCAGATATCAACCCAAGACCAGAACACAGGACAGAGCAACCAGATGTCAACCCAGAGAGGGAAATCACAAAAACAAATCCAGACAAAAAAAACGCTTGAAACAGGGAAACAGCAATGTCATTATATAAAAGAAGACAACATTAAACTAATAAAGAGGAACTAAGAAATGTACTCATGGATCTTTCATATGGAGAGGAAGATAAGGAGATATAAAGAAATAAAAGTTAGGTATAAACTTAGAAAAATAGAGGTAAATATTAGGGTAACCACAAGGGAGACTAACAACCCTACTCATCAAAATAAAATACAAGAAAAAAAAAAAGATTCAGCAGAAAAAAAAATCAACGACAACAAATAAGAGGAAAAGGCAACATATAAAGATAAACTACTCAGCACAAAAAATTAAAGTGGGAAAAAGAAACTGTCAACAACACACAAAAAAAGACAACAAAATGATAGCACTAAACTCATACCAATCTGTAATTACTCTGAATATAAATGGACTAAATGCACCAATAAAGAGATAGAGAGTGGCAGAATGGATTAAAAAAACACAATCCATCTATATACTGCCTACAAGAGACACACCTTAGACTCAGAGAGACAAACTAAAACTCCAAGGGATGGAAAAAAAATATATATCAAGCAAAATATATCAAACAATCAAAAAAAAACCAGGAGTGGCAATATTTATTTCTGACAATATACACTTTAAAGTTAAATCCACAACAAAGGATAAGGAAGGACACTATATAATGATTAAAGGGACAATATAGCAGGAGGATATAACTGTATTAAATATTTATGTACCCAATGACAGGGCTGCAAGATACATAACACAATCTCTAACAGCATTGAAAAGTGAAATAGACAGTTCCACATTAATAGTCGGAGACTTCAACACACAACTTTCGGTGAAGGACAGGACATCCAGAAAGAAGCTCAATAAAGACACGGAAGATCTCAATGCCACAGTCAACCAACTTGAAGTCATGGACATATACAGAACACTCCACCCAACAGCAGCCATGTATACTTTCCTTTCTAACAGACGTGGATAATAGTAAAAGGGTGGTTAGACAAACTTTTAAAGGTAAAGGAGATTTGCATTCTCGACACTGACTCAGAACTAACTTTCAGAGAAAAAACTAAATTCCTAGGTTTCTTTATATCTGTTCTTAAACTTAAAACATTTACCTCTCACCATTCAGCAGGCTAGCCTGCGTTTCTTCACATGGTGGTGGTCACAAGGTATCTCTTTTCAAGTCTCTACTTGCGTCGTGTTTGCTATTATCCCATTGAGCAGAGCCAGCACTATGGCCAAGCCCAGAGTCAGTGTTGGAAGGGACTTCCCATGGCTTGGACAACAGGGAGGGTAATAAATCACTGTGGCCATTTATGCACAGGTGGAAAAAATGCACCAGATAGATCTCATGATATTTGAGCATATTTACTGCAAAGGGAAAGTCGTTGATGAAGAAAACAACATAAACTTCTGAAAGGAAAGACAAGTTCATAAGACCAAGAAATTTCAGGAGGCCCAGAGGTTCCTGGATGTCTCTTCCTCTGAAACTAAAAGGAGAGATGCAGTGATGGGTATGGGGGCGGGGGATGTGGCTGCTAAGAGAAACTAAAGCAGTTCACAACCTTACCACTTTCTGTTGAGTTGATTCCTACTCATGGAGACCCCTTGTGTGCCAGGGAACAAAGGTGCTCCATAGGGTTTCCAATGGCTGATTTTTCAGAATTGATGAAGAGGGTGTGTGCTCCTGCAGCAGAGAGATGCCTCCTTGGCTTTAACAAAGGCCACCTTACAGTATTCTTAGAGGGCACTGCTCTAGGACCCCACAAGTCTCCTACTGTCCTGGTCAGGACCCTGTAGAGCAAATCAGAGGAAGGATTAGGTTATACATTGCCAGTCCTGCTTGGGGCTTATGGATGTCCTCATCTTGGTTCCTGTCTCTTGGACTCAGGGCTTCCTTGGAAATGTCACATCCCTCCAAGTCTTGAGTCATTTGCCTCCTGGAAACTTTGCAGAGAATGGATCCCTATCCGAGAGCAATGTCATATGGGGACGCTTCCGCACAAGACAAGGGGCTCAGAACAGCACTCTCCCAAAAACCAAACCCACTGCCGTCAAGTTGATTCCGACTCATAGAGACCCTATAGGACAGAGTAAAACTGCCACATAGGGTTTCCGAAGAGTGCCTGGTGGATTCGAACTGCCAGCCTTTTGGTTAGCAGCCAAGCTCTTAACTTCTACCAGGGCTTCTCCTCTTGGGCAGTCTCCATAATGCACTATTCTGTTGTCCAACATCCAAAGCTGCTGTTTAATAGAGCTTGTCCAGTTTTCAGGAGGGCAAGTCTGTTACCAGTAACTTTCTTAAAGCCAGAAGCCTGTTGCTACTAATTTAGTAAAAACTCATTGCAACATACACAGCACTGAAACAGTTTACACATTGGTTTCTTGCAGGACTCTCTAAAGAACACAACTTTGTGTTTGGGGAAAGGACCTCAAGAAGAGCTGTTTGTTTTAGCCTCAGGCCATCCTCCCAGACACTGTAGTTTCTGTTTTGACACATCTGCACAGATGACCCTTAAATCCTTGTCTTATCCATCCAGCACTGGGGTACTCAGAAGGTGCAGAGAAGGTATGCAAAAAATAAGTCCCTGCTTCTTTGTCTTTCCTTCTCCTCTTCTCTTCCCCCCCCCCTTTGGGCCTATGAATAAGTATCTGCCATTACACAACTTTTGCCACCTTTAAAAGTGCATATTATTTATTTCAACTATTTCATCGTGTTTCTCAAAGTATAATTATTATAAAATGAATGCTGTTTTATGTTAAGATGCATAAAACTTGTCAAGCCTTCCTGTAATTTTGAAAGGTGTGTTTGATTTTTTTTTTTAATCTTATAATTTAGTCACTAACTCTATTTACCTTTAGACTGGTGACCAAGAATGCAACTCCAGTGTAGGGACATTTTTTAGGCTTAGAAAAGAAAGTGTGAGTGTTAGAACTCGTGTTTTATATTCATAATGTCGATTTCTTGCATCTTGTTTGGTATTGGTTTATTCCCTAAAACACGATGACAAGTTTCCAGTTCTGAATTTCAGAGAAGGAAAGGAAGCTATCTTGGTGCTCTCTGAGGGTCTAATCAGTCTCCAAGGCCTGCCTAAACTGGCCTCTGGGTACTTCTCTAAACTTATCTCCCAACCCTCTCCTCTTGTTCACTTCAGTCAATGATAATGGCTCCTGTGTGTTCCTTGGAGGCACAGAACATGGTCCTATGGCAGGGTAGTTACCTTCCACAATCCTTCCAGAAATGCTTATTCCCTGGATATCCATATAGCTTTCTTTCTTATTTGTTTCAGGCATCTGTTCAAATATCAATTCCCCATGGAGAGCTGCATGACAATTCAGAATGAACTCATATAGCTTCAAATGTTACTTGATTTGGCAAAGGAAAAGACAATGGTAATCTTCAAGAATTTAGTTTTCCGAATACATGGCATTAACAGAATGCAAACCATAACTAGCAACACACAAACAGCAGAAGATAAACTAGATAACTGGGCTCTTCTAAAAATTAAACACTTATGCTCATCAAAAGACTTCACCAAAAGAATAAAAAAAAGAACCTACGAAAATTTTGACTATGACAAATCCAACAAAGGTCTAATGTCTAAAATCTGCAGGAAAATCCAACACCTGTACAACAAAAGACAAATAATACAATTAAGAGATGGGCAAAGGATATGAATAGACACACTTCATCAAAGAAGACATTCAAGTGGCTAACAGATAGATGAGGAAATGCTCACAATCATTAGCCATTAGAGAAATGCAAATCAAAACTACAATGACATATCATCTCACCTGAACTAGACTGGCATTAACCAAGAAAACACAAAATACTATATGCTGGAGAGGTTGTGGAGAGACTGGAACACTTACACACTGCTGGTGGGAATGTAAAATGGTACGACCATGTTGGAAATCGATTTGTTGTTTCCCTAAAAAGCTAGAAATAGAACTACCACAGGATCCAGCAATCCCACTGTTTGGAATATATCCTAGAGAAATAAGAGCCTTTACATGAACAGATATATGCACACCTGTGTTCATTGCAGCACAGTTTACAATAGCAAAAAGATGGAAACAACCTAGATGCCCATCAACAGATGAATGGATAAACAAAGGGTGCTACATACACACAATGGAGTATTACACAACAATAAAGAACAATGAATGGATAAACAAACTGGTACATACACACAATGGAGTATTAAACAATGATAAAGAACAGCAATGATTCTGTGAAGGATCTTACAACATGGATGATTCAGGACGGCATTATGCTGAGTGAAATAAGTCAATCACAAAAGAACAAATATTGTATGAGTCCACTCCTGTACCGAAAAGGTTTACACAGAAAAAGAAACAATCTTTGATGGTTACGAGGGAGGGAAGGGGTGGGGATAGAAAAACACTAAATAGACAATAGATAAGTGATAACTTTGGTGAAGTATAAGACAGTACACAATACTGGGGAAGCCAGCACAATTTCTCCAAGGCAAGGTCACAGAAGCTCCATAGACACATCCAAAATCCAAAAGAGACCAAATTATTGGGCTGAGGGCTGTGGGGACCGTGCTTTCGGGGAATATCTAGCTCAACTGGCATAACATAGTTTATAAAGAAAATGTTCTACAATCTACCTTGGTGAGTAGTGTCTGGGGTCTTAAAAGCTTGTGAGTGGACATCTAAGATACTCCACTGGTCCCACCCCATCTAGAGCAAGGGAGAATGAAGAAAACTAAAAATAAAAGGGAAAGGTTAGTCCAAAGGACGAATGGACCACAACTACCACAGCCTCTACCAGACTGAGTCCAGCACGGCTAGATAGAGCCCGGCTACCACCACTGACTGCTCTAACAGGGATCACCATAGAGAGTCCTGGACATACCTGGAGAAAACTGTAGAACAAAATTCTAACTCACAAAAAGAAAAAAACAGATTTATTGGTCTGACAGAAACTGGAGAAACCCTGAAAGTATGGTCTCTGGACAACCTTACTGTACTGAAGTCACTCCTGGGGTTCACCCTTCAGACAAAGATTAGACAGGTGGATAAAACAAAACAGTCTAAATGGGCACACCAGGCCAGGGGTGAGGACAAGAAGGCAGGAGGGGACAGGAAAGCTGGTAATGGGGAACCCAAGATCAAGAAGGGAAGAGTATTGACAGGTCATGGGAATGGCAACCAATGTCAGAAAACAATATGTGTACTAATTGTTTAATAAGAAACTAGTTTGCTCTATAAACCTTCATCTAACATACAATAAAAAATAAAAAAAGGCTTTAGTTTCCCAATAGAGGAGGACAGATACTAATGCACAAGCTATGAAGCACAGTGTAAGTGGCAAGGAACTGGACTCAGCTTAAAGACTTTTTACTTTGGATCATACTAAAAGGGTAGCTAGATAGACCCTTAAAGATGAAGGAGACTTACATTCTTTTCATTGATGCAGAAGTTACTGTCAGACCTAAGACTGAAATCCTAGGTTTCTTTATATCTCTTAAAGTATAATGGTTCAGAGCACAAGCGCTGGAGAACTGAATTCCATCACTTACTGTGACTTAAAGCAAATGTCTTAACGTTCTCTGAACCTCCATTTCTGCATCTGTAAAATGGGGTCAATAATAGGGTTGGTGGATGAACTAATGTATGCTCAAAGATTAACATGGAAGATGGTACATAGAAAACACTCAATAAATTTTAGCTATCATCATTTTCTTTCTTCCATAAAGATAGCTCCTAGGTCTGTTATAGCTTACTATTTTATGCATTATTGGTTAGCACAGTCCCTATCATGGAGTGGGCTTATATAATTGTGTTAGATAAGTGACTATTTGGTAGGAAATAAAATATTTGGGAAGGAATGGAAGAAAATAATTTAAGCAGAAGCTAGGGGGGTTATATAGTTGCATACACATTTATGTTAAATAACAAACCATGCCAAAATTTAGTGGCTCAAAACAACAGCCATTTATTTGTTCATGAGTCTGTGGTTTCAGTTGGGATGGCACATCTCTGCACCATGTAGTGTTGTCTGGGGTCACTCCTGAGTTTGTGGCCAGCTGATGGTCCGTGGCCTCACTCACATGTCTCTTGCCTGGCTGTCTTTCTGTTGGCAAGGGCAAAGGAGGTATCTAGGCCATTTAGCTCTCTCCATCCAGCAGGCTAGCCTGGGTTTGTTCACATGGTGGTGGTCACAAGGTATCGCAAGAAAAGTAAGAGAAGGCAAACCCCAGTGTCATATGTCTTTTCAAGTCTCTGTTTTTGTCATCTTTGATATTATCTCATTGAGCAAAACAAGCATGATGGCCAAGCCCAGAGTCAGTATGGGAAGGAACTTCCCAAGGCTTGGACAACAGGGAGGGTAATCAGTGTGGCCGTTTATGCACAGGTGGAAAAAATGCAGCAGAGAGATTTCATGATATTTGAGCATATTTACTGTAAAGGGAAAGTTGCTGATGAAGAAAGCAACATAAATTTCTGAAAGGATAGACAAATTCACAGGACCAAGAATTTTCAGGAGCCAGAGGGTTCCTGGACATCTATCCCTCTGAAACTAAAAGGAGAGATGAAGTGATGGGTGTAAGGGGGCAGTTCACAACCTTACCTATTTACTGCTGCGTTGATTCCAACTCACAGGGACCCCTCGTGTGCCGAGAACAACTGTGCTCCACAGGGTTTCCAATGGCTGTTTTTTTTCAGACATGGATTGCCAGGCCTTTCTCCTGAGGTGCTTCTGGTTGGACTGGAACCTCCAACCTTTTGATTAGCAGCCCAATGTAAAGTGTTAACCATTTGCACCACCCAGGGACTCCCAGTTCACAACAACATCCTTTATGAAGTGAAGTCTGATTTCTTGGTCATCTTGCTACTTTCCTTTTAGTTTCTGTCTATTCTTTTGGGTGCTCCCTAAGACATCTATCTTAGGCCCCATGCCACCAGAGATGCAAACATCTCCTCCGGGTTTGTATTATTTTAGAAGACTCCAAGCCTGGAAAGCATTTTAAAATACATTCAGCGTAACAGGCACTAGAGGAGGTATTTTTTGAGTAAGCCACCTTGCTGATTCTCCACAAATTCTAGATCATCTCAGTGTGACCCTGAGGTCTATCCAAAACCAAACCAAACCTCTTTCTGTCAAGTTGATAACTACTCACGGCAGCCCCATGTGTGTCAGGGTAGGCGTGTGCTCCACAGGATTTTCAAGGGCTGATTTTTTGGAAATAGACAGCCAGGCCTTTCTTCTGAGGCACCTCTGGATTGACTTGAACCAGCAAAACTTTTCTCCCAGTAAATAAACTGCTCATTGGGTTGACATCATGTTGAGATAGACTTAGATCCAGTTACCTTTTCCCAGTGTTCATTTTTGAAAGGATAGTTATTACCAAAAAATCATTTATTTTAATAATATCTCTTAAAATTTTGTTGAATTTCAAGATATTACTTTCAATTTAGGTTTAACATTTATTTTGAAAAACTAATACATGCACATGATACGAATATTCAAAGAATTAAAAACTGTTTAAATAGAATATCCTCTTATTCTACGATAAGTACTGTTAAGAGTTTTTGTATCCTACTGGTGACTTTGGTGAGGGTAAGAAAGTACACAATACTGGGGAAGCCAGCACAACTTATCCAAGGTAAGGTAGAAGTTCCAGCCGAGACTTCCCCCCGACCCTGCCGCGGTTCTCCGCCCCCCTCGCAGCCCTCCTAGTCACAGCTTCTAAACGCAGTTTGGCCCGACCACACTGCGGCCCTAACCACAGTTTGAATTTGGTGCCAGAATCCTGTGCATGCGCGAAACAAGATTTTGGCACATGCGCAGGACCTGAGGAGCTGTGTCCTCACTCTGTCCTTGGACGTGAACATCACTGACATGATTCAACATCTGGACCCCCAAATGTGGACGCGGGAAGGCGAAGGGCAGAGAGTTCCAGGCACCAAATCCAACCCCCAGACGCCACTGGAAATAAAAAGCTCTCCAACCACCTCAGTCATTGAGCACGTGCCCTTAGGGTTGATAGACCCTGCGTTGCTCCTTGTCTGTGCAGACGATAAATTTCCACTTTCTGTTTCCCTTGCAACTGGTCATGTGGCGTCCATCTTATTTCGATTGGCTAATAGGAGTGGACAAGAACCCTCGTTCAGTTACAAGGTCATGGAAGCTCCATAGACACATCCAAAGTCCACGAGGGACCAAATTACTGAGCTGAGTGCTATGGGGCCATGGTATTGGGGAACATCTAGCTCATTTGGCATAACATACTTTATAAAGAAAATGTTCTACATTCTACTATAGTGAGTAGCATCTGCAGCTTAAAAATTGCGAGTGGCCATCTAAGATACTCCACTACTCCCAACCCATCTGGAGAAAGGGAAAATGAAGAAAACCAAAGACACAAGGGAAAGATTAGTCCAAAGAACTAATCGACCACAGGTACCACAGCCTCTAGCAGACTGAGTCCAGCACAACTAGATGGAGCCTGGCTACCACCACTGACTGCTCTAACAGGGATCACAGTAGAGGGCCCTGGACAGAAATGGAGAGAAATGTAGAACAAAATTCTAACTCACAATAAAAAAAAAAAAAAAAAGACCACACTTAGCATCTGACGGAGACTGGAGAAACCCCAAGCGTATGGCCCCTGGACACCCTTACATCTCAGTGCTGAAGTCACTCATGAGATTCAGGCAAAGATTAGGCAGGCCCATAAAACCAAACGAGTCTAAATGGGCACACCAGCCCAGTGGCGAGGACAAGAAGGCAGGAGAGGACAGGAAAACTGGTAATAGGGAAACCAAGGTCGAGAAGGGGAAAGTGTTAAAATATCGTGGAGTTGGCAACCAATGTCACAAACAATATGGGTATTGTTTAAGAAACTTTTTTGCTCTGTAAACCTTCATCTAAAGTACAATTAAAAAAAAAAGTTTAGTTTCCCCATAGAGGAAGACACATACTAATGAACAAGTTAGTAAGTAAAGTGTAAGTGGCAAGGAACTGGACTCAAGTTGTTCTTGTTGTTAGGTGCCGTCAAGTCGGTTCTGACTCATAGCGACCCTATGCACAACAGAACGAAACACGGCCCGGTCCTGAGCCATCCTCACAATCGTTGTTATGCTTCAGCTCATTGTTGCAGCCACTGTGTCAATCCACCTCGTTGAGGGTCTCCCTCTTTTCCGCTGACCCTGCACTCTGCCAAGCATGATGTCCTTCTCCAGGGACTGATCCCTCCTGACAACATGTCCAAAGTATGTAAGACGCAGTCGCGCCATCATTGCCTCTAAGGAGCATTCTGGCTATACTTCTTCCAAGACAGATTTGTTTGCTCTTTTGGCAGTGCATGGTATATTCAGCATTCTTCACCAACACCATAATTCAAAGGCGACAACTCTTCTTCGGTCTTCCTTATTCATTGTCCAGCTTTCACATGCATATGATGTGATTGAAAATACCATGGCTTGGGTCAGGCGCACATTAGTCTTCAGGGTGATGTCTTTGCTCTTCTACACTTTAAAGAGGTCCTTTGCAGCAGATTTACACAATGCAATGCATCTTTTGATTTTTTGACTGCTGCTTCCATGGCTGTTGATTGTGGATACAAGTAAAATGAAATCCTTGACAACTTCCATCTTTTCTTCGTTTATCATGTTGTTGCTCATTGGTCCAGTTGTGAGGATTTTTGTTTTCTTTATGTTGAGGTGCAATCCATACTGAAGGCTGTGGTCTTTGATCTTCATTAGTAAGTGCTTCAAGTCCTCTTCACTTTCAGCAAGCAAGGTTGTGTCATCTGCATAATGCAGATTATTAATGAGTCTTCCTCCAATCCTGATGCCCTGTTCTTCTTCATATAGTCCAGCTTCTCATATTATTTGTTCACCATACGGATTAAATAGGTATGGTGAAAGAATACAACCCTGACGCACACCTTTCCTGACTTTAAACCCATCAGTATCTCCTTTTTCTGTCTGAACAACTGCCTCTTGATCTATGTAAAGACTCCTCACGAGCACAATTAAGTGTTCTGGAATTCCCATTCTTCGCAGTGTTATGCATAGTTTGTTAGGATCCACACAGTCGAATGCCTTTGCATAGTCAATAAAACACAGGTAAACATCCTTCTGGTATTCTCTGCTTTCAGCCAGGATCCATCTGACATCAGGAATGATATCCCTGGTTCCACGTCCTCTTCTGAAACCGGCCTGAATTTCTGGCAGTTTCCTGTCGATATACTGCTACAGCCGTTTTTGAATGACCTTCAGCAAAATTTTGCTTGCGTGTGATATTAATGATATTGTTCTATAATTTCTACATTCAGTTGGATCACCTTTCTTGGGAATAGGCATAAATATAGATCTCATCCAGTCAGTTGGCCAGGAAGCTGTCTTCCCTATTTCTTGGCATAGACAAGAGAGCACCTCCAGCGCTGCAGACTAGGAAGAAAGACGCGGCAGTCTCCTTCTGAAAAGCATTAGCCAGTGAAAACCTTAAGAATAGCAGCGGAACATTGTCTGATATAGTGCTGGAAGATGAGCCCCCCAGGTTGGAAGGCACTCAAAAGATGACTGGGGAAGAGCTGCCTCCTCAAAGTAGAGTCGACCTTAATGATGTGGATGGAGTAAAGCTTTTGGGACCTTCGTTTGCTGATGTGGCATGACTCAAAATGAGAAGAAACAGCTGCAAACATCCATTAAAAAATTGGAACCTGGAATGTACGAAGTATGAATCTAGGAAAATTGGAAATCGTCAAAAATGAAATGGAATGCATAAACACTGATATCCTAGGCATTAGTGAGCTGAAATGGACTGGTATTGGCCATTTCGAATCGGACAATCATATAGTCTACCATGCTGGGAATGACAACTTGAAGAGGAATGGTGTTGCATTCATCGTCAAAAAGAACGTTTCAAGATCTATCCTGAAGTACAACGCTGTCAGTGATAGGATAATATCCATACGCCTACAAGGAAGACCAGTTAATACGAATATTATTCAAATTTACACACCAACGACTAGGGCCAGAGATGAAGAAATAGAAGATTTTTATCAGCTGCTGCAGTCTGAAATTGATCGAACATGCAATCAAGATGCATTGATAATTACTGGTGATTGGAATGCAAAAGTTGGAAACGAAGAAGGATCAGTAGTTGGAAAATATGGCCTTGGTGATAGAAACAATGCCGGAGATCGAATGATAGAATTTTGCAAGACTAACGACTTCGTCATTGCAAGTACCTTCTTTCACCAACATAAACAGCGACTATTTTTTTTTTATACACATGGACCTCACCAGATGGAGCACACAGAAATCAAAGTGTCTACACCTGTGGAAAGAGACGATGGAAAAGCTCAATATCATCAGTCAGAACAAGGCCAGGGGCCGACTGTGGAACAGACCATCAATTGCTCATGTGCAAGTTCAAGCTGAAAATGAAGAAAATCAGAGCAAGTCCACGAGAGCCAAAATATGACCTTGAGTATATCCCACCAGAATTTAGAGACCATCTGAAGAACAGATTTGATGCATTGAACACTAGTAACCGAAGACCAGACGAGTTGTGGAATGACATCAAGGATATCATCCATGAAGAAAGCAAGAGGTCACTGAAAAGACAGGAAAGAAAGAAAAGACCAAGATGGATGTCAGAGGAGACTCTGAAACTTGCTCTTGAGGGTCGAGCAGCTAAAGCAAAAGGAAGAATTGATGAACTAAAAGAACTGAACAGAAGATTTCAAAGGGCCTCTCGAGAAGACAAAGTAAAGTATTATAATGACATGTGCAAAGAGCTGGAGATGGAAGACCAAAAGGGAAGAACATGCTCGGCATTTCTCAAGCTGAAAGAACTGAAGAAAAAATTCAAGCCTCGAGTTGCAATAGTGAAGGATTCCATGGGGAAAATATTAAATGACACAGGAAGCATCAAAAGAAGATGGAAGGAATACACAGAGTCATTATACCAAAAAGAATTAGTCCATATTCAACCATTTCAAGAGGTGGCATATGATCAGGAACCGATGGTACTGAAGGAAGAAGTCCAAGCTGCTCTGAAGGCATTGGCGAAAAACAAGGCTTCAGGAATTGATGGAATATCAATTGAGATATTTCAACAA
Source organism: Elephas maximus indicus (assembly GCF_024166365.1). Lineage (NCBI taxonomy): Eukaryota > Metazoa > Chordata > Mammalia > Proboscidea > Elephantidae > Elephas > Elephas maximus. The sequence continues at coordinate 148,002,612 of NC_064846.1, read as the reverse complement.
ACAGATGCAGCGCTGGACTCTCGTTAAAGACTTTTTATTTTGGATCGTAGTAAAAGGGTAGCTAGACGGACCCTTAAAGATAAAGAAAGGACATTTGTACTCTCTTCATTGACTCAGAATTTACTATCTAATTGACCTAAGACTCAATTCCTAGGTTTCTTTATATCTGTTCTTAAACTAAAGTATAATGGTTAAGAGCACAAGCACTAGAAAAAGATCTGAATTCCATCACTTAAAAAAAAAATTTTTTTTAAGCAAATATCTTAACATTCTCTGAACTTCCATTTCTGAACCTGTAAAATGAGGTCAATAATAAAATCCATGTATGAACTAATGTATGCTCAAAGATTAACATGGGAGATGGTACACAGAAAACACTCAATAAATTTTAGCCATCATCATTTTCTTTGTTCCATAATGATAGTTCCTTGACTGTTATTGCTTCCTATTCTACGCATTATTGTTTATCGCAGTCCCTATCGCATACTATGCTTGTATAATTATGCATTAAATAAGTGAGTATTTGACAGGAAATAAAAGATTTGGCAATGAATGGAAGTAAATAACTAAGGCAGAAGTTAGAGGCATTATATAGTGAAGTAAAGATTTATGTCATACAAGAAACCATGCCAAAATTTAGTGGCTCCAAACAACAGCCATTTATTTGTTCAGGAGTCTGTGGTTTCAGTTGGGATGGCACATCTCTGCACCATGTAGTGTTGTCTGGGTTCACTCCTGAGTTTGTGGTCAGCTGATGGTCCATGGCCTCACTCACATGTCTCTTGCTTGGCTGCCTGTCTTTCTGTTGGCAGGGGCAAAGGAGGTATCTAGGCCATTTAGCTCTCACCATCCTGCAGGCTACCCAGCGTTTGTTCACATGGTGGCGGTCACAAGTTATCTCTTTTCAAGTGTCTACTTGTGTCATGTTTGCTGTTATCCCACTGAGTAAAGCAAGCACTATGCCCAAGCCCAGGGTCAGTATGGGAGGGGACTTCCCAAGGCTTGGACAACAGGGAGGGTAATCAGTGTGGCCATTTATGCACAGGTGTAAAAAATGTACCAGATAGATCTCATGATATTTGAGCGTATTGACTGCAAAGGGAAAGTTGCTGATGAAGAAAGCAACATAAACTTCTGAAAGGAAAGACGAGTTCATAAGACCAAGAAATTTCAGGAGCCAGAAAGGTTCCTGGTTGTCTCTTCCTCTGAAACTAAAAGGAGAGATGAAGTGATGGGTATAAGAGGGGGATGTGGCCCTTAACAGAAACTAAGGCAGTTCACAACCTTACCAGTTACTGTTGAGTTGGTTCCTACTCATGGAGACCCCTTGTGTGCCAGGGAACAACTGTGCTCCACAGGGTTACCAATGGCTGATTTTTCAGATGTGGCTGAGAGGGTGTGCACCCCTGGAGCAGAGAGATGCCTCCTTGGCTTTAACAAAGGCCACCTTTACAGGATTCTTGGAGGGCACTTCTCTAGGACCACACAAGGCTCCTACTGTCCTGGTCAGGACCCTGTGAAGGAAATTAGGGGAAGGATTAGGTTGTAGATTGCCAGCCCTGCTTGGGGTTCAATGTGGTGACAGCAGGAGCTGACACTAAGGACTCTGCACTGGGTTATTTGGGGTTCTCCCAAGTTCACGCTTAGGGCCATCATTTCACCTGCTGGCAGGGCCAGGGCCACTCCCCTCTGCTACTCTGAACTTGACACCTCAAATCCCTGTGGAACCCACAAGGAGGAACCGAAGGAATAGCTCAGCCACCACTCCTGGCAGGGTGTCTTGTGATGACAGGACAGCAGGGCCCGTTCTTTCTGGGATTCCTTAGAGGCCTCAGTCCTCCACCAGGGTCCTCACCTTGGGTGACCAGATCCCTCACCTCCCTGAGATGCCCTGGAAGAAGTAACTGCCGCTCACTTAGTCAGCATGTCAGATCCCCAGGTTTGAAAGCAGGGGTGGGGCTTTATGGTTCCCCTTATTTCTGGGAGGAGTCATTACGTCTTAACTGAGTGTCCTCACCTTGATTCCTCTTAGGGACCCAGTCTCCTGCCTCTGCTGAGTAGGCCTCCCCATTACTCCAAGAACTTCATGGCATTGAGATGACCCACCCTCTGGAGAAAATGAGGTGGCACCTCAGTGTGATATCTCTGACCTTGTTATCCCATGTCCAAATAAATGCAACCCCATGTACAACTGCCCTATAAGGTTTCCTTGGCTATAAATTTTAAAGAAACAGATTGCCAGGTCTTTCTTCTGCAGTGCCACTGGGTGGGTTTGCACTGCCAACATTTATGTTACTAGTCAAGGTCAAAGCATTTTATCACTCATTAAGGAGTGTCATAGTTAACTAGTGCTGTTATAACAGATATACCACAAGGGGAAGCTTTAACAAATAGAAATTTCTCACAGTTTAGGAGCCTAAAAATCTGAATTCAGGTGTTGGCTCTAGGGGAAAGCTTTAACTCTTTGTTTGCTATGGGGGAAGGTCCTTGTCCTTCTTCAGCTTCTGTTTCTTGTTTCCTTGGAGGCCTCATGTGACATGGCAACTATCATTCTCCACTTGTGATTAACCTGCATGCTCAATCACCTCCTTTATATTTCAAAAGTGATTGGACTTAAGACACCCCCCAGAAAAAAAAAAAAACACTTCTGTCCAGAAGATTCTGACTCACAGGGATGCAACAGGACAGAGTAGAAATGCCCCATAGGGTTTCCAAGATTGTAAATCTTTACAGAAGCTGACTGCCATATCTTTCTCCCCTGGAGAAGGTGTGGGGTTGACTCAAGACGCTCATACAATTCCTGTCTTTAACATAACAACATGTATTCCCAAATGGCATTATAACCATGGTTATTGGGTCTTTATTTACAGCACCTCTTTCAGGGTGACATGGCGGGTAAACTCAATCCATATTAGGGGGTAATTTTTAATGCGCATGTGGGTAGACTGTCCCAGTTTAATGCAACACAAAGCTTCTAGAAGTGCTGTCAAAGACCAACAATTTCCCCTCCCAACTGCCCTTGTATCTATGTCACCCTAGGTTTCATTACCATAGCCAAAAGTCCAGTCTTCACTTGGTGTTTGCCAAATGACACTCAAGACAAACTCATTCTACTGTCCTTTCAATGGCATGGCTTCTGGCTCCCCCAGCCAAAGGCAAAAAGCTACTAACACTGGCCTCCTTACACGGAGTATCTCCCTATTTCTCAGAAACCCTGGAAATAAAGTGCATAACACACTCAGTCAGCAGTCATGTTCAAGAGCACTGGGACAAGAACAGCAGACACCTTCTAGTCCTTCCCAGGGGGGATTTCTCTCTGGTTTCCCCCCAATCCCAGAGGCAGTGTGAAGAGCTGGTTTCCATTCCAGGCACAGTGCTTCCACACTGAGACATATGATGGGAGTATCTGACCCTGCGCACCCCTCCCACAGCCTCATATGGACTCACCCCCACCCCCAACCCCACCCCTACCTGCTCTTCTCATCCCCTGCCCTTCCCTGCCCTATGTTTCCTAACTTAAAATTCCCCCAGCCCAGACTGAGAGATCAGAGTTTCCCAACGCCCCAAATTGCCCTTCCTTGGGGTATTTACGCTAGAGGGAACCCTGAAGTGCTCACTCCTTTTCTAACAGTCCTGAGGTCTTGGAGAGTATCTCAACCTCATTTCATACCTGCTGTTAGACTCTAAAATCTAAACACATGCTGCCACACCTTTGCTTAAAGGGCCCCATTACTAGCATGAAGCCTTCCAAAGGGCAGACGCTCAATTACTGTTTGGGGAAAATAAGAGGCAGGGAACAAGAGGTCAAATCATCACAATTTATTTTCTCCCACATCCTTAAATAAGCTAAACAAATCCAAGCACATGAATGTTCTACTTTTACCAAATGGAATAAGGGAAACCAAGAATTGACCAACTTTTATGGTCTTCTGCCTCTACCTTGTGATCCCAACTAACTCTTGTGGATATCTTTAATATTTCCAAGAACATCCCTATTCCGATACCATGTTAACTAGTTCTGGATTCATAAGAAAAGATTCAAAGATTTTCAATTTGTTTTACCCAACACAAAACTCTTCCTCCTAAATCTGAAAGACAACTATAAATGCATGAGGTGAATTTAGATTCTGAATCTTAATAAATCTTCAATTAAAAGGAACATTTGAAAAATACAAAAAAACAAGCTAAATCTACAAGTCACTCAACTATAACAGGAATACAAGAAGACATACATGTGCCCCCTCCAGCCCCATGTTGCCTGCACTACTTAGAAGGTTAACAGCCATTTGCAACCAAAAAGTGAAAAATCTGCATCAGACTTCACTAAGGATGGGAGGACCAGCTGCACTCTCCCTGTCACTAGACCCGGCCTTGGCCTCAGGACAAGCCCCAGCCCATTCTCCTCCTGTGGCTGTCTCTTCCTCATCTCCCCAAGCTTCTTTATACAGAGCTTGGAAAGCACCGGAGTTGGTATCCTGGACCTTGTCCGAAAACTCCAGGACTTTTGTCTTGCTGGCTTCAGCTTGGGCTCTGGGACCCCACAGGAATTCGTAGCATGGAGGATCACTGTTGGGCACCTGCCTGTACTCCAGGTACTTTGCCTGCACCAAATCTTTGGTAAGGAGCTTCCGGGGCTCCCCAAAGATGAAGTGCGTCTTCCCATCGTACATCCCAAACACATTCAGGAATTCCCACATCTCCTCCTCAGTGGCCCGGTTGCCATTCATGGAGATCATGGCCAGGAGAGGCATCAGGAGCCCAGTCTTGGGAAACCCCCTGCCACCACTCAGATTCTCTTCCTCGGTGATCTCCAACTTGCTGACAAGGGTATAGGATTGACCTTTGGAATCCACTTCCTTCACGTCAAGGCCAAAGACCAGCTCTATGTACTCAGAGGCTCTCCTCAGGATCTCAGGGAAGTGCTCCTTGTACCTTTTGTTGATGATCTTCATCATTTTTCCCTTGGTAATGCGCTCTTGCATCTCATACTTGGACAGCAGAAACTGCGACAACATGATCACCCTCCTGGTTAGAGGGTCTCTACGTGACCTCTCATTGGGGGCTCGGGCAGAAGAGGGACCTCCCTCATCTTGGCCCTCGGCCCCTCTAGGAGCTCTTCTGCCCGAAGTACCTGCAGCAGCAGTGGTGGTGGATGGGGCTCTCTGAGACCCCTGGGGAGTGCGAACAGCAGGGAAGCTCTGGGGAGGCCCCCCAAAAGAAAGAGAGGAAGAGGACGGGGACCTCTCCTCCTCTGCTGCAGTGGCCTGAGCACTGTTGACACTGTGGGTGCCTCCATGGGCCTGGCGACGTTTCTCACGGGCACGGAGCTTACTCTTATGACCTCGAGGCATGATGACTGCTCAAGGATAGCAGGCCGGAGTGTAGAAGGAGGGCAGGTGATGCGGGCCCAAAGGAGGAGGAAGGCTGAGAGGATGTGTGCCCTGTAGCAGAGAGATGCCTCCTGGCTTTCACAACCGATGCCTCTTCAGGATTCTTGAGGACACTGCTGTAGAACCTCACAAAGCTCCAGTTGTCCCAGTCAGGACCCTGTAGAGGAAATTAGAGGAAGGATTAGGTTGTAGATTGCCAGCCCTGCTTGGGGCTTATTGGGGTGACAGCAGGGGCTGATTCTAGGGACTATCTGTGCTGGGGTATTAGGGATTCTTCTAATGTCACTCGTAGGGCCATCATATCATTCGCCAGCAAGGCCAGGGCACCTCGCCTCTACTACTCTGACCCTGAAACCTCAAATCCCTCTGGGACCCACAAGCAGAAACTGAAGGAGCAGGTCAGCCACCACTCCTGGCAGGGTGTCTCAATGATGACAGCACACCGGGGCCTGTTCTGTCTGGGGTTCCCTGGAGATCCCAGTCCTCCACCAGGGTCTTCACCATGGCTGCCCCCTTTTACCAGGTCCCTCACCTCCCCGACATGCCCTGGGAGTTAGTGACTACAACTCACTAAATAACCATACCCAGGTTCTCCAGGTCCAAAGGCAGTGTTGGGGCTCAATGTTTCCCCCTTTCTTCTGGGAGGAGTCACCTCATCAGAACTCAGTATCCTCACCTTGACTCCCATTAGACACCATGTCTCTTGCCTCTGCAGAATACCCTGTTGGTACCCATTACTGTCAAGTCGATTCCAACTCATAGCAACCCTATAGGACACAGTAGAACTGCCCCATGGAGTTTCCAAGAAGTGCCTGGTGGATTTGAACTGCCCACCTCTGGGTTAGCAGCCATAGTACTTAACCATTACACCACCAGGATTTCCTCTCCTGAATAAGCCTCTCCGTTACTCCAAGGACTTCATGTCCCTGAGACCATCTGTCCGTAGGAACAAACCAGGGGCACCTCAGCCTGATACCTCTGCCCGTGGCTGCCCTGGGCCAACAGCAGCGGGAGGCTTTTCTGCCTCCTCCTCTCTTCTTGGGGGAAGGGAGAAGAGGGGTTAATTTCCTACTGCCTTCTAAAGGATTTTTACCTTGACTCCCACCAGTTTCTGGGATCCCTCCATCTCCTGAATTGGGGCTTAAAGAAAGGCGCTCATCTCCCTGAGATACTCGAGGCAGAAGTCTAGAGTCCCTGGAACTTTCCAGATTTGGCCTGGGCTTTCCAGGGCTAATGGCATTAGGAGAGCCCACTGCAATCCTCCCCATTTCGGGTTGAGTGTTCCCAGTACCTCAATCATATCTTCCCTTCACTCTGTACCATTCCTGGGACCCCACCCTCTGCTGTCATGAGGCCACATCCCTCAGACCAATGGCCACACCTTCCTGAGAACTCAGAGTTGAAAATCCGAGTGAGCCACATCCTTTGCAGGCTGTTTTGGGAATCCTAGTGCTGCCCAGGGCGGCGGGGGTTGCCTGACCCCAGAGTTCTCAATTGGTGATCCCTTCATTCCTCATTCAGGTTTCTGAACTTCTTCGTGGGTTGGGGTTCCTCCCTCTACTAACTTAAGTCCGCCCAAAAGCAGGGGTGGGATTGATGGCTCAGACTAAGGCCCTCACCTCCCTAGAAGGAAGTCAGGGTGCTACACATCTGGCTACCCCTGCCCAGGGGCTCCCAGGGCTTTGAGCAAGCTTGGGCTGTGGGCGGCCCCTCTTTTAAGGAGAAGCCTCCTCATTAGCACTAAGAGTCCTCGCCTGGCCTGCAGTTAGGGTCTAGGTCTCCTCCCTCTTCGGAACTTGGGTCCTTTCTTGGACCAAGGCCTGCCCATCCTTAGACTTTACAGGCCGAAGTCAGCCTGGTGGCCTTGAGGCTGGTGGTAGGGGCGGGACTTTGTGGGACCTCCTCTGTTCTGGGGAAGGGGTCCCTTATTCCACATTCAGGATCCTCACCTGGACTCCTGACCAGTCCCAAGATTCCACCCTCCTCCGATGATGAAAGCCTCAACCCGGTCAGACCAGACGCCTCGCCTTCCCGGCGCTTCCTGGATGGAAGTCGGCGCATGCCCATCCGTCACTTCCGGCCAAGGCTATGGCGGGGGGCTCCGAGGGCCAAGGCCATTAGAGGGGGGTGTCCGAGGGCCAACAGCACCGGTGGCACTCTTAGGACCCTGATTTTCTGGGGTTAATTGGTCAGCACAGTCCACATTCAGGGTCCTCACCTTGACTCCTGATCAGTCCTCAGACTCTACCCTCTTCTGCTGAGGAAAGCTCACAGCCCCCCAAACCAGAATCTGCAACTTCCTAGTACTTCATAGATGAAAGGCAGGACATGTCACATCTCTACAAGGCTATAGGGAGGGCCTCCAAGATTCAAGACATTTGCGGTGGGGGCCGGCGGCCCCGAGGGTTGACACCAAGTTCAGGATCCTTCGAATTCCGGTGTTCTGGAGTGAGTGGTCCCTTAGTGCTCACGCAGGGTTCCCACCTTGATACCTGTCAGATCCTGGGAGTCCCGTGTGTGAAGACCTGACCACAGGCTCAGAACAAGATTCTCACCACGCCGAGATCCTAGAGGGACAGGTCAAGGTGTGCCTCACGACACAGATTCCAGAGGCCTCACAGGATTGCAGGCTGTTTCACGACTCCTGGCATATCCTTTTTAGACGGTAGATCGCCCCATAAACACTCAGGGTCCAAACCTAGCTCCAGTTAGGGACAAGACTCCTCCCTCTGCAGAATTGGGGCCGCCCCTTTAGACCGGACCCTTCCTCCCTGAGACCACTCTGCAAGAAACAATGGGCATCTCTGTTAGAGAGCTCTCCCGGAGCCTTCCCAGGACTAAGAACAGAGGCAATGCTCTCTTCTGCTCCTTCTGTTGATGGGGTTCCCACTCATAACACTTAAGATCCTCACCTTGCCTTCTTTGAGGGCCTGAGACTCCTCCCTCTGTGGAGCTGGGGTATGCCCACAAGACCTGATACCCTCCAGGCAGAATCGAGGGGACCCCTCATCCTGACAACTCTGCCCTGGGCCTCCCAGGGTGGACAGGGGATATTTTGTATGAACTCCTCCATCAGGGTTGGGTGGTTCCCTCCTTCCTCATTCAGTCTTCATCTTGAACCTGACCAGTCCTGATATCTATGCCCTGCTGAATTCAAGGCTGGTCCTCTCATATCAAGGTCTTCACTGACCTGGGACCTCTGATTTGGACGTCAGGATGAGTCATATCCAGCCAGGACTGTCTAAGATCTCTCAGGGCCAACTGCAACGCCAGGACAATAGAGGACATCACTCTTCTTGAGAGGCCGCCCATCATCTTCATTCAGGGTCATCACGTAGATATCTCTCAGAGGCTGAGTGTCCTTCCTTTACCGATTTAGAGGGTGTCCTTAGGCCAATGTCTAAGGTCCCTGAAAAGCCAGAAGAATAAGTGAGGGCATTACTGGGGGCTCTCTAAGTCTCACAGCAAGCCCTGCAATTCTTCGTGTAATCCCTAAATTCTGGTGTGTTTTTCCTCTCTGTTTTCATTCACTGGGATCCTCTTCTTGGCTCCTCTTTGATTAAAGGCTTCCTGAGAAATGCCACATCCTTGAAAACTCGAGCAAATTTGCTATTGGAAATCTTGCAGAGATTGGTTCCCTGCACAGTAGTGAAGAGTGGCATAAATGGAGAACCTGCTGCCAAAGACAAGAAGCCCAACACGGGTAGTGGGCTGTCAGAAAACCAAGCTGATCTCATCCTTCTCTCCTTCAGCCACACCCAGAGGCTCATGTAACATTGGTTCTGATACATCTACTTTCTACAGGCAGGGGTTCTCCAGGATGATTTTATGAGCTCCAATCTTTTCAGGTTATCTGTCTTGTATATGTCAGTGATTGTATTGTCACTGAATATTATCTTTTCCTTTTCCTTATTCATACGTCTCACTTATTTTAGTATTCACATAGCTCTGGCTATACAGTCCAACTCAATGCTCTGGGCTCAGCATTATTCATTTTCTTACCTGAGAAACATTTTGTAGTGGAGAGAAGAACAGTGAATTAAGAGACACAGGGTAAGCCTCTGGCTGGGAGGAGTGGTGGAACAGTGTGGGCTCCAGATGGATTCAAACCACGGGTCTGATGTAGCTTGCTCATGTACTAGACTTGCAAACTCAAACACATTACCAAACACTCTGAGCTCCAGGTTCTTCTTCTGGGAAGGGTGGTTGATAAGCCCTGTCTTCTAGGGAGGGTGCATTGTGTGCAAGGCATGAGAGAAGCACCTGGCAAAGTGACTGCACATATTGGGTCATTAAAGGATAGCACTGATTACTAGGATTACTTTGACACCACAAAATACCACCCACCCACCTGAGAATTTTTTGTTTTCTCCAGGGTTTGTATGAATACACAGTGCTCTAGGACAAAGAAAACCAAATGAGAAGAAATACTACTTAGAAGGAAGAACTAAGTAATATTTTTCAATAACTTCTTGCCGTCAAGTCAATTCCAACCAAATGCAACCTCATGTACAACTGCCCTACAGGGTTTCCTTGGCTATCAATTTTAAGGAAACAGATTGCCAGGTCTTCCTTCTGCAGTGCCACTGGGTGGGTTTGCACTGCTAACATTTGTGTTACTAGTCAAGGTCAAAGCATTTTATCAGTCATTAAGGAGTGTCATAGTTATCCAGTGCTGTTATAACAGATATACCACAAGGGGAAGCTTTAACAAATAGAATTTTCTCATAGCTTTTTTTTTTTAAGGAGCCTAGAAATCTGAATTCAGGAGTTGGCTCTAGGGGAAAGCTTTAGCTCTTTGTTTGCTATGGGGGAAGGTCCTTGTCCTTCTTCAACTTCTGTTTCTTGTTTCCTTGGAGGTCTCCTGTGGCATGGTGACTATCATTCTCCACTTGTGATTACTTGCTTGCTCGGTCACCTCCTTTATATTTCAAAAGTGATTGGACTTAAGACACCCCCCAGAAAAAAAAAAAACACTTCTGTCCAGAAGATTCTGACTCACAGGGATGCAACAGGACAGAGTAGAAATGCCCCATAGGGTTTCCAAGATTGTAAATCTTTACAGAAGCTGACTGCCATATCTTTCTCCCCTGGAGAAGGTGTGGGGTTGACTCAAGACGCTCATACAATCCCTGTCTTTAACATAACAACATGTATTCCCAAATGGCATTATAACCATGGTTATTGGGTCTTTATTTACAGCACCTCTTTCAGGGTGACATGGCGGGTAAACTCAATCCATATTAGGGGGTAATTTTTAATGCGCATGTGGGTAGACTGTCCCAGTTTAATGCAACACAAAGCTCCTAGAAGTACTGTCAAAGACCAACAATTTCCCCTCCCAACTGCCCTTGTATCTATGTCACCCTAGGTTTCATTACCATAGCCAAAAGTCCAGTCTTCACTTGGTGTTTGCCAAATGACACTCAAGACAAACTCATTCTACTGTCCTTTCAATGGCATGGCTTCTGGCTCCCCCAGCCAAAGGCAAAAAGCTACTAACACTGGCTTCCTTACACGGAGTATCTCCCTATTTCTCAGAAACCCTGGAAATAAAGTGCATAACACACTCAGTCAGCAGTCATGTTCAAGAGCACTGGGACAAGAACAGCAGACACCTTCTAGTCCTTCCCAGGGGGGATTTCTCTCTGGTTTCCCCCCAATCCCAGAGGCAGTGTGAAGAGCTGGTTTCCATTCCAGGCACAGTGCTTCCACACTGAGACATATGATGGGAGTATCTGACCCTGCGCACCCCTCCCACAGCCTCATATGGACTCACCCCCACCCCCAACCCCACCCCTACCTGCTCTTCTCATCCCCTGCCCTTCCCTGCCCTATGTTTCCTAACTTAAAATTCCCCCAGCCCAGACTGAGAGATCAGAGTTTCCCAACGCCCCAAATTGCCCTTCCTTGGGGTATTTACGCTAGAGGGAACCCTGAAGTGCTCACTCCTTTTCTAACAGTCCTGAGGTCTTGGAGAGTATCTCAACCTCATTTCATACCTGCTGTTAGACTCTAAAATCTAAACACATGCTGCCACACCTTTGCTTAAAGGGCCCCATTACTAGCATGAAGCCTTCCAAAGGGCAGACGCTCAATTACTGTTTGGGGAAAATAAGAGGCAGGGAACAAGAGGTCAAATCATCACAATTTATTTTCTCCCACATCCTTAAATAAGCTAAACAAATCCAAGCACATGAATGTTCTACTTTTACCAAATGGAATAAGGGAAACCAAGAATTGACCAACTTTTATGGTCTTCTGCCTCTACCTTGTGATCCCAACTAACTCTTGTGGATATCTTTAATATTTCCAAGAACATCCCTATTCCGATACCATGTTAACTAGTTCTGGATTCATAAGAAAAGATTCAAAGATTTTCAATTTGTTTTACCCAACACAAAACTCTTCCTCCTAAATCTGAAAGACAACTATAAATGCATGAGGTGAATTTAGATTCTGAATCTTAATAAATCTTCAATTAAAAGGAACATTTGAAAAATACAAAAAAACAAGCTAAATCTACAAGTCACTCAACTATAACAGGAATACAAGAAGACATACATGTGCCCCCTCCAGCCCCATGTTGCCTGCACTACTTAGAAGGTTAACAGCCATTTGCAACCAAAAAGTGAAAAATCTGCATCAGACTTCACTAAGGATGGGAGGACCAGCTGCACTCTCCCTGTCACTAGACCCGGCCTTGGCCTCAGGACAAGCCCCAGCCCATTCTCCTCCTGTGGCTGTCTCTTCCTCATCTCCCCAAGCTTCTTTATACAGAGCTTGGAAGGCACCGGAGTTGGTATCCTGGACCTTGTCCGAAAACTCCAGGACTTTTGTCTTGCTGGCTTCAGCTTGGGCTCTGGGACCCCACAGGAATTCGTAGCATGGAGGATCACTGTTGGGCACCTGCCTGTACTCCAGGTACTTTGCCTGCACCAAATCTTTGGTAAGGAGCTTCCGGGGCTCCCCAAAGATGAAGTGCGTCTTCCCATCGTACATCCCAAACACATTCAGGAATTCCCACATCTCCTCCTCAGTGGCCCGGTTGCCATTCATGGAGATCATGGCCAGGAGAGGCATCAGGAGCCCAGTCTTGGGAAACCCCCTGCCACCACTCAGATTCTCTTCCTCGGTGATCTCCAACTTGCTGACAAGGGTATAGGATTGACCTTTGGAATCCACTTCCTTCACATCAAGGCCAAAGACCAGCTCTATGTACTCAGAGGCTCTCCTCAGGATCTCAGGGAAGTGCTCCTTGTACCTTTTGTTGATGATCTTCATCATTTTTCCCTTGGTAATGCGCTCTTGCATCTCATACTTGGACAGCAGAAACTGCGACAACATGATCACCCTCCTGGTTAGAGGGTCTCTACGTGACCTCTCATTGGGGGCTCGGGCAGAAGAGGGACCTCCCTCATCTTGGCCCTCGGCCCCTCTAGGAGCTCTTCTGCCCGAAGTACCTGCAGCAGCAGTGGTGGTGGATGGGGCTCTCTGAGACCCCTGGGGAGTGCGAACAGCAGGGAAGCTCTGGGGAGGCCCCCCAAAAGAAGGAGAGGAAGAGGACGGGGACCTCTCCTCCTCTGCTGCAGTGGCCTGAGCACTGTTGACACTGTGGGTGTCTCCAAAAGCCTGGCGACGTTTCTCACGGGAACGGAGCTTACTCTTATGACCTCGAGGCATGATGACTGCTCAAGGATAGCAGGCAGGAGAGTGGAAGGAGGGCAGGTGATGCAGTCCCACAGGAAGATGGAGGCTGAAAGGATGTGTGCCCTGTAGCAGAGAGATGCCTCCTTAGCTTTCACAACGGATGCTTCTGCAGGATCCTTGAGCACACTGCTGTAGAACCTGACAAAGCTCCAGTTGTCCCGGTCAGGACCCTGTAAAGAAAATTAGAAGAAGGATTAGGTTTTAGATTGCCAGCCCTGCTTGGGGCTTATTGGAGTGACAGCAGGGGCTGGCTCTAGCAACTCTTTGTGCTGGGATATTAGGGATTCTTCTAATGTCACTCATAGAGCCATCATATCATCTGCCGGCAAGGCCAGGGCACCTCGCCTCTACTACTCTGACCCTGAAACCTCAAATCCCTCTGGGACCCACAAGCAGAAACTGAAGGAGCAGGTCAGCCACCACTCCTGGCAGGGTGTCTCAATGACGACAGCACATCGGGGCCTGTTCTGTCTGGGGTTCCCTGGAGATCTCAGTTCTCCACCAGGGTCTTCACCATGGCTGCCCCCTTTTACCAGGTCCCTCACCTCCCCGACATGCCCTGGGAGTTAGTGACTACAACTCACTAAATAACCATACCCAGGTTCTCCAGGTCCAAAGGCAGTGTTGGGGCTCAATGTTTCCCCCTTTCTTCTGGGAGGAGTCACCTCATCAGAACTCAGTATCCTCACCTTGACTCCCATTAGACACCATGTCTCTTGCCTCTGCAGAATACCCTGTTGGTACCCATTACTGTCAAGTCGATTCCAACTCATAGCAACCCTATAGGACACAGTAGAACTGCCCCATGGAGTTTCCAAGAAGCGCCTGGTGGATTTGAACTGCCCACCTCTGGGTTAGCAGCCATAGTACTTAACCATTACACCACCAGGATTTCCTCTCCTGAATAAGCCTCTCCGTTACTCCAAGGACTTCATGTCCCTGAGACCATCTGTCCGTAGGAACAAACCAGGGGCACCTCAGCCTGATACCTCTGCCCGTGGCTGCCCTGGGCCAACAGCAGCGGGAGGCTTTTCTGCCTCCTCCTCTCTTCTTGGGGGAAGGGAGAAGAGGGGTTAATTTCCTACTGCCTTCTAAAGGATTTTTACCTTGACTCCCACCAGTTTCTGGGATCCCTCCATCTCCTGAATTGGGGCTTAAAGAAAGGCGCTCATCTCCCTGAGATACTCGAGGCAGAAGTCTAGAGTCCCTGGAACTTTCCAGATTTGGCCTGGGCTTCCAGGACTAATGGCATTAGCAGAGCCCACTGCAATCCTCCCCAAAAGGTTGAGTGTTCCCAGTACCTCAGTCATGTCTTCCCTTCACTCTGTACTATTCCCGGGACCCCACCCTCTGCTGTCATGAGGCCACATCCCTGAAAGATCACACCCTCCTGAGACTCAGAGTTGAAAATCCGAGTGAGCCACATCCTTTGCAAGCTGTTTTGGGAATCCTAGGGCTGGCCAGGGCAGCGGGGGTCACTTGATCCCAGAGTTCTCAATTGGTGATCCCTTCATTATTTATTTATTTATTTATTTATTTATTTTCATTCCTCACTCAGGCTTCTGAACGTCTTCCGGGTAGGGCTCCTCCCTCTACTAACTTAAATCGGCCCGAAAGCAGGGCTAGGATTGATGGCTCAGACTAAGGCCCTCACCTCCCTAGAAGGAAGTCAGGGTGCTACACATCTGGCTACCCCTGCCCGGGGGCTCCCAGGGCTGACGGCAAGCTTGGGCTGTGGGCGGCCCCTTTTTTAAGGAAAAGCCTCCTCATTAGCACTAAGGGTCCTCGCCTGGCCTGCAGTTAGGGTCTAGGTCTCCTCCCTCTTCGGAACGCGGGTGCCTTCTTGGACCGAGGCCCGCCCATCCGGAGACTTTACAGGCCGAAGTCAGCCTGGTGGCCTTGGGGCTGGCGGTAGGGGCGGGACTTTGTGGGACCTCCTCTGTTCTGGGTTAGGTGTCCCCTTAGTCCACATTTACGATCCTCACCTGGACTCCTGACCGGTCCCGAGACTCCACCCTTCTCCGATGATGAAAGCCTCAACCCGGTCAGACCAGACGCCTCGCCTTCCCGGCGCTTCCTGGATGGAAGTCGGCGCATGCCCGCCCGTCACTTCCGGCCAAGGCTATGGGGGGCCGCCGAGGACCAAGGTCGTGAGGGGGGACTCCGAGGGCCGACAGCAGGGGGCGGCCCTTTTAGGACCCCGCTTTTCTGGGGTTAATTGGTCACCACAGTCTACATTCAGGGTCCTCACCTTGACTCCTGATCAGCCCTGAGACTCCACTCTCCTCTGCTGAGGAGAGCTCACAGACCCCCAAACCAGAAGCTGCACCTTCACAGCACTTCCTAGATGGAAGCCAGGACACGTCACATCCGTACAAGGCTGTACCCAGGGCCTCCAAGGATCAAGACCCTCTTACTGGGGCAGGGGGGCCTCCGAGGGCCGACAGCAAGGGCAGGATCCTTGGGACTCCAGTGTTCTGGAGTGAGTGCTCCCTTAGGGCTCATGCAGGGTCCTCACCTTGATACCTATCAGAGCCTGGGAGTCCCGCTTATGAAGACCTGACTCACGGGCTCAGAACAAGATTCTCACCACACCCAGAACCTAGAGGGACAGGTCAGGGTGTGCCCCACTATAGACTTGCCTGGGGCTTCACAGGATTGAAGGCTGCTCCTGGCAGATCCTTTTTAGGCAATAGGTCGCCCCATAAACACTCAGGGTCCACACCTAATTCCAGTTAGGGACAAGACTCTTCCCTTTGTAGAACTGGGGCCGCCCCTTTAGACTGGCCCCTCCCTCCCTGAGACCACTCAGGAAGAAACGATGGGCACCTCTGGCAGAGAGCTCTCCCAGAGGCTTCCCAGGACTAAGAACAGAGGCAATGCTCTCTTCTGCTCCTTCTGTTGATGGGGTTCCCACTCATAACACTCAGGGTCCTCACCTTGCCTCCTTTGAGGGCCTGAGTCCCCTCCTCTATGGACCTGGGGTATGCCCACAAGACTTGATACCCTCCAGGCAGAATTGAGGGGACTCCTCATCCTGACAACTCTGCCCTGTGCCTCCCAAGGCCAACAGAGGGGGCGTTTTGTGTGGCCTCCTCTATCTGGAGTGCGTGGTTCTCTATTTCCTCATTCACAGTCTTCATCTTGAAAATAACCAGTCCTGGAAATCCACTCCCTGCTGAATCCAAGTCTGGTCCCCTCAGTTCAAGGTGTTCACTAACTTGGGAACCCTGATTTGGAAGTCAGGATAAGTCATATCCAGCCAGGACTGTTTGAAATCCGTCCAGGGCAATTGCAAGGCCAGGACACTTAGGGACCGAACACTTCTCAAGGGGGCAGCCCTTCATCTTAATTCAGGGTCATCTCTTAGGTATCTATCAGAGGCTGAGTGTCCTGGCTTTAATGGCTTGGAGAGTGTCCTTAGGCCAAAGTCTCAGGTCCCTGAGAAACCTGAAGAATAAGTGAGGGCACGTCCTGGGGCTCTATAGGTCTGAGACCAAGCCCTGCAGTTCTTTGTGTGATCCCTAAATTCTGGTGTGTTTTTCTTCTCTGTTTTCATTCACTGGGGTTCTCTTCTTGCCTCCTCTTTGATTAAACCTTCCTGAGAAATGCCACATCCTTGCAAACTTGAGCAATTTTGCTATTGCAAATCTTGCAGAGATTGGGTCCTTGTCCCAGAGAAGTGGCATGAGGTGGGGAAGCTGCAGACAAAGATAGGAAGCCCAACACAGGTGGTGGGCTGTCAGAAAAACAGGCTGATCTAATCCTTCTCTCCTTCAGCCACACCTGGAGGTGCATGTAACCTTGGTTCTAATAGATCTACTTTCTATAGGCAGGGGCTCTCCGGGATGATTTTATGAGCCCCAGGTCTTTTCAGGCTACTGGCCTTGCATTTGTCAATGACTATATTGTTTTGTTTTGTTTTTTTTATATTGTTACTGAATATTTTCTTCTCCGTATTCATATCTCTCACTTATTTTAGTATTCACATAGCTCTGGCTATACAGTCCCAACCCAATGCTCTGGGCACAGCGTTATTCATTTTCTTACCTAAGAAACATTTTGTAGTGGAGAGAAGAACAGTGAATTAAGAGACACAGGGTAAGACTTTGGCTGGGAGGAGTGGAACAAGCTAGGTTCCAGATGGATTCAGACCAAGGGTCTAATCTAGGTTGGTCATGTACTAGACTTGCAAACAAATAACCAAACTCTCTGAGCTTCAAGTTCCTCTGTGAAGTGGGATTGATAAGCCCTGTCTTCTAGGGCAGGTGCATTGTGTGCAAGGCATGAGAAGCACCTGGCAATGTGACTGCGCACAGCGGTTCCTTAAAGAATGGCACTTGTTACTATGATTATTTTCACACTACAGAATACCACCCGCCTCTTGAGGATTTTTGGTTTTGTTTAGTCCACGATGTGTCAGAATATGCAGCACTCTAGGACAAAGAAAACAAAATCAGAAAAAATGCTGATTAGAAAAAAAAATGAATACTTTACATTAACTCCTTGCCATCGAATCAATTCCAGCTAAATGCAACACCGGGTAGAACTGCCCTATAGGGCTTCCTTGGCTATAAACTTTAAAGAAACAGATTGCCAGGTCTTTCTTCTGTGGTATCACTGGATGAGTTTGCACTACCAACATATATGTTAGTAGTCAAGGTCAAGGCATTTTATCACTCATTAGAGAGTGTCATAGTTATCTAGTGCTGTCATAACAGAAATACCACAAGTGGATGGCTTTAACAAATAGAAATTTGTTTTCTCACAGTTTTGGAGTCTAGAAATCTGAATTCAGGTGCGGGCTCTAGTGGAAAGCTTTAACTCTGCCGTGCAGGAAGGTCCTTGTCTTTCTTAAGCTTCTGTTTCCTTGTTCCTTGGAGATCCCATGTGGCCTGGCAACTATCATTCCCCACTTCTGATTACTTGCTTGTTGAATCACCTCCTTTGTATCTCAAAAGAGATTGGATTTAAGACGCCCCTAGGGGGGGAATAAAAGAAAAAAACTGCTGTCCAGAAGATTCTGACTCACAGGGATGCAACTGGACAGAGTAGAACTGCCCCATAGCATTTCCAAGGCTGTAAATCTTTACAGAAGCTGTCAGCCACATCTTTCTCCCTTGGAGTTGCTGGTGGGTTGACTCAAGACACACCTTACAATCCAGTCTCTTTGACATAACAACACACATTCCCCAATGGCATTATAACCATAGGTATAGGGTTAGAATTTACAACACCTGTTTTTTGGGGGCAGGGTTTGTAAATTCAATCCATATTAGGGAGTATATTCTTTAATGTGGGTGTGGGTAGACTGTCCCAGTTTAATGTAACACTTAGCTCCTAGAAGTGCTGTCAAGGACCAACAATTTCTCCTCCCAGTGGCCCTTCCATGTATGTCACCCCAATTTTCATTCACATCCCCATGGCCAAAAGTCTAGTCTTCACATGGGAGTTTGCCAAATGACACTCAAGACAACCTCACTCTACCATCCTTTCAATGGCATGGCCTCTGGCTCCTCCAGCTCATCACAAAAGGCTACTCTCAGTGGCTTCCTGACACCAAGGGAGGAGTGCCCTATTTCTCAGGAACTCCATGGACATGCTGTACATAACACACCTAGTCAGTATGTGTGTTCAAGTGCACTGGGACAAGAGCACAGGACACCTACCAGTCCTGCCCCAAGTGGGGATTTCTCTCTACTTTAGCCCCAATCCCAGAGTCACTGTGAAGAGCTGGTTTCCATTCCAGGCTCAGCCTTTCCAGGCTCAGACACATCATGGGAGTGTCTTACCCTGCTCACCCCATCCACAGGCTTATCTGGACTCCCCCCAACCTCACCCTACCTGTTCTTCTCACCCCCTACCCTTTCCTACCCTATGCTTCCTAACTTAAAATTCCCCCCACACCCACTGAGAGATCAAAGTTTCCCAAGGCCCCAAACTGCCCTCCCTCAGGGCATTTACACTGGAGGGAACCCTGAAGTGCCCACTTCTTTTCTACTAGTCCTGAGGTCTTGGAGAGTATCTCAACCTCCTTATATCATAGCCGCTGTGAGACTCTAAAATCTATACACAGGGCTTCGACACCTTTGCCTAAAGGGCTGCAGTACTAGCATGAAGCCTTCCAAAGGGCAGACGCTCAATTACTGTTTGGGGAAAATAAGAGCCAGGGAACAAGAGGTCAAATCATCAGGATTTATTTTCTACAACAGCCTTGAATAAGCTAAACAAATCCAGGCACATGTATGTTTTACTTTTATCAAATGGAATAAAGGAAACCAAGAACTGACCAACATTTATGTTTATCCACCTCTACCTTGTGATCCCAACTAACTCTTGTGGATGTCTTTAATATTTCAATGAACATCCCTATTCCGATACCACGTTAACTAGTTATGGAGTCATAAGAAATGATTCAAGGATTTTCAATTTGTTTTAAACGATACAAAACTCTTACTCCTAAATCAAGCAATAAAACAGCAATGAATGCATAAGGGTAAATTTAGATCCTGAATCTCAATAAACCTTCAATTAAAAGGAACAACATTTGAAAAATACAAAAAACGAGGGAACTCTACAAGTTACTCAAGTATAACACGAATACAAGAAGACATACATGTGCTCCCTCCAGCTCTATGTTGCCTCCACTACTTAGAAGGTTAACAGCCATTTGCAACAATAAAGTGAAGAATCTGCATCAGACTTCACTAGGGATGGGACAACCTGCTGAACTCGCCCTAACACTAGCCCTGGCCCTGGCATTAGGACCAGCCCTGGCCCATTTTTTGCCTGTGGCTTTCTCTTCCTCATCTCCCCAAGTTTCCTCATACAGGGCTTAGAAGGCACTGGAACACGTATCCTTGCCCTTAGCCAAAAACTCCAGGACTATTGTCTTGCTGGCTTCTGCTTGGGCTCTTGGGCCCCAAAGGAATTCATACCCTGCAGGATCAATTTTGGGCACCTGCCGGTACTCCAGGTACTTTTCCTGCACCAAACCTTTGGTGAGGAGCTTCCTGGGCTCCCCATAGATGAAGTGCTCCTTCCCATCTTAGATCTCCAGCATATTCAGGATTTCCCACATCTCCTCCTCGGTGGCCCGGTTGCCATTCATGTAGATCACACCCAGGAGAGGCATCAGGAGCCCATTCTTAGGAACGCTCCTTTCCCATTAGCTCTTGTACAAGAAGCACCTGCAGCAGCATCGTTGGTGGATGGGGCTCTCTGAGGCCCCTGGGGAATGTGAGCAGCAGGGGAGCTCTGGGGAGACCCCCAGATGAGGAAAGGAAGAGGACGGGGAGCCTTCCTCCTCAGCTGCAGTGGCCTGAGCACCCTTGACACCGTGCACATCAACTTGGACCTGGCAACATTTGTCAGGGGCGCGGAGCTTGCTCTTCTGACCGCGTGGCCTGATGACTCTGATCAAGGACAGCAGGCAGGAGTGTGGAAGGAGGGCAGGTGATGTGCGCCCACTGTAGGAGGGAGGCTGAGGAGGTGTGCACCCCTTCAGCAGAAAGATGCCCCCCTGGCTTTAACGACCGCCTCCAGTTTTTCCTGGAGGGCACTGCTCTAGGAACCCACAAGGCTCCTGATCTCCTGGTCAGCCTGTCCTGAAACCTTGTGGGGGAAGTTGGGGTGAGGGTTAAGCTGCAGCCTGGGAGTCCTGCCTGGGGCTTGCTCTGGTGACAGCAAGGGCTGGCAGTGGGCTCCTCTGTACTGGGGTCAATGGGTCCTCTCAGTCCACTTTCATGGACATATCAACAGTTGGCAGGGCTTGGGCCCCTTCCCTTTGTTACTCTGAACTTGACACACCAGAGCCCCCTTGGACATTCTAGAAGGAAGGGAAGGGGCAGCCGAGCCACCATCCCTGGCAGAGTGTAGACCCCCAGTCCTGACAGTGCAGTGTGGCCCTTTCTATCCTGGGATCCTTGGAGAGCTCAGTCCCCATTTCAGGGTCCTCACTTGGCTCCATGTAGGGGCTGGGACTTCTTCCTTCTGCAGACCAGTGGCTGCAACTACAGACCAAGAATCTCCTCTGATAGCACCGTTTGGGCCTACAAGGGCTGAAAACAGGGCAGGGCTAGACTCTGTCTTGTTCCCTCCATTTAAAGGTGGATGGATCCCGCAGTTCCCACTCAGTGTCCTCACTCTGACACCAGGCAGGGCCTGGGGCCCTTTTCTCTCTAACTCTGAGTCCTATCTCCTCATAGTAAGGCGTGCATATCCCTGACACCCATTAGGGGTAGTGATGATCTTTCTATCTGGCCACACCTTCCCATGGTCTCCCAAAGTTATTCAGTGGTAGCAGGTTCAGGCTCTATGATGGGTGGTCCCCACTTGGGGTCCTCACTTCAGGTCCTATATCTGACTCCTGGGAGGCCTTAGATTCCTTCCTCTGCCGAACTGGAACCACTCTCTTCAGGTCCAGACCCTCACTTCTCTGTTACCACTGAGAAGGAACCATGGGCCATGGCTGCCTGAGGCTTCCCAGGGCTGACAACAGGGTGGAATTCTGTGGGACTCCGCTGATATGCTGTGGATGGTCCCAATACCCATCAGGGTCCTCTCCTTGACTCCTGACATATCCTGGAAATCCCCTGTCTTCTGACCTGAACCTGCCAGCATCTGACAGAGGTCTTCACGTTCATAAGGCCTCTGAAGTAGAGGTTAGGTTGAACCTAATCTAGCCATGGCTGTTTGGGGCCTCTGAGGGCTGGCAGCAAGGGCAGGATCTTATGGGCCTCACTGCGTAGGTGCTTCCATCATTCCTCATTTACTCTCCTCACTTTCCGTGAGAGGCTGGGACTGCTCACACTTGTAACCTGAGGTCATCCTCTTTAGGCCAAGACTCACAAGTCCCTGAGAACTCTGAAGAATAAGTGAGGGGCTGCTCAGCCTGATAGCCCTGTCTGGCAGGTTGGGTACCCAGTCCTCACTTATGGGTGTCATCTTGACTCCTGTTTTTAGATTAACATCTTCCTGGGAAATGCCACATCCCTGCAAACTCTTGAGCAGTTTCCCTACTGTACACCTTGCAGTGAATGGGCCCCTGTCCCAGAGCAATGTGAGATGCGGACACTGCAGCACAAGACAAGGGGCCCAGGACAGGTGGTGGGCTGCCAGAGAAAACACAAGCTGATCTAGTCCATGACTTCATCAGCCAGACCGGGCATCTGTTTTGACTTCTGTCCCAAAAGGTTTACTTTCTAAAGGAAAGGGGCTGTCCAAGACGACATTGCATATGTAGGTGATCATAACGTCCCCATATATTATCTTTTCTTTAGTCATTTTGTTTTTTTATGCTTATTACTGTGGCTCTGTATTCCAACCCAGTACACTGGGCACACAATTTCTCTCTTTCTGCCTTGAGATACATTTTGGAGTAGTGAGCTGTGAAGTGATTTAAGAGACACAGGCTGGAGTCGTGGAACACTCTGGGCTGCAGAGGGACTCCGACCACGGGTCTAGTGCAGCCCTGTCACTGACCAGCATGTGAAAATGAGAAAAGAACAAGTTCTCCATCGACAACTAAGTCTGAGAAGCCGTAGCCTATAAAACCATCGGGATGGGAGTAATGCATGGAAAGCACCTGGTACGGGGCCTGGCGTGTTTTGGGTCTTTAAAGAATGGCAGTTATTGGACTCTGGCAGACATGGCTGTGGCAGCATGCTTGTCTGTTTTCCACCTTAGTCTGTGATTTCTTTGGACTCGGACAGACATGGCTGTGGCAGCATGCTTCTTTGTTTTCCCTCTTTTATCTATTCTGAAACTTCCTTGGACTAGGACAGACATGGCTGTGGCAGCATGCTTATCCGTTTTGCCATTCTTGCTTACTCTGTAATATTTCCTTGGATTTGGGCTGACATTAGCTCTGGCAGCATGCTTGTCCACTTCTCTACTTTTGTCTTTCTGAATATATGATAAATAAAACTCTCTCTTTGCTTTACTAAAAAAAAAGAATGGCAGTTATTACTACGATTATTTGGACCCCAGATGATACCACCCACCTCTCTAGGATTTTTTTTCTTATTTAAATCCAGGATGTGTCAGTGAATATGCAGTGCCCTAGAAAAAAACAAAAACCAAATCAGCCAAAATGCTGCTTAGGAAGGAAAACTAGGTAATATTGCTCATTAGGGAATATGTTATTTAATGTGGGTGTGGGGCAGACTTCACCAGCTGGATGGAACACAAAGCTCCTAGAATTATTGTCAAGGACAACCATTCACTCTCCCAGCTGCCCTTCCAAGTCCCCTGTTTTCACTGATATCACCACCACCAAAAATCTAGTTTTCACTTAAAAAAAACCACCCAGTGCCGTGGAGTTTGCCAAAGACACTCAGGATAACCTCATTCAAATGTCTGTTGAATGGAGTGGGCTCTGGCTCCACCAGCCTAAGACAAAGTGCCAGAACAGTGGCTTCTTGACATCTCACCTCAAGGATGTATCACCCTACTTCTTAAAACCTTCCTAGAAATAATGTGCGTAACACACCCAGTCAGTGTACGTGTTGAAGTGCACCAGGACAAGAGCACAGGACACCTTTCGGTCCTGCCCCTGGTGGGGAATTCTCTCTGGTTTACCCACAATCTCAGGGTATCTGTGAAGAGCTGGTTTCCATTCCAGGCTCAGTCTTTCAGTGTTGAGACATATCATGGGTTTTTGTCTGGCCCTGTGCACCCCTACGGAAAGCCTCATTTAATCCACCCCTCATCCCCTCACCTCCCCCCCGGCCACTGCATGAAATCTAACTTAACATGACCTCCACTGAGAGATCAAAGTGTCCCAAACTGCCCTGCCTCAAGGCATTTACACTAGATGGCTCTCATCCCATACCGCCCCCCCTTCTCACTCTTTTCACTTGTCTTTTAGGTCTTAGAGTGTACATCACCATCTTAATTACATGATGGCTGTTTCTAGACCCTAAACTTCTTTGCCAACCACTAGGTCTTCTTTTTTTTTTTTTTTCTTAACCATTCCCAGTGTTAGCACAGCGTCTTCCAAAGAGCAGGTGCTCAATTAATCTTGCAGGCATATGTGAACAAGTGAATAAACTAACAAACCAACAGAAAAACCCATTCCTATCGAGTTGATTCCGACTCATAGTAACCCTATAGGACAGAGCAGAACTACCCCATAGGGTTTCCAAGGAGTGGCTGGTGGATTCGAACTGCCAGTCTATTGTTAGCAGCTGATCCGTTAACCACTGCACCACCAGGGCTCCTGATTTGTTAATTTAATCTCTACTACATTATTAAATAAGCTAAGCAAATATAGTTACGCATCTTTCTATTTTATTTAATAGGAAACTAAAAGAAATTAAAAAACCAAACCAAATCCATTGCTTTTGAGTCGATTCCTACTCATAGGAATCTTACAGGACCTTGTAGAGATTAACCAAAAAAACTAAACTCATTGCCTTCAACTTAAAAGCTAAATATTGAATATCTTACTGTTTTCTCTATTTCTTGTATTTTTTTTTACTGTGTTCTTTACATTTGTAAGAAACGCCTGTTCCAATGTCATGTTATCTTACCTCAGATCACTAAAATGGACAGTTCCCCCTTGTTTTTTTTTTTTCCAAAAATAGCAAAGCTCTTTATCTTAAACTTGAGAAACGTCGATTAATGTGTTATCCATGTCATTAATGAACTTAGATTATAATGCTAAAAACAGCCTTCACTTGAAAGGGTTAACATTTGAAAAAAAAAAGAAAGAACATACCATTAAATCCCTAAGTGACCTACACAGAGCAGAAACAGAAAGGTATGAGACACTGTGTTCCCTCCTGTCCGACCCAGCCCTCCACTACATGGAACAATGACTGCCCTCTTCAACCACAAAGTGAAGAATCTGCCTCACGCTTCACTGGGCCTGGGAGGAGCTGCTGGACCTGGCACGGGAACACGCACTGCACTGGCCATAGCAGTAGGATCAGCCCGGTCTGGAACTGTGGCTCTGGCTCTCTCTTCCTCATCTCTCAAGGCCTCTTCATACAAGGATGGGAGAGCACTTGGCACAGTATCATTGATCTTGGCCAAAAACTCCAGGGTTTTTCATCTTGCTGGTTTCAGCATGGGCTCTGGGACCCCAGAGAAATTCATAGCTTGGAGGATCGCTGTTGGGCACCTGGTGGTACTCCAGGTACTTTAGCTTCACAAAATCTTGGGTGATGAGTTTCCTAGGCTCCCCAAACGTGAAGTGCCTCTTCCCTGCAAAAATTCTTATCTTATTCTGGAATTCCCAGATCTTCTCCTCACTGGCGCAGTTGCCCTTCATGAAGATCACGCCCAGGAGAATCATCAGGAGACCAGTTTTTGGCAACCCCCTGCCACGATTCTGCCCCATTGTTAGGGAGGTCCATTTTGCTGACAAGGGTGTAGGATGGCTTGATGGAGTCGATTTCCTTTAAGTCAATGCCAAAGACCACCTCCAAGCTGAAAGAAGCTCTCCTGAGGATCTCAAGGAAGCGGCTCTTGTGCTTTTTGTTGACAATCTTCAGCATGTTTTCCTTCATGACGGGCTTTTTCGTTTTATACGTTTCCAACAGGAACTGCACCAGTGTACCTACCTTCTTGGTTAGAGGGTCTCTGTGGGACCGCTTAGTGGATGGTTGGTCCTCGGAGGAACTTTTCTTGTCTTTGTTCTTGATACCTGCATGAGATCTTGTGCGTGAAGCCCCTGGAGTAGTGGGGGTGAATAGGTGTCTCTGAGGCCCCTGCAGAGTGCTACATGACTTAGCACCAGGCTTTCTCTGGGTAGTACACCCAAAAGGAGGAGTGGAAGAGGAGGGGAACTCTTCTTTTGCTGTTCCCATGGCCTGAGCACCCCTGAGAACCTTGGTCTCACCTTGTTTCTGTTGGCGTTTCTCACGTACGCAGAGATTACTCCTCTGACTGTGAGGCATGACTGGTCAGGGACACAGGCAGGAGGAGTGTGAGCAGGACAACAGGTGACGTATGCCTCCTGGAAGAAGGAGGAGAGACAGTGTTAGCACCATAAGTAGGGAGATATTACTTAAGATTTAAGAAGACAACCGCTGCAGGTTTACTTGAAGGCACTAATCTAGAAACTTATAGGGCTCCTGTAGCCTGGTCAGTGGGTCCCCTGAGAGCCCTGTGGAAGTAATTAGTGTATGCCTGAGGCTGCATCCTGCCAGCCTTGCCTGGGGCTTACTGGAGCTGAGAGCAGGAATTGGCAGGTCTAGGCTCTGTGAGACCTCCTCTGTTCTGAGGTAGATGGCACACTCAGTTCCCATTCAAGACCATTGTGTCAACTGTTGGCATGGCCTTCACCTTTGCCCCCCTCCCTCAGTGACGTTCTAAATTTGAAACATTGAACCAATGTCCCCATCTCCCTGGGACCACTAAGAGAAATGAAGTAGCACCCTGTCAGGGGGCACTGAGTGCTGATTGCTCAGTTGGGCCCTTCCTTTCTTGGGTTCCTTGGAAACCTCAATAGTCATTCAGAGTCCTTACCTTGGCTCTAAGTAGGGCCTGAGAGCCCTAACTTTGTCTATAGTTAAGGCCTGGGACACCTGCCTCTAATGATCTGAGGCTCCTCCCCTCATCTCAAGGCTCTCACCAACCTGACAGCAGCAAAAAGAAAGGAAGGTTCGCACACACCTGCAAAGACTGTAAGCAGGAACTGTCTGCCGCTTCCACTTTTCTGTGGTGAGTGATACCATCAGTCCTCATACAGGGTCCTCCCTGTAACTCCTGTTAGGTCTCCTCCCTCTGCAGAATTGGGGCTGCTCCATTAGACAAAGGTCCATACCTCCTTAGACCCCTCTAGGAGGACATGAGAGGGTACCTCAGGCTGACGCTTATTCTAGAGTTTCCCACAGCTGAGAGAAGAGTGCATACTCAGTTATGGGGTGCCTGGTTCCCTCAGACCTCATACTGGATTTTTACACTGACTCCTGTCAAGGACTAGATGAACTCCCGTAGCAGAATCAGGCAGCCCCCATTAGACTAAGGTCCTCATACCTCTGAGATCTTTCAAGTAGAAGTCTGGCTGAAACTGCATGGAGCCTCCCAGGGCCAACATTACAGGTGGGACTTTGTGGAGCTCCTTGTTTGCATCTCATTTGTCCTCACAGTCTTCACCTTGACTCTAGCTAAGCCCAAGACTCCTCCCTCTGCAGACCTAGAACCCACTTCCCAGGACCTGACCCTCAAATCCCTGAGACTTTCCAGGCAGAAGTTAGCCAGCTAGCTCTGGCGGCGTCTCCCAGGACCAACAGCAGAAGCGGGACCTTGAGGGAGGGGGTGGGGCGGACGCTTTGTTCTGGGGTGGGTGCTCATCTCAGTCCCTACTCAGAGTCCTTCCTCACCTTGACTCCTGACCGATCCTGGACGTACTCTCTCTGGGGTCAGAAGCCTAGCCCCTTAGAGAAAGGAACTAACCTTCCTGGACTTCTGGTGCAGAAGGCAGGCTGTCAAAATATATCAGATATGGCCAAGGCTGTTGGGGGCCCTCCAAGGGCCAAGGCTATTGTGGGGGGCCTTCGACTGTGGACAGCAAAGGTGGGGCTCTCTCGGACTGCACCGTTGTGGAGTGGATGGTCCCTTAGTGCTTACTCAGGGTCCTCATCTTGATACCTATCAGAGCCTGGGATTCTTGCCTATAAACCTGAGTCACAGGCTGAGAAAAAGACACTCACCTTGAGGAGACCCTAGAGGGGGAGCTCAGGGTGTGCCTCACGCTACCCCTGCCTGGGGTCTCAGAGGAGTGCTGGCTGGGTCGGCGCTCTGGGCAGACCTTCCTTTGGGGGTAGGTTGCCCCAATAGGACTGAGCTCCCACATTTTATTCCAGTCAGGGACTGGACTCCTCCCTCTGCAGAAATGGGGCCACCCCCTTTGGACCAAGGCCGTCCCTCCCTGACACCCTTAGTGCCGAAATGAGGGGGCACTTCAGGCTGAAAACTGCCTGGTGCCTCCACGTCATCAAAAGAGGGGCTGAGTTATATGAGGTCCTTTTCTACTTACTCTTGGTGATCCCTTCCTTACATTCAGGGTCCTCACCTTGACTCCTGTTAGTGTTTTTCTTGCTCTTCTGCCTCTGCGGATCAGGGGCCTGTCTCCCCTACATCAAGGTTCTCTCTTCCGTCTCTCCAGGTGGAAAGGAGGGGGCTCCTTAACCTGATAATTCTGTCATTTTCTCTTAGGGCTGAAGGCGTACAGGTGGGGTGGGGCTTTGTGGGGCCTCCTCTGTTCTGCGGTGGGGCTTCCCTCATTCATTATTCAGGGTCCTCACCTTGACACTTGACTGGTCATGGGACTCCATGCTCTATTGACTTGAGGCTGCTCCCCTCAGATGAAGGTCCCCACTGACTTGGGGCCCCTGAGCTACATCCAGACAGGACTGTTCTGGAGCTGCAAGGACTGATAGCCAGGGTGGAACTCTATGGGACCCCACTGTTCTGGCTGGGTCCTTCCATCATCCTCAGTCAGGACCATCACCTTGATGTCTATCAGAGGCTGAGACTCCTGCATCTACTGACTTGAGGTGCCCTTCTTAGGCCAAGGCTTACTAGTCCCTGAGAACTCTGAAGGATAAGTGAGGGGATGCTCAGCCTGACAGCCCTGCCTGGGGCTTTCTAGGTCAGAGAGTATGTCAGGGATTGAATTATGTCCCCGCCAAATTGTGTGTAGCAATGTGGCTGGGCCACGATTCCCAGTATTGTGTGGTTGTCGTCCATTTTGTGATTGTAATTTCCTGTTAAGGAGGATTTGGGTGGGATTGCAACACCCTTACCCAGGTCACAGCCCTGATCCAATGTAGAGGGAGTTTCCCTGGGGAGTGGCCTGCACCACCTTTTACCTCTCAAGAGATAAAAAGGAATGGGAAGGAAACAGAGAAGGTAGATCTCCTAGCACCAAGAAAGCAGTGCTGGGAGCAGAGTGTGTTCTTTGGACCCGGGGTCCCTGCACAGAGAAGCTCCTAGTCCAGGTGAAGGTTGATGAGAAGGCTGACAGAGAAGGAAAGCCTTCCCCTGGAGCTGACACCCTGAATTTGGACTTTTAGCCTACTTTGCTGTGAAGAAATAAATTTCTCTTTGTTGAAGCCATCCACTTGTGGTATTTCTGTTACAGCAACACTAGATGACTAAGTTAGAGCAGGCACCAGTCAGTCTCTGGGTGACTCCGAAACTCTAGTGTGTTGGTTTCCCCAGTCTGCCTACATGGGGGTCTCTATTTTGTCTCCTGAATATTTGATTAAAAAGTTGAGCAGTTTTTAATCAAAGAATGGGTGCCTGTCCCAGGAGTCATGTGAGATGAGGAAGCTGCAGCACAAGGCCGGAGGCCCAGGACAGGTGGTCTATGCTGCCAGAGAAAAAAAATCTCAGCTATCCCTTCTTTTCATCAGCCACACGTAGAGTGTCATGTGATTTGTGTTCTAATAGATATATTTTCTCCAGGCAGGGGCTCCCCAGGATGGTTTTGTGAGCCCCTCATCTTCTCAGGTCATCTGGCGTTGCATGTACAGATGTCGCCAGATATTCTCTTTCTTTTCCTTATTACTGTTGTTCTGTTAGGTGCTGTCCAGTCGGTTTCTACTCACAGTGACCCCTGTGACAGAGCAGAACTGCCCCACGGGCTGTAATCTGTATGAGGGCAGATCACCAGGTCCTTGTCCTGTGGAGCCGCTGGATGGGTTTGAACTGCCAGCCTTTTGGTTAGTGGCTGAGTGCTTAACCACTGCTCCACCGGGGCTTTCTCCTTATCGTTACCTCTCATTTACTCTTACAACTCCGCCTGTGTAGTCCAACCCAGTGCTTTGGGCACAAAGTGATTGTCTTTCTTGCCTGAGATACATTTTGGAGGAGTGAGAAGAAAAGTGAATTTAGAGACACCAAGTCAGTCTTTTGTCTTGGAGGAGTGGAACAGTGTGGGTTCCAGGCAAATTCCAACCAGCGGTCTAGTCCAGCCTGGTCGTGTACTAGAGGTGTGGACTCGCCCACATTACCAAACTCTCAGGGCCCCAGGTTCTTCGTCTGTGAAGTGGGTTTGATAAGCCCTGTCTCCTAGGGCCGGTGCATTCTGTGAAATGCATGTGAAGCACCTGGCAAAGTTCCTGGCAAATATTCGGTCTTTAAATAATTCCAGCTATTAGTTTGATTATTTTGACACCACACAGTACCACCCTCCTCTCTGAGAATGTTTTGTTTTCTCCAGGAAATGTTGGAGCATATGCAGTGCTCTTGGACAAAAAAAAAAAAAGAAAATGGAAATCAGACAAAATAATTGTTTAGAAAGAAAAACTAAATTATATTTTACATTAAGTCCTTCCCGTTGAGTTGATTTTGGCTCAGTGCAACTCCATGTGTTAGACAGTAGAACTGCACCCATGAGGTTCTCTTGGTGGGAGTCTTTACAGAAACATTGCCTGGCCTTTCTTCTGAGGTGCCGCTGGGTGGATTCTCACTTCCAACCTTCAGGTTAGTAATCAAGGACAAACATTTTTGTCACCCATTAGGTAGTGTCTAACTTATCTAGTGCTGCTCTAAGAGAAATGGCACTAGTGGGTGGCTTTATCACACAGATTAATTTTCTCACAACTGAGGCTAGAAGTCCGATTCGAGGGCACCTGCTCTAGGGGAAGGCTTGTTCTCTCTGTTGGCTCTGGGGGAAGGTTCTTGTCTTTGTTCAGCTTCTGTTTCTTGGTTCCTTGGAGATCTCCTGTGGTGTGGTACCAATCTTCCCCTATCTGTGCTTACTTGTTTTACTGCTTCCTCAATCTGCTCTTTTATAGCTCCACAGAGATTGACTTAATAAAACGCCGCCAAAAAAATGAATAAATAAAAGCCCTGCAAAAACACTAAACCCACTGCCATTCATTTCATTCCCACCCTGTAGGAAGAAGCAGAAATGCCCCATAGGATTTCCAAGGCTATAATCTCTATGGAAAAAAGAGGGCCACAACTCTTTGCAGTGGAGCCACTGGTGGGTTCACTTAAGACAGGCCCTACAGGAATACTGTGCCTTTAACACAACAAAGAAAACCAATTCCCAAATAGGGTTATAACCACAGGAATAGGGTTAGGAATTACAACTATTTGGGGGGAAAGGAATTCAATCCATATTAGGCAGTATGATATTTAATGTGCGTGTGGAGCAGGCTGCCTCAGTTTAATGCAACACAAAACTCCTAGAATTATTGTTAAGGAACAAGAACTCACCCTTTCAGCTGCATTTCCAGCTAAGTCACCCCAATTTTTATTCACATCACCACGGCCAAGAGTCTAGTCCTCACCTGGGGTTTGCCAAATGACACTCAAGGTAACCTAATTCTAAAGTCCTTTCAATGGCATGGGCTCTGGCTCCCCCAGCTCAGCACGAGAGGCTTCTAACAGTGGCTTCCTGACACGAAGGAGTAGCTCCCTATTTATCAGGAACTCCATGGACACACTGTGCATATCACACCCAGTCTCTGCATGTGTTCAAGTGCACTGGGACAAGAACACAGGGCATCTTCCAGCCCTGACCCAGGAGGGAATTCCTCTCTGGTTTGTCCACAAACCCAGAGTAACTGGGAAGAGCTGGTTTCCATTCCAGGCTCAGCCTCTTCATGCTGGGGCATCATGGGAGTGTCTGGCCCTGCTCACCCCCCACCACAGCCTCATCTGGACTGCCCCCACCTCACCCAACCCACTTTACCCACCCCCTACCCTTGTCCACCCCATGTAGCCTACTGTGAAAATCCACTCCCCAACACTACCCCCCCACCCCCACCATGAGAGATCAAAGTGTCCCAAAGCCCCAAACTAACCTCCCTCAGGGCATTTATACCAGAAGGATCCCTGAATTGCACACTGCTTTTGTGCTAGTCCTTAGGTCTTGGAGAGTGTCTCTACCTCCTCATTTCATAGCTGCTCTTAGACTTTAAAATCTATGCACAGGGGCTGCGATGTCTTTGCCTAAATGTCCCCAGTACTAGCGTGAAGCCTTCCAAAGAGCAGATGCTCAATTACTCTTTGTGGAAAATAAGCAGCAGTGAACAAGTGGTTGAAATCATCATGATTTATTTTCTTGATATGTTGTTGAATTCTATTGGCTAGAATTTTGTTGAGGAATTTTGCATTTACATTCATGAGGGATATAGGTCTGTAATTTTCTTTTTTTTGTGGTATCTTTACCTGGTTTTGGTATCAGGGAGATGGTGGCTTCATAGAATGAGTTGGGTAGTATTCCATCATTTTCTATGCTTTGAAATACCTTTAGTAGTAGTGGTGTTAGCTCTTCCCTGAAAGTTTGGTTGAAGTTTGCAGTAAAGCCGTCCGGGCCACGGCTTTTTTTTTTTTGTTGGGAGTATTTTGATTACCTTTTCAATCTCGTTTTTTGTTATGGGTCTATTTAGTTGTTCTGCTTCTGAATGTGTTAGTTTAGGTAGGTAGTGTTTTTCCAGGAATTCATCCATTTCTTCTAGGTTTTCAAATTTGTTAGAGTACAATTTTTCGTAATAATCTGATATGATTCTCTTAATTTCAGTTGGGTCTGTTGTGATGTGGTCCTTCTCTTTTCTTATTCAGGTTATTTGTTTCCTTTCCTGTATTTCTTTAGTCAGTCTAGCCAATGGTTTATCAATTTTGTTAATTTTTTCAAAGAACCAGCTACTGCCTTTGTTAATTCTTTCAATTGTTTTCCTGTTCTCTAATTCATATAGTTCAGCTCTAATTTTTATTATTTGTTTTCTTCTGGTGCCTGATGGATTCTTTTGTTGCTCACTTTCTATTTGTTCAAGTTGTAGGGACAGTTCTCTGATTTTTGGCTCTTTCTTCTTTATGTATGTGTGCATTTATCGATATAAATTGGCCTCTGAGCACTGCTTTTGCTGTGTCCCAGAGGTTTTGATAGGAAGTGTTTTCATTCTCGTTGCATTCTATGAATTTCTTTATTCCCTCCTTAATGTCTTCTATAACCCAGTCTTTTTTCAGCAGGGTATTGTTCAGTTTCCAAGTATTTGATTTCTTTTCCATAATTTTTCTGTTATTGATTTCCACTTTTATAGCCTTGTGGTCTGAGAAGATGCTTTGTAATATTTTGATGTTTTGGATTCTGCAAAGGTTTGTTTTATGACCTAATATGTGGTCTATTCTAGAGAATGTTCCATGTAAAAAAAACATGGAACATGTGCACTAGAAAAAAAAGTATACTTTGCAGCTGTTGGGTGGAGTGTTCTGTATAAGTCTATGAGGTCAAGTTAGTTGATTGTAGCAATTAGGTCTTCCGTGTCTCTATTGAGCTTCTTACTGGAAGTCCTGTCCTTCTCCAAAAGTGGTGTGTTGAAGTCTCCTCCTATAATTGTGGAGGTGTCTATCTCACTTTTCAGTTCTGTTAAAGTTTGTTTTATGTATCTTGCAGCCCTGTCATTGGATAAATAAATATTTAATATGGTTATATCTTCCTGGTCTATTGTCCGTTTAATCATTATCCTTTGTGGTAGACTTAACTTTAAAGTCTATTTTGTCAGAAATTAACATTGCTACTCTTGCTCTTTTTTGCTTGTTATTTGCTTGATATATTTTTTCCATCCTTTGAGTTTTAGTTTGTTTGTGTCTCTAAGTCTAAGGTGTGTCTCTTGTAGGCAGCATATAGACGGATCGTGTTTCTTTATCCAGTCTGAGACTGTCTCTTTATTGGTGCGTTTAGTCCATTTATATTCAGCGTAATTATAGATAAGTATGTGTTTTTTTTTTTTATGTGTTTAGTGCTGTCATTTTGATGCCTTTTTATGTGTGTTGTTGACAATTTCCTTTTTCTACTTACTCTTTTGTGCTGAGATGTTTTTCTTTGTAAA
Organism: Elephas maximus indicus; assembly: GCF_024166365.1. Classification (NCBI taxonomy): domain Eukaryota; kingdom Metazoa; phylum Chordata; class Mammalia; order Proboscidea; family Elephantidae; genus Elephas; species Elephas maximus. The sequence continues at coordinate 147,968,711 of NC_064846.1, read as the reverse complement.
TTGTGTGTTCCTCATTTTCATAGTATTTGACTTTATGTTTGCTGAGTTGTTATGTTTTTCTTGGTTTTTATTTTGAGTTATGGAGTTGTTATACCTCTTTGTGGTTACCTTAATATTTACCCCTATTTTTCTAAGTAAAAACCTAACTTGTATTGTCCTATATCGCCTTGTATCCCTCTCCATATGGCAGTTCTATGCCACCTGTATTTAGTCCCTCTGTTTGATTATTGTGATCTTTTACATATTGACTTCAATGATTCCCTGTTTTTAGCCTTTTTTTCTTTTTAAAATTAATCTTAATTTGTTTTTGTGATTTCCCTATTTGAGTTGATATCAGGATGCTCTGTTCTGTGACGTTGTGTTGTAGTGGTATCTGATATTATTGGTTTTCTGACCAAACAATTTCCTTTAGTATTTCTTATAGCTTTGGTTTGGTTTTTGCAAATTCTCTAAGCTTGTATTTATCTGTTAATGTCTTAATTTCGCCTTCATAGTTCAGAGAGAGTTTTGCTGGATATATGATCCTTGGCTGGCAGTTTTTCTCCTTCAGTGCTCTGTATATGTCATCCCATTGCCTTCTTGACTGCATGGTTTCTGCTGAGTAGTCTGAACTTATTCTTATTGATTCTCCTTTGTAGGAGACCTTTCTTTTATTCCTGGCTGCTTTTAAAATTTTCTCTTTATCTTTGGTTTTGGCAAGTTTGATCATAATATGCCTTGGTGATTTTCTTTTTGGATCAATCTTATACGGGGTTCGATAAGCATCCTGAATAGATATCCTTTCATCTTTCATGATGTCAAGGAAGTTTTCTGCCAACAGATCTTCAACTATTCTCTCTGTATTTTCTGTTATCCCTCCCTGTTCTGGGACACCAATCACACGCAAGTTATTCTTCTTGATAGAGTCCCACATGATTCTTAGGGTCTCTTCATTTTTTTTAATTCTTTTATATGATTTTTTTTTCAGCTATATTGGTGTCAATTCCCTTTTCCTCCAGATCCCCCACCCTGCCTTCCAATTGCTCCATTCTGCTCCTCTGACTTCCTATTGAGTTGTCTAATTCTGTAATTTTACTGTTAATCTTTTGGATTTCTGAATCCTGTCTCTCTATGGATTCTTGCAGCTTATTAATTTTTCCACTATGCTCTTGAATAATCTTTTTGATTTCTTCAACTGCTTTATCAGTGTGTTCCTTGACTTTTTCTGTAGATTGCCTTATTTTATTTCTGAGGTCATCCCTGATGTCTTGAAGCATTCTGTAAATTAGTTTTTTATATTCTGCATCTGGCAATTCCAGGATTGTATCTTCATTTGGGAAAGATTTTGATTCTTTAGTTTGGGGAGTAGTAGAAGCAATCATGGTCTGCTTCTTTATGTGGTTTGATATCGACTGCTGTCTCCGAGCCATCTCTAAGATATTGTAGAGATTTATTCTATATTTGCTCACTGAGTCTTATCTTGTTTTGTTTTCTTTCAATATACGTAGATGGGCTACTAGATTGCGCTGTTTTGATTGTTGTAGCCCTTGAATCACTTATGTCCTATTACCACCTGGTTTGGGCTGTTACCAGATATATAAGCCTAAGAGTCCATTCACTATTTTGAGTAGAATCTGATTTTCGGTCATCAAGTGTGTGGTGCACACTGTCACCTATCCACCTAGAGAAGTAGTGGTGATAGTTGTGTGCACCAGATTCTAGTAGCAGCAGGGGGTCATACTCCAGGTGGGGCAGGATGGACAGGCTTCCCCCAAGTGCCAGTGAAGTAGGTGTGTCTCTATTCCTAAAGCACTTTGATGGGTGGGCTCTGCAGCTGTACCTTAGGCCCCCAATGCAAGTACCTCTACAGATTGGTAGGTGTCACCCTCCTTAGACCCCTAAGGCAGGAGGCTAGGTGGTCTGGGTGGAGCTTCAGCCCTCAGTTCCCTGTTGTGGGTCAGTGAGGGCTCTGTTAAATATGCAGAGATATCAGACCTGGGAAACTTGTCTTTCCAGTAATCTGCTAAAACAATTACAGTCAGATCCCTATCAGAATCGCCTTTGCATTTATTATAGCCACCTTGTTCCCTGTAGGGATTAAAGCCCAAGACTGTGGATCACATATGTTTGGCTAGAGCTGGTTCTGTAGTTTTAGTCCAATTAGGGAAGGATTTTTGGTCCCTGGGTTTTTTGTAGGTGCTTCTCTCAGGCCAGGAGAATGGGTTAGGAAAAGACAAAAAAAGAAAAACCGCAGTGCATTTCTCTCGGGCTCAGGAAATTCCAATGTTAATGAAGCCGCCTGGGAAGGGGAGGGGAGGGTTCAGATAAATAGGAGATAGTAGCACCCTGGAATATAGACAAAGTTACTTATCTTGTTTGGTGATGACTGTTTTATCTGAGATTCCCAAGGGGTGTGTAGTCTGTGTGCTTTGGCTTGGTCGAGATTGCCCCCGAGCGTCAGGCCCACCTCCCGTGCTTGTGCTGTCTCAGAAGCTGTGGTCAGTTCCTCCACTCTCAGTCCAAAGCCCAGCGCCAAGGATCCCCGGCTGGGACGCCACACTCCAGCCTCCAAAACCAGTCACTGCCTCCCGGTGACTTCTCCTCCTGTCAGCTGCGTAGCTGCGCTGCCTGCGTGCACTGGCTGGGCTTCCCCCAAGGTCACTTCTGGGGGCTAGGGTTGCATCCCGTGTTTGCGCTGTCTCAGGATGCTGTGCTCAGCTCCCCTGTGCCCAGTCCGAAGCCCGGTGCCAAGGTTTCCTGACTGGTATGCTGGCTCCAGGCTCCAAAAACAGTCGCTGCTTCTCCGTGGTTGTTCGTTCTCAGTCTCTGTCACTCAGGTCAACTCTTTAGATCTGTGTTTGATGGTCAGGGTTCGTAGATTGTCATGTATGTGATCGATTCACTTGTTTTTCTGAGTCTTTGTTGCAAGAGGGATCCGAGGTAGCTTCTACCTAGTCAGCCATCTTGGCCCCCCTTCACCACTGGGTTATTTTGGTATTCTTATGGTTCTGGCTGTGTATTCCAACTCAGTGCTTTGAGCACAAAGATATTCTTTTTATCACCCAAGAGACATTTTACAGTAGTAAACAGAACAGTAAATTAAGAAGCACAAGGTAAGCCTGTGGCTGGGAGGAGTGGAACAGTGTGTGCTCCAGAGGGATTCAGACCGGGGTTCTAGTCCAGCTCTGTTAAGTACCAGACTTGTGAACTTGCACATATTAACAAACTTTCTGAGCCTCAGGTTCTTTATTTGTGAAGTGGATTTTATAAGTCCTGTATTCTAGGATTGTTGAAATTCATGCAATGTATGTAAAGTACCTGGCACAGTGCCTGGCGCATTTTGAGACTTTAAAGGATGGCAAGTATTACTATCATTATTTTGACCCTATAACCTGACCCTAAGAATGCCAGTAAATTTCCATTAGTCTTTAAAGTGGCCCGAGCCAGATTTGGCCCACCCCACATGCGCACAAGGGCCACCTGTGACTGCTAATTGACCCCAATAGTGGTCCCAGGAACATTTGGAATGAATCAGAAGAAAAATCATCAACAGGACCCTATTCCAAAGCCAGAAGTCCGACAGGGTCCATGTTACCTCCTGTTTCCTGGCTGCCTTCTAGAATTTTTCCATCCCCGCTACACCTGCGCAGTTGCCACCTTGCTGCCCAAATCACAAATAAGCCCTGCTTCCCCATAGCTCTAGGAATCAGATCTGAGAAACTTCCTCCTGGCTCCTTGCTCTGTGCTTTGCAATAGAATTATTTTCGCTTTCTCAAAGACCAGTGTCCAGATTACTGGCAAGTCTGAGCATACTGTACAGGGACGCACCTTCCCAGGTTCGGTAACAATTTTGGAGCCTGATGTGGGGCCAGAGTGTTGTACAGACCCTCTGTCTGGAGCCCGGCAGCCCCTCGACCATGAGCGGAAAGTCCACTGACCCTCAGCAACCATCGAGCCTTTTGTTTGCACGATTCTGTGGGTCTCCTGTCACCAAGGGGGCAAGCGGCCCAAGACACTTTTGCTTTGAGAATTAGAAACAAACTCAGGAATGGACGTCCACTAGGTAAGTGCCCTTGGAATTTGTCTTTTTTAGTGTGTAAGTGCTTGGAATTGGAGGTATCTGGAGGATGGAAGTAGGACTAAGACAACCCCATTAGGGGGGACTGAAGCCCTACTAAGATCATCCTTGTTACTCCACCATTCCACCTAGTGGGCGGCAAAGAACGGGCAGCCTAGTTTCTGGTTGTTAGTTAGCTTCCGGTTCTGGTTCTGAGTGTGTGAGTGCGAGTCAAAAATGGGAGACCCCTGGCGCTCTTTCTTTTTTTATGTGGATTCTAATTAGTGTTTGGGGCCACTTAATTATGCTACCATCTTACAGTTAGATCTGTTTTTGCAAAAGAGGGAGAAAATGGGATGAAATCCCCTAAGTACAAATCTTTATGTGTCTCTGGCAAAATAAAAACCTACAAAAACAGTGTAAGCTAATGGTGAAGGGGAGAAAAGCCCCACCTGGAGAGGTGTGGGGCCAAGGCCAGGCCATTTAAAAGGGATGATTGATAGGGGACCAAGGTCTTCTGGGTCCATCAAGCCAGAGGCCCAAGGGGAAATGCATACGAATGGGAAGATTTCGACTCATAGTGACCCTATAGGGCAGTTCTACTCTGTCCCATAGGGTTTCCAAGGAGGAGCTGGTGGATTTGAACTGCTAACCGTTTGGTTAGCAGCCATGATTTTTAACCACTGAGCCACTAGGGCTCCAGTTTACAGAAGACTGAACTGGAATGTCTTAAAAGGATTGTGTTTAGGTTTCTGCATTTATCTGAATGTATTATGGATATCGAACGTTTCTCCTGCCTAATGTAAAGCAGACCTAAATGTATGCTAGAAATGAACACTGAGTATTAGAGATTACGGAGAGCATGTAACTCCGCCTTCAGCCAGGACTAAACTGGATGTGCTAACAGGGGAACTAGGATTTGCCCAGGGGAAACACAGGCTCCTTGTTTATAGAGTGGGGGCTTAGGTCGACCACCTGAGCCGCACTGAGATTTGCTTATCCATACCCCTTCCGCCTGCAGGTGTAGGCCTGGCAGCGTTACTCCTTTGGTGGAACCCTCCGCCACTCCTCCGGAAAATTGCTCCCAGACCTCATGAGTCAGAGACTTCCAGTCCTGCCTAGGGAATAGTCTCTCCAGCACACACCCGTAGTGGGGTGCAGTTTGGCCAGGGACCCAGCCAGATTTCCTCACAGCAATTTCCGCTCAGATAAATGTCTTCCACCTGGATCACAACGACCAGCCTAGAGGGTTTATCTGGGTCCATACACCATTCTCCACCTAACTCCAGAGGAACAGAAGATGGTCTCAGAAAGGACACGCCAACAGGCTGACAGGCTGCATAACCTCAACCCGCAAAATGGTGTTAGACTCCCAGCAGCCCAGGCTGTATGTGCCGCATATATCAGCTGGGGGCAGGAGAGCTGGAACATGATACAAATTGTTTGACAGCAAGGGACCCCAAAACAGGAGAGCCTTAGAAAAGTTCAGGATGTACAACAAGGCCCCAAGGAAAATCCCTCCAGCTTCCTAGAACAGGCGTAGGATGGATTCCGGCATTTTACTGACATAAACCCCGAAGACCCAGAGAATGTCTGGTTCCTAAATAATGAGTTTTATCATCCAAGAGTGCCCCCGACATCAGGTGGAAACTTCAAAAGTTAAAAGGAGGTCTAGGACTGACTACCTCACAGCTTCTTGAGATTGCCTTTAAGGTCTTCAATAATTGAGACCAAGTACAAGGAAAAAGGAAGAAGGCCACGCTCCTGGTAGCAGCTCTCAGAGTTTACCTGCCACCCAGGCAGACCTCATGTTGAATAAGTCCTCAGCCCCAAAAGGATCAGTGGCCGATCCAAGGCCACCTAAGCCCCAGACCGTGTGTATACTGCAAATAGAAAGGCCAATGGAAATGAGGGTGCCTCTGGCGGCCAGCCCAGCCTGAACAGGAATCCTATAACAGTTTCTGCCCCTGTCAGCTGATGACTTGGACTGATGGGGCCCTGGGGCTCCCCTGCAACCCACAGGGAACCCCAGGTTGCAATAACAGTGGGAGGACAACTTACACAACAGACCAGAGAACTGGAAAACATGGACTCTGCTGCTGTCCCAGGCACACAGGGGAAACCCCAGCCAGACCAGGCAGGAATACATCTGTAGTCCCAGCCATTAGCCAGCTTCAATGGCAGGATGGAGAGCTGACAAACAGAGGCAGAAGTGCCACACAGCTTCAGGGCCTGGCAAGACGGTCACCATCTTTAACTCACACCACACCCTGCCAGGTCTGTGACAGTAAAAATGTCTCGGCTGGTGGGATGCCTACTAGAGATGCCTTTTTGGAGTAATGTACTACGTATGGTCAACAGAGGTGGCAGGTATACACTGCCCCCGGTACCAGAAGGGAGAGTCTCACATAATTAAATGATCAGGCAGTCAAACGAGCTGCTAGAACAAAACCCTGCCCCTGCTTTGCTTTAATTCCTAATCTTCAGCTACCAGAAAACCCCCAGTGTGCTGAATGTGATACAAACAGAGCTTGTGAATGGGGCTTTGGCCTTAGAACAGAGCAGAAGACAGGTGGTTGTAGAATTTACAAGGACAGGTGTTATACCAGAACACCTGATGCACCCAATAATAAAGGCAGCTCATGAGAGCACACATTACGGTCCACATGCTGTTTCACTGGCTAGCCAAACTGAATAAAGGACCTAATCTACAAAAGACTCAAAAATGTGTCACCTGCGTGAAGAAGAAGCCAAAACAGGCCCAGCACCTCCTATGCCTGGGGTACATGCTGGCGGGACTGGACCCGGAGAAGACTGGCAGGTGGACTTAACAGTTATGCCAGTGGCTCCAGGAGGTTTCAAGTATCATTTAGTGTTTGTAGATATCCCTTTACCTTATGGGTAGGAGCCTTCCCTACCGAACGGAAAAGGCATCCGAGGTAAGCAAGGCTCTCCTCAATGAAATGGTTCCTGGATTTGGCCTACCTTGTTCAACTCAAAGTGATAATAGAGAAGCCTTTGTATCCAAAGTCAGGACATTTATGAATTTGGTGGGAGCTACATGCTCCATGGAGACCACTACTGTTACTACTACTGCCATTAAAAATTACTGGGTGCTTAAAAGGTCTAATTAGAAACCTAAGCTAGTGTGGGCAATGTGGGTGAATACTTGTATTCTAAGAGACCAGTCTGCCCTGGATCAAGCTGCTACATTGTCCTGTTGAGAGTCCGGGTGGCCCCTAGAAGCTGGCTCCAACTGAGCCCTTATGAAATGTTGTGTGGGAGACCTCTCCTTAAGGCACCCTGGGGATGTAGTGGTCCAGATGACCCTTAAGTAGTCCAGGAACTTAGTGTTTCCAGGTACCTTAGGTAAAGGTTCTCCTTCAGTCTCCTGGACCGGAGGTGAGGACGACTTGCGTTTCAGTGGTTACTGGGGTGTGTTCTGCTTATACAGGGCAATTCCTTCGCTTCTCCTAGCACCTAAGCAACATTTATTGGCCATTCTCTTTGCCCTCCTAAATCTTAGGGGTGCAGCAGGGCAGCAGAAGCTGGGTGAGTAGCACTGGTGCCCAGAAGTTGGAGGCCATCGGTGGGTATACAGTGTTTATGGGGAGGTTGTTTTAATTAGATTGAAGGGAAAACCTCTCTGAGTGTATGAAAGGGCCTGGCAGCAGGAGAAAGCCAATAAAACTTCTAGTGGTAGTATAGTAGAAGGGTCCTGGGGACCATCTGCCTGGGTTCAAATTTTGGCTCTTGTAGCTTTTGATTTTGGATCAAGGGACGTCACTTCCAAGTGGCTAAGATAAACTGAAAACCACTTAGACATTTATATTTCTTTTTGTGAGTTTGGTGGGGAAGGTAAGGGGAAGACTTAAGCTCTCCTTTTCTACCTTCTAAGTCTTCTTTGCCTGCTTCCTCTGGAAGATACTCATTCCTTGCCTCTCCCTAAAAAAAAAAAACAAAAACTCCCTAGGTCCCTAAAATTCTACCGCATGTCAGCAGGAAGTAGACAGATGAGTAAATGGCTCTTATCCCTTAAGGTTAAGGAATTGCTACATATCAAGAGGAGGTTCTAACCTGACTCTATGAATGCCAGTAAATTTCCATTAGTCCTTAAACTAGTCCAAGTCAGATTTGGCCACCCAGCATGTGCAGAAGGGCCAGCCATGACCCAATTGATTGCAAGAGAGGACACAGGAACAGGTGGAATGAATCAGAGGAGAAATCATCACCCGGACCCTATTTCAAAGCAAGAGGTCTGACAAAAACTGCATCACCTCCTGTTTCCTGGCCACCTTCTAGAATTTTCGCTCCCCAGGACACCTGCATGGCCACCATCTTGCTGCCAATGCCCCATGTAAGCCCTGCTCCCCTGTAGCTTGGGGTGTCGAATCTGAGGAACTTCTTTCCGGCTCCTTGCTCTGCGCATTGCAATACAATTACTTTCTTTCTCAAAGACTGGTGTCCAGATTATTGGCAACTGTGAGTATGTCCCACAAGGACCCACCTTCCCAGGTTGAGTAACAACCCCAGAGGGCCACCCAGCCCAGTAGGATTTTTTTTTTAATATCTGGGAGGTGTCAGAGAATACGTAGTGTTCTTGGACAAAGAAAATCAGATCAGCCAAAATGCTGATTAACAAGGAAAACTAAGATTTCCCCATTCGACTCAAAAAAAAGATTTCCCCATTAGAGTATCTTTTATATTTTCGGTATGAGGATGTCTTTCCCAGCTGGATACAACTGAAAGCCCTGAGAAGTTGTTTCGAAAGCCGGTCCCTTCCTCCCTTCCAAGCTGTTTTTCAGTCCTCAAACAGACAGTTGCCACTGAAGTCGAATCGAACTCACAGCGACCTGGTAGGACAGAGTAGAACTGACCCACAAGAGTTTTCTCAGCAGTGACCTTTATGGGAGCAGATCACCAGGTCCTTCTCCCACTTAATTGTTGAGCTACCTGAGCTCCTTCCCCAAAATCTAGACCTCATTTAGAGTTTGCCAACTTGCCCACAAAATAACCTAATTTGAATGCCCTTCTGTTTGAGAGTACTTTGGCTCCCCCAGACCAGGGCCAAGTGATAATCCAGAGGCTGCTGAGCATCCTACCTCAAGGGAGTGTCGCCCTTATTACTCAGGAAGTCCCTGGATGCACTGTGCATAACACACCTATTCAGTGCGTGTGTTCAAATGAACTGGGACAGGAGCACAGCACATCTTCCAGTTCTGCCCCAGGAGGGGATTTCTCTCTGTTTTACCCACAATCCTAGTGTCACTGTAAAGAGCTGGTTTCCATTCCAGGCTCAGCCTCTCTATGCTAAGACCCATCATGGGAGTGTCTGGCCCTGTGTACCACTCCCACCATAAAACCTAACTTAAAATACCCTTCCACCGAGGCCTCAGGGCATTTACATCTCACTGCTCACATCTGAAAATCCTATCTTACCTTTCTTTTTACTTATCCTTTAGTTCATAGAGATAGTATCTTGCCCTCTTCCTTATATGATAGCTGCTCTTGCTGTAAAATCTATGGACAGAGGCTGAGGTTTAGTTGTCTTAGAATTCCAGGAATATCAAGGACTCTTCTTTTTTTTTTTTCCCAGGAGTACAAGCTCAGTTAACGTTTGGAGAATAAAAGAGCAGGTAGGTAAGAAGACAAATAATAAATTTAATAGATTGAATTTCCTAAGCAAATCCATGTATGTATCACAGAGTCTCACCAAAAGAAAAGTGAGTCATCTGCCTCAGACTTGACTAGGGGTGGGAAGAGCTGTTGCATGGGGCTCTGGAATGTGTACTGGCCCTTGCAGTAGGATCAGCCATGGCTGCAGCTCTTTCTGGAGCTCTCCTTTGCTCATATCTCAAAGCCCCTTCATAGTGAAGTGGGAGAGCACTGGGAGCTGCATCATACACCTTGGCCAAAAATTTCGGGACTTTCATCTTGCTGGTTTCAGCACGGGCACTGGGACCCCACAGGAACTCATAGCATGGAGGATCACTGTTGGGCACTTGCCAGTACTCCAGGTACTCTTCCTTCACCAAATCTTTGGTTAGGAGCTACCTGGGCTCCCCATAGATGAAGTGCCCCCTGCCATCGTAGATCCCCAACACTTTCAGGAATTTCTAGATCTCTTCCACAGTGGCCCGGTTGCCATTCTTGTAGATCACACCCAGGAGAGGCATCAGGAGCCCATTCTTAGGAAATTCCCTTTCCCATTAGCTCTTGTACACAAAGCACCTGCAGGAGCAGTGGTGGTGGATGGGGCTCTCTGAGGTAAATGTGAACAGCAGGGGAGCTACTAACAGTGGCTCCCTATTTCTCCTGGAAACCAAAGGTTGACCAACTTACGTATTTCCACCTCTATCTTGTGATTCCAGCTACTGATTGCAGACTCTTGAACATTTCCAAGGATATCCCTATTCTGATGCCTTGTTAACTGGTTCTAGATCACAAAAAATGATTCAAGAATTTTTAATTTGTTTTACAAAACAGAAAGGCTCTCCTGAATCTGAAAAAGAGCAATACATGTATGAGGGTGAATTTAGATTCTGACTCTAAATAAACCTTCAGTTAAAAGGAACAATATTTGAAAAATACAAAAAATGTGCTAAATCTACAATTTGCTAAAGTATAAGAGAAACATAAGAAGATATTGACATGCTCCCTCCAGCCCCACCTCGCCTCCACTACTTAGAAGATTAAAGCCATTGGCAACAACAACATGAAGAATCTGCATCAGACTTTACTAGGGGTGGGAGGACATGCTGGACTTCACTACGAAAGGGGCCCTTGCCCTGGCATTAGGGCGAGGCCTGTCCCATTCTCTGCCTGCAGCTCTCTCTTCTTCATTCTACATATTTCCTCATATACGTCTTGGCAGGCACTGGAGTCGCTATCACTGATCTTGCCCCAAAACTCCAGGACTTTTTTCTTGTTGGCTTCAGTGTGGGCTCTGGGACCTCACAGGAATTCGTAGCGTGAAGGATCACTGTTCGGCACCTGCCAGAACTCCAGGTACTTTTCCTGCACCAAATCTTTGGTGATGAGCTTCCTGGGCTCCCCAAACATGAAGTGCCACTTCCCAACGTAGATCCCCAGCACATTCAGGAATTCCTACATCTCCTCCTCGGTGGCCCAGTCCCCATTCCTGTAGATCATGCCCAGGAGAGGCATCAGGAGCCCATTCTTGGGAAACCCCTCGCCACCAATAAAATTCTCTTCCTTGGCGATCTCCATTTTGCTGACAAGGGCATAGGATTGACCTTTGGAGTCGACTTCCTTCAGGTCAAGCCCAAAGACCACCTCCATGTGTACAGAGGCTCTCCTCAGGATGTCAGGGAAGTGCTCCTTGTGCCTTTTGTTGATGATCTTCATCATTTCTGCCTTCGTAATGGGCTCTTTCATTTTATATTTGTACAGCAGAAACTGCAACAACGTGCTCACCCTCCTGGTTACAGGGTCTCTTTGAGACCTCTCAGTGGGGGCTGGGGCCACAGAGGAACTTGGACCTCCCTCATCTTGGCCCTCGGCTCCTCCAGCAGCTCTTGTGCCCGAAGCAGCTGCAGCAGCAGTGGTGGTGGGCGGGATGCTCTGAGGCCCCTGGGGAATGCCAGCAGTAGGGGAGCTCCGGGGAGTCCCCCCAAAAGGAGGAGAGGAAGAGGAGGGGACCCTTCCTCCCCTGCTGCAGTGGCCTGAGCCACTGAATGTTTTCCTTATTCATAACTCACTTATTTTAGTATTCACATATTCTGGCTATACAGTCCAACTCAATGCTCTGGGCACAGTGTTATTCATTTTCTACCTGAGAAACATTTTGTAGTGGAGAGAAGAACAGTGAATTAAGAGACACATGGTAAGCCTCTGGCTGGGAGGAGTGAGGGAACAGTGTGGCTCCACAGGGATTCAGACCACAGGTCTAATCTAGTTTGCTCAGGTACTAGACTTGCAAACTCAAATACATTACCAGACTCTCTGAGCTCCAGGTTCTTCCTCTGTGAAGTGGGATTGATAAGCCCTGTCTTCTAGAGCTGCTGCATTGTGTGCAAGGTATGAGAGAAGCACCAGGGAAAGTGTCTGTGCATATAGAATCTTTAAAGAATGGCACTTATTACTATGATTATTTTGACACCACACAATACCACCCACCCACCTGAAAATTTTTTGTTTTGTTTTCTCCAGGGCTTGTAAGAATATGCAGCGCTCTAAGACAAAGAACCAAATGAGAAGACTACTACTTAGAAAGAAAAACCAAGTAATATTTTACAATACCTCCTTGCCTTCCAGTCAATTCCAATTAAATGCAACCCCATATAGAACTGCCCTATAGGGTTTCCTTGGCTATAAATTTTAAAGAAACAGATTGCCAGGTCTTTCTTCTGTGGTGCCACTAGATGGGTCTGCACTGCCAACATTTATGTTAGTAGTCAAGGTCAAAGCATTTTATTGCTCCTTAGGGAGTGTCATAACAGTGCTGTTATAACATATACCACAAGTGGAAGGCTTTAACAAATAGAAATTCACTTTCTCACAGTTTAGAAGTCTAGAAATCTGAATTTAGGGTGGTGGCTTTAGGGCAAAGCTTTAATTCTCTGTTTGCTATGGGGGAAGGTCCTTGTCTTTCTGCAGCTTCTGTTTCTTGTTTCCTCGAAGGTCTTATGTGGCATGGCAACTATCATTCCCCACTTGTGATTACTTGCTTGCTCAATCACCTCCTTTATATTTCAAAAATGATTGGACTTAAGGCACCCCCCAGAGGGGGAAAAAAAAACACTGCTGTCCAGAAGATTCTGACTCATAGGGATGGAACAGGACAGAGTAGAACTGCCCATAGCGTTTCTGAGGCTGTAAATCTTTACAGAAGCTGACTGCTGCATCTTTCTGCCCTGGGGAAGGTGTTGGGTTGATTTAATACATGCCTTACAATCCCCTCTCTTTAACATAACACGTATTCCCAAATTTCATTATAAGGATAGTTACTGGGCCATTATTTACAGCACTTGTTTTGGAGTGACATGGCGGGTAAATTCAATCCATACTAGGGGGTATATTTTTAATGTGCATGTGGGTAGGCTGTCCTAGTTTAATACAACACAAAGCTCCTAGAAGTGCTGTCAAGGACCAACAATTTCCCCTCTAACTGCCCTTCCATCTATGTCACCCCAGTTTTCATCACCACGGCCAAAACCTCACTTGGTGTTTGCCAAATGACACTCAAGACAACCTCATTTTACTGTCCTTTGAATGGCATGGCTTCTGGATCCCCCAGCCAAAGGCAAAAAGCTACTAATACTGGCTTCCTTACACGGAGTATCTCCCTATTTCTCAGAAACCCTGGAAATGATATGCATAACACACACAGTCAGCACTTGTTGTCAAGAGCACTGGGACAAGAACACAGGTCAATTTTTAGTCTTGCCCCAGACTTCTCTCTGGTTTTCCCCCAATCTCAGAGGCAGTGTGAAGAGCTGGTTTCCATTCCAGGCACAGCCCTTCCACGCTGAGACACATGATGGGAGTATCTGACCCTATGCACCCCTCCCACAGCCTCATCTGTACTCGCCTCTGCCACCAGCCTCACCCCTACCTGCTCTTCTCACCCCCTACCCTTCCTAACCCTATGTTTCCTAACTTAAAATTCCTCCAGTGCAGACTGAGAGAGCAAAATTTCCCGAGGCCCCAGAATAACCTGCCTCAGGGCATTTAGAGGGAACCGTGAAGTGCTCACACCTTTTCTACTAGTCCTGAGGTCTTGGAGAGTATCTCAACCTCCTCCTTGTATCAAAGCTGCTGTTAGACTCTAAAGTCTATACACAGGGCTTTGACACCTTTGCCTAAAGGCCCCAGTATTAGCATGAAGCCTTTGAAAGAGCAGATGCTCAATTACTCTTTGGGGAAAATAAGAGCCAGGGAACAAGAGGTCAAATCATCAGGATTTATTTTCTACAACAGCCTTGAATAAGCTAAACAAATCCTGGGACGTGTTTTTTTTACTTTTATCAAATGGAATAAAGGAAACCAAGAATTGACCAAAATTTATGTTTATCCACCTCTATCTTGTGATCCCAACTAACTGTTGTGCATATCCTTAAATATTTCTAAGAACACTTCTATTCACATACTACGTTAACTAGTTCTGGATTCCTAAGAAAAGATTCAAGGGTTTTCATTTTATTTTACAGAATATAAAACTCTTAACTCCTAAATCTGAAAGGCAGCAATAAATGCATGAGGGTACCTTTAGATTCTGAATCTTAATAAACATTCAATTAAAAAAAACATTTGAAAAATACAAAAAACGAGCTAAATCTACAAGTCACTCAAGTATAACAGGAATACAAGAAGACATACATGTGACCCCTCCAGCTCCATATACTTAGAAGATTAACAGCCATTTTCAATGACAAAGTGAGGAATCTGCCTCAGACTTCTGTAGGGTTGGGAGGGCCTGCTGGACTCTCCGTGACACTAGTCCCGGCCCATTCTCTGCCTGCGGCTCTCTCTTCCTCATCTCCCCAAGTTTCTTCATAGAAGACTTGGAAGGCATTGGAATACGTATCCTTGACCTTGGCCGAAAACTCCAGGACTTTTCTCTTGGTGGCTTCAGATTGAGCTCTGGGACCCCACAGGAATTCGTAGCATGGAGGATCACTGTTGGGCACCTGCCGGTACTCCAGGTACTTTTCCTGCACCAAATCTTTGGTGATGAGTTTCCGGGGCTCCCCAAAGATGAAGTGCGTCTTCCCATCGTACACACCCAGGGCATTCAGGAATTCCCACATCTCTTCCTCGGTGGCACGGTTTCCACTCGTGTAGATCATGGCCAGGAGAGGCATCAGGAGCCCGGTCTTGGGAAACCCATTGCCACCACTCAGATTCTCTTCCTCAGTGATCTCTAATTTGCTGACAAGGGTATAGGACTGACCTTTGGAATCGACTTCCTTCACGTCAAGGCCAAAGGCCACCTCGATGTACTCAGAGGCTCTCCTCAGGATCTCAGGGAAGTGCTCCTTGTACCTTTTGTTGATGATCTTCATCATTTTTCCCTTCGTAACGCGCTCTTGCATTTCATACTTGGACAGCAGGAACTGGGACAACATGATCACCCTCCTGGTTAGAGGGTCTCTACGTGACCTCTCACTGGGGGCTCGGGAAATAGAGGAACTTGGACCTCCCTCATCTTGGCCCTCGACCCCTCTAGGAGCTCTTCTGCCTGAAGCAGCTGCAGGAGGAGTGGTGGTGGATGGGGCTCTCTGAGACCCCTGGGGAGTGCAAGCAGGAGAGCTCTGGGGAGGCCCCCCGAAAGGAGGAGAGGAAGAGGACGGTGACCCTTCCTCCTCTGCTGCAGTGGCCTGAGCACCCTGGACACTGTGGGTGTCACTTTGGGCCTGGCGGCGTTTCTCGCGGGCGCGGAGCTTACTCTTATGACCACGAGGCATGATGACCCTCTTCAAGGATAGCAGGCAGGAGAGAGAAATGAGGGCAGGTGATGTGGGCCCACTGGAGGAGGGAGGCTGAGAAGGTGTGCGCCCTGTAGCAGAGAGATGCCTCCTTGGCTTTCACAACCGACACCTCTGCAGGATTTTTGAGGACACTGCTCTAGGACCTTACAAGGTTCCTATTGTCCCAGTCAGGACTCTGTAGAGGAAATTAGAGGAAGGATTAAGTTGCAGATTGGGGTTTACTGGGGTGACAGCAGGGGCTGACAGTAGGGACTCTCTTTATGGGGTTATTGGGAGTTCTTCTAATTTCACTCCTAGGGCCATCATATCAACTGCTGGCAGGGCCAGAGCATCTCCCCTCTACTACTATGACCCTAAAACCTCAACTCCCTCTGGGACCCACAAGCAGAAACTGAAGGAGCAGCTCAGCCACCACTCCTGGCAGGGCATCTCAATGATGACAGCACACCGGGGCCTGTTCTGTCTGGGGTTCCCTGGAGGTCTCAGTCCTCTACCAGGGTCTTCACCATGGCTGTCCCCTTTTACCAGGTCCCTCACCTCCCCGAAATGCCCTGGCAGTTAGTGAGTACAAGTCACTACGTAACCATACCGAGGTCCTCCAGGTCTGAAAACAGTGTTGGGGCTCAATGTTTCCCCCTTTCTTCTGAGAGGAGTCACCTCATCAGGGCTCAGTGTCCACAACTTGACTCCTATTAGAGACCGTGTCTCCTGCCTCTGCTGAGTACCGCGTTGGTACCCGTTACCATCGAGTTGATTCCCACTCATAGCGACCCTATAGGACAGAGTAGAACTGCCCCATGGAGTTTCCAAGAAGTGCCTGGTGGATTTGAACTGCCCACCTTTGGGTTAGCAGCCACGGTACTTAACCATTACACCACTAGGGTTTCCACTCCTGAATAAGCTTCTCCATTAGTCTAAGGATTTCATGTCCCTGAGATCATCCTTCCCTAGGAACAAACCAGGGGGCACCTTAGCCTGACACCTCTGACCATGGCTCTCTTGGGACAATAGCAGTAGGAGGCTTTGCTGCACCCTCCTCTCTTCTTGGGGGAAGGGAGAAGAGGGGTTAATTCCCTAGTGCCTTCTAAAGGATTTTTACCTTCACTTGCACCATAATCTGGGATCTCTCTATCTCATGAATTGGGGCTTAAACGAAGGCCCTCATCTCCCTCAGATACTCCAGGGAGAAGTCCAGAATCACCTGAACTTGCCAGATTTGTCCTGGGATTCCAGGGCTAATGGCATTAGCAAATCCCACTGCAATCCTCCCCATTTTGGGTTGAGTGGTCCCAATGCATTAATTATGTCTTCCCTTCACTCTACGCCATTCCTGGAACCCCACCCTCTGCTGTCATGAGGCCACATCCCTCAGACCAAAAACCACACCTTCCTGAGACCTCAGAGTTGAAAGTCAGAGTGAGCCATTCCCTTTGCAGGCTGTTTTGGGAATCCTAGGGCTGGCCATGGCGGCAGGGGTTCCCTGACCCCAGAGTTCTCAATTGGTGACCCCTTCATTCCTCACTCAGGCTTCTAAACTTGTTTCCGGGTAGGACCTGGGATTCCTCCCTCTACTAACCTAAGCCCGTCCGAAAGCAGGGGTAGGATTGATGGCTCACATCAAGGCCCTCACCTCCATAGTGGGAAGTCGGGGTGCTGCACATCTCGCTACCCCTGCCTGGGGGCTCCCAGAGCTGAGAGCACGGGTGGGTTGTGGGCAGCCCCTCTTTTGCGGGGAGGCCTCCTCATCAGCACTAAGGGTCCCCGCCTGCAGTTAGGGTCTAGCTTTCCTACCTCTTGAAAACTGGGGTGCTTCCTTGGGCCAAGGCCTGCCAGTCCCCGAGATTCTCCAGGTCGAAGTCGGCCTGGTGGCCTTGAGACTGGAGGTTGGGAGAGACTTGGTGGTGCCTCCTCTATTCTGGGTTAGGTGCTCCTTTTAGGTCACACTCAGGGTCCTCACCTGGACTCTGTCCAGTCCTGAGACTCCACCCTCCTCTGATAATAAGCCGCGCCCTCAGATCAGGGGCTGCAACTTTCTGGCACTTCCTGTGCGGAGACAGGACGCCAGGATATGTCACATCCGGCCAAGGCTGGATGGGGCCCTCTAAGGGCCAAGGCTATTGGGGGGATTCCGAGGACCGACAGCAAGGGCGGGACCCCTGGAACCCCACTGTGCAGACTCGGGTGGTCCCTTTATGCTCACTCAGGTCCTCACCTTGATACCTATCAGAGTCTGGGGATTCTGCCTATACACACCTGAGTCACAGGTTGAGAACAAGACCCTCAACTCATAGAGACCCTAGAGGGAGCCTTCAGGGCGTGCCTCGTGCTACCCCTGCCTGGGGCTTCACAAACGTACCGGCTGGGTCAGCGCTATGAGAGGACCCTGTTTTGGGGGTAGATCGCCCCTTTAACACTCATGGTCCACACCTTATTCCAGTTAGGGACAAGACCCCACCCTCTGCATAAAAGGGGCTGCCCTTTGGACCAAGGCCTTCCCTTCCTGACACCCTTAGTGCTGAAATGAGGGGGCACTTCAGGCTGATAACTGCCTGGTGCTTTCCAGGATCAAAGCAGGGGCTGAGCCCTGTAGGGGTCTTTCTCTTGATGGGGGTCCCCTCAAAACACACAGGGTCTTCACTTTGACTCCTGTTAGGTCCTAAGTCTATTCCTGCTCGAGAACTGTAACTGCTCTCCCTTCCACCCCCCATTAGACCAAAGTCTTTGCCACACAGAACCCCTACAGGAGGAAATAAACGGGCGCCTGAGACTGACTGCTTTGCAGGGACCTCACACAGCAGTGAACAGGGGTGGGACTCTATGAGGAGCCCTTTGTTTTGTCGATCCTTTCATAACATGAAGGATCTTTATCCTGCCTCATACTAGGGTCTAGGTGTCCTCCTCTGCAAAACTAGGGCCAACGGCAATGTACCAAGGACCTGAGACAATCTCTGCATAGCCATTTCTGGGAAGGAAATGAGGGTAGTGCTTAGTCTGAATCTCTGAGCTGTGCTTCCCAATTCAGATAGCAGCGGCAGAAGGGACTTTGTGGGGCCTTCTCTGTTCTGGGGCAGATGGTTCCCTCATTCCTCAGTCAGGGTCCTCACCTTGACACCTGTCAGAGAGAGACTGGAGAAACCCCAAGAGATTGGTCCTAAGACACCCTTATGATCAGTACTGAAGTCACTCCTGAGGGTCATCCTTCAGCCAAAGATTAGACAGGCCATAAAACAAAGCAGTCCAAATGGGCACACCAGCCCAGGGGCAAGGGCAAGAAGGCAGGAAGGGACAGGAAAGCTGGTATTGGGGAACCCAAGGTCGAGAAGGGACAGTATTTGACGGGTCATGGGGTTGGCAACCAATGTCGCAAAACAGTATGTGTATTAATTGTTTAATAACAAACTAGTTTGCTGTATAAACCTTCATCTAACATACAATAAAAAATTTAAAAAAAGGCTTTAGTTTCCCAGTAGAGAACAGATACTAATGGATAAGATATGAAGCAAAGCGTAAGTGGTGAGGAACTGGACTCAGGTTAAAGACTTTTTACTTTACATCATAGTAAAAGGGTAGCGAGACAGACCCTTAAAGATAAAGGAGACTTACATTCTTTTTATTGATGCAGAAGTTACTGTCAGAGCTCAGACTGAATTCCTAGGTTTCTTTATATGTGTTCTTAAACTAAAGTATAAGCGCTCAGAGCACAAGCGCTGGAGAAAGGTCTGAATTCCATCACTTACTGTGACTTAAAGCAAATATCTTAATGTTCTCTGAACCTCCATTTCTGCATCTGTAAAACGGGGTCAATAGTAGGGTTAGTGTATGCACTAATGTATGCTAAAAGATTAACATGGAAGATGCTACATAGAAAACTCAATAAATTTTAGCTATCATCATTTTCTTTGTTCCATAAAGATAGCTCCTATGTCTGTTATTGCTCACTATTTTATGCATTATTGGTTACCACAGTCCCTACACACAGTATGCTTATATAATTATGTGGTAGATAAGTAACTACTTGGTAGGAAATAAAATATTTGGGAAGGAATGGAAGAAAATAAAGCAGAAGCTAGAAAGGTTATATAGTTAACGTACAGATTTATGTTACATAATAAACCCTGCCAAAATTCAGTGGCTCAAATCAACAGCCATTTAGTTGTTCGTGAGTCTGTGGTTTCAGTTGGGATGGCACATCTCTGCACCATGTAGTGTTGTCTGTGTTCACTCCTGAGTTTGTGGTCACCTGGTGGTCCACGGCCTCACTCACATGTCTCTTGCTTGGCTGGCTGTCTTTCTGTTGGCAGGGGCAAAGGAGATATCTAGGCCATTCAGCAGGCTAGCCTGCATTTGTTCACATTGGGTGGTGGTCACATGGTATCTCAAGAAAAGTAAGAGAAGGCAAACCCCAGTGTCATGTCTTTTCAAGTCTCTCCTTTGGTCATGTTTGATATTATCCCATTGAGAAAAGCAAGCACTATGGCCAAGCCCAGAGTCAGTATGGGAAGGAACTTCCCAAGGCTTGAACAAAAGGGAGGGTAATCAGTGTGGCCATTTATGCACAGGTGGAAAAAATGCAGCAGAGAGATCTCATGATATTTGAGCATATTTACTGCAAAGGGAAAGTTGCTGATGAAGGAAAGATGAGTTCATAGGACCAAGAATTATTAGGAGCTAAAAGGGTTCCTGGATGTCTCTTCTTCTGAAACTAAAAGGAGAGAGGAAGTGATGGGTGTAAAAGGGAGACATGGCCCTTAACAGAAACTAAGGCAGTTCACAGCCTTACCAGTTACTGTTGAGTTTACTTCAACTCATTGCAACCCTATGTGTGCCAGGGAAGAAATGTGCTCCACGCAGTTTCCAATGGCTGATTTTCCAGAAGTGGTTTGCCAGGCCTTTCTTTCAAGGCACATTTGGTTGGTCTCAAACCTGCAACCTTTTGATTAGAAGCCCATCGTAAACCACCAAAGAACTCCCAGTTCACAACAACATCCTCTATTTAGTGAAGTCTGATGTCTTGGTCATCTTGCTAGTTTCCTTTTAGCTTATGTCTATCCTTTTGGGTGCTCCCTAACACATCTATCCTAGGCCACATTCCACCAGAGATGCAAACATCTCCTTCATGTTTGTATGAGTTTAGAAGACTCCAAGCCCGGAAAGCATTTTAAAATATATTAAACATAACAGCACTAGAGGAGGTACTTTTTGAGTAAGCCTTCTTGCTGATTCTCCACAAATTCTAGATCATCTCAGTTTGACTCTGTGGTCTATCCAAAACCAAACCAAACCTCTTTCAGTCAAGTTTATTACAACTCATGGCAACTGATTGTGTGTCACGGTACAACTGGGTTTGCTCCATAGGGTTTTCAATGAGTGATTTTTTGGAAATAGATTGCCAGGCCTTTGTTCTGAGGCACCTCCGGATTGACTCAAGCCACAAAATATTTCCCCCAATGAATAAACTGCTCGTTGGGTTGATGCCATGTAGAGCTAGCCTTAGATCCAATTACCTTTTCCCACTGTTCACTTTTAAAAGGATACTTATTACAAAAAAAATATTTTAATGTTATCTTTTTCTAAAATTTTGTTGAATTTCAGAAGATATTACTTTCAAATTAGGTTTAAAGTTTTGTTGAAAAACTACTACATAAAATTCAAATAGTAAAAAACTGTTTAAATGGAAAGAATGTCCTCTTTCCCGAAGACGACTACTGTTAAAGAGTTTTTGTATCCTAGTGGTAACTTTGGTGATGGGGAAGACAGTACACAATACTGGGGAAGCCAGCACAACTTATCCAAGGCAAGGCCATGGACGCTCCATAGACACATCCAAACTCCCTGAGGGGCCAAGTTACAGGCTGAGGGCTGTGGGGTCCATGGTCTCAGGGAACATCTAGTTCAATTGCAATAACATAGTTTACAATGAAAATGTTCTATATTCTTACTTTGATGAGTAGCATCTGGGATCATAAAGCCTGTCAGCGGCCATTTAAGATACTCTACTAGTCTCACTCCTTTGGGAGTAAGGGAGAATGAAGAAAAATAAAGATACGAGGACAAGATTAGTCCAAAGGACTAATGGACCACAGCTACTACGGTCTCCACCAGAGTTAGTCCAGTACAACCAGACGGTGCCAGGCTACCACCACTGACTGCTCTGAGGGGCATCAAGAATAGAGAGTCCTGGGCAGAGCAGGAGAAAAATGTCGAATAAAATTCTACTCACACACACACACACATGCACACAAAACACACTTAGTGTCTCACAGAGACTGGAGAATCCCAAGAGTATGCCCCCAGAGACCCCTATAGCTCAGTACTGTCGTCACTGCTGAAGTTCACCCTTCAGCCAAAGATTAGGCAGGCCCATTAAAAAACAATGAGTCTAAATGGGCACACCAGACCAGGGGCGAGGACGAGAAGGCAGCACTGGACAAGAAAGCTGGTAACAGGGAACACAAGTTCGAGAAGGGGAGAGTGTTGATATGTCTTGGGGCTGACAACCCTTGTCACTAAACAGTATGTGTATTGTTTAATAAGAAACTAGTTTGCCCTAGAACCTTCATCTAAAGTACAATAAAAAAAAATTAGTTTCCTCATAGAAGAGGACAGATACTAATAGACAAGACATGAAGCAAAGTCTAAGGGGCAAGGAAATGGAGTCAGAAGAAGACTTTTTATTCTGGATCACAGTAAATGGGCAGCTAGACAGAACCTTTAAGATACAGAAAGGAGAGTTAACATTCTCTTCACTTACGCAGAAGTTACTGTCAGACCTAAGACTGAATTCCTAGGTTTCTATATAACTGTTCCTAAACTAATGGATAATGGTCCAGAGCACAGGTGCTGGAGAAAGATCAGAATTCCACCACTTACTGTGACTTAAAGCAAATATCTTAACATTGCCTGAACCTCCATTTCTGCATCTGTAAAATGGGGTCAAGAATAAAATTCATGTATGAACTAATGTATGCTAAAAGATTAACATGCTAGAAGTTACATGGAAAACACTCAATAAATTTTAGCCATCATCATTTTCTTTGTTCCATAAAGATAGCTGCAATGTCTGTTATTGCTTCCTATTCTATGCATTATTGCTTTCACAGTCCCTATCACGTAGTATACTTATACTATTATGTGTTACATAAGTGAGTATTTGATAGGAAATAAAATGTTTGGCAATGAATGGAAGAAAATGCTGTAGCTGGAAAGGTTATATAGTTAAGTAAAGATTTATGTCATATAACAAACCATGCCAAAATTTAGTGGCTTAAAACAACAGCCATTAATTTGTTCATGAGTCCGTGGTTTCAGTTGGGATGGCACATCTCTGCACCATGTAGTGTTGTCTGGGTTCACTCCTGAGTTTGTGGTCAGCTGATGGTCCATGGCCTCACGCAGATGTCTCTTATTTGGCTGTCTGTCTTTCTGTTGGCAAGGGCAAAGGAGGTATTTACGCCATTCAGCATTCACCATCCAGCAGTTTAGCCTGCATTTGTTCACATGGTGGTGGTCACAAGATATCTTTAAAAGTCTCTACTTGTGTCATGTTTGCTATTATCCCATTGAGCAAAGCAAACACTATGGCGAAGTCCAGGGTAAGTATGGGAAGGGGCTTCCCAAGGCTTGGACAACAGGGAGGGTAATCAAGGTGGCCACTTATGGACAGGTGAAAAAAATGCACCAGGTAGATCTCATGATACTTTAGCATATGTACTGCAAAGGGAAATTTGCTGGTGAAGAAAGGAAGATAAACTTCTGAAAGGAAAGGCAAGTTCATAGGACCAGGAATTTTCAGGAGCGAGAAGGGTTCCTGCATGTCTCTTCTTCTCAAACTCAAAGGAGAGATAACGTGCTGGGTATAAAGGGGAGATGTGGCTGCCAAGAGAAAATAAGGCACTTCACAACCTTACCAGTTAGTGTTGAGTTGATTCCAACTCAGTGCGAACCCATGTGTGCCAGAGAACAACTGTGCTCCATAGGATTTCGAATGGCTGATTTTTGAGAACTGGATTGCCAGGACTTTCTTCCGAGGTGCCTCTGGTTGAACCAGAACCTCCAACCATTTGATTAGCAGCCCAATGTAAAGTGTTAACCATTTGCACCACACAGGGACTCCCAATTCACAGCAACATCCCTTTTTAACTGAAGACTGAAGCCTTGGTCATCTTGTTAGTTTCCTTTAGCTTCTGTCTATCCTTTTGGGGGCTCCCTAACACATCTATCCTAGGCCACAATTCCACCAGAGATGCAAATACCTCCTTCGGGTTTGTATTATTTTAGAAGACTCCAAGCCTGGAAAGCATTTTAAAATACATTAAACATATCAGGCACTAGAAGAGGTACTTTATGAATAAGTCACCTTGCTGAATCTCCACAAATTCTAAATCATCTCAGTGTGACCCTGAGGTCTGTCCTAAACCAAACCAAACCTCTTTCTGTCCAGTTGATTACAACTCTTGGCAATCCCATGTGTGTCAGGGTAGGACTAGGCTCCACAGGCTTTTCAGTGACCGAATTTTCTGGAAATGGGTCACCAGGCATTTCTTCTGAGGCACCTCTGCATTGACTCGAACCCCCAAAATCTTCACCCAATGAATAAACCGCTCGTTGGGTTGACATCATGTAGAGATAGCCTTAGATCCAATTACCTTTTCCCAGTGTTCATTTTTAAAAGGATAATTATTCTAAAAAGATCATTATTTTAGTATTATCTTTTAGAATTGTGTTGAATTTCAAAGGATATTACGTTCGAATTAGGTTTAAAATTTTGTTGAAAATGTAATACATGCACATTGTACAAAAATTCAAATAGTAAAAAACTATTTCAATGGAAAGAATATCCTCTTGCCGAACAACTACCGTTAGGAGTTTTGGTATCCTAGTGGTAACTTTGGTGAAGGGTAAGACAGTAGACAGTACTGGGGAAGCCAGCACAACTTATTCAAGGAAAGGTCATGGAAGCTCCATAGACACATCCAAACTCCCTGAGCGACCAGATTACTGGGCTGAGGGCTGAGGGGACCACGGTCTCCGGGAGACTCCAGCTTAACTGGGATAAGAGAGTTTATAAAGAAATGTTCTACGTTATACTTTGCTGAATAGCATCTCGGGCCTTAAATGCCTGTGAGCAACCATCTAAGATACTCCACTGATCCCACCCCATCAGGAGCAAAGGAGAATGAAGGAAACCAAAGACACAAGGAAAAGATTAGTCCAAAGAACTAATGGACCACAACAACCACAGGCTCCACCAGACTGAGTACAGAACAACTAGATGGAGCCCGGCTACTATCCCTGACTGCTCTGACAGTGATCACAATAGGGGATTGTGGACACAGATGGACAAAGATGTAGAACAACATTCTAGCTCATAAGAAAGAAAAAAAAAAAAAAGAAGACCAGATTTACTGTCTGATAGAGAGTGGATCAATCACGAGAGAATGTTTCCGGACACCATTATACCTCAGTACTGATGTCACTCCTACGGATGACCCTTCAGGTAAAGATTAGGCAGGCCCAAAGAACAAAATGAGTCTAGATGGGCACACCAGCCCAGGGGTGAGGATGACAAGGCAGGAAAGGACAGGAAAGCTGGTAACAGGGAACCCAAGGTCAAGAAGAAGAGTCTGTTCCCATGTCCTGGGGTTGGCAACCAATGTCACAAAATAATATGTGTACTAATTTTATAATAAGAAGCTAGTATGCTCTGTAAACCTTCATGTAACATACAATAAAAAATGAAATAATAAAAATTTAGTTTCCTGATAAAGGAGGACAGATAATAATGAACAAGATATGAAGAAACGTGTAAGTGCCAAGGAACTGGACTCAGGTTAAAGACTTTTTATTTTGGATCATAGTCAAAGGTAGCTAGATAGGCCCTTAAAGATAAAGAAAGGAGAGTTGCATTCTCTTCATTGATACAGAAGTTACCTTCAGAGATAAGAATAAATTCCTAGGTTTCTTTATATCTGTTTTTAAGTATAATAGTTCAGAGCAAAAGCACTGACGAAAGATCTGAATTCCATCACTTACCGTGACTTAAAGCAAATAACGTTCGCTGAACCTCCATTTCTGCATCTGTAAAATGGGGTCAATAATAGGGCTGGTGTATGAACTAATGTATGCTAAAAGATTAACATGCAAGATGGTATATAGAAAACACCCAATAAATTTTAGCTATCATTTTCTTTGTTCTATAAAGATAGTTCCCATGTCTATTACTGCTTATACCTCTCATGATATTTTCACATATTCACTGCAAAGGGAAAGCTGCTGATGAACAAAGCAAAATAAACTTCTGAATGGAAAGATGAGTTCAAAGGACCAAGAATTTTCAGGATCCAGAAGGATTCCTGGACGTCTCTTCCTCTGAAACTCAAAGGCGAGATGAAGTGAAGGGTATAAGTGGGGGATGTGACCCTTAACAGAAACTAAGGCAGTTCACAACCTCACCAGTTATTGTTGCATTGATTCCAACTCATGGAAACCCCATGTGTGCCAAGAACAACTGTGCTCCATGGGCTTTCCAATGACTGATTTTTCAGAACTGGATTGCCAGGCCTTTCTTCTGAGGTGCCTCTGGTTGGACTGGAATGTTCACCCTTTGGATTAGCAGCCCAATGTAAAGAGTTCCTCATTGTTCCTTCAGGGTCCTCACCCTGACACTTGACTTGTCATGGGACTCCATGCTCTGTTGACCTGAGACTGCTCCCCTCATCTAGTTCCCCGCTGACTTGGGTCCCCTGAGCTACATCCAGACAGGGCTGTTCTAGAGCTGCAAGGACTGATAGCCAGGGTAGAACTCTATGGGACCCCACTGTTCTGGCTGGGTCCTTCCATCATCCTCAGTTAGGACCATCACCTTGTTGTCTATCAGAGGCTGAGACTCCTGCATCTACTGACTTGAGGTGCCCTTCTCAGGCCAAGGCTCTCAAGTCCCTGAGAACTCTGAAGGATAAGTGAGGGGATGCTCAGCCTGACCACCCTGCCTGGGGCTTTCTAGGTCAGAGGGCATGTCATGGATTGAATTGTGTCCCCCCCAAATCCTGTGTATCAATTTGGCTCGGCCATGATTACCAGTATTGTTTGCTGGCCCTCCATTCTGTGATTGTAATTTTACGTTAAAGAGGATTAGGGTCAGATTGTAACACCCTTACCCAGGTCACAGCCCTGAGCCAATGTAGAGGGAGTTTCCCTAGGGTGTGGCCTCTACTGCCTTTTCTCTCTCATGAGATAAAATGGAAGGGGAAACAAACAAAGAGGGGAGACCTCATAACACCAAGAAAGCAGTGCTGGGAGCTGAGTGTGTCCTTTGGACCTGGGGTTCCTGCGTGGAGAAGCTCCTAGTCCTGGGGAAGATATATGAGAAGGCTGACAGAGGAGGAAAGCCTTCTCCTGGAGCTGACACCCTGAATTTGGACTTTTAGCCTACTCTGCTGTGAAGAAATAAATTTCTCTTTGTTGAAGCCATCCACTTGTGGTATTTCTGTTACAGCAACACTAGATGACTAAGTTAGAGCAGGTGCCAGTCAGTCTCTGGGTGACTCCTAAACTGTAGTGTGCTGGTTTCCCCAGTCTTCCTACATGGGGGTCTCTATGTTGGTTCCTGTATCTTTGACTAAAAACATGAGCAGTTTTTAATCAAAGAAATGGGTGCCTGTCCCAGGAGTCATGTGAGATGAGGAAGCTGCAGCACAAGGCAGGAGGCCCAGGACAGGTGGTCTATGCTGTCAGAGAAAAAAAAATCTCAGCTATCCCTTCTTTTCATCAGCCACACGTAGAGTGTCATGTGATTTCTGCTCTAATAGATATATTTTCTCCAGGCAGGGGCTCCCCAGGATGGTTTTGTGAGCCCCTCATCTTCTCAGGTCATCTGGCGTAGCATGTATAGAGGTCACCAGATATTCTCTTTCTTTTCCTTATTACTGTTGTTCTGTTAGGGGCTGTCCAGTCGGTTTCTACTCACAGTGACCCCTGTGACAGAGCAGAACTGCCCCACGGGCTGTAATCTGTATGAGGGCAGATCACCAGGTCCTTGTCCTGTGGAGCCACTGGATGGGTTTGAACTGCCAGCCTTTTAGTTAGCGGCTGAGTGCTTAACCACTGCTCCACCCGGGCTTTCTCCTTATCGTTACCTCTCATTTACTCTTACAACTCCGCCTGTGTAGTCCAAGCCAGTGCTTTGGGCACAAAGTTATTGTTTTTCTTGCCTGAGATACATTTTGGAGCAGTGAGAAGAAAAGTGACTTTAGAGACACCAAGTCAGTCTTTGTCTTGGAGGAGTGGAACAGTGTGGGCTCCAGACAAATCCGAACCAGCGGTCTAGTCCAGCCTGGTCGTGTACTAGAGTCGTGGACTCGCCCACATTACCAAACTCTCAGCGCCCCAGGTTCTTCGTCTATGAAGTGGGTTTGATAAGCCCTGTCTCCTAGGGCCGGTGCATTCTGTGAAATGCATGTGAAGCACCTGGCAAAATTACCTGGCAAATACTGGGTCTTTAAATAATATCAGCTATTACTTTATTTTGACACCACACAGTACCACCCTTGTATCTGAGAAAGTTTTGTTTTGTTTTCTCCAGGAGATGTCGGAGAATATACATCGCTCTAGGGGAAAAAAAAAAAACGGAAATCAGAAAAAATAATTGCTTAGAAAGAAAAACTAAATTATATTTTATATTAAGTTCTTGCCGTTGAGTTGGTTTTGGCTCAGTGCAACTCCGTGTGTTAGAGAGTAGAACTGCACCTATAGGGTTCTCTTGGTGGGAGTCTTTACAGAGACATTGCCTGGCCTTTCTTCTGAGGTGCCGCTGGGTGGGTTCGCACTTCCAACTTTCAGGTTAGTAATCAAGGGCAAACCTTTTTGTCACCCATTAGGTAGTGTCCAACTTATCCAGTGCTGCTCTAAGACAAATGGCACTAGTGGGTGGCTTTAACACACAAACTTATTTTCTCACAGTCTAGGAGGCTAGAAGTCTGATTCCAGGGCACCTGTTCTAAGGGAAGGCTTGTTCTCTCTGTTGGCTCTGGGGGAAGGTTCTTGTCTTTGTTCAGCTTCTGTTTCTTGGTTCCTTGGAGATCTCAGGTGGCATGGTACCAATCTTCCCCTATCTGTGCTTACTTGGTTCACTGCTTGCTCAATCTGCTCTTTTATATCTCCGTAGAGATTGAGTTAATAAAACCCCGACAAAAAATAAAATAAAAGCCCCACAAAAACACTAAACGCACTGCCATTGATTTGATTCCCTCCCTATAGGACGAAACAGAAATGCCCCATAGCATTTCCAAAGCTGTAATCTCTATGGAGGAAGAGGGCCACACCTCTTTGCAGTGGAGCCACTGGTGGGTTGACTTAAGACAGGCCCTATACTAACACTGTAACATTAACATAACAAAGAAATCCTATGCCCAGATGGGATTATATCCACAGGAATAGGGTTAGGAATCACAACAACTATTTGGGGAGGGGGGAATTCAATCCATATTAGGCAGTATGATATTTAATGTGCGTGTGGAGCAGGCTGCCTCAGTTTAATGCAACACAAAACTCCTAGAATTATTGTTAGGACCAACAACTCACCCTTCCAGCTGCACTTCCAGCTAAGTCACCCCAATTTTTATTCACATCACCACGGCCAAGAGTCTAGTCCTCACCTGGGGTTTGCCAAATGACACTCAAGGTAACCTAATTCTAAAGTCCTTTCAATGGCATGGGCTCTGGCTCCCCCAGCTCAGCACGAGAGGCTTCTAACAGTGGCTTCCTGACACGAAGGAGTAGTTCCCTATTTGTCAGGAACTCCGTGGACACACTGTGCATATCACACCCAGTCTCTGCATGTGTTC
Organism: Elephas maximus indicus; assembly: GCF_024166365.1. Classification (NCBI taxonomy): domain Eukaryota; kingdom Metazoa; phylum Chordata; class Mammalia; order Proboscidea; family Elephantidae; genus Elephas; species Elephas maximus. The sequence continues at coordinate 147,939,381 of NC_064846.1, read as the reverse complement.
AAGTGCACTGGGACAAGAACACAGGGCATCTTCCAGCCCTGACCCAGGAGGGAATTCCTCTCTGGTTTGTCCACAAACCCAGAGTAACTGGGAAGAGCTGGTTTCCATTCCAGGCTCAGCCTCTCCAGGCTGATACACATCATGGGAGTGTCTGGCCCTGCTCACCCCCCACCACAGCCTCATCTGGACTCCCCCTGCCACACCCAATCCACTTTACCCACCCCCTACCCTTGTCCACCCCATGTAGCCTACTGTGAAAATCCACTCCCCAACACCATCCCCCCACCCCCACCATGAGAGATCAAAGTGTCCCAAGGCCCCAAACTGACCTCCCTCAGGGCATTTACACCAGAGGGATCCCTGAAGTGCACACTCCTTTTGTACTAGTCCTTAGGTCTTGGAGAGTATCTCTACCTCCTCTTATTTCATAGCTGCTCTTATACTTTAAAATCTATGCACAGGGGCTGCAGTGTCTTTGCCTAAATGTCCCCAGTACTAGCGTGAAGCCTTCCAAAGAGCAGACGCTCAATTACTCTTTGGGGAAAATAAGAACCAGTGAACAAGAACTAGAAATCATCACGATTTATTTTCTCCCATATCTCTGAATAAGCTAAACGAATCCAGGTGCATGTATATTTTACTTTTACCAGAAGGAATAAGGGAAACCAGGAGTTGACCAACTTTTTTATATATTTCCACCTTTACCTTGTGATCCCAACTGCTCTCTGCAGACACTTTAAAATTTCCAAGGTTATCCCTATCCTGATGCCATGTTAACTGGCACTAGATCATGAAAAAAGATTCAAGGATTTTCAATTTGTTTTACACAATACAAAAATCAAGCAATAAATGCATAAGGATGAATTCAGATTCTGAAACTCAGTAAACCTTCAATTAAAAAGAACATTTGAAAAATACAAAAACCGAGCGAAATCTACAAGTCACTCGAGTATAATAGGAACACAAGAAGACATACACGTGCTCCCTCCAGCCCCACCTTGCCTCCACTAATTAGAAGGTTAACAGCCATTTTCAACAACAAAGTGAAGAATCTCCATCACACTTCACTAGGGGTGGGAGGACAAGCTGGACTTCACCCTGAAAGGGGCCCTTGCCCTGGCATTAGGACCAGCCCAGGCCCATTCTCTGCCTGTGGCTCTCTCGTCTTCAATCTCCAAATTTCTTCATACAGAGCTTGGAAGGCACTGGGGTCTGTAGCACTGATCTTGGCCAAAAACTCCAGGACTTTTTTCTTGTTGGCTTCAGTGTGGGCTCTGGGACCCCACAGGAATTCGTAGCATGGAGGATCACTGTTGGGCACCTGCCGGTACTCCAGGTACTTTTCCTGCACCAAATCTTTGGTGATGAGCTTCCTGGGCTCCCCAAACATGAAGTGCCACTTCCCATCGTAGATCCCCAGCACATTCAGGAATGCCCACATCTCCTCCTCGGTGGCCCGGTCACCATTCCTGTAGATCATGCCCAGGAGAGGCATCAGGAGCCCATTCTTGGGAAACCCCCTGCTACCAATAAAATTCTCTTCCTTGCTGATCTCAAATTTGCTGACAACGGCATAGGATTGACCTTTGGAGTCGATTTCCTTCAGGTCAAGCCCAAAGACCACCTCCAGGTGCACAGAGGCTCTCCTCAGGATGTCAGGGAAGTGCTCCTTGTACCTTTTGTTGATGATCTTCATCATTTCTGCCTTCGTAATGGGCTCTTTCATTTTATACTTGTACAGCAGGAACTGCAACAACATGCTCACCCTCCGGGTTACGGGGTCTCTTTGAGACCTCTCAGTGGGGGCTGGGGCCGCAGAGGAACTTGGACCTCCCTCATCTTGGCCCTCGGCCCCTCCAGCAGCTCTTGTGCATGAAGCACCTGCAGCAGCAGTGGTGATGGGCGGGATGCTCTGAGGCCCCTGGGGAACGGCAGTAGCAGGGGAGCTCGGGGGAAACCCCCCAAAAGGAGAGGAAGAAGGGGACCGTTCCTCCTGTGCTACAGTGGCCTGAGCACCATCGACACTGTGGGTGTCACCTTTGGCCTGGCGACGTTTCTCACTGCCACGGAGCTTACTCTTGTGACCACGAGGCATGATGACTCTGGTCAAGGACAGCAGGCAGGAGTGTATGGAGGGCAGGTGATGTGGGCCCACTGGAGGAGGGAGGCTGAGAGGTTGTGCACCCCTGCAGCAGAGAGATGCCTCCTTGGCTTTAACAAATGCTGCCTTTGCAGGATTCTTGGAGGGCACTGCTCTAGGACCCCACAAGGCTCCTAGTGTCCTGCTCAGGACCCTAGAGAGGAAATTAGAGGAAGGTTTAGTTTGTAGATTGCCAGCCATGCTTGGGGCTTACCGGGGTGACAGCAGGGCCTGGCACTATGGACTCTGTACTGGGTTATACGGGGTTCTTCTAAGTTCACTCTTAGGGCCATCATTTCACCTGCTGGCAGGGCCAGGGCACATCCCCTATGCTACTCTAACTTGACACCTCAAATCCCTCTGGGACTCACAAGCAGGAACTAAAGGAGCAGCTCAGCCACCACTCCTGGCAGGTTGTCTCAGTGATGACAGCACAGTGGGGTCTGTTCTGTCTGGGGTTCCTTGGAGGCCTCAGTCCTCCACCAGGTTCTCACCATGGCTGCCCCCTTTCACCATGTCCCTTACCTCCCTGAGATGCCCTGGGAGTTAGTGAGTGCAACTCACTACGTCACCATACCCAGGTCCTCCAGGTCTGAAAGCAGTGCTGGGCTCTATATTTCCCCCTCATTTCTGGGAGAAGTCACCTCATCATAACTATGTATCCTGACCTTGATTCCTACTAGGGACCAAGTCTCCTGCCTCTGATGAAAAAGACTCTCCTTTAGTCCAAGGACCTCATGTCCCTGAGACCATGTGTCCCTAGGAACAAACCAGGGGGCACCTCAGCCTGACACCTCTGACCGTGGCTCCCCTGGGGCAAGAGCAGTGGGAGGCTTTGCTGCATCCTCCTCTCTTCTTGGGAGAGGGAAGTAGAGCAGTCAATTCCCTGTTGCCTTCTAAATGATTTTTACCTTGACTCCCACCAGGTTCTGGGATCCTTCTATCTCCTGAATTGGGCTTAAACAAAGGCGCTCATCTCCCTCAGACGCTTCAGACAGAAGTCCAGAGTCACCTAAACTTGCCAGATATTTCCTGGGATTCCAGGGCTAATGGCATTAGCAAATCCCACTGCAATCCTCCCCACTTTGGGTTGAGTGGTCCCAGTACCTCAGTCATGTCTTCCCTTCACTCTGCACCATTCCTGGGACCCCACCCTCTGCTGTCATGAGGCCACACCCCTCAGACCAAAAACTACACCTTCCTGAGACCTCAGAGTTGGAAGTCAGAGTGACCCATATCCTTTGCAGGCTGTTTTGGGAATCCTAGGCCTGGCAAGGGCAGTGTGGGTTACCTGCTCCTAGAGTTCTCAACTGGTGGCCCCTTCATTCCTCACTCAGGCTTTTGACCTTGCTTCTGGGTAGGACCAGGGATTCCTCCGTCTACTAACGTGAGTCCATTTGAAACCAGGGGTGGGACTTCTGGCTCAGTGCAAGGCCCTCACCTCCCTAGAGGGAAGTCGGGGTGCTCTACATCTTGCTACCCCTGCCCGGGGGCTCCCAGAGGTGACAGCAGGGGTGGGTGGTCAGCAGTCCCTCATTTGCGGGGTGGCCTCCTCATTAGCACTAAGGGTCCTCGCCTCACCTCCAGTTAGGGTCTAGCTTTCCTCTCTCCTGAGAACTTGGATGCTTCCTTGGACAAAGGCCTACCCGTTCCTGAGACTCTCCAGGCTAACATCGGCCTGGTGGCCTTGTGGCTGGCGGTTGGGGGTTGAGACTTCGTGGTACATCCTCTGTTCTAAGTTAGGTGCTTCCCTTAGCTCACATTCAGGGTCCTCACCTGGATTTCTGACCAGTCCTGAGACTCCACCCTCCTCCGATGATGAGCCGTGCCCCTCAGATCAGGGGTGGCAACTTTCCGGCACTTCCTGTGCAGAAGACAGGACGTCAGGATACATCACATCCAGCCAGGGCTGGAGGGGGCCCTCTAAAGGCCAAAGCTGTTGGGGGGGTTCCTCCAAGGGCCGACAGCAAGGGCGCGATGCCTGAGAGCCCACTGTGCAGACTTGAGTGATCTCTTTGTAGTCAACTCAGGGTCCTCATCTTGATACCTATCAGAGTCTGGGGATTCGGCCTATACAGACCTGAGTTACAGGTTGAGAACAAGACACCTCACAGAGACCCTAGAAGGGGCAGTCATTGCGTGCCTCAAGCTACCCCTGCCTGGGGCCTCAAAGGAGTGCCCTCTGGGTCAGCGCTCTGAGAAGACCCTGTTTTGGGGGTAGGTCGCCCCTTTAGCACTCAGGGTCCACACCTTACTACAGTTAGGGACAACACTCCACTCTGTGCATAATGGGCGGCGCCCATTTGGACCAAGGCCTTCCCTCCCTGACACCCTTAGTGCTGAAATGAGGAGGCACCTCAGGCTGATAACTCTGCCTGGTGCTTTCTAGGATCAAAACATGGCCTGAGCCCTGTATCGGGGTCTTTCTCTTGATGGGGGTGTCCTCAAAACACACAGGGTCTTCACTTTGACTCCTGTTAGGTCCTAAGGCTATTCCTGCTCGAGAACTATAACTGCTCTCCCTTCCACCCCCAATTAGACAAAAGCCCTTGCCACATAGAAACCCTACAGGAGGAAATAAAGGGGTGCCTCAGACTGACAGTTTTGCCAGGATCTCACAGAACTGTGAACAGGGGTGGACTCTGTGAGGAGCCCTTTGTTTTGTAGATCCCTTCATAAGAGGAAGGATCCTTATCCTACCTCCTACGGCCTAGGTGTCCTCCCTCTGCAGAACTAGGCCCTTCTGAAATGTACCAAGGACCTGGGACAATCTCTGCATAGCCATTTCTGGGAAGGAAATGAGGGTAGTGCTTCCTCTGATAGCTCTGAGCTTTGCATCCCAACTAATACAGCAGCAGGGCAAGGGACTTTTTGGGGACTTCTCTGTTCTGGGGTGGATGGTTCCCTCATTCCTCAGTCAGGGTCGTCACGTTGACACCCCATCAGTTCTGAGAATCTACCCTCTACTTCCTGAAGATCCTCTATGATCAAGGTCCACAGCTTCATGACACCATGATTTGGAATCCGGGTGATGCATATCTGTCCACAGCTCTTCAGGACTTTGAAGGAGTGACAGCAGAGATGAGTCTCTATGGGATACCACTATTCTGTCTGGGTCCTTCCATCATCCTCATTCAGGGTCATCAGCTTGATATCTATCAGAGACTGAGACTCCTGCATCTACTGACTTGAGGTGCCCTTCTTAGGCAAAGGCTCTCAAGTCCCTTAGAACTCTAAAGGATAAGTGAGGGGATGGTCAGCCTGACAGCCCTGCCTGGGGCTTTTGAGGTTTGAGAGCAGGTGCCAGTCGGCCTCTGGGTGATCACTATATTTTGGGGTGTTAATCTTCCCAGTCCTCACTCATGGATGTCCTGATCTTGGTTCCTGTGTCTTGGACTAAAGGCTTCCCAGGAAATGTCACATCCCTCCACGTCTTGAGTCATCTGCCTCCTGAAAACACTGCAGAGAATGGGTCCCTGTCCGAGAGTGATGTGGGATGGGGACGCAATAGCACAAGTCAAGGGGCCCAGAACAGTGCTCTCGGTAAAAACCAACCCCACTGCCATGGAGTTGATTTCAAATCATAGCGACCCTATAGGACAGAGCAGAACTGCCCCATAGGATTTTTCAAAGAGTGCCTAGTGGATTCGAACCACCAACCTTTTGGTTAGCAGCCAAGCTCAACCACTACCAGGGCTTCTCCTCTTGGGCAGTCTCCAAAATGCACTATTCTGTTGTCCAACATGCAAAAGCTGCTTTTTAATAGAGCTTGTCCACTTTTCTACTTGTTTATAGCAGGAGGGCAAGTCTGTTACCAGTAACTTCCTTAAGGCCAGAAGCCTGTTGCTACTAATTCAGTAAAAACTCATTGCAACATATACAGCATTGAAACCCTTTACACACTGGTTTCTTGAAGGGGTCTGAAAAGAATGCAATTTTGTGTTTGGGGAAAGGACCTCAAGAAGAGCTGTTTCTTTTAGCCTCAGGCCATCCTTCCAGAGACTGTTAAGTTCTGTTTTGGCAAATCTGCACAAACTCCTTCCCGTCGAAGATGACCCTTAAATCCTTGTCTTATCCATCCAGCACTGGGGTAAAGAGAAGATGCAGAGAAGGTAGGAAAAAAATAAGTCCCTGCTTCTTCGTCTTTCCTTCTTCTCTTTTTTGTTTTTTTCCACCCTTTTGGGCCTATGAATATGTATCTGCCACTATACAACTTTTGACACCTTTAAAAGTGCGTATTGTTTATTTCAACCATTTCATCATGTATCTCAAAGTATAATTATTATAAAAGGAATGCTGTTTTCTGTTCAGATGCATAAAACTTGTTCAAACCCTCCTGTAATTTTGAAAGGTATGTTTCATTTTTGTTTAATCTTATAAAACTTTAGTCACTGGCTCTATTTACCTGAATGACCAAGAAAGCAACTCCAGTATAGGGACATTTTTTAGGCTTAGAAAAGAAACTGTGAATGACAGAGCTCGTGTTTCATATTCATAATGTCAATTTGCCTGCATCTTCTTTGGTATGGTTTATTCCCTAAACAGGCCGACACAGTTCTAGTACTGAATTTTAGAGAAGGAAAAGGAAATTCTCTTGGTGCTCTCTGAACGTCTAATCAGTCTCCAAGGCCTGCCTAAACTGGCCTCTAGGTACTTCTGTAAACTCATCTCCCAAACCTCTCCTCTTGTTCACTTCAGTCAATGATAATGGCTCCTGTGTGTTCCTTGGAGGCACAGAGCATGGTCCTATGGCAGGGTAGTTACCTTCCACAAACCTTCCAGAAATGCTCATTCCCTGGATATCCGTATAGCTTTCTTTCTCATTTCTTTCAGGCTTCTCTTCAAATATCAGTTCCCCATGGAGAGCTGCATGACAATTCAGAATGAACTCAAATGGCTTCAAATGCTATTTGATTTGGCAAAAGAGAAGACAACGGTAATCTTCAAGTATTTAGTTTCCTGAATACATGGCATTAACAGGATGCAAACCATAACTAGCAATACACAAACACCAGAAGACAAACTAGATAACTGGGCGATTCTAAAAATTACACACTTATGCTCATCGAAAGACTTCACCAAAAGAATAAAGAAAGAACCTACAGACTGGGAAAAAATTTTGACTATGACAAATCCAACAAAGGTCTAATGTCTAAAATCTACAGGAAAATCCAACACCTCTACCACAAAAGACAATACAATTGAAAGATGGGCAAAGGATATGAACAGACACACTCCATCAAAGAGAACATTCAAGGGGTTAAGAGATACATGAGGAAATGCTCGTGATCATTAGCCATTATAGAAATGCAAATCAAAACTACAATGAGATATCATCTCACCCCAACAAGACTGGCATTAACCAAGAAAACAAACAAAATAATATAGGTTGGAGAGGTTGTGGAAAGACTGGAACACTTATACACTGCTGGTGGGAATGTCAAATGGTACAACCACTTTGGAAATCAATTTGGTGCTTCCTTAAAAAGCTAGAAATAGAACTACCATATGATCCAGCAATCCCACTCCTTGAAATATATCCTGGAGAAATAAGAGCCTTTACATGAACAGAAATATGCACACCTATGTTCACTGCAGCACAGTTTATAATAGCAAAAAGGTGGAAGGAACCTAGATGCCCATCAACAGATGAATGGATAAACAAACGGTGCTACATACACACAATGGAGTATGACAGAACGATAAAGAACAGCAATGAATCTGTGAAGCATCTTATAACATGGATGAATCTGGAGGCCATTATGCTAAGTGAAATGAGTCAGTCACAAAAGGACAAATATTGTATGAGTTCACTCCTGTACTGAAAAGGTTTACGCACAAAAAGAAACAATCTTTGATGGTTACGAGGGAGGGGAGGGGTGGGGATGGAAAATCACTAAATAGATAAAATGGTAAATTTGGTGAAGTGTAAGACAGTATACAATACTGGGGAAGCCAGCACAATTTGTCCAAGCAAGGTCGTGGAAGCTCCATAGACACATCCAAAATCCTTGAGGGACCAAATTACTGGGCTGCGGGCTGTGGGAACCACGCTTTTAGGAACATCTAGCTCAACTGGGACAACATAATTTATAAAGCAAATATTCTACAATCTACTTTGGTGAGTAGCATCTCGGGTCTTAAAAGCCTGTGAGTGGCCATCGAAGATAGCCCACTGGTATCACCCCTTCAGGAGCAAGGGAGAATGAAGAAAACTAACGATACAAGGGAAAGATTAGTCCAAAGGACTAATGGATCACAACTAGCATGGCCTCCACCAGACTGAGTCCAGCACAAATAGATGGTGCCTGGCTCCCACCACTGGCTGCTCTAACAGAGAAAACATTAGAGGGTCCCAGACAGACCTAGAGAAAAATGTAGAAAAAATTCTAACTCAGAAATAAAGTTCAGACTCTACTTCTGTCATGTTTGACATTAACCCATTGAGCAAAGCAAGCACTATGGCCAAGCCCCGAGTCAGTATGGGAAGAAACAAGGCTTGAAAACCGGGGAGGGTAATCAGAGTGGCCATTTATGCACAGGTCAAAAAAATGCACCAGATAGATCTCATGATATTTGAGCATACTTACTGCAAAGGGAAACCTGCTGATAAAGAAAGCAAAATAAACATCTTAAAGGGAAGACGAGTTAATAGGACCAAGAATTTCCAGGAGCCAGAAGGGTTGCTGGATGTATCTTCCTCTGAAACCAAAAGCAGAGATGAAGTGATGGGCATAACTGGGAGATGTGGCTGCCAAGAGAAATGAAGGCAGTTCACAACCTACCAGTTCCTGTTCAGTTGCTTCCAACCCATGGCGACCCCATGCGTGCCAGAGAACAACTCTGCTCCATAGGGCTTACAGTGGTTGCTTTTTCGGATGTGGGTTGCCAGGCCTTTCTTCTGACGTACCTCTGGTTGGACTAGAACTTCCACACTTCTGATTAGCAGCCCAATGTAACGTGTTAACCATTTGTACCACCCAGGGACTCCCAGTTCACAACAACCTCCCTTATTAACTGAGGACTCACGTCCTGGTCATCTTGCTAGTTTCCTTTCAGCTTCTGTCTATTCTTTTGGGTGCTCCCTAAGACATCTACCCTAGGCCACATTCCACCAGAGGTGCAAACATCGCCTTCATGTTTATGTGATTTGAGAAGACTCCAAGCCTGGAAAGCATTTTAAAATACATTCAACATAACAGGCACCAGAAGAGGTCATCTTTGAGTAAGCCTTCTTGCTGATTCTCCACAAATTCTAGATCATCTCAGTGTGACCCTGAGGTCTATCCAAAACCAAACCAAACCTCTTTCTGTCAAGTTGATTACAACTCTTGGCAATCCCACGCGTGTCAGGGTAGAACTGTGCTCCATAGAGTTTTCAATGAGTGAGTTTTTGGGAAATAGAACGCCAGGCCTTTCTTCTCTAGCTACCCTGGATTGACTGGAACCACCAAAACTTTCCTCCCCACGTATTCACTCCTGGCTGGGTTGACGTCACGTAGAGACAGACAGCCTTAGATGCAATTACCTTTTCTCAGTTTTCATTTTCAAAAGGACAGTTACCATAACAGAATCATCGATTCCAATATTATGTCTTAAAAGTCTGTTGAATTCCAAAAGATATTACTTTCAACTTTGGTCTAAAATTTTGTTGGAAAACTAACACATGTATATGACACAAAATTGAAATAATTAAAACTTTTTTATATGGAAAGAATGTCCTATTCCCCAAAGATAACAACTCTTAACAGTCTTTTTATCCTATTGGTAACTTGAAAACCCTGGTGGTGCTTTGGTTAAGTGCTACTACGGCTACGAACCGAAAGGTCTACATTTGGAATCCACCAAGTGCTCCTTGGAGACTCTATGGAGCAGTTCTTCTCTGTCCTATACGGTTACTGTGAGTCGGAATTAACTCAACAGCAATGGGTTTGGTTTTAGTTGTTTTTTTTTTTTTTTTTTTAGTGGTCACTTTGGTGAAGGTTGAGACAGTACACAATACTGGGAAAGGCAGCACAACTTTTCCAAGGCAACATAATGGAAGCTCCACAGACACATCCAAACTCCCTAATAGACCAAATGACTGGGCTGAGGGCTACAGGCACCTTGATCTTGGGGAACATCTAGCTCAAGTGGCATAACATAGTTTATAAAGAAAATGTTCTACGTTCTACTTTGGTGAGTAGCGTCTTGGATCTTAAAAGCTTGTGAGCGGCCTTCTAAGATACTGCACTGCTTCCACCCCATCTGGAGCAAGGGAGAACGAAGACACCAAAGATACAAGGCCCAGATTAGTCCAAAGGACTAATGGACCATAACTACACAGCCTCCACCAGACTCAGTCCAGTACAACCAGATGGTGCCAAGCTACCAAAACTCACTACTCGGACGGGGAGCAATAATAGAGAGTCCTGGGCAGAGCTGTGAAAATTAAAAAAAAAAAAAAGCACAAAATTCTAACTCACCAAAAATAAATAAATAAATAAAACCAAACTTCCTATGTAACAGACAGTGGAGAAACTCTGAGAGTATGGCTCCGGACACTATTATACCTCAGTGCTGACTTCACTACTGAGGTTTACCCTTCAGCCAAAGATTAGGCAGGCTCATGGAGCAAAAGAAGTCTAAATGAGCACACCACCCCAGGGGCGAGGACGAGAACAAAAGAGAAGACAGGAAAGACGGTAACGGAGAACCCAAGGTGGAGAAGGGGACTGTGTTGACATGTCGTGGGGTTGGCAACCAATGTCACAGAGCAATATCTGTATTGTTCAACAAGAAACTAGTTCGCTCTGTACACTTTTAGCTAATGTACAACAAAAAAATTAAAATAAAAAATTTAGTTTCCTGATAGAGGAAGACAGATACTAATGGACAAGATACCAAGCAAAGTACAAGTGGCGAGGAACTGGACTCGGGTTAAAGACTTTTTAGTTCGGATCGTAGTAAAAGGGTAGCTAGACAGACCCTTAAAGATAAAGAGAGGAGATCTGCATTCTCTTCACTGATGCGGAAGTTACCGTCACAACTAAGACTCAATTCCTAGGCCTCTTTATATTTGTTCTTAAAGTATAATGGTCCGGATTCCAAGTGCTAGAGAAAGGTATGAATTCTATCACCTACTGTGACATAAAGGAAATATCTTCACGTTCACTGAACCTCCATTTTTGCATCTGTAAAATGGGGTCTATAATAGAGTTGGTGTACGGACTAACATACGCTAAAAGACTAACATGGGAGATGGTACACAGAAAACACTCAGTAAATTTCATCTATCATCATTTTCTTTGTTCCACAAAGATAGTTTCCATGTCTGTTCTCACTACTGTATGCATTATTAGTTAGCAGAGTCCCTATCACACAGTATTGCTTATGTAATTACGTGTTAGATGAGTTAATATTTGGTAGGAAAAAAAAAGATTTGGCAATAAACAGAAGAAAATAATAAAAGCAGTAGCTAGAAGAGTGAATAGGTAAGCAAGCAAAGATTTCTCTTATATAAGAAACCATGCCAAAATTCTAAGCCATTTACCTGTCACCATCCACCACGCTATCCTGCATTTGTCCTCATGGCGGTGGTCACAGGGTATCTCCAAGTCCTACTTGTGTCACGTTTGCTATTATCCCACTGAGCAAAGCAAGCACTATGGCCAAGCCCAGGGACAGCAGAGGAAGGGACGTGCCAAGGCTTGGACAATAAGGAGGGTAATCAGCATGGCCATTTACGCAAAGGTGAAAAAAATGCGCCAGATACATCTCAGGATATTCCTGCATATTTACTGCAAAGGGAAGGGTGCTGATGAGGAAAGCAACATAAACATCTTAAAGGGAAGACGAGTTAATAGGACCAAGAATTTCCAGGAGCCAGAAGGGTTGCTGGATGTATCTTCCTCTGAAACCAAAAGCAGAGATGAAGTGATGGGCATAACTGGGAGATGTGGCTGCCAAGAGAAATGAAGGCAGTTCACAACCTTACCAGTTCCTGTTCAGTTGCTTCCAACCCATGGCGACCCCATGCGTGCCAGAGAACAACTCTGCCCCATAGGGCTTACAGTGGTTGCTTTTTCGGATGTGGATTGCCAGGCCTTTCTTCCGAGGTACCTCTGGTTGGACTAGAACTTCCACACTTCTGATTAGCAGCCCAATGTAACGTGTTAACCATTTGTACCACCCAGGGACTCCCAGTTCACAACAACCTCCCTTATTAACTGAGGACTCACGTCCTGGTCATCTTGCTAGTTTCCTTTCAGCTTCTGTCTATTCTTTTGGGTGCTCCCTAAGACATCTACCCTAGGCCACATTCCACCAGAGGTGCAAACATCGCCTTCATGTTTATGTGATTTGAGAAGACTCCAAGCCTGGAAAGCATTTTAAAATACATTCAACATAACAGGCACCAGAAGAGGTCATCTTTGAGTAAGCCTTCTTGCTGATTCTCCACAAATTCTAGATCATCTCAGTGTGACCCTGAGGTCTATCCAAAACCAAACCAAACCTCTTTCTGTCAAGTTGATTACAACTCTTGGCAATCCCACGCGTGTCAGGGTAGAACTGTGCTCCATAGAGTTTTCAATGAGTGAGTTTTTGGGAAATAGAACGCCAGGCCTTTCTTCTCTAGCTACCCTGGATTGACTGGAACCACCAAAACTTTCCTCCCCACGTATTCACTCCTGGTTGGGTTGACGTCACGTAGAGACAGACAGCCTTACATGCAATTACCTTTTCTCAGTTTTCATTTTCAAAAGGACAGTTACCATAACAGAATCATCGATTCCAATATTATGTCTTAAAAGTCTGTTGAATTCCAAAAGATATTACTTTCAACTTTGGTCTAAAATTTTGTTGGAAAACTAACACACGTATATGACACAAAATTGAAATAATTAAAACTTTTTTATATGGAAAGAATGTCCTATTCCCCAAAGATAACAACTCTTAACAGTCTTTTTATCCTATTGGTAACTTGAAAACCCTGGTGGTGCTTTGGTTAAGTGCTACTACGGCTACGAACCGAAAGGTCTACATTTGGAATCCACCAAGTGCTCCTTGGAGACTCTATGGAGCAGTTCTTCTCTGTCCTATACGGTTACTGTGAGTCGGAATTAACTCAACAGCAATGGGTTTGGTTTTAGTTTTTTTTTTTTTTTTTTAGTGGTCACTTTGGTGAAGGTTGAGACAGTACACAGTACTGGGAAAGGCAGCACAACTTTTCCAAGGCAACATAATGGAAGCTCCACAGACACATCCAAACTCCCTAATAGACCAAATGACTGGGCTGAGGGCTACAGGCACCTTGATCTTGGGGAACATCTAGCTCAAGTGGCATAACATAGGTTATAAAGAAAATGTTCTACGTTCTACTTTGGTGAGTAGCGTCTTGGATCTTAAAAGCTTGTGAGCGGCCTTCTAAGATACGGCACTGCTTCCACCCCATCTGGAGCAAGGGAGAACGAAGACACCAAAGATACAAGGCCCAGATTAGTCCAAAGGACTAATGGACCATAACTACACAGCCTCCACCAGACTCAGTCCAGTACAACCAGATGGTGCCAAGCTACCAAAACTCACTGCTCGGATGCGGAGCAATAATAGAGAGTCCTGGGCAGAGCTGTAAAAATTAAAAAAAAAAAAAAAAGCACAAAATTCTAACTCACCAAAAAAATAAAATAAAATAAAACCAAACTTCCTATGTAACAGAGAGTGGAGAAACACTGAGAGTATGGCTCCGGACACTATTATACCTCGGTGCTGACTTCACTACTGAGGTTTACCCTTCAGCCAAAGATTAGGCAGGCTCATAGAGCAAAAGAAGTCTAAATGAGCACACCACCCCAGGGGCGAGGACGAGAACAAAAGAGAAGACAGGAAAGACGGTAACGGAGAACCCAAGGTGGAGAAGGGGACTGTGTTGACATGTCGTGGGGTTGGCAACCAATGTCACAGAGCAATATCTGTATTGTTCAACAAGAAACTAGTTCGCTCTGTACACTTTTAGCTAATGTACAACAAAAAAATTAAAATAAAAAATTTAGTTTCCTGATAGAGGAAGACAGATACTAATGGACAAGATACCAAGCAAAGTACAAGTGGCGAGGAACTGGACTCGGGTTAAAGACTTTTTAGTTCGGATCGTAGTAAAAGGGTAGCTAGACAGACCCTTAAAGATAAAGAGAGGAGATCTGCATTCTCTTCACTGATGCGGAAGTTACCGTCACAACTAAGACTCAATTCCTAGGCCTCTTTATATTTGTTCTTAAAGTATAATGGTCCGGATTCCAAGTGCTAGAGAAAGGTATGAATTCTATCACCTACTGTGACATAAAGCAAATATCTTCACGTTCACTGAACCTCCATTTTTGCATCTGTAAAATGGGGTCTATAATAGAGTTGGTGTACGGACTAACATACGCTAAAAGACTAACATGGGAGATGGTACGCAGAAAACACTCAGTAAATTTCATCTATCATCATTTTCTTTGTTCCACAAAGATAGTTTCCATGTCTGTTCTCACTACTGTATGCATTATTAGTTAGCAGAGTCCCTATCACACAGTATTGCTTATGTAATTACGTGTTAGATGAGTTAATATTTGGCAGGAAAAAAAAAGATTTGGCAATAAACAGAAGAAAATAATAAAAGCAGTAGCTAGAAGAGTGAATAGGTAAGCAAAGATTTCTCTTATATAAGAAACCATGCCAAAATTCTAAGCCATTTACCTGTCACCATCCACCAGGCTATCCTGCATTTGTCCTCATGGCGGTGGTCACAGGGTATCTCCAAGTCCTACTTGTGTCACGTTTGCTATTATCCCACTGAGCAAAGCAAGCACTACGGCCAAGCCCAGGGACAGCAGAGGAAGGGACGTGCCAAGGCTTGGACAATAAGGAGGGTAATCAGCATGGCCATTTACGCAAAGGTGAAAAAAATGCGCCAGATACATCTCAGGATATTCCTGCATATTTACTGCAAAGGGAAGGGTGCTGATGAGGAAAGCAACATAAACATCTTAAAGGGAAGACGAGTTAATAGGACCAAGAATTTCCAGGAGCCAGAAGGGTTGCTGGATGTATCTTCCTCTGAAACCAAAAGCAGAGATGAAGTGATGGGCATAACTGGGAGATGTGGCTGCCAAGAGAAATGAAGGCAGTTCACAACCTTACCAGTTCCTGTTCAGTTGCTTCCAACCCATGGCGACCCCATGCGTGCCAGAGAACAACTCTGCTCCATAGGGCTTACAGTGGTTGCTTTTTCGGATGTGGATTGCCAGGCCTTTCTTCCGACGTACCTCTGGTTGGACTAGAACTTCCACACTTCTGATTAGCAGCCCAATGTAACGTGTTAACCATTTGTACCACCCAGGGACTCCCAGTTCACAACAACCTCCCTTATTAACTGAGGACTCATGTCCTGGTCATCTTGCTAGTTTCCTTTCAGCTTCTGTCTATTCTTTTGGGTGCTCCCTAAGACATCTACCCTAGGCCACATTCCACCAGAGGTGCAAACATCGCCTTCATGTTTATGTGATTTGAGAAGACTCCAAGCCTGGAAAGCATTTTAAAATACATTCAACATAACAGGCACCAGAAGAGGTCATCTTTGAGTAAGCCTTCTTGCTGATTCTCCACAAATTCTAGATCATCTCAGTGTGACCCTGAGGTCTATCCAAAACCAAACCAAACCTCTTTCTGTCAAGTTGATTACAACTCTTGGCAATCCCACGCGTGTCAGGGTAGAACTGTGCTCCATAGAGTTTTCAATGAGTGAGTTTTTGGGAAATAGAACGCCAGGCCTTTCTTCTCTAGCTACCCTGGATTGACTGGAACCACCAAAACTTTCCTCCCCACGTATTCACTCCTGGTTGGGTTGACGTCACGTAGAGACAGACAGCCTTACATGCAATTACCTTTTCTCAGTTTTCATTTTCAAAAGGACAGTTACCATAACAGAATCATCGATTCCAATATTATGTCTTAAAAGTCTGTTGAATTCCAAAAGATATTACTTTCAACTTTGGTCTAAAATTTTGTTGGAAAACTAACACGTGTATATGACACAAAATTGAAATAATTAAAACTTTTTTATATGGAAAGAATGTCCTATTCCCCAAAGATAACAACTCTTAACAGTCTTTTTATCCTATTGGTAACTTGAAAACCCTGGTGGTGCTTTGGTTAAGTGCTACTACGGCTACGAACCGAAAGGTCTACATTTGGAATCCACCAAGTGCTCCTTGGAGACTCTATGGAGCAGTTCTTCTCTGTCCTATACGGTTACTGTGAGTCGGAATTAACTCAACAGCAATGGGTTTGGTTTTAGTTGTTTTTTTTTTTTTTTTTTAGTGGTCACTTTGGTGAAGGTTGAGACAGTACACAATACTGGGAAAGGCAGCACAACTTTTCCAAGGCAACATAATGGAAGCTCCACAGACACATCCAAACTCCCTAATAGACCAAATGACTGGGCTGAGGGCTACAGGCACCTTGATCTTGGGGAACATCTAGCTCAAGTGGCACAACATAGTTTATAAAGAAAATGTTCTACATTCTACTTTGGTGAGTAGCGTCTTGGATCTTAAAAGCTTGTGAGCGGCCTTCTAAGATACTGCACTGCTTCCACCCCATCTGGAGCAAGGGAGAACGAAGACACCAAAGATACAAGGCCCAGATTAGTCCAAAGGACTAATGGACCATAACTACACAGCCTCCACCAGACTCAGTCCAGTACAACCAGATGGTGCCAAGCTACCAAAACTCACTACTCGGACGGGGAGCAATAATAGAGAGTCCTGGACAGAGGTGTAAAAATTAAAAAAAAAAAAAAAGCACAAAATTCTAACTCACCAAAAAAATAAATAAATAAAACCAAACTTCCTATGTAACAGAGAGTGGAGAAACTCTGCGAGTATGGCTCCGGACACTATTATACCTCAGTGCTGACTTCACTACTGAGGTTTACCCTTCAGCCAAAGATTAGGCAGGCTCATAGAGCAAAAGAAGTCTAAATGAGCACACCACCCCAGGGGCGAGGACGAGAACAAAAGAGAAGACAGGAAAGACGGTAACGGAGAACCCAAGGTGGAGAAGGGGACTGTGTTGACATGTCGTGGGGTTGGCAACCAATGTCACAGAGCAATATCTGTATTGTTCAACAAGAAACTAGTTCGCTCTGTACACTTTTAGCTAATGTACAACAAAAAAATTAAAATAAAAAATTTAGTTTCCTGATAGAGGAAGACAGATACTAATGGACAAGATACCAAGCAAAGTACAAGTGGCGAGGAACTGGACTCGGGTTAAAGACTTTTTAGTTCGGATCGTAGTAAAAGGGTAGCTAGACAGACCCTTAAAGATAAAGAGAGGAGATCTGCATTCTCTTCACTGATGCGGAAGTTACCGTCACAACTAAGACTCAATTCCTAGGCCTCTTTATATTTGTTCTTAAAGTATAATGGTCCGGATTCCAAGTGCTAGAGAAAGGTATGAATTCTATCACCTACTGTGACATAAAGCAAATATCTTCACGTTCACTGAACCTCCATTTTTGCATCTGTAAAATGGGGTCTATAATAGAGTTGGTGTACGGACTAACATACGCTAAAAGACTAACATGGGAGATAGTACACAGAAAACACTCAGTAAATTTCATCTATCATCATTTTCTTTGTTCCACAAAGATAGTTTCCATGTCTGTTCTCACTACTGTATGCATTATTAGTTAGCAGAGTCCCTATCACACAGTATTGCTTATGTAATTACGTGTTAGATGAGTTAATATTTGGCAGGAAAAAAAAAGATTTGGCAATAAACAGAAGAAAATAATAAAAGCAGTAGCTAGAAGAGTGAATAGGTAAGCAAAGATTTCTCTTATATAAGAAACCATGCCAAAATTCTAAGCCATTTACCTGTCACCATCCACCAGGCTATCCTGCATTTGTCCTCATGGCGGTGGTCACAGGGTATCTCCAAGTCCTACTTGTGTCACGTTTGCTATTATCCCACTGAGCAAAGCAAGCACTACGGCCAAGCCCAGGGACAGCAGAGGAAGGGACGTGCCAAGGCTTGGACAATAAGGAGGGTAATCAGCATGGCCATTTACGCAAAGGTGAAAAAAATGCGCCAGATACATCTCAGGATATTCCTGCATATTTACTGCAAAGGGAAGGGTGCTGATGAGGAAAGCAACATAAACATCTTAAAGGGAAGACGAGTTAATAGGACCAAGAATTTCCAGGAGCCAGAAGGGTTGCTGGATGTATCTTCCTCTGAAACCAAAAGCAGAGATGAAGTGATGGGCATAACTGGGAGATGTGGCTGCCAAGAGAAATGAAGGCAGTTCACAACCTTACCAGTTCCTGTTCAGTTGCTTCCAACCCATGGCGACCCCATGCGTGCCAGAGAACAACTCTGCTCCATAGGGCTTACAGTGGTTGCTTTTTCGGATGTGGATTGCCAGGCCTTTCTTCCGACGTACCTCTGGTTGGACTAGAACTTCCACACTTCTGATTAGCAGCCCAATGTAACGTGTTAACCATTTGTACCACCCAGGGACTCCCAGTTCACAACAACCTCCCTTATTAACTGAGGACTCATGTCCTGGTCATCTTGCTAGTTTCCTTTCAGCTTCTGTCTATTCTTTTGGGTGCTCCCTAAGACATCTACCCTAGGCCACATTCCACCAGAGGTGCAAACATCGCCTTCATGTTTATGTGATTTGAGAAGACTCCAAGCCTGGAAAGCATTTTAAAATACATTCAACATAACAGGCACCAGAAGAGGTCATCTTTGAGTAAGCCTTCTTGCTGATTCTCCACAAATTCTAGATCATCTCAGTGTGACCCTGAGGTCTATCCAAAACCAAACCAAACCTCTTTCTGTCAAGTTGATTACAACTCTTGGCAATCCCACGCGTGTCAGGGTAGAACTGTGCTCCATAGAGTTTTCAATGAGTGAGTTTTTGGGAAATAGAACGCCAGGCCTTTCTTCTCTAGCTACCCTGGATTGACTGGAACCACCAAAACTTTCCTCCCCACGTATTCACTCCTGGTTGGGTTGACGTCACGTAGAGACAGACAGCCTTACATGCAATTACCTTTTCTCAGTTTTCATTTTCAAAAGGACAGTTACCATAACAGAATCATCGATTCCAATATTACGTCTTAAAAGTCTGTTGAATTCCAAAAGATATTACTTTCAACTTTGGTCTAAAATTTTGTTGGAAAACTAACACGTGTATATGACACAAAATTGAAATAATTAAAACTTTTTTATATGGAAAGAATGTCCTATTCCCCAAAGATAACAACTCTTAACAGTCTTTTTATCCTATTGGTAACTTGAAAACCCTGGTGGTGCTTTGGTTAAGTGCTACTACGGCTACGAACCGAAAGGTCTACATTTGGAATCCACCAAGTGCTCCTTGGAGACTCTATGGAGCAGTTCTTCTCTGTCCTATACGGTTACTGTGAGTCGGAATTAACTCAACAGCAATGGGTTTGGTTTTAGTTGTTTTTTTTTTTTTTTTTTTAGTGGTCACTTTGGTGAAGGTTGAGACAGTACACAATACTGGGAAAGGCAGCACAACTTTTCCAAGGCAACATAATGGAAGCTCCACAGACACATCCAAACTCCCTAATAGACCAAATGACTGGGCTGAGGGCTACAGGCACCTTGATCTTGGGGAACATCTAGCTCAAGTGGCACAACATAGTTTATAAAGAAAATGTTCTACATTCTACTTTGGTGAGTAGCGTCTTGGATCTTAAAAGCTTGTGAGCGGCCTTCTAAGATACTGCACTGCTTCCACCCCATCTGGAGCAAGGGAGAACGAAGACACCAAAGATACAAGGCCCAGATTAGTCCAAAGGACTAATGGACCATAACTACACAGCCTCCACCAGACTCAGTCCAGTACAACCAGATGGTGCCAAGCTACCAAAACTCACTACTCGGACGGGGAGCAATAATACAGAGTCCTGGACAGAGGTGTAAAAATTAAAAAAAAAAAAAAGCACAAAATTCTAACTCACCAAAAAAATAAATAAATAAAACCAAACTTCCTATGTAACAGAGAGTGGAGAAACTCTGCGAGTATGGCTCCGGACACTATTATACCTCAGTGCTGACTTCACTACTGAGGTTTACCCTTCAGCCAAAGATTAGGCAGGCTCATAGAGCAAAAGAAGTCTAAATGAGCACACCACCCCAGGGGCGAGGACGAGAACAAAAGAGAAGACAGGAAGGACGGTAACGGAGAACCCAAGGTGGAGAAGGGGACTGTGTTGACATGTCGTGGGGTTGGCAACCAATGTCACAGAGCAATATCTGTATTGTTCAACAAGAAACTAGTTCGCTCTGTACACCTTTAGCTAATGTACAACAAAAAAATTAAAATAAAAAATTTAGTTTCCTGATAGAGGAAGACAGATACTAATGGACAAGATACCAAGCAAAGTACAAGTGGCGAGGAACTGGACTCGGGTTAAAGACTTTTTAGTTCGGATCCTAGTAAAAGGGTAGCTAGACAGACCCTTAAAGATAAAGAGAGGAGATCTGCATTCTCTTCACTGATGCGGAAGTTACCGTCACAACTAAGACTCAATTCCTAGGCCTCTTTATATTTGTTCTTAAAGTATAATGGTCCGGATTCCAAGTGCTAGAGAAAGGTATGAATTCTATCACCTACTGTGACATAAAGCAAATATCTTCACGTTCACTGAACCTCCATTTTTGCATCTGTAAAATGGGGTCTATAATAGAGTTGGTGTACGGACTAACATACGCTAAAAGACTAACATGGGAGATGGTACACAGAAAACACTCAGTAAATTTCATCTATCATCATTTTCTTTGTTCCACAAAGATAGTTTCCATGTCTGTTCTCACTACTGTATGCATTATTAGTTAGCAGAGTCCCTATCACACAGTATTGCTTATGTAATTACGTGTTAGATGAGTTAATATTTGGCAGGAAAAAAAAAGATTTGGCAATAAACAGAAGAAAATAATAAAAGCAGTAGCTAGAAGAGTGAATAGGTAAGCAAAGATTTCTCTTATATAAGAAACCATGCCAAAATTCTAAGCCATTTACCTGTCACCATCCACCAGGCTATCCTGCATTTGTCCTCATGGCGGTGGTCACAGGGTATCTCCAAGTCCTACTTGTGTCACGTTTGCTATTATCCCACTGAGCAAAGCAAGCACTACGGCCAAGCCCAGGGACAGCAGAGGAAGGGACGTGCCAAGGCTTGGACAATAAGGAGGGTAATCAGCATGGCCATTTACGCAAAGGTGAAAAAAATGCGCCAGATACATCTCAGGATATTCCTGCATATTTACTGCAAAGGGAAGGGTGCTGATGAGGAAAGCAACATAAACATCTTAAAGGGAAGACGAGTTAATAGGACCAAGAATTTCCAGGAGCCAGAAGGGTTGCTGGATGTATCTTCCTCTGAAACCAAAAGCAGAGATGAAGTGATGGGCATAACTGGGAGATGTGGCTGCCAAGAGAAGTGAAGGCAGTTCACAACCTTACCAGTTCCTGTTCAGTTGCTTCCAACCCATGGCGACCCCATGCGTGCCAGAGAACAACTCTGCTCCATAGGGCTTACAGTGGTTGCTTTTTCGGATGTGGATTGCCAGGCCTTTCTTCCGAGGTACCTCTGGTTGGACTAGAACTTCCACACTTCTGATTAGCAGCCCAATGTAACGTGTTAACCATTTGTACCACCCAGGGACTCCCAGTTCACAACAACCTCCCTTATTAACTGAGGACTCACGTCCTGGTCATCTTGCTAGTTTCCTTTCAGCTTCTGTCTATTCTTTTGGGTGCTCCCTAAGACATCTACCCTAGGCCACATTCCACCAGAGGTGCAAACATCGCCTTCATGTTTATGTGATTTGAGAAGACTCCAAGCCTGGAAAGCATTTTAAAATACATTCAACATAACAGGCACCAGAAGAGGTCATCTTTGAGTAAGCCTTCTTGCTGATTCTCCACAAATTCTAGATCATCTCAGTGTGACCCTGAGGTCTATCCAAAACCAAACCAAACCTCTTTCTGTCAAG
Organism: Elephas maximus indicus; assembly: GCF_024166365.1. Classification (NCBI taxonomy): domain Eukaryota; kingdom Metazoa; phylum Chordata; class Mammalia; order Proboscidea; family Elephantidae; genus Elephas; species Elephas maximus. The sequence continues at coordinate 147,917,177 of NC_064846.1, read as the reverse complement.
TTGATTACAACTCTTGGCAATCCCACGCGTGTCAGGGTAGAACTGTGCTCCATAGAGTTTTCAATGAGTGAGTTTTTGGGAAATAGAACGCCAGGCCTTTCTTCTCTAGCTACCCTGGATTGACTGGAACCACCAAAACTTTCCTCCCCACGTATTCACTCCTGGTTGGGTTGACGTCACGTAGAGACAGACAGCCTTACATGCAATTACCTTTTCTCAGTTTTCATTTTCAAAAGGACAGTTACCATAACAGAATCATCGATTCCAATATTATGTCTTAAAAGTCTGTTGAATTCCAAAAGATATTACTTTCAACTTTGGTCTAAAATTTTGTTGGAAAACTAACACGTGTATATGACACAAAATTGAAATAATTAAAACTTTTTTATATGGAAAGAATGTCCTATTCCCCAAAGATAACAACTCTTAACAGTCTTTTTATCCTATTGGTAACTTGAAAACCCTGGTGGTGCTTTGGTTAAGTGCTACTACGGCTACGAACCGAAAGGTCTACATTTGGAATCCACCAAGTGCTCCTTGGAGACTCTATGGAGCAGTTCTTCTCTGTCCTATACGGTTACTGTGAGTCGGAATTAACTCAACAGCAATGGGTTTGGTTTTAGTTGTTTTTTTTTTTTTTTTTAGTGGTCACTTTGGTGAAGGTTGAGACAGTACACAATACTGGGAAAGGCAGCACAACTTTTCCAAGGCAACATAATGGAAGCTCCACAGACACATCCAAACTCCCTAATAGACCAAATGACTGGGCTGAGGGCTACAGGCACCTTGATCTTGGGGAACATCTAGCTCAAGTGGCACAACATAGTTTATAAAGAAAATGTTCTACGTTCTACTTTGGTGAGTAGCGTCTTGGATCTTAAAAGCTTGTGAGCGGCCTTCTAAGATACTGCACTGCTTCCACCCCATCTGGAGCAAGGGAGAACGAAGACACCAAAGATACAAGGCCCAGATTAGTCCAAAGGACTAATGGACCATAACTACACAGCCTCCACCAGACTCAGTCCAGTACAACCAGATGGTGCCAAGCTACCAAAACTCACTACTCGGACGGGGAGCAATAATACAGAGTCCTGGACAGAGGTGTAAAAATTAAAAAAAAAAAAAAGCACAAAATTCTAACTCACCAAAAAAAAAAATAAATAAAACCAAACTTCCTATGTAACAGAGAGTGGAGAAACTCTGCGAGTATGGCTCCGGACACTATTATACCTCAGTGCTGACTTCACTACTGAGGTTTACCCTTCAGCCAAAGATTAGGCAGGCTCATAGAGCAAAAGAAGTCTAAATGAGCACACCACCCCAGGGGCGAGGACGAGAACAAAAGAGAAGACAGGAAAGACGGTAAGGGAGAACCCAAGGTGGAGAAGGGGACTGTGTTGACATGTCGTGGGGTTGGCAACCAATGTCACAGAGCAATATCTGTATTGTTCAACAAGAAACTAGTTCGCTCTGTACACCTTTAGCTAATGTACAACAAAAAAATTAAAATAAAAAATTTAGTTTCCTGATAGAGGAAGACAGATACTAATGGACAAGATACCAAGCAAAGTACAAGTGGCGAGGAACTGGACTCGGGTTAAAGACTTTTTAGTTCGGATCCTAGTAAAAGGGTAGCTAGACAGACCCTTAAAGATAAAGAGAGGAGATCTGCATTCTCTTCACTGATGCGGAAGTTACCGTCACAACTAAGACTCAATTCCTAGGCCTCTTTATATTTGTTCTTAAAGTATAATGGTCCGGATTCCAAGTGCTAGAGAAAGGTATGAATTCTATCACCTACTGTGACATAAAGCAAATATCTTCACGTTCACTGAACCTCCATTTTTGCATCTGTAAAATGGGGTCTATAATAGAGTTGGTGTACGGACTAACATACGCTAAAAGACTAACATGGGAGATGGTACGCAGAAAACACTCAGTAAATTTCATCTATCATCATTTTCTTTGTTCCACAAAGATAGTTTCCATGTCTGTTCTCACTACTGTATGCATTATTAGTTAGCAGAGTCCCTATCACACAGTATTGCTTATGTAATTACGTGTTAGATGAGTTAATATTTGGCAGGAAAAAAAAAGATTTGGCAATAAACAGAAGAAAATAATAAAAGCAGTAGCTAGAAGAGTGAATAGGTAAGCAAAGATTTCTCTTATATAAGAAACCATGCCAAAATTCTAAGCCATTTACCTGTCACCATCCACCAGGCTATCCTGCATTTGTCCTCATGGCGGTGGTCACAGGGTATCTCCAAGTCCTACTTGTGTCACGTTTGCTATTATCCCACTGAGCAAAGCAAGCACTACGGCCAAGCCCAGGGACAGCAGAGGAAGGGACGTGCCAAGGCTTGGACAATAAGGAGGGTAATCAGCATGGCCATTTACGCAAAGGTGAAAAAAATGCGCCAGATACATCTCAGGATATTCCTGCATATTTACTGCAAAGGGAAGGGTGCTGATGAGGAAAGCAACATAAACATCTTAAAGGGAAGACGAGTTAATAGGACCAAGAATTTCCAGGAGCCAGAAGGGTTGCTGGATGTATCTTCCTCTGAAACCAAAAGCAGAGATGAAGTGATGGGCATAACTGGGAGATGTGGCTGCCAAGAGAAATGAAGGCAGTTCACAACCTTACCAGTTCCTGTTCAGTTGCTTCCAACCCATGGCGACCCCATGCGTGCCAGAGAACAACTCTGCTCCATAGGGCTTACAGTGGTTGCTTTTTCGGATGTGGATTGCCAGGCCTTTCTTCCGACGTACCTCTGGTTGGACTAGAACTTCCACACTTCTGATTAGCAGCCCAATGTAACGTGTTAACCATTTGTACCACCCAGGGACTCCCAGTTCACAACAACCTCCCTTATTAACTGAGGACTCATGTCCTGGTCATCTTGCTAGTTTCCTTTCAGCTTCTGTCTATTCTTTTGGGTGCTCCCTAAGACATCTACCCTAGGCCACATTCCACCAGAGGTGCAAACATCGCCTTCATGTTTATGTGATTTGAGAAGACTCCAAGCCTGGAAAGCATTTTAAAATACATTCAACATAACAGGCACCAGAAGAGGTCATCTTTGAGTAAGCCTTCTTGCTGATTCTCCACAAATTCTAGATCATCTCAGTGTGACCCTGAGGTCTATCCAAAACCAAACCAAACCTCTTTCTGTCAAGTTGATTACAACTCTTGGCAATCCCACGCGTGTCAGGGTAGAACTGTGCTCCATAGAGTTTTCAATGAGTGAGTTTTTGGGAAATAGAACGCCAGGCCTTTCTTCTCTAGCTACCCTGGATTGACTGGAACCACCAAAACTTTCCTCCCCACGTATTCACTCCTGGTTGGGTTGACGTCACGTAGAGACAGACAGCCTTACATGCAATTACCTTTTCTCAGTTTTCATTTTCAAAAGGACAGTTACCATAACAGAATCATCGATTCCAATATTACGTCTTAAAAGTCTGTTGAATTCCAAAAGATATTACTTTCAACTTTGGTCTAAAATTTTGTTGGAAAACTAACACGTGTATATGACACAAAATTGAAATAATTAAAACTTTTTTATATGGAAAGAATGTCCTATTCCCCAAAGATAACAACTCTTAACAGTCTTTTTATCCTATTGGTAACTTGAAAACCCTGGTGGTGCTTTGGTTAAGTGCTACTACGGCTACGAACCGAAAGGTCTACATTTGGAATCCACCAAGTGCTCCTTGGAGACTCTATGGAGCAGTTCTTCTCTGTCCTATACGGTTACTGTGAGTCGGAATTAACTCAACAGCAATGGGTTTGGTTTTAGTTGTTTTTTTTTTTTTTTTTTTTAGTGGTCACTTTGGTGAAGGTTGAGACAGTACACAATACTGGGAAAGGCAGCACAACTTTTCCAAGGCAACATAATGGAAGCTCCACAGACACATCCAAACTCCCTAATAGACCAAATGACTGGGCTGAGGGCTACAGGCACCTTGATCTTGGGGAACATCTAGCTCAAGTGGCACAACATAGTTTATAAAGAAAATGTTCTACATTCTACTTTGGTGAGTAGCGTCTTGGATCTTAAAAGCTTGTGAGCGGCCTTCTAAGATACTGCACTGCTTCCACCCCATCTGGAGCAAGGGAGAACGAAGACACCAAAGATACAAGGCCCAGATTAGTCCAAAGGACTAATGGACCATAACTACACACCCTCCACCAGACTCAGTCCAGTACAACCAGATGGTGCCAAGCTACCAAAACTCACTACTCGGACGGGGAGCAATAATACAGAGTCCTGGACAGAGGTGTAAAAATTAAAAAAAAAAAAAAGCACAAAATTCTAACTCACCAAAAAAATAAATAAATAAAACCAAACTTCCTATGTAACAGAGAGTGGAGAAACTCTGCGAGTATGGCTCCGGACACTATTATACCTCAGTGCTGACTTCACTACTGAGGTTTACCCTTCAGCCAAAGATTAGGCAGGCTCATAGAGCAAAAGAAGTCTAAATGAGCACACCACCCCAGGGGCGAGGACGAGAACAAAAGAGAAGACAGGAAGGACGGTAACGGAGAACCCAAGGTGGAGAAGGGGACTGTGTTGACATGTCGTGGGGTTGGCAACCAATGTCACAGAGCAATATCTGTATTGTTCAACAAGAAACTAGTTCGCTCTGTACACCTTTAGCTAATGTACAACAAAAAAATTAAAATAAAAAATTTAGTTTCCTGATAGAGGAAGACAGATACTAATGGACAAGATACCAAGCAAAGTACAAGTGGCGAGGAACTGGACTCGGGTTAAAGACTTTTTAGTTCGGATCCTAGTAAAAGGGTAGCTAGACAGACCCTTAAAGATAAAGAGAGGAGATCTGCATTCTCTTCACTGATGCGGAAGTTACCGTCACAACTAAGACTCAATTCCTAGGCCTCTTTATATTTGTTCTTAAAGTATAATGGTCCGGATTCCAAGTGCTAGAGAAAGGTATGAATTCTATCACCTACTGTGACATAAAGCAAATATCTTCACGTTCACTGAACCTCCATTTTTGCATCTGTAAAATGGGGTCTATAATAGAGTTGGTGTACGGACTAACATACGCTAAAAGACTAACATGGGAGATGGTACACAGAAAACACTCAGTAAATTTCATCTATCATCATTTTCTTTGTTCCACAAAGATAGTTTCCATGTCTGTTCTCACTACTGTATGCATTATTAGTTAGCAGAGTCCCTATCACACAGTATTGCTTATGTAATTACGTGTTAGATGAGTTAATATTTGGCAGGAAAAAAAAAGATTTGGCAATAAACAGAAGAAAATAATAAAAGCAGTAGCTAGAAGAGTGAATAGGTAAGCAAAGATTTCTCTTATATAAGAAACCATGCCAAAATTCTAAGCCATTTACCTGTCACCATCCACCAGGCTATCCTGCATTTGTCCTCATGGCGGTGGTCACAGGGTATCTCCAAGTCCTACTTGTGTCACGTTTGCTATTATCCCACTGAGCAAAGCAAGCACTACGGCCAAGCCCAGGGACAGCAGAGGAAGGGACGTGCCAAGGCTTGGACAATAAGGAGGGTAATCAGCATGGCCATTTACGCAAAGGTGAAAAAAATGCGCCAGATACATCTCAGGATATTCCTGCATATTTACTGCAAAGGGAAGGGTGCTGATGAGGAAAGCAACATAAACATCTTAAAGGGAAGACGAGTTAATAGGACCAAGAATTTCCAGGAGCCAGAAGGGTTGCTGGATGTATCTTCCTCTGAAACCAAAAGCAGAGATGAAGTGATGGGCATAACTGGGAGATGTGGCTGCCAAGAGAAGTGAAGGCAGTTCACAACCTTACCAGTTCCTGTTCAGTTGCTTCCAACCCATGGCGACCCCATGCGTGCCAGAGAACAACTCTGCTCCATAGGGCTTACAGTGGTTGCTTTTTCGGATGTGGATTGCCAGGCCTTTCTTCCGAGGTACCTCTGGTTGGACTAGAACTTCCACACTTCTGATTAGCAGCCCAATGTAACGTGTTAACCATTTGTACCACCCAGGGACTCCCAGTTCACAACAACCTCCCTTATTAACTGAGGACTCATGTCCTGGTCATCTTGCTAGTTTCCTTTCAGCTTCTGTCTATTCTTTTGGGTGCTCCCTAAGACATCTACCCTAGGCCACATTCCACCAGAGGTGCAAACATCGCCTTCATGTTTATGTGATTTGAGAAGACTCCAAGCCTGGAAAGCATTTTAAAATACATTCAACATAACAGGCACCAGAAGAGGTCATCTTTGAGTAAGCCTTCTTGCTGATTCTCCACAAATTCTAGATCATCTCAGTGTGACCCTGAGGTCTATCCAAAACCAAACCAAACCTCTTTCTGTCAAGTTGATTACAACTCTTGGCAATCCCACGCGTGTCAGGGTAGAACTGTGCTCCATAGAGTTTTCAATGAGTGAGTTTTTGGGAAATAGAACGCCAGGCCTTTCTTCTCTAGCTACCCTGGATTGACTGGAACCACCAAAACTTTCCTCCCCACGTATTCACTCCTGGTTGGGTTGACGTCACGTAGAGACAGACAGCCTTACATGCAATTACCTTTTCTCAGTTTTCATTTTCAAAAGGACAGTTACCATAACAGAATCATCGATTCCAATATTATGTCTTAAAAGTCTGTTGAATTCCAAAAGATATTACTTTCAACTTTGGTCTAAAATTTTGTTGGAAAACTAACACGTGTATATGACACAAAATTGAAATAATTAAAACTTTTTTATATGGAAAGAATGTCCTATTCCCCAAAGATAACAACTCTTAACAGTCTTTTTATCCTATTGGTAACTTGAAAACCCTGGTGGTGCTTTGGTTAAGTGCTACTACGGCTACGAACCGAAAGGTCTACATTTGGAATCCACCAAGTGCTCCTTGGAGACTCTATGGAGCAGTTCTTCTCTGTCCTATACGGTTACTGTGAGTCGGAATTAACTCAACAGCAATGGGTTTGGTTTTAGTTGTTTTTTTTTTTTTTTTTAGTGGTCACTTTGGTGAAGGTTGAGACAGTACACAATACTGGGAAAGGCAGCACAACTTTTCCAAGGCAACATAATGGAAGCTCCACAGACACATCCAAACTCCCTAATAGACCAAATGACTGGGCTGAGGGCTACAGGCACCTTGATCTTGGGGAACATCTAGCTCAAGTGGCACAACATAGTTTATAAAGAAAATGTTCTACGTTCTACTTTGGTGAGTAGCGTCTTGGATCTTAAAAGCTTGTGAGCGGCCTTCTAAGATACTGCACTGCTTCCACCCCATCTGGAGCAAGGGAGAACGAAGACACCAAAGATACAAGGCCCAGATTAGTCCAAAGGACTAATGGACCATAACTACACAGCCTCCACCAGACTCAGTCCAGTACAACCAGATGGTGCCAAGCTACCAAAACTCACTACTCGGACGGGGAGCAATAATACAGAGTCCTGGACAGAGGTGTAAAAATTAAAAAAAAAAAAAAGCACAAAATTCTAACTCACCAAAAAAATAAATAAATAAAACCAAACTTCCTATGTAACAGAGAGTGGAGAAACTCTGCGAGTATGGCTCCGGACACTATTATACCTCAGTGCTGACTTCACTACTGAGGTTTACCCTTCAGCCAAAGATTAGGCAGGCTCATAGAGCAAAAGAAGTCTAAATGAGCACACCACCCCAGGGGCGAGGACGAGAACAAAAGAGAAGACAGGAAAGACGGTAAGGGAGAACCCAAGGTGGAGAAGGGGACTGTGTTGACATGTCGTGGGGTTGGCAACCAATGTCACAGAGCAATATCTGTATTGTTCAACAAGAAACTAGTTCGCTCTGTACACCTTTAGCTAATGTACAACAAAAAAATTAAAATAAAAAATTTAGTTTCCTGATAGAGGAAGACAGATACTAATGGACAAGATACCAAGCAAAGTACAAGTGGCGAGGAACTGGACTCGGGTTAAAGACTTTTTAGTTCGGATCCTAGTAAAAGGGTAGCTAGACAGACCCTTAAAGATAAAGAGAGGAGATCTGCATTCTCTTCACTGATGCGGAAGTTACCGTCACAACTAAGACTCAATTCCTAGGCCTCTTTATATTTGTTCTTAAAGTATAATGGTCCGGATTCCAAGTGCTAGAGAAAGGTATGAATTCTATCACCTACTGTGACATAAAGCAAATATCTTCACGTTCACTGAACCTCCATTTTTGCATCTGTAAAATGGGGTCTATAATAGAGTTGGTGTACGGACTAACATACGCTAAAAGACTAACATGGGAGATGGTACGCAGAAAACACTCAGTAAATTTCATCTATCATCATTTTCTTTGTTCCACAAAGATAGTTTCCATGTCTGTTCTCACTACTGTATGCATTATTAGTTAGCAGAGTCCCTATCACACAGTATTGCTTATGTAATTACGTGTTAGATGAGTTAATATTTGGCAGGAAAAAAAAAGATTTGGCAATAAACAGAAGAAAATAATAAAAGCAGTAGCTAGAAGAGTGAATAGGTAAGCAAAGATTTCTCTTATATAAGAAACCATGCCAAAATTCTAAGCCATTTACCTGTCACCATCCACCAGGCTATCCTGCATTTGTCCTCATGGTGGTGGTCACAGGGTATCTCCAAGTCCTACTTGTGTCACGTTTGCTATTATCCCACTGAGCAAAGCAAGCACTACGGCCAAGCCCAGGGACAGCAGAGGAAGGGACGTGCCAAGGCTTGGACAATAAGGAGGGTAATCAGCATGGCCATTTACGCAAAGGTGAAAAAAATGCGCCAGATACATCTCAGGATATTCCTGCATATTTACTGCAAAGGGAAGGGTGCTGATGAGGAAAGCAACATAAACATCTTAAAGGGAAGACGAGTTAATAGGACCAAGAATTTCCAGGAGCCAGAAGGGTTGCTGGATGTATCTTCCTCTGAAACCAAAAGCAGAGATGAAGTGATGGGCATAACTGGGAGATGTGGCTGCCAAGAGAAATGAAGGCAGTTCACAACCTTACCAGTTCCTGTTCAGTTGCTTCCAACCCATGGCGACCCCATGCGTGCCAGAGAACAACTCTGCTCCATAGGGCTTACAGTGGTTGCTTTTTCGGATGTGGATTGCCAGGCCTTTCTTCCGAGGTACCTCTGGTTGGACTAGAACTTCCACACTTCTGATTAGCAGCCCAATGTAACGTGTTAACCATTTGTACCACCCAGGGACTCCCAGTTCACAACAACCTCCCTTATTAACTGAGGACTCATGTCCTGGTCATCTTGCTAGTTTCCTTTCAGCTTCTGTCTATTCTTTTGGGTGCTCCCTAAGACATCTACCCTAGGCCACATTCCACCAGAGGTGCAAACATCGCCTTCATGTTTATGTGATTTGAGAAGACTCCAAGCCTGGAAAGCATTTTAAAATACATTCAACATAACAGGCACCAGAAGAGGTCATCTTTGAGTAAGCCTTCTTGCTGATTCTCCACAAATTCTAGATCATCTCAGTGTGACCCTGAGGTCTATCCAAAACCAAACCAAACCTCTTTCTGTCAAGTTGATTACAACTCTTGGCAATCCCACGCGTGTCAGGGTAGAACTGTGCTCCATAGAGTTTTCAATGAGTGAGTTTTTGGGAAATAGAACGCCAGGCCTTTCTTCTCTAGCTACCCTGGATTGACTGGAACCACCAAAACTTTCCTCCCCACGTATTCACTCCTGGTTGGGTTGACGTCACGTAGAGACAGACAGCCTTACATGCAATTACCTTTTCTCAGTTTTCATTTTCAAAAGGACAGTTACCATAACAGAATCATCGATTCCAATATTATGTCTTAAAAGTCTGTTGAATTCCAAAAAATATTACTTTCAACTTTGGTCTAAAATTTTGTTGGAAAACTAACACATGTATATGACACAAAATTGAAATAATTAAAACTTTTTTATATGGAAAGAATGTCCTATTCCCCAAAGATAACAACTCTTAACAGTCTTTTTATCCTATTGGTAACTTGAAAACCCTGGTGGTGCTTTGGTTAAGTGCTACCACGGCTACGAACCGAAAGGTCTACATTTGGAATCCACCAAGTGCTCCTTGGAGACTCTATGGAGCAGTTCTTCTCTGTCCTATACGGTTACTGTGAGTCGGAATTAACTCAACAGCAATGGGTTTGGTTTTAGTTGTTTTTTTTTTTTTTTTTTAGTGGTCACTTTGGTGAAGGTTGAGACAGTACACAATACTGGGAAAGGCAGCACAACTTTTCCAAGGCAACATAATGGAAGCTCCACAGACACATCCAAACTCCCTAATAGACCAAATGACTGGGCTGAGGGCTACAGGCACCTTGATCTTGGGGAACATCTAGCTCAAGTGGCATAACATAGGTTATAAAGAAAATGTTCTACGTTCTACTTTGGTGAGTAGCGTCTTGGATCTTAAAAGCTTGTGAGCGGCCTTCTAAGATACGGCACTGCTTCCACCCCATCTGGAGCAAGGGAGAACGAAGACACCAAAGATACAAGGCCCAGATTAGTCCAAAGGACTAATGGACCATAACTACACAGCCTCCACCAGACTCAGTCCAGTACAACCAGATGGTGCCAAGCTACCAAAACTCACTACTCGGATGGGGAGCAATAATACAGAGTCCTGGACAGAGGTGTAAAAATTAAAAAAAAAAAAAAGCACAAAATTCTAACTCACCAAAAAAAAAAATAAATAAAACCAAACTTCCTATGTAACAGAGAGTGGAGAAACTCTGCGAGTATGGCTCCGGACACTATTATACCTCAGTGCTGACTTCACTACTGAGGTTTACCCTTCAGCCAAAGATTAGGCAGGCTCATAGAGCAAAAGAAGTCTAAATGAGCACACCACCCCAGGGGCGAGGACGAGAACAAAAGAGAAGACAGGAAAGACGGTAAGGGAGAACCCAAGGTGGAGAAGGGGACTGTGTTGACATGTCGTGGGGTTGGCAACCAATGTCACAGAGCAATATCTGTATTGTTCAACAAGAAACTAGTTCGCTCTGTACACCTTTAGCTAATGTACAACAAAAAAATTAAAATAAAAAATTTAGTTTCCTGATAGAGGAAGACAGATACTAATGGACAAGATACCAAGCAAAGTACAAGTGGCGAGGAACTGGACTCGGGTTAAAGACTTTTTAGTTCGGATCCTAGTAAAAGGGTAGCTAGACAGACCCTTAAAGATAAAGAGAGGAGATCTGCATTCTCTTCACTGATGCGGAAGTTACCGTCACAACTAAGACTCAATTCCTAGGCCTCTTTATATTTGTTCTTAAAGTATAATGGTCCGGATTCCAAGTGCTAGAGAAAGGTATGAATTCTATCACCTACTGTGACATAAAGCAAATATCTTCACGTTCACTGAACCTCCATTTTTGCATCTGTAAAATGGGGTCTATAATAGAGTTGGTGTATGGACTAACATACGCTAAAAGACTAACATGGGAGATGGTACACAGAAAACACTCAGTAAATTTCATCTATCATCATTTTCTTTGTTCCACAAAGATAGTTTCCATGTCTGTTCTCACTACTGTATGCATTATTAGTTAGCACAGTCCCTATCACACAGTATTGCTTATGTAATTACGTGTTAGATGAGTTAATATTTGGCAGGAAAAAAAAAGATTTGGCAATAAACAGAAGAAAATAATAAAAGCAGTAGCTAGAAGAGTGAATAGGTAAGCAAAGATTTCTCTTATATAAGAAACCATGCCAAAATTCTAAGCCATTTACCTGTCACCATCCACCAGGCTATCCTGCGTTTGTCCTCATGGCGGTGGTCACAGGGTATCTCCAAGTCCTACTTGTGTCACGTTTGCTATTATCCCACTGAGCAAAGCAAGCACTACGGCCAAGCCCAGGGACAGCAGAGGAAGGGACGTGCCAAGGCTTGGACAATAAGGAGGGTAATCAGCATGGCCATTTACGCAAAGGTGAAAAAAATGCGCCAGATACATCTCAGGATATTCCTGCATATTGACTGCAAAGGGAAGGGTGCTGATGAGGAAAGCAACATAAACATCTTAAAGGGAAGACGAGTTAATAGGACCAAGAATTTCCAGGAGCCAGAAGGGTTGCTGGATGTATCTTCCTCTGAAACCAAAAGCAGAGATGAAGTGATGGGCATAACTGGGAGATGTGGCTGCCAAGAGAAGTGAAGGCAGTTCACAACCTTACCCGTTCCTGTTCAGTTGCTTCCAACCCATGGCGACCCCATGCGTGCCAGAGAACAACTCTGCTCCATAGGGCTTACAGTGGTTGCTTTTTCGGATGTGGATTGCCAGGCCTTTCTTCCGAGGTACCTCTGGTTGGACTAGAACTTCCACACTTCTGATTAGCAGCCCAATGTAACGTGTTAACCATTTGTACCACCCAGGGACTCCCAGTTCACAACAACCTCCCTTATTAACTGAGGACTCATGTCCTGGTCATCTTGCTAGTTTCCTTTCAGCTTCTGTCTATTCTTTTGGGTGCTCCCTAAGACATCTACCCTAGGCCACATTCCACCAGAGGTGCAAACATCGTCTTCATGTTTATGTGATTTGAGAAGACTCCAAGCCTGGAAAGCATTTTAAAATACATTCAACATAACAGGCACCAGAAGAGGTCATCTTTGAGTAAGCCTTCTTGCTGATTCTCCACAAATTCTAGATCATCTCAGTGTGACCCTGAGGTCTATCCAAAACCAAACCAAACCTCTTTCTGTCAAGTTGATTACAACTCTTGGCAATCCCACGCGTGTCAGGGTAGAACTGTGCTCCATAGAGTTTTCAATGAGTGAGTTTTTGGGAAATAGAACGCCAGGCCTTTCTTCTCTAGCTACCCTGGATTGACTGGAACCACCAAAACTTTCCTCCCCACGTATTCACTCCTGGTTGGGTTGACGTCACGTAGAGACAGACAGCCTTACATGCAATTACCTTTTCTCAGTTTTCATTTTCAAAAGGACAGTTACCATAACAGAATCATCGATTCCAATATTATGTCTTAAAAGTCTGTTGAATTCCAAAAGATATTACTTTCAACTTTGGTCTAAAATTTTGTTGGAAAACTAACACGTGTATATGACACAAAATTGAAATAATTAAAACTTTTTTATATGGAAAGAATGTCCTATTCCCCAAAGATAACAACTCTTAACAGTCTTTTTATCCTATTGGTAACTTGAAAACCCTGGTGGTGCTTTGGTTAAGTGCTACTACGGCTACGAACCGAAAGGTCTACATTTGGAATCCACCAAGTGCTCCTTGGAGACTCTATGGAGCAGTTCTTCTCTGTCCTATACGGTTACTGTGAGTCGGAATTAACTCAACAGCAATGGGTTTGGTTTTAGTTGTTTTTTTTTTTTTTTTTTTAGTGGTCACTTTGGTGAAGGTTGAGACAGTACACAATACTGGGAAAGGCAGCACAACTTTTCCAAGGCAACATAATGAAAGCTCCACAGACACATCCAAACTCCCTAATAGACCAAATGACTGGGCTGAGGGCTACAGGCACCTTGATCTTGGGGAACATCTAGCTCAAGTGGCATAACATAGGTTATAAAGAAAATGTTCTACGTTCTACTTTGGTGAGTAGCGTCTTGGATCTTAAAAGCTTGTGAGCGGCCTTCTAAGATACGGCACTGCTTCCACCCCATCTGGAGCAAGGGAGAACGAAGACACCAAAGATACAAGGCCCAGATTAGTCCAAAGGACTAATGGACCATAACTACACAGCCTCCACCAGACTCAGTCCAGTACAACCAGATGGTGCCAAGCTACCAAAACTCACTACTCGGACGGGGAGCAATAATACAGAGTCCTGGACAGAGGTGTAAAAATTAAAAAAAAAAAAAGCACAAAATTCTAACTCACCAAAAAAAAAAATAAATAAAACCAAACTTCCTATGTAACAGAGAGTGGAGAAACTCTGCGAGTATGGCTCCGGACACTATTATACCTCAGTGCTGACTTCACTACTGAGGTTTACCCTTCAGCCAAAGATTAGGCAGGCTCATAGAGCAAAAGAAGTCTAAATGAGCACACCACCCCAGGGGCGAGGACGAGAACAAAAGAGAAGACAGGAAAGACGGTAAGGGAGAACCCAAGGTGGAGAAGGGGACTGTGTTGACATGTCGTGGGGTTGGCAACCAATGTCACAGAGCAATATCTGTATTGTTCAACAGGAAACTAGTTCGCTCTGTACACCTTTAGCTAATGTACAACAAAAAAATTAAAATAAAAAATTTAGTTTCCTGATAGAGGAAGACAGATACTAATGGACAAGATACCAAGCAAAGTACAAGTGGCGAGGAACTGGACTCGGGTTAAAGACTTTTTAGTTCGGATCCTAGTAAAAGGGTAGCTAGACAGACCCTTAAAGATAAAGAGAGGAGATCTGCATTCTCTTCACTGATGCGGAAGTTACCGTCACAACTAAGACTCAATTCCTAGGCCTCTTTATATTTGTTCTTAAAGTATAATGGTCCGGATTCCAAGTGCTAGAGAAAGGTATGAATTCTATCACCTACTGTGACATAAAGCAAATATCTTCACGTTCACTGAACCTCCATTTTTGCATCTGTAAAATGGGGTCTATAATAGAGTTGGTGTATGGACTAACATACGCTAAAAGACTAACATGGGAGATGGTACGCAGAAAACACTCAGTAAATTTCATCTATCATCATTTTCTTTGTTCCACAAAGATAGTTTCCATGTCTGTTCTCACTACTGTATGCATTATTAGTTAGCAGAGTCCCTATCACACAGTATTGCTTATGTAATTACGTGTTAGATGAGTTAATATTTGGCAGGAAAAAAAAAGATTTGGCAATAAACAGAAGAAAATAATAAAAGCAGTAGCTAGAAGAGTGAATAGGTAAGCAAAGATTTCTCTTATATAAGAAACCATGCCAAAATTCTAAGCCATTTACCTGTCACCATCCACCAGGCTATCCTGCGTTTGTCCTCATGGCGGTGGTCACAGGGTATCTCCAAGTCCTACTTGTGTCACGTTTGCTATTATCCCACTGAGCAAAGCAAGCACTATGGCCAAGCCCAGGGACAGCAGAGGAAGGGACGTGCCAAGGCTTGGACAATAAGGAGGGTAATCAGCATGGCCATTTACGCAAAGGTGAAAAAAATGCGCCAGATACATCTCAGGATATTCCTGCATATTGACTGCAAAGGGAAGGGTGCTGATGAGGAAAGCAACATAAACATCTTAAAGGGAAGACGAGTTAATAGGACCAAGAATTTCCAGGAGCCAGAAGGGTTGCTGGATGTATCTTCCTCTGAAACCAAAAGCAGAGATGAAGTGATGGGCATAACTGGGAGATGTGGCTGCCAAGAGAAGTGAAGGCAGTTCACAACCTTACCAGTTCCTGTTCAGTTGCTTCCAACCCATGGCGACCCCATGCGTGCCAGAGAACAACTCTGCTCCATAGGGCTTACAGTGGTTGCTTTTTCGGATGTGGATTGCCAGGCCTTTCTTCCGAGGTACCTCTGGTTGGACTAGAACTTCCACACTTCTGATTAGCAGCCCAATGTAACGTGTTAACCATTTGTACCACCCAGGGACTCCCAGTTCACAACAACCTCCCTTATTAACTGAGGACTCATGTCCTGGTCATCTTGCTAGTTTCCTTTCAGCTTCTGTCTATTCTTTTGGGTGCTCCCTAAGACATCTACCCTAGGCCACATTCCACCAGAGGTGCAAACATCGCCTTCATGTTTATGTGATTTGAGAAGACTCCAAGCCTGGAAAGCATTTTAAAATACATTCAACATAACAGGCACCAGAAGAGGTCATCTTTGAGTAAGCCTTCTTGCTGATTCTCCACAAATTCTAGATCATCTCAGTGTGACCCTGAGGTCTATCCAAAACCAAACCAAACCTCTTTCTGTCAAGTTGATTACAACTCTTGGCAATCCCACGCGTGTCAGGGTAGAACTGTGCTCCATAGAGTTTTCAATGAGTGAGTTTTTGGGAAATAGAACGCCAGGCCTTTCTTCTCTAGCTACCCTGGATTGACTGGAACCACCAAAACTTTCCTCCCCACGTATTCACTCCTGGTTGGGTTGACGTCACGTAGAGACAGACAGCCTTACATGCAATTACCTTTTCTCAGTTTTCATTTTCAAAAGGACAGTTACCATAACAGAATCATCGATTCCAATATTATGTCTTAAAAGTCTGTTGAATTCCAAAAGATATTACTTTCAACTTTGGTCTAAAATTTTGTTGGAAAACTAACACGTGTATATGACACAAAATTGAAATAATTAAAACTTTTTTATATGGAAAGAATGTCCTATTCCCCAAAGATAACAACTCTTAACAGTCTTTTTATCCTATTGGTAACTTGAAAACCCTGGTGGTGCTTTGGTTAAGTGCTACCACGGCTACGAACCGAAAGGTCTACATTTGGAATCCACCAAGTGCTCCTTGGAGACTCTATGGAGCAGTTCTTCTCTGTCCTATACGGTTACTGTGAGTCGGAATTAACTCAACAGCAATGGGTTTGGTTTTAGTTGTTTTTTTTTTTTTTTTTTAGTGGTCACTTTGGTGAAGGTTGAGACAGTACACAATACTGGGAAAGGCAGCACAACTTTTCCAAGGCAACATAATGGAAGCTCCACAGACACATCCAAACTCCCTAATAGACCAAATGACTGGGCTGAGGGCTACAGGCACCTTGATCTTGGGGAACATCTAGCTCAAGTGGCATAACATAGGTTATAAAGAAAATGTTCTACGTTCTACTTTGGTGAGTAGCGTCTTGGATCTTAAAAGCTTGTGAGCGGCCTTCTAAGATACGGCACTGCTTCCACCCCATCTGGAGCAAGGGAGAACGAAGACACCAAAGATACAAGGCCCAGATTAGTCCAAAGGACTAATGGACCATAACTACACAGCCTCCACCAGACTCAGTCCAGTACAACCAGATGGTGCCAATCTACCAAAACTCACTACTCGGACGGGGAGCAATAATACAGAGTCCTGGACAGAGGTGTAAAAATTAAAAAAAAAAAAAAGCACAAAATTCTAACTCACCAAAAAAAAAAATAAATAAAACCAAACTTCCTATGTAACAGAGAGTGGAGAAACTCTGCGAGTATGGCTCCGGACACTATTATACCTCAGTGCTGACTTCACTACTGAGGTTTACCCTTCAGCCAAAGATTAGGCAGGCTCATAGAGCAAAAGAAGTCTAAATGAGCACACCACCCCAGGGGCGAGGACGAGAACAAAAGAGAAGACAGGAAAGACGGTAAGGGAGAACCCAAGGTGGAGAAGGGGACTGTGTTGACATGTCGTGGGGTTGGCAACCAATGTCACAGAGCAGTATCTGTATTGTTCAACAAGAAACTAGTTCGCTCTGTACACCTTTAGCTAATGTACAACAAAAAAATTAAAATAAAAAATTTAGTTTCCTGATAGAGGAAGACAGATACTAATGGACAAGATACCAAGCAAAGTACAAGTGGCGAGGAACTGGACTCGGGTTAAAGACTTTTTAGTTCGGATCCTAGTAAAAGGGTAGCTAGACAGACCCTTAAAGATAAAGAGAGGAGATCTGCATTCTCTTCACTGATGCGGAAGTTACCGTCACAACTAAGACTCAATTCCTAGGCCTCTTTATATTTGTTCTTAAAGTATAATGGTCCGGATTCCAAGTGCTAGAGAAAGGTATGAATTCTATCACCTACTGTGACATAAAGCAAATATCTTCACGTTCACTGAACCTCCATTTTTGCATCTGTAAAATGGGGTCTATAATAGAGTTGGTGTATGGACTAACATACGCTAAAAGACTAACATGGGAGATGGTACACAGAAAACACTCAGTAAATTTCATCTATCATCATTTTCTTTGTTCCACAAAGATAGTTTCCATGTCTGTTCTCACTACTGTATGCATTATTAGCTAGCACAGTCCCTATCACACAGTATTGCTTATGTAATTACGTGTTAGATGAGTTAATATTTGGCAGGAAAAAAAAAGATTTGGCAATAAACAGAAGAAAATAATAAAAGCAGTAGCTAGAAGAGTGAATAGGTAAGCAAAGATTTCTCTTATATAAGAAACCATGCCAAAATTCTAAGCCATTTACCTGTCACCATCCACCAGGCTATCCTGCGTTTGTCCTCATGGCGGTGGTCACAGGGTATCTCCAAGTCCTACTTGTGTCACGTTTGCTATTATCCCACTGAGCAAAGCAAGCACTACGGCCAAGCCCAGGGACAGCAGAGGAAGGGACGTGCCAAGGCTTGGACAATAAGGAGGGTAATCAGCATGGCCATTTACGCAAAGGTGAAAAAAATGCGCCAGATACATCTCAGGATATTCCTGCATATTTACTGCAAAGGGAAGGGTGCTGATGAGGAAAGCAACATAAACATCTTAAAGGGAAGACGAGTTAATAGGACCAAGAATTTCCAGGAGCCAGAAGGGTTGCTGGATGTATCTTCCTCTGAAACCAAAAGCAGAGATGAAGTGATGGGCATAACTGGGAGATGTGGCTGCCAAGAGAAGTGAAGGCAGTTCACAACCTTACCAGTTCCTGTTCAGTTGCTTCCAACCCATGGCGACCCCATGCGTGCCAGAGAACAACTCTGCTCCATAGGGCTTACAGTGGTTGCTTTTTCGGATGTGGATTGCCAGGCCTTTCTTCCGAGGTACCTCTGGTTGGACTAGAACTTCCACACTTCTGATTAGCAGCCCAATGTAACGTGTTAACCATTTGTACCACCCAGGGACTCCCAGTTCACAACAACCTCCCTTATTAACTGAGGACTCATGTCCTGGTCATCTTGCTAGTTTCCTTTCAGCTTCTGTCTATTCTTTTGGGTGCTCCCTAAGACATCTACCCTAGGCCACATTCCACCAGAGGTGCAAACATCGCCTTCATGTTTATGTGATTTGAGAAGACTCCAAGCCTGGAAAGCATTTTAAAATACATTCAACATAACAGGCACCAGAAGAGGTCATCTTTGAGTAAGCCTTCTTGCTGATTCTCCACAAATTCTAGATCATCTCAGTGTGACCCTGAGGTCTATCCAAAACCAAACCAAACCTCTTTCTGTCAAGTTGATTACAACTCTTGGCAATCCCACGCGTGTCAGGGTAGAACTGTGCTCCATAGAGTTTTCAATGAGTGAGTTTTTGGGAAATAGAACGCCAGGCCTTTCTTCTCTAGCTACCCTGGATTGACTGGAACCACCAAAACTTTCCTCCCCACGTATTCACTCCTGGTTGGGTTGACGTCACGTAGAGACAGACAGCCTTACATGCAATTACCTTTTCTCAGTTTTCATTTTCAAAAGGACAGTTACCATAACAGAATCATCGATTCCAATATTATGTCTTAAAAGTCTGTTGAATTCCAAAAGATATTACTTTCAACTTTGGTCTAAAATTTTGTTGGAAAACTAACACATGTATATGACACAAAATTGAAATAATTAAAACTTTTTTATATGGAAAGAATGTCCTATTCCCCAAAGATAACAACTCTTAACAGTCTTTTTATCCTATTGGTAACTTGAAAACCCTGGTGGTGCTTTGGTTAAGTGCTACTACGGCCACGAACCGAAAGGTCTACATTTGGAATCCACCAAGGGCTCCTTGGAGACTCTATGGAGCAGTTCTTCTCTGTCCTATACGGTTACTGTGAGTCGGAATTAACTCAACAGCAATGGGTTTGGTTTTAGTTGTTTTTTTTTTTTTTTTTTAGTGGTCACTTTGGTGAAGGTTGAGACAGTACACAATACTGGGAAAGGCAGCACAACTTTTCCAAGGCAACATAATGGAAGCTCCACAGACACATCCAAACTCCCTAACAGACCAAATGACTGGGCTGAGGGCTACAGGCACCTTGATCTTGGGGAACATCTAGCTCAAGTGGCATAACACAGTTTATAAAGAAAATGTTCTACATTCTACTTTGGTGAGTAGCGTCTTGGATCTTAAAAGCTTGTGAGCGGCCTTCTAAGATACGGCACTGCTTCCACCCCATCTGGAGCAAGGGAGAACGAAGACACCAAAGATACAAGGCCCAGATTAGTCCAAAGGACTAATGGACCATAACTACACAGCCTCCACCAGACTCAGTCCAGTACAACCAGATGGTGCCAAGCTACCAAAACTCACTACTCGGACGGGGAGCAATAATACAGAGTCCTGGACAGAGGTGTAAAAATTAAAAAAAAAAAAAAGCACAAAATTCTAACTCACCAAAAAAAAAATAAATAAAACCAAACTTCCTATGTAACAGAGAGTGAAGAAACTCTGCGAGTATGGCTCCGGACACTATTATACCTCAGTGCTGACTTCACTACTGAGGTTTACCCTTCAGCCAAAGATTAGGCAGGCTCATAGAGCAAAAGAAGTCTAAATGAGCACACCACCCCAGGGGCGAGGACGAGAACAAAAGAGAAGACAGGAAAGACGGTAAGGGAGAACCCAAGGTGGAGAAGGGGACTGTGTTGACATGTCGTGGGGTTGGCAACCAATGTCACAGAGCAGTATCTGTATTGTTCAACAAGAAACTAGTTTGCTCTGTACACCTTTAGCTAATGTACAACAAAAAAATTAAAATAAAATATTTAGTTTCCTGATAGAGGAAGACAGATACTAATGGACAAGATACCAAGCAAAGTACAAGTGGCGAGGAACTGGACTCGGGTTAAAGACTTTTTAGTTCGGATCCTAGTAAAAGGGTAGCTAGACAGACCCTTAAAGATAAAGAGAGGAGATCTGCATTCTCTTCACTGATGCGGAAGTTACCGTCACAACTAAGACTCAATTCCTAGGCCTCTTTATATTTGTTCTTAAAGTATAATGGTCCGGATTCCAAGTGCTAGAGAAAGGTATGAATTCTATCACCTACTGTGACATAAAGCAAATATCTTCACGTTCACTGAACCTCCATTTTTGCATCTGTAAAATGGGGTCTATAATAGAGTTGGTGTATGGACTAACATACGCTAAAAGACTAACATGGGAGATGGTACACAGAAAACACTCAGTAAATTTCATCTATCATCATTTTCTTTGTTCCACAAAGATAGTTTCCATGTCTGTTCTCACTACTGTATGCATTATTAGCTAGCAGAGTCCCTATCACACAGTATTGCTTATGTAATTACGTGTTAGATGAGTTAATATTTGGCAGGAAAAAAAAAGATTTGGCAATAAACAGAAGAAAATAATAAAAGCAGTAGCTAGAAGAGTGAATAGGTAAGCAAAGATTTCTCTTATATAAGAAACCATGCCAAAATTCTAAGCCATTTACCTGTCACCATCCACCAGGCTATCCTGCGTTTGTCCTCATGGCGGTGGTCACAGGGTATCTCCAAGTCCTACTTGTGTCACGTTTGCTATTATCCCACTGAGCAAAGCAAGCACTACGGCCAAGCCCAGGGACAGCAGAGGAAGGGACGTGCCAAGGCTTGGACAATAAGGAGGGTAATCAGCATGGCCATTTACGCAAAGGTGAAAAAAATGCGCCAGATACATCTCAGGATATTCCTGCATATTTACTGCAAAGGGAAGGGTGCTGATGAGGAAAGCAACATAAACATCTTAAAGGGAAGACGAGTTAATAGGACCAAGAATTTCCAGGAGCCAGAAGGGTTGCTGGATGTATCTTCCTCTGAAACCAAAAGCAGAGATGAAGTGATGGGCATAACTGGGAGATGTGGCTGCCAAGAGAAGTGAAGGCAGTTCACAACCTTACCAGTTCCTGTTCAGTTGCTTCCAACCCATGGCGACCCCATGCGTGCCAGAGAACAACTCTGCTCCATAGGGCTTACAGTGGTTGCTTTTTCGGATGTGGATTGCCAGGCCTTTCTTCCGAGGTACCTCTGGTTGGACTAGAACTTCCACACTTCTGATTAGCAGCCCAATGTAACGTGTTAACCATTTGTACCACCCAGGGACTCCCAGTTCACAACAACCTCCCTTATTAACTGAGGACTCACGTCCTGGTCATCTTGCTAGTTTCCTTTCAGCTTCTGTCTATTCTTTTGGGTGCTCCCTAAGACATCTACCCTAGGCCACATTCCACCAGAGGTGCAAACATCGCCTTCATGTTTATGTGATTTGAGAAGACTCCAAGCCTGGAAAGCATTTTAAAATACATTCAACATAACAGGCACCAGAAGAGGTCATCTTTGAGTAAGCCTTCTTGCTGATTCTCCACAAATTCTAGATCATCTCAGTGTGACCCTGAGGTCTATCCAAAACCAAACCAAACCTCTTTCTGTCAAGTTGATTACAACTCTTGGCAATCCCACGCGTGTCAGGGTAGAACTGTGCTCCATAGAGTTTTCAATGAGTGAGTTTTTGGGAAATAGAACGCCAGGCCTTTCTTCTCTAGCTACCCTGGATTGACTGGAACCACCAAAACTTTCCTCCCCACGTATTCACTCCTGGTTGGGTTGACGTCACGTAGAGACAGACAGCCTTACATGCAATTACCTTTTCTCAGTTTTCATTTTCAAAAGGACAGTTACCATAACAGAATCATCGATTCCAATATTATGTCTTAAAAGTCTGTTGAATTCCAAAAGATATTACTTTCAACTTTGGTCTAAAATTTTGTTGGAAAACTAACACATGTATATGACACAAAATTGAAATAATTAAAACTTTTTTATATGGAAAGAATGTCCTATTCCCCAAAGATAACAACTCTTAACAGTCTTTTTATCCTATTGGTAACTTGAAAACCCTGGTGGTGCTTTGGTTAAGTGCTACTACGGCCACGAACCGAAAGGTCTACATTTGGAATCCACCAAGTGCTCCTTGGAGACTCTATGGAGCAGTTCTTCTCTGTCCTATACGGTTACTGTGAGTCGGAATTAACTCAACAGCAATGGGTTTGGTTTTAGTTGTTTTTTTTTTTTTTTTTAGTGGTCACTTTGGTGAAGGTTGAGACAGTACACAATACTGGGAAAGGCAGCACAACTTTTCCAAGGCAACATAATGGAAGCTCCACAGACACATCCAAACTCCCTAATAGACCAAATGACTGGGCTGAGGGCTACAGGCACCTTGATCTTGGGGAACATCTAGCTCAAGTGGCATAACATAGTTTATAAAGAAAATGTTCTACATTCTACTTTGGTGAGTAGCGTCTTGGATCTTAAAAGCTTGTGAGCGGCCTTCTAAGATACTGCACTGCTTCCACCCCATCTGGAGCAAGGGAGAACGAAGACACCAAAGATACAAGGCCCAGATTAGTCCAAAGGACTAATGGACCATAACTACACAGCCTCCACCAGACTCAGTCCAGTACAACCAGATGGTGCCAAGCTACCAAAACTCACTACTCGGACGGGGAGCAATAATACAGAGTCCTGGACAGAGGTGTAAAAATTAAAAAAAAAAAAAAGCACAAAATTCTAACTCACCAAAAAATAAATAAATAAAACCAAACTTCCTATGTAACAGAGAGTGAAGAAACTCTGCGAGTATGGCTCCGGACACTATTATACCTCAGTGCTGACTTCACTACTGAGGTTTACCCTTCAGCCAAAGATTAGGCAGGCTCATAGAGCAAAAGAAGTCTAAATGAGCACACCACCCCAGGGGCGAGGACGAGAACAAAAGAGAAGACAGGAAAGACGGTAAGGGAGAACCCAAGGTGGAGAAGGGGACTGTGTTGACATGTCGTGGGGTTGGCAACCAATGTCACAGAGCAGTATCTGTATTGTTCAACAAGAAACTAGTTCGCTCTGTACACCTTTAGCTAATGTACAACAAAAAAATTAAAATAAAAAATTTAGTTTCCTGATAGAGGAAGACAGATACTAATGGACAAGATACCAAGCAAAGTACAAGTGGCGAGGAACTGGACTCGGGTTAAAGACTTTTTAGTTCGGATCCTAGTAAAAGGGTAGCTAGACAGACCCTTAAAGATAAAGAGAGGAGATCTGCATTCTCTTCACTGATGCGGAAGTTACCGTCACAACTAAGACTCAATTCCTAGGCCTCTTTATATTTGTTCTTAAAGTATAATGGTCCGGATTCCAAGTGCTAGAGAAAGGTATGAATTCTATCACCTACTGTGACATAAAGCAAATATCTTCACGTTCACTGAACCTCCATTTTTGCATCTGTAAAATGGGGTCTATAATAGAGTTGGTGTATGGACTAACATACGCTAAAAGACTAACATGGGAGATGGTACACAGAAAACACTCAGTAAATTTCATCTATCATCATTTTCTTTGTTCCACAAAGATAGTTTCCATGTCTGTTCTCACTACTGTATGCATTATTAGCTAGCAGAGTCCCTATCACACAGTATTGCTTATGTAATTACGTGTTAGATGAGTTAATATTTGGCAGGAAAAAAAAAGATTTGGCAATAAACAGAAGAAAATAATAAAAGCAGTAGCTAGAAGAGTGAATAGGTAAGCAAAGATTTCTCTTATATAAGAAACCATGCCAAAATTCTAAGCCATTTACCTGTCACCATCCACCAGGCTATCCTGCGTTTGTCCTCATGGCGGTGGTCACAGGGTATCTCCAAGTCCTACTTGTGTCACGTTTGCTATTATCCCACTGAGCAAAGCAAGCACTACGGCCAAGCCCAGGGACAGCAGAGGAAGGGACGTGCCAAGGCTTGGACAATAAGGAGGGTAATCAGCATGGCCATTTACGCAAAGGTGAAAAAAATGCGCCAGATACATCTCAGGATATTCCTGCATATTTACTGCAAAGGGAAGGGTGCTGATGAGGAAAGCAACATAAACATCTTAAAGGGAAGACGAGTTAATAGGACCAAGAATTTCCAGGAGCCAGAAGGGTTGCTGGATGTATCTTCCTCTGAAACCAAAAGCAGAGATGAAGTGATGGGCATAACTGGGAGATGTGGCTGCCAAGAGAAGTGAAGGCAGTTCACAACCTTACCAGTTCCTGTTCAGTTGCTTCCAACCCATGGCGACCCCATGCGTGCCAGAGAACAACTCTGCTCCATAGGGCTTACAGTGGTTGCTTTTTCGGATGTGGATTGCCAGGCCTTTCTTCCGAGGTACCTCTGGTTGGACTAGAACTTCCACACTTCTGATTAGCAGCCCAATGTAACGTGTTAACCATTTGTACCACCCAGGGACTCCCAGTTCACAACAACCTCCCTTATTAACTGAGGACTCATGTCCTGGTCATCTTGCTAGTTTCCTTTCAGCTTCTGTCTATTCTTTTGGGTGCTCCCTAAGACATCTACCCTAGGCCACATTCCACCAGAGGTGCAAACATCGCCTTCATGTTTATGTGATTTGAGAAGACTCCAAGCCTGGAAAGCATTTTAAAATACATTCAACATAACAGGCACCAGAAGAGGTCATCTTTGAGTAAGCCTTCTTGCTGATTCTCCACAAATTCTAGATCATCTCAGTGTGACCCTGAGGTCTATCCAAAACCAAACCAAACCTCTTTCTGTCAAGTTGATTACAACTCTTGGCAATCCCACGCGTGTCAGGGTAGAACTGTGCTCCATAGAGTTTTCAATGAGTGAGTTTTTGGGAAATAGAACGCCAGGCCTTTCTTCTCTAGCTACCCTGGATTGACTGGAACCACCAAAACTTTCCTCCCCACGTATTCACTCCTGGTTGGGTTGACGTCACGTAGAGACAGACAGCCTTACATGCAATTACCTTTTCTCAGTTTTCATTTTCAAAAGGACAGTTACCATAACAGAATCATCGATTCCAATATTATGTCTTAAAAGTCTGTTGAATTCCAAAAGATATTACTTTCAACTTTGGTCTAAAATTTTGTTGGAAAACTAACACATGTATATGACACAAAATTGAAATAATTAAAACTTTTTTATATGGAAAGAATGTCCTATTCCCCAAAGATAACAACTCTTAACAGTCTTTTTATCCTATTGGTAACTTGAAAACCCTGGTGCTGCTTTGGTTAAGTGCTACTACGGCCACGAACCGAAAGGTCTACATTTGGAATCCACCAAGTGCTCCTTGGAGACTCTATGGAGCAGTTCTTCTCTGTCCTATACGGTTACTGTGAGTCGGAATTAACTCAACAGCAATGGGTTTGGTTTTAGTTGTTTTTTTTTTTTTTTTTTAGTGGTCACTTTGGTGAAGGTTGAGACAGTACACAATACTGGGAAAGGCAGCACAACTTTTCCAAGGCAACATAATGGAAGCTCCACAGACACATCCAAACTCCCTAACAGACCAAATGACTGGGCTGAGAGCTACAGGCACCTTGATCTTGGGGAACATCTAGCTCAAGTGGCATAACATAGGTTATAAAGAAAATGTTCTACGTTCTACTTTGGTGAGTAGCGTCTTGGATCTTAAAAGCTTGTGAGCGGCCTTCTAAGATACGGCACTGCTTCCACCCCATCTGGAGCAAGGGAGAACGAAGACACCAAAGATACAAGGCCCAGATTAGTCCAAAGGACTAATGGACCATAACTACACAGCCTCCACCAGACTCAGTCCAGTACAACCAGATGGTGCCAAGCTACCAAAACTCACTACTCGGACGGGGAGCAATAATACAGAGTCCTGGACAGAGGTGTAAAAATTAAAAAAAAAAAAAAGCACAAAATTCTAACTCACCAAAAAAAAAAATAAATAAAACCAAACTTCCTATGTAACAGAGAGTGAAGAAACTCTGTGAGTATGGCTCCGGACACTATTATACCTCAGTGCTGACTTCACTACTGAGGTTTACCCGTCAGCCAAAGATTAGGCAGGCTCATAGAGCAAAAGAAGTCTAAATGAGCACACCACCCCAGGGGCGAGGACGAGAACAAAAGAGAAGACAGGAAAGACGGTAAGGGAGAACCCAAGGTGGAGAAGGGGACTGTGTTGACATGTCGTGGGGTTGGCAACCAATGTCACAGAGCAGTATCTGTATTGTTCAACAAGAAACTAGTTCGCTCTGTACACCTTTAGCTAATGTACAACAAAAAAATTAAAATAAAATATTTAGTTTCCTGATAGAGGAAGACAGATACTAATGGACAAGATACCAAGCAAAGTACAAGTGGCGAGGAACTGGACTCGGGTTAAAGACTTTTTAGTTCGGATCCTAGTAAAAGGGTAGCTAGACAGACCCTTAAAGATAAAGAGAGGAGATCTGCATTCTCTTCACTGATGCGGAAGTTACCGTCACAACTAAGACTCAATTCCTAGGCCTCTTTATATTTGTTCTTAAAGTATAATGGTCCGGATTCCAAGTGCTAGAGAAAGGTATGAATTCTATCACCTACTGTGACATAAAGCAAATATCTTCACGTTCACTGAACCTCCATTTTTGCATCTGTAAAATGGGGTCTATAATAGAGTTGGTGTATGGACTAACATACGCTAAAAGACTAACATGGGAGATGGTACACAGAAAACACTCAGTAAATTTCATCTATCATCATTTTCTTTGTTCCACAAAGATAGTTTCCATGTCTGTTCTCACTACTGTATGCATTATTAGCTAGCACAGTCCCTATCACACAGTATTGCTTATGTAATTACGTGTTAGATGAGTTAATATTTGGCAGGAAAAAAAAAGATTTGGCAATAAACAGAAGAAAATAATAAAAGCAGTAGCTAGAAGAGTGAATAGGTAAGCAAAGATTTCTCTTATATAAGAAACCATGCCAAAATTCTAAGCCATTTACCTGTCACCATCCACCAGGCTATCCTGCGTTTGTCCTCATGGCGGTGGTCACAGGGTATCTCCAAGTCCTACTTGTGTCACGTTTGCTATTATCCCACTGAGCAAAGCAAGCACTACGGCCAAGCCCAGGGACAGCAGAGGAAGGGACGTGCCAAGGCTTGGACAATAAGGAGGGTAATCAGCATGGCCATTTACGCAAAGGTGAAAAAAATGCGCCAGATACATCTCAGGATATTCCTGCATATTTACTGCAAAGGGAAGGGTGCTGATGAGGAAAGCAACATAAACATCTTAAAGGGAAGACGAGTTAATAGGACCAAGAATTTCCAGGAGCCAGAAGGGTTGCTGGATGTATCTTCCTCTGAAACCAAAAGCAGAGATGAAGTGATGGGCATAACTGGGAGATGTGGCTGCCAAGAGAAGTGAAGGCAGTTCACAACCTTACCAGTTCCTGTTCAGTTGCTTCCAACCCATGGCGACCCCATGCGTGCCAGAGAACAACTCTGCTCCATAGGGCTTACAGTGGTTGCTTTTTCGGATGTGGATTGCCAGGCCTTTCTTCCGAGGTACCTCTGGTTGGACTAGAACTTCCACACTTCTGATTAGCAGCCCAATGTAACGTGTTAACCATTTGTACCACCCAGGGACTCCCAGTTCACAACAACCTCCCTTATTAACTGAGGACTCATGTCCTGGTCATCTTGCTAGTTTCCTTTCAGCTTCTGTCTATTCTTTTGGGTGCTCCCTAAGACATCTACCCTAGGCCACATTCCACCAGAGGTGCAAACATCGCCTTCATGTTTATGTGATTTGAGAAGACTCCAAGCCTGGAAAGCATTTTAAAATACATTCAACATAACAGGCACCAGAAGAGGTCATCTTTGAGTAAGCCTTCTTGCTGATTCTCCACAAATTCTAGATCATCTCAGTGTGACCCTGAGGTCTATCCAAAACCAAACCAAACCTCTTTCTGTCAAGTTGATTACAACTCTTGGCAATCCCACGCGTGTCAGGGTAGAACTGTGCTCCATAGAGTTTTCAATGAGTGAGTTTTTGGGAAATAGAACGCCAGGCCTTTCTTCTCTAGCTACCCTGGATTGACTGGAACCACCAAAACTTTCCTCCCCACGTATTCACTCCTGGTTGGGTTGACGTCACGTAGAGACAGACAGCCTTACATGCAATTACCTTTTCTCAGTTTTCATTTTCAAAAGGACAGTTACCATAACAGAATCATCGATTCCAATATTATGTCTTAAAAGTCTGTTGAATTCCAAAAGATATTACTTTCAACTTTGGTCTAAAATTTTGTTGGAAAACTAACACATGTATATGACACAAAATTGAAATAATTAAAACTTTTTTATATGGAAAGAATGTCCTATTCCCCAAAGATAACAACTCTTAACAGTCTTTTTGTCCTATTGGTAACTTGAAAACCCTGGTGGTGCTTTGGTTAAGTGCTACTACGGCCACGAACCGAAAGGTCTACATTTGGAATCCACCAAGTGCTCCTTGGAGACTCTATGGAGCAGTTCTTCTCTGTCCTATACGGTTACTGTGAGTCGGAATTAACTCAACAGCAATGGGTTTGGTTTTAGTTGTTTTTTTTTTTTTTTTTTAGTGGTCACTTTGGTGAAGGTTGAGACAGTACACAATACTGGGAAAGGCAGCACAACTTTTCCAAGGCAACATAATGGAAGCTCCACAGACACATCCAAACTCCCTAATAGACCAAATGACTGGGCTGAGGGCTACAGGCACCTTGATCTTGGGGAACATCTAGCTCAAGTGGCATAACATAGTTTATAAAGAAAATGTTCTACATTCTACTTTGGTGAGTAGCGTCTTGGATCTTAAAAGCTTGTGAGCGGCCTTCTAAGATACTGCACTGCTTCCACCCCATCTGGAGCAAGGGAGAACGAAGACACCAAAGATACAAGGCCCAGATTAGTCCAAAGGACTAATGGACCATAACTACACAGCCTCCACCAGACTCAGTCCAGTACAACCAGATGGTGCCAAGCTACCAAAACTCACTACTCGGACGGGGAGCAATAATACAGAGTCCTGGACAGAGGTGTAAAAATTAAAAAAAAAAAAAAGCACAAAATTCTAACTCACCAAAAAATAAATAAATAAAACCAAACTTCCTATGTAACAGAGAGTGAAGAAACTCTGCGAGTATGGCTCCGGACACTATTATACCTCAGTGCTGACTTCACTACTGAGGTTTACCCTTCAGCCAAAGATTAGGCAGGCTCATAGAGCAAAAGAAGTCTAAATGAGCACACCACCCCAGGGGCGAGGACGAGAACAAAAGAGAAGACAGGAAAGACGGTAAGGGAGAACCCAAGGTGGAGAAGGGGACTGTGTTGACATGTCGTGGGGTTGGCAACCAATGTCACAGAGCAGTATCTGTATTGTTCAACAAGAAACTAGTTCGCTCTGTACACCTTTAGCTAATGTACAACAAAAAAATTAAAATAAAAAATTTAGTTTCCTGATAGAGGAAGACAGATACTAATGGACAAGATACCAAGCAAAGTACAAGTGGCGAGGAACTGGACTCGGGTTAAAGACTTTTTAGTTCGGATCCTAGTAAAAGGGTAGCTAGACAGACCCTTAAAGATAAAGAGAGGAGATCTGCATTCTCTTCACTGATGCGGAAGTTACCGTCACAACTAAGACTCAATTCCTAGGCCTCTTTATATTTGTTCTTAAAGTATAATGGTCCGGATTCCAAGTGCTAGAGAAAGGTATGAATTCTATCACCTACTGTGACATAAAGCAAATATCTTCACGTTCACTGAACCTCCATTTTTGCATCTGTAAAATGGGGTCTATAATAGAGTTGGTGTATGGACTAACATACGCTAAAAGACTAACATGGGAGATGGTACACAGAAAACACTCAGTAAATTTCATCTATCATCATTTTCTTTGTTCCACAAAGATAGTTTCCATGTCTGTTCTCACTACTGTATGCATTATTAGCTAGCACAGTCCCTATCACACAGTATTGCTTATGTAATTACGTGTTAGATGAGTTAATATTTGGCAGGAAAAAAAAAGATTTGGCAATAAACAGAAGAAAATAATAAAAGCAGTAGCTAGAAGAGTGAATAGGTAAGCAAAGATTTCTCTTATATAAGAAACCATGCCAAAATTCTAAGCCATTTACCTGTCACCATCCACCAGGCTATCCTGCGTTTGTCCTCATGGCGGTGGTCACAGGGTATCTCCAAGTCCTACTTGTGTCACGTTTGCTATTATCCCACTGAGCAAAGCAAGCACTACGGCCAAGCCCAGGGACAGCAGAGGAAGGGACGTGCCAAGGCTTGGACAATAAGGAGGGTAATCAGCATGGCCATTTACGCAAAGGTGAAAAAAATGCGCCAGATACATCTCAGGATATTCCTGCATATTTACTGCAAAGGGAAGGGTGCTGATGAGGAAAGCAACATAAACATCTTAAAGGGAAGACGAGTTAATAGGACCAAGAATTTCCAGGAGCCAGAAGGGTTGCTGGATGTATCTTCCTCTGAAACCAAAAGCAGAGATGAAGTGATGGGCATAACTGGGAGATGTGGCTGCCAAGAGAAGTGAAGGCAGTTCACAACCTTACCAGTTCCTGTTCAGTTGCTTCCAACCCATGGCGACCCCATGCGTGCCAGAGAACAACTCTGCTCCATAGGGCTTACAGTGGTTGCTTTTTCGGATGTGGATTGCCAGGCCTTTCTTCCGAGGTACCTCTGGTTGGACTAGAACTTCCACACTTCTGATTAGCAGCCCAATGTAACGTGTTAACCATTTGTACCACCCAGGGACTCCCAGTTCACAACAACCTCCCTTATTAACTGAGGACTCACGTCCTGGTCATCTTGCTAGTTTCCTTTCAGCTTCTGTCTATTCTTTTGGGTGCTCCCTAAGACATCTACCCTAGGCCACATTCCACCAGAGGTGCAAACATCGCCTTCATGTTTATGTGATTTGAGAAGACTCCAAGCCTGGAAAGCATTTTAAAATACATTCAACATAACAGGCACCAGAAGAGGTCATCTTTGAGTAAGCCTTCTTGCTGATTCTCCACAAATTCTAGATCATCTCAGTGTGACCCTGAGGTCTATCCAAAACCAAACCAAACCTCTTTCTGTCAAGTTGATTACAACTCTTGGCAATCCCACGCGTGTCAGGGTAGAACTGTGCTCCATAGAGTTTTCAATGAGTGAGTTTTTGGGAAATAGAACGCCAGGCCTTTCTTCTCTAGCTACCCTGGATTGACTGGAACCACCAAAACTTTCCTCCCCACGTATTCACTCCTGGTTGGGTTGACGTCACGTAGAGACAGACAGCCTTACATGCAATTACCTTTTCTCAGTTTTCATTTTCAAAAGGACAGTTACCATAACAGAATCATCGATTCCAATATTATGTCTTAAAAGTCTGTTGAATTCCAAAAGATATTACTTTCAACTTTGGTCTAAAATTTTGTTGGAAAACTAACACATGTATATGACACAAAATTGAAATAATTAAAACTTTTTTATATGGAAAGAATGTCCTATTCCCCAAAGATAACAACTCTTAACAGTCTTTTTATCCTATTGGTAACTTGAAAACCCTGGTGGTGCTTTGGTTAAGTGCTACTACGGCCACGAACCGAAAGGTCTACATTTGGAATCCACCAAGTGCTCCTTGGAGACTCTATGGAGCAGTTCTTCTCTGTCCTATACGGTTACTGTGAGTCGGAATTAACTCAACAGCAATGGGTTTGGTTTTAGTTGTTTTTTTTTTTTTTTTTAGTGGTCACTTTGGTGAAGGTTGAGACAGTACACAATACTGGGAAAGGCAGCACAACTTTTCCAAGGCAACATAATGGAAGCTCCACAGACACATCCAAACTCCCTAATAGACCAAATGACTGGGCTGAGGGCTACAGGCACCTTGATCTTGGGGAACATCTAGCTCAAGTGGCATAACATAGTTTATAAAGAAAATGTTCTACATTCTACTTTGGTGAGTAGCGTCTTGGATCTTAAAAGCTTGTGAGCGGCCTTCTAAGATACTGCACTGCTTCCACCCCATCTGGAGCAAGGGAGAACGAAGACACCAAAGATACAAGGCCCAGATTAGTCCAAAGGACTAATGGACCATAACTACACAGCCTCCACCAGACTCAGTCCAGTACAACCAGATGGTGCCAAGCTACCAAAACTCACTACTCGGACGGGGAGCAATAATACAGAGTCCTGGACAGAGGTGTAAAAATTAAAAAAAAAAAAAAGCACAAAATTCTAACTCACCAAAAAATAAATAAATAAAACCAAACTTCCTATGTAACAGAGAGTGAAGAAACTCTGCGAGTATGGCTCCGGACACTATTATACCTCAGTGCTGACTTCACTACTGAGGTTTACCCTTCAGCCAAAGATTAGGCAGGCTCATAGAGCAAAAGAAGTCTAAATGAGCACACCACCCCAGGGGCGAGGACGAGAACAAAAGAGAAGACAGGAAAGACGGTAAGGGAGAACCCAAGGTGGAGAAGGGGACTGTGTTGACATGTCGTGGGGTTGGCAACCAATGTCACAGAGCAGTATCTGTATTGTTCAACAAGAAACTAGTTCGCTCTGTACACCTTTAGCTAATGTACAACAAAAAAATTAAAATAAAAAATTTAGTTTCCTGATAGAGGAAGACAGATACTAATGGACAAGATACCAAGCAAAGTACAAGTGGCGAGGAACTGGACTCGGGTTAAAGACTTTTTAGTTCGGATCCTAGTAAAAGGGTAGCTAGACAGACCCTTAAAGATAAAGAGAGGAGATCTGCATTCTCTTCACTGATGCGGAAGTTACCGTCACAACTAAGACTCAATTCCTAGGCCTCTTTATATTTGTTCTTAAAGTATAATGGTCCGGATTCCAAGTGCTAGAGAAAGGTATGAATTCTATCACCTACTGTGACATAAAGCAAATATCTTCACGTTCACTGAACCTCCATTTTTGCATCTGTAAAATGGGGTCTATAATAGAGTTGGTGTATGGACTAACATACGCTAAAAGACTAACATGGGAGATGGTACACAGAAAACACTCAGTAAATTTCATCTATCATCATTTTCTTTGTTCCACAAAGATAGTTTCCATGTCTGTTCTCACTACTGTATGCATTATTAGCTAGCAGAGTCCCTATCACACAGTATTGCTTATGTAATTACGTGTTAGATGAGTTAATATTTGGCAGGAAAAAAAAAGATTTGGCAATAAACAGAAGAAAATAATAAAAGCAGTAGCTAGAAGAGTGAATAGGTAAGCAAAGATTTCTCTTATATAAGAAACCATGCCAAAATTCTAAGCCATTTACCTGTCACCATCCACCAGGCTATCCTGCGTTTGTCCTCATGGCGGTGGTCACAGGGTATCTCCAAGTCCTACTTGTGTCACGTTTGCTATTATCCCACTGAGCAAAGCAAGCACTACGGCCAAGCCCAGGGACAGCAGAGGAAGGGACGTGCCAAGGCTTGGACAATAAGGAGGGTAATCAGCATGGCCATTTACGCAAAGGTGAAAAAAATGCGCCAGATACATCTCAGGATATTCCTGCATATTTACTGCAAAGGGAAGGGTGCTGATGAGGAAAGCAACATAAACATCTTAAAGGGAAGACGAGTTAATAGGACCAAGAATTTCCAGGAGCCAGAAGGGTTGCTGGATGTATCTTCCTCTGAAACCAAAAGCAGAGATGAAGTGATGGGCATAACTGGGAGATGTGGCTGCCAAGAGAAGTGAAGGCAGTTCACAACCTTACCAGTTCCTGTTCAGTTGCTTCCAACCCATGGCGACCCCATGCGTGCCAGAGAACAACTCTGCTCCATAGGGCTTACAGTGGTTGCTTTTTCGGATGTGGATTGCCAGGCCTTTCTTCCGAGGTACCTCTGGTTGGACTAGAACTTCCACACTTCTGATTAGCAGCCCAATGTAACGTGTTAACCATTTGTACCACCCAGGGACTCCCAGTTCACAACAACCTCCCTTATTAACTGAGGACTCATGTCCTGGTCATCTTGCTAGTTTCCTTTCAGCTTCTGTCTATTCTTTTGGGTGCTCCCTAAGACATCTACCCTAGGCCACATTCCACCAGAGGTGCAAACATCGCCTTCATGTTTATGTGATTTGAGAAGACTCCAAGCCTGGAAAGCATTTTAAAATACATTCAACATAACAGGCACCAGAAGAGGTCATCTTTGAGTAAGCCTTCTTGC
This sequence comes from Elephas maximus indicus, assembly GCF_024166365.1. Taxonomy (NCBI): domain Eukaryota; kingdom Metazoa; phylum Chordata; class Mammalia; order Proboscidea; family Elephantidae; genus Elephas; species Elephas maximus. Next base: position 147,882,238 of record NC_064846.1, on the reverse strand, counting down.
TGATTCTCCACAAATTCTAGATCATCTCAGTGTGACCCTGAGGTCTATCCAAAACCAAACCAAACCTCTTTCTGTCAAGTTGATTACAACTCTTGGCAATCCCACGCGTGTCAGGGTAGAACTGTGCTCCATAGAGTTTTCAATGAGTGAGTTTTTGGGAAATAGAACGCCAGGCCTTTCTTCTCTAGCTACCCTGGATTGACTGGAACCACCAAAACTTTCCTCCCCACGTATTCACTCCTGGTTGGGTTGACGTCACGTAGAGACAGACAGCCTTACATGCAATTACCTTTTCTCAGTTTTCATTTTCAAAAGGACAGTTACCATAACAGAATCATCGATTCCAATATTATGTCTTAAAAGTCTGTTGAATTCCAAAAGATATTACTTTCAACTTTGGTCTAAAATTTTGTTGGAAAACTAACACATGTATATGACACAAAATTGAAATAATTAAAACTTTTTTATATGGAAAGAATGTCCTATTCCCCAAAGATAACAACTCTTAACAGTCTTTTTATCCTATTGGTAACTTGAAAACCCTGGTGCTGCTTTGGTTAAGTGCTACTACGGCCACGAACCGAAAGGTCTACATTTGGAATCCACCAAGTGCTCCTTGGAGACTCTATGGAGCAGTTCTTCTCTGTCCTATACGGTTACTGTGAGTCGGAATTAACTCAACAGCAATGGGTTTGGTTTTAGTTGTTTTTTTTTTTTTTTTTTAGTGGTCACTTTGGTGAAGGTTGAGACAGTACACAATACTGGGAAAGGCAGCACAACTTTTCCAAGGCAACATAATGGAAGCTCCACAGACACATCCAAACTCCCTAACAGACCAAATGACTGGGCTGAGAGCTACAGGCACCTTGATCTTGGGGAACATCTAGCTCAAGTGGCATAACATAGGTTATAAAGAAAATGTTCTACGTTCTACTTTGGTGAGTAGCGTCTTGGATCTTAAAAGCTTGTGAGCGGCCTTCTAAGATACGGCACTGCTTCCACCCCATCTGGAGCAAGGGAGAACGAAGACACCAAAGATACAAGGCCCAGATTAGTCCAAAGGACTAATGGACCATAACTACACAGCCTCCACCAGACTCAGTCCAGTACAACCAGATGGTGCCAAGCTACCAAAACTCACTACTCGGACGGGGAGCAATAATACAGAGTCCTGGACAGAGGTGTAAAAATTAAAAAAAAAAAAAAGCACAAAATTCTAACTCACCAAAAAAAAAAATAAATAAAACCAAACTTCCTATGTAACAGAGAGTGAAGAAACTCTGTGAGTATGGCTCCGGACACTATTATACCTCAGTGCTGACTTCACTACTGAGGTTTACCCGTCAGCCAAAGATTAGGCAGGCTCATAGAGCAAAAGAAGTCTAAATGAGCACACCACCCCAGGGGCGAGGACGAGAACAAAAGAGAAGACAGGAAAGACGGTAAGGGAGAACCCAAGGTGGAGAAGGGGACTGTGTTGACATGTCGTGGGGTTGGCAACCAATGTCACAGAGCAGTATCTGTATTGTTCAACAAGAAACTAGTTCGCTCTGTACACCTTTAGCTAATGTACAACAAAAAAATTAAAATAAAATATTTAGTTTCCTGATAGAGGAAGACAGATACTAATGGACAAGATACCAAGCAAAGTACAAGTGGCGAGGAACTGGACTCGGGTTAAAGACTTTTTAGTTCGGATCCTAGTAAAAGGGTAGCTAGACAGACCCTTAAAGATAAAGAGAGGAGATCTGCATTCTCTTCACTGATGCGGAAGTTACCGTCACAACTAAGACTCAATTCCTAGGCCTCTTTATATTTGTTCTTAAAGTATAATGGTCCGGATTCCAAGTGCTAGAGAAAGGTATGAATTCTATCACCTACTGTGACATAAAGCAAATATCTTCACGTTCACTGAACCTCCATTTTTGCATCTGTAAAATGGGGTCTATAATAGAGTTGGTGTATGGACTAACATACGCTAAAAGACTAACATGGGAGATGGTACACAGAAAACACTCAGTAAATTTCATCTATCATCATTTTCTTTGTTCCACAAAGATAGTTTCCATGTCTGTTCTCACTACTGTATGCATTATTAGCTAGCACAGTCCCTATCACACAGTATTGCTTATGTAATTACGTGTTAGATGAGTTAATATTTGGCAGGAAAAAAAAAGATTTGGCAATAAACAGAAGAAAATAATAAAAGCAGTAGCTAGAAGAGTGAATAGGTAAGCAAAGATTTCTCTTATATAAGAAACCATGCCAAAATTCTAAGCCATTTACCTGTCACCATCCACCAGGCTATCCTGCGTTTGTCCTCATGGCGGTGGTCACAGGGTATCTCCAAGTCCTACTTGTGTCACGTTTGCTATTATCCCACTGAGCAAAGCAAGCACTACGGCCAAGCCCAGGGACAGCAGAGGAAGGGACGTGCCAAGGCTTGGACAATAAGGAGGGTAATCAGCATGGCCATTTACGCAAAGGTGAAAAAAATGCGCCAGATACATCTCAGGATATTCCTGCATATTTACTGCAAAGGGAAGGGTGCTGATGAGGAAAGCAACATAAACATCTTAAAGGGAAGACGAGTTAATAGGACCAAGAATTTCCAGGAGCCAGAAGGGTTGCTGGATGTATCTTCCTCTGAAACCAAAAGCAGAGATGAAGTGATGGGCATAACTGGGAGATGTGGCTGCCAAGAGAAGTGAAGGCAGTTCACAACCTTACCAGTTCCTGTTCAGTTGCTTCCAACCCATGGCGACCCCATGCGTGCCAGAGAACAACTCTGCTCCATAGGGCTTACAGTGGTTGCTTTTTCGGATGTGGATTGCCAGGCCTTTCTTCCGAGGTACCTCTGGTTGGACTAGAACTTCCACACTTCTGATTAGCAGCCCAATGTAACGTGTTAACCATTTGTACCACCCAGGGACTCCCAGTTCACAACAACCTCCCTTATTAACTGAGGACTCATGTCCTGGTCATCTTGCTAGTTTCCTTTCAGCTTCTGTCTATTCTTTTGGGTGCTCCCTAAGACATCTACCCTAGGCCACATTCCACCAGAGGTGCAAACATCGCCTTCATGTTTATGTGATTTGAGAAGACTCCAAGCCTGGAAAGCATTTTAAAATACATTCAACATAACAGGCACCAGAAGAGGTCATCTTTGAGTAAGCCTTCTTGCTGATTCTCCACAAATTCTAGATCATCTCAGTGTGACCCTGAGGTCTATCCAAAACCAAACCAAACCTCTTTCTGTCAAGTTGATTACAACTCTTGGCAATCCCACGCGTGTCAGGGTAGAACTGTGCTCCATAGAGTTTTCAATGAGTGAGTTTTTGGGAAATAGAACGCCAGGCCTTTCTTCTCTAGCTACCCTGGATTGACTGGAACCACCAAAACTTTCCTCCCCACGTATTCACTCCTGGTTGGGTTGACGTCACGTAGAGACAGACAGCCTTACATGCAATTACCTTTTCTCAGTTTTCATTTTCAAAAGGACAGTTACCATAACAGAATCATCGATTCCAATATTATGTCTTAAAAGTCTGTTGAATTCCAAAAGATATTACTTTCAACTTTGGTCTAAAATTTTGTTGGAAAACTAACACATGTATATGACACAAAATTGAAATAATTAAAACTTTTTTATATGGAAAGAATGTCCTATTCCCCAAAGATAACAACTCTTAACAGTCTTTTTGTCCTATTGGTAACTTGAAAACCCTGGTGGTGCTTTGGTTAAGTGCTACTACGGCCACGAACCGAAAGGTCTACATTTGGAATCCACCAAGTGCTCCTTGGAGACTCTATGGAGCAGTTCTTCTCTGTCCTATACGGTTACTGTGAGTCGGAATTAACTCAACAGCAATGGGTTTGGTTTTAGTTGTTTTTTTTTTTTTTTTTTAGTGGTCACTTTGGTGAAGGTTGAGACAGTACACAATACTGGGAAAGGCAGCACAACTTTTCCAAGGCAACATAATGGAAGCTCCACAGACACATCCAAACTCCCTAATAGACCAAATGACTGGGCTGAGGGCTACAGGCACCTTGATCTTGGGGAACATCTAGCTCAAGTGGCATAACATAGTTTATAAAGAAAATGTTCTACATTCTACTTTGGTGAGTAGCGTCTTGGATCTTAAAAGCTTGTGAGCGGCCTTCTAAGATACTGCACTGCTTCCACCCCATCTGGAGCAAGGGAGAACGAAGACACCAAAGATACAAGGCCCAGATTAGTCCAAAGGACTAATGGACCATAACTACACAGCCTCCACCAGACTCAGTCCAGTACAACCAGATGGTGCCAAGCTACCAAAACTCACTACTCGGACGGGGAGCAATAATACAGAGTCCTGGACAGAGGTGTAAAAATTAAAAAAAAAAAAAAGCACAAAATTCTAACTCACCAAAAAATAAATAAATAAAACCAAACTTCCTATGTAACAGAGAGTGAAGAAACTCTGCGAGTATGGCTCCGGACACTATTATACCTCAGTGCTGACTTCACTACTGAGGTTTACCCTTCAGCCAAAGATTAGGCAGGCTCATAGAGCAAAAGAAGTCTAAATGAGCACACCACCCCAGGGGCGAGGACGAGAACAAAAGAGAAGACAGGAAAGACGGTAAGGGAGAACCCAAGGTGGAGAAGGGGACTGTGTTGACATGTCGTGGGGTTGGCAACCAATGTCACAGAGCAGTATCTGTATTGTTCAACAAGAAACTAGTTCGCTCTGTACACCTTTAGCTAATGTACAACAAAAAAATTAAAATAAAAAATTTAGTTTCCTGATAGAGGAAGACAGATACTAATGGACAAGATACCAAGCAAAGTACAAGTGGCGAGGAACTGGACTCGGGTTAAAGACTTTTTAGTTCGGATCCTAGTAAAAGGGTAGCTAGACAGACCCTTAAAGATAAAGAGAGGAGATCTGCATTCTCTTCACTGATGCGGAAGTTACCGTCACAACTAAGACTCAATTCCTAGGCCTCTTTATATTTGTTCTTAAAGTATAATGGTCCGGATTCCAAGTGCTAGAGAAAGGTATGAATTCTATCACCTACTGTGACATAAAGCAAATATCTTCACGTTCACTGAACCTCCATTTTTGCATCTGTAAAATGGGGTCTATAATAGAGTTGGTGTATGGACTAACATACGCTAAAAGACTAACATGGGAGATGGTACACAGAAAACACTCAGTAAATTTCATCTATCATCATTTTCTTTGTTCCACAAAGATAGTTTCCATGTCTGTTCTCACTACTGTATGCATTATTAGCTAGCAGAGTCCCTATCACACAGTATTGCTTATGTAATTACGTGTTAGATGAGTTAATATTTGGCAGGAAAAAAAAAGATTTGGCAATAAACAGAAGAAAATAATAAAAGCAGTAGCTAGAAGAGTGAATAGGTAAGCAAAGATTTCTCTTATATAAGAAACCATGCCAAAATTCTAAGCCATTTACCTGTCACCATCCACCAGGCTATCCTGCGTTTGTCCTCATGGCGGTGGTCACAGGGTATCTCCAAGTCCTACTTGTGTCACGTTTGCTATTATCCCACTGAGCAAAGCAAGCACTACGGCCAAGCCCAGGGACAGCAGAGGAAGGGACGTGCCAAGGCTTGGACAATAAGGAGGGTAATCAGCATGGCCATTTACGCAAAGGTGAAAAAAATGCGCCAGATACATCTCAGGATATTCCTGCATATTTACTGCAAAGGGAAGGGTGCTGATGAGGAAAGCAACATAAACATCTTAAAGGGAAGACGAGTTAATAGGACCAAGAATTTCCAGGAGCCAGAAGGGTTGCTGGATGTATCTTCCTCTGAAACCAAAAGCAGAGATGAAGTGATGGGCATAACTGGGAGATGTGGCTGCCAAGAGAAGTGAAGGCAGTTCACAACCTTACCAGTTCCTGTTCAGTTGCTTCCAACCCATGGCGACCCCATGCGTGCCAGAGAACAACTCTGCTCCATAGGGCTTACAGTGGTTGCTTTTTCGGATGTGGATTGCCAGGCCTTTCTTCCGAGGTACCTCTGGTTGGACTAGAACTTCCACACTTCTGATTAGCAGCCCAATGTAACGTGTTAACCATTTGTACCACCCAGGGACTCCCAGTTCACAACAACCTCCCTTATTAACTGAGGACTCATGTCCTGGTCATCTTGCTAGTTTCCTTTCAGCTTCTGTCTATTCTTTTGGGTGCTCCCTAAGACATCTACCCTAGGCCACATTCCACCAGAGGTGCAAACATCGCCTTCATGTTTATGTGATTTGAGAAGACTCCAAGCCTGGAAAGCATTTTAAAATACATTCAACATAACAGGCACCAGAAGAGGTCATCTTTGAGTAAGCCTTCTTGCTGATTCTCCACAAATTCTAGATCATCTCAGTGTGACCCTGAGGTCTATCCAAAACCAAACCAAACCTCTTTCTGTCAAGTTGATTACAACTCTTGGCAATCCCACGCGTGTCAGGGTAGAACTGTGCTCCATAGAGTTTTCAATGAGTGAGTTTTTGGGAAATAGAACGCCAGGCCTTTCTTCTCTAGCTACCCTGGATTGACTGGAACCACCAAAACTTTCCTCCCCACGTATTCACTCCTGGTTGGGTTGACGTCACGTAGAGACAGACAGCCTTACATGCAATTACCTTTTCTCAGTTTTCATTTTCAAAAGGACAGTTACCATAACAGAATCATCGATTCCAATATTATGTCTTAAAAGTCTGTTGAATTCCAAAAGATATTACTTTCAACTTTGGTCTAAAATTTTGTTGGAAAACTAACACATGTATATGACACAAAATTGAAATAATTAAAACTTTTTTATATGGAAAGAATGTCCTATTCCCCAAAGATAACAACTCTTAACAGTCTTTTTATCCTATTGGTAACTTGAAAACCCTGGTGCTGCTTTGGTTAAGTGCTACTACGGCCACGAACCGAAAGGTCTACATTTGGAATCCACCAAGTGCTCCTTGGAGACTCTATGGAGCAGTTCTTCTCTGTCCTATACGGTTACTGTGAGTCGGAATTAACTCAACAGCAATGGGTTTGGTTTTAGTTGTTTTTTTTTTTTTTTTTTAGTGGTCACTTTGGTGAAGGTTGAGACAGTACACAATACTGGGAAAGGCAGCACAACTTTTCCAAGGCAACATAATGGAAGCTCCACAGACACATCCAAACTCCCTAACAGACCAAATGACTGGGCTGAGGGCTACAGGCACCTTGATCTTGGGGAACATCTAGCTCAAGTGGCATAACATAGGTTATAAAGAAAATGTTCTACGTTCTACTTTGGTGAGTAGCGTCTTGGATCTTAAAAGCTTGTGAGCGGCCTTCTAAGATACGGCACTGCTTCCACCCCATCTGGAGCAAGGGAGAACGAAGACACCAAAGATACAAGGCCCAGATTAGTCCAAAGGACTAATGGACCATAACTACACAGCCTCCACCAGACTCAGTCCAGTACAACCAGATGGTGCCAAGCTACCAAAACTCACTACTCGGACGGGGAGCAATAATACAGAGTCCTGGACAGAGGTGTAAAAATTAAAAAAAAAAAAAAGCACAAAATTCTAACTCACCAAAAAAAAAAATAAATAAAACCAAACTTCCTATGTAACAGAGAGTGAAGAAACTCTGTGAGTATGGCTCCGGACACTATTATACCTCAGTGCTGACTTCACTACTGAGGTTTACCCGTCAGCCAAAGATTAGGCAGGCTCATAGAGCAAAAGAAGTCTAAATGAGCACACCACCCCAGGGGCGAGGACGAGAACAAAAGAGAAGACAGGAAAGACGGTAAGGGAGAACCCAAGGTGGAGAAGGGGACTGTGTTGACATGTCGTGGGGTTGGCAACCAATGTCACAGAGCAGTATCTGTATTGTTCAACAAGAAACTAGTTTGCTCTGTACACCTTTAGCTAATGTACAACAAAAAAATTAAAATAAAATATTTAGTTTCCTGATAGAGGAAGACAGATACTAATGGACAAGATACCAAGCAAAGTACAAGTGGCGAGGAACTGGACTCGGGTTAAAGACTTTTTAGTTCGGATCCTAGTAAAAGGGTAGCTAGACAGACCCTTAAAGATAAAGAGAGGAGATCTGCATTCTCTTCACTGATGCGGAAGTTACCGTCACAACTAAGACTCAATTCCTAGGCCTCTTTATATTTGTTCTTAAAGTATAATGGTCCGGATTCCAAGTGCTAGAGAAAGGTATGAATTCTATCACCTACTGTGACATAAAGCAAATATCTTCACGTTCACTGAACCTCCATTTTTGCATCTGTAAAATGGGGTCTATAATAGAGTTGGTGTATGGACTAACATACGCTAAAAGACTAACATGGGAGATGGTACACAGAAAACACTCAGTAAATTTCATCTATCATCATTTTCTTTGTTCCACAAAGATAGTTTCCATGTCTGTTCTCACTACTGTATGCATTATTAGCTAGCACAGTCCCTATCACACAGTATTGCTTATGTAATTACGTGTTAGATGAGTTAATATTTGGCAGGAAAAAAAAAGATTTGGCAATAAACAGAAGAAAATAATAAAAGCAGTAGCTAGAAGAGTGAATAGGTAAGCAAAGATTTCTCTTATATAAGAAACCATGCCAAAATTCTAAGCCATTTACCTGTCACCATCCACCAGGCTATCCTGCGTTTGTCCTCATGGCGGTGGTCACAGGGTATCTCCAAGTCCTACTTGTGTCACGTTTGCTATTATCCCACTGAGCAAAGCAAGCACTACGGCCAAGCCCAGGGACAGCAGAGGAAGGGACGTGCCAAGGCTTGGACAATAAGGAGGGTAATCAGCATGGCCATTTACGCAAAGGTGAAAAAAATGCGCCAGATACATCTCAGGATATTCCTGCATATTTACTGCAAAGGGAAGGGTGCTGATGAGGAAAGCAACATAAACATCTTAAAGGGAAGACGAGTTAATAGGACCAAGAATTTCCAGGAGCCAGAAGGGTTGCTGGATGTATCTTCCTCTGAAACCAAAAGCAGAGATGAAGTGATGGGCATAACTGGGAGATGTGGCTGCCAAGAGAAGTGAAGGCAGTTCACAACCTTACCAGTTCCTGTTCAGTTGCTTCCAACCCATGGCGACCCCATGCGTGCCAGAGAACAACTCTGCTCCATAGGGCTTACAGTGGTTGCTTTTTCGGATGTGGATTGCCAGGCCTTTCTTCCGAGGTACCTCTGGTTGGACTAGAACTTCCACACTTCTGATTAGCAGCCCAATGTAACGTGTTAACCATTTGTACCACCCAGGGACTCCCAGTTCACAACAACCTCCCTTATTAACTGAGGACTCATGTCCTGGTCATCTTGCTAGTTTCCTTTCAGCTTCTGTCTATTCTTTTGGGTGCTCCCTAAGACATCTACCCTAGGCCACATTCCACCAGAGGTGCAAACATCGCCTTCATGTTTATGTGATTTGAGAAGACTCCAAGCCTGGAAAGCATTTTAAAATACATTCAACATAACAGGCACCAGAAGAGGTCATCTTTGAGTAAGCCTTCTTGCTGATTCTCCACAAATTCTAGATCATCTCAGTGTGACCCTGAGGTCTATCCAAAACCAAACCAAACCTCTTTCTGTCAAGTTGATTACAACTCTTGGCAATCCCACGCGTGTCAGGGTAGAACTGTGCTCCATAGAGTTTTCAATGAGTGAGTTTTTGGGAAATAGAACGCCAGGCCTTTCTTCTCTAGCTACCCTGGATTGACTGGAACCACCAAAACTTTCCTCCCCACGTATTCACTCCTGGTTGGGTTGACGTCACGTAGAGACAGACAGCCTTACATGCAATTACCTTTTCTCAGTTTTCATTTTCAAAAGGACAGTTACCATAACAGAATCATCGATTCCAATATTATGTCTTAAAAGTCTGTTGAATTCCAAAAGATATTACTTTCAACTTTGGTCTAAAATTTTGTTGGAAAACTAACACATGTATATGACACAAAATTGAAATAATTAAAACTTTTTTATATGGAAAGAATGTCCTATTCCCCAAAGATAACAACTCTTAACAGTCTTTTTGTCCTATTGGTAACTTGAAAACCCTGGTGGTGCTTTGGTTAAGTGCTACTACGGCCACGAACCGAAAGGTCTACATTTGGAATCCACCAAGTGCTCCTTGGAGACTCTATGGAGCAGTTCTTCTCTGTCCTATACGGTTACTGTGAGTCGGAATTAACTCAACAGCAATGGGTTTGGTTTTAGTTGTTTTTTTTTTTTTTTTTTAGTGGTCACTTTGGTGAAGGTTGAGACAGTACACAATACTGGGAAAGGCAGCACAACTTTTCCAAGGCAACATAATGGAAGCTCCACAGACACATCCAAACTCCCTAATAGACCAAATGACTGGGCTGAGGGCTACAGGCACCTTGATCTTGGGGAACATCTAGCTCAAGTGGCATAACATAGTTTATAAAGAAAATGTTCTACATTCTACTTTGGTGAGTAGCGTCTTGGATCTTAAAAGCTTGTGAGCGGCCTTCTAAGATACTGCACTGCTTCCACCCCATCTGGAGCAAGGGAGAACGAAGACACCAAAGATACAAGGCCCAGATTAGTCCAAAGGACTAATGGACCATAACTACACAGCCTCCACCAGACTCAGTCCAGTACAACCAGATGGTGCCAAGCTACCAAAACTCACTACTCGGACGGGGAGCAATAATACAGAGTCCTGGACAGAGGTGTAAAAATTAAAAAAAAAAAAAAGCACAAAATTCTAACTCACCAAAAAATAAATAAATAAAACCAAACTTCCTATGTAACAGAGAGTGAAGAAACTCTGCGAGTATGGCTCCGGACACTATTATACCTCAGTGCTGACTTCACTACTGAGGTTTACCCTTCAGCCAAAGATTAGGCAGGCTCATAGAGCAAAAGAAGTCTAAATGAGCACACCACCCCAGGGGCGAGGACGAGAACAAAAGAGAAGACAGGAAAGACGGTAAGGGAGAACCCAAGGTGGAGAAGGGGACTGTGTTGACATGTCGTGGGGTTGGCAACCAATGTCACAGAGCAGTATCTGTATTGTTCAACAAGAAACTAGTTCGCTCTGTACACCTTTAGCTAATGTACAACAAAAAAATTAAAATAAAAAATTTAGTTTCCTGATAGAGGAAGACAGATACTAATGGACAAGATACCAAGCAAAGTACAAGTGGCGAGGAACTGGACTCGGGTTAAAGACTTTTTAGTTCGGATCCTAGTAAAAGGGTAGCTAGACAGACCCTTAAAGATAAAGAGAGGAGATCTGCATTCTCTTCACTGATGCGGAAGTTACCGTCACAACTAAGACTCAATTCCTAGGCCTCTTTATATTTGTTCTTAAAGTATAATGGTCCGGATTCCAAGTGCTAGAGAAAGGTATGAATTCTATCACCTACTGTGACATAAAGCAAATATCTTCACGTTCACTGAACCTCCATTTTTGCATCTGTAAAATGGGGTCTATAATAGAGTTGGTGTATGGACTAACATACGCTAAAAGACTAACATGGGAGATGGTACACAGAAAACACTCAGTAAATTTCATCTATCATCATTTTCTTTGTTCCACAAAGATAGTTTCCATGTCTGTTCTCACTACTGTATGCATTATTAGCTAGCACAGTCCCTATCACACAGTATTGCTTATGTAATTACGTGTTAGATGAGTTAATATTTGGCAGGAAAAAAAAAGATTTGGCAATAAACAGAAGAAAATAATAAAAGCAGTAGCTAGAAGAGTGAATAGGTAAGCAAAGATTTCTCTTATATAAGAAACCATGCCAAAATTCTAAGCCATTTACCTGTCACCATCCACCAGGCTATCCTGCGTTTGTCCTCATGGCGGTGGTCACAGGGTATCTCCAAGTCCTACTTGTGTCACGTTTGCTATTATCCCACTGAGCAAAGCAAGCACTACGGCCAAGCCCAGGGACAGCAGAGGAAGGGACGTGCCAAGGCTTGGACAATAAGGAGGGTAATCAGCATGGCCATTTACGCAAAGGTGAAAAAAATGCGCCAGATACATCTCAGGATATTCCTGCATATTGACTGCAAAGGGAAGGGTGCTGATGAGGAAAGCAACATAAACATCTTAAAGGGAAGACGAGTTAATAGGACCAAGAATTTCCAGGAGCCAGAAGGGTTGCTGGATGTATCTTCCTCTGAAACCAAAAGCAGAGATGAAGTGATGGGCATAACTGGGAGATGTGGCTGCCAAGAGAAGTGAAGGCAGTTCACAACCTTACCAGTTCCTGTTCAGTTGCTTCCAACCCATGGCGACCCCATGCGTGCCAGAGAACAACTCTGCTCCATAGGGCTTACAGTGGTTGCTTTTTCGGATGTGGATTGCCAGGCCTTTCTTCCGAGGTACCTCTGGTTGGACTAGAACTTCCACACTTCTGATTAGCAGCCCAATGTAACGTGTTAACCATTTGTACCACCCAGGGACTCCCAGTTCACAACAACCTCCCTTATTAACTGAGGACTCATGTCCTGGTCATCTTGCTAGTTTCCTTTCAGCTTCTGTCTATTCTTTTGGGTGCTCCCTAAGACATCTACCCTAGGCCACATTCCACCAGAGGTGCAAACATCGCCTTCATGTTTATGTGATTTGAGAAGACTCCAAGCCTGGAAAGCATTTTAAAATACATTCAACATAACAGGCACCAGAAGAGGTCATCTTTGAGTAAGCCTTCTTGCTGATTCTCCACAAATTCTAGATCATCTCAGTGTGACCCTGAGGTCTATCCAAAACCAAACCAAACCTCTTTCTGTCAAGTTGATTACAACTCTTGGCAATCCCACGCGTGTCAGGGTAGAACTGTGCTCCATAGAGTTTTCAATGAGTGAGTTTTTGGGAAATAGAACGCCAGGCCTTTCTTCTCTAGCTACCCTGGATTGACTGGAACCACCAAAACTTTCCTCCCCACGTATTCACTCCTGGTTGGGTTGACGTCACGTAGAGACAGACAGCCTTACATGCAATTACCTTTTCTCAGTTTTCATTTTCAAAAGGACAGTTACCATAACAGAATCATCGATTCCAATATTATGTCTTAAAAGTCTGTTGAATTCCAAAAGATATTACTTTCAACTTTGGTCTAAAATTTTGTTGGAAAACTAACACATGTATATGACACAAAATTGAAATAATTAAAACTTTTTTATATGGAAAGAATGTCCTATTCCCCAAAGATAACAACTCTTAACAGTCTTTTTATCCTATTGGTAACTTGAAAACCCTGGTGGTGCTTTGGTTAAGTGCTACTACGGCCACGAACCGAAAGGTCTACATTTGGAATCCACCAAGGGCTCCTTGGAGACTCTATGGAGCAGTTCTTCTCTGTCCTATACGGTTACTGTGAGTCGGAATTAACTCAACAGCAATGGGTTTGGTTTTAGTTGTTTTTTTTTTTTTTTTTTAGTGGTCACTTTGGTGAAGGTTGAGACAGTACACAATACTGGGAAAGGCAGCACAACTTTTCCAAGGCAACATAATGGAAGCTCCACAGACACATCCAAACTCCCTAACAGACCAAATGACTGGGCTGAGGGCTACAGGCACCTTGATCTTGGGGAACATCTAGCTCAAGTGGCATAACACAGTTTATAAAGAAAATGTTCTACATTCTACTTTGGTGAGTAGCGTCTTGGATCTTAAAAGCTTGTGAGCGGCCTTCTAAGATACGGCACTGCTTCCACCCCATCTGGAGCAAGGGAGAACGAAGACACCAAAGATACAAGGCCCAGATTAGTCCAAAGGACTAATGGACCATAACTACACAGCCTCCACCAGACTCAGTCCAGTACAACCAGATGGTGCCAAGCTACCAAAACTCACTACTCGGACGGGGAGCAATAATACAGAGTCCTGGACAGAGGTGTAAAAATTAAAAAAAAAAAAAAGCACAAAATTCTAACTCACCAAAAAAAAAATAAATAAAACCAAACTTCCTATGTAACAGAGAGTGAAGAAACTCTGTGAGTATGGCTCCGGACACTATTATACCTCAGTGCTGACTTCACTACTGAGGTTTACCCTTCAGCCAAAGATTAGGCAGGCTCATAGAGCAAAAGAAGTCTAAATGAGCACACCACCCCAGGGGCGAGGACGAGAACAAAAGAGAAGACAGGAAAGACGGTAAGGGAGAACCCAAGGTGGAGAAGGGGACTGTGTTGACATGTCGTGGGGTTGGCAACCAATGTCACAGAGCAGTATCTGTATTGTTCAACAAGAAACTAGTTTGCTCTGTACACCTTTAGCTAATGTACAACAAAAAAATTAAAATAAAATATTTAGTTTCCTGATAGAGGAAGACAGATACTAATGGACAAGATACCAAGCAAAGTACAAGTGGCGAGGAACTGGACTCGGGTTAAAGACTTTTTAGTTCGGATCCTAGTAAAAGGGTAGCTAGACAGACCCTTAAAGATAAAGAGAGGAGATCTGCATTCTCTTCACTGATGCGGAAGTTACCGTCACAACTAAGACTCAATTCCTAGGCCTCTTTATATTTGTTCTTAAAGTATAATGGTCCGGATTCCAAGTGCTAGAGAAAGGTATGAATTCTATCACCTACTGTGACATAAAGCAAATATCTTCACGTTCACTGAACCTCCATTTTTGCATCTGTAAAATGGGGTCTATAATAGAGTTGGTGTATGGACTAACATACGCTAAAAGACTAACATGGGAGATGGTACACAGAAAACACTCAGTAAATTTCATCTATCATCATTTTCTTTGTTCCACAAAGATAGTTTCCATGTCTGTTCTCACTACTGTATGCATTATTAGCTAGCACAGTCCCTATCACACAGTATTGCTTATGTAATTACGTGTTAGATGAGTTAATATTTGGCAGGAAAAAAAAAGATTTGGCAATAAACAGAAGAAAATAATAAAAGCAGTAGCTAGAAGAGTGAATAGGTAAGCAAAGATTTCTCTTATATAAGAAACCATGCCAAAATTCTAAGCCATTTACCTGTCACCATCCACCAGGCTATCCTGCGTTTGTCCTCATGGCGGTGGTCACAGGGTATCTCCAAGTCCTACTTGTGTCACGTTTGCTATTATCCCACTGAGCAAAGCAAGCACTACGGCCAAGCCCAGGGACAGCAGAGGAAGGGACGTGCCAAGGCTTGGACAATAAGGAGGGTAATCAGCATGGCCATTTACGCAAAGGTGAAAAAAATGCGCCAGATACATCTCAGGATATTCCTGCATATTTACTGCAAAGGGAAGGGTGCTGATGAGGAAAGCAACATAAACATCTTAAAGGGAAGACGAGTTAATAGGACCAAGAATTTCCAGGAGCCAGAAGGGTTGCTGGATGTATCTTCCTCTGAAACCAAAAGCAGAGATGAAGTGATGGGCATAACTGGGAGATGTGGCTGCCAAGAGAAGTGAAGGCAGTTCACAACCTTACCAGTTCCTGTTCAGTTGCTTCCAACCCATGGCGACCCCATGCGTGCCAGAGAACAACTCTGCTCCATAGGGCTTACAGTGGTTGCTTTTTCGGATGTGGATTGCCAGGCCTTTCTTCCGAGGTACCTCTGGTTGGACTAGAACTTCCACACTTCTGATTAGCAGCCCAATGTAACGTGTTAACCATTTGTACCACCCAGGGACTCCCAGTTCACAACAACCTCCCTTATTAACTGAGGACTCATGTCCTGGTCATCTTGCTAGTTTCCTTTCAGCTTCTGTCTATTCTTTTGGGTGCTCCCTAAGACATCTACCCTAGGCCACATTCCACCAGAGGTGCAAACATCGCCTTCATGTTTATGTGATTTGAGAAGACTCCAAGCCTGGAAAGCATTTTAAAATACATTCAACATAACAGGCACCAGAAGAGGTCATCTTTGAGTAAGCCTTCTTGCTGATTCTCCACAAATTCTAGATCATCTCAGTGTGACCCTGAGGTCTATCCAAAACCAAACCAAACCTCTTTCTGTCAAGTTGATTACAACTCTTGGCAATCCCACGCGTGTCAGGGTAGAACTGTGCTCCATAGAGTTTTCAATGAGTGAGTTTTTGGGAAATAGAACGCCAGGCCTTTCTTCTCTAGCTACCCTGGATTGACTGGAACCACCAAAACTTTCCTCCCCACGTATTCACTCCTGGTTGGGTTGACGTCACGTAGAGACAGACAGCCTTACATGCAATTACCTTTTCTCAGTTTTCATTTTCAAAAGGACAGTTACCATAACAGAATCATCGATTCCAATATTATGTCTTAAAAGTCTGTTGAATTCCAAAAGATATTACTTTCAACTTTGGTCTAAAATTTTGTTGGAAAACTAACACATGTATATGACACAAAATTGAAATAATTAAAACTTTTTTATATGGAAAGAATGTCCTATTCCCCAAAGATAACAACTCTTAACAGTCTTTTTATCCTATTGGTAACTTGAAAACCCTGGTGGTGCTTTGGTTAAGTGCTACTACGGCCATGAACCGAAAGGTCTACATTTGGAATCCACCAAGTGCTCCTTGGAGACTCTATGGAGCAGTTCTTCTCTGTCCTATACGGTTACTGTGAGTCGGAATTAACTCAACAGCAATGGGTTTGGTTTTAGTTGTTTTTTTTTTTTTTTTTTAGTGGTCACTTTGGTGAAGGTTGAGACAGTACACAATACTGGGAAAGGCAGCACAACTTTTCCAAGGCAACATAATGGAAGCTCCACAGACACATCCAAACTCCCTAATAGACCAAATGACTGGGCTGAGGGCTACAGGCACCTTGATCTTGGGGAACATCTAGCTCAAGTGGCATAACATAGTTTATAAAGAAAATGTTCTACATTCTACTTTGGTGAGTAGCGTCTTGGATCTTAAAAGCTTGTGAGCGGCCTTCTAAGATACTGCACTGCTTCCACCCCATCTGGAGCAAGGGAGAACGAAGACACCAAAGATACAAGGCCCAGATTAGTCCAAAGGACTAATGGACCATAACTACACAGCCTCCACCAGACTCAGTCCAGTACAACCAGATGGTGCCAAGCTACCAAAACTCACTACTCGGACGGGGAGCAATAATACAGAGTCCTGGACAGAGGTGTAAAAATTAAAAAAAAAAAAAAGCACAAAATTCTAACTCACCAAAAAATAAATAAATAAAACCAAACTTCCTATGTAACAGAGAGTGAAGAAACTCTGCGAGTATGGCTCCGGACACTATTATACCTCAGTGCTGACTTCACTACTGAGGTTTACCCTTCAGCCAAAGATTAGGCAGGCTCATAGAGCAAAAGAAGTCTAAATGAGCACACCACCCCAGGGGCGAGGACGAGAACAAAAGAGAAGACAGGAAAGACGGTAAGGGAGAACCCAAGGTGGAGAAGGGGACTGTGTTGACATGTCGTGGGGTTGGCAACCAATGTCACAGAGCAGTATCTGTATTGTTCAACAAGAAACTAGTTCGCTCTGTACACCTTTAGCTAATGTACAACAAAAAAATTAAAATAAAAAATTTAGTTTCCTGATAGAGGAAGACAGATACTAATGGACAAGATACCAAGCAAAGTACAAGTGGCGAGGAACTGGACTCGGGTTAAAGACTTTTTAGTTCGGATCCTAGTAAAAGGGTAGCTAGACAGACCCTTAAAGATAAAGAGAGGAGATCTGCATTCTCTTCACTGATGCGGAAGTTACCGTCACAACTAAGACTCAATTCCTAGGCCTCTTTATATTTGTTCTTAAAGTATAATGGTCCGGATTCCAAGTGCTAGAGAAAGGTATGAATTCTATCACCTACTGTGACATAAAGCAAATATCTTCACGTTCACTGAACCTCCATTTTTGCATCTGTAAAATGGGGTCTATAATAGAGTTGGTGTATGGACTAACATACGCTAAAAGACTAACATGGGAGATGGTACACAGAAAACACTCAGTAAATTTCATCTATCATCATTTTCTTTGTTCCACAAAGATAGTTTCCATGTCTGTTCTCACTACTGTATGCATTATTAGCTAGCAGAGTCCCTATCACACAGTATTGCTTATGTAATTACGTGTTAGATGAGTTAATATTTGGCAGGAAAAAAAAAGATTTGGCAATAAACAGAAGAAAATAATAAAAGCAGTAGCTAGAAGAGTGAATAGGTAAGCAAAGATTTCTCTTATATAAGAAACCATGCCAAAATTCTAAGCCATTTACCTGTCACCATCCACCAGGCTATCCTGCGTTTGTCCTCATGGCGGTGGTCACAGGGTATCTCCAAGTCCTACTTGTGTCACGTTTGCTATTATCCCACTGAGCAAAGCAAGCACTACGGCCAAGCCCAGGGACAGCAGAGGAAGGGACGTGCCAAGGCTTGGACAATAAGGAGGGTAATCAGCATGGCCATTTACGCAAAGGTGAAAAAAATGCGCCAGATACATCTCAGGATATTCCTGCATATTTACTGCAAAGGGAAGGGTGCTGATGAGGAAAGCAACATAAACATCTTAAAGGGAAGACGAGTTAATAGGACCAAGAATTTCCAGGAGCCAGAAGGGTTGCTGGATGTATCTTCCTCTGAAACCAAAAGCAGAGATGAAGTGATGGGCATAACTGGGAGATGTGGCTGCCAAGAGAAGTGAAGGCAGTTCACAACCTTACCAGTTCCTGTTCAGTTGCTTCCAACCCATGGCGACCCCATGCGTGCCAGAGAACAACTCTGCTCCATAGGGCTTACAGTGGTTGCTTTTTCGGATGTGGATTGCCAGGCCTTTCTTCCGAGGTACCTCTGGTTGGACTAGAACTTCCACACTTCTGATTAGCAGCCCAATGTAACGTGTTAACCATTTGTACCACCCAGGGACTCCCAGTTCACAACAACCTCCCTTATTAACTGAGGACTCATGTCCTGGTCATCTTGCTAGTTTCCTTTCAGCTTCTGTCTATTCTTTTGGGTGCTCCCTAAGACATCTACCCTAGGCCACATTCCACCAGAGGTGCAAACATCGCCTTCATGTTTATGTGATTTGAGAAGACTCCAAGCCTGGAAAGCATTTTAAAATACATTCAACATAACAGGCACCAGAAGAGGTCATCTTTGAGTAAGCCTTCTTGCTGATTCTCCACAAATTCTAGATCATCTCAGTGTGACCCTGAGGTCTATCCAAAACCAAACCAAACCTCTTTCTGTCAAGTTGATTACAACTCTTGGCAATCCCACGCGTGTCAGGGTAGAACTGTGCTCCATAGAGTTTTCAATGAGTGAGTTTTTGGGAAATAGAACGCCAGGCCTTTCTTCTCTAGCTACCCTGGATTGACTGGAACCACCAAAACTTTCCTCCCCACGTATTCACTCCTGGTTGGGTTGACGTCACGTAGAGACAGACAGCCTTACATGCAATTACCTTTTCTCAGTTTTCATTTTCAAAAGGACAGTTACCATAACAGAATCATCGATTCCAATATTATGTCTTAAAAGTCTGTTGAATTCCAAAAGATATTACTTTCAACTTTGGTCTAAAATTTTGTTGGAAAACTAACACATGTATATGACACAAAATTGAAATAATTAAAACTTTTTTATATGGAAAGAATGTCCTATTCCCCAAAGATAACAACTCTTAACAGTCTTTTTATCCTATTGGTAACTTGAAAACCCTGGTGGTGCTTTGGTTAAGTGCTACTACGGCCACGAACCGAAAGGTCTACATTTGGAATCCACCAAGTGCTCCTTGGAGACTCTATGGAGCAGTTCTTCTCTGTCCTATACGGTTACTGTGAGTCGGAATTAACTCAACAGCAATGGGTTTGGTTTTAGTTGTTTTTTTTTTTTTTTTTTAGTGGTCACTTTGGTGAAGGTTGAGACAGTACACAATACTGGGAAAGGCAGCACAACTTTTCCAAGGCAACATAATGGAAGCTCCACAGACACATCCAAACTCCCTAACAGACCAAATGACTGGGCTGAGGGCTACAGGCACCTTGATCTTGGGGAACATCTAGCTCAAGTGGCATAACACAGTTTATAAAGAAAATGTTCTACATTCTACTTTGGTGAGTAGCGTCTTGGATCTTAAAAGCTTGTGAGCAGCCTTCTAAGATACGGCACTGCTTCCACCCCATCTGGAGCAAGGGAGAACGAAGACACCAAAGATACAAGGCCCAGATTAGTCCAAAGGACTAATGGACCATAACTACACAGCCTCCACCAGACTCAGTCCAGTACAACCAGATGGTGCCAAGCTACCAAAACTCACTACTCGGACGGGGAGCAATAATACAGAGTCCTGGACAGAGGTGTAAAAATTAAAAAAAAAAAAAAGCACAAAATTCTAACTCACCAAAAAAAAAATAAATAAAACCAAACTTCCTATGTAACAGAGAGTGAAGAAACTCTGTGAGTATGGCTCCGGACACTATTATACCTCAGTGCTGACTTCACTACTGAGGTTTACCCTTCAGCCAAAGATTAGGCAGGCTCATAGAGCAAAAGAAGTCTAAATGAGCACACCACCCCAGGGGCGAGGACGAGAACAAAAGAGAAGACAGGAAAGACGGTAAGGGAGAACCCAAGGTGGAGAAGGGGACTGTGTTGACATGTCGTGGGGTTGGCAACCAATGTCACAGAGCAGTATCTGTATTGTTCAACAAGAAACTAGTTTGCTCTGTACACCTTTAGCTAATGTACAACAAAAAAATTAAAATAAAATATTTAGTTTCCTGATAGAGGAAGACAGATACTAATGGACAAGATACCAAGCAAAGTACAAGTGGCGAGGAACTGGACTCGGGTTAAAGACTTTTTAGTTCGGATCCTAGTAAAAGGGTAGCTAGACAGACCCTTAAAGATAAAGAGAGGAGATCTGCATTCTCTTCACTGATGCGGAAGTTACCGTCACAACTAAGACTCAATTCCTAGGCCTCTTTATATTTGTTCTTAAAGTATAATGGTCCGGATTCCAAGTGCTAGAGAAAGGTATGAATTCTATCACCTACTGTGACATAAAGCAAATATCTTCACGTTCACTGAACCTCCATTTTTGCATCTGTAAAATGGGGTCTATAATAGAGTTGGTGTATGGACTAACATACGCTAAAAGACTAACATGGGAGATGGTACACAGAAAACACTCAGTAAATTTCATCTATCATCATTTTCTTTGTTCCACAAAGATAGTTTCCATGTCTGTTCTCACTACTGTATGCATTATTAGCTAGCACAGTCCCTATCACACAGTATTGCTTATGTAATTACGTGTTAGATGAGTTAATATTTGGCAGGAAAAAAAAAGATTTGGCAATAAACAGAAGAAAATAATAAAAGCAGTAGCTAGAAGAGTGAATAGGTAAGCAAAGATTTCTCTTATATAAGAAACCATGCCAAAATTCTAAGCCATTTACCTGTCACCATCCACCAGGCTATCCTGCGTTTGTCCTCATGGCGGTGGTCACAGGGTATCTCCAAGTCCTACTTGTGTCACGTTTGCTATTATCCCACTGAGCAAAGCAAGCACTACGGCCAAGCCCAGGGACAGCAGAGGAAGGGACGTGCCAAGGCTTGGACAATAAGGAGGGTAATCAGCATGGCCATTTACGCAAAGGTGAAAAAAATGCGCCAGATACATCTCAGGATATTCCTGCATATTTACTGCAAAGGGAAGGGTGCTGATGAGGAAAGCAACATAAACATCTTAAAGGGAAGACGAGTTAATAGGACCAAGAATTTCCAGGAGCCAGAAGGGTTGCTGGATGTATCTTCCTCTGAAACCAAAAGCAGAGATGAAGTGATGGGCATAACTGGGAGATGTGGCTGCCAAGAGAAGTGAAGGCAGTTCACAACCTTACCAGTTCCTGTTCAGTTGCTTCCAACCCATGGCGACCCCATGCGTGCCAGAGAACAACTCTGCTCCATAGGGCTTACAGTGGTTGCTTTTTCGGATGTGGATTGCCAGGCCTTTCTTCCGAGGTACCTCTGGTTGGACTAGAACTTCCACACTTCTGATTAGCAGCCCAATGTAACGTGTTAACCATTTGTACCACCCAGGGACTCCCAGTTCACAACAACCTCCCTTATTAACTGAGGACTCATGTCCTGGTCATCTTGCTAGTTTCCTTTCAGCTTCTGTCTATTCTTTTGGGTGCTCCCTAAGACATCTACCCTAGGCCACATTCCACCAGAGGTGCAAACATCGCCTTCATGTTTATGTGATTTGAGAAGACTCCAAGCCTGGAAAGCATTTTAAAATACATTCAACATAACAGGCACCAGAAGAGGTCATCTTTGAGTAAGCCTTCTTGCTGATTCTCCACAAATTCTAGATCATCTCAGTGTGACCCTGAGGTCTATCCAAAACCAAACCAAACCTCTTTCTGTCAAGTTGATTACAACTCTTGGCAATCCCACGCGTGTCAGGGTAGAACTGTGCTCCATAGAGTTTTCAATGAGTGAGTTTTTGGGAAATAGAACGCCAGGCCTTTCTTCTCTAGCTACCCTGGATTGACTGGAACCACCAAAACTTTCCTCCCCACGTATTCACTCCTGGTTGGGTTGACGTCACGTAGAGACAGACAGCCTTACATGCAATTACCTTTTCTCAGTTTTCATTTTCAAAAGGACAGTTACCATAACAGAATCATCGATTCCAATATTATGTCTTAAAAGTCTGTTGAATTCCAAAAGATATTACTTTCAACTTTGGTCTAAAATTTTGTTGGAAAACTAACACATGTATATGACACAAAATTGAAATAATTAAAACTTTTTTATATGGAAAGAATGTCCTATTCCCCAAAGATAACAACTCTTAACAGTCTTTTTGTCCTATTGGTAACTTGAAAACCCTGGTGGTGCTTTGGTTAAGTGCTACTACGGCCACGAACCGAAAGGTCTACATTTGGAATCCACCAAGTGCTCCTTGGAGACTCTATGGAGCAGTTCTTCTCTGTCCTATACGGTTACTGTGAGTCGGAATTAACTCAACAGCAATGGGTTTGGTTTTAGTTGTTTTTTTTTTTTTTTTTTAGTGGTCACTTTGGTGAAGGTTGAGACAGTACACAATACTGGGAAAGGCAGCACAACTTTTCCAAGGCAACATAATGGAAGCTCCACAGACACATCCAAACTCCCTAATAGACCAAATGACTGGGCTGAGGGCTACAGGCACCTTGATCTTGGGGAACATCTAGCTCAAGTGGCATAACATAGTTTATAAAGAAAATGTTCTACATTCTACTTTGGTGAGTAGCGTCTTGGATCTTAAAAGCTTGTGAGCGGCCTTCTAAGATACTGCACTGCTTCCACCCCATCTGGAGCAAGGGAGAACGAAGACACCAAAGATACAAGGCCCAGATTAGTCCAAAGGACTAATGGACCATAACTACACAGCCTCCACCAGACTCAGTCCAGTACAACCAGATGGTGCCAAGCTACCAAAACTCACTACTCGGACGGGGAGCAATAATACAGAGTCCTGGACAGAGGTGTAAAAATTAAAAAAAAAAAAAAGCACAAAATTCTAACTCACCAAAAAAAAAATAAATAAAACCAAACTTCCTATGTAACAGAGAGTGAAGAAACTCTGCGAGTATGGCTCCGGACACTATTATACCTCAGTGCTGACTTCACTACTGAGGTTTACCCTTCAGCCAAAGATTAGGCAGGCTCATAGAGCAAAAGAAGTCTAAATGAGCACACCACCCCAGGGGCGAGGACGAGAACAAAAGAGAAGACAGGAAAGACGGTAAGGGAGAACCCAAGGTGGAGAAGGGGACTGTGTTGACATGTCGTGGGGTTGGCAACCAATGTCACAGAGCAATATCTGTATTGTTCAACAAGAAACTAGTTCGCTCTGTACACCTTTAGCTAATGTACAACAAAAAAATTAAAATAAAAAATTTAGTTTCCTGATAGAGGAAGACAGATACTAATGGACAAGATACCAAGCAAAGTACAAGTGGCGAGGAACTGGACTCGGGTTAAAGACTTTTTAGTTCGGATCCTAGTAAAAGGGTAGCTAGACAGACCCTTAAAGATAAAGAGAGGAGATCTGCATTCTCTTCACTGATGCGGAAGTTACCGTCACAACTAAGACTCAATTCCTAGGCCTCTTTATATTTGTTCTTAAAGTATAATGGTCCGGATTCCAAGTGCTAGAGAAAGGTATGAATTCTATCACCTACTGTGACATAAAGCAAATATCTTCACGTTCACTGAACCTCCATTTTTGCATCTGTAAAATGGGGTCTATAATAGAGTTGGTGTATGGACTAACATACGCTAAAAGACTAACATGGGAGATGGTACACAGAAAACACTCAGTAAATTTCATCTATCATCATTTTCTTTGTTCCACAAAGATAGTTTCCATGTCTGTTCTCACTACTGTATGCATTATTAGCTAGCACAGTCCCTATCACACAGTATTGCTTATGTAATTACGTGTTAGATGAGTTAATATTTGGCAGGAAAAAAAAAGATTTGGCAATAAACAGAAGAAAATAATAAAAGCAGTAGCTAGAAGAGTGAATAGGTAAGCAAAGATTTCTCTTATATAAGAAACCATGCCAAAATTCTAAGCCATTTACCTGTCACCATCCACCAGGCTATCCTGCGTTTGTCCTCATGGCGGTGGTCACAGGGTATCTCCAAGTCCTACTTGTGTCACGTTTGCTATTATCCCACTGAGCAAAGCAAGCACTACGGCCAAGCCCAGGGACAGCAGAGGAAGGGACGTGCCAAGGCTTGGACAATAAGGAGGGTAATCAGCATGGCCATTTACGCAAAGGTGAAAAAAATGCGCCAGATACATCTCAGGATATTCCTGCATATTGACTGCAAAGGGAAGGGTGCTGATGAGGAAAGCAACATAAACATCTTAAAGGGAAGACGAGTTAATAGGACCAAGAATTTCCAGGAGCCAGAAGGGTTGCTGGATGTATCTTCCTCTGAAACCAAAAGCAGAGATGAAGTGATGGGCATAACTGGGAGATGTGGCTGCCAAGAGAAGTGAAGGCAGTTCACAACCTTACCAGTTCCTGTTCAGTTGCTTCCAACCCATGGCGACCCCATGCGTGCCAGAGAACAACTCTGCTCCATAGGGCTTACAGTGGTTGCTTTTTCGGATGTGGATTGCCAGGCCTTTCTTCCGAGGTACCTCTGGTTGGACTAGAACTTCCACACTTCTGATTAGCAGCCCAATGTAACGTGTTAACCATTTGTACCACCCAGGGACTCCCAGTTCACAACAACCTCCCTTATTAACTGAGGACTCATGTCCTGGTCATCTTGCTAGTTTCCTTTCAGCTTCTGTCTATTCTTTTGGGTGCTCCCTAAGACATCTACCCTAGGCCACATTCCACCAGAGGTGCAAACATCGCCTTCATGTTTATGTGATTTGAGAAGACTCCAAGCCTGGAAAGCATTTTAAAATACATTCAACATAACAGGCACCAGAAGAGGTCATCTTTGAGTAAGCCTTCTTGCTGATTCTCCACAAATTCTAGATCATCTCAGTGTGACCCTGAGGTCTATCCAAAACCAAACCAAACCTCTTTCTGTCAAGTTGATTACAACTCTTGGCAATCCCACGCGTGTCAGGGTAGAACTGTGCTCCATAGAGTTTTCAATGAGTGAGTTTTTGGGAAATAGAACGCCAGGCCTTTCTTCTCTAGCTACCCTGGATTGACTGGAACCACCAAAACTTTCCTCCCCACGTATTCACTCCTGGTTGGGTTGACGTCACGTAGAGACAGACAGCCTTACATGCAATTACCTTTTCTCAGTTTTCATTTTCAAAAGGACAGTTACCATAACAGAATCATCGATTCCAATATTATGTCTTAAAAGTCTGTTGAATTCCAAAAGATATTACTTTCAACTTTGGTCTAAAATTTTGTTGGAAAACTAACACATGTATATGACACAAAATTGAAATAATTAAAACTTTTTTATATGGAAAGAATGTCCTATTCCCCAAAGATAACAACTCTTAACAGTCTTTTTATCCTATTGGTAACTTGAAAACCCTGGTGGTGCTTTGGTTAAGTGCTACTACGGCCACGAACCGAAAGGTCTACATTTGGAATCCACCAAGTGCTCCTTGGAGACTCTATGGAGCAGTTCTTCTCTGTCCTATACGGTTACTGTGAGTCGGAATTAACTCAACAGCAATGGGTTTGGTTTTAGTTGTTTTTTTTTTTTTTTTTTAGTGGTCACTTTGGTGAAGGTTGAGACAGTACACAATACTGGGAAAGGCAGCACAACTTTTCCAAGGCAACATAATGGAAGCTCCACAGACACATCCAAACTCCCTAACAGACCAAATGACTGGGCTGAGGGCTACAGGCACCTTGATCTTGGGGAACATCTAGCTCAAGTGGCATAACACAGTTTATAAAGAAAATGTTCTACATTCTACTTTGGTGAGTAGCGTCTTGGATCTTAAAAGCTTGTGAGCAGCCTTCTAAGATACGGCACTGCTTCCACCCCATCTGGAGCAAGGGAGAACGAAGACACCAAAGATACAAGGCCCAGATTAGTCCAAAGGACTAATGGACCATAACTACACAGCCTCCACCAGACTCAGTCCAGTACAACCAGATGGTGCCAAGCTACCAAAACTCACTACTCGGACGGGGAGCAATAATACAGAGTCCTGGACAGAGGTGTAAAAATTAAAAAAAAAAAAAAGCACAAAATTCTAACTCACCAAAAAAAAAATAAATAAAACCAAACTTCCTATGTAACAGAGAGTGAAGAAACTCTGTGAGTATGGCTCCGGACACTATTATACCTCAGTGCTGACTTCACTACTGAGGTTTACCCTTCAGCCAAAGATTAGGCAGGCTCATAGAGCAAAAGAAGTCTAAATGAGCACACCACCCCAGGGGCGAGGACGAGAACAAAAGAGAAGACAGGAAAGACGGTAAGGGAGAACCCAAGGTGGAGAAGGGGACTGTGTTGACATGTCGTGGGGTTGGCAACCAATGTCACAGAGCAGTATCTGTATTGTTCAACAAGAAACTAGTTTGCTCTGTACACCTTTAGCTAATGTACAACAAAAAAATTAAAATAAAATATTTAGTTTCCTGATAGAGGAAGACAGATACTAATGGACAAGATACCAAGCAAAGTACAAGTGGCGAGGAACTGGACTCGGGTTAAAGACTTTTTAGTTCGGATCCTAGTAAAAGGGTAGCTAGACAGACCCTTAAAGATAAAGAGAGGAGATCTGCATTCTCTTCACTGATGCGGAAGTTACCGTCACAACTAAGACTCAATTCCTAGGCCTCTTTATATTTGTTCTTAAAGTATAATGGTCCGGATTCCAAGTGCTAGAGAAAGGTATGAATTCTATCACCTACTGTGACATAAAGCAAATATCTTCACGTTCACTGAACCTCCATTTTTGCATCTGTAAAATGGGGTCTATAATAGAGTTGGTGTATGGACTAACATACGCTAAAAGACTAACATGGGAGATGGTACACAGAAAACACTCAGTAAATTTCATCTATCATCATTTTCTTTGTTCCACAAAGATAGTTTCCATGTCTGTTCTCACTACTGTATGCATTATTAGGTAGCAGAGTCCCTATCACACAGTATTGCTTATGTAATTACGTGTTAGATGAGTTAATATTTGGCAGGAAAAAAAAAGATTTGGCAATAAACAGAAGAAAATAATAAAAGCAGTAGCTAGAAGAGTGAATAGGTAAGCAAAGATTTCTCTTATATAAGAAACCATGCCAAAATTCTAAGCCATTTACCTGTCACCATCCACCAGGCTATCCTGCGTTTGTCCTCATGGCGGTGGTCACAGGGTATCTCCAAGTCCTACTTGTGTCACGTTTGCTATTATCCCACTGAGCAAAGCAAGCACTACGGCCAAGCCCAGGGACAGCAGAGGAAGGGACGTGCCAAGGCTTGGACAATAAGGAGGGTAATCAGCATGGCCATTTACGCAAAGGTGAAAAAAATGCGCCAGATACATCTCAGGATATTCCTGCATATTTACTGCAAAGGGAAGGGTGCTGATGAGGAAAGCAACATAAACATCTTAAAGGGAAGACGAGTTAATAGGACCAAGAATTTCCAGGAGCCAGAAGGGTTGCTGGATGTATCTTCCTCTGAAACCAAAAGCAGAGATGAAGTGATGGGCATAACTGGGAGATGTGGCTGCCAAGAGAAGTGAAGGCAGTTCACAACCTTACCAGTTCCTGTTCAGTTGCTTCCAACCCATGGCGACCCCATGCGTGCCAGAGAACAACTCTGCTCCATAGGGCTTACAGTGGTTGCTTTTTCGGATGTGGATTGCCAGGCCTTTCTTCCGAGGTACCTCTGGTTGGACTAGAACTTCCACACTTCTGATTAGCAGCCCAATGTAACGTGTTAACCATTTGTACCACCCAGGGACTCCCAGTTCACAACAACCTCCCTTATTAACTGAGGACTCATGTCCTGGTCATCTTGCTAGTTTCCTTTCAGCTTCTGTCTATTCTTTTGGGTGCTCCCTAAGACATCTACCCTAGGCCACATTCCACCAGAGGTGCAAACATCGCCTTCATGTTTATGTGATTTGAGAAGACTCCAAGCCTGGAAAGCATTTTAAAATACATTCAACATAACAGGCACCAGAAGAGGTCATCTTTGAGTAAGCCTTCTTGCTGATTCTCCACAAATTCTAGATCATCTCAGTGTGACCCTGAGGTCTATCCAAAACCAAACCAAACCTCTTTCTGTCAAGTTGATTACAACTCTTGGCAATCCCACGCGTGTCAGGGTAGAACTGTGCTCCATAGAGTTTTCAATGAGTGAGTTTTTGGGAAATAGAACGCCAGGCCTTTCTTCTCTAGCTACCCTGGATTGACTGGAACCACCAAAACTTTCCTCCCCACGTATTCACTCCTGGTTGGGTTGACGTCACGTAGAGACAGACAGCCTTACATGCAATTACCTTTTCTCAGTTTTCATTTTCAAAAGGACAGTTACCATAACAGAATCATCGATTCCAATATTATGTCTTAAAAGTCTGTTGAATTCCAAAAGATATTACTTTCAACTTTGGTCTAAAATTTTGTTGGAAAACTAACACATGTATATGACACAAAATTGAAATAATTAAAACTTTTTTATATGGAAAGAATGTCCTATTCCCCAAAGATAACAACTCTTAACAGTCTTTTTATCCTATTGGTAACTTGAAAACCCTGGTGGTGCTTTGGTTAAGTGCTACTACGGCCACGAACCGAAAGGTCTACATTTGGAATCCACCAAGTGCTCCTTGGAGACTCTATGGAGCAGTTCTTCTCTGTCCTATACGGTTACTGTGAGTCGGAATTAACTCAACAGCAATGGGTTTGGTTTTAGTTGTTTTTTTTTTTTTTTTTTAGTGGTCACTTTGGTGAAGGTTGAGACAGTACACAATACTGGGAAAGGCAGCACAACTTTTCCAAGGCAACATAATGGAAGCTCCACAGACACATCCAAACTCCCTAATAGACCAAATGACTGGGCTGAGGGCTACAGGCACCTTGATCTTGGGGAACATCTAGCTCAAGTGGCATAACATAGTTTATAAAGAAAATGTTCTACATTCTACTTTGGTGAGTAGCGTCTTGGATCTTAAAAGCTTGTGAGCGGCCTTCTAAGATACTGCACTGCTTCCACCCCATCTGGAGCAAGGGAGAACGAAGACACCAAAGATACAAGGCCCAGATTAGTCCAAAGGACTAATGGACCATAACTACACAGCCTCCACCAGACTCAGTCCAGTACAACCAGATGGTGCCAAGCTACCAAAACTCACTACTCGGACGGGGAGCAATAATACAGAGTCCTGGACAGAGGTGTAAAAATTAAAAAAAAAAAAAAGCACAAAATTCTAACTCACCAAAAAATAAATAAATAAAACCAAACTTCCTATGTAACAGAGAGTGAAGAAACTCTGCGAGTATGGCTCCGGACACTATTATACCTCAGTGCTGACTTCACTACTGAGGTTTACCCTTCAGCCAAAGATTAGGCAGGCTCATAGAGCAAAAGAAGTCTAAATGAGCACACCACCCCAGGGGCGAGGACGAGAACAAAAGAGAAGACAGGAAAGACGGTAAGGGAGAACCCAAGGTGGAGAAGGGGACTGTGTTGACATGTCGTGGGGTTGGCAACCAATGTCACAGAGCAGTATCTGTATTGTTCAACAAGAAACTAGTTCGCTCTGTACACCTTTAGCTAATGTACAACAAAAAAATTAAAATAAAAAATTTAGTTTCCTGATAGAGGAAGACAGATACTAATGGACAAGATACCAAGCAAAGTACAAGTGGCGAGGAACTGGACTCGGGTTAAAGACTTTTTAGTTCGGATCCTAGTAAAAGGGTAGCTAGACAGACCCTTAAAGATAAAGAGAGGAGATCTGCATTCTCTTCACTGATGCGGAAGTTACCGTCACAACTAAGACTCAATTCCTAGGCCTCTTTATATTTGTTCTTAAAGTATAATGGTCCGGATTCCAAGTGCTAGAGAAAGGTATGAATTCTATCACCTACTGTGACATAAAGCAAATATCTTCACGTTCACTGAACCTCCATTTTTGCATCTGTAAAATGGGGTCTATAATAGAGTTGGTGTATGGACTAACATACGCTAAAAGACTAACATGGGAGATGGTACACAGAAAACACTCAGTAAATTTCATCTATCATCATTTTCTTTGTTCCACAAAGATAGTTTCCATGTCTGTTCTCACTACTGTATGCATTATTAGCTAGCACAGTCCCTATCACACAGTATTGCTTATGTAATTACGTGTTAGATGAGTTAATATTTGGCAGGAAAAAAAAAGATTTGGCAATAAACAGAAGAAAATAATAAAAGCAGTAGCTAGAAGAGTGAATAGGTAAGCAAAGATTTCTCTTATATAAGAAACCATGCCAAAATTCTAAGCCATTTACCTGTCACCATCCACCAGGCTATCCTGCGTTTGTCCTCATGGCGGTGGTCACAGGGTATCTCCAAGTCCTACTTGTGTCACGTTTGCTATTATCCCACTGAGCAAAGCAAGCACTACGGCCAAGCCCAGGGACAGCAGAGGAAGGGACGTGCCAAGGCTTGGACAATAAGGAGGGTAATCAGCATGGCCATTTACGCAAAGGTGAAAAAAATGCGCCAGATACATCTCAGGATATTCCTGCATATTTACTGCAAAGGGAAGGGTGCTGATGAGGAAAGCAACATAAACATCTTAAAGGGAAGACGAGTTAATAGGACCAAGAATTTCCAGGAGCCAGAAGGGTTGCTGGATGTATCTTCCTCTGAAACCAAAAGCAGAGATGAAGTGATGGGCATAACTGGGAGATGTGGCTGCCAAGAGAAGTGAAGGCAGTTCACAACCTTACCAGTTCCTGTTCAGTTGCTTCCAACCCATGGCGACCCCATGCGTGCCAGAGAACAACTCTGCTCCATAGGGCTTACAGTGGTTGCTTTTTCGGATGTGGATTGCCAGGCCTTTCTTCCGAGGTACCTCTGGTTGGACTAGAACTTCCACACTTCTGATTAGCAGCCCAATGTAACGTGTTAACCATTTGTACCACCCAGGGACTCCCAGTTCACAACAACCTCCCTTATTAACTGAGGACTCATGTCCTGGTCATCTTGCTAGTTTCCTTTCAGCTTCTGTCTATTCTTTTGGGTGCTCCCTAAGACATCTACCCTAGGCCACATTCCACCAGAGGTGCAAACATCGCCTTCATGTTTATGTGATTTGAGAAGACTCCAAGCCTGGAAAGCATTTTAAAATACATTCAACATAACAGGCACCAGAAGAGGTCATCTTTGAGTAAGCCTTCTTGCTGATTCTCCACAAATTCTAGATCATCTCAGTGTGACCCTGAGGTCTATCCAAAACCAAACCAAACCTCTTTCTGTCAAGTTGATTACAACTCTTGGCAATCCCACGCGTGTCAGGGTAGAACTGTGCTCCATAGAGTTTTCAATGAGTGAGTTTTTGGGAAATAGAACGCCAGGCCTTTCTTCTCTAGCTACCCTGGATTGACTGGAACCACCAAAACTTTCCTCCCCACGTATTCACTCCTGGTTGGGTTGACGTCACGTAGAGACAGACAGCCTTACATGCAATTACCTTTTCTCAGTTTTCATTTTCAAAAGGACAGTTACCATAACAGAATCATCGATTCCAATATTATGTCTTAAAAGTCTGTTGAATTCCAAAAGATATTACTTTCAACTTTGGTCTAAAATTTTGTTGGAAAACTAACACATGTATATGACACAAAATTGAAATAATTAAAACTTTTTTATATGGAAAGAATGTCCTATTCCCCAAAGATAACAACTCTTAACAGTCTTTTTATCCTATTGGTAACTTGAAAACCCTGGTGGTGCTTTGGTTAAGTGCTACTACGGCCACGAACCGAAAGGTCTACATTTGGAATCCACCAAGTGCTCCTTGGAGACTCTATGGAGCAGTTCTTCTCTGTCCTATACGGTTACTGTGAGTCGGAATTAACTCAACAGCAATGGGTTTGGTTTTAGTTGTTTTTTTTTTTTTTTTTTAGTGGTCACTTTGGTGAAGGTTGAGACAGTACACAATACTGGGAAAGGCAGCACAACTTTTCCAAGGCAACATAATGGAAGCTCCACAGACACATCCAAACTCCCTAACAGACCAAATGACTGGGCTGAGGGCTACAGGCACCTTGATCTTGGGGAACATCTAGCTCAAGTGGCATAACACAGTTTATAAAGAAAATGTTCTACATTCTACTTTGGTGAGTAGCGTCTTGGATCTTAAAAGCTTGTGAGCAGCCTTCTAAGATACGGCACTGCTTCCACCCCATCTGGAGCAAGGGAGAACGAAGACACCAAAGATACAAGGCCCAGATTAGTCCAAAGGACTAATGGACCATAACTACACAGCCTCCACCAGACTCAGTCCAGTACAACCAGATGGTGCCAAGCTACCAAAACTCACTACTCGGACGGGGAGCAATAATACAGAGTCCTGGACAGAGGTGTAAAAATTAAAAAAAAAAAAAAGCACAAAATTCTAACTCACCAAAAAAAAAATAAATAAAACCAAACTTCCTATGTAACAGAGAGTGAAGAAACTCTGTGAGTATGGCTCCGGACACTATTATACCTCAGTGCTGACTTCACTACTGAGGTTTACCCTTCAGCCAAAGATTAGGCAGGCTCATAGAGCAAAAGAAGTCTAAATGAGCACACCACCCCAGGGGCGAGGACGAGAACAAAAGAGAAGACAGGAAAGACGGTAAGGGAGAACCCAAGGTGGAGAAGGGGACTGTGTTGACATGTCGTGGGGTTGGCAACCAATGTCACAGAGCAGTATCTGTATTGTTCAACAAGAAACTAGTTTGCTCTGTACACCTTTAGCTAATGTACAACAAAAAAATTAAAATAAAATATTTAGTTTCCTGATAGAGGAAGACAGATACTAATGGACAAGATACCAAGCAAAGTACAAGTGGCGAGGAACTG
Source organism: Elephas maximus indicus (assembly GCF_024166365.1). NCBI lineage: Eukaryota > Metazoa > Chordata > Mammalia > Proboscidea > Elephantidae > Elephas > Elephas maximus. The sequence goes on along the minus strand of NC_064846.1, from coordinate 147,848,738 downwards.
GACTCGGGTTAAAGACTTTTTAGTTCGGATCCTAGTAAAAGGGTAGCTAGACAGACCCTTAAAGATAAAGAGAGGAGATCTGCATTCTCTTCACTGATGCGGAAGTTACCGTCACAACTAAGACTCAATTCCTAGGCCTCTTTATATTTGTTCTTAAAGTATAATGGTCCGGATTCCAAGTGCTAGAGAAAGGTATGAATTCTATCACCTACTGTGACATAAAGCAAATATCTTCACGTTCACTGAACCTCCATTTTTGCATCTGTAAAATGGGGTCTATAATAGAGTTGGTGTATGGACTAACATACGCTAAAAGACTAACATGGGAGATGGTACACAGAAAACACTCAGTAAATTTCATCTATCATCATTTTCTTTGTTCCACAAAGATAGTTTCCATGTCTGTTCTCACTACTGTATGCATTATTAGCTAGCACAGTCCCTATCACACAGTATTGCTTATGTAATTACGTGTTAGATGAGTTAATATTTGGCAGGAAAAAAAAAGATTTGGCAATAAACAGAAGAAAATAATAAAAGCAGTAGCTAGAAGAGTGAATAGGTAAGCAAAGATTTCTCTTATATAAGAAACCATGCCAAAATTCTAAGCCATTTACCTGTCACCATCCACCAGGCTATCCTGCGTTTGTCCTCATGGCGGTGGTCACAGGGTATCTCCAAGTCCTACTTGTGTCACGTTTGCTATTATCCCACTGAGCAAAGCAAGCACTACGGCCAAGCCCAGGGACAGCAGAGGAAGGGACGTGCCAAGGCTTGGACAATAAGGAGGGTAATCAGCATGGCCATTTACGCAAAGGTGAAAAAAATGCGCCAGATACATCTCAGGATATTCCTGCATATTTACTGCAAAGGGAAGGGTGCTGATGAGGAAAGCAACATAAACATCTTAAAGGGAAGACGAGTTAATAGGACCAAGAATTTCCAGGAGCCAGAAGGGTTGCTGGATGTATCTTCCTCTGAAACCAAAAGCAGAGATGAAGTGATGGGCATAACTGGGAGATGTGGCTGCCAAGAGAAGTGAAGGCAGTTCACAACCTTACCAGTTCCTGTTCAGTTGCTTCCAACCCATGGCGACCCCATGCGTGCCAGAGAACAACTCTGCTCCATAGGGCTTACAGTGGTTGCTTTTTCGGATGTGGATTGCCAGGCCTTTCTTCCGAGGTACCTCTGGTTGGACTAGAACTTCCACACTTCTGATTAGCAGCCCAATGTAACGTGTTAACCATTTGTACCACCCAGGGACTCCCAGTTCACAACAACCTCCCTTATTAACTGAGGACTCATGTCCTGGTCATCTTGCTAGTTTCCTTTCAGCTTCTGTCTATTCTTTTGGGTGCTCCCTAAGACATCTACCCTAGGCCACATTCCACCAGAGGTGCAAACATCGCCTTCATGTTTATGTGATTTGAGAAGACTCCAAGCCTGGAAAGCATTTTAAAATACATTCAACATAACAGGCACCAGAAGAGGTCATCTTTGAGTAAGCCTTCTTGCTGATTCTCCACAAATTCTAGATCATCTCAGTGTGACCCTGAGGTCTATCCAAAACCAAACCAAACCTCTTTCTGTCAAGTTGATTACAACTCTTGGCAATCCCACGCGTGTCAGGGTAGAACTGTGCTCCATAGAGTTTTCAATGAGTGAGTTTTTGGGAAATAGAACGCCAGGCCTTTCTTCTCTAGCTACCCTGGATTGACTGGAACCACCAAAACTTTCCTCCCCACGTATTCACTCCTGGTTGGGTTGACGTCACGTAGAGACAGACAGCCTTACATGCAATTACCTTTTCTCAGTTTTCATTTTCAAAAGGACAGTTACCATAACAGAATCATCGATTCCAATATTATGTCTTAAAAGTCTGTTGAATTCCAAAAGATATTACTTTCAACTTTGGTCTAAAATTTTGTTGGAAAACTAACACATGTATATGACACAAAATTGAAATAATTAAAACTTTTTTATATGGAAAGAATGTCCTATTCCCCAAAGATAACAACTCTTAACAGTCTTTTTGTCCTATTGGTAACTTGAAAACCCTGGTGGTGCTTTGGTTAAGTGCTACTACGGCCACGAACCGAAAGGTCTACATTTGGAATCCACCAAGTGCTCCTTGGAGACTCTATGGAGCAGTTCTTCTCTGTCCTATACGGTTACTGTGAGTCGGAATTAACTCAACAGCAATGGGTTTGGTTTTAGTTGTTTTTTTTTTTTTTTTTTAGTGGTCACTTTGGTGAAGGTTGAGACAGTACACAATACTGGGAAAGGCAGCACAACTTTTCCAAGGCAACATAATGGAAGCTCCACAGACACATCCAAACTCCCTAATAGACCAAATGACTGGGCTGAGGGCTACAGGCACCTTGATCTTGGGGAACATCTAGCTCAAGTGGCATAACATAGTTTATAAAGAAAATGTTCTACATTCTACTTTGGTGAGTAGCGTCTTGGATCTTAAAAGCTTGTGAGCGGCCTTCTAAGATACTGCACTGCTTCCACCCCATCTGGAGCAAGGGAGAACGAAGACACCAAAGATACAAGGCCCAGATTAGTCCAAAGGACTAATGGACCATAACTACACAGCCTCCACCAGACTCAGTCCAGTACAACCAGATGGTGCCAAGCTACCAAAACTCACTACTCGGACGGGGAGCAATAATACAGAGTCCTGGACAGAGGTGTAAAAATTAAAAAAAAAAAAAAGCACAAAATTCTAACTCACCAAAAAATAAATAAATAAAACCAAACTTCCTATGTAACAGAGAGTGAAGAAACTCTGCGAGTATGGCTCCGGACACTATTATACCTCAGTGCTGACTTCACTACTGAGGTTTACCCTTCAGCCAAAGATTAGGCAGGCTCATAGAGCAAAAGAAGTCTAAATGAGCACACCACCCCAGGGGCGAGGACGAGAACAAAAGAGAAGACAGGAAAGACGGTAAGGGAGAACCCAAGGTGGAGAAGGGGACTGTGTTGACATGTCGTGGGGTTGGCAACCAATGTCACAGAGCAGTATCTGTATTGTTCAACAAGAAACTAGTTCGCTCTGTACACCTTTAGCTAATGTACAACAAAAAAATTAAAATAAAAAATTTAGTTTCCTGATAGAGGAAGACAGATACTAATGGACAAGATACCAAGCAAAGTACAAGTGGCGAGGAACTGGACTCGGGTTAAAGACTTTTTAGTTCGGATCCTAGTAAAAGGGTAGCTAGACAGACCCTTAAAGATAAAGAGAGGAGATCTGCATTCTCTTCACTGATGCGGAAGTTACCGTCACAACTAAGACTCAATTCCTAGGCCTCTTTATATTTGTTCTTAAAGTATAATGGTCCGGATTCCAAGTGCTAGAGAAAGGTATGAATTCTATCACCTACTGTGACATAAAGCAAATATCTTCACGTTCACTGAACCTCCATTTTTGCATCTGTAAAATGGGGTCTATAATAGAGTTGGTGTATGGACTAACATACGCTAAAAGACTAACATGGGAGATGGTACACAGAAAACACTCAGTAAATTTCATCTATCATCATTTTCTTTGTTCCACAAAGATAGTTTCCATGTCTGTTCTCACTACTGTATGCATTATTAGCTAGCACAGTCCCTATCACACAGTATTGCTTATGTAATTACGTGTTAGATGAGTTAATATTTGGCAGGAAAAAAAAAGATTTGGCAATAAACAGAAGAAAATAATAAAAGCAGTAGCTAGAAGAGTGAATAGGTAAGCAAAGATTTCTCTTATATAAGAAACCATGCCAAAATTCTAAGCCATTTACCTGTCACCATCCACCAGGCTATCCTGCGTTTGTCCTCATGGCGGTGGTCACAGGGTATCTCCAAGTCCTACTTGTGTCACGTTTGCTATTATCCCACTGAGCAAAGCAAGCACTACGGCCAAGCCCAGGGACAGCAGAGGAAGGGACGTGCCAAGGCTTGGACAATAAGGAGGGTAATCAGCATGGCCATTTACGCAAAGGTGAAAAAAATGCGCCAGATACATCTCAGGATATTCCTGCATATTTACTGCAAAGGGAAGGGTGCTGATGAGGAAAGCAACATAAACATCTTAAAGGGAAGACGAGTTAATAGGACCAAGAATTTCCAGGAGCCAGAAGGGTTGCTGGATGTATCTTCCTCTGAAACCAAAAGCAGAGATGAAGTGATGGGCATAACTGGGAGATGTGGCTGCCAAGAGAAGTGAAGGCAGTTCACAACCTTACCAGTTCCTGTTCAGTTGCTTCCAACCCATGGCGACCCCATGCGTGCCAGAGAACAACTCTGCTCCATAGGGCTTACAGTGGTTGCTTTTTCGGATGTGGATTGCCAGGCCTTTCTTCCGAGGTACCTCTGGTTGGACTAGAACTTCCACACTTCTGATTAGCAGCCCAATGTAACGTGTTAACCATTTGTACCACCCAGGGACTCCCAGTTCACAACAACCTCCCTTATTAACTGAGGACTCATGTCCTGGTCATCTTGCTAGTTTCCTTTCAGCTTCTGTCTATTCTTTTGGGTGCTCCCTAAGACATCTACCCTAGGCCACATTCCACCAGAGGTGCAAACATCGCCTTCATGTTTATGTGATTTGAGAAGACTCCAAGCCTGGAAAGCATTTTAAAATACATTCAACATAACAGGCACCAGAAGAGGTCATCTTTGAGTAAGCCTTCTTGCTGATTCTCCACAAATTCTAGATCATCTCAGTGTGACCCTGAGGTCTATCCAAAACCAAACCAAACCTCTTTCTGTCAAGTTGATTACAACTCTTGGCAATCCCACGCGTGTCAGGGTAGAACTGTGCTCCATAGAGTTTTCAATGAGTGAGTTTTTGGGAAATAGAACGCCAGGCCTTTCTTCTCTAGCTACCCTGGATTGACTGGAACCACCAAAACTTTCCTCCCCACGTATTCACTCCTGGTTGGGTTGACGTCACGTAGAGACAGACAGCCTTACATGCAATTACCTTTTCTCAGTTTTCATTTTCAAAAGGACAGTTACCATAACAGAATCATCGATTCCAATATTATGTCTTAAAAGTCTGTTGAATTCCAAAAGATATTACTTTCAACTTTGGTCTAAAATTTTGTTGGAAAACTAACACATGTATATGACACAAAATTGAAATAATTAAAACTTTTTTATATGGAAAGAATGTCCTATTCCCCAAAGATAACAACTCTTAACAGTCTTTTTATCCTATTGGTAACTTGAAAACCCTGGTGGTGCTTTGGTTAAGTGCTACTACGGCCACGAACCGAAAGGTCTACATTTGGAATCCACCAAGTGCTCCTTGGAGACTCTATGGAGCAGTTCTTCTCTGTCCTATACGGTTACTGTGAGTCGGAATTAACTCAACAGCAATGGGTTTGGTTTTAGTTGTTTTTTTTTTTTTTTTTTAGTGGTCACTTTGGTGAAGGTTGAGACAGTACACAATACTGGGAAAGGCAGCACAACTTTTCCAAGGCAACATAATGGAAGCTCCACAGACACATCCAAACTCCCTAACAGACCAAATGACTGGGCTGAGGGCTACAGGCACCTTGATCTTGGGGAACATCTAGCTCAAGTGGCATAACACAGTTTATAAAGAAAATGTTCTACATTCTACTTTGGTGAGTAGCGTCTTGGATCTTAAAAGCTTGTGAGCAGCCTTCTAAGATACGGCACTGCTTCCACCCCATCTGGAGCAAGGGAGAACGAAGACACCAAAGATACAAGGCCCAGATTAGTCCAAAGGACTAATGGACCATAACTACACAGCCTCCACCAGACTCAGTCCAGTACAACCAGATGGTGCCAAGCTACCAAAACTCACTACTCGGACGGGGAGCAATAATACAGAGTCCTGGACAGAGGTGTAAAAATTAAAAAAAAAAAAAAGCACAAAATTCTAACTCACCAAAAAAAAAATAAATAAAACCAAACTTCCTATGTAACAGAGAGTGAAGAAACTCTGTGAGTATGGCTCCGGACACTATTATACCTCAGTGCTGACTTCACTACTGAGGTTTACCCTTCAGCCAAAGATTAGGCAGGCTCATAGAGCAAAAGAAGTCTAAATGAGCACACCACCCCAGGGGCGAGGACGAGAACAAAAGAGAAGACAGGAAAGACGGTAAGGGAGAACCCAAGGTGGAGAAGGGGACTGTGTTGACATGTCGTGGGGTTGGCAACCAATGTCACAGAGCAGTATCTGTATTGTTCAACAAGAAACTAGTTTGCTCTGTACACCTTTAGCTAATGTACAACAAAAAAATTAAAATAAAATATTTAGTTTCCTGATAGAGGAAGACAGATACTAATGGACAAGATACCAAGCAAAGTACAAGTGGCGAGGAACTGGACTCGGGTTAAAGACTTTTTAGTTCGGATCCTAGTAAAAGGGTAGCTAGACAGACCCTTAAAGATAAAGAGAGGAGATCTGCATTCTCTTCACTGATGCGGAAGTTACCGTCACAACTAAGACTCAATTCCTAGGCCTCTTTATATTTGTTCTTAAAGTATAATGGTCCGGATTCCAAGTGCTAGAGAAAGGTATGAATTCTATCACCTACTGTGACATAAAGCAAATATCTTCACGTTCACTGAACCTCCATTTTTGCATCTGTAAAATGGGGTCTATAATAGAGTTGGTGTATGGACTAACATACGCTAAAAGACTAACATGGGAGATGGTACACAGAAAACACTCAGTAAATTTCATCTATCATCATTTTCTTTGTTCCACAAAGATAGTTTCCATGTCTGTTCTCACTACTGTATGCATTATTAGCTAGCACAGTCCCTATCACACAGTATTGCTTATGTAATTACGTGTTAGATGAGTTAATATTTGGCAGGAAAAAAAAAGATTTGGCAATAAACAGAAGAAAATAATAAAAGCAGTAGCTAGAAGAGTGAATAGGTAAGCAAAGATTTCTCTTATATAAGAAACCATGCCAAAATTCTAAGCCATTTACCTGTCACCATCCACCAGGCTATCCTGCGTTTGTCCTCATGGCGGTGGTCACAGGGTATCTCCAAGTCCTACTTGTGTCACGTTTGCTATTATCCCACTGAGCAAAGCAAGCACTACGGCCAAGCCCAGGGACAGCAGAGGAAGGGACGTGCCAAGGCTTGGACAATAAGGAGGGTAATCAGCATGGCCATTTACGCAAAGGTGAAAAAAATGCGCCAGATACATCTCAGGATATTCCTGCATATTTACTGCAAAGGGAAGGGTGCTGATGAGGAAAGCAACATAAACATCTTAAAGGGAAGACGAGTTAATAGGACCAAGAATTTCCAGGAGCCAGAAGGGTTGCTGGATGTATCTTCCTCTGAAACCAAAAGCAGAGATGAAGTGATGGGCATAACTGGGAGATGTGGCTGCCAAGAGAAGTGAAGGCAGTTCACAACCTTACCAGTTCCTGTTCAGTTGCTTCCAACCCATGGCGACCCCATGCGTGCCAGAGAACAACTCTGCTCCATAGGGCTTACAGTGGTTGCTTTTTCGGATGTGGATTGCCAGGCCTTTCTTCCGAGGTACCTCTGGTTGGACTAGAACTTCCACACTTCTGATTAGCAGCCCAATGTAACGTGTTAACCATTTGTACCACCCAGGGACTCCCAGTTCACAACAACCTCCCTTATTAACTGAGGACTCATGTCCTGGTCATCTTGCTAGTTTCCTTTCAGCTTCTGTCTATTCTTTTGGGTGCTCCCTAAGACATCTACCCTAGGCCACATTCCACCAGAGGTGCAAACATCGCCTTCATGTTTATGTGATTTGAGAAGACTCCAAGCCTGGAAAGCATTTTAAAATACATTCAACATAACAGGCACCAGAAGAGGTCATCTTTGAGTAAGCCTTCTTGCTGATTCTCCACAAATTCTAGATCATCTCAGTGTGACCCTGAGGTCTATCCAAAACCAAACCAAACCTCTTTCTGTCAAGTTGATTACAACTCTTGGCAATCCCACGCGTGTCAGGGTAGAACTGTGCTCCATAGAGTTTTCAATGAGTGAGTTTTTGGGAAATAGAACGCCAGGCCTTTCTTCTCTAGCTACCCTGGATTGACTGGAACCACCAAAACTTTCCTCCCCACGTATTCACTCCTGGTTGGGTTGACGTCACGTAGAGACAGACAGCCTTACATGCAATTACCTTTTCTCAGTTTTCATTTTCAAAAGGACAGTTACCATAACAGAATCATCGATTCCAATATTATGTCTTAAAAGTCTGTTGAATTCCAAAAGATATTACTTTCAACTTTGGTCTAAAATTTTGTTGGAAAACTAACACATGTATATGACACAAAATTGAAATAATTAAAACTTTTTTATATGGAAAGAATGTCCTATTCCCCAAAGATAACAACTCTTAACAGTCTTTTTGTCCTATTGGTAACTTGAAAACCCTGGTGGTGCTTTGGTTAAGTGCTACTACGGCCACGAACCGAAAGGTCTACATTTGGAATCCACCAAGTGCTCCTTGGAGACTCTATGGAGCAGTTCTTCTCTGTCCTATACGGTTACTGTGAGTCGGAATTAACTCAACAGCAATGGGTTTGGTTTTAGTTGTTTTTTTTTTTTTTTTTTAGTGGTCACTTTGGTGAAGGTTGAGACAGTACACAATACTGGGAAAGGCAGCACAACTTTTCCAAGGCAACATAATGGAAGCTCCACAGACACATCCAAACTCCCTAATAGACCAAATGACTGGGCTGAGGGCTACAGGCACCTTGATCTTGGGGAACATCTAGCTCAAGTGGCATAACATAGTTTATAAAGAAAATGTTCTACATTCTACTTTGGTGAGTAGCGTCTTGGATCTTAAAAGCTTGTGAGCGGCCTTCTAAGATACTGCACTGCTTCCACCCCATCTGGAGCAAGGGAGAACGAAGACACCAAAGATACAAGGCCCAGATTAGTCCAAAGGACTAATGGACCATAACTACACAGCCTCCACCAGACTCAGTCCAGTACAACCAGATGGTGCCAAGCTACCAAAACTCACTACTCGGACGGGGAGCAATAATACAGAGTCCTGGACAGAGGTGTAAAAATTAAAAAAAAAAAAAAGCACAAAATTCTAACTCACCAAAAAATAAATAAATAAAACCAAACTTCCTATGTAACAGAGAGTGAAGAAACTCTGCGAGTATGGCTCCGGACACTATTATACCTCAGTGCTGACTTCACTACTGAGGTTTACCCTTCAGCCAAAGATTAGGCAGGCTCATAGAGCAAAAGAAGTCTAAATGAGCACACCACCCCAGGGGCGAGGACGAGAACAAAAGAGAAGACAGGAAAGACGGTAAGGGAGAACCCAAGGTGGAGAAGGGGACTGTGTTGACATGTCGTGGGGTTGGCAACCAATGTCACAGAGCAATATCTGTATTGTTCAACAAGAAACTAGTTCGCTCTGTACACCTTTAGCTAATGTACAACAAAAAAATTAAAATAAAAAATTTAGTTTCCTGATAGAGGAAGACAGATACTAATGGACAAGATACCAAGCAAAGTACAAGTGGCGAGGAACTGGACTCGGGTTAAAGACTTTTTAGTTCGGATCCTAGTAAAAGGGTAGCTAGACAGACCCTTAAAGATAAAGAGAGGAGATCTGCATTCTCTTCACTGATGCGGAAGTTACCGTCACAACTAAGACTCAATTCCTAGGCCTCTTTATATTTGTTCTTAAAGTATAATGGTCCGGATTCCAAGTGCTAGAGAAAGGTATGAATTCTATCACCTACTGTGACATAAAGCAAATATCTTCACGTTCACTGAACCTCCATTTTTGCATCTGTAAAATGGGGTCTATAATAGAGTTGGTGTATGGACTAACATACGCTAAAAGACTAACATGGGAGATGGTACACAGAAAACACTCAGTAAATTTCATCTATCATCATTTTCTTTGTTCCACAAAGATAGTTTCCATGTCTGTTCTCACTACTGTATGCATTATTAGCTAGCACAGTCCCTATCACACAGTATTGCTTATGTAATTACGTGTTAGATGAGTTAATATTTGGCAGGAAAAAAAAAGATTTGGCAATAAACAGAAGAAAATAATAAAAGCAGTAGCTAGAAGAGTGAATAGGTAAGCAAAGATTTCTCTTATATAAGAAACCATGCCAAAATTCTAAGCCATTTACCTGTCACCATCCACCAGGCTATCCTGCGTTTGTCCTCATGGCGGTGGTCACAGGGTATCTCCAAGTCCTACTTGTGTCACGTTTGCTATTATCCCACTGAGCAAAGCAAGCACTACGGCCAAGCCCAGGGACAGCAGAGGAAGGGACGTGCCAAGGCTTGGACAATAAGGAGGGTAATCAGCATGGCCATTTACGCAAAGGTGAAAAAAATGCGCCAGATACATCTCAGGATATTCCTGCATATTGACTGCAAAGGGAAGGGTGCTGATGAGGAAAGCAACATAAACATCTTAAAGGGAAGACGAGTTAATAGGACCAAGAATTTCCAGGAGCCAGAAGGGTTGCTGGATGTATCTTCCTCTGAAACCAAAAGCAGAGATGAAGTGATGGGCATAACTGGGAGATGTGGCTGCCAAGAGAAGTGAAGGCAGTTCACAACCTTACCAGTTCCTGTTCAGTTGCTTCCAACCCATGGCGACCCCATGCGTGCCAGAGAACAACTCTGCTCCATAGGGCTTACAGTGGTTGCTTTTTCGGATGTGGATTGCCAGGCCTTTCTTCCGAGGTACCTCTGGTTGGACTAGAACTTCCACACTTCTGATTAGCAGCCCAATGTAACGTGTTAACCATTTGTACCACCCAGGGACTCCCAGTTCACAACAACCTCCCTTATTAACTGAGGACTCATGTCCTGGTCATCTTGCTAGTTTCCTTTCAGCTTCTGTCTATTCTTTTGGGTGCTCCCTAAGACATCTACCCTAGGCCACATTCCACCAGAGGTGCAAACATCGCCTTCATGTTTATGTGATTTGAGAAGACTCCAAGCCTGGAAAGCATTTTAAAATACATTCAACATAACAGGCACCAGAAGAGGTCATCTTTGAGTAAGCCTTCTTGCTGATTCTCCACAAATTCTAGATCATCTCAGTGTGACCCTGAGGTCTATCCAAAACCAAACCAAACCTCTTTCTGTCAAGTTGATTACAACTCTTGGCAATCCCACGCGTGTCAGGGTAGAACTGTGCTCCATAGAGTTTTCAATGAGTGAGTTTTTGGGAAATAGAACGCCAGGCCTTTCTTCTCTAGCTACCCTGGATTGACTGGAACCACCAAAACTTTCCTCCCCACGTATTCACTCCTGGTTGGGTTGACGTCACGTAGAGACAGACAGCCTTACATGCAATTACCTTTTCTCAGTTTTCATTTTCAAAAGGACAGTTACCATAACAGAATCATCGATTCCAATATTATGTCTTAAAAGTCTGTTGAATTCCAAAAGATATTACTTTCAACTTTGGTCTAAAATTTTGTTGGAAAACTAACACATGTATATGACACAAAATTGAAATAATTAAAACTTTTTTATATGGAAAGAATGTCCTATTCCCCAAAGATAACAACTCTTAACAGTCTTTTTATCCTATTGGTAACTTGAAAACCCTGGTGGTGCTTTGGTTAAGTGCTACTACGGCCACGAACCGAAAGGTCTACATTTGGAATCCACCAAGTGCTCCTTGGAGACTCTATGGAGCAGTTCTTCTCTGTCCTATACGGTTACTGTGAGTCGGAATTAACTCAACAGCAATGGGTTTGGTTTTAGTTGTTTTTTTTTTTTTTTTTTAGTGGTCACTTTGGTGAAGGTTGAGACAGTACACAATACTGGGAAAGGCAGCACAACTTTTCCAAGGCAACATAATGGAAGCTCCACAGACACATCCAAACTCCCTAACAGACCAAATGACTGGGCTGAGGGCTACAGGCACCTTGATCTTGGGGAACATCTAGCTCAAGTGGCATAACACAGTTTATAAAGAAAATGTTCTACATTCTACTTTGGTGAGTAGCGTCTTGGATCTTAAAAGCTTGTGAGCAGCCTTCTAAGATACGGCACTGCTTCCACCCCATCTGGAGCAAGGGAGAACGAAGACACCAAAGATACAAGGCCCAGATTAGTCCAAAGGACTAATGGACCATAACTACACAGCCTCCACCAGACTCAGTCCAGTACAACCAGATGGTGCCAAGCTACCAAAACTCACTACTCGGACGGGGAGCAATAATACAGAGTCCTGGACAGAGGTGTAAAAATTAAAAAAAAAAAAAAGCACAAAATTCTAACTCACCAAAAAAAAAATAAATAAAACCAAACTTCCTATGTAACAGAGAGTGAAGAAACTCTGTGAGTATGGCTCCGGACACTATTATACCTCAGTGCTGACTTCACTACTGAGGTTTACCCTTCAGCCAAAGATTAGGCAGGCTCATAGAGCAAAAGAAGTCTAAATGAGCACACCACCCCAGGGGCGAGGACGAGAACAAAAGAGAAGACAGGAAAGACGGTAAGGGAGAACCCAAGGTGGAGAAGGGGACTGTGTTGACATGTCGTGGGGTTGGCAACCAATGTCACAGAGCAGTATCTGTATTGTTCAACAAGAAACTAGTTTGCTCTGTACACCTTTAGCTAATGTACAACAAAAAAATTAAAATAAAATATTTAGTTTCCTGATAGAGGAAGACAGATACTAATGGACAAGATACCAAGCAAAGTACAAGTGGCGAGGAACTGGACTCGGGTTAAAGACTTTTTAGTTCGGATCCTAGTAAAAGGGTAGCTAGACAGACCCTTAAAGATAAAGAGAGGAGATCTGCATTCTCTTCACTGATGCGGAAGTTACCGTCACAACTAAGACTCAATTCCTAGGCCTCTTTATATTTGTTCTTAAAGTATAATGGTCCGGATTCCAAGTGCTAGAGAAAGGTATGAATTCTATCACCTACTGTGACATAAAGCAAATATCTTCACGTTCACTGAACCTCCATTTTTGCATCTGTAAAATGGGGTCTATAATAGAGTTGGTGTATGGACTAACATACGCTAAAAGACTAACATGGGAGATGGTACACAGAAAACACTCAGTAAATTTCATCTATCATCATTTTCTTTGTTCCACAAAGATAGTTTCCATGTCTGTTCTCACTACTGTATGCATTATTAGGTAGCAGAGTCCCTATCACACAGTATTGCTTATGTAATTACGTGTTAGATGAGTTAATATTTGGCAGGAAAAAAAAAGATTTGGCAATAAACAGAAGAAAATAATAAAAGCAGTAGCTAGAAGAGTGAATAGGTAAGCAAAGATTTCTCTTATATAAGAAACCATGCCAAAATTCTAAGCCATTTACCTGTCACCATCCACCAGGCTATCCTGCGTTTGTCCTCATGGCGGTGGTCACAGGGTATCTCCAAGTCCTACTTGTGTCACGTTTGCTATTATCCCACTGAGCAAAGCAAGCACTACGGCCAAGCCCAGGGACAGCAGAGGAAGGGACGTGCCAAGGCTTGGACAATAAGGAGGGTAATCAGCATGGCCATTTACGCAAAGGTGAAAAAAATGCGCCAGATACATCTCAGGATATTCCTGCATATTTACTGCAAAGGGAAGGGTGCTGATGAGGAAAGCAACATAAACATCTTAAAGGGAAGACGAGTTAATAGGACCAAGAATTTCCAGGAGCCAGAAGGGTTGCTGGATGTATCTTCCTCTGAAACCAAAAGCAGAGATGAAGTGATGGGCATAACTGGGAGATGTGGCTGCCAAGAGAAGTGAAGGCAGTTCACAACCTTACCAGTTCCTGTTCAGTTGCTTCCAACCCATGGCGACCCCATGCGTGCCAGAGAACAACTCTGCTCCATAGGGCTTACAGTGGTTGCTTTTTCGGATGTGGATTGCCAGGCCTTTCTTCCGAGGTACCTCTGGTTGGACTAGAACTTCCACACTTCTGATTAGCAGCCCAATGTAACGTGTTAACCATTTGTACCACCCAGGGACTCCCAGTTCACAACAACCTCCCTTATTAACTGAGGACTCATGTCCTGGTCATCTTGCTAGTTTCCTTTCAGCTTCTGTCTATTCTTTTGGGTGCTCCCTAAGACATCTACCCTAGGCCACATTCCACCAGAGGTGCAAACATCGCCTTCATGTTTATGTGATTTGAGAAGACTCCAAGCCTGGAAAGCATTTTAAAATACATTCAACATAACAGGCACCAGAAGAGGTCATCTTTGAGTAAGCCTTCTTGCTGATTCTCCACAAATTCTAGATCATCTCAGTGTGACCCTGAGGTCTATCCAAAACCAAACCAAACCTCTTTCTGTCAAGTTGATTACAACTCTTGGCAATCCCACGCGTGTCAGGGTAGAACTGTGCTCCATAGAGTTTTCAATGAGTGAGTTTTTGGGAAATAGAACGCCAGGCCTTTCTTCTCTAGCTACCCTGGATTGACTGGAACCACCAAAACTTTCCTCCCCACGTATTCACTCCTGGTTGGGTTGACGTCACGTAGAGACAGACAGCCTTACATGCAATTACCTTTTCTCAGTTTTCATTTTCAAAAGGACAGTTACCATAACAGAATCATCGATTCCAATATTATGTCTTAAAAGTCTGTTGAATTCCAAAAGATATTACTTTCAACTTTGGTCTAAAATTTTGTTGGAAAACTAACACATGTATATGACACAAAATTGAAATAATTAAAACTTTTTTATATGGAAAGAATGTCCTATTCCCCAAAGATAACAACTCTTAACAGTCTTTTTGTCCTATTGGTAACTTGAAAACCCTGGTGGTGCTTTGGTTAAGTGCTACTACGGCCACGAACCGAAAGGTCTACATTTGGAATCCACCAAGTGCTCCTTGGAGACTCTATGGAGCAGTTCTTCTCTGTCCTATACGGTTACTGTGAGTCGGAATTAACTCAACAGCAATGGGTTTGGTTTTAGTTGTTTTTTTTTTTTTTTTTAGTGGTCACTTTGGTGAAGGTTGAGACAGTACACAATACTGGGAAAGGCAGCACAACTTTTCCAAGGCAACATAATGGAAGCTCCACAGACACATCCAAACTCCCTAATAGACCAAATGACTGGGCTGAGGGCTACAGGCACCTTGATCTTGGGGAACATCTAGCTCAAGTGGCATAACATAGTTTATAAAGAAAATGTTCTACATTCTACTTTGGTGAGTAGCGTCTTGGATCTTAAAAGCTTGTGAGCGGCCTTCTAAGATACTGCACTGCTTCCACCCCATCTGGAGCAAGGGAGAACGAAGACACCAAAGATACAAGGCCCAGATTAGTCCAAAGGACTAATGGACCATAACTACACAGCCTCCACCAGACTCAGTCCAGTACAACCAGATGGTGCCAAGCTACCAAAACTCACTACTCGGACGGGGAGCAATAATACAGAGTCCTGGACAGAGGTGTAAAAATTAAAAAAAAAAAAAAGCACAAAATTCTAACTCACCAAAAAATAAATAAATAAAACCAAACTTCCTATGTAACAGAGAGTGAAGAAACTCTGCGAGTATGGCTCCGGACACTATTATACCTCAGTGCTGACTTCACTACTGAGGTTTACCCTTCAGCCAAAGATTAGGCAGGCTCATAGAGCAAAAGAAGTCTAAATGAGCACACCACCCCAGGGGCGAGGACGAGAACAAAAGAGAAGACAGGAAAGACGGTAAGGGAGAACCCAAGGTGGAGAAGGGGACTGTGTTGACATGTCGTGGGGTTGGCAACCAATGTCACAGAGCAGTATCTGTATTGTTCAACAAGAAACTAGTTCGCTCTGTACACCTTTAGCTAATGTACAACAAAAAAATTAAAATAAAAAATTTAGTTTCCTGATAGAGGAAGACAGATACTAATGGACAAGATACCAAGCAAAGTACAAGTGGCGAGGAACTGGACTCGGGTTAAAGACTTTTTAGTTCGGATCCTAGTAAAAGGGTAGCTAGACAGACCCTTAAAGATAAAGAGAGGAGATCTGCATTCTCTTCACTGATGCGGAAGTTACCGTCACAACTAAGACTCAATTCCTAGGCCTCTTTATATTTGTTCTTAAAGTATAATGGTCCGGATTCCAAGTGCTAGAGAAAGGTATGAATTCTATCACCTACTGTGACATAAAGCAAATATCTTCACGTTCACTGAACCTCCATTTTTGCATCTGTAAAATGGGGTCTATAATAGAGTTGGTGTATGGACTAACATACGCTAAAAGACTAACATGGGAGATGGTACACAGAAAACACTCAGTAAATTTCATCTATCATCATTTTCTTTGTTCCACAAAGATAGTTTCCATGTCTGTTCTCACTACTGTATGCATTATTAGCTAGCAGAGTCCCTATCACACAGTATTGCTTATGTAATTACGTGTTAGATGAGTTAATATTTGGCAGGAAAAAAAAAGATTTGGCAATAAACAGAAGAAAATAATAAAAGCAGTAGCTAGAAGAGTGAATAGGTAAGCAAAGATTTCTCTTATATAAGAAACCATGCCAAAATTCTAAGCCATTTACCTGTCACCATCCACCAGGCTATCCTGCGTTTGTCCTCATGGCGGTGGTCACAGGGTATCTCCAAGTCCTACTTGTGTCACGTTTGCTATTATCCCACTGAGCAAAGCAAGCACTACGGCCAAGCCCAGGGACAGCAGAGGAAGGGACGTGCCAAGGCTTGGACAATAAGGAGGGTAATCAGCATGGCCATTTACGCAAAGGTGAAAAAAATGCGCCAGATACATCTCAGGATATTCCTGCATATTTACTGCAAAGGGAAGGGTGCTGATGAGGAAAGCAACATAAACATCTTAAAGGGAAGACGAGTTAATAGGACCAAGAATTTCCAGGAGCCAGAAGGGTTGCTGGATGTATCTTCCTCTGAAACCAAAAGCAGAGATGAAGTGATGGGCATAACTGGGAGATGTGGCTGCCAAGAGAAGTGAAGGCAGTTCACAACCTTACCAGTTCCTGTTCAGTTGCTTCCAACCCATGGCGACCCCATGCGTGCCAGAGAACAACTCTGCTCCATAGGGCTTACAGTGGTTGCTTTTTCGGATGTGGATTGCCAGGCCTTTCTTCCGAGGTACCTCTGGTTGGACTAGAACTTCCACACTTCTGATTAGCAGCCCAATGTAACGTGTTAACCATTTGTACCACCCAGGGACTCCCAGTTCACAACAACCTCCCTTATTAACTGAGGACTCATGTCCTGGTCATCTTGCTAGTTTCCTTTCAGCTTCTGTCTATTCTTTTGGGTGCTCCCTAAGACATCTACCCTAGGCCACATTCCACCAGAGGTGCAAACATCGCCTTCATGTTTATGTGATTTGAGAAGACTCCAAGCCTGGAAAGCATTTTAAAATACATTCAACATAACAGGCACCAGAAGAGGTCATCTTTGAGTAAGCCTTCTTGCTGATTCTCCACAAATTCTAGATCATCTCAGTGTGACCCTGAGGTCTATCCAAAACCAAACCAAACCTCTTTCTGTCAAGTTGATTACAACTCTTGGCAATCCCACGCGTGTCAGGGTAGAACTGTGCTCCATAGAGTTTTCAATGAGTGAGTTTTTGGGAAATAGAACGCCAGGCCTTTCTTCTCTAGCTACCCTGGATTGACTGGAACCACCAAAACTTTCCTCCCCACGTATTCACTCCTGGTTGGGTTGACGTCACGTAGAGACAGACAGCCTTACATGCAATTACCTTTTCTCAGTTTTCATTTTCAAAAGGACAGTTACCATAACAGAATCATCGATTCCAATATTATGTCTTAAAAGTCTGTTGAATTCCAAAAGATATTACTTTCAACTTTGGTCTAAAATTTTGTTGGAAAACTAACACATGTATATGACACAAAATTGAAATAATTAAAACTTTTTTATATGGAAAGAATGTCCTATTCCCCAAAGATAACAACTCTTAACAGTCTTTTTATCCTATTGGTAACTTGAAAACCCTGGTGGTGCTTTGGTTAAGTGCTACTACGGCCACGAACCGAAAGGTCTACATTTGGAATCCACCAAGTGCTCCTTGGAGACTCTATGGAGCAGTTCTTCTCTGTCCTATACGGTTACTGTGAGTCGGAATTAACTCAACAGCAATGGGTTTGGTTTTAGTTGTTTTTTTTTTTTTTTTTTAGTGGTCACTTTGGTGAAGGTTGAGACAGTACACAATACTGGGAAAGGCAGCACAACTTTTCCAAGGCAACATAATGGAAGCTCCACAGACACATCCAAACTCCCTAACAGACCAAATGACTGGGCTGAGGGCTACAGGCACCTTGATCTTGGGGAACATCTAGCTCAAGTGGCATAACACAGTTTATAAAGAAAATGTTCTACATTCTACTTTGGTGAGTAGCGTCTTGGATCTTAAAAGCTTGTGAGCGGCCTTCTAAGATACGGCACTGCTTCCACCCCATCTGGAGCAAGGGAGAACGAAGACACCAAAGATACAAGGCCCAGATTAGTCCAAAGGACTAATGGACCATAACTACACAGCCTCCACCAGACTCAGTCCAGTACAACCAGATGGTGCCAAGCTACCAAAACTCACTACTCGGACGGGGAGCAATAATACAGAGTCCTGGACAGAGGTGTAAAAATTAAAAAAAAAAAAAGCACAAAATTCTAACTCACCAAAAAAAAAATAAATAAAACCAAACTTCCTATGTAACAGAGAGTGAAGAAACTCTGTGAGTATGGCTCCGGACACTATTATACCTCAGTGCTGACTTCACTACTGAGGTTTACCCTTCAGCCAAAGATTAGGCAGGCTCATAGAGCAAAAGAAGTCTAAATGAGCACACCACCCCAGGGGCGAGGACGAGAACAAAAGAGAAGACAGGAAAGACGGTAAGGGAGAACCCAAGGTGGAGAAGGGGACTGTGTTGACATGTCGTGGGGTTGGCAACCAATGTCACAGAGCAGTATCTGTATTGTTCAACAAGAAACTAGTTCGCTCTGTACACCTTTAGCTAATGTACAACAAAAAAATTAAAATAAAAAATTTAGTTTCCTGATAGAGGAAGACAGATACTAATGGACAAGATACCAAGCAAAGTACAAGTGGCGAGGAACTGGACTCGGGTTAAAGACTTTTTAGTTCGGATCCTAGTAAAAGGGTAGCTAGACAGACCCTTAAAGATAAAGAGAGGAGATCTGCATTCTCTTCACTGATGCGGAAGTTACCGTCACAACTAAGACTCAATTCCTAGGCCTCTTTATATTTGTTCTTAAAGTATAATGGTCCGGATTCCAAGTGCTAGAGAAAGGTATGAATTCTATCACCTACTGTGACATAAAGCAAATATCTTCACGTTCACTGAACCTCCATTTTTGCATCTGTAAAATGGGGTCTATAATAGAGTTGGTGTATGGACTAACATACGCTAAAAGACTAACATGGGAGATGGTACACAGAAAACACTCAGTAAATTTCATCTATCATCATTTTCTTTGTTCCACAAAGATAGTTTCCATGTCTGTTCTCACTACTGTATGCATTATTAGCTAGCACAGTCCCTATCACACAGTATTGCTTATGTAATTACGTGTTAGATGAGTTAATATTTGGCAGGAAAAAAAAAGATTTGGCAATAAACAGAAGAAAATAATAAAAGCAGTAGCTAGAAGAGTGAATAGGTAAGCAAAGATTTCTCTTATATAAGAAACCATGCCAAAATTCTAAGCCATTTACCTGTCACCATCCACCAGGCTATCCTGCGTTTGTCCTCATGGCGGTGGTCACAGGGTATCTCCAAGTCCTACTTGTGTCACGTTTGCTATTATCCCACTGAGCAAAGCAAGCACTACGGCCAAGCCCAGGGACAGCAGAGGAAGGGACGTGCCAAGGCTTGGACAATAAGGAGGGTAATCAGCATGGCCATTTACGCAAAGGTGAAAAAAATGCGCCAGATACATCTCAGGATATTCCTGCATATTGACTGCAAAGGGAAGGGTGCTGATGAGGAAAGCAACATAAACATCTTAAAGGGAAGACGAGTTAATAGGACCAAGAATTTCCAGGAGCCAGAAGGGTTGCTGGATGTATCTTCCTCTGAAACCAAAAGCAGAGATGAAGTGATGGGCATAACTGGGAGATGTGGCTGCCAAGAGAAGTGAAGGCAGTTCACAACCTTACCAGTTCCTGTTCAGTTGCTTCCAACCCATGGCGACCCCATGCGTGCCAGAGAACAACTCTGCTCCATAGGGCTTACAGTGGTTGCTTTTTCGGATGTGGATTGCCAGGCCTTTCTTCCGAGGTACCTCTGGTTGGACTAGAACTTCCACACTTCTGATTAGCAGCCCAATGTAACGTGTTAACCATTTGTACCACCCAGGGACTCCCAGTTCACAACAACCTCCCTTATTAACTGAGGACTCATGTCCTGGTCATCTTGCTAGTTTCCTTTCAGCTTCTGTCTATTCTTTTGGGTGCTCCCTAAGACATCTACCCTAGGCCACATTCCACCAGAGGTGCAAACATCGCCTTCATGTTTATGTGATTTGAGAAGACTCCAAGCCTGGAAAGCATTTTAAAATACATTCAACATAACAGGCACCAGAAGAGGTCATCTTTGAGTAAGCCTTCTTGCTGATTCTCCACAAATTCTAGATCATCTCAGTGTGACCCTGAGGTCTATCCAAAACCAAACCAAACCTCTTTCTGTCAAGTTGATTACAACTCTTGGCAATCCCACGCGTGTCAGGGTAGAACTGTGCTCCATAGAGTTTTCAATGAGTGAGTTTTTGGGAAATAGAACGCCAGGCCTTTCTTCTCTAGCTACCCTGGATTGACTGGAACCACCAAAACTTTCCTCCCCACGTATTCACTCCTGGTTGGGTTGACGTCACGTAGAGACAGACAGCCTTACATGCAATTACCTTTTCTCAGTTTTCATTTTCAAAAGGACAGTTACCATAACAGAATCATCGATTCCAATATTATGTCTTAAAAGTCTGTTGAATTCCAAAAGATATTACTTTCAACTTTGGTCTAAAATTTTGTTGGAAAACTAACACATGTATATGACACAAAATTGAAATAATTAAAACTTTTTTATATGGAAAGAATGTCCTATTCCCCAAAGATAACAACTCTTAACAGTCTTTTTATCCTATTGGTAACTTGAAAACCCTGGTGGTGCTTTGGTTAAGTGCTACTACGGCCACGAACCGAAAGGTCTACATTTGGAATCCACCAAGTGCTCCTTGGAGACTCTATGGAGCAGTTCTTCTCTGTCCTATACGGTTACTGTGAGTCGGAATTAACTCAACAGCAATGGGTTTGGTTTTAGTTGTTTTTTTTTTTTTTTTTTAGTGGTCACTTTGGTGAAGGTTGAGACAGTACACAATACTGGGAAAGGCAGCACAACTTTTCCAAGGCAACATAATGGAAGCTCCACAGACACATCCAAACTCCCTAACAGACCAAATGACTGGGCTGAGGGCTACAGGCACCTTGATCTTGGGGAACATCTAGCTCAAGTGGCATAACACAGTTTATAAAGAAAATGTTCTACATTCTACTTTGGTGAGTAGCGTCTTGGATCTTAAAAGCTTGTGAGCAGCCTTCTAAGATACGGCACTGCTTCCACCCCATCTGGAGCAAGGGAGAACGAAGACACCAAAGATACAAGGCCCAGATTAGTCCAAAGGACTAATGGACCATAACTACACAGCCTCCACCAGACTCAGTCCAGTACAACCAGATGGTGCCAAGCTACCAAAACTCACTACTCGGACGGGGAGCAATAATACAGAGTCCTGGACAGAGGTGTAAAAATTAAAAAAAAAAAAAAGCACAAAATTCTAACTCACCAAAAAAAAAATAAATAAAACCAAACTTCCTATGTAACAGAGAGTGAAGAAACTCTGTGAGTATGGCTCCGGACACTATTATACCTCAGTGCTGACTTCACTACTGAGGTTTACCCTTCAGCCAAAGATTAGGCAGGCTCATAGAGCAAAAGAAGTCTAAATGAGCACACCACCCCAGGGGCGAGGACGAGAACAAAAGAGAAGACAGGAAAGACGGTAAGGGAGAACCCAAGGTGGAGAAGGGGACTGTGTTGACATGTCGTGGGGTTGGCAACCAATGTCACAGAGCAGTATCTGTATTGTTCAACAAGAAACTAGTTTGCTCTGTACACCTTTAGCTAATGTACAACAAAAAAATTAAAATAAAATATTTAGTTTCCTGATAGAGGAAGACAGATACTAATGGACAAGATACCAAGCAAAGTACAAGTGGCGAGGAACTGGACTCGGGTTAAAGACTTTTTAGTTCGGATCCTAGTAAAAGGGTAGCTAGACAGACCCTTAAAGATAAAGAGAGGAGATCTGCATTCTCTTCACTGATGCGGAAGTTACCGTCACAACTAAGACTCAATTCCTAGGCCTCTTTATATTTGTTCTTAAAGTATAATGGTCCGGATTCCAAGTGCTAGAGAAAGGTATGAATTCTATCACCTACTGTGACATAAAGCAAATATCTTCACGTTCACTGAACCTCCATTTTTGCATCTGTAAAATGGGGTCTATAATAGAGTTGGTGTATGGACTAACATACGCTAAAAGACTAACATGGGAGATGGTACACAGAAAACACTCAGTAAATTTCATCTATCATCATTTTCTTTGTTCCACAAAGATAGTTTCCATGTCTGTTCTCACTACTGTATGCATTATTAGCTAGCAGAGTCCCTATCACACAGTATTGCTTATGTAATTACGTGTTAGATGAGTTAATATTTGGCAGGAAAAAAAAAGATTTGGCAATAAACAGAAGAAAATAATAAAAGCAGTAGCTAGAAGAGTGAATAGGTAAGCAAAGATTTCTCTTATATAAGAAACCATGCCAAAATTCTAAGCCATTTACCTGTCACCATCCACCAGGCTATCCTGCGTTTGTCCTCATGGCGGTGGTCACAGGGTATCTCCAAGTCCTACTTGTGTCACGTTTGCTATTATCCCACTGAGCAAAGCAAGCACTACGGCCAAGCCCAGGGACAGCAGAGGAAGGGACGTGCCAAGGCTTGGACAATAAGGAGGGTAATCAGCATGGCCATTTACGCAAAGGTGAAAAAAATGCGCCAGATACATCTCAGGATATTCCTGCATATTTACTGCAAAGGGAAGGGTGCTGATGAGGAAAGCAACATAAACATCTTAAAGGGAAGACGAGTTAATAGGACCAAGAATTTCCAGGAGCCAGAAGGGTTGCTGGATGTATCTTCCTCTGAAACCAAAAGCAGAGATGAAGTGATGGGCATAACTGGGAGATGTGGCTGCCAAGAGAAGTGAAGGCAGTTCACAACCTTACCAGTTCCTGTTCAGTTGCTTCCAACCCATGGCGACCCCATGCGTGCCAGAGAACAACTCTGCTCCATAGGGCTTACAGTGGTTGCTTTTTCGGATGTGGATTGCCAGGCCTTTCTTCCGAGGTACCTCTGGTTGGACTAGAACTTCCACACTTCTGATTAGCAGCCCAATGTAACGTGTTAACCATTTGTACCACCCAGGGACTCCCAGTTCACAACAACCTCCCTTATTAACTGAGGACTCATGTCCTGGTCATCTTGCTAGTTTCCTTTCAGCTTCTGTCTATTCTTTTGGGTGCTCCCTAAGACATCTACCCTAGGCCACATTCCACCAGAGGTGCAAACATCGCCTTCATGTTTATGTGATTTGAGAAGACTCCAAGCCTGGAAAGCATTTTAAAATACATTCAACATAACAGGCACCAGAAGAGGTCATCTTTGAGTAAGCCTTCTTGCTGATTCTCCACAAATTCTAGATCATCTCAGTGTGACCCTGAGGTCTATCCAAAACCAAACCAAACCTCTTTCTGTCAAGTTGATTACAACTCTTGGCAATCCCACGCGTGTCAGGGTAGAACTGTGCTCCATAGAGTTTTCAATGAGTGAGTTTTTGGGAAATAGAACGCCAGGCCTTTCTTCTCTAGCTACCCTGGATTGACTGGAACCACCAAAACTTTCCTCCCCACGTATTCACTCCTGGTTGGGTTGACGTCACGTAGAGACAGACAGCCTTACATGCAATTACCTTTTCTCAGTTTTCATTTTCAAAAGGACAGTTACCATAACAGAATCATCGATTCCAATATTATGTCTTAAAAGTCTGTTGAATTCCAAAAGATATTACTTTCAACTTTGGTCTAAAATTTTGTTGGAAAACTAACACATGTATATGACACAAAATTGAAATAATTAAAACTTTTTTATATGGAAAGAATGTCCTATTCCCCAAAGATAACAACTCTTAACAGTCTTTTTGTCCTATTGGTAACTTGAAAACCCTGGTGGTGCTTTGGTTAAGTGCTACTACGGCCACGAACCGAAAGGTCTACATTTGGAATCCACCAAGTGCTCCTTGGAGACTCTATGGAGCAGTTCTTCTCTGTCCTATACGGTTACTGTGAGTCGGAATTAACTCAACAGCAATGGGTTTGGTTTTAGTTGTTTTTTTTTTTTTTTTTAGTGGTCACTTTGGTGAAGGTTGAGACAGTACACAATACTGGGAAAGGCAGCACAACTTTTCCAAGGCAACATAATGGAAGCTCCACAGACACATCCAAACTCCCTAATAGACCAAATGACTGGGCTGAGGGCTACAGGCACCTTGATCTTGGGGAACATCTAGCTCAAGTGGCATAACATAGTTTATAAAGAAAATGTTCTACATTCTACTTTGGTGAGTAGCGTCTTGGATCTTAAAAGCTTGTGAGCGGCCTTCTAAGATACTGCACTGCTTCCACCCCATCTGGAGCAAGGGAGAACGAAGACACCAAAGATACAAGGCCCAGATTAGTCCAAAGGACTAATGGACCATAACTACACAGCCTCCACCAGACTCAGTCCAGTACAACCAGATGGTGCCAAGCTACCAAAACTCACTACTCGGACGGGGAGCAATAATACAGAGTCCTGGACAGAGGTGTAAAAATTAAAAAAAAAAAAAAGCACAAAATTCTAACTCACCAAAAAATAAATAAATAAAACCAAACTTCCTATGTAACAGAGAGTGAAGAAACTCTGCGAGTATGGCTCCGGACACTATTATACCTCAGTGCTGACTTCACTACTGAGGTTTACCCTTCAGCCAAAGATTAGGCAGGCTCATAGAGCAAAAGAAGTCTAAATGAGCACACCACCCCAGGGGCGAGGACGAGAACAAAAGAGAAGACAGGAAAGACGGTAAGGGAGAACCCAAGGTGGAGAAGGGGACTGTGTTGACATGTCGTGGGGTTGGCAACCAATGTCACAGAGCAGTATCTGTATTGTTCAACAAGAAACTAGTTCGCTCTGTACACCTTTAGCTAATGTACAACAAAAAAATTAAAATAAAAAATTTAGTTTCCTGATAGAGGAAGACAGATACTAATGGACAAGATACCAAGCAAAGTACAAGTGGCGAGGAACTGGACTCGGGTTAAAGACTTTTTAGTTCGGATCCTAGTAAAAGGGTAGCTAGACAGACCCTTAAAGATAAAGAGAGGAGATCTGCATTCTCTTCACTGATGCGGAAGTTACCGTCACAACTAAGACTCAATTCCTAGGCCTCTTTATATTTGTTCTTAAAGTATAATGGTCCGGATTCCAAGTGCTAGAGAAAGGTATGAATTCTATCACCTACTGTGACATAAAGCAAATATCTTCACGTTCACTGAACCTCCATTTTTGCATCTGTAAAATGGGGTCTATAATAGAGTTGGTGTATGGACTAACATACGCTAAAAGACTAACATGGGAGATGGTACACAGAAAACACTCAGTAAATTTCATCTATCATCATTTTCTTTGTTCCACAAAGATAGTTTCCATGTCTGTTCTCACTACTGTATGCATTATTAGCTAGCAGAGTCCCTATCACACAGTATTGCTTATGTAATTACGTGTTAGATGAGTTAATATTTGGCAGGAAAAAAAAAGATTTGGCAATAAACAGAAGAAAATAATAAAAGCAGTAGCTAGAAGAGTGAATAGGTAAGCAAAGATTTCTCTTATATAAGAAACCATGCCAAAATTCTAAGCCATTTACCTGTCACCATCCACCAGGCTATCCTGCGTTTGTCCTCATGGCGGTGGTCACAGGGTATCTCCAAGTCCTACTTGTGTCACGTTTGCTATTATCCCACTGAGCAAAGCAAGCACTACGGCCAAGCCCAGGGACAGCAGAGGAAGGGACGTGCCAAGGCTTGGACAATAAGGAGGGTAATCAGCATGGCCATTTACGCAAAGGTGAAAAAAATGCGCCAGATACATCTCAGGATATTCCTGCATATTTACTGCAAAGGGAAGGGTGCTGATGAGGAAAGCAACATAAACATCTTAAAGGGAAGACGAGTTAATAGGACCAAGAATTTCCAGGAGCCAGAAGGGTTGCTGGATGTATCTTCCTCTGAAACCAAAAGCAGAGATGAAGTGATGGGCATAACTGGGAGATGTGGCTGCCAAGAGAAGTGAAGGCAGTTCACAACCTTACCAGTTCCTGTTCAGTTGCTTCCAACCCATGGCGACCCCATGCGTGCCAGAGAACAACTCTGCTCCATAGGGCTTACAGTGGTTGCTTTTTCGGATGTGGATTGCCAGGCCTTTCTTCCGAGGTACCTCTGGTTGGACTAGAACTTCCACACTTCTGATTAGCAGCCCAATGTAACGTGTTAACCATTTGTACCACCCAGGGACTCCCAGTTCACAACAACCTCCCTTATTAACTGAGGACTCATGTCCTGGTCATCTTGCTAGTTTCCTTTCAGCTTCTGTCTATTCTTTTGGGTGCTCCCTAAGACATCTACCCTAGGCCACATTCCACCAGAGGTGCAAACATCGCCTTCATGTTTATGTGATTTGAGAAGACTCCAAGCCTGGAAAGCATTTTAAAATACATTCAACATAACAGGCACCAGAAGAGGTCATCTTTGAGTAAGCCTTCTTGCTGATTCTCCACAAATTCTAGATCATCTCAGTGTGACCCTGAGGTCTATCCAAAACCAAACCAAACCTCTTTCTGTCAAGTTGATTACAACTCTTGGCAATCCCACGCGTGTCAGGGTAGAACTGTGCTCCATAGAGTTTTCAATGAGTGAGTTTTTGGGAAATAGAACGCCAGGCCTTTCTTCTCTAGCTACCCTGGATTGACTGGAACCACCAAAACTTTCCTCCCCACGTATTCACTCCTGGTTGGGTTGACGTCACGTAGAGACAGACAGCCTTACATGCAATTACCTTTTCTCAGTTTTCATTTTCAAAAGGACAGTTACCATAACAGAATCATCGATTCCAATATTATGTCTTAAAAGTCTGTTGAATTCCAAAAGATATTACTTTCAACTTTGGTCTAAAATTTTGTTGGAAAACTAACACATGTATATGACACAAAATTGAAATAATTAAAACTTTTTTATATGGAAAGAATGTCCTATTCCCCAAAGATAACAACTCTTAACAGTCTTTTTATCCTATTGGTAACTTGAAAACCCTGGTGGTGCTTTGGTTAAGTGCTACTACGGCCACGAACCGAAAGGTCTACATTTGGAATCCACCAAGTGCTCCTTGGAGACTCTATGGAGCAGTTCTTCTCTGTCCTATACGGTTACTGTGAGTCGGAATTAACTCAACAGCAATGGGTTTGGTTTTAGTTGTTTTTTTTTTTTTTTTTTAGTGGTCACTTTGGTGAAGGTTGAGACAGTACACAATACTGGGAAAGGCAGCACAACTTTTCCAAGGCAACATAATGGAAGCTCCACAGACACATCCAAACTCCCTAACAGACCAAATGACTGGGCTGAGGGCTACAGGCACCTTGATCTTGGGGAACATCTAGCTCAAGTGGCATAACACAGTTTATAAAGAAAATGTTCTACATTCTACTTTGGTGAGTAGCGTCTTGGATCTTAAAAGCTTGTGAGCGGCCTTCTAAGATACGGCACTGCTTCCACCCCATCTGGAGCAAGGGAGAACGAAGACACCAAAGATACAAGGCCCAGATTAGTCCAAAGGACTAATGGACCATAACTACACAGCCTCCACCAGACTCAGTCCAGTACAACCAGATGGTGCCAAGCTACCAAAACTCACTACTCGGACGGGGAGCAATAATACAGAGTCCTGGACAGAGGTGTAAAAATTAAAAAAAAAAAAAGCACAAAATTCTAACTCACCAAAAAAAAAATAAATAAAACCAAACTTCCTATGTAACAGAGAGTGAAGAAACTCTGTGAGTATGGCTCCGGACACTATTATACCTCAGTGCTGACTTCACTACTGAGGTTTACCCTTCAGCCAAAGATTAGGCAGGCTCATAGAGCAAAAGAAGTCTAAATGAGCACACCACCCCAGGGGCGAGGACGAGAACAAAAGAGAAGACAGGAAAGACGGTAAGGGAGAACCCAAGGTGGAGAAGGGGACTGTGTTGACATGTCGTGGGGTTGGCAACCAATGTCACAGAGCAGTATCTGTATTGTTCAACAAGAAACTAGTTTGCTCTGTACACCTTTAGCTAATGTACAACAAAAAAATTAAAATAAAAAATTTAGTTTCCTGATAGAGGAAGACAGATACTAATGGACAAGATACCAAGCAAAGTACAAGTGGCGAGGAACTGGACTCGGGTTAAAGACTTTTTAGTTCGGATCCTAGTAAAAGGGTAGCTAGACAGACCCTTAAAGATAAAGAGAGGAGATCTGCATTCTCTTCACTGATGCGGAAGTTACCGTCACAACTAAGACTCAATTCCTAGGCCTCTTTATATTTGTTCTTAAAGTATAATGGTCCGGATTCCAAGTGCTAGAGAAAGGTATGAATTCTATCACCTACTGTGACATAAAGCAAATATCTTCACGTTCACTGAACCTCCATTTTTGCATCTGTAAAATGGGGTCTATAATAGAGTTGGTGTATGGACTAACATACGCTAAAAGACTAACATGGGAGATGGTACACAGAAAACACTCAGTAAATTTCATCTATCATCATTTTCTTTGTTCCACAAAGATAGTTTCCATGTCTGTTCTCACTACTGTATGCATTATTAGCTAGCAGAGTCCCTATCACACAGTATTGCTTATGTAATTACGTGTTAGATGAGTTAATATTTGGCAGGAAAAAAAAAGATTTGGCAATAAACAGAAGAAAATAATAAAAGCAGTAGCTAGAAGAGTGAATAGGTAAGCAAAGATTTCTCTTATATAAGAAACCATGCCAAAATTCTAAGCCATTTACCTGTCACCATCCACCAGGCTATCCTGCGTTTGTCCTCATGGCGGTGGTCACAGGGTATCTCCAAGTCCTACTTGTGTCACGTTTGCTATTATCCCACTGAGCAAAGCAAGCACTACGGCCAAGCCCAGGGACAGCAGAGGAAGGGACGTGCCAAGGCTTGGACAATAAGGAGGGTAATCAGCATGGCCATTTACGCAAAGGTGAAAAAAATGCGCCAGATACATCTCAGGATATTCCTGCATATTTACTGCAAAGGGAAGGGTGCTGATGAGGAAAGCAACATAAACATCTTAAAGGGAAGACGAGTTAATAGGACCAAGAATTTCCAGGAGCCAGAAGGGTTGCTGGATGTATCTTCCTCTGAAACCAAAAGCAGAGATGAAGTGATGGGCATAACTGGGAGATGTGGCTGCCAAGAGAAGTGAAGGCAGTTCACAACCTTACCAGTTCCTGTTCAGTTGCTTCCAACCCATGGCGACCCCATGCGTGCCAGAGAACAACTCTGCTCCATAGGGCTTACAGTGGTTGCTTTTTCGGATGTGGATTGCCAGGCCTTTCTTCCGAGGTACCTCTGGTTGGACTAGAACTTCCACACTTCTGATTAGCAGCCCAATGTAACGTGTTAACCATTTGTACCACCCAGGGACTCCCAGTTCACAACAACCTCCCTTATTAACTGAGGACTCATGTCCTGGTCATCTTGCTAGTTTCCTTTCAGCTTCTGTCTATTCTTTTGGGTGCTCCCTAAGACATCTACCCTAGGCCACATTCCACCAGAGGTGCAAACATCGCCTTCATGTTTATGTGATTTGAGAAGACTCCAAGCCTGGAAAGCATTTTAAAATACATTCAACATAACAGGCACCAGAAGAGGTCATCTTTGAGTAAGCCTTCTTGCTGATTCTCCACAAATTCTAGATCATCTCAGTGTGACCCTGAGGTCTATCCAAAACCAAACCAAACCTCTTTCTGTCAAGTTGATTACAACTCTTGGCAATCCCACGCGTGTCAGGGTAGAACTGTGCTCCATAGAGTTTTCAATGAGTGAGTTTTTGGGAAATAGAACGCCAGGCCTTTCTTCTCTAGCTACCCTGGATTGACTGGAACCACCAAAACTTTCCTCCCCACGTATTCACTCCTGGTTGGGTTGACGTCACGTAGAGACAGACAGCCTTACATGCAATTACCTTTTCTCAGTTTTCATTTTCAAAAGGACAGTTACCATAACAGAATCATCGATTCCAATATTATGTCTTAAAAGTCTGTTGAATTCCAAAAGATATTACTTTCAACTTTGGTCTAAAATTTTGTTGGAAAACTAACACATGTATATGACACAAAATTGAAATAATTAAAACTTTTTTATATGGAAAGAATGTCCTATTCCCCAAAGATAACAACTCTTAACAGTCTTTTTGTCCTATTGGTAACTTGAAAACCCTGGTGGTGCTTTGGTTAAGTGCTACTACGGCCACGAACCGAAAGGTCTACATTTGGAATCCACCAAGTGCTCCTTGGAGACTCTATGGAGCAGTTCTTCTCTGTCCTATACGGTTACTGTGAGTCGGAATTAACTCAACAGCAATGGGTTTGGTTTTAGTTGTTTTTTTTTTTTTTTTTTAGTGGTCACTTTGGTGAAGGTTGAGACAGTACACAATACTGGGAAAGGCAGCACAACTTTTCCAAGGCAACATAATGGAAGCTCCACAGACACATCCAAACTCCCTAATAGACCAAATGACTGGGCTGAGGGCTACAGGCACCTTGATCTTGGGGAACATCTAGCTCAAGTGGCATAACATAGTTTATAAAGAAAATGTTCTACATTCTACTTTGGTGAGTAGCGTCTTGGATCTTAAAAGCTTGTGAGCGGCCTTCTAAGATACGGCACTGCTTCCACCCCATCTGGAGCAAGGGAGAACGAAGACACCAAAGATACAAGGCCCAGATTAGTCCAAAGGACTAATGGACCATAACTACACAGCCTCCACCAGACTCAGTCCAGTACAACCAGATGGTGCCAAGCTACCAAAACTCACTACTCGGACGGGGAGCAATAATACAGAGTCCTGGACAGAGGTGTAAAAATTAAAAAAAAAAAAAAGCACAAAATTCTAACTCACCAAAAAAAAAATAAATAAAACCAAACTTCCTATGTAACAGAGAGTGAAGAAACTCTGCGAGTATGGCTCCGGACACTATTATACCTCAGTGCTGACTTCACTACTGAGGTTTACCCTTCAGCCAAAGATTAGGCAGGCTCATAGAGCAAAAGAAGTCTAAATGAGCACACCACCCCAGGGGCGAGGACGAGAACAAAAGAGAAGACAGGAAAGACGGTAAGGGAGAACCCAAGGTGGAGAAGGGGACTGTGTTGACATGTCGTGGGGTTGGCAACCAATGTCACAGAGCAATATCTGTATTGTTCAACAAGAAACTAGTTCGCTCTGTACACCTTTAGCTAATGTACAACAAAAAAATTAAAATAAAATATTTAGTTTCCTGATAGAGGAAGACAGATACTAATGGACAAGATACCAAGCAAAGTACAAGTGGCGAGGAACTGGACTCGGGTTAAAGACTTTTTAGTTCGGATCCTAGTAAAAGGGTAGCTAGACAGACCCTTAAAGATAAAGAGAGGAGATCTGCATTCTCTTCACTGATGCGGAAGTTACCGTCACAACTAAGACTCAATTCCTAGGCCTCTTTATATTTGTTCTTAAAGTATAATGGTCCGGATTCCAAGTGCTAGAGAAAGGTATGAATTCTATCACCTACTGTGACATAAAGCAAATATCTTCACGTTCACTGAACCTCCATTTTTGCATCTGTAAAATGGGGTCTATAATAGAGTTGGTGTATGGACTAACATACGCTAAAAGACTAACATGGGAGATGGTACACAGAAAACACTCAGTAAATTTCATCTATCATCATTTTCTTTGTTCCACAAAGATAGTTTCCATGTCTGTTCTCACTACTGTATGCATTATTAGCTAGCACAGTCCCTATCACACAGTATTGCTTATGTAATTACGTGTTAGATGAGTTAATATTTGGCAGGAAAAAAAAAGATTTGGCAATAAACAGAAGAAAATAATAAAAGCAGTAGCTAGAAGAGTGAATAGGTAAGCAAAGATTTCTCTTATATAAGAAACCATGCCAAAATTCTAAGCCATTTACCTGTCACCATCCACCAGGCTATCCTGCGTTTGTCCTCATGGCGGTGGTCACAGGGTATCTCCAAGTCCTACTTGTGTCACGTTTGCTATTATCCCACTGAGCAAAGCAAGCACTACGGCCAAGCCCAGGGACAGCAGAGGAAGGGACGTGCCAAGGCTTGGACAATAAGGAGGGTAATCAGCATGGCCATTTACGCAAAGGTGAAAAAAATGCGCCAGATACATCTCAGGATATTCCTGCATATTTACTGCAAAGGGAAGGGTGCTGATGAGGAAAGCAACATAAACATCTTAAAGGGAAGACGAGTTAATAGGACCAAGAATTTCCAGGAGCCAGAAGGGTTGCTGGATGTATCTTCCTCTGAAACCAAAAGCAGAGATGAAGTGATGGGCATAACTGGGAGATGTGGCTGCCAAGAGAAGTGAAGGCAGTTCACAACCTTACCAGTTCCTGTTCAGTTGCTTCCAACCCATGGCGACCCCATGCGTGCCAGAGAACAACTCTGCTCCATAGGGCTTACAGTGGTTGCTTTTTCGGATGTGGATTGCCAGGCCTTTCTTCCGAGGTACCTCTGGTTGGACTAGAACTTCCACACTTCTGATTAGCAGCCCAATGTAACGTGTTAACCATTTGTACCACCCAGGGACTCCCAGTTCACAACAACCTCCCTTATTAACTGAGGACTCATGTCCTGGTCATCTTGCTAGTTTCCTTTCAGCTTCTGTCTATTCTTTTGGGTGCTCCCTAAGACATCTACCCTAGGCCACATTCCACCAGAGGTGCAAACATCGCCTTCATGTTTATGTGATTTGAGAAGACTCCAAGCCTGGAAAGCATTTTAAAATACATTCAACATAACAGGCACCAGAAGAGGTCATCTTTGAGTAAGCCTTCTTGCTGATTCTCCACAAATTCTAGATCATCTCAGTGTGACCCTGAGGTCTATCCAAAACCAAACCAAACCTCTTTCTGTCAAGTTGATTACAACTCTTGGCAATCCCACGCGTGTCAGGGTAGAACTGTGCTCCATAGAGTTTTCAATGAGTGAGTTTTTGGGAAATAGAACGCCAGGCCTTTCTTCTCTAGCTACCCTGGATTGACTGGAACCACCAAAACTTTCCTCCCCACGTATTCACTCCTGGTTGGGTTGACGTCACGTAGAGACAGACAGCCTTACATGCAATTACCTTTTCTCAGTTTTCATTTTCAAAAGGACAGTTACCATAACAGAATCATCGATTCCAATATTATGTCTTAAAAGTCTGTTGAATTCCAAAAGATATTACTTTCAACTTTGGTCTAAAATTTTGTTGGAAAACTAACACATGTATATGACACAAAATTGAAATAATTAAAACTTTTTTATATGGAAAGAATGTCCTATTCCCCAAAGATAACAACTCTTAACAGTCTTTTTGTCCTATTGGTAACTTGAAAACCCTGGTGGTGCTTTGGTTAAGTGCTACTACGGCCACGAACCGAAAGGTCTACATTTGGAATCCACCAAGTGCTCCTTGGAGACTCTATGGAGCAGTTCTTCTCTGTCCTATACGGTTACTGTGAGTCGGAATTAACTCAACAGCAATGGGTTTGGTTTTAGTTGTTTTTTTTTTTTTTTTTTAGTGGTCACTTTGGTGAAGGTTGAGACAGTACACAATACTGGGAAAGGCAGCACAACTTTTCCAAGGCAACATAATGGAAGCTCCACAGACACATCCAAACTCCCTAATAGACCAAATGACTGGGCTGAGGGCTACAGGCACCTTGATCTTGGGGAACATCTAGCTCAAGTGGCATAACATAGTTTATAAAGAAAATGTTCTACATTCTACTTTGGTGAGTAGCGTCTTGGATCTTAAAAGCTTGTGAGCGGCCTTCTAAGATACTGCACTGCTTCCACCCCATCTGGAGCAAGGGAGAACGAAGACACCAAAGATACAAGGCCCAGATTAGTCCAAAGGACTAATGGACCATAACTACACAGCCTCCACCAGACTCAGTCCAGTACAACCAGATGGTGCCAAGCTACCAAAACTCACTACTCGGACGGGGAGCAATAATACAGAGTCCTGGACAGAGGTGTAAAAATTAAAAAAAAAAAAAAGCACAAAATTCTAACTCACCAAAAAAAAAATAAATAAAACCAAACTTCCTATGTAACAGAGAGTGAAGAAACTCTGCGAGTATGGCTCCGGACACTATTATACCTCAGTGCTGACTTCACTACTGAGGTTTACCCTTCAGCCAAAGATTAGGCAGGCTCATAGAGCAAAAGAAGTCTAAATGAGCACACCACCCCAGGGGCGAGGACGAGAACAAAAGAGAAGACAGGAAAGACGGTAAGGGAGAACCCAAGGTGGAGAAGGGGACTGTGTTGACATGTCGTGGGGTTGGCAACCAATGTCACAGAGCAATATCTGTATTGTTCAACAAGAAACTAGTTCGCTCTGTACACCTTTAGCTAATGTACAACAAAAAAATTAAAATAAAAAATTTAGTTTCCTGATAGAGGAAGACAGATACTAATGGACAAGATACCAAGCAAAGTACAAGTGGCGAGGAACTGGACTCGGGTTAAAGACTTTTTAGTTCGGATCCTAGTAAAAGGGTAGCTAGACAGACCCTTAAAGATAAAGAGAGGAGATCTGCATTCTCTTCACTGATGCGGAAGTTACCGTCACAACTAAGACTCAATTCCTAGGCCTCTTTATATTTGTTCTTAAAGTATAATGGTCCGGATTCCAAGTGCTAGAGAAAGGTATGAATTCTATCACCTACTGTGACATAAAGCAAATATCTTCACGTTCACTGAACCTCCATTTTTGCATCTGTAAAATGGGGTCTATAATAGAGTTGGTGTATGGACTAACATACGCTAAAAGACTAACATGGGAGATGGTACACAGAAAACACTCAGTAAATTTCATCTATCATCATTTTCTTTGTTCCACAAAGATAGTTTCCATGTCTGTTCTCACTACTGTATGCATTATTAGCTAGCACAGTCCCTATCACACAGTATTGCTTATGTAATTACGTGTTAGATGAGTTAATATTTGTCAGGAAAAAAAAAGATTTGGCAATAAACAGAAGAAAATAATAAAAGCAGTAGCTAGAAGAGTGAATAGGTAAGCAAAGATTTCTCTTATATAAGAAACCATGCCAAAATTCTAAGCCATTTACCTGTCACCATCCACCAGGCTATCCTGCGTTTGTCCTCATGGCGGTGGTCACAGGGTATCTCCAAGTCCTACTTGTGTCACGTTTGCTATTATCCCACTGAGCAAAGCAAGCACTACGGCCAAGCCCAGGGACAGCAGAGGAAGGGACGTGCCAAGGCTTGGACAATAAGGAGGGTAATCAGCATGGCCATTTACGCAAAGGTGAAAAAAATGCGCCAGATACATCTCAGGATATTCCTGCATATTTACTGCAAAGGGAAGGGTGCTGATGAGGAAAGCAACATAAACATCTTAAAGGGAAGACGAGTTAATAGGACCAAGAATTTCCAGGAGCCAGAAGGGTTGCTGGATGTATCTTCCTCTGAAACCAAAAGCAGAGATGAAGTGATGGGCATAACTGGGAGATGTGGCTGCCAAGAGAAGTGAAGGCAGTTCACAACCTTACCAGTTCCTGTTCAGTTGCTTCCAACCCATGGCGACCCCATGCGTGCCAGAGAACAACTCTGCTCCATAGGGCTTACAGTGGTTGCTTTTTCGGATGTGGATTGCCAGGCCTTTCTTCCGAGGTACCTCTGGTTGGACTAGAACTTCCACACTTCTGATTAGCAGCCCAATGTAACGTGTTAACCATTTGTACCACCCAGGGACTCCCAGTTCACAACAACCTCCCTTATTAACTGAGGACTCATGTCCTGGTCATCTTGCTAGTTTCCTTTCAGCTTCTGTCTATTCTTTTGGGTGCTCCCTAAGACATCTACCCTAGGCCACATTCCACCAGAGGTGCAAACATCGCCTTCATGTTTATGTGATTTGAGAAGACTCCAAGCCTGGAAAGCATTTTAAAATACATTCAACATAACAGGCACCAGAAGAGGTCATCTTTGAGTAAGCCTTCTTGCTGATTCTCCACAAATTCTAGATCATCTCAGTGTGACCCTGAGGTCTATCCAAAACCAAACCAAACCTCTTTCTGTCAAGTTGATTACAACTCTTGGCAATCCCACGCGTGTCAGGGTAGAACTGTGCTCCATAGAGTTTTCAATGAGTGAGTTTTTGGGAAATAGAACGCCAGGCCTTTCTTCTCTAGCTACCCTGGATTGACTGGAACCACCAAAACTTTCCTCCCCACGTATTCACTCCTGGTTGGGTTGACGTCACGTAGAGACAGACAGCCTTACATGCAATTACCTTTTCTCAGTTTTCATTTTAAAAAGGACAGTTACCATAACAGAATCATCGATTCCAATATTATGTCTTAAAAGTCTGTTGAATTCCAAAAGATATTACTTTCAACTTTGGTCTAAAATTTTGTTGGAAAACTAACACATGTATATGACACAAAATTGAAATAATTAAAACTTTTTTATATGGAAAGAATGTCCTATTCCCCAAAGATAACAACTCTTAACAGTCTTTTTATCCTATTGGTAACTTGAAAACCCTGGTGGTGCTTTGGTTAAGTGCTACTACGGCCACGAACCGAAAGGTCTACATTTGGAATCCACCAAGTGCTCCTTGGAGACTCTATGGAGCAGTTCTTCTCTGTCCTATACGGTTACTGTGAGTCGGAATTAACTCAACAGCAATGGGTTTGGTTTTAGTTGTTTTTTTTTTTTTTTTTTAGTGGTCACTTTGGTGAAGGTTGAGACAGTACACAATACTGGGAAAGGCAGCACAACTTTTCCAAGGCAACATAATGGAAGCTCCACAGACACATCCAAACTCCCTAACAGACCAAATGACTGGGCTGAGGGCTACAGGCACCTTGATCTTGGGGAACATCTAGCTCAAGTGGCATAACACAGTTTATAAAGAAAATGTTCTACATTCTACTTTGGTGAGTAGCGTCTTGGATCTTAAAAGCTTGTGAGCGGCCTTCTAAGATACGGCACTGCTTCCACCCCATCTGGAGCAAGGGAGAACGAAGACACCAAAGATACAAGGCCCAGATTAGTCCAAAGGACTAATGGACCATAACTACACAGCCTCCACCAGACTCAGTCCAGTACAACCAGATGGTGCCAAGCTACCAAAACTCACTACTCGGACGGGGAGCAATAATACAGAGTCCTGGACAGAGGTGTAAAAATTAAAAAAAAAAAAAAGCACAAAATTCTAACTCACCAAAAAAAAAATAAATAAAACCAAACTTCCTATGTAACAGAGAGTGAAGAAACTCTGTGAGTATGGCTCCGGACACTATTATACCTCAGTGCTGACTTCACTACTGAGGTTTACCCTTCAGCCAAAGATTAGGCAGGCTCATAGAGCAAAAGAAGTCTAAATGAGCACACCACCCCAGGGGCGAGGACGAGAACAAAAGAGAAGACAGGAAAGACGGTAAGGGAGAACCCAAGGTGGAGAAGGGGACTGTGTTGACATGTCGTGGGGTTGGCAACCAATGTCACAGAGCAGTATCTGTATTGTTCAACAAGAAACTAGTTTGCTCTGTACACCTTTAGCTAATGTACAACAAAAAAATTAAAATAAAATATTTAGTTTCCTGATAGAGGAAGACAGATACTAATGGACAAGATACCAAGCAAAGTACAAGTGGCGAGGAACTGGACTCGGGTTAAAGACTTTTTAGTTCGGATCCTAGTAAAAGGGTAGCTAGACAGACCCTTAAAGATAAAGAGAGGAGATCTGCATTCTCTTCACTGATGCGGAAGTTACCGTCACAACTAAGACTCAATTCCTAGGCCTCTTTATATTTGTTCTTAAAGTATAATGGTCCGGATTCCAAGTGCTAGAGAAAGGTATGAATTCTATCACCTACTGTGACATAAAGCAAATATCTTCACGTTCACTGAACCTCCATTTTTGCATCTGTAAAATGGGGTCTATAATAGAGTTGGTGTATGGACTAACATACGCTAAAAGACTAACATGGGAGATGGTACACAGAAAACACTCAGTAAATTTCATCTATCATCATTTTCTTTGTTCCACAAAGATAGTTTCCATGTCTGTTCTCACTACTGTATGCATTATTAGCTAGCACAGTCCCTATCACACAGTATTGCTTATGTAATTACGTGTTAGATGAGTTAATATTTGGCAGGAAAAAAAAAGATTTGGCAATAAACAGAAGAAAATAATAAAAGCAGTAGCTAGAAGAGTGAATAGGTAAGCAAAGATTTCTCTTATATAAGAAACCATGCCAAAATTCTAAGCCATTTACCTGTCACCATCCACCAGGCTATCCTGCGTTTGTCCTCATGGCGGTGGTCACAGGGTATCTCCAAGTCCTACTTGTGTCACGTTTGCTATTATCCCACTGAGCAAAGCAAGCACTACGGCCAAGCCCAGGGACAGCAGAGGAAGGGACGTGCCAAGGCTTGGACAATAAGGAGGGTAATCAGCATGGCCATTTACGCAAAGGTGAAAAAAATGCGCCAGATACATCTCAGGATATTCCTGCATATTTACTGCAAAGGGAAGGGTGCTGATGAGGAAAGCAACATAAACATCTTAAAGGGAAGACGAGTTAATAGGACCAAGAATTTCCAGGAGCCAGAAGGGTTGCTGGATGTATCTTCCTCTGAAACCAAAAGCAGAGATGAAGTGATGGGCATAACTGGGAGATGTGGCTGCCAAGAGAAGTGAAGGCAGTTCACAACCTTACCAGTTCCTGTTCAGTTGCTTCCAACCCATGGCGACCCCATGCGTGCCAGAGAACAACTCTGCTCCATAGGGCTTACAGTGGTTGCTTTTTCGGATGTGGATTGCCAGGCCTTTCTTCCGAGGTACCTCTGGTTGGACTAGAACTTCCACACTTCTGATTAGCAGCCCAATGTAACGTGTTAACCATTTGTACCACCCAGGGACTCCCAGTTCACAACAACCTCCCTTATTAACTGAGGACTCATGTCCTGGTCATCTTGCTAGTTTCCTTTCAGCTTCTGTCTATTCTTTTGGGTGCTCCCTAAGACATCTACCCTAGGCCACATTCCACCAGAGGTGCAAACATCGCCTTCATGTTTATGTGATTTGAGAAGACTCCAAGCCTGGAAAGCATTTTAAAATACATTCAACATAACAGGCACCAGAAGAGGTCATCTTTGAGTAAGCCTTCTTGCTGATTCTCCACAAATTCTAGATCATCTCAGTGTGACCCTGAGGTCTATCCAAAACCAAACCAAACCTCTTTCTGTCAAGTTGATTACAACTCTTGGCAATCCCACGCGTGTCAGGGTAGAACTGTGCTCCATAGAGTTTTCAATGAGTGAGTTTTTGGGAAATAGAACGCCAGGCCTTTCTTCTCTAGCTACCCTGGATTGACTGGAACCACCAAAACTTTCCTCCCCACGTATTCACTCCTGGTTGGGTTGACGTCACGTAGAGACAGACAGCCTTACATGCAATTACCTTTTCTCAGTTTTCATTTTCAAAAGGACAGTTACCATAACAGAATCATCGATTCCAATATTATGTCTTAAAAGTCTGTTGAATTCCAAAAGATATTACTTTCAACTTTGGTCTAAAATTTTGTTGGAAAACTAACACATGTATATGACACAAAATTGAAATAATTAAAACTTTTTTATATGGAAAGAATGTCCTATTCCCCAAAGATAACAACTCTTAACAGTCTTTTTATCCTATTGGTAACTTGAAAACCCTGGTGGTGCTTTGGTTAAGTGCTACTACGGCCACGAACCGAAAGGTCTACATTTGGAATCCACCAAGTGCTCCTTGGAGACTCTATGGAGCAGTTCTTCTCTGTCCTATACGGTTACTGTGAGTCGGAATTAACTCAACAGCAATGGGTTTGGTTTTAGTTGTTTTTTTTTTTTTTTTTTAGTGGTCACTTTGGTGAAGGTTGAGACAGTACACAATACTGGGAAAGGCAGCACAACTTTTCCAAGGCAACATAATGGAAGCTCCACAGACACATCCAAACTCCCTAATAGACCAAATGACTGGGCTGAGGGCTACAGGCACCTTGATCTTGGGGAACATCTAGCTCAAGTGGCATAACATAGTTTATAAAGAAAATGTTCTACATTCTACTTTGGTGAGTAGCGTCTTGGATCTTAAAAGCTTGTGAGCGGCCTTCTAAGATACTGCACTGCTTCCACCCCATCTGGAGCAAGGGAGAACGAAGACACCAAAGATACAAGGCCCAGATTAGTCCAAAGGACTAATGGACCATAACTACACAGCCTCCACCAGACTCAGTCCAGTACAACCAGATGGTGCCAAGCTACCAAAACTCACTACTCGGACGGGGAGCAATAATACAGAGTCCTGGACAGAGGTGTAAAAATTAAAAAAAAAAAAAAGCACAAAATTCTAACTCACCAAAAAAAAAATAAATAAAACCAAACTTCCTATGTAACAGAGAGTGAAGAAACTCTGCGAGTATGGCTCCGGACACTATTATACCTCAGTGCTGACTTCACTACTGAGGTTTACCCTTCAGCCAAAGATTAGGCAGGCTCATAGAGCAAAAGAAGTCTAAATGAGCACACCACCCCAGGGGCGAGGACGAGAACAAAAGAGGAGACAGGGAAGACGGTAACGGGGAACCCAAGGTGGAGAAGGGGACTGTGTTGACATGTCGTGGGGTTAGCAACCAATGTCACAGAGCAATATCTGTATTGTTCAACAAGAAACTAGTTCGCTCTGTACGCCTTTAGCTAACGTACAACAAAAAAATTAAAATAAAAAATTTAGTTTCCTGATAGAGGAAGACAGATACTAATGGACAA
This sequence comes from Elephas maximus indicus, assembly GCF_024166365.1. Lineage (NCBI taxonomy): Eukaryota > Metazoa > Chordata > Mammalia > Proboscidea > Elephantidae > Elephas > Elephas maximus. The sequence goes on along the minus strand of NC_064846.1, from coordinate 147,807,396 downwards.
GATACCAAGCAAAGTACAAGTGGCGAGGAACTGGACTCGGGTTAAAGACTTTTTAGTTCGGATCCTAGTAAAAGGGTAGCTAGACAGACCCTTAAAGATAAAGAGAGGAGATCTGCATTCTCTTCGCTGATGCGGAAGTTACCGTCACAACTAAGACTCAATTCCTAGGCCTCTTTATATTTGTTCTTAAAGTGTAATGGTCCGGATTCCAAGTGCTAGAGAAAGGTATGAATTCTATCACCTACTGTGACATAAAGCAAATATCTTCACGTTCACTGAACCCCCATTTTTGCATCTGTAAAATGGGGTCTATAATAGAGTTGGTGTATGGACTAACATACGCTAAAAGACTAACATGGGAGATGGTACACAGAAAACACTCAGTAAATTTCATCTATCATCATTTTCTTTGTTCCACAAAGATAGTTTCCATGTCTGTTCTCACTACTGTATGCATTATTAGTTAGCAGAGTCCCTATCACACAGTATTGCTTATGTAATTACGTGTTAGATGAGTTAATATTTGGCAGGAAAAAAAAAGATTTGGCAATAAACAGAAGAAAATAATAAAAGCAGAAGCTAGAAGAGTGAATAGGTAAGCAAAGATTTCTCTTATATAAGAAACCATGCCAAAATTCTAAGCCATTTACCTGTCACCATCCACCAGGCTATCCTGCGTTTGTCCTCATGGCGGTGGTCACAGGGTATCTCCAAGTCCTACTTGTGTCACGTTTGCTATTATCCCACTGAGCAAAGCAAGCACTATGGCCAAGCCCAGGGACAGCAGAGGAAGGGACGTGCCAAGGCTTGGACAATAAGGAGGGTAATCAGCATGGCCATTTACGCAAAGGTGAAAAAAATGCGCCAGATACATCTCAGCATATTCCTGCATATTTACTGCAAAGGGAAGGGTGCTGATGAGGAAAGCAACATAAACATCTTAAAGGGAAGACGAGTTAATAGGACCAAGAATTTCCAGGAGCCAGAAGGGTTGCTGGATGTATCTTCCTCTGAAACCAAAAGCAGAGATGAAGTGATGGGCATAACTGGGAGATGTGGCTGCCAAGAGAAATGAAGGCAGTTCACAACCTTACCAGTTCCTGTTCAGTTGCTTCCAACCCATGGCGACCCCATGTGTGCCAGAGAACAACTCTGCTCCATAGGGCTTACAGTGGTTGCTTTTTCGGATGTGGGTTGCCAGGCCTTTCTTCCGAGGTACCTCTGGTTGGACTAGAACTTCCACACTTCTGATTAGCAGCCCAATGTATCGTGTTAACCATTTGTACCACCCAGGGACTCCCAGTTCACAACAACCTCCCTTATTAACTGAAGACTCATGTCCTGGTCATCTTGCTAGTTTCCTTTCAGCTTCTGTCTATTCTTTTGGGTGCTCCCTAAGACATCTACCCTAGGCCACATTCCACCAGAGGTGCAAACATTGCCTTCATGTTTATGTGATTTGAGAAGACTCCAAGCCTGGAAAGCATTTTAAAATACATTCAACATAACAGGCACCAGAAGAGGTCATTTTTGAGTAAGCCTTCTTGCTGATTCTCCACAAATTCTAGATCATCTCAGTGTGACCCTGAGGTCTATCCAAAACCAAACCAAACCTCCTTCTGTCAAGTTGATTACAACTCTTGGCAATCCCATGTGTGTCAGGGTAGAACTGTGCTCCATAGAGTTTTCAATGAGTGATTTTTTGGGAAATAGAGCGCCAAGCCTTTCTTCTCTAGCTACCCTGGATTGACTGGTACCACCAAAACTTTCCTCCCCAAGTATTCACTCCTGGTTGGGTTGACGTCACGTAGAGACAGACAGCCTTAGATGCAATTACCTTTTCTCAGTTTTCATTTTCAAAAGGACAGTTACCATAACAGAATCATCGATTCCAATATTATGCCTTAAAAGTCGGTTTAATTTCAAAAGATATTACTTTCAACTTTGGTCTAAAATGTTGTTGAAAAATTAACACATGTACATGACACAAAATTGAAACAATTAAAACTTTTTTATATGTAAAGAATGTCCTATTCCCCAAAGATAACAACTCTTAACAGTTTTTTTATCCTATTGGTAACTTGAAAACCCTGGTGGTGCTTTGGTTAAGTGCTACTACGGCTACAAACCGAAAGGTCTACATTTGGAATCCACCAAGTGCTCCTTGGAGACTCTATGGAGCAGTTCTTCTCTGTCCTAAAAGGTTACTGTGAGTCGGAATTAACTCAACAGCAATGGGTTTGGTTTTAGTTTTTTTTTTTTTTTTTTTTTTTAGTGGTCACTTTGGTGAAGGTTGAGACAGTACACAATACTGGGAAAGGCAGCACAACTTTTCCAAGGCAACATAATGGAAGCTCCACAGACACATCCAAACTCCCTAATAGACCAAATACTGGGCTGATGGCTACAGGCACCTTGGTCGTGGGGAACATCTAGCTCAAGTGGCATAACATAATTTATAAAGAAAATGTTCTACATTCTACTTTGGTGAGTAGTGTCTTGGATCTTAAAAGTTTGTGAGCATCCATTGAAGACTCTCAATTGTTCTGACCCCATCTGGAGCAAGGGAGAATCACGAAAACCAAAGACACCAGGGAAAGGACTAATGGACCACAACTACCACAGCCTCTATCAGACTGAGTCCAGAACAACTAAGTGGAGCCCGGCTACCGCCACCGACTGCTCTGACAGGGATCACAATAGAGGTTCCTGGACAGAGATATAGGAAAATGTAGAACAAAATTCTAGCTCAGAAAAAAAAATAAAGTCCAGTCTTAGTGTATGACAGAGACTGGAGAAATCCTGAGAGTATGGTCCCCGTACACCCGTATAGCTCATTACTAAAGTCACTCATGAGGTTCAGCCAAAGATTAAAAAAAAAAAAAATAGAAGCCCCCTAAAGCAAAATGAGTCTAAATGCACACACCAACCCAGAGGTGAGGACAAGAAGGCAGGAGAGGACAGGAAAGCTGATAATAAGGAAACGAAGGTTGAGAATGGGACAGTGTTAACATATCGTGGGTGATGGCAACTAATGTCACAAAACAATATGTGTATTAATTATTTAATAAGAAACTTGTTTGCTCTGTAAGCCTTCATCTAAAGTACTACTAAAAAAAAAGAATTTAGTTTCCCCATAGAAAAGGGCAGATACTAATGAAGAAGATAGTAAGCAAAGTATAAATAGAAAGGAACTGCACTCAGGTTAAAGATTTTTTATTTTGGATCATAGTAAAAGTGTAGCTAGACAGACCCTTAAGGATAACGAAAGGAGATCTGCATTCTCTTCATTGATGTGGAAGTTACTGTCAGAGCTAAGGCTCAATTCCTAGGTTTCTTTATATCTGTTCTGAAGCTAAAGTGTAATGGTTCAGAGAACAATCGCGGGAGAAAAATCTGAAGTCCATCACTTACTGTAACTTAAAGCAAATATCTTAACATTCTCTGAGCCTCCATTTATCCATCAGTAAAATGGGGTCAATAGTAGGGTTGGTGTATGAATTAATGTATGCTAAAAGATTAACATGGTAAATGGCAGCTAGAAAACACTCATTAACTTTAGCTATCATCACTTTCTTTGTTCCATAAGGGTAGTTCCCATGTCTGGTATTGGTTATTATTCTATGCATTATTTGTTAGCACAGTCCCTATCAGATAGTTAAATATAAAAATATGTGTCAGGTAAGTTAGTATTTCTTAGGAAATAAAAGATTTGGCAATGAATGGAAGAAGATTAAGCAGCAGCTACCAAGGTTATATAGTTAAGATTTATATTATATGAGAAACCATGCCAAAATTTAGTGGCTCGAAACAACAGCCATTTGTCTGAGGTCTTAAACGCTAGCAAGCAGCCATCTAAGATGCATCAAATGGTCTCAACCCACCTGGATCAAAGGAGAATGAAGAACACCAAGGACACAAGGTAATCACGAGCCCAAGAGACAGAAAGGGCTACATGAACCAGAGACTACATCATCCTGAGACCAGAAGAACTAAATGGTGTCCGGCTACAACCGATGACTGCCCTGACAGGGAACACAACAGAGAACCCCTGAGGGAGCAGGAGAGCAGTGGGATGCAGACCCCAGATTCTCATAAAAAGACCAGACTTAATGGTCTGACTGAGACTAGAAGGACACTGGTGGTCATGGCCCCCAGACCTTCTGTTGGCCCAGGACAGGAACCATTCCTGAAGCCAACTCTTCAGACATGGATTGGACTGGACAATGGGTTGGAGAGGGATGCTGGTGAAAAGTGAGCTTTTTGGATCAGGTGGACACTTGAGCCTATGCTGGCATCTCCTGCCTGGAGGGGAGATGAGAGGTTGGAGGGGGTTAGAAGCTGGTGAAATGGATAGAAAAAGAGAGAGCGGAAGGAGAGAGCAGGCTGCCTCATTAGGGGGAGAGTAATTGGGAGTGTGTAGCAAGGTGTATATGGGTTTTTGTGTGAGAGACTGACTTGATTTGTAAACTTTCACTTAAAGCACAATAAAAATTATAAAAAAAAAAAAGCCATTAATTTGTTCATGAGTCTGTGTTTTCAGTTGGGACGGCACATCTCTGCACCATGTAGTGTTGTCTGGGTTCACTCCTGAGTTTGCGGTCAACTGATGGTCCACGGCTCACTCACATGTCTCTTGCTTGGCTGCCTGTCTTTCTGTTGGCAAGGGCAAAGGAGGTATCTAGGCCATTTAGCTCTCACCATCCACAGGCTAGCTCGTGTTTGTTCACATGGTGGTGGTCACAAGGTATCGCAAGAAAACTAAGAGAAGGCAAACCCCAATGTCACATCTATTCTTAAGGCTATACTTGCATCATGTTTGCTATTATCTCATTGAGTAAACCAAGCATTATGGTCAAGCCCAGAGTCACTATGGGAAGGGACTTCCCAAGGCTTGGACAACAGAGAGGGTAATCAGTGTGGCCATTTATGCACAGGTGTAAAAAATGCACCAGATACATCTCATGATATCTGAGCATATTTAGTGAAAAGAGAAAGCTTCTGATGAAGAACGCAACATAGATTTCTGAAAGGAAAGATGAGTTCATAAGACGAAGAAATTTCAGGAGCCAGAAAGGTTCCTGGATGTCTCTTCCTCTGAAACGAAAAGGAGAGATGCAGTGATAGGTATAAGAGGGGAATGAGGCCCTTAACAGAAACAAAGGCAGCTCACAACCTTACCAGTTACTGTTGCGTTGATTCCAACTCATGGAGACCCCTTGTGTGGCAGAGAACAACTGTGCTCCACAGGGTTTCCAATGGCTGATTTTTCAGAAGCGGCGGAGAGGGTGTGCACCCCTGCAGCAGAGAGATGCCTCCTTGGCTTTAACAAAGGCTGCCTTCCAGGTTTCTTTGGGAGCACTGCTCTAGGACCCCACAAGGTCCTACTGTCCTGGTCAGGACCCTGTAACGAAAATTAGAGGAAGGATTAGGTTGTAGATTGCCGGCCCTGCATGGGGCTTACAGGGGTGACAGCAGGGGCTTTGTACTGGGTTAGTTGGGGGTCTTCTCAGTTTGCCTTCAGGGCCATCATATCAAATGCTGGCATGGCCAGGGCCACTCCCCTCTGCTACCCTGAACCTCAAATCCCTCTGGAACCTACAAGGAGGAACTGAAGGTGTAGCTCTGTCACCACTCCTGGCAGGGTGTCTCAGTGATGACAGCACAGTGGGGCCCGTTTTGTCTGGGGTTCCTTAAAAGCCTCAGTCCTCCACCAGGTTCCTCACCCTGGTTACCCACTTTGACAAGATCCCTTACCCCCCTGAGATGCCCTGAAAAAAGTAACTGCAACTCACTAAGTCAGCATATCAGGTCCCTAGGTTTGAAAGAAGGGGTGGGGCTTTATGGATCCCCTTATTTCTGGGGGGAGTCATCTCATAACTCGGTGTCCTCACCTTGATTCCTCTCAGGGACCCAGTATCCTGCCTCTGCTGAGTAGGCCTCCCCATTACTCCAAGGACTTCATGGCATTGAGATGACCCACCCTCAGGAAAAAACGAGGGGCACCGCAGTGTGATTATCTCTGACCTTGGCTTCCCCGGTCCAATAGGAGAGGGGGGATGTTATACAGCCTCCTGTCTTCTTGTCTGGTGGGGGGTTAATCCCATCTTTCCTCCTGAAGGATTTTTACCTTGACGTCCACCAGGTTCTGGGATTCTTCTCTCTGCTGAATTGGGGCTTGAACATAGGCCCTCACTTCCCTGAGACCCTCCAGGAGGGAGTCAAGGGTCACCTGAGCTTGTTGGATTTGTCCTGGGCTCCCAGAGCTCATGGCATTAGCAGGGTTCAGTGCAGCCCTTGCCATTTTGGGTCGATTGGTCCCTAGTACTTCAGTCATGTCTTCCCCTTGACTCTGCACCATTCTTGTGACCTGAGGCCACACCTCTCAGATCAAAGACCACACCTTCCTGAGATCCCACCCTCTACTGACCTGAGGCCACACCTCTCAGATCAAAGACCACACCTTCCTGAGATCCCAGAGTTGGAAGTCAGAGTGACCCATACCCTTTACAGGCTGTTTTGGGAGTCCTAGGTCTCGCCAGTGCAGCGGGGTCACCTACCCCCAGAGTTCTCAATTTGGTGACCCCTTCATTCCTCACTCAGGCTTCTGACATTGCTTTCAGGTAAGACCTGGTATTTCTCCCTCTACTAACTTGAGTCCACCTGAAAACACGGGTGGGATTTATGCCTCAGACCAAGGCCCTCACCTCCCTAGAGGGGAGTCAGGGTGCTGCACATCTGGCTACCCCTGCCCGGGGGCTCCAAGAGCTGAAAGCAAGGTTGAGCTGTGGCCGGCCCCTCTTTTAAGGAGAAGCCTCCTCATTAGCACTAAGGGTCCTCGCCTCGCCTGCAGTTCGGGTCTAGGTCTCCTCCCTCTTCGGAACTCGGGTGCTTTCTTGGACCAAGGCCCGCCCATCCTTAGACTTTACAGGCCGAAGTCAGCCTGGTGGTCTTGAGGCTGGCGGTGGGGGCGGGACTTTGTGGGACCTCCTCTGTTCTGCGTTAGGTGTCCCCTTAGTCCACATTCAAGGTCCTCACCTGGACTCCTGACCAGTCCCTAGACTCCACCCTCCTCCGATGATTGAAGTATCTACCCGGACAGACCAGAGGCCTCGCTTTCCCGGCACTTCCTAGATGGAAGTCGGCGCATGCCCACCCGTCACTTCCGGCCAAGGCTATGGGGGAGGGCCTCCGAGGGCCAAGGCCGTAAGTGGGGGGGCTCCGAGGGCCAACAGTAGGGCGGTGCGATTTTCCGGGGTTAATTGGTCACCACAGTCCACATTCTCGGTCCTCACCTTGACTTCTGATCAGTCCTGAGACTCTACCCTCCTCCGATGATTAAAATCTCAACGCCCTCAGACCAGAGGCCTCACGTTCCGGGCACTTCCTAGAGGGAAGTCAGTGCATGCCCGCCTGTCACATCCGGCCAAGGATATACCGGGGCCTCCGAGGGCCAAGGTCGTTAGGGGGGGCTCCGAGGGCCAACAGTACGGGCGGTGCTCTTAGGACCCCGCTTTTCCGGGATTAATTGTTCAGCACAGTCCACATTCAGGGTCCTCACCTTGACTCCTGATCAGCCCTGAGACTCCATCCTCCTCTGTTGAGGAGAGCTCAAAACCTCCCAAATCAGAATCTGCACCTTCCCAGGACTTCCTACATGGAAGCCAGTAGACGTCGCATCTGTACAAGGCTGTACCCAGGGCCTCCAAGGATCAAGACCCTCCTACTGGGGCAGAGGGGCCTCCGAGGGCCGACAGCAAGGGCAGGATCCTTGGGACTCCAGGGTTCTGGAGTGAGTGCTCCCTTAGGGCTCATGCAGGGTCCTCACCTTGATACCTATCAGAGCCTGGGAGTCCGGCATAGGGAGACCTAACTCACAGCCTCAGAAGAAGATTCTCACCATGCTGAGACCCTAGAGGGGCAGATCAGGGTGTACCGCACAATGCCCTTTCCTCGGGCCTCACAGGATTGCAGGCTGTTTAACTGCGCCTGGCAGATCCTTTTTAGGCCGCAGGTCGCCCCATAAACACTCAGGGTCCACACCTAACTGCAGGTAGGGACAAGACTCCTACTTCTGCAGAACTGGGGCCGCCCCTTTAGACCGGACCCTTCCTGCCTGACACTACTCAGGAAGAAAGGATGAGTACCTCTGTCAGAGAGCTCTCCCAGAGGCTTCCCTAGGACTAAGAACAGAGGCAATACTCTCTTCTGCTCCTTTTGTTGATGGGGTTCCCACTCATAACACTCAGGGTCCTCACCTTGCCTCCTTTGAGGGCCTGAGTCTCCTCCATCCATGGAACTGGGGTATGCCCACAAGACCTGATACCCTCCAGGCAGAATTGAGGGGACTCCTCATCCTGACAACTCTGCCCTTGGCCTCCCAGGGCCAACAGCAGGGAGCATTTTGTGAGAACTCCTCCATCTTCGTTGGCTGGTTCCCTCCTTCCTCATTCACAGTCTTCATCTTGAACCTGACCAGTCCTGAAATCCAATCCCTACTGAATCCCAGGCTGCTCCCCTCATATCAAGTTCTTCACTGACCTGGGACCTCTGATTTGGAAATCAGGATAAGTCATATCCAGCCAGGACTCTTCAAGCTCTCTCAGGGTCAACTGCAACACCAGGACAACAGGGGACATGACTCTTCTCGAAGGGATGCCCATCATCTTCATTCAGGGTCATCTCTTAGATATCTATCAGAGGCTGAGTGTCCTTGCTTTACTGACTTGGAGGGTGTCCTTAGGCCAATGTCTCAGGTCTCTGAGACACCTGAAGAATAAATGAGGGCACTACCTGGGGCTCTCTAGGTCTGAGAGCAAGCAATGCAGCTCTTTGTGTGATCCCTAAATTCTGGTGTGTTTTTCTTGTCTGTTTTCGTTCACTGGAGTCCTCTTCTTGGCTCCTCTTTGATTAAAGCCTCCCTGAGAAATGCCACATCCTTGAAAACTCGAGCAAATTTGCTATTGGAAATCTTGCAGAGATTGGTTCCCTGCCCAAGAGTGAGGAGTGGCATGAATGGGAAACCTACAGCCAAAGACAGGAAGTCCAACACAGGTGGTGGGCTGTCAGAAAAAGGGGCTGATCTCATCCTCCTCTCCTTCAGCCACACACAGAAGCTCATGTGACATTGGTTCTGGTAGATATACTTTCCACAGGCAGAGGCTCTCCAAAATGATTTTATGAGCCTCAAATCTTTTCAGGTTATCTGCCTTGTATATGTCAATAATTGTATTGTCACTGAATATTTTTCTTTTCCTTATTCATACATCTCACTTATTTTAGTATTCACATAGCTCTGGCTATACAGTTCAACTCAATGCTCTGGGCTCAGCATTATTCATTTTCTTACCTGAGAAACATTTTGTAGTGGAGAGAAGAATAGTGAATTAAGAGACATAAGGTAAGCCTCTGGCTGGGAAGAGTGGTGGAACAGTGTGGGCTCCAGACACATTCAAACCAGGGGTCTAATCTAGCATGTACTAGACTTACAAACTCAAACACGTTACCAAACACTCTGAGCTCCAGGTTCTTCTTCTGTGAAGTGGGATTGATGACCCTGTCTTCTAGGGCGGGTGCATTGTGTGCAAGGCATGAGAGAAGCACCTGGCAAACTGACTGTGCATATCTGGTCTTTAAAGAATGGCACTTATTACTATGATTATTTTGACACCACACAATACCAACCACCCACCTGAAAATTTTTTGTTTTGTTTTCTCCAGGGCTTGTAAGAATACGCAGTGCTCTAAGACAAAGAAAACCAAATGAGAAGAAATACTACTTAGAAAGAAGAACTAAGTAATATTTTTCAATAACTTCTTGCCGTCAAGTCAATTCCAACCAAATGCAACCTCATGTACAACTGCCCTATAGGGTTTCCTTGGCTATCAATTTTAAGGAAACACATTGCCAGGTCTTTCTTCTGCAGTGCCACTGGATGGGTCTGCACTGCCAACATTTATGTTAGTAGTCAAGGTCAAAGCATTTTATCACTCATTAGGGAGTGTCATAACAGTGCTGTTATAACAGATATACCACAAGGGGAAGGCTTTAAAAAATAGAATTTTCTCACAGTTTAGGAGCCTAGAAATCTGAATTCAGGTGTTGGCTCTAGGGGAAAGCTTTAGCTCTTTGTTTGCTATGGGGGAAGGTCCTTGTCCTTCTTCAACTTCTGTTTCTTGTTTCCTTGGAGGTCTCATGTGGCATGGCAACTACCATTCCCCACTTGTGATTACTTGCTTGCTCGGTCACCTCCTTTATATTTCAAGTGATCGAACTTAAGACACCCCCCAGAAAACAAACAAACAAAACCACTGTTGTCCAGAAGATTCTGACTCACAGGGATGCAACAGGACAGAGCAGAAACTGCCCCATAGAGTTTCCAAGGCTGTAAATCTTTACAGAAGCTGACTGTCATATCTTTCTCCCCTGGAGAAGGTGTTGGGTTGACTCAAGACACTCCTTACAACCCCCTCTCTTTAACGTAACAACACGTATTACCAAATGGCATTATAATCATGGTTAGAATTGGGTCATTATTAACAGCACCTGTTTCGGGGTGACATGGCGGGTAAATTCAATCCATATTAGGGAGTATATTTTTAATGTGCATGTGGGTAGACTGTCCCAGGTGAATGCCACACAAAGCTCTTAGAAGTACTGTCAAGAACCAACAATTTCCCCTCCCAAATGCCCTTCCGTCTATGTCACCCCAGTTTTCATCACCACAGCCAAAAGCCCAGTCTTCACTTGGTGTTTGCCAAATGACACTCAAGACAACCTCATTCTACTGTCCTTTCAATGGCATGGCCTCTGGATCCCCCAAACAAAGACAAAAAGCTACTAACACTGGCTTCCTTACATGGAATATCTCCCTATTTCTCAGAAACCCTGGAAATAATGTGCGTAACACACACAGTCAGTACTTGTTGTCCAGAGCACTGGGACAAGAACACAGGACATCTTCCAGTCTTGCCCCAGGGGATATTTCTCTCTGGTTTACCCCCAATCCCAGAGGCAGTGTAAAGAGCTGGTTTCCATTCCAGGCGCAGCCCTTCCACGCTGAGACACACGATGGGAGTATCTGACTCTGCGTACCCCTCCTCTAGCCTCATCTGGACTCACCCCCACCCCCAGCCTCACCCCTACCTGCTCTTCTCACCACCTACCCTTCCCTACCCTATGTTTCCTAACTTAAAATTCCCCCAGCGCACACTGAGAGATCAAAGTTTCCCAAGGCCCCAAAATGCCCTCCCTCAAGACATTTACACTAGAGGGAATCCTGAAGTGCTCACTCCTTTTCTACTAGTCCTGAGGTCTTGGAGAGTATCTCAACCTCCTCCTTATTTCATATTAGACTCTAAAATCTATACACGGGCTTCGACACCTTTGCTTAAAGGGCCCCAGAACTAACATGAAGACTTCCAAAGGGAAGATGCTCAATTTTAACTACTCTTTGGGGAAAATAAGAGCCAGGGAACAAGAAGTGCAATCATCACGATTTATTTTCTACAACACCTTTGAATAATCTGAACAAATCCAGGCACATGCATGTTTTACTTTTACCGAATGGAATAAAGGAAACCAAGAACTGACCAACATTTATGTTTACCCACCTCTATCTTGTGATCCCAACTAAATGTTGCGGATGTCTTTAATATTTCCAAGAACATCCCTATTTTGATATCACCTTTACTGAGGCAGTAAAGCAAATGCAAATCTCCTTTTTTTATCTTTAAAGGTCTGTCTAGCCACCGTTTTTCTATGATCCACATGTGTTAGAAAACTATACTTGGCTGCTCTTGGGTGGAGTGTTCTGTATATGTCTATGACGTCAAGTTGGTTGATTGTGGCATTTAGTTAGATCTTGTGTGTCTTTATTGAACTCCTTTCTGGACGTTCTGTCCTTCACCAAAAGTGGTGTGTTGAAGTCTCCTACTATAATTGTGGAGCTGTCTATCTCACTTTTAAATGCTCATAGAGTTTGTTTTATGTATCCTGCAGCCCTGTCATTGGGTGCATAAACATTTAATATGGTTATATCCTCCTGGTCTATTGTCCCTTTAATCATTATATAGTGTCCTTCTTTATCCTTTGTTGTGGATTTAACTTTAAAGTCTATATTGTCAGAAATTAAACATTGCCACTCCTGCTCTTTTTTGATTGTTGTTTGCTTGATATATTTTTTTTGCATCCCTTGAGTTTTTGTCTAAGGTGTGTCTCTTGTAGTCAGCATATAGACGGATCATGTTTTTTAATCCATTCAGCCACTCTCTGTCTCTTTATTGGTGCATTTAGTCCATTTACATTCAGGGTAATTTTGGATAGGTATGAACTTAGTGCTCTCATTTTGATGTCTTTTTTTGTCAGAAATTAATATTGCCACTCCTGCTCCTTTTGATTGTTGTTTGCTTGATATATTTTTTCCATCCTTTGAGTTTTAGTTTGTTTTTGTCTCTAAGTCTAAGGTGTGTCTCTTGTAGGCAGCATATAGATGGATCTTGTTTTTTTATCCATTCTGCCACTCTCTGTCTCTTTATTGGTGCATTTAGTCTATTTACATTCAGGGTAATTATGGATGGGTATGAATTTAGTGCAATCATTTTGATGTCTTTTTTGGTGTGTTGTTGACAGTTTCTTTTTCCCACTTAATTTTATGTGCTGAATAGATTATATATTGTCCTTTCTTCATATTTGTTGTTGTTGATTTTGTTTCTGCTGAGTCTCTATTTTTTTCTTGTATTTTATTTTGATGAGTAGGATAATTTGTCTCCTTTGTGGTTACCTTATTATTTACCCCTATTTTTCTTTTTCTAAATTTAAACCTAACTTTCATTTCTTTGTATTGCCGTATGTTCATCTCCATATGGAAGGTGTGTGATTACATTTCTTAGTCCCTCTTTATTATTCTAAGGTTGTCTTCTTTTATATAATAACTTCACTGTTACCCTGTTTTGAGTTTTTATATATATATATATATATAATCTTGCTTTATTTTTGGATTTCCCTATCTGGGTTGACTTCTGGTTGCTCTGCCCAGTGTTCTAGTCTTGGGTTAATATCTGATATTATTGATTTTCTAACCAAAGAACTCCCTTTAGTATTTCTTGTAGTTTTGCTTTGGTTTTTATGAATTGCCTAAACTTGTGTTTATCTGGAAATGTCTTAATTTCATCTTCACATTTTAGAGACAGTTTTGCTGGATATATGATTCCTGGTAGGCACTTTTTTTCCTTCAATTTTTTAAATATGTCATCCCATTGCCTTCTTGCCTACATGGTTTCTGCCGAGTTGTCCGAGCTTATTCTTACTGGCTCTCCTTTGTAGGTGACTTTTCATTTATCCCTTGCTGCTCTTATAATTCTCTCTTTATCTCTGGTTTTAGAAAGTTTGATTATAATATGTCTTGGTGACTTTCTTTTCAAATCTACCTTATGTGGAGTTCGATGAGCATCTTGGATAGCTATCTTCTCATCTTTCACAATATCAGGGAAGTTTTCTGCCAACAAATCTTCACCAATTCTCTCTGTATTTTCTGTTATCCCTCCCTGTTCTGGTACTCCAATCACTTGTAGCTTATTTCTCTTGATAGAGTCCCACATGATTTTTAAGGTTTCTTCATATTTTAAATTCTTTTATCTGATTTTTCTTCAAATATATTAGTGCCAAATGATTTATCTTCGAGTTCAGAAATTCTACCTTCTACTTATCAATTCTGCTCCTCTGACTTTCTATTGACTTGTCTACTTCTTTAATTTTATTGTTAATCTTCTGAATTTCTGATTGCTGCCTGTCTGGATTTTTCCAGCTTATTAAACTTTTCATTATGTTCCTGAATAATCTTTCTAATTTCTTCAGTTGCTTTATCTGTCTGTTCCTTGGCTTGTTCTGCATATTGTTTCATTTCCTTCCTGATGTCTTGAAGGGTTCTGTATATTAAACTTTTGTATTCTGCATCTGGTAATTCCAGGAATGCATTTTCATCTAGAAGATCCCTGGATTCTTTGTTTTGAGAGCCTGTTGAGGTGATCATGGTCTGCCTCTTTATGTGACTTGATACTGACTGTTGTCTCCAAGCCATCAATAAGGTATTGTATTAGTTTATGCTTGCTTACTGTGTCGTAGCTGCTTGCTTTGTTTTGTTTTGGTATACTCCTATGGGTTGCTCGAGTGAGCTAGCTTATTTTCGCCTCTGGAGCTCTGATGTCCTGTCCCCAGATGGCTAGAGCTGTTATCAGGTATATCAGTTTAGGAGTCCATTCAGTTTTCTTGTATGAATTCAGCTTAGGTTTCCAGGTAGCTGATCATCAAGTGTGTGGTACAGGCTCTCTCCTACAGTCTTAGAAGGGCAGGGGTGATTGGCATATATACCAGTATCTGATTGCAGCAGGGGGTCACGCTCTGAACAAGGCAGGGGGCTGAGAACCGACCCCCTAGTGTCTCTGAGGAAAGCACGTCCCTGTTCCCTAGGGCGTGAAGGAGGGTGGGTTCTGCAGACAGACCATGGGCACCCAAAGTTTTTGGTTGTAAGGACTGGAACGTACCAGTTATCTTTGGACCCCTGTCGTGGGTGGCTGGGTGACCTGAGTAGAGCTACCAGTCCTTAGGTCCCTGATGTGGGTAGGTCAGGACCTTGTTTAATAGGCAAAGCAATGTCAAATGTTGAACACCCACCTCTCCACCGCACAGCTGACATGGTTGGAGTCTGCCAACAAGGGCCTAGTCTCTTGAAATAGCCCCACACAGGTCCATGCAGAAGGGAAAGGTACTCAAAGTCCACCGACGGTTTATGCCTGGACAGAAGCTCCTTCTGTCCGGAGCTCCCTCAGTTAGTGGTGCTAGCAAATTAACTTTTCCCCCAAATGCAAATTTTTTCCTCCCCCAAGGCCGGGAGGAGGGCTCTAGGTGCTCAATAGTGTCTATCTGAGGCCCAGAGAATTCAGCCGCTGAAGCCAGTTTGCGGGTGGGGGGGTGCGTTAAAATATACACAACTACTTAGCTTTTGGCGAGAGCGCCATTCCCCATCATTTTCCGAAAGTGTGAGTAGGCTGTGTGGCTGGCTGTTTCTCCCTGAGGAAACTGCGGCCGAATGCTAGTACCAGCCTGCTGCCGCTGCTCCAGGAATAGTGACTGAGGGCTCCCCATGATTCACATCCGGTAACTCCTCTCTGCTTCTGAACCGTCTCTTCCTCCCCCTGCCTCTCAGTTCATTTTCTAAGCTTGCCTTTGAAGCTCAGGGCTCCCAGCTTGTCACAGACATGTTCATTTCACTTGTTTTTTTGGGTCTTTTTTGTAAAGAGGGCTCGCCAGAAGCCTCTGTCTATTCCGCCATCTTGGCTCAGCCTCCCCTGAGTGTTTTTTTATCTGGATTTATTTTTGTGATTTCCCTATCTGGGTTGAGATCTGATTCCTCTGTCCATTGTTCTCGTCTTGGGTTGATACCTGATATTATTGGTTTTCTACCAAGGAGCTCCCTTTAGTATTTCTTGTAGTTTCATTTGTTTTTTAAGAATTCCCTAAACTGTTTATCTGGAAATGTCCTAATTTAACCTTCATATTTGAGAGACACTTTTGCTGGATATATGGTTCTTGGCTGGCAATTTTTTCTTCCAATGCTTTATATAAGTCATCCCATTGCCTTCTTGCTTGCATGGTTTCTGCCGAGTAGTCCAAGCTTATTCTTATTGACTCTCCTTTGTAGGTGACTTTTCATTTATCCCTAGCTGCATTAAAATGCTCTGTTTATTTTTCTTTTGGCAAGTTTAATTATAATATGTCTTGGTGGCTTTCTTTTAACATCTACCTTATGTGGAGATCCATGAGCATCTTGGATAGATATATTATCATCTCTCAAGATATCAGGGAAGTTTTCTGCCAACAAATCTTCAACAATTCTTTCTATATTTTCTGTTATTCTTCCTTGTTATGGTACTCCGGTCACTCGTAGGTTATTTCTCGTGATACAGCCCCACATGGTTCTTAGGGTTTCTTCATTTTTTCAACTTATTTTATCTGATTTTACTGTTGAATTGATTCCAACTCATGGAGACATCACATATGCCAGAGAACAACAGTGCACCATAGAGTTTTCGATGGCTGATTTTTCAGATTTGGATTGCCAGGCTTTTCTTCCGAGGTGCCTCTGGTTGAACTGGAACCTCCAACATTTTACTTAGCAGACCACTGTAAAGTGTTAACCATTTGCATCACCCAGGGACTCCCAGTTCACAACAAGACCCCTTATTAAGTGAAGTCTGATGTCTTGGTGCTCTTGCTAGTTTCCTTTTAGCTTCTTTTGTCTATTCTTTTGTGTGCTCCCTAAGACATCTATCCTAGGCCACATTCCACCAGAGATGCGAACATGTCCTTCATGTTTGTATTATTTTAGAAGACTCCATGCCTGGATAAGTACATTAAACATAACAGGCACTAGAAAAGGTATATTTGAGTAAGGCTTCTTGCTGATTCTCCACAAATTCTAGATCATCTCAATTTGACTCTGTGGTCTATCCGAAACCAAACCAAACCTCTTTCTGTCAAGTTCATTACAACTCATGGCAACTGCCTATGTGTCAGGGTACAACTGGGTTTGCTCCATAGGGTTTTCAATGAGTGATTTTTTGGAAATAGATTGCCAGGCCCTTCTTCTGAGGCACCTCTGGATTGACTCAAGCCAACAAAATATTTCCCCCAATGAATAAACTGCTCGTTGGGTTGATGCCATGTAGAGCTAGCCTTAGATCCAATTACCTTTTCACACTGTTCACTTTTAAAAGGATAGTTATTACAAAAAAAAATATATTAATGTTATCTTTTTCTAAAATTTTGTTGAATTTCAAAAGACATTACTTTCAAATTAGGTTTAAAACTTTGTTGAAAAACTACTACATGCATATGGTACAAAAATTCAAATAGTAAAAAACTCTTTAAATGGAAAGAATGTCCTCTTCCCCAAAGACAATTAGTGTTAAGGGTTTTTGTATCCTAGTGGTAACTTTGGTGATGGGGAAGACAGTACACAATACTGGGAAAGCCAGCACAACTTATCCAAGGCAAGGCCATGGACACTCCATAGACACATCCAAACTCCCTGAGGGGCCAAGTTACAGGCTGAGGGCTGTGGGGTCCATGGTCTCAGGGAACATCTAGTTCAATTGCAATAACATAGTTTACAATGAAAATGTTCTATATTCTTACTTTGATGAGTAGCATCTGGGATCATAAAGCCTGTGAGTAGCCATCTAAGATACTCTACTAGTCTCACTCCTTTGGGAGCAAGAGAGAATGAAGAAAAATAAAGATACGAGGACAAGATTAGTCCAAAGGACCAATGGACCACAGCTACTGCAGTCTCCACCAAAGTCAGTCCAGTACAACCAGATGGTGCCAGGCTACCACCACTGACTGCTCTGAGGGGCATCAACAATACAGAGTCCTGGACAGAGCAGGAGAAAAATGTTGAATAAAATTTTAACTCATACACACACAAAAGAAACACACTTAGTGTCTCATAGAGACTGGAAAACCCCAAGAGTATTGCCCCCAGACACCCTTATAGCTCAGTAGTGTCATCACTGCTGAAGTTCCCCCTTCAGCCAAAGCTTAGGCAGGCCCATTAAAAAAAAAGAGTCTAAATGAGTACACGAAAGCAGGGATGAGGACGAGAAGGGAGCTCTGGACAAGAAAGCTGATAATAGGGAAGACAAGGTCGAGAAGGGGAGAGTGTTGACATGTCTTGGGGCTGGCAACCCTTGTCACAAAACAGTATGTGTATTGTTTAATAAGAAACTAGTTTGCCCTGTAAACCTTCATCTAAAGTACAATAAAAAATATATATATAAAAAATTTAGTTTCCTCATAGAAGAGGACAGATACTAATGGACAAGACATGAAGCAAAGTCTAAGTGGCAAGGAAATGGAGTCAGGAAAAGACTTCTTATTCTGAATGATAGTAAAAGGGCAGCTAGACAGACCCTTAAAGATACAGAAAGCAGAGTCACATTCTCTTCACTTACGCAGAAGTTACTGTCAGACCTAAGGCTGAATTCCTACGTTTCTTTATAACTGTTCCTAAACACAGGCGCTGGAGAAAGATCTGAATTCCATCACTTTTACTGTGACTTAAAGCAAATATCTTAACATTGCCTGAACCTTCATTTCTGCATCTGTAAAATGGGGTCAAGAATAAAATTCATGTATGAACTAATGTATGCTAAAAGATTAACATGCTAGATGTTGCATAGAAAACACTCAATAAATTTTAGCCATCATCATTTTCATTGTTCCATAAAGACAGTAACCATATCTGTTATTCCTTATACATAGTACGTTTATATAATTTTGTGGTATATGAGTGAATATTCGGTAGGAAATAAAAGATTTGGCAATAAATGGAAGAAAATAATGAAAGCAGGAGCTAGAAGGTTTATATAGTTAAGATTTATGTTATATAACAAACCATGCCAAAATTAAGTGGCTCAAAACAACAGCCTTTAATTTGTTTATGAGTCTGTGGTTTCAGTTGGGATGGCACATCTCTGCACCATGTAGTGTTGTCTGGGGTCACTCCTGAGTTTGTGGTCAGCCGATGGTCCATGGCCTCACTCAAATATCTCTTGCCTGGCTGTCTGTCTTTCTGTTTGCAAGGGCAAAGGAGGTATCTATGCCATTCAGCATTTACCATCCAGCAGGTTAGCCTGCGTTTGTTCACGTGGTGGTCACAAGATATCTCTTTAAAAGTCTCTACTTGTGTCATGTTTGCTATTATCCCATTGAGCAAAGCAAATACTATGGCGAAGTCCAGGGTAAGTATGGGAAGGGGCTTCCCAAGGCTTGGACAACAGGGAGGGTAATCAAGGTGGCCACTTATGGACAGGTGAAAAAATGCACCAGGTGGATCTCATGATACTTTAGCATATTTGCTGCAAAGGGAAATTTGCTGATGAAGAAAGGAAGATAAACTTCTGAAAGGAAAGACAAGTTCATAGGACCAGGAATTCTCAGGAGTCAGAAGGGTTCCTGGACGTCTCTTCCTCTGAAACTCAAAGGAGAGATGAAGTGAAGGATATAAGAGGGGAATGTGGCCCTTAACAGAAACTAAGACAGTTCACAACCTCACCAGTTATTGTTGCGTTGATGCCAACTCATGGCAACCCCATGTGTGCCAAGAACAACTGTGCTCCATAGGCTTTTCAATGAGTGATTTTTCAGAACTGGATTGCCAGGCCTTTCTTCTGAGGTACCTCTGGTTGGACTGGAACGTCCACCCTTTGGATTAGTAGCCCAATGTAAAGTGTTCCCTCATTCTTCATTCAGGGTCCTCACCTTGACACTTGACTTGTCATGGGACTCCATGCTCCATTGACCTGAGGCTGCTCCTCTCAGATGAAGCTCCCCACTGACTTGGGGCCCCTGAGCTACATACAGTCAGGGCTGTTCTGGAGCTGCAAGGACTGATAGCCAGGGTGGAACTCTATGGGACCCCACTGTTCTGGTTGGATCCTTCCGTTATCCTCAGTCAGGACCATCACCTTGCTGTCTATCAGAGGCTGAGACTTCTGCATCTACTGACTTGAGGTGCCCTTCTTAGGCCAAGGCTCTCAAGTCCCTGAGAACTCTAAAGGATAAGTGAGGGGATGCTCAGCCTGACAGCTTTGCCTGGCGCTTTGTAGGTCAGAGGGCATGATATGAATTGAATTATGTCCCTCCCAAATTCTGTGTATCAATTTGGCTGGGCTATGATTCCCAGTCTTGTGTGGCTGTCCTCCACCTTTTGATTTTAATTTTATGTTAATGAGGATTAGGGTGGGATTGTAACACCCTTACCCAGGTCACAGCCCTGAGTCAATGTAAAGGGAGTTTCCCTGGGGTGTGGCCTACACCACCTTTTACCTCTCAAGAGATAAAATGCAAGGGGAAGCAAACAGAGAGGGGAGAACTCATAGTACCAAGAAGGCAGTGCTGGGAGCAGAGTGTGTCCTTTGGAACTGGGGTTCCTGCACGGAGAAGCTCCTAGTCCTGGGGAAGATTGATGAGAAGGCTGACAGAGAAGGAAAGCCTTCCCCTGGAGCTGACACCCTGAATTTGGAGTTTTGGCCTACTTTACTGTGAAGAAATAAATTTCTCTTTGTTGAAGCCATCCACTTGTGGTATTTCTGTTACAGCAACACTAGATGACTAAGTTAGAGCAGGTGCCAGTCAGTCTCTGGGTGACTCCGAAACTCTAGTGTGTTGATTTCCCCAGTCTTCCTACATGGGGGTCTCTATTTTGGCTCCTGAAACTTTGATTAAAAATGTGAGCAGTTTTTAATCAAAGAATGGGTGCCTGTCCGAGGAGTCATGTGAGATGAGGAAGCTGCAGCACAAGGCAGGAGGCCCAGGACAGGTGGTCTATGCTGTCAGAGAAAAAAAAATCTCAGCCATCCCTTCTTTTCATCAGCCACACTCACAGTCTCACGTGATTTGTGCTCTAATAGGTATATTTTCTCCAGGCAGGGGCTCCCCAGGATGATTTTGTGAGCCCCTCATCTTCTCAGGTCATCTGGCATTGCATGTATAGATGTCGCCAGATATTATCTTTCTTTTCCTTATTACTGTTGTTCTTGTTAGGGGCTGTCCAGTCGGTTTCTACTCACAGTGACCCCTGTGACAGAGCAGAACTGCCCCACGGGCTGTAATCTGTATGAGGGCAGATCACCAGGTCCTTGTCCTGTGGAGCCGCTGGATGGGTTTGAACTGCCAGCCTTTTAGTTAGCGGCTGAGGGCTTAACCACTGCTCCACCGGGGCTTTCTCCTTATCGTTACCTCTCATTTACTCTTACAACTCTGGCTGTATAGTCCAACCCAGTGCTTTGGGCACAAAGTTATTGTCTTTCTTGCCTGAGATACATTTTGGAGCAGTGAGAACAAAAGTGAATTTGAGACACCAAGTCAGTCCTTGTCTTGGAGGAGTGGAACAGTGTGGGCTCCAGACAAATTCCAACCAGCGGTCTAGTCCAGCCTGGTCGTGTACTAGAGTCGTGGACTCGCCCACATTACCAAACTCTCAGCGCCCCAGGTTCTTCATCTGTGAACTGGGTTTAATTAGCCCTGTCTTCTAGAACTGGTGCATTCTGTGAAATGCATGTGAAGCACCTGGCAAAGTACCTTGCAAATATTGGGTCTTTAAATAATATCAGCTATTACTTTTTTTTTTCTTTTTTTTTTAATTACTTTATTTTGACACCACATATTACTACCCTCCTGAGAATGTTTTGTTTTGTTTTCTCCAGGAGATGTCAGAGAATATACAGTGCTCTAGGGAAAAAAAAAGGAAATCAGAAAAAAATAATTGCTTAGAAAGACAAACTAAATTATATTTTATATTCAGTTCTTGCCGTTGAGTTGATTTTGGCTCAGTGCGACTCCGTGTGTTAGAGAGTAGAACTGCACCCATAGGGTTCTCTTGGTGGGAGTCTTTACAGAGACATTGCCTGGCCTTTCCTCTGAGGTGCCGCTGGGTGGGTTCGCACTTCCAACCTTGAGGTTAGTAATCAAGGGCAAACCTTTTTGTCACCCATTAGGTAGTGTCCAACTTATCCAGTGCTGCTCTAAGAGAAATGGCACTAGTGGGTGGCTTTAACACACAAACTTATTTCCTCACAGTCTAGGAGGCTAGAAGTCTGATTCCAGGGCACCTGTTCTAAGGGAAGGCTTGTTCTCTCTGTTGGCTCTGGGGGAAGGTTCTTGTCTTTGTTCAGCTTCTGTTTCTTGGTTCCTTGGAGATCTCAGGTGGCGTGGTACCAATCTTCCCCTATCTGTGCTTACTTGCTTCAGTGTTTGCTCAATCTGCTCTTTAATATCTCCATAGAGATTGAGTTAATAAAACCCCGCCAAAAAATAAAAGAAAATAAAACCCCCGCAAAAACACTAAACACTAAACCCACTGTCATTGATTAGATTCCCACCGTATAGGATGAAGGATGCAGAAATGCCCCATAGGGTTTCCAAGGCTATAATCTTAATGGAGGAAGCGGACCACATCTCTTTGCAGTGGAGCCACTGGTGGGTTGATTTAAGACAACACTGTAACATTAACATAACAAAGAAATCCTATGCCCAGATGGGATTATATCCACAGGAATAGGGTTAGGAATCACAACAACTATTTGGGGAGGGGGGAATTCAATCCATATTAGGCAGTATGATATTTAATGTGCGTGTGGAGGAGGCTGCCTCACTTTAATGGAACACAAAACTCCTAGAATTATTGTTAAGGACCAACAACTCACCCTTCCAGCTGCATTTCCAGCTAAGTCACCCCAATTTTTATTCACATCACCACGGCCAAGAGTCTAGTCCTCACCTGGGGTTTGCCAAATGACACTGAAGGTAACCTAATTCTAAAGTCCCTTCAATGGCATGGGCTCTGGCTCCCCCAGCTCAGCACAAAAGGCTTCTAACAGTGGCTTCCTGACACGAAGGAGTAGCTCCCTATTTTTCAGGAACTCCGTGGACCCACTGTGTGACACATACCCAGTCAGTGCACGTGTTAAAGTGCACGGGGACAAGAACACAGAGCACCTTCCAGCCCTGACCCAGGAGGGAATTCCTCTCTAGTTTGTCCACAAACCCAGAGTAAATGGGAAGAACTGGTTTCCATTCCAGGCTCAGCCTCTACACGCTGGGGCATCATGGGAGTGTCTGGCCCTGCTCACCCCCCACCACAGCCTCATCTGGGCTCCCCCCACCTCACCCAACCCACTTTACCCACCCCCTACCCTTGTCCACCCCATGCAGCCTACTGTGAAAATCCACTCCCCAACACTATCCCTCAACCCCCACCATGAGAGATCAAAGTGTCCCAAGGCCCAAAACTGACCTCCCTCAGGGCATTTATACCAGAGGGATCCCTGAAGTGCACACTCCTTTTGTACTAGTCCTTAGGTCTTGAAGAGTATCTCTACCGCCTCCTTATTTCATAGCTGCTCTTAGACTTTAAAATCTATGCACAGGGGATGTGATGTCTTTGCCTAAAGGTCCCCAGTACTAGGGTGAAGCCTTCCAAAGAGCAGACGCTCAAGTACTCTTTGGGGAAAATAAGAACCAGTGAACAAGAGGTGGAAATCATCACGATTTATTTCCTACCATTTCTTCGAATAAGCTAAACGAATCCAGGCACATGTATATTTTACTTTTACCAAAAGGAATAAGGGAAACCAGGAGTTGAACCAACTTTTATATATTTCCACCTCTACCTCGTGAACCCAACTGTTCTTTGCACACTCTCTAACATTTCCAAGGTTATCCCTATTCTGATGCCATGTTAACTGGCTCTAGATCACGAAAAAAAGATACAAGGATTTTCAATTTGTTTTACACAATACAAAACTCTTACTCCTAAATCAAGCAATAAAACAGCAATAAATGCACGAGAGTGATTTCAGATTCAAAATCTTAATAAACCTTCAATTAAAAAGAACAACATTTGAATAATACAAAAAAACGAGCTAAATCTACAAGTCACTCGAGTATAACAGGAACACAAGAAGACATACATGTGCTCCCTCCAGCCCCACCTTGCCTCCACTAATTAGAAGGTTAACAGCCATTTTCAACAACAAAGTGAAGAATCTCCATCACACTTCACTAGGGGTGGGAGGACATGCTGGACTTCACCCTGAAAGGGGCCCTTGCCCTGGCATTAGGACCAGCCCAGGCCCATTCTCTGCCTGCGTCTCTCTCTTCTTCAATCTCCAAATTTCTTCATACACGGCTTGGAAGGCACCGGGGTCGGTAGCACTGATCTTGGCCAAAAACTCCAGGACTTTTTCTTGTTGGCTTCAGTGTGGGCTCTGGGACCCCACAGGAATTCGTAGCATGGAGGATCACTGTTGGGCACCTGCCGGTACTCCAGGTACTTTTCCTGCACCAAATCTTTGGTGATGAGCTTCCTGGGCTCCCCAAACATGAAGTGCCACTTCCCATCGTAGATCCCCAGCACATTCAGGAATGCCCACATCTCCTCCTCGGTGGCCCGGTCGCCATTCCTGTAGATCATGCCCAGGAGAGGCATCAGGAGCCCATTCTTGGGAAACCCCCTGCTACCAATAAAATTCTCTTCCTTGGTGATCTCCAATTTGCTGACAAGGGCATAGGATTGACCTTTGGAGTCGACTTCCTTCAGCTCAAGCCCAAAGACCACCTCCAGGTGCACAGAGGCTCTCCTCAGGATGTCAGGGAAGTGCTTCTTGTACCCTTTGTTGATGATCTTCATCATTTCTGCCTTCGTAATGGGCTCTTTCATTTTATACTTGTACAGCAGGAACTGCAACAACGTGCTCACCCTCCGGGTTACAGGGTCTCTTTGAGACCTCTCAGTGGGGGCTGGGGCCGCAGAGGAACTTGGACCTCCCTCATCTTGGCCCTCGGCCCCTCCAGCAGCTCTTGTGCATGAAGCACCTGCAGCAGCAGTGGTGGTGGGTGGGATGCTCTGAGGCCCCTGGGGAATGCCAGCAGCAGGGGAGCTCGGGGGAGACCCCCCAAAAGAAGGAGAGGAAGAGGAAGGGGACCCTTCCTCCTCTGCTGCAATGGTCTGATCACCGTTGACACTGTGGGTATCACCTTGGGTCTGGCGACGTTTCTCACGGGCACGGAGCTTACTCTTGTGACCACGAGGCATGATGACTCTGGTCAAGGACAGCAGGCAGGAGTGTAAGGAGGAAAGGCGATGTGGGCCCACTGGAGGAGGGAGGCTGAGAGGTTGTGCACCCCTGCAGCAGAGTGATGCCTCCTTGGCTTTAACAAACGCCGACTTTGTAGGATTCTTGGAGGGCACTGCTCTAGGACTCCGCAAGCCTCCTACTGTCCTGCTCAGGACCCTGTAGAGGAAATTAGAGGAAGGTTTCGGTTGTAGATTGCCAGCCATGCTTGGGGCTTATGGGGGGTGACAGCAGGGCCTGGCACTAGGGAATATGTACTGGGTTATTTGGGGTTCTTCTAAGTTCACTTGTAGGGCCATCATTTCACCTGCTGGGAGGGCCAGGGCTCATCCCCTACGCTACTCTAACTTGACACCTCAAATCTTTCTGGGACTTACAAGCAGGAACTAAAGGAGCAGCTCAGCCACCACTCCTGGCAGGTTGTCTCAGTGACGACAGCATGGTGGGGCCCGTTCTGTCTGGGGTTCCTTGGAGGCCTCAGTCCTCCACCAGGTTCTCACCATGGCTGCCCCCTTTCACCATGTCCCTCACCTCCCTGAGATGCCCTGGGAGTTAGTGAGTGCAACTCACTACGTCACCATACCCAAGTCCTCCAGGTCCGAAAGCAGTGCTGGAGCTCTATGGTTCCCCCTCATTTCTTGGAGGAGTCTCCTCATCATAACTATGTATACTGACCTTGACTCCTACTAGGGACCAAGTCTCCTGCCTCTGCTGAATAAGCTTCTCCATTAGTCCAAGGGTTTCATGTCCCTGAGAGCATGTGTCCCTAGGAACAAACCAGGGGCACCTCTGCCTGACACCTCTGACTATGGCTCCCCTGGGCCAACAGCAGTGGGAGGCTTTGCTGCATCCTCCTCTCTTCTTGGGTGAGAGAAGCAGAGCGGTTAATTCCCTGTTGCCTTCTAAAGGATTTTTACCTTGACTCCCACCAGTTTCTGGGATCCGTCTATCTCCTAAATGGGGGCTTAAACGAAGGTGCTCATCTCCCTCAGACACTGTAGGCAGAAGTCCAGAGTCACTTGAACTTGCCAGATATGTACTGGGATTCCAGGGCTAATGGCATTAGCAAATCCCACTGCAATCCTACCCATTTTGGGTTGAGTGGTCCCAGTACCTCAATCATGTCTTCCCTTCACTCTGCACCATTCCTGGGACCCTACCCTCGGGTGTCATGAGGCCACACCCCTCAGACCAAAAACTACACCTTCCTGGGACCTCAGAGTTGGAAGTCAGAGTGACCCATATCCTTTGCAGGCTGTTCTGGGAATCCTAGGGCTGGCCAGGGCAGCGGCGGTCACCTGACCCCACAGTTCTCAATTGGTGATGCTTCAGTCCTCACTCAGGTTTCTGATCTTGCTTCTGGGTAGGACCTGGGATTCCTCCCTCTAGTAACGTGAGTCCACCTGAAGCCAGCGGTGGGAATTCAGGCTCAGTGCAAGGCCCTCACCTCCCTAGAGGGAAGTCGGGGTGCTCCACATCTGGGTAACCGTGCCCGGGGGCTCCCAGAGCTGAGAGTAAGGTTCGGCTGTGGGTGGCCCCTCTTTTGCAGGGAGGCCTCCTTATTAGCACTAAGGGTCCTCGCCTCACCTCCACTTAGGGTCTAGGTTTCCTCTCTCCTGAGAACTGGGGTGCTTCCTTGGACAAAGGCCTACCCGTTCCCGAGACTCTCCAGGCTATTCGGCCTGGTGGACTTGTGGCTGGCGGTTGGTGGCGAGACTTGGTGGTACCTCCTCTGTTCTAGTTTAGGTGGTCCCCTTAGCTCACATTCAGGGTCCTCACCTGGACTCCTGACCAGTACTGAGACTCCACCCTCCTCCGATGATGAGCTGCGCCCTCACATCAGGGGCAGCAACTTTCTGGCACTTCCTGTGCGCAAGACAGGACGCCAGGATACGTCATATCCGGCCAAGGCTGGATGGGGCCCTCTAAGAGTGAAGGCTGTTGGGGGGATTCTGAGGGTGACAGCAAGAGCGGGCCCCCTGAGACCCCACTGTGCAGACTTGATTGGTCTCTTTGTACTCAACTCAGGGCCCTCATCTTGATACCTATCAGAATCTGGGGATTCTGCCTATACAGACCTGAGTTACAGGTTGAGAAGAAGACTCTCACCTCGCAGAGACCCTAGAAGGGGCAGTCAGGGCGTGCCTCACGCTACCCCTTCCTGGGGCCTCACAGGAGTGCCCTCTGGGTTAGTGCTCTGCGAAGACCCTCTTTTGGGGGTACATCGCCCCTTTAGCACTCAGGGTCCCCACTGTACTCCAGTTAGGGAGAAGACTCCACTCTGTGCGTAACGGGGGCTGCCTCTTTGGACCAAGACCTTCCCTCCCTGACACCCTTAGTGCTGAAATGCGGGGGCACGTCAGGCTGATAACTCTGCCTTGTGCTTTCCCGGATCAAAACTGGGGCTGAGCCCTGTAAGGGTCTTTGTCTTGAGAGGGGTCCCCTCAAAACACACAGGATCTTCACTTTGACTCCTGATAGGGCCTAAGTCTATTCTTGCTCGAGAACCATGACTGCTCTCCCTTCCACCCCCCACTAGACCAAAGCCCTTACCACAAACAAACCCTACGGGAGGAAATAAAGGGGTGCCTCACACTGACAGTTTTGCCAGGACCTCCCAGAGCTGTGAACAGGGGTGGGACTCTGTGAGGAGCCCTTTGTTTTGAAGATCACTTCATAAGAAGAAGGATCCTTATCCTACCTCCTACTAGGGCCTAGGTGTCCCCCCTCTGCAGAACTAGGGCCATTTGAAGTGTACCAAGGACCTGAGACAATCTCTACATAGCCATTTCTGGGAAAGAAATGAGGGTAGTGCTTAGTCTGATAGCTCTGAGCTTTGCATCCCAACTAATACAGCAGCGGGGCAAGGGACTTTGTGGGGCCTCCTCAGTTCTAGGGTGGATGGATCCCTCATTCCTCTGTCAGGGTCCTCACCTCAACACCCCATCAGTTCTGAGAATCTACCCTCTACTTCCTGAAGATCCTCTCTGTTCAAGGTCCACAGCTCATGGCACCATGATTTGGAATCCAGGTGATGCATATCTGTCCACAGCTCTTCAGGACTTTGAAGGAGTGACAGCAGAGATGAATGTCTATGGGACACCACTATTCTGTCTAGGTCCTTCCATCACCCTCATTCAGGTTCATCAGCTTGATATCTATCAGAGACTGAGACTCCTGCATCTACTGACTTGAGGTGCCCTTCTTAGGCCCAGGCTCTCAAGTCCCTGAGAACTCTAAAGGATAAGTGAGGGGATGGTCAGCCTGACAGCCCTCCCTGGGGTTTTTGAGGTTTGAGAGCAGGTGCCAGTTGGCCTCTGGGTGATCCCTATATTCTGGGGTGTTCATCTTCCCAGTCCTCACTCATGGATGTCCTGATCTTGGTTCCTGTGTCTTGGACTAAAGGCTTCCCAGGAAATGTCACATCCCTCCACGTCTTGAGTCATTTGCCTCCTGGAAACACTGCAGAGAATGGGTCCCTGTCCGAGAGCGATGTGAGATGGGGACGCTGCAGCACAAGACAAGTGCCCAGGACAGCGCTCTCAGCAAAAACCAAACCCACTGCCGTCGAATTGATTCTGACTCATAGCAACCCTATAGGACAGAGCAGAACTGTCCCATAGCGTTTCTAAGGAGTGGCTGGTGGATTTGAACTGCCAACCTTTTGGTTAGCACCCAAGCTCAACCACTACCAGGGTTTCTCCCCTTGGGCAGTCTCCAAAATGCAATATTCTGTTGTCCAACATGCAAAAGCTGCTGTTTAATAGAGCTTTTCCAGTTTTCTCGTTATTTATAGCAGGAGGGCAAGTCTGTTACCAGTAACTTCCTTAAATCCAGAAGCCTGTTGCTACTAATTTAGTAAAAACTCACTGCAACCTACAC
Source organism: Elephas maximus indicus (assembly GCF_024166365.1). Classification (NCBI taxonomy): domain Eukaryota; kingdom Metazoa; phylum Chordata; class Mammalia; order Proboscidea; family Elephantidae; genus Elephas; species Elephas maximus. The sequence goes on along the minus strand of NC_064846.1, from coordinate 147,778,818 downwards.
AGCACTGAAACACTTTACACATTGGTTTCTTTCCGGGTTCTAGAAAGAACAGAATTTTGTGTTTGGGGAAAGGACCTTAAGAAGAACTGTTTGTATTAGCCTCAGGCCATCCTTCCAGTGACTGTAAATTCTATTTTGACAAATCTGCACAGATGACCCTTAAATCCTTGTCTTATCCATCCAGCACTGGGGTACTCAGAAGGTGCAGAGAAGGTATGGAAAAAATAAGTCCCTGCTTCTTTGTCTTTCCTTCTTCTCTTTTTGTTTTTTTCCACCCTTTTGGGCCTATGAATATGTATCTGCCATTATACAACTTTTGCCACCTTTAAAAGTACATATTGTTTATTTCAACCATTTCATCATGTATCTCAAAGTATAATTATTACAAAAGGAATGCTGTTTTCTGTTCAGATGCATAAAACTTGTTCAAACCCTCCTGTAATTTTGAAAGGAATGTTTCATTTTTGTTTAATCTTATAAAACTTTAGTCACTGGCTCTATTTACCTGGATGACCAAGAAAGCAACCCCAGTATAGGGACATTTTTTAGGCTTAGAAAAGAAACTGTGAGTGGTAGAGCTCGTGTTTTATATTCGTAATGTCAGTTTGCCTGCATCTTCTTTGGTATGGTTTATTCCCTAAACAGGCCGACACAGTTCTAGTACTGAATTTTAGAGAAGGAAAGGAAACTCTCTTGGTGCTCTCCGAAGGTCTAATCAGTCTCCAAGGCCTGCCTAAACTGGCCTCTGGGTACTTCTGTAAACTCATCTCCCAAACCTCTCCTCTTGTTCACTTCAGTCAATCATAATGGCTCCTGTGTGTTCCTTGGAGGCACAGAGCATGGTCCTATGGCAGGGTAGTTACCTTCCACAAACCTTCCAGAAATGCTCATTCCCTGGATATCCGTATAGCTTTCTTTCTCATCTCTTTCAGGCTTCTGTTGAAATATCAGTTCCCCATGGAAAGCTGCATGGCAATTCAGAATGAACTCAAATGGCTTCAAATGCTATTTGATTTGGCAAAAGAGAAGACAACGGTAATCTTCAAGTATTTAGTTTCCTGAATACATGGCATTAACAGGATGCAAACCATAACCATAACTAGCAATACACAAATACCAGAAGATAAACTAGATAACTTGGCTATTCTAAAAATTAAAAACTTATGCTCATCAAAAGACTTCACCAAAAGAATAAAGAAAGAACCTACAGACTGGGAAAAAATTTTGACTATGACAAATCCAACAAAGGTCTAATGTCTAAAATCTACAGGAAAATCTAACACCTCTACCACAAATGACAAATAATACAATTAAAAGATGGGCAAAGGATATGAAGAGACACACTCCATCAAAGAAGACATTCAAGTGGCTAACAGATACATGAGGGTATGTTCGCCATCATTAGCGATCAGAGAAATGCAAATCAAAACTACAATTAGATATCATCTCACCCCAATAAGACTGGCATTAATCAAAAACACACAAAATAATACACGTTGCAGAGGCTGTGGAGAGACTGGAACACTTATACACTGCTGGTGGGAATGTCAAATGGTACAACCACTTTGCAAATCGATTTGGTGCTTCCTTAAAAACCTAGAAATAGAACTACGCAGGATCCAGCAACCCCACTGCTTGGAATATATTCTAGAGAAGAGCCTTTACATGAGCAGATACATCCACACATATGTTTACAATAGTAAAAAGGTGGAAACAACCTAGATGCCCGTCAAGAGATGAATGGATAAACAAACAGTGCTACATACACACAATGGAGTATGACAGAACGATAAAGAACAATGAATGGATAAACAAACTGTGGTAAATACACACAATGGAGTATGACAGAATGATAAAGAACAATGAACGGATAAACTGTGCTACATTCACACAATGGAGTATTACACAATGATAAAGAACAGCAATGAATCTGTGAAGCATCTCATAACATGGATGAATCTGGAGGGCATCATGCTGAGTGAAATAAGTCAGTCACAAAAGGACAAATATTGTATGAGTCCACTCCTGTACTGAAAAGGTTTACACACAAAAAGAAACAATCTTTGATGGTTACAAGGGAGGTGGGGGGGGGGATGGAAAAATAGTAAATAGACAACAGATAAGTGGTAACTTTGGTGAGGGGTAAGACAGTACACAAAACTGGGGAAGCCAGCACAACTTGTCCAAGGCAAGCTCATAGAAGCGCCATAGACACATCCAAAATCCCAGAGGGACCATATTACTGGGCTGGGGGCTGTGGGGACCATGCTTTCAGGAATATCTAGCTCAACTGGGATAACATAGGTTATAAAGAAAATGTTCTACAATCTACTTTGGTGAGTAGCATCTGGGGTCTTAAAAGCCTGTGAGTGGCCATCCAAGATACTCCACTGGTCTCACCCCTTCAGGAGCAAGGGAGAATGAAGAAAACTAATGATACAAGGGAAAAATTAGTCCAAAGGACTAAGGGACCACTGCTACCATGGCCTCCACCACACTGAGTCTAGCACAAATAGATGGTGCCTGGCTCCCACCACTGACTGCTCTGACAGAGAAAACATGAGAGGGTCCCGGACAGAGCTAGAGAAAAATGTAGAACAAAATTCTAACTCAAAAAGAAAGATCAGACTCTACTTGTGTAATGTTTGACATTAACCTATTGAGCAAAGCAAGCACTATGGCCAAGCCCAGAGTCAGTATGGGAAGAAACAAGGCTTGAACAACAGGGAGGGTAATCAGTGTGGCCATTTATGCACAGGTCAAAAAAATGCACCAGATAGATCTCATGATATTTGAGAATATTTACTGCAAAGCGAAAGTTGCTGATGAAGAAAGCAACGTAAATTTCTGAAAGGATAGACAAATTCACAAGACCAAGAAGTTTCAGGAGCCAGAAGGGTTCCTGGACGCCTCTTCCTCTGAACTAAAAGGAGAGATGAAGTGATGAGTATAAAAGGGGGATGTGGCTGCTAAGAGAAACTAAGGCATTTCACAACCTTACCAGTTACTGTTGATTGCAACTTGTGGTGTCCCCATGTGTGCCGAGAACAACTGTGCTCCACAGTGTTTCCAGTGGCTGATTTCTTAGACGCGAACGGCCAGGCCTTTGTCCTGAGGTGCCTCTGGTTGGGCTGGAACCTCCAACCTTTTGATTAGCAGCCCAATGTAAAGTGTTAACCATTTGCACAACCCAGGGACTCCCAGTTCACAACAACCTCCCTTATTAACTGAAGACTCATGTCCTGGTCATCTTGCTAGTTTCCTTTCAGCTTCTGTCTATTCTTTTGGGTGCTCCCTAAGACATCTATCCTAGGCCACATTCCACCAGGGATGAAAACATCTCCTTCATGTTTGTATGATTTTAGACGACTCCAAGCCTGGAAAGCATTTTAAAATACATTCAACATAACAGGCACCAGAAGAGGTACTCTTTGAGTAAGCCTTCTTGCTGATTCTCCACAAATTCTAGATCATCTCAGTGTGACCCTGAGGTCTATCCAAAACCAAACCAAACCTCTTTCTGTCAAGTTGATAACTACTCACGGCAGCCCCATGTGTGTCAGGGTAGGAGTGTGCTCCACAGGATTTTCAAGGGCTGATTTTTTTGGAAATAGACAGCCAGGCCTTTCTTCTGAGGCACCTCTGGATTGACTTGAACCAGCAAAACTTTTCTCCCTGTAAATAAACTGCTCATTGGGTTGACATCATGTTGAGATAGACTTAGATCCAGTTACCTTTTCCCAGTGTTCATTTTTAAAAGGATAGTTATTACAAAAAAAATCATTTATTTTAATAATACCTTTTAAAATTTTGTTGAATTTCAAAATATATTACTTTCAAATTTTGTTACAAAAGTAATGCATGCACATGGTACAAAATTTCAAATAGTAAAAAATTGTTTAAATGGAAAGAATGTCCTCTTCCCCAACAACATCTTCTGTTACGAGTGTTTATATCTTAGCAGTGACTTTGGTGAAGGGTAAGACAGTACACAATACTGGGGAAGCCAGAACAACTCATACAAGGCAATGTCATGGTAGCTCCATAGACACATCCTAACTCCCTGAGGGATGAAATTACTGGTCTGAGGGCTGTGGGGTCCATGGTTCTGGGAACATCTAGCTCAACTGGCATAATGTACTTTATAAAGAAAGTGTTCTACATTCTGCTTTGGTGAGTAATGTCTGCGCTCTCAAAAGCCTGTAAGCGGCTGTCTAAGATACTCCACTGGTCCTACGCCATCTGGAGAAAGAGAAAATGATGGAACCCAAAGACAGAAGGGAAAGATTACTCCAAACGACTAATGGACCACAACTATCACAGCCTCCACCAGGCTGAGTCCAGCACAACTACATGGCGCCCGGCTACCACCACTGACTGCTCTGACAGGGATCACAACAGAGTTATGTACAGAGCTGCAGAAAAACACAGAACAATATTTTAACCCCCACACACAATTAAAAAAAAGTAGGCTTACCATCTCATAGAGACTGCAGAAACCTCAGAGAATGGCCCCCAGACCCTTACAACTCAGTACTGAAGTCACTACTGAGGTACACCTTTCAGCCAAAAATTAAACAGGCCATTAAACAAAATGGGTCTAAATGGGCACACCAGCCTAGGGGTGAGGACGAGAAGGCAGCAGGGCACAGGAAAGCTGGTAACAGACAACTCAAGGTCGAGAAGTGGAGACTGTTGACATGTCATAGGGTTGGCAACCGATGTCACAAAACGATATGTGTATTAATTGTTTAATAAGAAACTAGTTTGCTCTGTAAACCTTCATCTAACGTACAATAGAAAAATAAAATTAAAATTTTAGCTTCCTGATAGAGGAGGACAGATACTAAAGAACAAAATATTAAGCACAGTGTAAAGGGCAAGGAACTGGACTCAGCTTAAAGACTTTTTATTTTGGATCATAGTAAAAGGGTAGCTACAGAGACCCTTAAACATAAAGGACACTGGCATTCTCTTCACTGATGCAGAACTTACCGTCACAGCTAAGACTCAATTCCTAGGTTTCTTTATATTCTCAAAACTAAAGTATAATACTTCAGAGTGCAGTGCTGGAAAAAGATCTGAATTCCATCACTTACTGTGACTTAAAGCAAATATGTTAACATTCTCTGAACCTCCATTTCTGCATCTGTAAAATGGGGTCAATAGTAGCGTACATGTGTGAACTAATGTATGCTAGAAGATTAACTTGGTAGATGGTACATGGAAAACAATTAATTTTAGCTATCATCATTTTCTTTATTCCATAAAGGTAGCTCCAATGTCTGTTATTGCTTTCTATTCTACGCATTATTGGTTAGTACTGTTCCTTTCACATAGTTAGACATATAATTATGTGTTAGGTAACTGAGTGTTTGATAGGAAATAAAATATTTGGCAATGAATGGAAGAAGATAAAGCAGTAGGTAGAAGGGGTATATAGTTAAGTAAAGATTTATGTTATAGAACAAACCACGTGAAAATTTAATGGCTCAAAACAACAGCTGTTTGTTCATGAGTCTGTGGTTTCAGTTGGGATGGCACATCTCTGCACCATGTAGTGTTGTCTGGGGTCACTCCTGAGTTGTGGTCAGCTGCTGGCCCATGGCCTCACTCACATGTCTCTTGCTTGGCTACCTGTCTTTCTGATGGCAGGGGCAAAGGAGGTATCTAGGCCATTTAGCTGTCACCATCCAGCAGGTAGCCTGCATTTGTTCACATACTGGTGGTTCCAAGGTATCGCAAGAAAAGTAAGAGTGGGCAAACCCCAACGTCTCATCTATTTTTAAGTCTATATTTGAGTCATGTTTGCTATTATCCTATTGAGCAAGGCAAGCACTATGGCCAAGCCCAGAGTCAGTATGGGAAGGGACTTCCCAAGTCTAGGACAACAGGGAGGGTAATCAGTGTGGCCATTTAAGCACATGTGAAAAAAATGTACACGACAGATCTAATAATATTTTAGCATACTTACTGCAAAGGCAAAGTTGCTGATGAAGCAAGATAAACTTTTGAAAGGCAAGACGAGCCCATAGGACGAAGAATTTTCAGGAGCCAGAAGGGTTCCTGGACACCTCTTCCTCTGAAACTAAAAGGAGAGATGAAGTGATGGGAATAAGGGCGGGATGTGGCTGCTAAGGAAACCCTAGTGGCGTAGTGGTTAAGTCCTACGGCTGCTAACCAAAAGGTTGGCAGTCTGAATCCACCAGGCGCTCCTTGGAAACTCTAAGGGGCAGGTCTACTCTGTCCTGTAGGGTCGCTATGAGACGGAATCGACTCGACAGCAGTGGGTTTGGTTTTTTTGGGTGGCTCCTAAGAGAAACTAAGGTAGTTTACAACCTTACCAGTTACTGTTGAGTTGATTCCAACCCAATGCGGCCCCATGTGTGCTGAGAACAACTGCGCTCCACAGGGTTTCCGATGGCTGATTTTTCAGAAGTGCACTGCCAGGCCTTTCTTTCAAGATGACTCTGGCTGGACTGGAACATCCAACCTTTTGATTAGTGGCCCAATGTAAAGTGTTAACCATTTGCACCACCCAGGGACTCCCCGTTCACAACAACGTCCCTGATTAAGTGAAGTCTGATGTCTTGGTCATCTTGCTAGTTTCCTTTTAGCTTCTGTCTATTCTTTTGGGTGCTCCCTAAGACATCTAACCTAGGCCACATTCCACCAGAGATGCTAACATCGCCTTCATGTTTATGTGATTTTAGAAGACTCCAAGCCTGGAAAGCATTTTAAAATACATTCAACATAACAGGCACCAGAAGAGGTCATTTTTGAGTAAGCCTTCTTGCTGATTCTCCACAAATTCTAGATCATCTCAGTGTGACCCTGAGGTCTATCCAAAACCAAACCAAGCCTCTTTCTGTCAAGTAGATTACAACTCTTGGCAATCCCATGTGTGTCAGGGTAGAACTGTGCTCCATAGAGTTTTCAATGAGTGAGTTCTTTGGAAATAGAGTGCCAGGCCTTTCTTCTCTAGCTACCCTGGATTGACTGGAACCACCAAAACTTTCCTCCCCATGTATTCACTCCTGGTTGGGTTGACATCATGTAGAGACAGCCTTAGATACAATTACCTTTCCCCAGTATTCATTTTTAAAAGGACAGTTACTATAATAAAATCATTGATTTGAATATTATCTCCTAACAGTTTGTTGAATTTTAAAAGATATTACTTTCAAATTTCGTCTAAAATTTTGTTGAAACATTAACACATGCACGTAATACAAAAATTTAAGTAATTAAAAACTGCTTACATGGAAAGAATGTCCTATTCCCCAAAGATAACAACTGTTAAGAGTTTTTCTATCCTAGTGGTAACTTGAAAACCCTGGTGGTGCTTTGGTGAAGTGCTACTACGGCTACAAACCAAAAGGTCTGCAGTTGGAATCCACCAAGTGCTCCTTGGAGACTCTACGGGGCAGTTCTTCTCTGTCCTATAGGGTTACTATGAGTCGGAATTAACTCAACAGCAATGGGTTTGGTTTTAGTTTTTTTTTAGTGGTAACTTTGGTGAAGGTTGAGACAGTACACAATACTGGGAAAGGCAGCACAACTCTTCCAAGGCAACATAATGGAAGCTCCACAGATACATCCAAACTCCCTAATAAACCAAATGACTGGGCTGAGGGCTACAGGCACCATGATCTTGGGGAACATCTAGCTCAAGTGGCATAACATAGTTTATAAAGAAAATGTTCTACATTCTACTTTGGTGAGTAGCATCTGGGGTCTTAAATGTTTGTGAGCATCCATTTAAGATACTCCACTGTTCTGACCCCATCTGGAGCAAGGGAGAATCAAGAAAACCAAAGACACAAGGGAAAGGACTAATGGACCACAACTACCACAGCCTCTATCAGACTGAGTCCAGCACAACTAGATGGAGCCCGGCTACTGCCACTGAATGCTCTGACAGGGATCACAATAGAGGCTCTTGGGCAGAGATGGAGAAAAGTGAAGAACAAAATTCTATCTCACAAAAAAAAAAAATAAATAAAGGCCAGTCTTAATGTCTGACAGAGACTGGAAATATCCTGAGAGTATGGTCCCCGTATACCCTTATAGCTCATTACTAAAGCCACTCCTGAGGTTCAGCCAAAGATTAGGAAGGCCCAGAAAATAAAATGAGTCTAAATGGGCACAGCAACCTGGCGGTGAGGACGAGAAGGCAGGAGAGGACAGGAAAGCTGGTAATAGGGAAACCAAGGTCGAGAAGGGGAAAGTGTTAACATATCGTGGGGCTGGCAACTAATGTCACAAAACAACATGTGTATTAATTGTTTAATAAGAATCTTGTTTGCTCTGTAAGCCTTCATCTAAAGTACGATTCAAAAAAAAATTTAGTTTCCCCATAGAAAAGGACAGATACTAAGAAACAAGACAGTAAGTGAACTATAGGTAGTAAGGAACTGGTCTCAGGTTAAAGACTTTTTATTTTGGATCGTAGTAAAAGGGTAGCTAGACAGACCCTTAAAGATAATAAAAGGAGATTTGCATTCTCTTCACTGATGTGGAAGTTACTGTCAGAGCTAAGACTCACTTCCTAAGTTTCTTCGTATCTGTTCTTAAAGTGTAATGGTTCAGAGCACATGCACGGGAGAAAGATCTGAAGTCCATCACTTACTGTGACTGAAAGCAAATATATTAACATTCTCTGAGCCTCCATTTATTCATCAGTAAAAGGGGCCAATACTAGGGTTGGTGTCTGAACTAATGTATGCTAAAAGATTAACATGGTAGATGGTAGATAAAAAACACTCATTAATTTTAGCTATCATCACTTTCTTTGTTACATAAAGGTAGTTCCCATGTCTGTTATTGCTTACTATTCTATGCATTATTGGTTAGTACAGTCCTTATCACATAGTTAGATATATAATAATGTGTTAGGTAAGTTAATATTTGATAGGAAATGAAAGATTTGGCAATGAATGGAACAAAATAAGAAGTGTTATATAGTTAAGTAAAGATTTATATTATAAGAGAAACCATGCCAAAATTTAGTGGCTGAAAACAACAGCCATTAATTTGTTCACGAGTCTGTGGTTTCAGTTGGGATGGCACATCTCTGCACCACGTAGTGTTGCCTGGGTTCACTCCTCAGTTTCTGGTCAGCTGATGGTCCATGGCTCACTCTTTTGTCTCTTGCTTGCCTGCCTGTCTTTCTGTTGGCAGGGGTAAAGGAAGTATCTAGGCCATTTAGCTCTCACCATCCACAGGCCAGCTTGCGTTTGTTCACGTGGTGGTGATTCCAAGGTATCTCAAGAAAACTAAGCAGGGCGAATCCCAATGTCACATCTCTTCTTAAGTCTATACTTGCGTCATGTTTGCTATTATACCATAGAGCAAAGCAAGCACTATGGCCAAGCCCAGAGTCACTATGGGAAGGGACTTCCCAACGCTTGGACAACAGGGAGGATAATCAGTGTGGCCATTTATGCACAGGTATAAAAAGTGCACCAGATAAATCTCATGATATGTGAGCATATTTACTGAAAAGAGAAAGTTGCTGATGAAAAAAGCAACATAAACTTCTGAAAGGAAAGACGAGTTCATAAGACCAAGAAATTTCAGAAGCCAGAAAGGTTCCTGGATGTCTCTTCCACTGAAACTAAAACGAGAGATGCAGTGATGGGGAGGGGAATGTGGCCCTTAACAGAAACAAAGGCAGCTCACAACCTTACCAGTTTGTGTTGAGTTGATTCTAACTCATGGAGACCCCTTGTGTGGCAGAGAACAACTGTGCTCCACAGGGTTTCCAATGGCTGATTTTTCAGAAGCGGCGAAGAGGGTGTGAGCCCGTGCAGTAGAGAGATGCCTCCCTGGCTTTAACAACGGCCACCTTCCAGGATTCTTGGAGGGCACTGCTCTAGGACCCCACAAGGTCCTACTGTCCTGGTCAGGACCCTGTAGGGAAAATTAGAGGAAGGATTAGGTTGTAAATTGCTGTCCATGTATGGAGCTTACTGGGGTGACAGCAGGGGTTGACACTAGGGACTCTCTGTACTGGGTTAGTTGGGGGTCTTCTCAGTTCACCTTCAGGGCCATCATATGAAATGCTGGCATGGCCAGGGCCAATCTCCTCTGCTACCCTGAACTTGATACCTCAAATCCCTCTAGAACCTACAAGGAGGAACTGAAGGAGTTGCTCAGCCATCACTCCTGGCAGGGTGTCTCAGTGAGGACAGCACAGTGGGGCCCATTCTGTCTGGGGTTCCTTAGAGGCCTCAGTCCTCCACCAGGGTCCTCACCTTGGGCACCCACTTTGACCAGATCCCTCACCTCCCTGAGATGCCCTGGAAGAAGTAACTGCAACTCACTAAGTCAGCATGTCAGGTCCCCAGGTTTGAATGCAGGAGTGGAGCTTTATGGTTCCCCGTTATTTTTGGCAGGAGTCACCTCGTCATAACTTGGTGTCCTCCCCTTGATTCCACTTAGGGACCAAGTCTCCTGCCTCCGCTGGGTAGGCCTGCCTATCAGTCGAAGGAGTTCATGGCATTGAGATGACCCACCCTCAGGAGAAAATGAGGGGGCACCTCAGTGTGGTATCTCTGACCTTGGCTTCCCAGGTCCAATAGTAGAAGGGGGATGTTGTAGAGCCTCCTCTCTTCCTGTTTGGTACAGGGTTAATTCCATCTTTCCTCTTGAAGAATTTTTACCTTGACTTCCACCAGGTTCTGGGATTCCTCTCTCTGCTGAATTGGGGCTTGAACATAGGTCCTCACTTCCCTGAGACCCTCCAGTCGAGAGTCAAGGGTCACCTGAGCTTGTTGGATTTGTCCTAGGCTCCCAGGGTTCATGGCATTAGCAGGATTCAGTGTAGCCGTCCCCATCTTGGGTCGAGTGATCCCTAGTACCTCAATCATGTCTTGCCCTTCACTCTGCACCATTCTTGGGACCCCACCCTCTGCTGACCTGAGGCCACACCTCTCAAACCAAAGACCACACCTTCCTGAAACATCAGAGTTGGAAGTCAGAGTGACCCATATCATTTGCAGGCTGTTTTGGGAACCCTTGGGCTGGCCAGTGCTGCGGGGTCACCTGCCCCTAGAGTTCTCAGTTTGGTGACCCCTTCATTCCTCACTCAGGCTTCTGACATTGCTTCTGGGTAGGACCTGGTATTTCTCCATCTACTAACTTGAGTCCACCTGAAAGCACGGGTGGGATTTATGCCTCAGACCAAGGCCCTCACCTCCCTAGAGGGAAGTCAGGGTGCTGCACATCTGGCTACCTCTGCCCGGGGGCTCCCAGAGCTGAAAGCAAGGTTAGGCTGTGGCTGGCCCCTCTTTTAAGGGGAACCCTCCTCATTAGCACGAAGGGTCCTTGCCTGCCCTGCAGTTAGTGTCTAGGTCTCCCCTCTCTTCGGAACTCTGGCGCTTTCTTGAACCAAGGTCCGCCCATCCTGAGACTTTACAGGCCGAAGTCAGCCTGGTGGCCTTGGGGCTGGTGGTAGGGGCGGGACTTGGTGGGACCTCCTCTGTTCTGGGTTAGGTGTTCCCTTAGTCCACATTCAGCCTCCTCACCTGGGTTCCTGACCAGTCCCGAGACTCCACCCTCCTCCGATGATTAAAGTCTCAACTCGGTCAGACCAGAAGCCTCGCTTCCCGGCGCTTCCTGGATGGAAGTCGGCGCATGCCCACCCGTCACTTCCGGCCACGGCTATAGGGGATCTCCGAGGGCCAAGGCCGTTGGGGGGGCTCCGAGGGCCAACAGTAGGGGCGGTGCTCTGAGGACCCGGCTTTTCTGGGGTTAATTGTTCAGCAGAGTCCACATTCATGGTCCTCACCTTGACTCCTGATCAGTCCTGAGACTTCGCCCTCCTCTGCTGAGGAGAGCTCACAGCCCCCCAAACCAGAATCTGCACCTTCCCAGCACTTCCTAGATGGAAGCCAGGACATGTCACATCCATACAAGGCTGTACCCAGGGCCTCCGAGGATCAAGGCCCTAATACAGGGGCAGGGGGTACTCCGAGGGCCGACAGCACGGGCAGGAACCTTGGGACCGCAGTGTTCTGGAGTGAGTGGTCCCTTAGTACTCTGTCAGGGTCCTCACATTGATACCTATCAGAGCCTGGGAGTCCTGCTTAAGAAGACCTGACTCACAGGCTCAGAACAAGATTCTCACCCAGGCCGAGACCCTAGAGGGACACGTCAGGGTGTGCCGCACGATGCACATTCCTCGGGCGTCACAGGATTTCAGGCTCTTTCACTGCTCCTGACAGATCCTTTTTAGGTGGTAGGTCCCCCCATAAACACTCAGGGTCCACACCTAACTCCAGTTAGAGACAAGACTCCGCCCTCTGCAGAACTGGGGCCGCCCCTTGAGACCAGACGCTCCCCCCCCGAGACCACTCAGGAAGAAACGATGGGCACCTCTCTGAGGCTTCCCAGGACTAAGAACAGAGGCAATGCTCTCTTCTGCTCCTTCAGTTGATGGGGTTCCCACTCATAACACTCAGGATCCTCACCTTGCATCCTTGAGGGCCTGAGTCTCCTCCACTATGGACCTGCGGTATGCCCACGAGACCTGATACCCTCCAGGCAAAAATGAGGGGACTCCTCATCCTGACAACTCTGCCCTGCGTCTCCCAGGGCCGATAGAGGGGGTATTTCGTGTGATCTCCTCCATCTGGGTTGTTTGGTTCTCTCCTTCCTCATTCACAGTCTTCATCTTGAACCTGACCAGTCCCGAAAATCCACTCCTTGCTGAATCCAAGGCTGGTCCCTTGAGATCAAGGTCTTCACTGACCTGGAACCTCTGATTTGGAAGTCAGGATGCATCATATCCAGCCAGGACTGTCTGAGATCTCTCAGGGGCAATTGAAAGGCCAAAACACGTGGAGACCACACTCTTCTCGAGGGGGCTGCTCATAATCTTCATTCAGGGTCATCTCTTAGGTATCTATCAGAGGCTGAGTGTCCTCACTTTACTGGCTTGAAGAGTGTCCCGTCCTTAGGCCAACGTCTCAGGTCCCTGAGAAACCTGAAAAATAAGTGAGGGCACTTACCTGTAGCTCTCTAGGTCTGAGAGCAATCCCTGCAGTTCTTTGTGTGATCCCTAAATTCTGGTGTGTTTTTCTTCTCTGTTTTCATTCACTGGGGTCCTCTTCTTGGCTCCTCTTTGATGAAAGGCTTCCTGAGAAATGCAATATTCTTGCAAACTTGAGCAATTTTGCTATTGCATATCTTGCAGAGATTGGGTCCTTGTCCCAGAGTGAGAAGTGGCATGAGGTGGGGAAGCTGCAGCCAAAGATAGGAAGCCCAACACAGGTGGTGGGCTGTCAGAAAAACAGGCTGATCTAATCCTTCTCTCCTTCAGCCACACCTGGAGGTGCATGTAACCTTGGTCCTATAGATCTACTTTCTACAGGCAGGGGCTCTCCAGGATGATTTTATGAGCCCCAGATCTTTTCAGGTTATCTGGCCTTGCATTTGTCAATGACTATATTGTCACTAAATATTTTCTTTTCCTTATTCATACCTCTCACTTATTTTAATATTCACATAGCTCTGGCTATACAGTCCAACTCAATGCTCTGGGCACAGTGTTATTCGTTTTCTTAACTGAGAAACATTTTATAGTGGAGAGAAGAATTCAGAGACACATGGAAAGCCTCTGGCTGGGATGAGTGGAACAAGCTAGGCTCCAGACGGATTCACACCGGGGGTCTAATCTAGCTTGGTCATGTACTAGACTTGCAAACAAATCACCAAACTCTCTGAGCTTCAGGTTCTTCTTCTGCGAAGTGGGATTGATAAGGCCTGTCTTCTAGGGCAGGTGCATTGTGTGCAAGGCATGAAAAGCACCTGGCAATGTGACTGTGCATATCTGGTCTTTAAAGAATGGCACTTGTTACTGTTTTTCACACTACACAATACCACCCTCCTCTTGAGAATTTTTGGTTTTGTTTACTCCACAATGTGTCAGAATATGCAGCACTCTAGGACAAAGAAAAAATCAGAAAAAATGCTGATTCAGAAGAAAAAGGAAGTAATATTTTACATTTACTCATTGCCGTTGAATCAATTCCAACTAAATGCAACACCATGTAGAACTGCTTTATAGGGTTTCCTTGGCTATAAACTTTAAAGAAAGAGATTGCCAGGTTTTCCTTCTGCGGTACTACTGGATGAGTTTACACTGCCAACGTATATGTTACCAGTCAAGGTCAAAGCATTTTATCACTCATAGAGAGTCTCATAGTTATCTAGTGCTGTTATGACAGAAATACCACAAGTGGATGGCTTTAACAAATAGAGATTTATTTTCTCTCACTTTAGGAGCTTAGAAATCTGAACTCAGGTGCTTGCTCTAGGGGAAAGCTTTAACTCTTTGTTTGCTGTGGGGGAAGGTCCTTGTCTTTCTTCAGCTTCTGTTTCATCTTTCCTTGGAGATTCCACGTGGTGTGGCAACTATCATTCCCCACTTCTGATTACTTGCTTGCTGAATCACCTCTTTTATATCTCAAATGAGATTGGACTTTCCCCGGGGGGAAAAAACAGTAATACACTGCTGTCCAAAAGGTTCTTACTCACAGGGATGCAACAGGACAGAGTAGAACTGCCCCATAGGGTTTCCAAGTTTGTAAATCTGTACAGAAGCTGACTGCCACATCTTTCTCCCTTGGAGCTGCTGGTTGGTTGACTCAAGACACACCTTACAATCCAGTCTCTTTAACATAATACACATTACCAAATGGCATTATAACCATGGGTATAGGGTTAGAATTTACAATACCTGTTTTTTGGGGGCAGGGTTTGTAAATTCAATCCATATTAGGGAGTATAGTCTTTAATGTGGGTGTGGGTAGACTGTCCCAGTTTAATGCAACACTTAGCTCCTAGAAGTGCTGTCAAGGACCAACAATTTCTTCTCCCAGGTGCCCTTCCATGTATGTCACCCCAATTTTCATTCACATCACCACGGCCAAAAGTCTAGTCTTCACTTGGAGTTTGCCAAATGACACTCAAGACAACCTCACTCTACTGTCCTTTCAATGGCATGGCCTCTGGCTCCCCCAGCCCAACACAAAAGGCTACTCTCAGTGGCTTCCTGACACCAAGGGAGGAGTGCCTTATTTCTCAGGAACTCCATGAACACGCTGTGCATAACATACCTAGTCAGTGTGTGTGTTCAAGTGCACTGGGACAAGAGCACAGGACACCTACCAGTCCTGCCCCAAGTGGGGATTTCTCTCTGCTTTACTCCCAATCCCAGAGTCACTGTGAAGAGCTGGTTTCCATTCCAGGCTCAGCCTTTCCAGGCTCAAACACATCATGGAAGGGTCTTACCCTGCTCACCCCTCCCACAGACTTATCTGGATTGCCTCCCCCCAACGTCACCCCTACCTGTTCTTCTCCCCCCCAACCCTTACCTACCCTATTCTTCCTAACTTAAAATTCCCCCCACCTTCACCGAGAGGTCAAAGTTTCCCAAGGCCTCAAACTGCCCTCCCTCAGGGCATCTATACTAGAGGGAACCCTGAAGTGCTCACTCCTTTTCTACTAGTCCTGAGGTCTTGGAGAGTATCTCAACCTCCTTCTTATTTCATACCTGCTGTTAGACTCTAAAATCTATACACGGGGGCTTTGACACCTTTGCCTAAAGGGCCCCAGTACTAGCATAAAGCCTTCCAAAGAGTAGGTACTCAATTACTCTTTGGGGAAAATAAGAACCAAGGAACAAGGGTTCAAATCATCCTGATTTATTTCTTACAACAGCCTTGAATAAGCTAAACAAATCCAGACACATGTATGTTTTACTTTTACTGAATGGAATAAAGGAAACCAAGAATGGACCAACAGTTATGTTTACCCACCTCTGTCTTGTGATCCCAACTAATTGTTGTGGATGTCTTTAATATCTCAAAGAACATCCCTATTCTGATACCACGTTAACTAGTTCTGGATTCATCAAAATAGATTCAAGGATTTTCAATTTGTTTTACACAATACAAAACTCTTACTCCTAAATTAAGCAATAAAACAGCAATGAATGCATGAGGGTGAATTTAGATTCTGAATCTTAACAAAGCTTCAATTAAAAGGAACAACATTTGAAAAATACAAAAAAACGAGCGAAATCTACAAGTTACTCAAGTATAACAGGAATACAAGAAGACATACATGTGCTCCCTCCAGCTCCATGTTGCCTCCACTACTTAGAAGGTTAACAGTCATTTGCAACAACAAAGTGAAGAATCTGCACCAGATTTCACTAGAGATGGGACAACGTGCTGAACTCGCCCTGACACTAGCCCTGGCCCTGGCATTAGGACCAGCCCTGGACCATTTTCTGCCTGCGGCTTTCTCTTCCTCATCTCCCCAAGTTTCCTCCTACAGCTCTTGGAACACGTATCCTTGCCCTTAGCCAAAAACTCCAGGACTATTGTTTGCTGGCTTCGGCTTGGGCTCTGGGACCCCAAAGGAATTCATACCGTGGAAGATCACTGTTGGGTACCTGCCGATATCCCAGGTACTTTTCCTGCACCAAATCTTTGGTGATGAGCTTCCTGGGCTCCCCATAGATGAAGTGCCCCTTCCTATCATAGATCCCCAGCACATTCAGCAGTTCCCACATCTCTTCCTCAGTGGCCCGGTTGCCATTCATATAGATCACACCCAGGAGAGGCATCAGGAGCCCATTCTTAAGAAACCCCCTTTCCCATTAGCTCTTGTACACGAAGCACCTGCAGCAGCAGGGTTGGAGGATGGGGCTCTCTGAGCCCCTAGGGAATATGAGCATCAGGGAATCTCTGGAGAGAGCCCCCAAAAGGAGGAGTGAAGAGGACTGGGATCCTTCCTACTCTGCTACAGTGGCCTGAGCACTCTTGACACTGTGGCCATCACCTCGGACCTGGCAACGTTGGTCACAGGCACAGAGCTTACTCTTCTAACTGCGTGGCCTGATGGTTCTGCTCAAGGACAGCAGGCAGGAGTGTGGAAGGAGGGCAGGTGATGTGTGCCCACTGGAGGAGGGAGGCTGAGAGGGTGTGCACCCCTTAAGCAGAGAGATGCGTCTTTGGCTTTAACAACGGCTGCCTCTGCAGTTTTTCCTGGAGGGCACTGCTCTAGGAACCCACAACGCTTCTGATCTCCTGGTCAGCCTGTCCTAAAACCTTGTGGGGGCAGCTGGGGTGAGGCTTAAGCTGCAGTCTGGCATCCCTGCCTGGGACTTGCTGCGGTGACAACAAGGGTTGGCAGTGGGCTCCTCTGTACTGGGGTCAAGGGGCCCTCCCAGTCCACATTCATGAACATCATACCAACAGTTGGCAGGGCTTGGCCCCTTTCCTTTGTTACTCTGATCTTGACACATCAGAGCCCCCTGGGACACTCTAGAAGGAAGGGAAGGGGCAGCCCAGTCACTAACCCTGGCAGAGTGTAGACCCCCAGTCTTGACAGTGCAGTGGGGCCCTTTCTATCCTGGAATCTTTGGAGGGCTCAGTCCCCATTTCGGGGTCCTCACTTAGCTCCATGTAGGGGCTGGGACTCCTTCCCTCTGCAGACTAGTGGCTGCACCTACAAACCAAGAATCTCCCCTAATAGCAGCCCCTGGGCCTTACAAGGGTTGAAAGCAGGGTCAGGGCTAGACTCTGCCTTGTTCCCTCCATGTAGGGGTGGGTGGATCCCTCAGTTCCCTCTCAGAGTCCTCACTCTGATACCAGGCAGGGCATGGGGCCCTTCTCTCTCTTAAACTGAGTCCTATCTCCTCAGAGTAAGTGAGGGGCTCCTCAGCATGGGTGTCCTCCTGCATATCCCTGACACCCATGAGGGGCAGTGATGATCTTTCTATCTGGCCACACCTGGCCACACCATGGTCTCTCAAATTGAGTTCAGTGGTAGCAGGTTCAGGCTCTATGATGGGTGGTCCTTGCTTGGGGTCCTCACTTCAGGTCCTAAATCTGACTCCTGGGAGGCCTTAGATTCCTCCCTCTGCTGAACTGGAACCACCCTCTTCAGGTCCAGACCCTGTTACCGCAGAGGAGGAACCATGGGCCATGCCCGCCTGAGGCTTCCCAGGGCCGATAATAGGGAGGAATACTGTGTGGCTCCACTGATATGCTGTGGATGGTCCCAATACCCGTCAGGGTCCCCACCTTGACTCCTGACATAACCTGGAAAAGCCCTGTCTTCTGACCTGAGTCTGCCAGCATCTGACCGAGTTCTTCACATTCCTAAGACCTCTGAAGTAGAGGTTGGGTTGAACCTAATCTAGCCATGGCTGTTTAGGGCCTCTGAGGGCTGGCAGCAAGGGCAGGATCTTAGGGGCCTCACTGGGTAGGTGCTTCTATCATTCCTCATTCACTCTCCTCACTTTCTATTAGAGGCTGGGACTGCTCACACTTCTAATCTGAGGCCATCCTCTTTAGGCCAAGACTCACAAGTCTCTGAGACCCTGAAGAGTAAGTGAGGGGCTCCTCAGCCTGATAGCCCTGTCTTGCATGTTGGGGTACCCAGTACTCACTTATGGGTGTCATCTTGACTCTTGTCTTTTAGATTAACATCTTCCTGGGACATGCCACATCCCTGCAAACTCTTGAGCAGTTTCCCTACTGTACACCTTGCAGTGAATGGGCCCCTGTCCCAGAGCAATGTGAGATGGGGACGCTGCAGCACAAGACAAGGGGCCCAGGACAGGTGGTGGGCTGCCAGAGAAAACACACGCTGATCTAGTCCATGACTTCATCAGCCAGACCGGGCATCTGTTTTGACTTCTGTCCCAAAAGGTTTACTTTCTAAAGGAAAGGGGCTGTCCAAGATGATATTCCATATGTAGGTGATCATATTGTCCCTATATATTACCTTCTTTTCTTTACTCATTTGTTTTTTTATGCTTATTACTGTGGCTGTGTATTCCAACCCAGTACACTGGGCACACAATTTCTTTTTTTCTGCCTTGAGATACATTTTGGAGTAGTGAGCTGTGAAGTGATTTAAGAAACACAGATCTGCCTCAGGCTGGAGTCATGGAACATTCTGGGCTCCAGAGGGATTCCGTCCAGGGGTCTAGTGCAGCCCTGTCACTGACCAGCGTGTGAAAATGAGAAAACAGCAAGGTCTCCATCGACAAATAAGTCTAAGAAGCTGTAGCCTGTAAAACCGTCGGGATGCGTGTCATGCATGGAAAGCACCTGGTATGGTGCCTGGCGTGTTCTGGGTCTTTAAAGAATGGCAGTTATCACTAGGATTACTTAGACCCCAGATGATACCACTCACCTCTCTGGGATTTTTTTCTTATTTAAATCCAGGACGTGTGAGTCAATGTGCAGAGCCCTAGGAAAACGAAAACCAAATCAGTCAGAATGCTGCTTAGGAAGGAAACCGAGGTAATATTGCTCATTAGGGAATATGTTATTTAATGTGGGTGTGGGCTAGACTTCCCCAGTTGGCTGGAACACAAAGCTCCTAGAATTATTGTCAAGGACAACCATTCACTGTTTTCACTGATATCACCACCACCAAAAATCTGGTTTTCGCTTGGAGTTTCCCAGAGATATTCAGAATAACCTCATTCAAATGTCTGTTGAATGGAGTGGCCTCTGGCTTCCCCAGCATAAAACAAAGTGCCAGAACAGTGGCTTCTTGACATCTCACCTCAAGGGAGTATCACCCTACTTCTTAAAATCTCCCTAGAAGTAATGTGCGTAACACACCCAGTCAGTGCACGTGTTCAGGTGCACCAGGACAAGAGCACAGGACACCTTTCAATCCTGTCCCTGGTAGGGATTTCTCTCTGGTTTACCCACAACACCAGGGTAACTATGAAGAGCTGGTTTCCATTCCAGGCTCAGCCTCTCGGCGCTGAGACATATCATGGGTTTTTGTCTGGCCCTGTGCACCCCTACAGAAAGCCTCATTTAATCCACCCCTCATCCCCTCACCGCCCCCCCACTGCATGAAATCTAACTTAGCATGACCTCCACTGAGAGATCAAAGTGTCCCAAACTGCCCTGCCTCAGGGCATTTACACTAGTGAGCTCTCATCCCAAACCTCCCCCCTTCTCACTCTTTTCACTTGTCTTTTAGGTCTTAGAGTGTACATCACCATCTTCCTTACGTGACGGCTGCTCCTAGACCCTAAAATTCTTTGCCAATCACTAGGTCGTTTTCTTTCTTTCTTTTTTTTTTCTCTTAACCATTCTCAGTCTTCCAAAGAGCAGGTGCTCAATTAACCTCGGAGGCATATGTGAACAAGTGAATAAACTAACAAACCAACAGAAAAACCCATTCCTGTCGAGTTGATTCCGACTCATAGTAACCCTATAGGACAGAGCAGAACTGCCCCATAGGGTTTCCAAGGAGTGGCTGGTGGATTCGAACTGCCAGTCTATTTTTAGTAGCTGATCCTTTAACCACTGCACCACCAGGGCTCCTGATCTGTTAATTTAATCTCTACTACATTATTAAATGAGCTAAGGAAATATAGTTACACATCTTTCTATTTTATTTAATAGGAAACTAAAAGAGATTCAAAAACCAAACCAAATCCATTGCTTTCGAGTCGATTCCAACTCATAGCAATCTTATAGGGCCTTGTAGAGATCAACAAAAAAAACCTAAACCCATTGCCTTTGAGTTAAAAGCTAAATATTGACTATCTTACTTTTTTCTCTATTTCTTGTGTGTGTGTGTGTTTTACTGCTGTGTTCTTTACATTTCTAGGCAATACCTGTTCATATGTCATGTTATCTTGCTTCAAATCACTAAAATGGAAGTTTCCCCCTCCACTTTTTTTTTTTTACAAAAATTGCAAAGCTCTTTATCTTGAACCTGAGAAAAATTGCTAAATGTGTTATTCAAAAAATAAAATAAAACCCCCGCAAAGACACTAAACTCACTGCCATTGATTTGATTCCCTCCCTATAGGACGAAGCAGAAATGCCCCATAGGATTTCCAAGCTGTAATCTCTATGGAGGAAGAGGGCCACACCTCTTTGCAGTGGAGTCACTGGTGGGTTCACTTAAGACAGGCTCTATACTAACACTGTAACATTAACATAACAAAGAAATCCAATGCCCAGATGGGATTATATCCACAGGAATAGGGTTAGGAATTACAACAACTATTTAGGGAGGGGGTAATTCAATCCATATTAGGCAGTATGATATTTAATGTGCATGTGGAGCAGGCTGCCTCAGTTTAATGGAACACAAAACTCCTAGAATTATTGTTAAGGACCAACAACTCACCCTTCCAGCTGCACTTCCAGCTAAGTCACCCCAATTTTTGTTCACATCACCACTGCCAAGAGTCTAGTCTTCACCTGGGGTTTGCCAAATGACACTGAAGGTAACCTAATTCTAAAGTCCCTTCAATGGCATGGGCTCTGGCTCCCCCAGCTCAGCACAAAAGGCTTCTAACAGTGGCTTCCTGACACGAAGGAGCAGCTCCCTATTTTTCAGGAACTCCGTGGACACACTGTGCGACCCATACCCAGTCAATGCATGTGTTAATGTGCATGAGGACAAGAACACAGGGCATCTTCCAGCCCTGACCCAGGAGGGAATTCCTCTCTGCTTTGTCTACAAACCCAGAGTAAATGGGAAGAACTGGTTTCCATTCCAGGCTCAGCCTCTTCATGCTGGGGCATCAAGGGCATGTCTGGCCCTGATCACCCCCCACCACACCCTCATCTGGACTCCCCCCACCTCACCCAACCCACTTTACCCACCCCCTACTCTTATCCACCCCATGCAGCCTACTGTGAAAATCCACTCCCCAACACTATCCCCCAACCCCCACCATGAGAGATCAAAGTGTCCCAAGGCCCAAAACTGACCTCCCTCAGGGCATTTATACCAGAGGGATCCCTGAAGTGCACACTCCTTTTGTACTAGTCCTTAGGTCTTGGAGAGTATCTCAACCTCCTCCTGATTTCATAGCTGCTCTTAGACTTTAAAATCTATGCACAGGGCCTGCGAGGTTTTTGCCTAAAGTCCCCAGTAGTAGCACGAAGCCTTCCAAAGACCAGACGCTCAATTACTCTTTGTGGAAAATAAAAACCAGTGAACAAGGGGTGGAAATCATCACAATTTATTTTCTCCCATATCTTTGAACAAGCTAAATCAATCCAGGCGCATGTATATTTTACTTTTACCAAAAGGAAAAATGGAAACCAAGAGTTGACCAAATTTTGTATATTTCCTCCTCTACCTTGTGATTCCAACTGCTCTGTGCAGACTCTTTAATATTTCCAAGGTTATCCCTATTCTGATGTCATGTTAACTGGCTCTAGATCATGAAAAAAGATCCAAGGATTTTCAATTTGTTTTACAGAATACAAAACTCTTACTCCCAAATCAAGCAACAAAACAGCAATAAATGCATAAGGATGAATTTAGATTCTGAATCTTAATAAACCTTCAATTAAAAAGAACAACATTTGAAAAATACAAAAAACGAACTAAATCTACAAGCCACTCAAGTATAACAGGAACACAAGAAGACATACATGTGCTCCCTCCAGCCCCACCTTGCCTTCACTAATTAGAAGATTAACAGCCATTTTCAACAACAAAGTGAAGAATCTCCACCAGATTCCTCTAGGGGTGGGAGGACCTGCCGGAATTCACCCTGAAAGGGGCCCTTGCCCTGGCATTAGGACCGGCCCAGGCCCATTCTCTGCCTGCGGCTCTCTCTTCTTCAATCTCCAAATTTCTTCATACACGGCTTGGAAGGCACCGGGGTCGGTAGCACTGATCTTGGCCAAAAACTCCAGGACTTTTTCTTGTTGGCTTCAGTGTGGGCTCTGGGACCCCACAGGAATTCGTAGCATGGAGGATCACTGTTGGGCACCTGCCGGTACTCCAGGTACTTTTCCTGCACCAAATCTTTGGTGATGAGCTTCCTGGGCTCCCCAAACATGAAGTGCCTCTTCCCATCGTAGATCCCCAGCACATTCAGGAATGCCCACATCTCCTCCTCGGTGGCCCAGTTGCCATTCCCGTAGATCATGCCCAGGAGAGGCATCAGGAGCCCATTCTTGGGAAACCCCCTGCTACCAATAAAATTCTCTTCCTTGCTGATCTCCAATTTGCTGACAAGGGCATAGGATTGACCTTTGGAGTCGACTTCCTTCAGCTCAAGCCCAAAGACCACCTCCAGGTGCACAGAGGCTCTCCTCAGGATGTCAGGGAAGTGCTCCTTGTACCTTTTGTTGATGATCTTCATCATTTCTGCCTTCGTAATGGGCTCTTTCATTTTATACTTGTACAGCAGGAGCTGCAACAACATGCTCACCCTCCTGGTTACAGGGTCTCTTTGAGACCTCTCAGTGGGGGCTGGGGCCGCAGAGGAACTTGGACCTCCCTCATCTTGGCCCTCGGCCCCTCCAGCAGCTCTTGTGCCCGAAGCACCAGCAGCAGCAGTGGTGATGGGCGGGATGCTGTGAGGCCCCTGGGGAACGGCAGCAGCAGGGGAGCTCGGGGGAGACCCCCCAAAAGGAGGAGAGGAAGAGGACGAGGACCCTTCTTCCTCTGCTGCAGTGGCCTGAGCACCATCGGCACTGTGGGTGTCACCTTGGGTCTGGCGACGTTTCTCACGGGCACGGAGCTTACTCTTGTGACCACGAGGCATGATGACTCTGCTCAAGGACAGTAGGCAGAAGTGTAAGGAGGGCAGGTGATGTGGGCCTACTGGAGGAGGAAAGCTGAGAGGTTGTGCACCCCTGCAGCAGACAGATACCTCCTTGGCTTTAACAAATGCTGCCTTTGCAGGATTCTTGGAGGGTACTGCTCTAGGATCCCACAAGGCTCGTACTGTCCTAGTCAGGACCCTGTAGAGGAAATTAGAGGAAGGTTTATGCTGTAGATTGCCAGCCCTTCTTGGGGTATACTGAGGTGACAGCAGGGCGTGGCACTACAGACTCTGTACTGGGTTATTTGGGGCTCTTCTAAGTTCACTATTAGGGCCATCCTTTCACCTGCTGGCAGGGCCAGGGCTTATCTCCTGCGCTACTATAACTGGACACCTCAAATCCCTCTGGGACTCACAAGCAGGAACTAAAGGAGCAGCTCAGCCACCACTCCTGGCAGGTTGTCTCAGTGATGACAGCATGGTGGGGCCCATTCTGACTGGGGTTCCTTGGAGGCCTCAGTCCTCCACCAGGTTCTTACCATGGCTGCCCCCTTTCACCAGGTTCCTCACCTCCCTGAGATACCCTGGGAGTTAGTGACTGCAACTCACCACGTCACCATACCCAGGTCCTCCAGGTCCGAAAGCAGTGCTGGGGCACTACATTTCCCCCTCATTTCTGGCAGGAGTCTCCTCATCATAAGTATGTATCCTCACCTTGACTCCTACTAGGGACCAAGTCTCCTGCCTCAGCTGAATAAACCTCTCCATTAGTCCAAGGACTTCATGTCCCTGAGACCATGTGCCCCTAGGAACAAAGGGGTACCTCAGCCTGACACCTCTGACCGTGGCTCTCCTGGGGCAAGAGCAGTGGGAGGCTTTGCTGCATCCTCCTCTCTTCTTGTGGGAGGGGAGAAGCGGGATTAATTCCCTATTGCCTTCTAAAGGATTTTTACCTTGACTCCCACCAGTTTCTGGGATCCCTCTATCTCCTGAATTGGGGCTTAAAGTAAGGCGCTCATCTCCCTCAGACACTCCAGGCAGAAGTCAAGAGTCACCTGAACTTGCCAGATATTTCCTGGGATTCCAGGGCTAATGGCATTAGCAAATCCCACTGCAATCCTCCCCATTTTGGGTTGAGCGGTCCCAGTACCTCAGTCATGTCTTCCCTTCACTCTGCACTGTTCCTGGAACCCCACCCTCTGCTGTCATGAGGCCACATCCCACAGACCAAAAACCACACCTTCCTGAAACTTCAGAGTTGGAAGTCAGAGTGACCCATATCCTTTGCAGGCTGTTTTGGGAATCCTAGGGCTGGCCAGGGCAGTGGGGGTCACCTGATCCCAGAGTTCTCAATTGGTGATCCCTTCATTCCTTACTCAGGCTTCTGAAGTTGCTTCCGGGTAGGACCTGGGATTCCTCCCTCTACTAACGTGAGTCTACCTGAAACCAGGGGTGGGATTTCTGGCTAAATCCAAGGCCCTAACCTCCCTAGAGGGAAGTTGGGGTGCCGAACTACCCGTGCCCGTGGGCTCCCAGAGCGGAGAGTAAGGTTGGGCTCTGGGTGGCCCCTCCGTTGCGGGGAGGCCTCCTCATTAGCACTAAGGGTCCTCGCTTCACCTCCTAGTTAGGGTCTAGGTTTCCTCTCTCCTGAGAACTGGGGTGCTTCCTTGGACCAAGGCCTGCCCATCCCTATGACTCTCCAGGCCAACGTCGGCCTGGTAGCCTTGTGGGTGGCGGTTGGGGGCGAGACATGGTGCTACCTCCTCTGTTCTAGGTTAGGTGGTCCCCTTAGCTCACATTCAGGGTCCTCACCTGGTCTTTCTACCAGTCCTGAGACTCCACCCTCCTCTGATGATGAGGGGCGCCCCTCAGATCACTGGCCGCAACTTTCTGGCACTTCCTGTGCTCAAGACAGGACGCCAGCATACGTCACATCCGGCCAAGGATGCTGGGGCCCTCTAAGGGCCAAGGCTGTTGCGGGGCCTCCAAGGGCCGACAGCAAGGGTGGGACAGCTGAGAGCCCACTGTGCAGACTTGAGTGGTCCCTTTGTGCTCAACTGAGGGTCCTCACCTTGATACCTATCCGAGTCTGGGGATTCTGCCTATACAGATCTGAGTCACAGATTGAGAACAAGACCCTCACCTCTTAGAGACTCTAGAGGGGGCAGTCAGGGCATGCCTCACGCTACCCCTTCCTGGGGCCTCACAGGCATACCCTCTGGGTTGGTGCTCTGAGAAGACCCTCTTTTGGGGGTAGGTCGCCTCTTTAGCACGCAGGGTCCACACCTTACTCCAGTTAGGGACAAGACTCCACCCTGTGCATAACGGGGGCTGCCCCTTTAGACCAAAGCCTTCCCTCCCTGACACCCGTAGTGCTGAAATGAGGGGGCACTTCAGGCTGATAACACTGCCTGGTGCTTTCCAGGATCAGAACAGGGACTGAGCCCTGTAGGGGTCTTTCTCTTGTTGGGGTTCTCCTCAAAACACACAGGGTCTTCACTATGACTCCTGTTAGGTCCTAAGTCTATTCCTGCTCGAGAATCATGACTGCTCTCCCTTCCTCCCCCCATTAGACCAAAGCCCTTGCCACACAGAAACCCTACAGGAGGAAATAAAGGGGCGCCTCAGACAGACAGCTTTGCCAGGCCTCACAGAGCTATGAACAGGGGTGGCACTCTGTGAAGAGACCTTTATTTTGTGGATCCCTTCAAAAAAAAAAAAGCTTTTTTTTTTTTCATAAGAGGAAGGATCCTTATCCTACCTCCTACGGCCTAGGTGTACTCCCTCTGCAGAACTAGGGCCAACTGAATTGTACCAAGGACCTGACACAATCTCTGCATAGCCATTTCTGGGAAGGAAATGAAGGTAGTGCTTAGTCTGATAGCTCTGAGCTTTGCATCCCAACTCAGACAGCAGCGGGGGAAGGGACTTTGTGGGGACTTCTCTATTCTGGGGTTGATGGTTCCCTCATTCCTCTGTCAGGGTCCTCACCTCAACACCCCATCAGTTCTGAGAATCTACCCTCTACTTCCTGAAGATCCTCTCTGATCAAGGTCACAGCTTCATGGCACCATGATTTGGAATCTGGGTGATGCATATCTGTCCACAGCTCTTCAGGACCTCGAAGGAGTGACAGCAGAGATGAGTCTCTATGAGACACCACTATTCTGTCTGGGTCCTTCCATCATTCTCATTCAGGATCATCAGCTTGATATTTATCAGACTGAGACTCCTGCATCTACTGACTTGAGGTACCCTTCTTAGGCCCAGGCTCTCAAGTCCCTGAGAACCCTAAAGGATAAGTGAGGGGATGCTCAGCCCAACAGCCCTGCCTGGGGCTTTCTAGGTTTGAGAGCAGGTGCCATTCGGTCTCTGGGTGATCTCTATATTCTGGGGTGTTCATCTTCAGGACCTCGAAGGAGTGACAGCAGAGATGAGTCTCTATGAGACACCACTATTCTGTCTGGGTCCTTCCATCATTCTCATTCAGGATCATCAGCTTGATATTTATCAGACTGAGACTCCTGCATCTACTGACTTGAGGTACCCTTCTTAGGCCCAGGCTCTCAAGTCCCTGAGAACTCTAAAGGATAAGTGAGGGGATGCTCAGCCCAACAGCCCTGCCTGGGGCTTTCTAGGTTTGAGAGCAGGTGCCATTCGGTCTCTGGGTGATCTCTATATTCTGGGGTGTTCATCTTCCCAGTCCTCACTCATGTATGTCCTCATCTTGGTTCCTGTCTCTTGGACTAAAGGCTTCCCAGGAAATATCGCATCTCTCCAAGTCTTGAGTCATTTGCCTTTTGGAAACACTGCAGAGAATGGGTCCTTGTCCGAGAGCGATGTGAGATGGGGATGCTTCAACACAAGACAAGGGGCCCAGACAGCGCCCTCAGCAAAAACCAAACCCACTACTGTCGAGCTGATTCTGACTCATAGCAACCCTATAGGACAGAGTAGAACTGCCCCATCGGGTTTCCAAGGACTGGCTGGTGGATTCAAACCGCCAACCTTTTGGTTAGTAGCCAAGCTCAACCACTATGAGGGCTTCTCCTCTTGGGCAGTGTCCATAATGCTCTATTCTCTTATCCGACATCCAAAAGCTGCTGTTTAATAGATCGTGTCCAGTTTTCTAGTTGTTTATGGCAGGAGGACAAGTCTGTTACCAGTAACTTCCTTAAGGCCAGAAACCTGTTGCTACTAATTTAGTAAAAACTCATTGCAACATACACAGCATTGAAACAGTTTACACATTGGTTTCTTGCAGGGTTCTCTAAAGAACACAACTTTGGGTTTAGGGAAAGGACCTCAAGAAGAGCTGTTTGTTTTAGCCTCAGGCCATCCTTCCAGAGACTGTACATTCTATTTTGACAAATCTGCTCAGATGACCCTGAAATCCTTGTCTTATCCATCCAACACCGGGGTACTCAGAAGGCATGGAGAAGGTATGTAAAAAATAAGTCCCTGCTTCTTTGTCTTTCCTCCTTCTGTTCTCTTCCTCCCCCCTCCCGTTTTGGGCCTATGAATAAGTATCTGCCTTTATACAACTTTTGCCACCTTCAAAAGTGCATATTATTTATTCAACCATTTCGTCATGTTTCTCAAAGTATAATTACTACAAAATGAATGCTGTTTTCTGTTCAGATGCATAAAACTTGTTCAAGCCCTCCTGTAATTTTGAAGGATATGTTTCATTTTTTTTTTAATCTTATAAATCTTAAGTCACTGACTCTATTTACCTTGATGACCAGGAATGCAACTCCAGTATAGGGACATTTTTTAGGCTTAGAAAAGAACATGTGAGTGATAGAGCTCGTGTTTTATATTCATAACATCAATTTGCCTGCATCTTCTTTAGTATTGGTTTATTCCCCAAAACAGGTGACACAGTTCCAGTACTGAATTTTAGAGAAGGAAAGGAGACTCATTTGGTGCTCTCTGAGCATCTAACCAGTTTCCAAGGCCTGCTTAAACTGGCCTCTAGGTACTTCTGTAAATTCATCTCACAAACCTCTCCTCTTGTTCACTTAAGTCAATGATAATTGTTCCTGTGTGTTCCTTGGAGGCACAGAGCATGGTCCTATGTCAGGGTAGTTACCTTCCAGAAATGCTCATTCCCTGGATATCCATATAGTTTTCTTTCTCATTTCTTTCAGGCTTCTGTTCAAATATCAATTCCCCATGGAGAGCTACATGACAATTCAGAATGAATTCAATTAGCTTCAAGTGCTATTTGATTTGGCAAAGGAGAGGATAACGGTAATCTTCAAGAATTTAGTTTCGGAGGCGGACCCAAGATGGCGTAAAAGACAGATGCTTCTGGTGAGCCCTCTTTACAAGAAAGACCCGAAAAAACAAGTGAAGCGAGTATATTTGTGACAAGCTGGGAGCCCTGAGCTCCAAAGGCAAGCTTAGACAATGTACTGAGGGCAGGGGAAGGAAGAGGCTGCTCAGAATCGAAGGCGAGTTACCAGACCTGAATCGCGGAGAGCCCTCAGGCACCATTCCCGGAGCGGCGGTGGCAGCGGCAGCGGGCTGGTCCTAGCGTTCAGCCGCAGCTTCCTCAGGGAGAAGCAGCAGCCACACAGCCCACTCACACCTCCCGAACCTGAGGAGAACAGCGCTCCCGGCAAAAGCTAAGTACTTGTGTATATTTTACCGCGCCCCCCCCCCCCCCAAGCCAGCTTCAGCGGGTGAATTCCCTGGGCCTGAGGTAGGCACTCTTGAGCAACTAGAGCCATCCTCCCAGCTTTGGGGAAGCAAAAAAATTGCAATTGAGGGAGAAGATAATTTCCTACCTCTGCTAACCGGGGGAGCTCAGAATAGAAGCGGCTTCTGTCGAGGCATAAACCGTCGGTGGACTTTGAGCACCTTTCCCTTCTGCATCAACCTGTGTGGGGCTATTTTCGGAGAACAGGCCCTTGTTGGCAGACTCCAACCATGTCAGCTGTGCAGTGGAGAGGCGGGTGTTTGATGTTTGACATTGCTTTGCCTATTAAACAAGGTCCTGACCTACCCATATCAGGGACCTAAGGACTGGTAGCTCCGCTCAGGTCACCCAGCCACCCATGACACGGGTCCAAAGATAACTGGTACCTCCTAGTCCTTACAACCCAAAACTTTGGGTGCCCATGGTCCATCTGCAGAACCCAACCACCTGCCCACTCTAGGGGACAGGGACACGTTTTCCTCAGAGACATTCAGGGGTCGGTTCTCAGCCCCCTGCCTTGTTCAGAGTGTGACCCCTGCTGCAATCAGATACCGCTATATAAACCAATCACCCCTGCCGTTCTAAGACTGTAGGACACAGCCTGTACCACACACTTGATGATCACCTACCTGGAAGCCTGAGCTGAATTCATACAAGAAAACTGAATGGACTCCTAGACTGATATACCTGGTAACAGCTCTAGCCATCTGGGGACAGGACATCAGAGCTCCAAAGTCGAAAATAATCAAGCTAGCTCACTCAAGCAGCCCATAGGGGTATAACAAAACAAAGCAAGAAGCTACGACATAGGAAGCAAGAATAAACTAATATAACAACTTATAGATGGCTTGGAGACAACAGTCAATATCAAGTCACATAAGGAAACAGACCATGATCACCTCAACAGGTTCTCTAAACAAAGAACCCAGGGATCTTCTAGATGAAAGTGCATTCCTGGAATTACCAGAGCCAGAATGCAAAAGTTTAATATACAGAACCCTTCAAGACATCAGGAAGGAAATGCAATACGCAGAACAAGCCAAGGAACACACAGATAAAGCAACTGAAGAAATTAGAAAGATTATTCAGGAACATAATGAAAAGTTTAATAAGCTGGAAAAATCCATAGACAGGCAGCAATCAGAAATTCAGAAGATTAACAATAAAATTATAGAAGTAGACAACTCAATAGAAAGAGGAGCAGAACTGAGCAAGTAGAAGCTAGAATTTCTGAACTCGAAGATAAATCACTTGGCACTAATATATTTGAAGAAAAATCAGATAAAAGAATTTTAAAAAATGAAGAAACCTTAAGAATCATGTGGGATTCTCTCAAGAAAAATAACCTACGAGTGATTGGAGTACCAGAACAGGGAGGGATAACAGAAAATACAGAGAGAATTGGTGAAGATTTGTTGGCAGAATACTTCCCTGATATTGTGAAAGATGAGAAGATATCTATCCAAGATGCTCATTGAACTCCACATAAGGTAGATCTTAAAAGAAAGTCACAAAGACATATATAATCAAACGTGCTAAAACCAAAGATAAAGAGAGAATTATAAGAGCAGTGATGGATAAACGAAAAGTCACCTACAAAGGACAACCAGTAAGAATAAGCTCGGACTACTCGGCAGAAACCATGCAGGCAAAAAGGCAATGGGATGACATATTTAAAAAATTGAAGGAAAAAAAGTCCCTACCAAGAATCATATATCCAGCAAAACTGTCTCTAAAATATGAAGGTGAAATTAAGATATTTCCAGATAAACACAAGTTTAGGGAATTCATAAAAACCAAACCAAAACTACAAGAAATACTAAGGGGAGTTCTTTGGTTAGAAAATCAATAATATCAGGTATCGACCCAAGACTAGAACACTGGGCAGAGCAACCAGAAGTCATCCCACACACGGAAATCCAAAAATAAAGCAGGATTAAAAAAAAAAAAAAAAACCTCTCACAACAGGGTAACATCGATGTTATTATATAAAAGAAGACAACATTAAAATAATAAAGAGGGACAAAGAAAATATTCATACACCCTCCATATGGAGAGGAAGATATGGCAAAACAAAGAAATAAAAGTTATATTTAAATTTAGAAAAATAGGGGTAAATAATATGGTAACCACAAAGGAGAAAAATTATCCTACTCCTCTTTTTTTTTTTTTTTCAAAATAAAATACAAGAAAAAAATAGAGACTCAGCAGAAACAAAATCAACAACAACAAATATGAGGAAAGGACAATATATAATCTACTCAGCACATAAAATTAAGTGGGAAAAACAAACTGTAAACAACACACAAAAAAGACATCAAAATGACGGCACCAAATTCATACCTATCCATAATTACCCTGAACGTAAATGGACTAAATGCACCAATAAAGACATAGAGTGGCAGAATGGATGAAAAAACAAGATCCGTCTATATGCTGCTTACAAGAGACACACCTTAGACTTAGAGACACAAACAAACTAAAACTCAAAGGATGGAAAAATTATATTCAGCAAACAACAATCAAAAAAGAGCAGGAGTGGTGATATTAATTTCTGACAAAATAGATTTTAAAGTTAAATCTAACATAAAAGATAAGGAAGGACACTATATAATGATTAAAGGGACAATACACCAAGAAGATATAACAATATTAGATATAAAACAAACTCTATCAGCATTGAATAAAGTGAGATATACAGCTCCACGATAATAGGAGGAGACTTCTACACACCACTTTTGGTGAAGGACAGGACATCCAGAAAGAAGCTCAATAAAGACATGGAAGATCTAAACGCCACAATCACCAACTTGACCTCAAAGACATATACAGAACACTCCACCCAACAGCAACCAAGTACACTTTCTTTTCTAGTGCACATGGAACATTCTCTAAAATAGACCACATATTAGGTCATAAAGCAAGCCTTAGCAGAATCCGAAAGACTGAAATATTACAAAGCATCTTCTCTGACCATAAGGCCATAAAAGTGGAAATCATTAACAGAAAAATCAGGGAAAAGAAATCAAACACTTCCAAACTGAACAATACCCTGCTCAAAAAAGACTGGGTATAGAAGACATGAAGGATGGAATAAAGAAATTCATAGAATCCAATCAGAATGAAAACAATTCCAAAGAGACCTACTTTAGTGGAAGAACATAACTTGCTCATGGATAGGAACACTTAACATTGTGAAGATGTCTATTCGACCAAAAGTGATCTATACATTTAATGCAATTCCAATCCAAATCCCAACGACATTCTTTAATGAGATGGAGAAACAAATCGCCAACTTCATATGGAAGGGAAAGAAGCCTTGGATAAGTAAAGCATTACTGAAAAAGAAGAAGAAAGTGGGAGGCCTCATTCTACCTGATTTTAGAACATATTATACAGCCACAGTAGTCAGAACAGACTGGTGCT
This sequence comes from Elephas maximus indicus, assembly GCF_024166365.1. Lineage (NCBI taxonomy): Eukaryota > Metazoa > Chordata > Mammalia > Proboscidea > Elephantidae > Elephas > Elephas maximus. Next base: position 147,746,101 of record NC_064846.1, on the reverse strand, counting down.
GGTACAAGAACAGGCACATAGACCAATGGAACAGAATTGAGAGCCCAGATATAAATCCATCTACATATGATCGGCTGATATTTGACAAAGGCTCAATGTCAGTTCATTGGGGAAAAGATAAGTCTTTTTAACAAATGGTGCTGGCATAACTGGATATCCATTTGCAAAAAAATGAAACAGGACCCATACCACACACCATGCACAAAAAAACTAACTCCAAATGGATCAAAGACCTAAACATAAAGACTAAAACGATAAAGATCATGGAAGAAAAAATAGGGACAATGTTAGGAGCCCTAATACATGGTATAAACAGAAAACAAAACATTACTAAAAATGACGAAGAGAACCAGATAACTGGGCGCTCTTAAAATCCTCTAAAGACTTCACCAAAAGAGTGAAAAGACCACCTACAGACTGGGACAAAATTTTCAGCTATGACATCTCCGACCAGTGCCTGATCTCTAAAATCTTTATGATTCTGTTAAAACTCAACCACAAAAAGACAAACAACCCAATCAAAAAATGGGCAAAGGATATGAACACACACTTCACTAAAGAAGATATTCAGGCAGCTAACACATACATGAAAAAATGCTCTCGATCATTAGCCATTAGAGAAATGCAGATTAAAACTACAATGAGATTCCATCTCCAACAAGGCTGGCATCCAAAAAACACAAAATAATAAATGTTGGAGAGGCTGCGGAGAGATTGGAACTCTTATACACTGCTGGTGGGAATGTAAAATGGTACAACCACTTTGGAAATCTATCTTGCATTTCCTTAAAAAGCTAGAAATAGAACTACCATATGACCCAGAAATCCCACTCCTCGGAATATATCCTAGAGAAATAAGAGCCTTTACACAAACAGATATATGCACACCAATGTTTACTGCAGCATTGTTTACAATAGCAAAAAGCTGGAAGCAACCAAGGTGTCCATCAATGGACAAATAGATAAATAAATTATGGTATATTCACACAATGGAATACTACGCATTGATAAAGAACAGTGAGGAATCTGTGAAACATTTCATAACATGGAGGAACCTGGAAGGCATTATGCTGAGTGAAATTAGTCAGATGCAAAAGACTAATATTGTATAAGACCACTATTATAAGATCTTGAGAAATAGTATAAACTGAGAAGAACACATTCTTTTGTGGTTACGAGGGGGGGAGGGAGGGAGGGTGGGAGAGGGTTATTTACCGATTAGATAGTAGATAAGAACTACTTTAGGTGAAGGGAAGGACAACACTCAATACAGGGGAGGTCAGCACAACTGGACTGGACAAAAACAAAGAAGTTTCTGGGATAAACTGAATGCTTCGAAGGTCAGCAGAGCAAGGGTGGGGGTTTGGGGGCTGTGGCTTCAGGGGACATCTAAGTCAATTGGCAAAATAAATTCTATTAAGAAAACATTCACATCTCACTCTGAAATGTGGCGGCTGGGGTCTTAAACACTAACAAGCAGCCATCTAAGATGCATCAATGAGTCTCAACCCACCTGGATCAAAGGAGAATGAAGAACACCAAGGTCACAAGGTATGAGTCCAAGAGACAGAAAGGGCCACATGCACTAGAAACTACATCATCCTGAGACCAGAAGATGTAGGTGGTACCCGACCACAACCAATGACTGCCCTGACAGGGAGCACAACAGAGAACCCCTGAGGGAGCAGGAGAACAGTGGGATGCAGAGTTCATCAGACATGGATTGGACTGGACAATGGGTTGGAGAGAGATGCTGATGAGGAGTGAGCTACTTGCATCAGGTGGACACTTGAGACTATGTTGGCATCTCCTGTCTGGAGGGGAGATGGGAGGGTAGAGGAGGTTAAAAAAATGGGCAAAACAGTCATGAAAGGAGAGACTGGGAGGAGGGAGCGGGCTGACTCATTGGCGGAGAGTAAGTGGGAGTATGTAGTAAGGTGTATATAAGTTTATATGTGAGAGACTGACTTGATTTATAAACTTTCACTTCAAGCACAATGAAAATTATTTCAAAAAAAAGTACTAATATTGTATGAGTTCACTTCTGTACTGAAAATGTTTACGCACAAAAAGATAAACTTCTGAAAAGAATGTTGAGCTTATAGGACCAAGAATTTTCAGGAGCCAGAATGGTTCCTGGACATCTCTTCTTCTGAAACTAAAAGGAGAGATGAAGTGATGGGTATAAAGGGGAGATATGGCGGCTAATTTTTTTTTTTATGGCAGCTAAGAGAAACTAAGGCAGTTCACAACCTTACCAGTTACTGTTGAGTTGATTCCAATTCATAGTGACCCCATGTGTGCCGAGAACAACTGTGCTCCACAGTGTTTCCAGTGGCTGATTTCTTAGACGTGAATGGCCAGGCCCTTCTCCTGAGGTGCCTCTGGTTGGACTGGTACCTCCAACCTTTTGATTAGCAGCCCAATGTAAAGTGTTAACCATTTGCACCACCCAGGGACTCCCAGTTCACAACAACGTCCTTTATGAAGTGAAGTCTGATTTCTTGGTCATCTTGCTACTTTCCTTTTAGCTTCTGTCTATTCTTTTGGGTGCTCCCTAAGACATCTATCTTAGGCCCCATTCCACCAGAGATGCAAACATCTCCTCCAGGTTTGTATTATTTTAGAAGACTCCAAGCCTGGAAAGCATTTTAAAATACATTCAGCGTAACAGGCACCAGAAGAGGTCATTTTTGAGTAAGCCTTCTTGCTGATTCTCCACAAATTCTAGATCATCTCAGTGTGACCCTGAGGTCTATCCAAAACCAAACCCAACCTCTTTCTGTCAAGTTGATAACTACTCACGGCAGCCCCATGTGTGTCAGGGTAGGAGTGTGCTCCACAGGATTTTCAAGGACTGATTTTTTTGGAAATAGACAGCCAGGCCTTTCTTCTGAGGCACCTCTGGATTGACTTGAACCACCAAAACTTTTCTCCCAATGAATAAACTGCTCATTGGGTTGACATCATGTTGAGATAGCCTTAGATCCAGTTACCTTTTCCCAGTGTTCATTTTTAAAAAGATAGTTATTACAAAAAAAAATCATTGATTTTAATAATACCTTTTAAAATTTTATTGAATTTCCAAATATATTACTTTCAAATTAGCTTTAAAATTTTGTTACAAAAGTAATACATGCACACCGCACAAAATTTCAAATAGTAAAAAATTGTTTAAATGGAAAAAATGTCCTCTTCCCCAACAACAACTACTGTTACAAGTTTTTGTATCCTAGTGGTGACTTTGGTGAAGGGTAAGACAGTACACAATACTGGGGAAGCCAGAACAACTTGTACAAGGCAAGGTTATGGAAGCAACATAGACACATTCCTAACTCCCTGAGGGATGAAATTACTGGGCTGAGGGCTGTGGGGTCCATGGTCTCTGGGAACATCTAGCTCAACTGGGATATCATAATTTATAAGGAAATGTTCTACATTCTACTTTGGTGAGTAGTGTCTGCGCTCTTAAAAGCCTGTAAGTGGCAATCTAACATACTCCACTGGTCTCACGCCATGTGGAGCAAGACAGAATGACGGAAACCAGGGACACAAGGGAAAGATTAGTCCAAACGACTAACGGACCACAAATATCACAGCCTCCACCAGGCTGAGTCCAGCACAGCTAGATGGCGCCCGGCTACCGCCACTGACTGCTCTGACAGGGATCACAACAGAGGGTCATGTACAGAGCTGCAGAAAAACGTAGAACAATATTTGAACCCACACACACACAAATAAAAAAGACTAGACTTACTATCTCATAGAGACTGCAGAAACCCCAGAGAATGGCCCCCGGACCCTTATAGCTCAGAACTGAAGTCACGACTGAGGTACAACGTTCAACCAGAAATTAAACAGCCCATTAAATGGGTCTAAATGGGCACAGCAGCCTAGGGGTGAGGACGAGAAGGCAGCAGGGCCAGGAAAGCTGGTAACAGAGAACTCAAGGTCGAGAAGTGGAGACTGTTGACATGTCATAGGGTTGGCAACCGATGTCACAAAACAATATGTGTATTAATTGTTTACTAAGAAATTAGTTTGCTCTGTAAATCTTCAACTAACGTACAATAGAAAAATAAAATAAAAATTTTAGTTTCCTAACAGAGGAGGACAGATTCTAATGAACAAGATATTAAGCACAGTGCAAAGGGCAAGGAACTGAACTCACGTTAAAGACTTTTTATTATGGATCATAGTGAAAGGGTAGCTAGAGAGACCCTTAAACATAAAGAAAGGAGACTGGCATTCTCTTCACTGACGCAGAACTTACTGTCACAGTTAAGACTCAATTCCTAGGTTTCTTTATATTTGTTAAAGTATAATGGTTCAGAGCACAAGTGCCGGAAAAAGATCTGAATTCCATCAGTTACTGTGACTTAAAGCAAATACGTTAACATTCTCTGAACCTCCATTTCTGCATCTGTAAAATGGGGTCAATAGTAGGGTTGGTGAATGAACTAATGTATGCTAAAAGATTAACATGGTAGATGGTACATAGAAAACAGTCAATGAATTTTAGCTATCCTCATTTTCTTTGTTCCATAAAGGGAGCTCCTATGTCTGTTAAGCTTACTATTCTGTGCATTATTGGTTAGCACAGTCCCTATCACATAGGTAGATATATAATTCTGTGTTAGGTAAGTGACTATTTGATAGGAAATAAAATATTTGGCAATGAATAGAAGAAAATAATTAAAGCAGTAGCTAGAAGGGCTATATAGTTAAGTAAAGATTTATGTTATATAACAAACCATGTGAAAATTTAGTGGCTCAAAATAACAGCCGTTTATTTGTTCATGAGTCTGTGGTTTCAGTTGGGATGGCACATCTCTGCACCATGTAGTGTTGTCTGTCTGGGTCACTCCTGAGTTTGTGGCCAGCTGATGGGCCATGGCTTCACTCACATGTCTCTTGCTTGGCTGGCTGTCTTTCTGTTGACAGGGGCAAAGGAGATATCTAGGCCACTGGGTTCTCATCATCTAGGAAGGTAGCCTGCGCTTGTTCACATGGTGGTGGTCAGAATGTAACACAAGACAAGTAAGAGAGGGCAAACCCCAATGTCACATCTCTTTTTAAGTCTATACTTGAGTCATGTTTGCTATTATCCCATTGAGCAAAGCAAGTACTACGGCCAAGCCCAGAGTCAGTATGGGAAGGGACTTCCCAAGGCTTGGACAACATGGAGGGCAATCAGAGTGGTCATTTATGCACAGGTGAGAATTATGCACCGGGTAGATCTCTAATGATATTTTAGCATATTTACTGTAAATGGAAGGTTACTGATGAAGCAAGATAAACTTCAGAAAGGAAAGATGAGTTCATAGGACCAAGAATTTTCAGGAGCCAGAAGGTTTCCTGGATGTCTCTTCCTCTGAAACTAAAAGGAGAGAGGAAGTGGTGGATATAAGGGGCAATGTGGCCCTTAACAGAAACTAAGGCAGTTCACAACCTTACCAGTTACTGTTGAGTTGATTCCAACTTATGGCGACCCCATGTGTGCCAGAGAACAACTGTGCTCCATAGAGTTTCCAATGGCTGATTTTTCAGAAGTGGATTGCCAGGCCTTTCTTCTGCGGTGCCTTTGTTTGGATTCCAACCTCCAACCTTTCGATTAGCAGCCCAATGTCAAGTGTTAACCATTTGCACCACGCGGGGACTCCAAATTCACAACAATGTCCCTTATTAAGTGAAGTCTGATGTCTTGGTCATCTCGCTTGTTTCCGTTTAGCGTCTGTCTATTCTTTTGGGTGCTCCCTAAGACATCTATCCTACGCCACATTCCACCACAGATAGAAACATCTCCTTCATGTTTATGTGATTTTAGAAGACTCCAAGCCTGGAAAGCATTTTAAAATACATTCAACATAACAGGCACCAGAAGAGGTACTCTTTGAGTAAGCCTTCTTGCTGATTCTCCACAAATTCTAGATCATCTCAGTGTGACCCTGAGGTCTATCCAAAACCAAACCAAACCTGCTTCTGTCAAGTTGATAACAACTCATGGCAATCTCATGTGTGTCAGGGTAGAACTGTGCTCCATAGGGTTTTCAAAGTCTGATTTTTTTTTTTTGGAAATAGGCAGCCAGGCCTTTTTTCTGAGGCACCTCTGGATTGACTTGAACCAGCAAAACTTTTCCCCCAATGAATAAACTGCTCGCTGGGTTGACATCATGTGGAGATAGCCTTAGATCCAATTACCTTTTCCCAGTGTTCGTTTTTAAAAGGATAGTTACTATAACAAAATCATTAATTTTAATATCTTTTTAAAAATTTTGTTGAATTTCAAAAGGTATTACTTTCAATTTAGGTTTAACATTTATTTTGAAAAATTAATACATGCACATGATACAAATATTCAAAGAATTAAAAACTGTTTAAATGGAAAGAATGTCCTCTTATTCTACGATAACTACTGTTAAGAGTTTTTGTATCCTAGTGGTGACTTTGGTGAGGGTAAGAAAGTACACAATACTGGGGAAGCCAGCACAACTTATCCAAGGTAAGGTAGAAGTTCCAGCCGAGACATCCCCCCCACCCTGCCGCGGTCCCCGCCCCCCTCGCAGCCCACCAAGCCACAGCTTCTAAACGCACTTTGGCCCGACCACGCTGCGGCCCTAACCGCAGTTTGAATTTGGTGCCAGAATCCTGTGCCAGCGCGAACCAAGATTTTGGCACATACGCAGGACCTGAGGAGCTGTGTCCTCACTCTGTCCTTGGACGTGAACATCACTGACATGATTCAACATCTGGACCCCCAAATGTGGACATGGGAAGGCGAAGGGCAGAGAGTTCCGGGCACCAAACCCAACCCCCAGGTGCCGCTGGAAATAAAAAGCTCTCCGACCCCCTCAGTCATTGACCACATGGCCTTAGGGTGGCTAGACCACGCGTTGCTCCTTGTCTGCGGAGACAATAAATTTCCACTTTCTGTTTCTCTTCCAACTGGTGCTGTGGCGTCCATCCTATTTCAATCGGCTAATACGACTGGACAAGAACCTTTGTTCAGTTAAAAGGTCATGGAATCTCCATAGACACATCCAAAGTCCATGAGGGACCAAATTACTGGGCTGAGGGCTATGGGGCCATGGTATTGAGGAACATCTAGCTCATTTGGCATAACATACTTTATAAAGAAAATGTTCTACATTCTACTATAGTGAGTAGCATCTGCAGCTTAAAAATTGCGAGTGGCCATCTAAGATACTCCACTGCTCCCAACCCATCTAGAGCAAGAGAAAATGAAGAAAACCAAAGACACAAGGGAAAGATTAGTCCAAAGTACTAAGAGACCACAAGTACCACAGCCTCCATAAGACTAAGTCCAGCACAACTAGATGGAGCCTGGCTACCACCACTGACTGCTCTGACAGGGATCACAATAGAGGGTTCTGGACAGAGATGGAGAAAAATGTAGAACAAAATTCTAACTCACAATAAAAAGCAAAAATGACCAGATATAGTGTCTGACGGAGATTGGAGAAACCCCAAGAGTATGGTCCCCGTACACTCTTATAGCTCATTACTAAAGTCACACCTGAGGTTCAGCCAAAGATTAGGAAGTCCCATAAAACAAAATGAGTCTAAATGGGCACAGCAACCCAGCGGCGAGGACGAGAAGTCAGGAGAGGACCGGAAAGCTGGTAACAGGTAAACCACGGTCGAGAAGGGGAAAGTGTTATCATATCGTGGGGCTAGCAACCAATGTCACAAAACAATATGTGTATTAATTGTTTAATAAGAAACTTGTTTGCTCTGTAAACCTTCATCTAAAGTACAATTTAAAAAAAGAATTTAGTTTCCCCATAGAGGAGGACAGATACTAATGAACAAGATATGAAGCAAAGTGTAAGTGGCGAGAAAGTGGACTCAGATTAAAGACTTTTTATTTTGGATCATAGTAAAAGGGTAGCTAGACAGACCCTTAAAGATAAAGGAGGCTTGTATTGTCTTCATTGACACAAAAGTTTCTGTCAGAGTTAAGAATAAATTCCTAGGTTTCTTTCTATCTGTTCTTAAAGTATAATGGTTGAGAGCACAAGCTCTGGAGAAAGATCTGAATTCCATCACTTACTGTGACTTAAAGAAAACAACGTTCTCTGAACCTCCATTTCTGCATCTGAAAAGTGGGGTCAATAGTAGGGTTGGTGTATGAACTAATGTATGCTAAAAGATCAACATGCTAGATGGTATAAAGAAAACACTCAATAAATTTATTTATTTATTTTATTCTTGACCCCACTTTTCAGATGCAGAAATGGAGGTTCAGAGAACGTTGTTTAATATTAGCTATCATTATTTCTTTGTTCCATAAAGATAGTTCCCTATCTGTTATTGCTTCCCATTCTATGCATTATTGGTTAACACAGTCCCTATCACATAGTATGCTTACATACTTACGTGTTAGAAAGTGAATACTTAGTAGGAAATGAAAGATTTGGCAATGAATGGAAGAAAATAGTTAAAGTAGTAGCTAGAAGGGTTATGTATATTTTTTTTTAAAGATTTACGTTCTATAACAAACCATGGCAAAATTTTGTGTCTGAAATCAACAGCCATTTATTTGTTCATGAGTCTGTGATTTCAGTTGGGATGGCACATCTCTGCACCACATAGTGTTGTCTGGGGTCACTCCTGAGTTGTGGTCAGCTGATGGTCCATGGGCTCACTCACATGTTTCTTCCTTGGCTGTCTGTCTCTCTGCTGGCAGGGACAAAGGAGGTATCTAGGCCATTCAACTCTCACCATCCAGCAGGCTAGCCTCCATTTCTTCACATGGTGGTGGTCACAAGGTATCTCTTTTCAAGTGCTACATCTGTCATGTTTGCTATTATCCCACTGAGGAAAGCAAAAACTATGGCCAAGACCAGGGTCAATATTGGAAGGGAATTCCTAAGGCTTGGACAACAGGGAGGGTAATCAGTGTGGACATATACCCACAGGTGAAAAAAATGTGCCAGATAGATCTCATGATATTTGAGCATATTTGCTGCAAAGGGAAATGTACTGATGAAGAAAGCAACATAAACTTCTGAAATGACAGACGACTTCACAGACCAAGAATTTTCAGGAGCCAGAAGGTCTCTTCCTCTGAAACTAAAAGGAGAGATGAAGCAATGGGTATAAAGGGGAGATGTGGCTGCTAAGGGAAACTACGGCAGTTCACGACCTTACCAGTTACTGTTGAGTTGATTTCAACTCACAGAGACCTCGTGTGCCAGAGAACAACAGTGATCCACAGGGTTTCCGATGGGTGATTTCTCAGACGTGGATTGCCAGGCCTGTCTTCCAAGGTGCCTCTGGTTGGACTGGAACCTCCAACATTTTGATTAGCAGCCCAATGTAAAGTGTTAACCATTTGCATCACCCAGGGACTCCCAGTTCACAACAATATCCCTTATTAAGTGACATCTGATGTCTTGGTCATCTTGCTAGTTTTCTTTTAGCTTCTGTCTATTCTTTTGTGTGCTCCCTAAGACACCTATGCTAGACCACATTCCACCAGAGATGCAAACATCTCCTTCATGTTTGTATGATTTTAGAAGACTCCAAGCCTGGAAAGCATTTTAAAATACATTAAACATAACAGGCACTAGAGGAGGTACTTTTTGAGTAAGGCTTCTTGCTGATTCTCCACAAATTCTAGATCATCTCAGTTTGACTCTGTGGTCTGTCCAAAACCAAACCAAACCTATTTCTGTCAAGTTCACTACAACTCATGGCAACCCCCTGAGTATCAGGGTAGAATTGTGCTCCACAGGGTTTTCAATGAGTGAATATTTTGAAATAGATTGCCGGCCTTTCTTCTGAGGCACCTCTGGATTGACTCAAACCACCAAACATTTCCCCCAATGAAGAAACTGCTCGTTGGGTTGACATCATGTAGAGATAGCTTTAGATCCAATTACCTTTTCCCAGTGTTCATTTTTAAAAGGATAGTTATTATAAAAAAATTCATTTTAATATTATCTTTTTTAAAAAGTTTGTTGAATTTCCAAAGATATTACTTCCAAATTAGGTTGAAAATTTTGTTGAAAAACTAATAAATACACATGGTACTAAAATTAAAATAGTAAAAAACTGTTTAAATGGAAAGAATGTCCTCTTCATAAAAGACAACTACTGTTAAGAGTTTTTGTATCCTAGTGGTAACTTTGGTGATGAGGAAGACAGTACACAACACTGGGGAAGCTGGCAGAACTGATCCAAGGCAAGATCATGGAAGTTCCATAGACACATCCAAACTTCCTGAGGGACCAAGTTACGGGCTGAGGGCTGTGGGGTCCACGGTCTCAGGGAACGTCTAGTTCAACTGCCATAACATAGTTTATAAAGAAAATGTTCTATAATCTTACTTTGAGGAGTAGCATCTGGGATCTTAAAATCTTGTGAGTGGCCATCTTAGACACTCCTTTGGTCCTACTCCATCTGGAGCAAGGGAGAATGCAGAGAACTGAAGATAGGAAGACAAGATTAGTCTGAAGGACTAATGGACCACAACTACTACGACCTCCAGCAGATTCAGTCCAGTACAACCAGATGGTGCCAGGCTACCAACACGGACTGCTCTGAGGGGGATCAACAATAGAGAGTCCTAGACAGAGCAGGGAGAAAAATGTAGAACAAAATTCTGACTCCCACACACAAAAAAAGACCCGACTTAGTTTCTCACAGAGACTGGAGAACCCCAAGATTATGGCCCCCAGACACTCTTATACCTCAATACTGTCATCACTGCTGAAGTTCGCCCTTCAGCCCAAGATTAGGGACGGCCATAAGAAAAAAAAAAAAAAACCGAGTCTAAATGGACACACCAGCCCAGGGTGAGGACGAGAAGCCTGCAGGGGACAGGAAACCTGGTAACAGGGAACCCAACGTCTAGAAGGGGAGAGTGTTGACATGTCGTGCGGTTGGCAACCAATGTCACAAAACAATATGTGTATTAATTTTTAATAAGGAACTAGTTTGCTTTGTAAACCTTAATCTAAAGTAAAATTTAAAAAAATTAGTTTCCTTACAGAAGAGGACAGATTCTAACGGACAAGATAAGAAGCAAAGTGTAAGTGGCAAGGAACTGGACTCAGGTTAAAGACTTTACTTTGGATCATAGTAAAAGGGCAGCTAGACAGATGCTTAAAGATACAGAAAGGAGACTTACATTCTCTTCACTCATGCAGAAGTTACTGTCAGAATTAAGACTGAATTTCTAGATTTCTTTATAACTGTTCTTAAGCTAAAGTATGATGGTCCAGAGAACAGGCGCTGGAGAAAGATCTGAATTCCATCACTTGTTGTGACTTAAAGCAAATATCTTAACATTGTATGAACCTCTATTTCTGCATCTGTAAAATGGGGTCAATAATAGGGTTGGTAGATGAACTAATGTATGCTAAAAGATTAACATGGTAGATGATGCAAAGAAAACACTCAATAAATTTTAGCTATTATCATTTTCTTTGTTCCATAAATAGTAAGCTGTTATAGCTTACTATTTTATGCATTATTGGTTAGCACAGTCCCTATCACATAGTATGCTCATATAATTATGTGTTAGATAAGTGACTATTTCATAGGAAATAAAAGATTTGGCAATGAATGGAAGAAAATAATTAAAGCCGTAACTGGAAAGGTTATACAGCTAAGTAAAGATTTATCTCATATAACAAACCATGCCAAAATTTAGTGGTTCAAAACAACAGCCATTTATTTATGAGTCTGTGGTTTCACTTGGGATGGTACATCTCTGCACCATGTAGCGTTGTCTGGGGTCACTCCTGAGTTTGTGGTCACCTGATGGTCCATGGCCTCACTCACATGTCTCTTGCCTGGCTGCCTGTATTTCTGTTGGCAAGGTCTAGGCCAGTAAGTTCTCACCATCCAGCAGGCTAGCCTGGGTTTGTTCACATGGTGGTAGTCACAAGGTATTGCAAGAAAACTAAGAGAAGGCAAACCCCAGTGTCACATGAGTTTTCAAGTCTCTACTTTTGTCATGTTTGATATTATCCCACTGAGCAAAGCATACACTATGGCCAAGCCCAGAGTCAATATGGGAAGGGACTTCCCAAGGCTTGGACAACAGGGAAGGTAACCAAGGTGGCCATTTATGGACAGGTGAAAAAAATGCACCAGGTAGATCTCATTATATTTTAGCATATTTAGTGCAAAGGGAAAGTTGCCGATAAAGGAAACAACATAAACTTCTGCAAGGATAGACAAATTCACAGGACCAAGAATTTTCGGGATGCAGAAGGGTTCCTGGATGTCTTTTCCTCTGAACTAAAAGGAGAGATGAAGTGATGGGTATAAAAGGGGGATGTGGCTGCTAAGAGAAACTAAGGCATTTCAGAACCTTACCAATTACTGTTGATTCCAACTCATGGTGTCCCCATGTGTGCCGAGAACAACTGTGCTCCATATGGTTTGCAATGGCTGATTTTTCAGAAGTGGACTGCCAGGCCTTTCTTCTGAGGTATCTTTGGTTGGACATGGACTTCCAACCTTTTGATTAGCAGCCCAGTGGAAAGTGTGAACCATTTGCACCACCCGGGAACTCCCACTTCACAACAACTGGATGTTTGATGTCTTGGTCATCTTGCTAGTTTCCTTCTAGCTTCTGTCTATTCTTTTGGGTGCTCCCTATGACATCTATCTTATGGCCACATTCCGCCAGACATGCAAACATCTCCTTAATGTTTCTATAATTGTAGTAGACTCCAAGCCAGGAAAGCATTTTAAAAAATACATTAAACATAAGAGGCACTAGAAGAGGAGGTATTTTTATTTTTATTGTGCTTTAAGTGAAAGTTTACAACTCAAGTCAGTCTCTCATACAAAACCTTATAATCACCTTGCTATATACTCCTAGTTGCTCTCCTCCTAATGAGACAGCACACTCCTTCTCTCCACTCTTCTATTTTCGTGTCCATTCAGCCAGCTTCTGACCCCCTCTGCCCTCTTATCTCCTCTCCAGACAGGAGCTGCTCACACAGTCTCATGTGTCTACTTGATCCAAGAAGCTCACTCCTCACCAGTATCGTTTTCTATCCCATAGTCCAGTCCAATCCCTGTCTGAAGAGTTGGCTTTGGGAATGGTTCCTGTTTTGAGCTAACAGAAGGTCTGGGGACCATGACCTCCAGGGTCCTTCTAGTCTCAGTCAAAAGATTAAGCCTAGACTTCTTATGAGAATTTAAGGACTGCATCCCACTGCTCTCCTGCTCCGTCAGGGTTTCACTGCTGTGTTCCCTGTCCGGGCAGTAATTGGTTGTAGCCAGGGCACCATGTAGTTCTTCAGGTATCAGGCTGATGCACTCTCTGGTTTATGTGGTCCTTTCTGTCTTAGAAGAGGTATTTTTTGAGTAAGCCTTCTTGCTCCTTCTCCAAAATTCTAGATCATCTCAGTTTGACTCTCTGGTCTATCCAAAACCAAAGCAAACTTGTTTCTGTCGAGCCAATTACAACTCATGGCAACCCCACGTGGGTCAGGGTAGAACTGTGTTCCACAGAGTTTTCAACGAGTGATTTTTTTTTGGAAATAGATTGCCAGGCCTTTATTGTGAGGCACACTGGATTGACTCAAAGCACCAAATCTTTTTCCCCAATGAATAAACTGCTCGTTGGGTTGACATCATGTAGAGATAGCCTTAGATCCAATTACCTTTTCCCAGTGTTCTTTCTAAAAGGTTTGTTATTCCAAAAATAAACATTGATTTTAATATTATCTTTTAAATGTGTGTTGAATTTCAGTAGACATTACTTTCAAATTAGGTTTAAAATTTTGTTGAAAACGTAATACATGCACATGGTACAAAACTTCCTAGAGTGAAAAAATATTTAAATGGGGAGAATGTCCTCTTCCCCAAAGACAACTACTGTTAAGAGTTTTTGTATCCTAGTGGTAACCTGGAGAGCGGGCCACACAGTTGTCAGCCACACCGAGGTCATGGAAGTTTCGTAAACACACCCAAACTCCCTGAGGGACCAAATTACAAAGCAATCTCTATGGCTAAGCCCAGGGTCAGTATGGGAAGGGACTTCCCAAGGCTTGGACAACAGGGAGGGTGATCAGTGTAGACATTTATGCACAGGTGAAAAAAAATGTGCCAGACAGATCTCATGATATTTGAGCATATTTACTGCAAAGGGAAAGTTGCTGATGAAGGAAAGACGAGTTCATAGGACCAAGAATTTTCAGGAGCCAAAAGGTTCCTGGATGTCTCCTCCTCTGAAACTAAAAGTAGAGCTGAAGTGATGGGTGTAAAGGGGAGATGTGGCTGCTAAGAGAAACTAAGGCAGTTCACAACCTTACCAGTTATTGCTGAGTTGATTCCAATTCATGGCAACCCCATGTGTGCCAGAGAACAACTGTGCTCCACAGGGTTTGCAATGGCTGATTTTTCAGAAGTGGACTGCCAGGCCTTTCTTCTGAGGTGCCTCTGGTTGGACTAGAATCTCTAACCTTTTGATTAGCAGCCCAACGTAAAGTGTTAACCATTTGCACCACCCAGGGACTCTAAGTTCAAGACAACATCTCTTGTTAACTGAAGTCTGATGTCTTGGTCATCTTGCTGATTTCCTTTTAGCTTCTGTCTACTCTTTTGGGTGTTCCCTAAGACATCTATCCTAGGGCACATTCCACCAGAGATGCGAACATCTCCTTTATATTTCTAGTATTTTAGAAGACTCAAAGCCTGGAAAGCATTTCAAAATACATCAAACATAACAGGCACTAGAAGAGGTATTTTTTGAGTAAGTCTTGTGTCCACAAATTCTAGATCATCTCAGTTTGGCTCTGTGGTCTCTCCAAAACCAAACCAAACCTCTTTCTGTCAAGCCTATTACAATTCATGACAACCCCATGTATGTCTGGGTAGAACTGTGCTCCGAGGGGTTTTCAGCAATTGATTTTTTTAGAAATAGATTGCCAAGCCTTTCTTCCGAGGCACCTCTGGATGGACTCAAACCACCAAAACTTTTCCCCCAATGAATAAACTGCTTATTGGGTTGACATTATGTAGAGATAGCCATAGATCCAATTACCTTTTTCCAGTGTTAATTTTAAAGGATAGTTATTATAACAAAATCATTTGTTTTAATATCTTTTAAAATTTTGCTGAATTTCAAAAGATATTTCTTTCAAATTTGGTTTACTATTGTGTTGACAAAGTAATACATGCACATGGCACAAAAGTTCAAATAGTTAAAAACTGTTTAAATGGAAAGAATGTCCTCTTCCCCAAAGAGAATTACTGTTAAGAGTTTTTATATTCTAGTGGTAACTTTGGTGAAGGGTAAGACAGTACAAAATACTGGGGAAGCCAGCACAGCTTATCCAAGGCAGTGTCATGGAAGCTGCATAGTCACACCCAAACTCCCCGAAGGATCAAAATACTGAGCTGAGGGCTGTGGGGACCATGGTCTCTGGAAACACCTAGCTCAGTTGGCATAACGTAGTTTATAAAGAAAACGTTCCACGGGCTACTTTGGTGAATAGCGTCTGGGGTCTTAAAAGCTTGGGAACAGCCATCTAAGATACTACACTGGTCTCACCCCTCTGGAGCAAGGGAGAATAGAGAAAACTAAAGACACAAGGGAACGATTAGTACAAAGGACTAATAGACCACAACTACCACAGTCTCCACCAGACTGAGTCCAGCACAACTAGATGGCTCCTGGCTACCAACCAGCACTGACTACTCTGACAGAGATCACAATAGAGGGTGCCAGACAGAGCTGGAGAAAAATGTAGAACAAAATTCTAACTCACAAAAAAAGACCATACTACTGGCCTGACAGACTGTTGAAACCCTGAGACTATGGCCCCTGGACACCCTTTTAGCTCAGAAATGAAGTCACTACTGAGGTTCACCCTTCAGCGAAAGATTGAACTGGTCCATAAAACAAAAGGAGACTAAATAGGCACACCAGCTCAGGGGCAACAATGAGAAAGCAGGAGGGGGCAGGAAAGCTCGTAATAGGGAACCCCAGGTTGAGAGTGGAAGAGTGCTGATATGTCGTGGGGCTGGTAACCAATATCACAAAACAAGACGTGTACTAATTGTTTAATGAGAAGCTAGTTTGTGCTATAAACCTTCATCTAAAATACAATAATAAAATAAATAAAAGAGCTTTTGTATCCTACCCAGTATTTTCTATACATTCTCTCTCTCTGTCTCACACATACATACACACACACAAACACACACACACCCTTATATGTGCATTTTGAACACTGGCATCAGCTTTGGGTTACCATATAATCAGAGAATATTTTTTGGCTAAGGACACTTCGCAGGCCGAAATCATATTTACACAAAATCAGGTTGCTTCACCTTCCATTAGCCAAGGACATTATCTGGGACTACATCCAAACAAGTCTTTTACTAGACACTCAGCTTAATTGGTGTTTCTCATTAATTTTATTCAGTTTTAAATAATTGCAAAGTTACCTGAAGGTATCTTACTATGTAAATTTGGCAGCAGAATCGAAATTATGGAGGCAAGAATTACGTTTTCAACCACAAAAATATTTCTTTTCATTTCAATAGACATTGAATTATGATCAAGTAGCAGGACGTATGGCATTCAACAGTAATCAGTTCATTGACTGGTTGTTCTGGCTGTTTCATGTAGCTACATTTGTGGAACAAAATTCAGAGGCAAGAGTATTGGAAAGGTAATTAGCGCATTGATTTCATGGTCGTCTTCAAGAAAAAAACAAAGAAATAGAAACTCACAATGGGATAGAAATCTAAGCAATTACTTTATTCATGAGGCAGGTTGAATTCTTCATACTGCTTCAAAGCGGGGAAAAATAAAAGACAGTGGTGTTCTTTTAAAAAAAATGGTTAGTCGCTGATTCAGGAAAATCTAGAACAGCCAAATCTGGACTTAAAGATAACAATTAAACAAGTAGGAAGTGATTATCGACATTTCAAAAGATCCTTTATCTGATCAATGGATGCTCACCAAATCCTTTTACATTGCTAATTAATATGTCTATTATATATGATTCTAATTTGTAAAAGTCAGGCCTCATATCCTTTCAACAATTGTGGAATAAAGGTGTTTTCCTTCCTCAAGTAAGTACATTAAACATGCTGAGGGGTCGTGAGATCTCCTGGTCTTGAATTAATTTATTCCTATTGGAATATGCCCACAAACTAGGATCTCTCCATCAGGAAAAGACAAAAGTAACAAGATGAAAGTGGTTTAATACACTCAGTCTGTTACCTCTGCTAATAAGTAGATATAAGGATTACCTCACTTATTTAATAATTAGGACTAGTTAGGAATTAGGAATAATTCATATGATTGACTGCATCAACTATATACTGTCAGTTAGGTTAGACTTACATAAATATTTAATTTTTTTCAGTTTTTGTATGCATTAGGTGATAAGAAAAAAAAATCCTAAAACGATATTTCTCTTTCCACATTTTCTTGTAAATATAGAAACTGCTAATAAGCAATGTTAAAGATCTAAAGACACCAGCCTGATTTGGTTATTTATTATTTTGCTTCCAGTTCCAGCAGAGTTGATTTTCATTCATGGCAACCCCACGTGTGCAGAGTAGAACTCCTCCATAAGGGTTGTTTTTTTTTTTAATAATTTTTATTGAGCTTTAAGTGAAAGTTTACAAATCAAGTCAGTCTGTCACATGTAAGCTTATATACACCTTACTCCATACTCCCACTTACTCTCCCCCTAATGAGTCAGCCCTTCCAGTCTCTCCTTTCGTGACAATTTTGCCAGTTTCTAACCCTCTCTACCCTCCCATCTCCCCTCCAGACAGGAGATGCCAACACAGTCTCAAGTGTCCACCTGATACAAGTAGCTCACTCTTCATCAGCATCTCTCTCCAACCCATTGTCCAGTCCCTTCCATGTCTGATGAGTTGTCTTCGGGAATGATTCCTGTCCTGGGCCAACAGAAGGTTTGGGGACCATGACTGCCGGAATTCCTCTAGTCTCAGTCAGACCATTAAGTCTGGTCTTTTTATGAGAATTTGGGGTCTGCATCCCACTGATCTCCTGCTCCCTCAGGGGTTCTCTGTTGCGCTCCCTGTCAGGGCAGTCATAGGTTGTGGCCGGGCACCATCTAGTTCTTCTGGTCTCAGGATGATGTAAGTCTCTGGTTCATGTGGCCCTTTCTGTCTCTTGGGCTCATAGTTGTCGTGTGACCTTGGTGTTTTTGTTCTTCATTCTCCTTTGATCCAGGTGGGTTGAGACCAATTGATGCATCTACATGGCCGCTTGTTAGCATTTAAGACCCCAGACGCCACATTTCAAAGTGGGATGCAGAATGTTTTCATAATAGTATTATTTTGCCAATTGACTTAGAAGTTCCCTTAAGCCATAGTCCCCAAATCCCCGCCATTGCTCCACTGACCTTTGAAGCATTCAGTTTATCCTGGAAACTTCTTTGTTTTTGGTCCGGTCCATTTGAGGTGACCTTCCGTGTATTGAGTATTGTCCTTTCCTTCACCTAAAATAGTTCTTATCTACTAACTAATCAGTAAATAACCCTCTCTCACCCTCCCTCCCCCCCTCATAACCACAAAAGTATGTGTTCTTCTCAGTTTATACTATTTCTCAAGATCTTATAATAGTGGTCTTATACAATATTTGTCCTTTTGCCTCTGACTAATTTCACTCAGCATAATGCCTTCCAGGTTCCTCCATGTTATGAAATTTTTCACAGATTCGTCGCTGTTCTTTATCGATGTGTAGTATTCCATTGTGTGAATATACCACAATTTATTTAACCATTCATCCGTTGACGGACACCTTGGTTGCTTCCAGCTTTTTGCTAAGACTTTCAAAGCCTCCTGTCTTTCAAGGGCCTCTGGATGGGTTCGAACCATCAACCTTTTGGTTAGTAGCCTAGCACTTAACTGTTTGCCACACCGGTACTCCAGTGTTTCACTTATAACCATTATAAAATATATTAAGCTATTTCACTCTCCCACTGTTTGGCAATCTCATCTTGCAGTATTTAAAAAGTGCAAAAGAGAGCAGAAGGTAACTCACTGAAGTTCACTTAAAACAGAGTAGCTGATCCTGAAGATGGATTCTCTAACATTTTCTGTGCAAAAATGTCCTTTAATAACCCTAGTAGTATTACCTTAAGGGAATCAGCCAAAAACAAGATGGCAGTATCTGATCTCTATACGCTATTACTACAATTCCGTTGAAAAGCATGAGATATTTAAAATGGTTTAAAGACAATGAGACTAGGCCAGAATGCCTCTAATAACACTTAAGAAGAGCAACGGAACTGCACTTGTGACTGTGTTGTCAGAGTCCTTCATCTATAATGACAGTCATAGAATCTTTCTCAGTGGTCTCAACTCAAGCATTTTTCTTCTACTCTAGCCTAAAATCTAAGAGAAAGAGTAAGAGAGAAAAGTAAGAAAACAAACCAAAACAGAAGAGAGACTATTATGGTCTGTACTAAGTCAGCTCCTGAGAATTGAAAGTTGAACAACGATTTATGCCTTCGAGAAATTTATAGTTCAGAGATAGAGTCAAGAAATCATCTACTACAATATACCGTGAAAAGAGAGCTAGGATGATGCACAGGATGTAAAGGGAGAAGGGTATGAAGAGCAGTATGGGGATGATAATGTATATTTCATGACATGGGGAGTAGTAGTCAAGGAAGTCTTTTCAAAGGAGGATAAACTTGAGATAAGTTTTACCAAATGAGTGCTAGCGAGCGTCTTAGTTTCTTAGTGCTGCTATAACAGAAATACCACTAGTGGGTGACTTTAACAAACAGAAATTTTATTTCCTCATAGTTAGTAGGCTAAAAGTCCAAATTCAGGGCGTCAGCTCTAGGGGAAGGTCCTTGTCTCTTTTCAGCTTCTGTTCCTCAGTTTCTTGGCGATCTTCATGTGGCGTGGCACATATCTTCTCCCATCTCTGCTTTCTTCTCTGTGCCTCATCTGCTCTTTTAATATCTCAAAAGTGAATGCCTTAAGACATCCTACGCTGATATGACCTCATTAACATAATGAGGAAAACTCTATTCTCAAATGGGATTACATCCATGGGTATGTTAAAAAAAAAAAAACCCAAACCCGTTGCCGTCGAGTCAATTCCAACTCATAGCGACCCTACAGGACAGAGTAGAACTGCCCCACACAGTTTCCAAGGATTGCCTGGTGGATTTGAACTGCCGACCTTTTGGTTAGCAGCTGCAGTTCTTAACCACTACGCCATCAGGGTTTCCTCCACAGGTATAGGGGTTAGGATTTACAACACATATTTTGGGGGACACAATTCCATCCATAACAGTGAGTTAAATCAAGAAGAGGGGAAGAGGTATTCAAGGACATGTGAACAGCATTTGTGAGAGCACTGGGATGTGAAGCAACAAGGTTCCTCCAGAAAGATTCTGTGGCAGGTTGTATTTTTTAAAAAATTATCTGTAACGTTTCCAAATCCACACGCTTTCCAGAACCTTATTACTCCATCAAGAGGTAGACTCTATGTTCCTGTCTTAGTCATCTAGTGTTGCTATAACAGAAATACCACAAATCCTTTTAACAAAGGGGAATTTATTTCTTCACAGTAAAGTAGGCTAAAAGTCAAAATTTGGGGTGTCAGCTCCAGGGGAAGGCTTTCTCTCTCTGTTGGCCTTTTCATCAATCTTCCCCGGACTAGGTGCTTCTCTACGCAAGAAGCCTGGTTCCAAAGGACATGCTCTGCTCCTGGCACTGCTTTCTTGGTGGTATGAGGTCCCCGACTCCCTGCTCGCTTCCCTTTCCTTTTATCTCTTGTAAGATAAAATGTGGTACAGGCCACATCCCAGGGAAACTCCCTTTACACTGGATCAGTGATGTGACCTTAGCAAGGGTGTTATGTCCCACCCTAATTCTTTTTAACCATGGGCAGAGAGTATGACTTATAACACATAGGAAAATCACAAAATGAAGGACAACCACACATGGCCTAACCAAGTTGACAAATATTTTGGGGGGACACAATTCAATCCATTACAGTCCCCTTGCCTTAAACCTGGGCAGGCTTTGAGGATGGCCTCATTAATAAAGTATGGTGGAAGTGATGTTAGGTGACTTCTGAGGCTATGTTATAAAAGGTGATACAACTTTTTCCATTTCTTTCTTGGAACATAGGCCTTTGGAGTCCTGAGCTACCATGTAAGAAGTCCAGCCTCCTCTCTGAAGCTGTTATCCTGAAACAACACATAGAAATAGAGGGAGTTGCCCAAGGAGCCCCAGCTGTTCAAGATTTCCCAGCCCAAACATGTGAGTAAGGAATCCTTCAAGACAATATCCAACCTGAGCCACTGTCTGACTGAAACTCATGAAAGATCCTGCATAAGAGTCACCTAGTGGAATCAGTCCGTATCCAGAACTGTGAGATATAATAGTATTAAATAATTGCTATTGTTTTAAACCATTGTTTTGGGGTGGTTTGTTATATAGCAATAAATAACAAATAACCTTCCTTGGCTACCCCACCTTGTGTCTAGATCAAGGCTGCTTTCTAATGTTTTATTTACTTGACTGAATCCTTTACTAGTCTGTAATTTCCAGGATGGCAGACCCTGGCCTGTCATGATCACTGTTGGATCTCTTGGACCTAGCACAGTGCCTAGCACACAGTATGTGTTCAATATATAGCCATTCAGTGAATGAATAAACAAATGAAGTAGTTTTATATGTTTAGAAAGTGAAAAAAGCAGGGGCAGTGGGAGATGAGATTAGGGAGGCAAGGTAGGAGAAAAATCATGAGCATCATTGTGGACTCAGCTGAAACATTTGACTTTATTTTGAAAGCTAAAGGAACCCACAGTAGAAGGATTTAGAAAGTGATCAGATTCATGCTTTAGGAAGATCACAATAGTAGTGGTATGGGGAATGTAATGAGACCAAAATAAGGAATACACTTGGAAAAGGTCTGTTCTAAGACAGTGGCAACAAGAATTGCAAGAAAAAGATGGATACTGGAATATTGAGGATAGAGATTTTGCACAATAGACTTAATGGCAATCTTCTGCCACATGGGCTTCCATTTATAGTAAAAAAAAAAAAAAAAGTTAATTACCTCTCTTACGTATGCCCCTTTAGGGTAATTTTTGAAAGTTTATTTGATTTTACATTGTCTTCATAATTACTGATTATTTCTGACAGACAGAAATCAGTCCCAGTTGTACCATATCCCAGAGATAAGTAACTGTGCCTTATGTATTAATTTCTTGTGATCTCAAGCAGTTAAGAGACTTGAGCTAACTCATCACGTTAATCTTTTGGGAAATGAACTTCGTAGCTACTCATACGTCCTCTAAACTTAGACATCCTCTGTCTTTGGAAAATATGTTTTCCAACTAAGTAAATTATCATTATTATCTGCAACCCTAGATCTTCAATATTAAAAGAGTACCTATTTTCTACTAGCCCATTAACCATGAAATACTAGTTACTGCACATTATTTCCAGTTGCTTTGAATAAAGGGTCAATTCCATGAAATGAGTGTGCAGGGAGCGGCGTGAAGGGTGGGGAAGAAGGTGAGATGGCAGTAATCTTTGGAAAACAGGAATGGTTCCTGAACAGAGGAAGACCAAAATAATCCCTAAGGGGAAAAGGAAGTAGAAGTAACATTCAGTACCAATAGTAAGATCAACGGACCTAAGAACCAGAGTAGGCCCAAGAATCAATTCATGGAACTAGAGGGATGTGGCAGATACTGCTGGTTGCTTATCCAGTATCTATTCTCCCCTTTTCTACTAGACTAGAACCCAAACTGTGTTTGGACAATGTGTCCAGCTAAAAGAACTAGGTTTCTCAGCTTCCTTTGCAGCTAAGAGTGGCCATGTGGATAGTTAAAGCCATTAAGATATAAGTGAAAGTTGTTGGGTGGGATTTCTAGGAAATTTCTTTAAAAGCAATAGACTCAACTAGTCACACAATTTGTTTTGAACTTCATCTCTTTTCTGGAACACACTTGTGATGTTGATGGTGGAATGTCTAACTTGCAACCGTGATCATGGTCTACAAGCTAAGGATTGAGGAGCAGAATGCTAGACGAAGCCCAAGTCCCTGATGGCATCACAAAGCCACTGAACTGGCCCTGGACTGATGACCTCTGGGCTTACTGTCTCATGAAAATTAAGAAAACCCTCTAAATTGTTTGAACCACTACTTAGTTGGGTTTCTACTGCACACACATGTAGAAAATCTGTAATTATTATAAGCAAGGGAAGGAGGTCATACCTGTAAACATCAGTGGTCCTGACCTCCTTCCCTTGCCCATGGAAACTGGGCAGGAGTGGGGATGAGGAGAGAGGAGCAAACTGATTAATAAGTAACCTTGCATCTGATTCTTGCTTCTGCTCACATCTGCTGATGCTGACCTTTTCGCCTTTAAAGAGTCTGAATCTAAAAGTTTGGAATATCCTGACCTATCAATGTAGACAATGAAGGAGTCCTTGCCCTCCCTCTTATGCTATTCATATTATGATATAAACTGTTAAGGATTTTTGCTTTTATGTTCATAAACAGTATTGGTCTATAGTTTCCTTTTCTTGTAACATCTTTGGCAAATGTTAGTATCATGGTGATTCCGGTGTTGAGTTGGGAACTGTCCTCTTCCCCCTCGTTTTCTGAAACAGTTTCTATAGTTTTGCAATTACTACCTCCGGTGTTTGATAGACCTCATTAGGAAAGACATCTGGACCTAGAGTTTTCCTTGCAGGAAGGTTTTAAACTACGACTATGACTTCTTCAATAGATAAAGGACTATTCAGGTTATCTGTTCTTTCTTGAATGAGAGCTAGTATTTTGTGTATTTCGAGGAATTTTGTCCCAGTTCATCTAAGTTGTGAAACTTATTGGAATAAAGCTGTTCATACATATTCCCTATTACCCTTTAATGTCTAAAGAAGCTGTAGTGATTAAAAAAAAAAAGATTTTTTTTTGTAGTGATATCTCCCTTTTATTTCCTGATATTGGTAATTTGTGTCTTCTCTCCTTTTTTATTAATCATTTGGGTTAGAGGTTTATCAAATATATTGATCTTTTCAAAGAACTTGGTTTTATTGATTTTTTTGTTAAAATTGTTTTTCTGTTTGCCATGAGTTTTTGCTCCTATCTTTGTGGGTTTTTTTGTTTGTTTGTTTGTTTGTTTTTCCTTCTTCTAACTTTGAGTTTGGACTTGACGGCAATGGGTTTTTTGGGTTTTTTAACTTTAGATTTAGTTTTCAATTCTTTTTCTAGTTTCTTAAGATAGAAACTTAAGTCATTGAGTTGAGATATTTCTTCTTTTCTAATATAAACATTTGATGATATGTATTTTCCTTTATGCACTGCTTTAGCAGCATCTCTTCCATTTTGATATGTTTCATATAATTTCCAGTCAATTCAAATTAAAATATTAAAAAATATATTATTTCCTTATCTACATCTATGCAATTTCTGGCACTGTTCACTCCTTCGTGTAGATGCAAATTTCCTTCTGGTATCGCTTCTTTTCATATTTCTTTTAGCACATGTTTCCTGACATATATTCTCTTTTAGCTTTTTTTTTGTCTTAAAAAACTTTAGTTCACATTTAAATTCACGTTTTTGAATATTTTTTATTCTGTAGATTAACATTCTAGGTTAACAGATTTTTTTTTCTTTTTTTTTTAGTTCTTTAAAGATGTCACTCTGTCTTCTTATGTGCACAGCTTTGGTTCACAGATCTACTGTCATTGAATATCAATGCCTTGCTAAACATGTTCCTTTTTTCTCTGACTGACTTCAGGAGTTTTTTATTTCTGATTTTAAGCTGTTTAACTATGATGTGCTTAGTTGTGTTTTTCTTTGTATTTATTTTGCTTGGGATTCTTTGAGCCTCTTGGATTTATAGTCAAGTCCAATTAAATCCAAATGAATTTCCAAAATTAAATTTATTAAATTTTGGAAAATCACCAGCCATTACAGCTTCAAATATTGCTTCTGGTATATTATCCCTTTCCTCTTTTTGGAACTTTAATTACATGTATGTTAGACTGCTTGGTTGTTTCCTACAAATGGATTCACTGTTCTTTTTTCCTGTTCTTATTTTTTTTCCTCTTTGTGCTTCGGTTTGGATATTTTCTTTTTGTTTTTATTTCTTTCCTTTTTAATTTTGGAATAATTTAAGATTTACGGAAAAGTTGCGAATATAGTACAGAGAGTTCCAATATACCGTATACTTCCCCCAGCTTCTCTTAATATTAACATCTACACAACCATGGTGCATTTTTCAAAACTAAGAAATTAATATTGATACAACACTATTGACTAAACTATAGACTTTATTTCGGTTTCACCAGTTTTTCCACTAATGTCTTTTCCTGTTTCAGAATCTAATCCAGGATAGCATATTGCATTTAGTCATCATGTCTCCTTAGTCTCCCCAGGTCTTTCCCCAGTCTTTCCTTGTTTTTTCATGACTGTGATAGTTAAGTTTTGTGTCAACTTGGCTGGGCTATGATTCTTGGTGGTTTTGCAGTTACGATGTAGTCTGGCAGTTATGTAATTGATGTAATTTGGCAGTTATGTAATGATGTAATCAACTCCATGATGAGATTTGCTATGAGCAGCCAATCAGTTGAAAAGGAGTTTCCTTGGGGGTGTGGCCTGCCTCCAGTATATAAATGGATGTCCCAGCAAGGCTCTCACTCTGAATTCTGCATCTGGTTCATCATCTGCTCTCCAGTTCTTGGGACTTGAGCTAGCACTTTACCTGCCAATTTTGGGATTTGTCAGCCTCTGCAGTCTGTGAGCCAGCGGCCTGCCATCTGACCTGCTGATCTTGGGTCTGTCAGCCCCTGCGGCTACATGAGTCAGGAGAAGCCTTCAGGCTAACACCTGACCCACAGATTTGGGACTTTCCAGACTCTACAACTGTGTGAGCCATTTCCTTAAGATAAATCTCTCTCTCTATGTATATGTATGTGTGTGTGTGTGTATACACATCACTGGTTTTGTTTCTCTAGAGAACCCATCCTAAGACAATAACCTTAATATTTTTGAAGAATACTGGTCAGGTGTTTTGTAGAATGTCTCTCAATTTAGGTTTATCTGTGGTTTTCTCATGATTAGACTGAAACTATGGGTTTGGGGGAAGGATATCACGAGGCAAGGTGCTCTTCTCATTACATTATATCAGGAGGACATGATATCAACATGACATCACTAGTGATGTTAACCTTGATCACCTGGCTAAGGTGGTGTTTTCCAGCTTTCTCTACCGAAAAGGTAGTATTTCTTTTCCTTGGTATATACTTTGGTAACAAGTTACTAAGTCTAGCCTGCACTCAAGGGGAGAAGAATTAGCTCCCTTCCTGAAAGGAGAGGAAATGGCTACTTAAATTATTTGGAATTATTTTGTAAAGATTCATCCCTTCTCCATTTAACTATCATTCAACATTTTTTTTATATCAGTACGGATTCATAGATATTTATTTTATTCTTTGGCTTATAATCAAATGCTATTAGCATTTATCTTGTTGCTCATTTAGTTTCAGCTTTGGCTACTGGGAGATTTTACAGGTTGGCTTCTGTTTTCTTTGGATATGAAGCTATCATTTTTATTTTATTTTATTTTACATGTGTACTCCCTTCTAGCTGGCACTAGAAGATACTTCGGGTAGATCTAGGATTTTCCTGTCCCCAGCCCTAGAACCAAACAATTCCCCAAAGATTTCTGGTTCCTTTTATTGGAGAATGGTATTTAGGAACCAAGACCTGGGTACTAGATATGAACACCTTCTTCTTCCTTCCTTCCTTTCCTCCCTTTCTTTCTTTCTTCTTTTTGGCTAGCCACAACTCAGGAGATTTTATTGTTCTGGTGGAGTCATAGAGCAAAAATGTAGACAACTGATAGAGTACTTAGGTTTACATGTAGACTACGGTGTTCAATTTTTTTTTAATATTGTGGTAAAATATAATAAAAATTCACCATTTTTAAGTATATAATTCAGTGACATTAATTGCATTCATTGTGCAACTATCACCACTATCTATTTCCAAGAATTTTTCATCACTCCAAACAGTGGACACTTTCTTTTGATCTATCTTCAAATTTACTTCTCTCAACTCTGGTGATGACCCTGTGGTCATCTCTGATAAGTGTTTTTCATTGACATTTTCATTTGATTTTCTTTTATAGTTTCCCACTCTCTGCTGAAATTTATCATCTGTTCAGACATCTTTTCCACTATATCCTTTAGCTTATTATTCATAGTTTAAAATACTAACATATTTTAAAGTCTTTTCCTCATAGTTTCAACATCTTAGACATCTCTGGATATGGTTCTGTTGGCACATCGTGTGTAAAAGAATCCTGGAGACTCTGGTAAATAGTATTTATACCTGAAAATGGCGAGGCCTCTTCTTCGGTCAGGCTGTTAGTGTGAAGGTTTGAGTGACTCTACTTAGTAGATGAGTTGAATTTTGGTTGTGTCATTGCTGTAGTTACCTTCTGTGTACTAAAAAAAAAAAAAATCTGTGTACTAGCAGCCTCAAATTCCTCCAGTAGACTACTGCTCCTACTTTGTGCTTAGTGTGACACCCCGTGTACTGTGGGGCTTCCCTACATGTTCCTCCCCACTCATAGCTTTCAGCTGGCATTGCATGCTTGTGACAGAGAAAGCTACTTCTCTGTATATTCTTATCTTTCTCCCAGTGGTAGGCTGCTGTTGCCTGTCGTTAGTTGCCGCTGAGTTGATTCTGACTCATAATGACCCCAGGTGTGGGGAGTAGAACTGCTCCATAGGGTTTTTAAGGCTGTGACCTTTCAGAAGCAGATTGCAAGGCCTATCTTCTGCAGTGAACCTGGGTGGGTTCATACGGCCAGCCTTCCGGCTTGCACTCAAGCACTTAATCATATTCGCTAACCAGCAATTCCTGTTGCCTGATGTTTTGTGCAATAGCTGTCCGTATATTGTGGGGGGAGGTTCTCTTTCCTGCTTCTTCAGCCTCAGTCTTAGGCAGGCCCTATATAACTAACCCCCATGCATCTGTCAGTTCGTTGTACTGTGGAGACTTGCATGTTGCTGTGATATTGGAAGCTATGCCACCAGTATTTCAAATATCAGCAGGGTCACCCATGGTGGAGAGGTTTCAGTGCAGCTTTCAGACTAAGACAGGCTAGGAAGAAGTACCTGGTGGTCTACTTCTGAAAAAATCGGCCCGTGAAAATCTTATAAATAGCATCAAAACATTGATATAGTGCCGGAATATGAGCCCCTAAGGTTGGAAAAAAAAAATTTTTTTTTTTTTAAAAAAAAGGTTGGCAGGTACTCAAAATATGACTGGGGAAGAGCTACCTCCCCAAAGCAGAGCTAACCTGAATAACGTGGATGAATTCAAGCTTTTCAGTGGAGCCTGGACCTCTTCCTTCAGTGCTATCAGTTCTTGATCACATGCTACCTCCTGAAATGGTTGAATGGCAACCGATTATTTTTGGTACAGCGACTCTGTGTATTCCTTCCATGTTCTTTTGATGCTTTTTACCTTGTTCAATTTTTTGCCCACAGAATCCTTCAATATTGCAACTCAAGGCTTGAAATTTTCTTGAGTTCTTTCAGCTTGAGAAATGCTGAGCGTGTTCTTCCCTTTTGCTTTTCTAACTCCAGGTCTTTGCACATTTCATTACAATACTTTACTTTGTCTTCTCGAGCCATCCTTTGAAATCTTCTGTTCAGCTCTTTTACTTCATCATTTCTTCCATTTGCTTTAGCTACTCTATGTTCATGAGCAATGTTCAGAGTCTCTTCTGACATCCATTTTGGTCTACAAACAGATGTAGCACTAGAGGTGCTCACTTGTATATGCCAAGAAATTTGGAAGACAGCTACCTGGTCAACCGAATGGAAGAGATCCGTATTTGTGCCCATTCCAGAGAAAGGTGATCCAACAGAATGCAAAAATTATCAAACAACATCATTAATATCACATGCGAAATTTTGTTGAAGATCACTCAAAAGCGTCTGCAGCAGTATATCAATAGGGAACTGCTAGAAATTCAGGCTGGATTCAGAAGAGGACGTGGAACCAGGGATATCATTGCTGATACCAGACAGATCCTGGCTGAAAGCAGAGAATACCAGAAGGATGTCTACCTGTGTTTTATTGACTATGCAAAGGCATCCGGCCTGTGTGGGTCATAACAAATTATGGATAACACTGCAAAGACTGGGAATTCCAGAAATTGTGCTCATAAGGAACCTGTACATAGACTAAGAGGCAGTTGTTAGGACAGAACAAGAGGATACTGTGTGGCTTAAAGTCAGGAAAGGTGTGTGTCAGGGTTGTATCATTGCACCATATTTATTCAATCTGTATACTGAGCAAACAATCTGAGAAGCTGGACTATATGAAGAAGCACAAGGCATCAGGATTGGAGGAAGACTCATCAACAACCTGTGATATGCAGATGACGCAACCTTGTTTGCTGAAAGCCAAGAGGATTAGAAGCACTTACTGAGGAAGATCAAAGACTACAGCCTTCAGTATAGATGGCACCTCAACATAAAGAAAACAAAAACTCTCACAACTAGGCCAATAAGCAACATCATGATAAAAGGTTAAAAGACTTAAATGAAAGACATGCGGTCAAGGCGGTGGTGGGGGGCGCTTCATGTTGGATACAAAGCAATAACATGACAAATTTTCAAGGGTGGTCCATTAAAAGTTACCTTGCTCAGAGCGTGAATCTCCAGAGGAGATTGGGAACAAAGAGTTTCCATCAAGGAACAAATGAGTTTCCATGAAAAATTCACATTCTTCATCTTGACCACAAAGAAATTTATTTCCTTAACAATAATAGCAGTTGGATTCCAGCAACAAAGGTACAGTATAGGGTAAAGGTTACATTGAACTCTTAGAGTTAGCTCAGTCATTTTACAAATAGGTCAGATGCTTCTGTTCTGATTTTAGCCGTTATCAGCTTCCATAAAAATTAAAACTAAAACCAAACCCACTGCCTTCAAGTCGATCCCAACTCATAACGACCATAAAGATTATAGTGAAGTACCAATAAATGCACACACACAAAAAGAAGAAAGGGTCAAAATCAAAGAATTATCCCTACAACTTAAACAAATAGAAAGAGAGCAACAAAAGAAATCCCCGGGAACCAGAAGAAAGCAAATAATAAAAATTAGAGCAGAATTAAATGAAAGAGAGAACAGAAAAACAACCAAAAGAATTAACAAGACCAAAACCTGGTTCTTTGAAAAAATTAACCAAATTGATAAACCATTGGCCAAACTGACAAAAGAAAAACAGGAGAGGAAGGAAATAACCTGAATAAGAAATGAAATGGGCGATATCACAACAGACCCAACTGATATTAAAAGAATCATATCAGATTACGAAGAAAAATTGCATGCTAATAAATTTGAAAACCTAGAAGAAATGGATGAATTTCTAGAAACACACTACCAACCTAAACTAACACAAACACAGGTAAAACAACTAAATAAACCCATAACAAAAGAAGAGACTGAAAAGGGAATTAAAAAACTCCCAACAACAACAACAACAAAAGCCCTGGCCTGGACGGCTTCACTACAGAGTTCTACCAAACTTTCAGAAAGGAGTTAACACCACTACTGCTAAAGGTATTTCAGAGCGTAGAAAAGGATGGAATACTCCCAAACTCATTCTATGAAGCCAGCATATCCCTGATACCAAAAGCAGCTAAAAAAAGACACCACAAAAAAAGGAAATTAGAGACCTATTTCCCTCATGAACTTAGATGTAAAAATCCTCAACAAAATTCTAGCCAATAGAATTCAAAAACATATCAAAAAAATAATTCACCATCACCAGGTGGGATTCATGCCAGGTATGCCGGGATGATTCAACATTAGAAAAACAATTAATGTAATCCATCATATAAATAAAACAAAAGATAAGAACCACATGATCTTATCAATTGATGCAGAAAAGGCATTTGACAAAGTTTAACACACATTCATGATAAAAACTCTCAGCAAAATAGGAATAGAAGGAAAATTCCTCAACATAATAAACGGCATCTATACAAAGCCAACAGCCAACATCATCCTAAATGGAGAGAGTCTGAAAGCATTCCCCTTGAGATAGGAACCAGAAAAGGATGCCCTTTATCACCACTCTTATTCAACATTGTGCTGGAGGTCCTAGCCAGAGAAATTAGGCTAGGTAAAGAAATAAAGGGCATCCAGATTGCTTAGGAAGAAGTAAAAGTATCTCTATTTGCAAATGACATGATCTTATACACAGAAAACCCTAAAGAATCCTTAAGAAAACTACTGAAACTAATAGAAGAGTTCAGCAAAGTATCAGGATACAAGATGAACATACAAAAATCAGTTGGATTCCTCTACACCAACAAAAAGAACATCGAAGAGAAAATCACCAAATCAATACCCTTTACAGTAGCTCCCAAGAAGATAAAATACTTAGGAAAAAATCTTACCAGAGATGTAAAATACCTATACAAAGAAAACTACAAGACACTACTGCAAGAAACCAAAAGAGACCTGGGTAAGTGGAAACACATACCTTGCTCATAGATGGGAAGACTCAACATAGTGAAAATGTCTACTCTACCCAAAGTGATCTATAGGTACTGGAATCCCCATCCAAATTGCAATGACATTTTTTAATGAGATGGAGAAACAAATCACCAACTTCTCATAGAACGGAAAGAGGCCACAGATAAGTAAAGCATTACTGAAAAAGAAGAACAAAGTGAGAGGCCTCACACTACCTGATTTTAGAACCTATTATACCACCACAGTAGACAAAACAGCCTGGTACTGGTACAACAACAGATACATAGACCAATGGAATGGAATTGAGAATCCAGACATAAACCCATCCACATATGAGCAGTTGATATTTGACAAAGGCCCAAAGTCAGTTAAATAGGAAAAAGACAGTTTCTTTAACAAATGGTGCTGGCATAACTGGATATCCATCTGCAAAAAAAATGAAACAAGACC
Source organism: Elephas maximus indicus (assembly GCF_024166365.1). NCBI lineage: Eukaryota > Metazoa > Chordata > Mammalia > Proboscidea > Elephantidae > Elephas > Elephas maximus. Next base: position 147,714,106 of record NC_064846.1, on the reverse strand, counting down.
CATACCTCACACCATGCCCAAAAACTAACTCAAAATGGATCAAAGACCTAAATATAAAATCTAAAAGAATAAAAATCAAGGAAGAAAAAATAGGGACAATGCTAGGAGCCTTAATACATGGCATAAACAGCATACAAAACATTACTTACAATGCACAAACACCAGAAGAGAAACTAGATAACTGGGAGCTCCTAAAAACCAAATACTTATGCTCATCCAAAGGTTTCACCAAAAGAGTGAAAAAATTATCTACAAAATAGGAAAAACTTTTTGGCTATGAAAAATCTGATCAGCATCTGATCTCTAAAATCTACATGATACTGCAAAAACTCAACTACAAAAAGACAAATAACCCAATTAAAAATGGGTAAAGGATATGAACAGGCACTTCACTAAAGAAGACATTCATGTAGCTAACAGATACACGAGGAAATACTCATGATCATTAGCCATTAGAGAAATGCAAATCAAAACTACAATGAGATTCCATCTCACTCCAACAAGGCTGGAATTAGTCCAAAAAACACAAAATAATAAATGTTGGATAGGTTGTGGAGAGACTGGATACTTATACACTGCTGGTGAGAATGTAAAATGGTACAACCAATCCGGAAATTGATTTGGCGCTTCCTTAAAAAGCTAGAAATAGAACTACCATACGATCTGCAATCCCCCTCCTTGGAATATGTTCCAGAGAAATAAGACCCTTTACATGAACAGATATATGCACACCCATGTTCACTGCATCACTGTTTACAATAGCAAAAAGATGGAAGCAACAAGGGTGCCCATCAATGGATGAATGGATAAATAAATTATGGTATATTCACTCAATAGAATACTACACATCGATAAAGAACAATGATGAATCCGTGAAGCATTTCATAACATGAAGGAATCTGGAAGACATTGTGCTGATTGAAATTAGTCAGTTGCAAAAGGACAAATATTCTATGAGACCACTATTATAAGAACTCAAGAAATAGTCTAAACAGAGAGGAAAATATTCTTTGATGTTTATGAGAGGGGGAAGGGAAGGAGTGAGAGGAGTATTCACTGATTAGATAAAGTAGACAAGAACTATTTTAGGTGAAGGGTAAGACAACACACAATACAGGAGAGGTCAGCACAACTGGACTAAACCGAAAGCAAAGAAGTTTCCTGAATAAACTGAATGCTTTGAAGACCAACGTAGCAGGGCCGTGGGTTTGAGGACCATGGTTTCAGGGAACATCTAGGTCAATTGGCATAATAAAATCTATTAAGAAAATATTCTGCATCCCATTTTGGAGAGTGGTGTCTGTAGTCTTATACACTAGCAAGCAGGATCAAAGATGCATCAATTGGGCTCAACCCACCTGGAGCAAAGGAGAATGAAGAACACCAAAGACACAAGGTAATTATGAGCCCAAGAGACAAAAAGGGCCACATAAATCAGAGACTCCATCATCCTGAGACCAGAAGAACTAGATGGTGCCCAGCTATAACCGATGACTGCTCTGACAGGGAACACAACAGAGAACCACTGAGGGAGCAGGAGAGCAGTGGGATGCAGACCTCAAATTCTCGTGCAAAGCCCAGACTTAATGCTCTGACTGAGCCTAGAAGGACCCCGGAGGTTATGGTCCCCAGACCTTCTGTTAGCCCAAGACAGGAACCAATCCCAAAGCCAACTCTTCAGACAGGGATTGGACTGGACTATAGGATGAAAAATGATACTGATGAGGAGTGAGCTTTTTGAATCCAGCAGACACATGAGACTATGTGGGCAGCTCCTGTCTGGAGGGGATATGAGAAGACAGAGGAGGACAGAAGCTGGCTGAATGGACATGGAAATAGAGGGTAGAGAGAGAGTGTGCTGTCTCATTACGGGGAGAGCAACTAGGAGTATATAGCAAGGTGTATATCAATTTTTGTACCAGGGTCTGACTTGATTTGTAAACTTTCACTTAAAGCACAATCAAAAAAAAAAAAGGAGATTACAGCCACGAAAACTCTATGGAGCAGTTTTACTGTGTCACATGGGGTCACAATGAGTCGGAATCTACTCGACAGCGCCTAACAACATCATCTCTCCTCAGAGGGGCTTATCACCCTTTGGAATTAAATTCATCTTGTTACCTTACAACCCCAGCTCTCTGGTGTGCTTAAAAAATGAAGATTTGCAAGTTATAGAGGTTTTTTTCTCATGGTGAGGAAGGAAGCAATGCTCTCTTATGGCCTTCTACATTTTAAGAAGCAGCAAAACTCTTAATGTTACTTCATTATCAAGAGACTAAACACATCTCCCCATCCAAGAGCTCTAGATGGGGATTGCATACTAAGGACAAAGAGACACAAGTTGTTAACTGGAAAGGATGGCTCTGCATAGGTGTGTGACACCTTCTGTCTGAAAAAAATTCTGAAAAGCAAATGGCTGCCCCAGGAACTAATCAAGAATACATCCCATCACAACAGGGTATCTGTCTTCCATGGGGGGCTTGAGGATTTTTAGATGTTAATGTGCTTCAAATTGAGATAAGGGCTGTAATTTGTAGGCAATCTCTCAGGGATGGTTTTATATACTCCCGTTTAAACATATGGAATATATTACTTTATCGTTTTATTTAACAAATATATTTTAAGCACCTACTACATGCTAGAATCTCTTCTTGGCTCTGAGAATTGAGCAGTGAATAAAACACAAAATGCATTTCTTAAGCTACAACTATAACAACCAGTAGAAAACTGAGAAACACAGACATGCTGATAATTTGTTTTCAGGTGGATGAAAAACACAGTTATTTTACCAGATTTGACCAGATTGAGTTATTCTTTTTTGTTTATTCAGGTAAATTAATTGTGAGTTTTCCAAATCACTGAAAGGATATTTACAATCATCAACAACAAAAAAGGAGCTATTATTTTCCTGCCTTTTTATCTACTCAATGGAAAGAATTTTCCTAAGTAGAATCCAGCAATTCCCTCTGTGTTGGGGCTGATGCCAATTCAATATGCTGATAAGTTACTTTGAAATATGTTTACTTAGTTGGACATATCTCAATAACATTAAAATGTTTCATTTGGAAATATGGCCTCTGTATTTTTCCACATTCATTCTAAATTGTCTAAAAGTAATGAGACCACAGAGGTAATTACAAATCTAAAATGTAAAAGAAATAGTTTACATTCAGCACAGTGTTTAGTAAGTGTAAAGGATGCCTCAAGTCTAATTGACTGGATAAAAATCAAGTACTTTAAGCAAAAATCTTTTTCTATATGTAAGGCTTTGAAATTCTAGTGTTATGTACAAGAGAAGGGTGGTGACCCAAGTATCATCAATAGAACCTGTTCAGACAGATCTTACCATGGTAAGAGATATAACCACCTTGTCTCAGAGGGAGAAGGAAGGACAAGGCTGCCTTTTGTTGTGAATTTGAAGTTTGCTTTAAGATAGTCTTTCAATGTGAGGGCTTGATTAGGATTAAGTAAGGATCATGATATATTAGTTTAGGATTAGGGACACAGCAAAGTGAGGGCCTGAACTGTCTGTTAATGTTTTCTATTGAGTTGATGTGCCTTTTGGGAAGTTTCTGTAATAAACAATATAATTAATCATCTATACAAGAATCTCCTAGAATAGCAAAGTCATGTTAATGTAGACAACTGAATAGTAACGTCATGTTACTAGAGATCATTGGTTCTCAACTAGGGCTGATTTTTGCCCCCCAGGGGACATTTGGCAATGTCTGGAGACATTTTTGGCAGCCACAACTGGGGCAGATGGGTGTGCTACTGGCCTCTAATGGGTAGAAGCCAGGCAGGGAGGCTGTTAAACCCCCCAACAACAGCCCCCACAACAAAGAATTCTTCCACCCAAAATGTCAATGGTGCTGAAGTTAAAAACTCTTGGTATAGACCAGAGATCTGTAAAGGTCCACATAGTAAATATTTTCAGACCTTGGCCATATGCTCTCTGTTGTAACTACTCAGCTCTGCTGTTGTAGCACAAAAAGAGCCATAGAGAGTATGAAAACAAATGAATATGGCTGTTTTCCAAACTTTATTTAAGGAGCCCTGGTGATGCAATGGTTAAGTGCTTGGCAGTTATAAAAAAATAACAAAAGGTTGGCAGTTCGAACCCAGCAGCAGCTCCACAGGAGAAAAGACCTGGGGATCTGCTCTAGTAAAGATTACAGGCTAGAAACCCTATGGGGCAATTCTACTTTGTCACATGGAGTCACTACAAGTTGGAATTGGCTCAAAGGTACCCAACAACAACAATGTAGATAATGGAGTCCCTGAGTGTCACGAACAGTTAAGCACTGGACTACTAGCCGAATCATTGGCAGTTCGAACCTAGCCAGAGGTGCCTAGGAAGAAAGGCCTGGTGAGCTGCTTCTGAAAGGTCACAGCCTTGAAAACCCTGTGGAATGCAGTTCTACTTTGTACACATGGGGTCGCCATGAGTTGGAATCAACTCTATGGAAGCTTTTTTTTGTTGTTGTTGTTTTTTAAATGTAGATATTAAGCTGTGTGGCAGGAGGTTTCAGTTCTCAGTATAGAAGAGTGTCTCAGCACTATGCTTTGAATCTTCACTAGAAGTAATAGACTGGTAAAAGAAGAAATAAGTATGGAATGCCATATGAAAATCCCAGATTTTACTAGGGACTCCATGAATGGAAGTCATTTTTCTGTGCTTTCTGAACTACTCCAAAAAACTTATCTGATTGTCAGACCAGTAATTTTCCTGGATGACCTAATGAAACTAAAACTACCCTTTAACTTGGTTTTATCTGTATTTTAAAACTCATTTAATTTTTAAACAGTGGTTAAAAAAGTGTTAGCATGCAAAAAGTAGAATTTTTTTATAATTTTTATTGTGCTAAGTGAAAGTTTACAAATCAAGTCAGTCTCTCACACAAAAACCCATATACACCTTGCTACACACTCCCATTTACTCTGAGACAGCCTGCTCTCTCCCTCCACTCTCTCTTTTCCTGTCCTTTTCGCCAGCTTCTAATCCCCTCCACCCTCCCATCTCCCCTCCAGGCAGGAGATGCCAACATAGTCTCAAGTGTCCACCTGATCCAAGAAGCTCACTCCTCACCAGCATCCCTCTCCAACCCATTGTCCAGTCCAATCCATGTCTGAAGAGTGTGCTTCGGGAATGGTTCCTGTCCTGGGCCAACAGAAGGTCTGGGTGCCATGACCACCGGGGTCCTTCCAGTCTCAGTCAGACCATTAAGTCTGGTCTTATGAGAATTTGGGGTCTGCATCCCACTGCTCTCCTGCTCCCTCAGGAGTTCTCTGTTGCGTTCCCTGTCAGGGCAGTCATCGGTTGTAGCCAGGCACCATCTAGTTCTTCTGGTCTCAGGATGATGTAGTCTCTGGTTCATGTGTCCCTTTCTGTCTCTTGGGCTCCTAACTGCCTTGTGTCCTTGGTGTTCTTCATTCCCCTTTGATCCAGGTGGGTTGAAACCAATTGATGCATCTTAGATGGCTGCTTGCTAGCATTTAAGACCCTAGATGCCATTCTTCAAAGTGGGATGCAGAATGTTTTCTTAACAGATTTTATTATGCCAATTTACTTAGATGTCCCCTGAAACCATGGTCCCCAGACCCCTGCCCATGCTACGCTGGCCTTTGAAGCATTCAATTTATTCAGGAAACTTCTTTGCTTTTGGTTTAGATAGTAGATAAGAACTACTTTAGGTGAAGGGAAAGACAGCACACAATACAGGGGAGGTCAGCACAATTGGACTAGAATTATTTCTTTTAAAACAAAGTATGACACTTTTTTGTTAACCATGTATTCAAAATTATCTCCCATTCTCCAAGCGGTACAGGGTAATATTATAATCAAGTTCTGGTTTCAGTGTAATTGATTAAAGCGAGCAGGGTTTAAAGCTTGCTTTGCCTCTTATTAGCTGTAAATGACCAATAACAAGGTATTGATGACTTTTTGACCCTATAGGACAGAGCAGAACTACCCCAAAGAGTGGCTGGTGGACTTGAACTTCCAACCTTTTGGTTAGCAGCTGAGCTCTTAACCACTGTGTTACCAGGGCTCTGAGTTTTAGCTACCTATCTCTAAATACAGAATAATAAAATATAATTTGCCAGTTTGATAAAGACATTTACTTTTACAGGTCTTTAATCAAATGTCAACTTCTTAGAGGGGAATTCCAGATACTCCTGAAAAACCAACATGCTCTATCACTCTTTCTGTCTTTAACCTTAGTACCCCTTGTTCTCTCTCTTTTTTTCTTCTTTCATTTTTTGTTTCACTGCATTTATTGGGAGCAGTGATGTTTCAGTGGTAGAATTCTCGCCTTCCATGTGGAAGATCGGGGTTTGACTCCTGGCCAGACTAAGACTAGGAAGAAAAGTCTATCAATCTACCTCTGAAAATTAGCCAATGAAAATCTTGCAGATCACAATGATCCCATCTGCAACTGATCGTGGAGATGGTGCAGAACCGGACAGCATTTGGTTCCGTTGTCCGTGGGCCACCATGATCAGAGGCCAATTCGATGGCAGCTAACAAGACTAAATATATTTGTTTATTGTCATTCTATCTCCATGAGGTCAAGGTCTTAGTCTATTTCAAGCACAGCTGTATCCCTATCATCTAGAGACTAGAATGAATAAGTCTTTGACTATCATCATAGCTAACACTTCACTTATTATGTGCCAGGTACTCTTCTAAGTAGTTTGCATAGATTAACTTGTCTAATAACATTAAAGAATGTTGGGCAGAAGGTACTATTATTAATTCCACTTTAAAAGATGAGAATTATGAGGCATAGGCTAAATGACTTACCCAGGACACAGAGCTAGCACGTAACAGAGCCAGGACTTGAGTCCACGCAGTCTGGCTCCAGAAGCCATGCTCTGAACTACTACACTATAGCTGCCTTTCAGACTGATATGTTGCATGAACAAACACACAGAGGTTGTAACTTGAGCCTAGCTTTGATGGCTTTGCCATTCAGACATAGATAAGCATCTGGAACTTTTGGAGACAGAAGTTTATGTCTATGAGGCATTACGTTGCCTTATGGAAACAGCAAATCCTGAGGAAAGAGAGAGTTGGAAACATGACTTGCTCCATCATTGGTGTTCTCACTATTAGAAAAAAAGGTGGTGTTACAGATTGAACAGTATCCCCCCAAAATGTGTGTTAACTTGGCTAAGCATGATTCCCAGTATTGTGTGATTGTTCATTTTGTCATCTGATGTGATTTCCTTTTGTGTTACAAATCCTAACTTCTATGATGTTAACGAGGCAGGGTTAGAGGCAGTTATGTTAATGAGGCAGGATTCAATCTACAAGATTAGGTTGTATCTTGCTTGAATCAATTGCTTTTGAGATATAAAAGAGAGAAGCTAGTAGAGAGAAAAGGGGACCTCATATCACCAAGAAAACAGGGCTAGGAGCAGAGCATATCCTTTGGACCAGGGGTTCCTGCACTGAGAAGCTCCTAGACCAGGGGAAGATTGATGACAAAGACCTTCCCCCAGAGCAAACAGAGAGAGAAAGCCTTCCCCTCGAGCTGACACCCTGAATTTGGACTTCTAGCCTCCTAAACTGTGAGAAAATAAATTTCTGTTTGTTAAAGCTATCCACTTGTGGTATTTCTGTTATAGCAGCACTAGACAACTGAGACAGGTTATATGGGCCAGAATACAATCTCTATTGCTCAGGTTTCACTTGGCCCAACAAAGAGAGGCTTCAGTTGATAGTACCTGAAAGGGCAACTTTCTGACAAAAGTCTCAGAAAGACATCAGTAGCACAGGGAGCACTCCTTGGTAATAAAGCATGGCACAAAGTTGGAGTTTGGAAAGAATCCCTGCCATGCCATCAGGGGACCACACCTTAACACTGTCTAGTATCCACAGTCACCAATCGTTTCCTCAGGGCTAGGGGAGATGTCAGAAGAGGCTCTGAAACTTATTCTTGAATGCAGAGTAGCTAAAGTGAATGGAAGAAATGATGAAGTAGAAGAGCTGAACAGAAGATTTCAAAGGGCGGCTCGAGAAGACAAAGTAAAGTATTATAATGACATGTGCAAAGACCTGGAATTAGAGAACCAAAAGGGAAGAACATACTCAGTATTTCTCAAGGTGAAAGAACTGAAGCAAAACTTCAAGCCTCGAGTTGCAATACCGAAAAACCAAAAAAACCAAACCCAGTGCCGTCGAGTCGATTCCGACTCATAGCGACCCTATAGGCCAGAGTAGAACTGCCCCGTAGAGTTTCCAAGGAGCGCCTGGCGGATTTGAACTGCCAACCCTTTGGTTAGCAGCTGTAGCACTTAACCACTACGCCACCAGGGTTTCCTGCAATACTGAAGTGGGCAAAATATTTAATGATGCAGGAAGCATCAAAAGAAGATGGAAGGAATACACAGAGTCACTAGTAAAAAGAATTGGTTGATGTCCAACCACTTCAGGAGGTAGCATATAATTAAGAACCCACAGTACTGAAGGTAGAAGTCCAAGTTGCACTGAAGGCACTGGCAAAAAAACAAGGCTCCAGGAATTGGGGAATACCAATTGAGATGTTTCAACAAACGGATGCAGTGCTAGAAGCACTCACTCATCTATACCAAGAAATTTGGAAGACAGTTACCTGGCCAACCAACTGGAAAAGATCCATATTTATGCCCATTCCAAAGAAAAATGTTCCAACAGAATGTGGAAATTATAGAACAATATCACTAACATCACATGCAACTAAAACTTTTGCTGAAAATAATTCAAAAGTGGTTGCAGTGACATCGACAGGAGCTGCCAGAAATTCAAACCAAATTCAAAAGAAGATGTGGAACAAGGGATATCACTGCTGATGTCAAATGGGTCTTGGTTGAAAGCAGGGAATACCAGAAAGATGTTTACTTCTGTTTTATTGACTATGCAAAGGCATTCAACTGGGTGGAGCATAACAAATTATGAATAATATTGTGAAGAATGGGAACTCCAGAACACTTAATTGTGCTCATTTAGAACTTGTACATAGACCAAGAGGCAGTTGTTCAAACAGAACAAGGGGATGCTGAGTGGTTCAAAATCAGGAAAAGTATGTGTCAGCATTCTATCCTTTCACCATACTTATTCAATCTGTATGCTGAGCAAATAATCAGAGAAGCTGGACTATATGAAGAAGGTGGCATCAGGGTTGGAGGAAGACTCATCAACAACTTATGATATCCAGATGACACAATCTTGCTTGCTGAAAGTAAAGAGGACTTGAAGCACTTACTGATGAAGATAAAACACTACAGTCTTCAGTATGGATTACTCCTGAACATAAAAAAAAAAAATCCTTACAACTGGACCAATAAGCAACATTATGATAAATGAAGAAAATACTGAAATTGTCAAGGATTTCATTTTACCTGGATCCATGATCAAAGCCCATAGAAGCAGCAGTTAAGACATCAAACGATGTATTTCATTGGGCAAATCTGCCGCAAAAGACCTCTTTAAAGTGTTAAGAAGCAACGATGTCACCTTGAGAACCAAGATGTGCCTAACCCAAGCCATGGTATTTTCAATCGCCTCATATGCATTTGAAAGCTGGACAATGAATAAGGAAGACTGAAGAATTGACACCTCTGAATTATGACGTTAGTGAAGAATATTGAACATACCATGGACTGCCAGAAAAGCAAACAAATCTGTCTTGGAAGAAGTACAGCCAGAATGCTCCTTAGAAGGAAGGATGGTGAGACTTTGTCTCATGTGCTTTGGACATGTTATCATGCTTGGTAAAGTAGAGGGTCAGTGAAAAAGAGAAAGACCCTCAATGAGATGGGTTGACACAGCGGCTTCAACAATAGGCTCAAACACAGAAACAACTGTGAGGATGGCCAAGGACCAGGAAGTGTTTTTTTCTGTTGTTCATAGGGTCACTATGGGTTGGAACTGACTTGATGACACCGAACAATAATAACAGGGAAGCATTATTACTTGTAGTGGCCACATACCACAGAGCAAGGAGGATACGGCTTGGCCATCAGGGTTGCCAGCAGGAGGAGAGTGACAACAGTCACAGAGCAGTAGTAACCTAGCGAAGGAAGATCATGTTAAGAGGTTTCAGCAACAGGTGTCACTGCAGGAAAGAGATAGTCCTACGTCACTATGGAGAAGACCACGTTGATGCCTATGAATATTCATGAGACACACACCCCAAAAAATTATTGGGTCAGGAAAAGGACTTCATAAAAAAAAAAATAGAGAGCTAAAATTCAAATGATTTCTATGGTAGAAGGTTATATTTACCCCAATAGAGTTTTAGTTTTTTAATGGTGGTTTAGCCTTAAGATAATTAGTTTATAACCATTATAGAACTAAGGTCAATGTTACCCTAAGTGTGTGTGTTTGTGTGTGTGTGTGTGCATGTGTGAGAGACAGAGAGAGAAAGAAGAGAGAGAATGTTGATATCTTTAAATCTAGATCATCTTTGGTCTTACAAATTGAGTAAATTAATGCCAATGTAATGGGTTCTTAATAAGAAACGCAGTGGTCTTGGCTATTCCCTGAATTACAGATGCCCTGAAACTGTCTGAAAGTCATTTGGATATGTTTGCTGATAATACACTTGATGAGGAATAAAATTTATTTTTTTGCCTGACAGCTAATTAATGTAATCTTTAAAATATATAAATCCCGTGGTGAGCCCAAATAATTATAATTGAAATGCAGACCTTGCCAGAACTGGGAAAATTAAAATGTAAACAAAATCTGTTAATATATCTAAATTAAAAAAAAAAGGAAAGAAAACCAATTAACTTCTCGAGACAGGGTTTGGTATTTAGAATGAGGAGATTAAATTATGCAGATATCACATTAACACTTGGAATGAAGATGGGGTTGCCCAGCTGCCTTTCAAAGCTTCGTCTTGCTCAGGCTAAAGTTGCTAGAGAGCAGTGAAGCAAGATGCTTAAAAGGCCACAGCTGTGTTCCCTAAATGGTCCACACAGGGATCATAAAATTCCCTGAGGGAATCTTTGGCAACCTGGGGGTAACTAGAAAGGAAGCATGGGGCTAGTAATTAAATCACAAATATTTTTGGGGAGGAGATTATATGTAGATACACATATATAGATACATAGATAAATAGATATAGATAGATACATACATTTATATTCATTTATACAATATCAAGTCAGTCATTTTGAACATTTTAGCAAAGAGCTGAGTAACTTCACCGAGAAATCAGAGGCATGGGACTTGCAATACAATTGCAAACTTTTTAGAATATACACTTTCATATAATGCCTAAGCATCTGGTACATTCAATTAATTTAGTAGGAAAAACAAAACAGCTAAATTAGTCATTTTTTGTTTGTCTGTTTGCCTGAACTGACCAACCAACTCAATCTAGGTCCCCTAGTAGTTCCGTTTTTCTTACGTTTGGCAAATCAGACAAATACGCTTTGCCTCTTCAGGATATTACTATGTGTTTCTCACTTTTCAAATGGTTGCTTTAGCATTGTATAGGTGCCATCACAGCCTCTTCCACTGCACTATTATAAAGAGTTCACTCTAGGAGCAATTTCTGTAGACATACTAACTTAAAGAGGTTACAGGATATCAGTATGGATGGACCTCGTTAGCCAGACAGGAGTAATTCTGAATATCAGATCTGGACCCTGGGAGAAATCTTGTCTTTCTCTAAGACAAGCTGTAGAGTTTTTACCCTGCTACACAACCTTGAGATGACCATGGAAGCTCAGAACTCCAACACGGATGCCATTGCAAAATGTCTATATTATTAATAAGGCAGCTGAAAGAGCAGTCAAGAGATGAGAATGCTTCCAGAGACTGGCATTGACAGAGACAAAAGACATACATCTTATTCTGATTATTCTGGCTTCTTAGGCCAGAGGAAAGGGAACTATTCAGAAAAACACAAGGTTTATGGAATTTGTCTGATATTATTACATCTATTCCCCCAAAGGAACAAAAGGGCTCAGAACGGGGGAAGAATTGGAGGTAGAATAATTTCTTGTCAAGTACTATACTTGAAGAACAAACTGATAAGATGAACAGTTAAGGAATGTATTAATTCTTTTAGCAAATATTTGTTATGCTAGGCTTGGGGTTACTGGGGTGAGCAAAATCAGATAAGGCCCCTGCTCCAGTGGAATTACAGCCTAGAAAGGTGCAGACCTTCACTGAATAATTACTCTGATGGAAAGGAGCAGAGTTCTATGAAAATCTATTATGAAGGAAGCAGACCTAGAATAGGGGCATCAGCAAAGTAATTTAGAGCTTGGAATATGGCTATACTAAACCCTACTTAAACTGGAATGAGGGCATACCTCATTCAGTCTTTAAGTTAATCATATCGCCCAAAACTTGTGTAATAACCCTGCTCTCCAGAGATATAACTGTGAAGCTCTTCTTACACTAACGACTGCAAAATTTCTCATTCTTTGTGAGAATTTGGATCTGTGAATGGGAAACAAAGTATGGTGGCATGCCATGCCATAATTTTAGAGATGGAGACCTTTGTAAATTAATTACGTATACTTTGCCACTATTAATATACACAAATAACTAGAAAGTTCCTAGCAGTAAAAATTATTGGTAGAGAATTATTCCTGAAAGTTTCCCTAAGGAATTATTCCTTATAGGTTCCCTTGTTTGATGCTAATCTGAGGACCCTGTTTTCTGGATTAGAAATAAGAACATGTATGTATGTGCAGCGGATGACTCTTATTTTTCTACTTTCAAAGTCTGCTCATACAAAACTCGTGTTTCATGATGGAGCTAGTATAACAGGTAAAAATCCAATTTCACATGGTCAATGTGCTGGAAAGGTAACATTTTTATTTCTATTATTTATTTATTTACAGTGGGTAGTGGAAATTTATCTTAACCCATTCAATTCCCTCCCCCTCCCCATTCCTGCTTTTCCCTCAGGGAGATCATAGATTGCCACATCACAGGAAAGGGGTTTTGGGCTGAGTAATCTATACACAGTTAAGCAATCGAATATTAACTAAAAGGTTGGTGGTTCAAATCTACCCAGAGACCCCTCGAAAGAAGGGCCTGGGTGGTCACAGCCTATGGAGTACAGTTCTACTCTGCAACACATGGGGTCCCCATTAGTGGGAATCAACTTGAAGGCAACTGGTTTTATTTTCTGTTTGTTTGTTTTGTTTTAATCTATGCACACTGTCATCTCCCGAGATGTCCCTGTTTCCATCTGGTCTTTGGTCCCCATGTGTCATAGCCAAGTCCTATTCCCAACTTAAAGCCAACTTCAGTTTGGCATTTTCTATGCCATTGGGGACACATGGAGCCCTGGTGGCACATTGATTAAGAGCTACGGCTGCTAACCAGAAAGTTGGCAGTTCGAATCTACCAGCTGCTCCCTGGAAAACCCCATGGGGCAGTTCTACTCTGTCCTATAGGATCGCTATGAGTCATAATCAACTCGATGGCAATGGGTTTGGTTTTGTGGACACATGGAACTTATCTTCTTCTTTTCCATCCTCTAGTACAGAGTTGGAAACCCTGGTGGTGTAATGGTTAAGAGCTATGGCTGCTAACTAAAAGTCGGCAGTTTGAATCACCAGGCGCTCCTTGGAAACCCTATGGGGCAGTTCTACTCTGTCCTATAGGGTCACCATGAGTCAGAATCCACTCGACGGCAACGGGTTTTTTTTTTTTAAGTACATAGTAACTCTCTGATACACTCTCAGTCCCATATGCTGAGACATCCAAAGCAGCCATTTCTAAATCTCTGCAGTCGTGCTGCCCTCTAGAGTCTCCTGGAGAAGGGATCCCAGGTTCCCTGTGTTCTTGGTCCTATGAACTATCTGGATTTCCCTTAACTCCCCACATTCCATATGAGGGTGAGCTTGAAAGAAGTGCAGCACTCAAATCTTACCTTTCTGAGGGGTCAACACTGACTCTTCAGTCAATGCTTCCCGTAGAGATTTCCCTCAATCTCACTAGCCTGGGTGTTTTTTTTTTAGTCTTGCAGTGGGAAGATTTGTTCTGAACCATTATGTAATTTTTCTGCCATGAGTCCCCTTTATCAAAAGCCCTTCTCGGCTTCTACTGCAGCATCCATTTTTGGGGACATAGATGCTCCATTTTCTAGCTTCCCTAATGGGACAAGGACCACCAGGAATCACAGGTAACTGGATATGCCATTGATTAATAATAGAAAACCTTATCTCAACTTTTTAAAAAAGTATTTTTGAAGATTATTAATGAGAGGATTCAAATCTCAAGCAAACCAAACAATCCTATTCAACAACAAAACAGTTTCATGCAGGTTTTTAAAGAATCTCTGTAAAGAGAAGTCCCACTCAGGTAACAGGAACTTTATGTTTTCACAGAGGAGCTATGGGACTGAATGTTTACCCAAGGTCAAGGTGCCTTTGGGTGGACCTGAACCTCCAAACTTTTGGTTAGCAATTGAGCACGTTAACTGTTTATACCACCCAGGGATCCTGGAGCTCAGTGTAAGAATTACTAATTTAGTCCACAGCATGCAAATTAATTGACTTGACTCTTTTTTAATTTTGTTTATTATTTATTTTGTTGTTGTTGAGAATATATGCAGCAAAACATACACCAAATCAACATACAATTTAGTGACACCGATCACATTCTTCGAGTTGTTCCTATCTCATTAACATAAACTCACTGCCCCCTAAGGTTACTATCTAATCTTTTGAGTTGCTATTGTCAATTTGATCCCATATAGATAGTTCTTAAAAGAGCATAATGCTCAATGCAGACCTTTTTTTATTAGTTAAGCTAAACTATTGTTCGGTTTTAAGATGACTTCAGGGGCTATTTTTGGTTTAAGGTTTAAAGACTATCACAGGGCAATAGTTTCAGGGGTTCATCCAGCCCCCATGGCTCCAGAAAGTCTAGAGTCCATGAGAATTTGAAATTCTGTTCTGCATTTCCCCCTTTTAATCAGGTTTCTTCTGTAGAATCTTTGATTAAAATGTTCAGTAATAGTAGACAGGCACCATCCAGGTCTTCTGGTCTCATGGCAAATGAGGCAGCTGTTCAAGGAGCCAATTAGCCAGACATTCCATATACTCCTCCTGTTCCTGACTCTCCTTCTTCCTCTGTTGCTCCAGGTTAATAGAGACCAATTGTTGTGCCTTGAATGGCTGCTAACAAGCTTTTAAGACTGCAGACACTATGCAACAAACCACAAGGTAGAACAGATGCACTAAACACGTTATTAGGCCAATTAACTGGGATGGTACATGAAACAATGATCCTAAACCTCCAAACCAAGGAACCAAATCCCATGAGGTTTTTGGTTGTATATAAGCAGCCTCAGCAGTTAGTCTGTTTGTTGTTGTTGTAAGTATATCTATCACACAACTTTTGCCAGTTCAACTTTTTATAGATGTACAACTTATTGATAGCAATTACAATAATCGGCTGTACAGCCTTACCCTTAATCAATATGATTTTTCCATCATCGTTCACCAGCTTTTCCCCCCTCTCTCCCACCCCTGGTAACCACTAATAAATCCCAGTCTCTAAACACTTGCCTTTTCTTGTCTTTTTATAGAAGTGAGGTCATATAATATTTGGCCTTCTGTGACTGACCTATTTCACTCAGCATAATATCTTCCATCTGTGGTATCTTAATAATCAGGGAGTCACTAATCAAACTGTGTTTTTGCAAGAACTTTTACTAAAATCCTTTAGGTAGATGTACATTTTTTGAGGACTATGGAGGTAATGTGAATCCACCAGCAGCTCCTTGGAAACCCTATGGGGCAGTTCTACTCTGTCCTGTAGGGTCACTATGAGTCAGAATTGACTCGACGGCAACGGGTTTTTGGATAGAAGTAATGAGTCCCTGGGTGACAGAAATGGTTAAGTGCTCAACTACTAGCCGAAATGTTGTGCTTTGAACCCACCCAGGGCTGCCTCGGAAGGCAGGCATTGGCGATCTGCTTCCAAAAGGCCACACCCTTGAAAATCCTAGGGAGCAGTTCTACTCCACACATGGGGTTGCCGTGAATTGGAATCAACTTGATAGCAACTAATAACAACAACAATAGAGGTAATATATTTGATATTACTTGTAAATTTTAGAGAATGTCTGTATAAGTCTGGGGTTAATAAGTATACAAGGTTAAGGAAATAAGGGGTTTAACACAGCAATTAGAGATTAAGATGAGAATTAGGGGAGTAAATGTCTGAAAAGATGCAGATGAAGGATCAGAAAAACCATTGTAATGACATCAGCCTGAAGCCTTATAGTGAGTGAAGCAGCTACCAATCCTGGGGGATACCCAAGAAACTTCCATTAAAAAAAAACAGTGGGAGTCCATTGAGTGGTCTAGAACTAGTTGTCTGCCACATCTGACTGTCGTGATGGGGTGAGCAATAATGGCTTCTGCTTCATTTCCACTTTCCAGCTTTCACAAGAGTTCCTTTCATTGGTAAAGTCTAACCCAGGACTATAGAGGGAAGGTACTTCTGAGAAATAGTTCCCAGATTTAGGACGGTCCAAAAACCAAACCAAACCAGTTGCTCTTAGAGATCCCAGATGTGTCACGGTAGAACTGAGCTCTGTAGGGTTTTCAATGACTGATTATTTAGAAGTAGATCGCCAGGCCTTTCTTCAGAGGAACCTCTGGGTGGACTGGAACTGCCAACCTTCTGGTTGGTTAGCAGCCAAATGCTTAACAATTTACGCCACTCAGGGACCCCCAGTTGTCATTGAGTTGATTCCTATTCATGGCGACTCGATGTGTGGCAGAACTGTGCTCCATAGGGTTTTCAGTGGCTGATTTTTCTGGAGTAGGTCGCCAGGCCTCTCTTCTGAGGCACACCTCCGCATGGACTCAAACCTCCAACCTTTCAGCTATTAGCTGGGTGTGTTAACCATTTACACAAGCCTGCACGATGCAAATATCCTTTTTGAGGGATCACCTTGCACTCACTGTTGACAGCAGGTGAGGATGGACAGCTTAAAGTCTCAGGAGATTTCAGTGTTAAAACTATAATTCATAAGGCCAGGTGAGGATGGGCAACTATTCTCAGGAGAATTCACACTATTATAATTGCTTCATCATAAGGAAATGTGAGGATGGGTACCTTAAAACTTCATGAGATTTTACAGTGTTATAACTGCCTTATCATAAGAACTCGTCCACAATGAAAAAGAACAGGGGAAGACCACTGTCATCCTTCTTACATTCAGATGATAAGACATGCCATTTCCGAGAAGAAAAAGAAAGAGAAGCTTGACTAACATATTAAAAAAGAAATGTTCTCTCAGGAAACTCATATTTGATATGCTCTACCACTGCTGCAGTCTTAAAGCCAAGTGTGGAAATGACAGATGGACATCTCAAAGGTAATACACATGTATCAGGTATAAGATGGTCAAGCTAAAAACTTCAATTGTGCATAAAACGGATCACTTAATTTACTTTTCTTGAACTAAACTTATTTTCTATCTGACAGTACTATTTTATTTTAAGGTAGAAAATATAATCTGATACAATTCTGGGTATATAGTTATTTCAGGGTTATAAACAGTTAATTCACGATTTTCCTTCCTCTCCCTATCCACAGGAGTCCATTTAACTTTCAAGGCCCCTACATGGTACCCTTGCTTCACAGTGAAATATCTACTGTCTAGTCCTTCTTCATCTATTTTGGTATCTCTCTAAAATATTCTTGATTTTGCTTGGTTTTAGTCAAGGTAGAATAACCAGTGTTTCTCAAGCTCTCAGTGACGAAGAACCAGTTTTTATTATTTTCAATTTTGCATAGACCAATACTTGTACAAAATACAATAAACATAAATTACTAGAAAACTGAAATTAGAATAAAATAAAGTAAAAAAAAATACAAATCTAGATTTGTTTTTTATTAGATTCAACAGATGTAAAATTTCCCTTTCGAATTGCTATAACAATCTCAACAAACTTTCTCTCAATTTTTGTACTTAATTTCATCATAGATTGGTATCAAACAGTTGGCAGACCAGAGCCATGAAGTACATTTTGATGAACACTGGGCTAAGCTATGCTGAAATAACAAATAAAATATGAAATTCCAGTGACTTATAAAAATAAAAGTTTATTTTTTGTTTATGTCAAGTCTAATGTGGTTTTTCCTGGTCTGAACTTTCCTGGGCAGTTCTCTTCCAAATAATGATGGCGGATACATTTTCCTTTCCCCTTTTGCTGTTGTCTTCAGTATGTAGTCTCTTACATTACAACAGGAGGAGAATATGGGAAGGCACACCTAATACTTAGCCACTTAATCCAAAAGTGATTTATACCACTTCTGCTCTGATCCTCATGCCAAAATTTGTCACATGGCCAACTTAACTGCAAGGGAATCTGGGAAGTGTAAAGGAATACACAAATATTGGTGAACCCTAGCAATATCTTCACACATATGCTCTGTGACACTCTTGTCCGCATTGTAAAGCCCCTTTAGGCTGCTGGCTCTCCTTCAACCAATGCTACATCCCTTCAAAGATTATGCACAATTTTTAAATGTTCTGTGGGCATTTAAAATGCAATTCATGGGGTCAATGGGAAATTCATGTGGTCTGTCTTGAGCTGAGCCTGTTTAGACATGGCAGGCTGCTACTTCTCTGTGGCTGCTATGCCATTCTGGCTTTGGCAAACTTCTGTGAATTTTCACACATAAACTCGTCCATATTGGTCTCCTTGGCATTCAGGATTCCATATATTTCTGGGGAGTATATTATCCCACCTGTGATTCTGTTGAAGAGGTTGTGTTGTTGCAGAAATAGGCCCCTTTCATGGACACTTTCAGTCTAACTCTTTTGCTTTCCTTTTGACTTTCCTCTATCTCACCAGCCTTTGGAATCTTTATAAAATCTAAAGTAAGAAAAGTGGCTTTTTAATCACCATTATGTGTTCTTCTTAAATGTTATTTACAGAATATATTTTAATTTTTGGTAGTAAAAAACACTTTACTTTGAGATTTTTGAGGCTCCCAACCCTTTCTTTTTTTAAACCTACTACCTCTTCCATAAGTTCAAATATCTATTTTGACATTCCACTCGTGGTTAGGAGGTAGAAGGATATGTAAGAGCAAATGGTAACAATAATTACAAACAGGATACAATAAAATAATTATATTTGCATACATCTATAAAGCTACTGAAGAACAACAGATGCAGAGGTGCCTTGAACTAAATTCAAGAGAGGGACAAGCTCCTTATAGGTGAACAAAGAATCACACTTGAAGGATGTGAGTGGTCAGAGGAGCAGGCCTAACAGAGATGGAGAGACTTTGTAGGATGAGGAAAACACATCTGATATTTTAATAACATTGTTGGCTGGCAAGACGGATTAGGAATTGGAAGAGCTCCAAATGCAAAAATAAATCATTTGGTCCCATCTTCTAAGAATTTCCATTCATGCCCTAAGCATTTTACTAGGTAAACAGCAGAGAAAGCAGTAGAATTTGCAGTGGAGGTGAAGTTGGAAAGCAAAAAGAGCTTGTATAGTGTTCTGGTGCCTAGATTCCAGGCCCCTGCTGGAGTTGAATCTAAAGACGAATAAAAAACAACTAAAGTTACAAGCCAATCCCCTCCTAGCTCAATTCTTAACAAGAAAAAAAAATTAACCTTTCAAGTTGAGGGCTGGACTAAGATCAGAATGAAATCTCCTTATTCCTATCTGAAACTGTAGGTGAAATTATATTAACTAAAGCTGCACTCCAGCCCTATGTCAATTCCTGATAGACTCTGACGTACAGGCCTTTTACCCTAGCTGCCTTTTAGGATAAAGAATTCCCCCTTTCCAGGAAAAAAATGAAACAAAACAAAAAAAGATTATTATCTTCAGTCGCCTTATTATTTTAGACACGCAGTTTGGCATACAGTAAAAAAAAAAAAAAAAGGACATGTAAAGAAGTAGGAAAATGTAATTCATAATCAGGAGATATTAAAACAACAGTCAACAGAAGCAGACACATGGATAACATAGATCTTGGAATTAGCAGACAAGTACTTTAAAACAACTATAATAAATGTGTTTAATAACTTCAAGAAAAGATGGAAAGAATGGGTGAAGAGATAGGGGAATCTCTTTCATAGAAGAGCTATGAAAACTCTAAAAATAAGAAAATGGAAAACTCTCGAACTGGAAACAAAACACATGAAATGAAAAAATACACTGGAAACAAAAGAAGAAAGGAACAGTACATTTAAGACAAGTTAACAGCAATTATCCAAAATGAACTACAGGGAAAAAAAAAGCATTAGATAAATAAATTATGGTATATTCACACAATGGAACACTACACATCGATAAAGAACAATGATGAATCCGTGAAACATTTCATAACATGGAGGAATCTGGAAGGCATTATGCTGAGTGAAGTTACTCAGTTGCAAAAGGACAAATATTGTATGAGACCACTACTATAAAAACTCAAGAAATAGTTTAAACTGAGAAGAGAATATTCTTTGATGGTTATGAGGGTGGGGACGGAGAAGGGTTTTCACTAATTAGATAGTAGATAAGAACTATTCTAGGTGAAGGGAAAGACAACACACAATACAGGGAAGGTCAGCACAACTGGACTAAACCAAAAGCAAAGAAGTTTCCTGAATAAACTGAATGTGTCGAAGGCCAGCATAGCAGGGGCAGGGGTTTGGGGACCATGGTTTCAGGGGACATCTAAGTCAACTGGCATAATAAAATCTATTAAGAAAACATCCTGCATCCCACTTTGGAGAGTGGCATCTGGGCTCTTAAACGCTAGCAAGCAGCCATCTAAAATGCATCAACTGGTTTCAACCCACCTGGAGCAAAGGGGAATGAAGAACACCAAAGACACAAGGTAATTATGAGCCCAAGAGCCAGAAAGGTCCACAGAAACCAGAGGCTACAACGGCCTGAGACCAGAAGAACTAGATGGTGCCCGGCTACAACCGATGACTGCCCTGACAGGGAACACAACAGAGAACCCCTGAAGGACCAGGAGAGCAGTGGGATATAGACCTCAAATTCTCGTAAAAAGACCAGACTTAATGGTCTGACTGAGACTAGAAGGACCCTGGAGGTCATGGTCCCCAGACCTTCTGTTAGCCCAAGACAGGAACCATTCCCAAAGCCAACTCTTCAGACAGGGATTGGACTGGACTATGGCATAAAAAATGATACTGGTGAAAAGTAAGCTTCTTGGATCAAGTAGACACATGAGACTATGTGGGCAGCTCCTGTCTGGAGAGGAGATGAGAGGGCAGAGGGGGTCAGAAGCTGGCCGAACGGACACGAAAATAGAGAGTGGAGGGAAGGAGTGTTGTGTCTCATTAGAGGGAGAGCAACTAGGAGTATATACCCAGTGCCGTCAAGTCGATTCCTACTTGTATATAGCAAGGTGTATATAACTTTTTGTATGAGAGGCTGACTTGGTTTGTAAACTTTCACTTAAAGCACAATAAAAATTAAAAAAAAGGAAATTCCAAAAATAAATAAATAAAGCATTAGTAAATAGGAACAACATATATATGTAGCTAGAATTTCAAAAGGAGAGGAGAGAGAGACAACGGAGCAGGAAAAATAAAAAATAACGGCTCCAAATTATCCATATTTGAAGGAAAAGCATCAACATACAAATCCAGGAAGCTCAGTAAATCCCAAGTAAGATAAAAGTAAAGAAAATCACGGTTAGCCACATCATAGTCAAACTTCTAAAAACGAAAATAAAGGAAAAAAAACCCTAAAAGCAGCTGGAGGAAAGACGATTAGAATTAAAAATAACTTCTAATCAGAAACAGTGAAAACCAGAAGACAATGGAATGGCTTCTGTCTAAGTACTTGAAAAAAAAAAAAGAGGAGTCTATATAGAATTCTACGTTCAGTGAAAATACTCTTAAAATAAAAGGTTAAATAAAGACATACCAAACACATAAAAATTGAAAGAATTATTCATCAACAGGCCTGCACTGTGAGAAATGTTAAAGGAAGATCTTCAGGCTTACAGGAAATTGTATCATTTGGAAAGTCAACTCTACAGTAAGAAATGAAGAGTTCTGGAGGGTAATTTTGTGGGTAAGTATGAAATATATTTTCTCTCCTTTTTCTTATTTTTTTATAAATGACAACTGATTGAAGAATATGGTAACAATCAATTGTGGGGTTACAAGAGATGCAGATGTAAAATATACAACCACAATAACAAAATGGCTGTGAAAGTCAAATGGAATAATTAAGCCATTGCAAAAATTCTGACATTGTACTTGAACTGATATAATATTTACTCAAGGTTAGACTATGATAAGTTACATATGCATATTTTAATACTTAAATAACTAAAAAATATGGTTAAAGAGGCAACTAACAAAAAATCCATTGCCATCGAGTTGATTCTGACTCATAGCGACCCTATAGGACAAAGTAGAACTGCCCTATGGGGTTTCCAAGCAGCAGCTGATGGACTCGAACTGCCAACCTTTTGGTTAGCAGCTGTAGCTATTAACAATTGCACCCCCAGGGCTTGGAAGACTAAAAATATTCAATCCAAAAAATGTCAGAGAAGTATAACAAAAGAACAAATGTGACAAATAGAAGGATGATAGACATAAGGCCAGCCGTATCAATAATTAATGTAAATAAAAATAAATTAAACACTCCAACTAAAAGACTTAGATTATCAGAATGAATAGAACAAAAAACATCAAATTATATTTAAGAAACACATTTTTAATATAAAGACATGTTAATTGAAAGTAAAAAGAGGAAAAATTAAATACTAAGCAAATACTTGTTCAGCATACAGATTAAATAGGTATGGTGAAAGAATACAACCCTGATGCACACCTTTCCTGACTTTAAACCAATCAGCATCCCCTTGTTCTGTCTGAACAACTGCCTCTTGATCTATGTAAGGGTTCCTCATGAGCACAATTAAGTGTTCTGGAATTCCCATTCTTCACAATGTTATCCATAGTTTGTTCTCATCCACACAGTCAAATGCCTTTGCATAGTCAATAAAACACAGGTAAACATCTTTCTGGTATTCTCTGCTTTCAGCCAGGATCCATCTGACATCAGCAATGATATCCCTGGTTCCACGTCCTCTTCTGAAACCGGTCTCAATTTCTGGCAGTTCCCTGTCAATATACTGCTGCAGCCGTTTTTGAATGATCTTCAGCAGAATTTTGCTTCCGTGTGATGTTAATGATATTGTTCTATAATTTCCACATTCGGTTGGATCACCTTTCTTGGGAATAGGCATAAATATGGATCTCTTCCAGTCAGTTGGCCAGGAAGCTGTCTTCCATATTTCTTGGCATAGATGAGTGAGCAGCTCCAGCGCTGCATCTGTTTGTTGAAACATCTCAATTGATATTCCATCAATTCCTGGAGCCTTGTTTTTCACCAATGCCTTCAGAGCAGCTTGGACTTCTTCCTTCAGTACCATCGGTTCCTGATCATATGCCACCTCTTGAAATGGTTAAATATCAACTAATTCTTTTTGGTATAATGACTCTGTGTATTCCTTCCATCTTCTTTTGATGCTTCCTGCATCATTTAATATTTTCCCCATGGAATCCTTCACTATTGCAACTCGAGGCTTGAATTTTTTCTTCAGTTCTTTCAGCTTGAGAAACGTCGACCGTGTTCCTCCCTTTTTGGTTTTCCATCTCCAGCTGTTTGCACATGTCATTATACTACTTTATTTTGTCTTCTCGAGAGACCCTTGGAAATATTCTGTTCAGTTCTTTTACTTCATGAATTCTTCCTTTTGCTTTAGCTGCTCGAAGCTCAAGAGCAAATTTCAGAGTCTCCTCTGACATTCACCTTGGTTTTTTCTTTCTTTCCTGTCTTTTCAGTGACCTCTTGCTTTCTTCATGGATGATGTCCTTGATGTCATCCCACAACTCATCTGGTCTTCGGTCACTAGTGTTCAATGTGTCAAATCTATGCTGAACAAATAATACGAGAAGCTGGACTATACGAAGAAGAACGGGGCATCAAGATTGGAGGAAGACTCATTAACAACCTGCGTTATGCAGTTGACATAACCTTGCTTTGCTGAAAGTGAAGAGGACTTGAAGCACTTACTAATGAAGATCAAAGACCACAGCCTTCAGTATGGATTGCACCTCAACATTAAGAAAACAAAAATCCTTACAACTGGACCAATGAGCGACATCACAATAAACAGAGAAAAGATTGAAGTTGTCAAGGATTTCATTTTACTTGGATCCACAATCAACAGCCATGGAAGCAGCAGTCAAGAAATCAAAAGACGCATTGCATTGGGCAAATCTGCTGCAAAGGACCTCTTCAAAGTGTTGAAGAGCAAAGATGTCACCCTGAAGACTAAGGTGCGCCTGGCCCAAGCCATGGTATTTTCAATCTCATCATATGCATGTGAAAGCTGGACAATGAATAAGGAAGACCAAAGAAGGGTGGAAGCCTTTGAATTGTGGTGTTGGCGAAGAATACTGAATATACCATGGACTGCCAAAAGAACGAACAAATCTGTCTTAGAAGAAGTACAACCAGAATGCTCCTTAGAAGTAAGGATGGCGAGACTGTGCCTTACATACTTTGGGCATGTTGTCAGGAGGGATCAGTCCCTGAAGAAGGACATCATGCTTGGCCGAGTACAGGGTCAGCGGAAAAGAGGAAGACCCTCAATGAGGTGGATTGACACAGTGGCTGCAACAATGAGCTCAAGCATAACAACAATTGTAAGGATGACGCAGGACCGGGCAGTGTTTCGTTCTGTTGTGCATAGGGTAGCTATGAGTTGGAACCGACTCCATGACACCTAACAACAACAACAACAAAGCAAATATATTAAGCATAAATAGGTTGGTAAAGCTATATAAATATCACACAAAATAAACTTCAAAGCAGAGTATTAACAGAGATGAAGGTCATTTCATAATGATTTATCAAGAAAAAAAAAGTTCTAAATATATACGTACCTAATAACACTACTTCATAATACCCAGTGCCGTCGAGTCTATTTTAATAGCACATTAAGCAAAAATTGACAGAAAAAAAAAAGAGAAGCAGTTTGTGCAGTAGTCACACCCCTTGCTACGAAGGTCTATCATATGCACAATGTCAATATTTTATTACAAAAAAGTATTGAAATTGACAGGAAAATTAACTTTGAGTAATATTAGGATAATACTAACACCAGAATAATAGAATACTAAAGCTGGAGAAGACCTAGAAGACCACTCATTTCAGATTATGCATATTACGTTCATGTCTGCAGGCTCTAAATTATCTGACCCCACTACCCCTCTGACCCATCTCCTACCATTTTTATCCTTGTTCATTAAGTTCCAGCCACAATGATTTCTTTGCTGTTCCTTGAACCCATTAAACACACTTTCTGCCCCAGGGCCTTTGCATGTGCTGTTGCTTTTGGCTGGAACACTCTTCCCCAAGATACTTAAAGGATTTGTTCCCTCAAGCCCTTGAAGTTCCTCTGAGGGGAGAAAGTATTTTCTGATTACTTTATTATAAAATAACACACACATACACATGCCCCTACAGAGCTTCATATGCCTCTAATCATAATGATTATCAACACCAAACATTACACACACACACACACACAATTAGGGTCTGTCTTCCCCTATAGGATGTAAGTCTATGAAAGTAGTAGGGACTTCGTTTTGGTCACTGCAGAATCTGATGTGCCGAGAACAATGCTGAATCAATGTAAGAATACGTGAAGCTTGTGGTGGGCACCACTACCTAAACAGTCGACTTTAGGTAATAAATACTTTTCTAGAACAGACTCTTCTAGGACTTTCAGTAATGCCAAGTGGTTATTTTTTGTATAGAAAATTAAATCTATAATAGCAGTATTGGTATGAATGCTTATCCACCAAACACATTGTCTTAGTCATCTACTGCTGCTATAACAGAAATACCACAAGTGGACGGCTTTACGAAAGAGAAGTTTATTCTCTCACAGTCCAGTACTCTAGAAGTCCAAATTCAGGGCACCGGCTCCAAGGGAAGGTTTTCTCTCTCTGTCAGCTCTGGAGGATGGTCCTTGTCATCAGTCTTTCTTTGGTCTGGGAGCATCTCAGTGCAGGAACCCCAGGTCCAAAGGATGCACTCTGCTCCCGGCACTGCTTCCTCGGTGGTATGAGGCCCCCATGTCTCTCTGCTAACTCCTCTCTTTTATATCTCAAAAGAGATTGGCTTAAGACACTAATCGTGTAGATCTCATCAATATAACTGCCACTAATCCATCTTATTACATCATAGTGACAGGATTTATGACACACGAGGAAATAATATAAAATGACAAAATGCTAGACAATAATGTAATACTGAGAATCATGACATAGCCAAGTTAACAGATATTTTTGGGGGACACAATTCAATCCATGGCACACAGGCTATACTCATCAATCTGCCCATCTCTAGAAAATAGGCTTCACTGCAGTATAAGGATGCTGGAATCTTATACAGTGTTTTCCTTTAGTCTCAGATCCTACCTTGTCTCTCATCTATCAGTCAGGACAAACAAGGATCTAGGACACTTTGGTGTCAGCGTCTTTGGTTTTAAACTTCAGTCTGTCTTTTAAGATGTATTTTCTCAAAGGGGCTACTTTTCTCTCTTAATCATCACAAGATATTTGAAGCACAGACATCTGACCAAAGAACCAATTATTAGTAGTGGCAGTACGTTTTTACCCACAGCAGGTATCATGCTGTGGAAATATCTGGATGCTTTAAAGCAAAAATATTCTAAGGCTCATTTTGACTACAGTATTCCATTACAGGTATGTCCATGCATCTTCATGGCAGCATTACTGAAGTTAACCTTGTACAACAGGATGGCCTAAATGCAGGGAAAAGCAATATATATAATCTGTAAAGGCCCCAACTAGACCTCCCAAAGCAAACTGACCAAAGTCAGTTCTCTCAAACAAGAGGGGGTGCCAGTTTTCTAACAGTCAATAAACATGGATTTAATATATACTAAAAAAAAAAATTTTTTTTTCTTTTAAGTGGTATGTACAAATATATTGACTATGCAAAGGCATTAACTGTGTGGATCATAACAAATTATGGATAACATTGCAAAGAATGGAAATTCCAGAACACTTAATTGTGCTCATGTGGAACCTGTACATAGATCAAAAGGCAGTCATTCGAAAAGAACAAGGTGATACTGAGTGGTTTAAAATCTGAAAAGGTGTGTGTCAGGGTTGTATCAGTTTACCACACCTATTCAATCTGTATGCTGAGCAAATAATCTGAGAAGCTGAACTATATGAAGAAGAACACCGCATCCAGACTGGAGGAAGACTTATTAACAACCTGTGATATGTGGATGACACAACCTTGCTTGCTAAAAACAACCTTGCTTGCTAAAAGCTAAGAGGACTTGAAATACTTGCTGATGAAGATCGAAGACCACAGCCTTCAGTATGGATTGCACCTCAACATAAAGAAAACAAAAATCCTCACAACTGGACCAATGAGCAACATCATGATAAACTGAGAAAAGATTGAAGTTGTAAAGGATTTCATTTTACTTGGATCTACAATCAACGCCCGTGGAAGCAGCAGTCAAGAGATCAAACGACATTTTGCATTGGGCAAATCTGCTGCAAAAGACATCTTTAAAGTGTTAAAAAGCAAAGATGTCACCTTTAAGACCAAGTTGCGCCTGACCTGAGCCATGGTATTTTCAATCACGTCATATGCATGCCAAAGCTGGAAGGAAGACAGAAGAATTGACTCCTTTGGATTATGATGTTGGCAAAGAATACTGAATATACAATGGACTGCCAGAAGAGCAAACAAATCTGTCCTGGAAAAAGTACAGCCAGAATGTTCCTTAGAAGTGAGGATGGCCAGACTTGGTCTCACGTACTTTGGACATGTTATCAGGAGGGACCAGTTCCTGGAGAAGAACATCACGCTCGGTAGAGAGTCAGCAAAAAAGAGGAAGACCCTCAATGAGATGGTCTGATACAGTGGCTGCAACAATGGGCTCAAACATAGCAATGACTGTTAGGATGGCACAGGACTGGGCAGTGTTTCATTCTGTTGTGTATGGGGTCGCTGTGAGTCGGAACCGACTCAATGGCACCTAACAACGTAACCACAACAATGTGGTATGCAGGAGCCCTGGTGACACAGTGGTTAAAGAGCTCAGCTGCTAACCAAATGGTCAGAGGTTCTAACCCACCACCTGCGCCAGGAGAGAAGGATGTAGCAGTCTGCTTCTGTAATGATTTACAGCCTTAGAAACCCTATGGGGCAGTTCTACTCTGTCCTGTAGGGTCTATAGGAGTCAGAATCTACCTGATGGCAGTGGGTTTGGTTTTGGGAGGTGATACACATGATGTGGATAGAAGGTTACCAGGAGACATAGTTTAATTTCTGTCCTCAAGGAGCTTACAATTAAGTGGAAAGATGTTGAAACCACAGGAAAAAAATTGGTAATAGAAACAGCCTAATGAGCAAAGGATTAATTCTGTTCTCATTTTTATGATTCTATGATGGTGGCGTAGTGGTTAAGTGCTACGGCTGCTAACCAAAGGGTCGGCAGTTTGAATCCGCCAGGCGCTCCTTGGAAACTCTATGGGGTAGTTCTACTCTGTCCTATAGGGTCGCTATGAGTCAGAATCAACTCGACGGCACTGGGTTTGGGGTTTGGTTATGATGGCTGAAAAACTTTAAATCCCATGAAAACTTCAGACAGATTGGGTGTTGGAGCAAACTGATAGTTACTATGGGTAATTCTATATCTCTTTGTGAGGCGATATTTATTACAAAAGCATATAAGATCTTAAAACCAAAAACCAGACCCACTGCCATCAAGTCAATTCCAGCTCATAGGGACCCTATAGAGTTTCCGAGGCTGTAAACCTCTACAAAAGTAGACTGCCACATCTTTCTCCCAAGGAGCTGCTGGTGGTTTGGAATGGCCGACCTTTCAGTTAGCAGTTGATCAGTTTAAACACTGGGCCACCAGTGCTCCATGTAAGATGTTGGTACTTAAGAATTTACTCATACCAGAAGAACTAGACGGTGCCTAGCTACCACCAATGACCGCCGTGGCAGGGAATGCAACAAAGAGTCCCTGATGGAACAGGAGAAAAGTGTGGAGCAGAATTCAAATTCACGTAAAAAGACCAGATTTAACGGTCTGACTGAGACTGGAGAAACCCCAGAAGACATGGCCCCCAGACTCTCTGTTAACCCAGAACTAAAACCGTTTCCAAAGCCCACTCTTCAGACAAAAATTAGACTAGACTATAAAACATAAAATAATACTTGTGAAGAGTGTGCTTCTTAGTTCAAGCAGATACAGGAGACCAAATGGGTGGCTACTGTCCAGAGGCAGGATGAGAAGGCAAGAAGGGACAAGAGCTGGTTGGAGGGACACAGGAAACCCAAGGTGGAAAGTGGGAGTGTGCTGTCACATCATAGGGATTGCAACTAGTGTTACATAACAATATGTGTATAAATTTTTACATGAGAAATTAACTTGAGCTGTAAACTTTCACCTAAAGCATAATAAAAAAAAATTAGTCATAATTGAAAATAATTACATGTGCACTCACATATATCAATAAACTTAATATCAACCTATCCCATGAAAAAGATGGCCAGGAAGTGATTATATTCAGTCCCTGTCATGGATTGAATTGTGTTCCCAAAAAATGTGTGTCAACTTGGCTAGTCCATGATTCCCAGTATTGTGTGACTGTCTACCATTTTGTCATCTGATGTGATTTTCCTATGTGTTGTAAATCCTACCTCTATGATGTTTGTGAGGTGGGATTAGAGGCAGTTATGTTAATCAGACAAGACTTAATCTACAAAATCAGGTTGTGTCTTAAGTCAATCTCTTTTGAGATGTAAAAGAAAGAAGCCCGCAGAGAGACGTGGGTGGGGACCTCATACCACCAAGAAACAAGAGCTAGGACAATAGCGCGTCCCTTGGACCTGGGCTCCCTGCACTGAGATGTTCCTTGACTGGGGAAGACTGATAACAAGGACCTTCCCCCAGAGCTGACAGAGAGACAGACTTCCTCTGGAGCTGGCACTCTGAATTCGAACTTCTAGCCTCCTAGACAGTGAGAGAATAAAATTCTATTTGTTAAAGCCATCCACTTGTTGTATTTCTGTTACAGCAGCAGTAGATGACTAAGATAGTCCCTTTTATCCTTTAACATGGAGAAAAATGAGTGTGGACTGGAAGACTCCCTCCTGGTGTTTCCTTCCATTTGAGTGCCAACTCTATGCCAAACTGTATGAGACCATTTCAGTAATTTTTCTTTATAGGTAATTATGTGACTGTTATAATAATAATAATAAAATAATAATGAAAGAATAATCATAGAAATAAACAAATAAGAGTAACAAGGAAGTGCTTATTATTTCCCAGGAAGCATGGTGGGCACTTTCTATGTATTGTCACATTTAATACTGAAGACAGTCATATGAGATCAGCACCATTACTATCCCACTTTCCAGATGATGTAACTGATGAATACAAACTTGGTGCAGGTAGAGTTAACAGATGAGGAATTGAGATTCAAACATGTGTTCTATCTACCTGCTCTTCTCCTGCTCCACTTCCTCTAAAACACACACATCCTCACCCCACTGCCTGATCCAACTCTTATTTATCCTTTATGTTTTGGGTTAAAAGTGTAAGGGGAAACCCTCTACATAAGTCAGAAATATCATCATCTGAAAGGAACAGATAATCTTGCTATGGCGGCCTAAATAATTGGGAGATTGTTCTTTTCACATAGTAAGAGAGTAGGCCACTGAGCTACTCAACCTTGTCATCAGTGATTCTCCCTCTTTTCTCCTCCACCATTCTTGCCATGTTGACTTCTGTCTTCATACTTGTTACCTCATGGACAAACCATGACTGTTGTGTCTACAGGCATCATACCTGCATTTCAGGAAGACAGAAGGTGAAATGGTGAAGAATGAAGGGGCTTTCTACAAGTGTGACTTTGACATTTTACTTAGGAAAGGGAGAGAGTCCCAGGGACTTCTGACTAAATCTCATTGGCTAGAACTATATCATATAGCCACCCTAGCTGTAACAGAGGCTGGAAAATTAAAATTTTGACTTTACTGTCTGTTTGAAATGAACGACAAAGGAAAAGGTACTCGGGAATAAATGTAAAATGAGCCAAAGCCTTCCCAGACACCCCAAGATTAGATTAGGTCTCATGAACCATACACTTATTCGTTCTAGGATATATTCAAATTGTAATTAATATCTGTCTTTCCTGCTTGACTGGAAGTTCCATGAGAAGTGTTCACTGCTGGATCCTTAGCTGCACCACACCCCTAACTCACTTCCTTGATTTCACAGCAATAGATATTTATCCATTATCATTTGCTATTTATGCTTTTATTACCCGAGAAAGCCTAAAAGAATCTCAGTCATGGATGGGTG
The DNA here is from genome assembly GCF_024166365.1 of Elephas maximus indicus. Classification (NCBI taxonomy): domain Eukaryota; kingdom Metazoa; phylum Chordata; class Mammalia; order Proboscidea; family Elephantidae; genus Elephas; species Elephas maximus. The sequence goes on along the minus strand of NC_064846.1, from coordinate 147,682,671 downwards.
GGTGGGTAGGTTAGTGAGCCATGCCAGGAGGTTGGTCTGCCTAACACTTCTCTTTCCTACCACATGGCATCACTCACCTCATTGCAGGTAAAGATTGTGACCCTTTGTGCACTGCTGCAGTTACTCTTGCTGGAACTGAGTGGGTTTGGGCCAGAACAATATGGATAATGAGACGGATCACCAGGTAATGGCTCCACGTTGGCAGTATGCTTTCAGCATAACCCACAAGCAAAGAAGGAGCTGTGAACGACAGGGAAAACCACAGAATGAAAGTAGGGTGTGCTTAATTAGTTTATTTTTCTTATGCTCTTAATATTCAGGACAAAAATATGAAAGGCACTTTCCCTTCACTTCTTATGTGAATACAAGTCAAAAAGAAAACAAATGCAATAGCTGGAAGTCAGGGCCACAGCTGCTGTTCTAGAATTCACAATGAGGTGGTGGTGGTGGGGGAGGGATCTGAGTGTGGGCGCTTGGGAGGAGAAATTATCAGTAGTTATGGATCAGTTTTAGGAGCCTTGGTGGCTCGGTGGTTAACTGCTCGACTGTTAACAGAAAGGGCGGCAGTTCGAACCCACCAGCTGCTCCATGGGAGAAAAATGTGGCAGTCTGCTTCCATAAAGATTATAGCCTGGAGGGGCGGGACCAAGATGGCTGACTAGGTAGAAGCTTCTGTTGATCCCTCTTGCAACAAAGACTCAAAAAAACAAGTGAATCGATTACATACATGACAATCTATGAACCCTCACCATCAAACACAGAACTAAGGAGTTGACCTGAGTGACAGGGGAGTGAAAAGCTGCGCGCCAAAGCAGCGACCGCTTCCGGAGTGGGTGTGCTGCACCACAGCCTTGAGCCCTCGCAGTTCCCTGGAGTCAGAGTGGTGGGGCTGATCGCAGCTTACTGAGACGGGCAAGCACGAGACACAGCCCTAACACCCTGAAGTAACCTCGGCAGGGACCCAGCCAGCACACTCAGGCTGCACACTGACACGGCTGACAGGAGAACGAGAAACCACAGGGGAGCAGTAACTGGTTTCAGATCCTGGAGCGCAGCGTCCCAGCCAGAAGACCTTGGCGCTGGGCTTTGGACTAAGCACGGAGGAGCTGATCACGGCTTCCTGAGATGGTGCAAGCACGGGACATAGCCCTAACCTTTGGGGGCAATCTCAACCCAGCCGGCACACACAGGCTACACGCCCCTCTGGAATCTCAGAAAAAACAGTCCTCACCAAACAAGATAAGTAACTTTGTCTATCTGGCCACACTACTCTCTCCTATCTATCTGATCCCTCCCCTCCCTGCCCCAGCCAGCTTCATTAACATTGGAATTCCCTGGGCTAAGGAGTGAAGTGCTCTGCGGGGTTTTTTTTCTAACCCATTTCCTGGCCTGAGAGAAGCAGCAATTAACAATCAGGGGGAAAAATCCTTCCCTGACTTCCCTAAACTGAAATAATAATACAGAACCAGCTCCAGCCAAGCATAAGAGATCCACAGTCTTTGGCTTTCATCCCTACAGGGAACCATGTGGCTATTATACTGCAAAGGCAATTCTGATAGAGATCTGACTATAATTGTTTTAGCTGAGCAGTGGAAAGGCACGTTCTGGAGATCTGATGCCTCTCTACCTATTGAACAGAGCCCTCACTGATCCACAGCAGGGAACTGAGGGCTGAAGCTCCACCCAAACCACCTAGCAACCTGTTAAAGGGGTCTGAGGATGGTGACGCCTACCAATCTTTAGAGGTACAAGAATTGGATGCCTAAGGTACAGCTGCAGAGCCCACCCACCCAAGTGTTTTAGAGACACTCCTACCTCACTGAAACATGGGGGAAGGCTGTCAGCATCCTGCCCTCCTCCGTGTGCAACCCCTTGCTGCTACTAGAATCTGGTGCATATAACCATCACCACTACTCCTCTAAGTTAATAGGTGACAGCCTACACCACACACTAGTTGACCCACTATCAGGACACCTAAGCTGATTCTATTCAAGAATAGAGAATGGACTCAAAGGCTCATATATCCTGTAACAGATCAAACCAGCTAGTGACAAGACATAAGTGATTGAAAGGCTACAACAAATAAGATAGCACAATCTACTAGCCCAACTGCGTATACTGAAACAAAACAAAACAAGAAGATAAGACTCAGTGAGCAAATATAAAATAAATCAGTACAATATCTTATAGAAGGCTTGGAGACAGTAGTTGATGCCAAATCACATAAAGAAGCAGACCATGATTGCTTCTAAACACCCCCAAATCAAAGAATCAAAATCTTTTCCAAATGAAGATACATTCCTGGAATTGCCAGATGTAGAATATACAAAACTAATGTACAGAAGGCTTCAAGACATCAGGGATGACCTCAGAAATGAAATAAGGCAATCTACAGAAAAAGCCAAGGAACACAATGATAAAGCAGTTGAAGAAATAAAAAATATTATTCAAAAACACAGTGAAAAATTTAATAAGCTGCAAGAATCCATAGAGAGACAGCATTCAGAAAATCCAAAAGATTAACAGTAAAATTACAGAATTGGACAACTCAACAGGAAGTCAGAGGAGCAGACTCGAGGAATTGGAATGCAGAGTGGGGGAGATGGAGGATAAGGCAATTGACACCAATATAGTTGAAGAAAAATCAGATAAAAGAATTAAAAAAAATGAAGAAACCCTAAGAATCATGTGGGACTCTATCAAGAAGAATAACTTCCGTGTGACTAAGTTCCAGAACAAGGAGGGATAACAGAAAATGCAGAGAGAATAGTTGAAGATCTGTTAGCAGAAAACATCTCTGGCATCGTGAAAGATGAAAGGATATCTATCCAAGATGTTCATCGAACCCCATACGAGATAGATCCCAAAAGAAAATCACTAAGACATATTATCATCAAACTTGCCAAAACCAAAGATAAAGAGAAAATTTTAAAAGCAGCCAGGGATAAACGAAAAGTCACCTACTAAGGAAAATCAATCCAAATAAGGTCAGACTACTCAGCAGAAACCATGCAGGCAAGAAGGCAATGGGAAGACATATATAGACCCCTGAAGGAGAAAAACTGCCAGCCAAGAATCATATACACAGCAAAACTCTCCCTCAAATATGAACATGAAATTGAGACATTTACAGATAAACACAAGCTTAGAGAATTTGCAAAAACCAAACCAAAGCTACAAGAATTACTAAAGGAAATTTTTTGGTCAGAAAATCAATAACATCAGATACCAACACAACACAAGGTCACAGAACAGAACATCCTGATATCAACTCCGATAGGGAAATCACAAAAACAAAATAAGATTAATTTTTAAAAAAAATGCTCAAAGCAGGGAATCATTGATGTCATTATGTAAAAGATTACAATAATCAAAAAAGAGGGACTAAATACAGGAGGCATAGATCTTCCATATGGAGAGGAAACCAAGGCAATATAGGATGATACAAGTTAGGTTTTTACTTAGAAAAATAGGGGTAAATATTAAGGTAACCACAAAGAGGTCTAACAATTCCATAATTCAAAATAAAAACCAAGATAAACATAACGACTCAGCAAAAATAAATTCAACAACTATGAAAACGAGGAACATACAATTTACAAAGAAAAACTTATCAGCACAAAAAAGTAAGTGGAAAAATGAAACTGTCAATAACACACAGAAAAAGGCATCAGAATGACAGCACTAAACTCATACTTATCTATAATTACGCTGAATGTAAATGGACTAAATGCACCAATGAAGAGACAGAGAGATGCAGCCTGGATAAAAAATAACACGATCTGTCTATATGCTGCCTACAAGAGACACACCTTAGACTTAAAGACACAAGTAAACTAAAACTCAAAGGATGAAAAAAAAATATCAAGCAAACAACAATCAAAAAAGAGCAGGAGTGGCAATATTAATTCCTGATAAAATAGACTTTAAAGTTGAATCCACCACAAAGGATAAAGAAGGACACTACATAATGATTAACGGGACAATTTACCAGGAAGATGTAACCATATTAAATATTTATGCACCCAATGACAGGGCTGAAAGATACATAAAACAAACTTTAACAGAACTGAAAAGTGACATAGACACCGCCACAATTACATTAGGAGACTTCAACACACCACTTTCGGAGAAGGACAGGACATCCAGTAAGAAGCTCAACAGAGGCACAGAAGATCTAATTGCTACAATCAACCAACCTGATCCCATAGACTTACACAGAACACTCCACCCAACAGCTGCAATGTACACTTTTTTTCCTAGTGCACATGGAACATTCTCTAGAATAAATCACGTATTATGTCATAAAACAAACCTTTGCAGAATACAAAACACAGACATATTACAAAGCATCTTCTCAAACCATAAGGTCATAAAAGTAGAAATCAATAAGAGGAAAACCAGGGAAAAGAAATCAAATACTTGGAAACTGAACAATACCCTGCTCAAAAAAGACTGGGTTATACAAGACATTAAGGAGGGAATAAAGAAATTCATAGAATGCAACGAGACTAAAAACACTTCCTATCAAAACCTTTGGGACACAGTGAAAGCAGTGCTCAGAGGTCAATTTATATCAATAAATGCACACATACAAAAAGAAAAAAGAGCCAAAATCAGAGAACTGTCCCTACAACTTGAACAAACAGAGAGCAAAAAAAGAATCCATCAGGCATCAGAAGAAAACAAATAATAAAAATTAGAGCAGAATTAAATGAATTAGAGAACAGAAAAACAATTGAAAGAATTAACAAAGTCAAAAGCTGGTTCTTTGAAAAAATTAATAAAACTGATAAACCATTGGCCAGACTGACTAAGAAATATAGGAAAGGAAAGACATAACGGAATAAGAAATGAGATGGGCCATATCACAACAGAGCCAACTGAAATTAAAAGAATCATATCAGATTACTATAAAAAACTGCACTCTAACAAATTCGGAAACCTAGAAGAAATGGATGAATTCCTAGAAACACACTACCCAATAAACTAACACAAACAAAAGTAGAACAACTAACAAAAGAAGAGATAGAAGAGGTAATCAAAAAACTCCCAACAAAAAAAAGCCCTGGTCCAGACGGCTTCACTGCAGAGTTCTACCAAACTTTCAGAGAAGAGTTAACACCATTACTACTAAAGGTATTTCAAAGCATAAAAAAGGATAGAATACTCCCTAACTCATTCTATGAAGCCAGCATATTCCTGATACCAAAACCAGCTAAAGACACCACAAAAAAAGAAAATTATAGACCTATATCCCTCATGAACATAGATGCAAAAATCCTCAAGAAAATTCTAGCCAATAGAATTCAACAACATATCAAAAAATAATCCACCACGACCAAGTGGGATTTATACCAGGTATGCAAGGCTGGTTCAATATTAGAAAAACAATTAATGTAATCCATCATATAAATAACAAAAAGACAAAAACCACATGATCTTATCAATTGATGCAGAAAAGGCATTTCACCAAGTTCAACACACATTCATGAAAAAAACTCTCAGCAAAATAGGAATAGAAGGAAAATTCCTCAACATAATAAAGGGCATTTACACAAAGCCAACAGCCAACATCACTCTAAATGGAGAGAGCCTGAAAGCATTTCCCTTGAGAATGGGAACCAGATAAGGATGCCCTTTATCACCACTCTTATTCAACATTGAGCTGGAGGTCCTAGCCAGAGCAATTAGGCTAGACAAAGAAATAAAGGGCATCCGGAGTGGCAAGGAAGAAGTAAAATTATCTCTATTTGCAGATGACATGATCTTATACACAGAAAACCCTAAGGAATCCTCCAGAAAACTACTGAAACTAATAGAAGAGTTGAGCAGAGTATCAGGTTACAAGATAAACATATAAAAATCAGTTGGATTCCTCTACATCAACAAAAAGAACATTGAAGAGGAAACCACCAAATCAATACCATTCACAGTAGCCCCCCAAAACAAAAAACTTGAGAATAAATCTTACCGAAGATGTAAAAGACCTATACAAAGAAAACTACAAGGTACTACTGCAAGAAACCAAAAGGGACCTACATAAGTGGAAAAACATATCTTGCTCATAGATAGGAAGACTTAACATTGTAAAAATGTCTATTCTACCAAAAGCCATCTATATATACAGTGAACTTCCGATCCAAATTCCAACGACATTTTTTTAAAATAATTTTTATTGAGCTTTAAGTGAAAGTTTACAAATCAAGTCAGTCTGTCACATATAAGCTTATATACACCTTACTCCATACTCCCACTTACTCTCCCCCTAATGAGTCAGCCCTTCCAGTCTCTCCTTTCGTGACAATTTTGCCAGTTTCTAACCCTCTCTACCCTCCCATCTCCCCTCCAGACAGGAGATGCCAACACAGTCTCAAGTGTCCACCTGATACAAGTAGCTCACTCTTCATCAGCATCTCTCTCCAACCCATTGTCCAGTCCCTTCCATGTCTGATGAGTTGTCTTCGGGAATGGTTCCTGTCCTGGGCCAACAGAAGGTTTGGGGACCATGACTGCCGGAATTCCTCTAGTCTCAGTCAGACCATTAAGTCTGGTCTTTTTATGAGAATTTGGGGTCTGCATCCCACTGATCTCCTGCTCCCTCAGGGGCTCTCCGTTGTGCTCCCTGTCAGGGCAGTCATAGGTTGTGGCCAGGCACCATCTAGTTCTTCTGGTCTCAGGATGATGTAAGTCTCTGGTTTCTGTGGCCCTTTCTGTCTCTTGGGCTCATAGTTATCGTGTGACCTTGGTGTTCTTTATTCTCCTTTGTCCAGGTGGGTTGAGACCAATTGATGCATCTTAGATGGGCGCTTGTTAGCATTTAAGACCCCAGACGCCACATTTCAAAGTGGGATGCAGAATGTTTTCATAATAGAATTATTTTGCCAGTTGACTTCCAAGTCCCCTTAAGCCATAGTTCCCAAACCCCACCCCCTTGCTCCGCTGACCTTTGAAGCATTCAGTTTATCCCAGAAACTTCTTTGCTTTTGGTCCAGTTCAGTTGAGCTGACCTTCCGTGTATTGAGTATTGCCCTTCCCTTCACCTAAAGCAGTTCTTATCTACTAACTAATCAGTAAAAAACCCTCTCCTACCCTCCCTCCCTCCCCCCCTCATAACCACAAAAGTATGTGTTCTTCTCAGTTGATACTATTTTCTCAAGATTTATAATAGTGGTCTTATATACTATTTGTCCTTTTGCTTCTGACTAATTTCACTCAGCATAATGTCTTCCAGGTTCCTCCATGTTATGAAATGTTTCACAGATTAGTCACTGTTCTTTATCGATGCATAGTATTCCATTGTGTGAATATACCACAATTTATTTAAACATTCATCCGTTGATGGACACCTTGGTTGCTTCCAGCTTTTTGCTATTGTAAATAGAGCTGCAATAAACATGGGTGTGCATATATCTGTTCGTGTGAAGGCTCTTATTTCTCTAGGGTATATTCCCAGGAGTGGGATTTCTGGGTTGTATGGTAGGTCTATTTCTAACTGTTTAAGATAACGCCAGATAGATTTCCAAAGTGGTTGTACCATTTTACATTCCCACCAGCAGTGTATAAGAGTTCCAATCTCTCCGCAGCCTCTCCAACATTTATTATTTTGTGTTTTTTGGATTAATGCCAGCCTCGTTGGAGTGAGATGGAATCTCATCGTAGTTTTAATTTGCATTTCTCTAATGGCTAATGATCGAGAGCATTTTCTCATGTATCTGTTAGCTGCCTGAATATCTTCTTTAGTGAAGTGCGTGTTCATATCCTTTGCCCACTTCTTGATTGGGTTGTTTGTCTTTTTGTGGTTGAGTTTTAACAGAATCATATAGATTTTAGAGATCAGGCACTGGTCGGAGATATCATAGCTGAAAATTCTTTCCCAGTCTGTAGGTGGTCTTTTTACTCTTTTGGTGAAGTCTTTAGATGAGCATAGGTGCTTGATTTTTAGGAGCTCCCAGTTATCTGGTTTCTCTTCGTCATTTTTCGTAATGTTTTCTATTCTGTTTATGCCTTGTATTAGGGCTCCTAACGTTGTCCCTATTTTTTCTTCCATGATCGTTATCATTTTAGTCTTTATGTTTAGGTCTTTGATCCACTTGGAGTTAGTTTTTGTGCATGGTGTGTGGTATGGGTCCTCTTTCATTTTATTGCAAATGGATATCCAGTTATTCCAGCACCATTTGTTAAAAAGACTATCTTTTCCCCAATTAACTGACACTGGGCCTTTGTCAAATATCAGCTGCACATATATGGATGAATTTATATCTGGGTTCTCAATTCTGTTCCATTGGTCTATGTGCCTGTTGTTGTACCAGTACCAGGCTGTTTTGACTACTGTGGCTGTATAATAAGTTCTAAAATCAGGTAGAGCGAGGCCTCCCACTTTCTTCTTCTTTTTCAGTAATGCTTTACTTATCCGAGGCTTCTTTCCCTTCCATATGAAGTTGGTGATTTGTTTCTCCATCACATTAAAAAATGTCATTGGAATTTGGATCGGAAGTGCATTGTATGTGTAGATGGCTTTTGGTAGAATAGACATTTTTACAATGTTAAGTCTTCCTATCCATGAGCAAGGTATGTTTTTCCACTTAAGTAGGTCCTTTTTAGTTTCTTGTAGTAGTACTTTGTAGTTTTCTTTGTATAGGTCTTTTACATCTTTGGTAAGAATTATTCCTAAGTATTTTATCTTCTTGGGGGCTACTGTGAATGGTACTGATTTGGTGATTTCCTCTTCAATGTTCTTTTTGTTGATGTAGAGGAATCCAAGTGATTTTTGTATGTTTATCTTATAACCTGAGACTCTGCCAAACTCTTCTATTAGTTTCAGTAGTTTTCTGGAGGATTCCTTAGGGTTTTCTGGGTATAAGATAGTGTCATCTGCAAATAGAGATAATTTTACTACCTCCTTGCCAATCTGGATGCCCTTTATTTCTTTGTCTAGCCTAACTGCTCTGGCTAGGACTTCCAGCACGATGTTGAATAAGAGTGGTGATAAAGGGCATCCTTGTCTGGTTCCCGTTCTCAAGGCAAATGCTTTCAGGCTCTCTCCATTTAGAGTGATGTTGGCTGTTGGCTTTGTATAGATGCCGTTTATTATGTTGAGGAATTTTCCTTCTATTCCTACTTTGCTGAGAGTTTTTTATCATAAATGGGTGTTGGACTTTGTCAAATGCCTTTTCTGCATCAATTGATAAGATCATGTGGTTTTTGTCTTTTGTTTTATTTATATGGTGGATTATGTAAATGGTTTTTATATTTTTTTGCATAACTAAACAAGCATACCTGGTATAAATCCCACTTGGTCGTGGTGGATTATTTTTTGATATGTTGTTGAATTCTATTGGCTAGAATTTTCTTGAGGATTTTTGCATCTATGTTCATGAGGGATATACAGTCTGTATAGGTCTGTAACTTTCTTTTTTTGTGGTGTCTTTAGCTGGTTTTGGTATCAGGAATATGCTGGCTTCATAGAATGAGTTAGGCAGCATTCCGTCATTTTCTATGCTTTGCAATACCTTTAGTAGTAGTGGTGTTAACTCTTCTCTGAAAGTTTGGTAGAACTCTGCAGTAAGGCCATCCAGGCCAGGGCTTTTTTTTGTTGGGAGTTTTTTGATTACCGTTTCAATCTCTTCTTTTGTTATGGGTCTATTTAGTTGTTCTACTTCTGATTGTGTTAGTTTAGGTAGGTAGTGTTTTTCCAGGAATTCATCCATTTCTTCTAGGTTTGCAGATTTGTTAGAGTACAATTTTTCGTAATAATCTGATATGATTCTTTTAATTTCAGTTGGGTCTGTTGTGATGTGGCCCTTCTCGTTTCTTATTCGGGTTGTTTCCTTTCCTGTATTTCTTTAGTCAGTCTGGCCAATGGTTTATCAATTTTGTTAATTTTTTCAAAGAACCAGCTTTTGGCTTTGTTAATTCTTTCAATTGTTTTTCTGTTCTCTAATTCATTTAGTTCAGCTCTCATTTTTATTATTTGTTTTCTTCTGCTGCCTGATGGATTCTTTTGTTGCTCACTTTCTATTTGTTCAAGTTGTAGGGACAGTTCTCTGATTTTGGCTCTTTTTCTTTTTGTATGTGTGCATTTATCGATATAAATTGGCCTCTGAGCACTGCTTTTGCTGTGTCCCAGAGGTTTTGATAGGAAGTATTTTCATTCTCGTTGCATTCTATGAATTTCTTTATTCCCTCCTTAATGTCTTCTATAACCCAGTCTTTTTTCAGCAGAGTATTGTTCAGTTTCCAAGTGTTTGATTTCTTTTCCCTAATTTTTCTGTTATTGATTTCCACTTTTACGGCCTTGTGGTCTGAGAAGTGCTTTGTAATATTTCGATGCTTTGGATTCTGCAAAGGTTTGTTTTATGACCTAATATGTGGTCTATTCTAGAGAATGTTCCATGTGCGCTAGAAAAAAAAGTATACTTTGCAGTAGTCCAATGACATTTTTTAATGTGATGGAGAAAAAAATCACCAACTTCATATGGAAGGGAAAGAAGCCCCAGAGAAGTAAAGTATTAGTGAAAAAGAAGAAGAAAGTGGGAGGCCTCACTCTACCTGATTTTAGAACCTATTATACCGCCACAGTAGTCGAAATAGCCTCGTACTGGTACAACAACAGACACATAGACCAATGGAACAGAATTGAGAATCCAGATATAAATCCATCCACATATGAGCAGCTGATAAAGGCCCAATGTCAGTTCATTGGGGACAAGATAGTCTTTTTAACAAATGGTGCTGGCATAACTGGATATCCATCTGCAAAAAAATGAAACGGGACCCATACCTCAAACCATGCACAAAAACTAAATCCAAATGGATCAAAGACCTAAACATAAAGTCTAAAATGATAAAGATAACTGAAGAAAAAATAGGGCCAACATTAGGAGCCCTAACAGAAGGCATAAACAGAATAGAAAACATTACGAAAAATGATGAAGAGAAACCAGATAACTGGGAGCTCCTAAAAATCAAACACCTATGCTCATCTAAAGACTTCACCAAGAGATTAAAAAGACCACCTACAGGCTGGGAAAAAATTTTCAGCTACGGCATCTCTGACCAGCGCCTGATCTCTAAAATCTACATGATTCTGCTAAAACTCAACCACTAAAAGACAAACAACCAAATTAAAAAATGGGCAAAGGATATGAACCATCACTTCACCAAAGAAGACATTCAGGCAGCTAACAGATACATGAGGAAATGCTCTCGATCATTAGCCATTAGAGAAATACAAATTAAAACTACAATGAGATTCCATCTCACTCCAACAAGGCTGGCATTAATCCAAAAAACACAAAATAATAAATGTTGGCTAGGCTGTGGAGAAATTGGAACACTTATATACTGCTGGTGGGAATGTAAGATGGTAAAACCACTTTGGAAATCAATTTGGCACTTCCTTAAAAAGCTAGAAATAGAACTACCATACGATCCAGCAATCCCACTCCTCAGAATATATCCTAGAGAAATAAGAGCCTTTACACGAACAGATATATGCACACCCATGTTTATTGCAGCACTGTTTACAACAGCAAAAAGATGGAAGCAACCAAGGTGCCCAACAATGGATGAATGGATAAATAAATTATGGTATATTCACACAATGGAATACTATGCATCGATAAAGAACAGTGATGAATCTGTGAAACATTTCATAACATGGAGGAACCTGGAAGGCATTATGCTGAGTGAAATTAGTCAGTTGCAAAAGGACAAATAGTATATAAGACCACTGTTATAAGAACTTAAGAAATAGTTTCAACTGAGAACCCATTCTTTTGTGGTTACGAGAGGGAGGAGGGAGCGAGGGTGGGAGAAGGCTATTTACTAATTAGATAGTAGATAAGAACTACTTTAGGTGAAGGGAAGGACAACACTCAGTACAGGGGAGGTCAGCACAACTGGACTAAACCAAAAGCAAAGAAGTTTCCTGAAGAAACTGAATGCTTCGAAGTTCAGCGAATCAGGGCCAGGGGTTTGGGGACCATGGTTTCAGGGGACATCTAAGTCAATTGCCATAATAAAATCTATTTAGAAAACATTCTGCATCCCACTTTGAAGAGTGGCGTCTGGGGTCTTTAACGCTAGCAAGCGGCCATCTAAGATGCATCAATGAGTCTCAACCCACCTGGATCAAAGGAGAATGAAGACCACCAAGGACACAAGGTAATTATGAGCCCAAGAGACAGAAAGGGCTACATGAACCAGAGGCTACATCAGCCTGAGACCAGAAGAGCTAGGTGGTGCCTGGCTACAACCGATGGCTGCCCTGACAGGGAACACAACAGAGAACCCCTGAGGGAGCAGGAGAACAGTGGGATACAGACCCCAAATTCTCATAAAAAGACCAGACTTAAAGGTCTGACCGAGATAGAAGGACCCTGGCGGTCATGGTCCCCAAACCCTGTGTTGGCTCAGGACCAGAACCATTCCCGAAGCCAACTCTTCAGACATGGATTGGATTGGACAATGGGTTGGAGAGGGATGCTGATGAGGAGTGAGCTACTTGCATCAGGTGGACACTTGAGACTATGCTGGCATCTCCTGTCTGGAGGGGAGATGGGAAGGTAGAGGGGATTAGAAGCTGGCAAAACGGTCACAAAAAGAGAGACTAGAAGGAGGGAGCAGGCTGTCTCATTGGGGGGAGAGTAATTGGGACTATGTAGTAAGGTATATATAAGTTTTTATGTGAGAGACTGGCTTGACTTGTAAACTTGCAGTTAAAGCACAATAAAAATTATTAAAAAAAAAAAGATTATAGCCTGGAAACCCAATGGGCAGTTCTACTCTGTCCTGTATGGTTGGTCTCATTTGGAAATGACTTGGCAGCAATGAGTTTTTGGTTTTTATCGATCAGTTTTGTCGGTCTAACATTCTTTTGCTCTAAGATGAAGCATAGCATCAAAATCCAGAGTCATTCAGGAAAGAGGAAAGTTCCCATAAATAACGAATATTAGAATTTTATTGCTGGAAGTTACAGACCTTAGACATCATCTAGTACAACCTATGCATTTTATGGATGAAGAAATTAAGCCACCGAGACAGTAAATGACCTGACTAGCTGTCATATGACTTGTTAGTGCCATAGTCTTGTTCCCTGCCTCCATCTGGCATGTTTTCCAGCAATCCATCCTCAATACATTGTCTTCAAAAACATATTGGGAAATGTACCAATTATGTTTGTTTTCTTCTCTTCCACTGACAAAAAGTATGATAGAACTAAGCTTCAACAACAAAATCCAAAGCATAGGGATGTTCTAACCACATCTGTAAATGCTGCCCATAGAAGGTTTCTCTTGGTCAGGGCAGACCTCATTAAGTCCGGATGGACAAGGAACCAATAATTACCTTTACATTCCTACTGTGTGAAAGGGCCACCGAATCAGCATGCCTGTGAAAGCAGATCTATCTCACCAATATTCTTCTTCAGTACTACAATTTTTTCTCTTCTTCACCCTCATCTTCCATTTCTTCCTCCTCCTTCCCTTCCTCATTCTCCTACTCCATTTCCTATTCTCTTTCCCTTTCACACATCTCCTTTTTCTGTACCTTTTCTCACATCTATATTGAGCTACATACGAAATAAATGCCACAAACAGTTACAAATTTATCTCTTATACACCCATACTCTTCAACTGGGTAAGTTAAGTGTTTATTTCTTTAGTCAAAGAGTTGACCTTTATTTCAGATTATTAGTGAATAGTAGTAAATTAAATTGAATTTTACATGTGGAATTGAAGTTTCAAAGTCATATTTCATATGGGGAAACCAAGCTCTGTCAACACCTTCATATGGAAATGCTTCTAATGTAGGCATAAACCATAGCTTCCATGAACCCCTCAGAAGTATAATCAGAATTAATGAGTTGAAAAATTGTTTTTACTGCCAATAACACTGGCCTATAAATATTTAAAATGGTCATAAAATTTGAGTGTGGTTGGCTCTGACTGAGACCTTCAAATGTTAGTTGAAGCAGAAATGAGAAAATGAGAATGTCATGCGAGTCACTGGCTTGTTTGTGCTCAGATCCTGTTTGGGTTATCTTCTGCTGTGTAACAACCCACCACAACACTTACTGGCTTAAAACAATGACTGTGTTTATTTTACTCATGGACTTGCAATTTGGGCAGGAGTCAGTGTGGACAACTTGTCCCCGCTCCATATAGCAGAGGCAGGGGTGGCTTAAAAGCTGGGGGCTGGAATCACTCTCTCATTTGGCTGGTCCTTGATTATGGCTGTCAACTGAAACTTCGGCTGAGGCTGTGACCACAGCACTTACATACGTCCTTTGTCCTTTCCTCATGTCTGCTGCTGCTAATCTCTAGACTGCCTCACTGCCTTCTGTTTAGTTTCTCGGGTCTTTTATAAACTACTCTTGGCAATTACTTCTCTGTGTTAAATTTCCTCTATTGAATTACATACCCTAAAGAACTTGGGTTCCAAGGATGAACTGAGAGAGAGAGCAAGGGGGAGAGGGAGACAGAGAGAGCTGGAAGCTATATTGTGTTTTATGACCTAGCCTTGGAATTCATGCAGCCACTTTTGTTCCATTCTGTTCTTTAGAATCAACTCACTAAGGCCACTAAGGAGTGTCAAAAAATTTGTGAACATGTTTTAAAACCACCATAGTTTCCCCCCCTCTAGCCATTTGTTTGCTTAGATCCAACCCTTATCCTCTCCCTCCTCTCCTGTGTATTTCAGGGCACTTATTTATACATACTCCATTTCCCAGGACCCCTTGTCTGTCGGCTTCTGGTTAGGGACAGCCAGAGGGAGGCATTAGCAGGAGACTGGAGGGCAAGAGAAAGGGAGAAGCTAGGACATTTCTTTCTTTCTCTTTCTACTTCAGGTAATGTTTTCAGCAGTGGATGAAACCTTTCATTTGGTTCAAGTTCCTACTGGGAGTACCCAGTCCCTGGGCCTCTACACCACCACCTCCTCCTTCTGTCCCACCACTCCAAGTGGTGGTAGACGATTTCTGTTGTTACTAATTCTTGAACTCCATCCTTGTCCTTTGGATTTTGCAGGTCCTTTACCAATTACTCTTTTTTCTTTAAAAAGTATTTTATCGAGTTTTTGCCCAAAGTTTACACAGAGAACTAGGTTCCCATTTAACAATTTCTATACACATTGTTCAGTGACTTTGGTTACATTTTCCACATTGTGTCACATTCTCATTATGTTCGTTCTGGTTGTTCCTCTTCCATTAATCCAGCTTCCCTGTTCCCCCTCCCCCCCACCCAGCCTTCTAATCTTTGCTTTAGGGTAAATGTTGACCATTTGGTCTCATATAGATGATTGTTTTTTTTTAAAGGAGCACAGTACTCCTGGGTGATATTGTTTATTTTATGAGCCAATCTGTTATTCAGCTGAAAGGTGACCTCTGGGACTAATTTCAGTTCAAAGTTTAAAGCGTATCTCAGGGTGATAGTCTCAAGGGTTCCTCTAGTATCTACCGGTCCAGTTAAGTCTGGCCTTTTTTTTTAAGAATTAGAGTTTTGTTCCACAATTTTCTCCCATTCTATCCAGGGCCATCTATTGTGCCCCTGGTCAGAAAGGTCAGTAGTGGTAGCCAGGCACCATCTAGTTCTTCTGGTCTCTGGATAGATGAGGCCATGGTTCATGTAGGCAATTAGTCCTGTAGATTAGTTTCTTCTTTGAGTCTTTCATTTCCTTCTTTCTCTTTTGCTCCAGAAAAATAGAGACCAATAGTTGCATCTTAGATGGCCTCTTGCAAGCTTTTAAGATCCCAGATGCTATTTACTGTACTAGGATGAGAACATAAACTTTATAGACTATGTTGTCCCAATTGACCGAGGTGTCCCATAAGACTATGGTCCAGTAAACCAATCCTGCGAGTTATTTGGTTGTGTCTGGGAGGTATCCGTGACTGTGCCACTTACATATTTGATTATATATATGAATATATGTGCAGCACACACAAATACGTATATATCTATGCACATGTATATATAACACAAATACCTTGCTATACACATATATGCATTTATATCTACGTATGCAACCATTCATGTATTTTACCAATAAGGTCCCTAAACTTTGTGCTTTTCTTATTGTCATCATTTATTTTGGTTAAGTTGTGCATACTTCATCCACATTTGGTATTGCCTTTCCCATCATCAAAAATAACAAGTGTCTACTGTCTAGATAGTGATTCCCCCTTCCTACCCCTCCATCCCTGGTAACCACCAAAGAACGCTGATTTCTGTAAGTATACCTATTTTTGTCTTTTTATAAAAGTGGTATCATACAACATTTATCCTTTTGTGCTTGACTTATTTCACTCAGCATAATGTCCCCCAGATTCATCCATGTTATAAGATGTTTCACAAACTCATCATTATTCTCTATAGCTGCACAGTATTCCATTGTATGTACCACATTTTGTTTATCCATTCATCTGCTGATGGGCACTTGGGTTGTTTCTATCTTTTTGCTATTACGAATAATGCTGCAATGAACACAGCATGTATATGTCTATTCGTGACACTGCTAACCAATTATTCTTTGTGATGAGTCCCAGGTATTAGATTTTCCCTAATGAATTATCCCAGAGAATTCTGCTTTGCTGACTGGACACTGTCTGACACAGACATAAAGAAAAGCCCAAGAAAATTGATTAAAAAATGATGAAGATTTCATTGAGAGCTAGAAAACAAGTTGGGCAAATGCTGCTTCAGCTTATGATTCAATAACACAATTTTGCAGAATGGTAGCCAGGGCATGGTACACTATGCAGTCCACATTTCACGAGTATTTATGAAACACAGGTATACAGCAAGTCTTGTGGATTATTAAAGAGGCTGTCATAAGTTCAGAATAGGTTCAGGACAGTGTTACAGGTCATCCACATCATATTAAAATAGAGTCAAGTGGTAATATTGATAAAGAGAAGAACATGTGTAGTGTATTTTTTATACGGGCATCAAAAAAGTTTCACTGTGACCATCGTGTTGCCTAAAGGACCAACCTTCTGTACTCTCATTTCTCAACCCTTCTCATTCCAACAATGTCATGTTATTGAATTATTTCTGTGATAAACTGAGTTATTACAATCTTATCATAGGCTGTCAGATTATAAGGAACTTTGCTCTATGTTCAGAAAGTTTTCCTTGAACTTTCAAATATGAAAATGACTTAAAAGCTTATTATTTAACAACAACAACAAAACCCTTACGATTTTTTGGGAGAAACCAGGAGGACAATTTGGAGGGTTTGGAAGCTCAGTGGGGTGGCATTGTAAAAAAAAAGGAGCTATGAAATTACAACTGCCTCCTCTCCTTACATTATGGATACAGTTTATTTGTAATTTTTTTTTTACTTTAAAATTGAAGTCACTAATCTTATGATTCCTTTGCTGCCTTGACTTTGTTAATAATTAATTTCCTTTGCTTGGCATATCTTTAATTCGCACCATAGTGTTTGAGAGCTTCCAATCTGTGGATCTGAGCAAATGCATTATTGAACATTTTTCCAAAGTTCTTTTCTTTTCATTTTGATCCTTCAGCCTTCTCATTACTCAGTCTCTAAAATATACCAAGCTTGTTGCTTTTCTTACTGCATGGCTGACAGCATATTCTTTTTGTATATGCCACTCCTCTCTTCCTTTGTAGGGGAGTCTTAGGTGTTATTGATGGCACTGTCAGTCGGACAGGTAGGCCTATGTCAGATAGAAAGGTGTGAGCCCCTTTCTCTTTAGCTGCAGAATCGATGGCTCCAAAAGATGTCTTTATCGGGAAGAAGAAGCAAAGTTACCCGATATATTATAGTATGTGCACACACTAGTGTTTCTTTGGGGGAACTTTGTGCATATCAAAGGATATCTAGCATATTCTTCAAATACGCAGCAGACTCTTTGCCAATAAAGATACACCTCAGACATAGCTTCCAAGGGACTCTTGTAATCTCCCCTCCTGCTGGCCTCAGGCAGAGTGGAGAGGAGAACTCAGGGTAGTCTCAGAGTAGGCTCTGCCTGATCCCAAAGAACATGCATTGATTAATATGAAGTGGATGGTTGATCATAAGATGTGTAGGGAGCTTAAGATCATTTGAAGCCCCCTTATCCTTGGGAACTCTATGGGACAGTTCTACTCTGTCCTATAGGGTAGCTATGAGTCGGAATCGACTCGACAGCAGTGAGTTAGAGTTGACTTTAATCCCAAATGGCTAGCCTTAAGAGGAAGCTATGAGGCTGCCGCCTCAAAAATTCCTACTTAAAATTATATTTCTTCAATACTCCTTCACTGTCAACTAAATTATCATATGTCTTACTCAGTCCAGCTCATTTTAGTAAAGTCCACAAGTCCTATAGGTCACCTCAAAATTTATGATGTGCTTACAACTAAAAAGAAATAAAAGCAACATATTTTAAAGACATTAATGACCACTCATTCATTTCAACATTTATTGAATCCCTACTCTGTGCCATGAATTGAGGTAGACATTGAGAATTTGTAGAAAACGGAATATGGTTCCACTCCTAATATATCAACATATTTGAACTGCCGATCTGTTGGTTAGCAGCCATAGCACTTAACCACTATGCCACCAGGGTTTCCTTATCAACATATATTTACAGTAATTCATTACCTACTGAAGTTGTTGATTTTATGATTTTTGTAGTGAGTTCCCTCTGTTAATAACTGTACGACCATTGCACTGGTTATTGCTTCTGCTTGGAAGTTCCTCTTCTCCCTTCTCCATCTGTAGGATGCTGCCGTATTCATTCATTCTTCAATATTCAGCCCCAAACAACTGTCATCTCTTCCGTGAAGACTTTATTTTCCCTGTTGTGTGTTTCAGAGCAACAATCAGTTGTGTGTGTGTCTGTTTATGCATCAGTCTCCTTGTCAGCAGTGTGACATTCATACTGTTATCACCAGCACTTAGCGCAGAACCTGGCACATACTAGATGCTCAATTACTGTGATCTAGTCATTGGCTTGGATGAGATAGCTTGAAGTCGTCTGACCTGTGGGAGGTGCTATTTTATAACAGAATGATCAGTAAATACTTCAACCCCCCTCCCCCACCCCCCGCCCAGAGGAATCTGAAGAGCATGAGGAAGCAAGCCTTATAGATATCTTGAAGAAGGTTGCTCTTCAGTGACGTATCCTTGGAGGCGGAATTGGGCCACTTTTCTTCCTGCTAGGAGCTGTGGCCTCTTGGTTCTGAAAATTTCATTGTTGATGTATCGACAATGTATTTGTTAAATGAAATAAAGAAGCTGGCAACAGATCCTTCACTGACATGGACATGCTAATCACACTGGCATTTTCCCCCCTTTTCTGACCAAAGGTAAAAGGTTATAAGGAGGTTGCTGCTAAAGAGTAAAGGAAAGCAGTAAGTCATGGAAGTCAAATGTGGCATTAAAAATACAAGAATATTGCTTGGATTGCTAGGTGTCATCCATCATTTTCCCTCAGCTATCTGTGATAGCTTAGTGCTTGCTAATCTTCTATTCACTTTTGTGGGCATGAATTTACACAGAGGAAGCATAATAGATGAGAAAGTTGAACTGATGGGGCTAATAAACATGTTAGTTCCCAGGCTGCATTGTTGACTCTAACTTGGAATTCAAGCCTTAATTGTGCTACATTTTAAGAAAATGTGATGGTCCAAAACTAATCTGAAAACCAACACTCTCCAATAGCTGTGACTCAAAAAGGGCTAATAATCTTCAATAGAAACTATCAGGTAATTAAATAACACCCAGCAACAACAGAGCAGAATTATCAAATAGTACAAAATTATGCCAACTCACGTAGATGAACTGTTAGTCAGGTGTTGAGAAAGATGGTACTTACCCAACCATTAATGCATTGATATGCCCCACTGAGCCTGTGCCAAGGAAGGTTAAACGGTCAAGGGTGTGTGGTGTCCACTGTATACCATATAGTACAAAAGCTATATTGGATATCTGCTGTTTGTCTCTCCAGATCTGTTCTTGTCCCTTCTCCTTCCCTCTCCCTGCCATGGTACACCCTATAGACCACATCATCAGTGCTCCTGTATCTTCTGTCTTCTGGTTGGGTTCAGCCAATTGGAAGTCTTAGAAAATTGGAAATATGGAATAGAATAAGAACAGGGTGTTTGTTCTCACGGCTTCCCCTTGCCCCTGAAAGGTTGCCTTGGACTAACTCTGTCCTTCAACTGCTCCTCTTAAAGCATTGTACTATATACAACTTTCTCATGTTCTGGGTTCCAGTAATTTCTCCCTTGTTCCTTAGGGCCTAGGCATGGTGACAATTCCACTTTTACTAGCCCCAAGTTCTTGCACTATCTCTTGTGGTTCTCGTACACCCAAACTAGTCCTTTCTACTTAGTAACTCTACCAACCCTCTAAGAATTATTTTTATTTTAGTATATGTTTCCTAGAGGAGCCCTGGTAGTGTAGTGGTTAAGCACTTGGCTGCTAACCAGAAGGATGGTAGTTCGAACCTACCAGCTGCTTTGCAGGAGAAAGATGTGGCAATTTGCTTGCATAAAGACTGCAGGCTTGGAAACCCTTTGAGGCAGTTCTACTCTGTCCTGTAGGGTCGCTGTGAGTCAGAATCAACTTGACAACAATGGGATTAGTTTTTGGTTTGGTTTAATATGTTTCCTAACAAAACAGGGCAAAATTGAGTGCAGCAAAACACTGTTGAATAAAGTATCCTCAAACAGCACAAAAGGGAGCTGGAAATATAAAAAGTCATTATGTGGTACGGATTCAAACTTCCTTTAATGGAAGTTAAAAAACTGAAGCATAAAATGTGTGCCAGTAAGAGAAAATAGACTCCCATTTATGATTTGAAAAAGGAGAGCAAAAGAGCATGCAGGAAGCACACAGCAATGCTACTTTACCAACTTGTAAAATAACAGTTCTCAGAAAGAGCAGCTACTGATGTTATGCAGATCCTAAGAAAATGAAACATGTGCATTTGGAATTTTGCAACATAGCCACTTAAATTAGAGCAGCTTGATCACTTTCTAAATAGTTCACAGTGAAAATATGTATGCACACATATGACTAGGAAGGCATATGGACACATGTTCATTGTACAGGTAGGCCTCCACATATGAGATATTCGAGTAACAAGGAACCACATTTACAACTGTCTTTTTTTTTTTGGTACATCTTATCGTAAGTAATATGTACTACATACAATGTTGCAGTGCAAAATTTGCTGATGTTATTCTCAGATGTTCACTCCCAGGTGTTCAAAGTTATTATTTATTGTTCCAAACACTGCAATATAGCAGGCAATAATGAAAACTAAAAAAAAAAGTATTCAGCTTATGTCAGAACCAACTTACAATGGATTTGTTGGAATGAAACCTTGTCTTAAGTTGGGGACTGCCTGTAATTCTGCCATTTTAAACTAAGACTCAGCATTAAAAGACTGGGTATAAATTGTCAAAAATCAACAAATAATAAGACTGCAGAAGGATGTTACAAGCAGCGTCTAATCTCTGAACAGTTTTACAGCATCAGCAAAACAAACCTGGATGAGCAAAGGATGCCAACTCCTACCCTGACAGGCAGCAGTAAATCAAATGTTCCAGGCTTGAAGCAGAATAAAGAATCTTCTTACATTATCCGGTACTACATATTCTAATAAAATAAAACCTTCAGTGATTAGAAATTTTCATCTTCTTACAGCCTTCAAAAGTATCATCTTCATTTGTATATTTATCTGATACCTTATGGAGTCCAACATCTTATAAATGGCAAAAGAAAGTTTTGTTTTGTTTTTTCCCTCCACAATTCTCTCACATTTTTACCTTAGATAATAAATTTCTTTTTAATTTCTCTAGTTAAAAAGTACATAAGACATTAATGATAACTCCCAGCAATCTGGGAAAAAAAGATTCTTATGATTAGCCAACGGTCTACACTCTACCATAAAAAAAACAAAACAAAACAAAAAAACCATTGCCGTCGAGTCAATTCCGACTAATAGTGACTCTACAGGACATAGTAGAACTGCCCCATAGGGTTTTCAAGGAGAGCCTGGTAGATTCAAACTGCCAACCTTTTGGTTAGCAGCCATAGCTCTTAACCACTACACCACTCATTAGAGAATGCCCTTACTTAGAATATGGAACCTACACTTATTAGCATGCTATTAAGTCATATTTTATAAACTATTGAATATATAAGTCTTGTCACTGATCTATAAAAATCAATGCATATTGTTTGGTAATCTAAGTAAATAAAATCTGATTTATGTATTTGGTTCATATATTTGCTATTTAATCCATGGAAACATTAAATAATATTGTTATGTTGTCAATGTCAATACAAGAAATATTTACAAAGCACTCAGTAACTCCCAGGAGCTGTTGAGAATAAAAAAAAAAAACTAAAACACAGTCCCTATCCTGAAAAAAAAAAAAAGAATCAAATGGGAGGAAAAAAGCAAGCATGTGATTGAATAAAGTATAAGTCAAAACATGATAAAGTCTCTAAGAGAAGTACAAGAAAAACGTCGTAAGCTTTTAAAGGAATAAATCATATCAGGTTGAGTTTACCATTGATTGGATTTGACAGGGAAATAGCCCCTGAGGGATCAATACCAAAACCAAAAGGAAGAAATAATGCTAAGGATGGGAATGGAAGGGAAAGAGCATTGTGTGAAGAAATACCACAACAAAGGCATGGTAATGGGAAAACCTAGGGAATATTTAAGGGAGAGTCAAAAGCCCAAAATTAACTAAAGGTAGGGTATGAGGATTTTAGATTAAGCATCCAACAGATAGGTACTATGTACATGTAGCATGAACAAAGAACTCAGCGAGTTGTGTGTATTAAACATAGTAGGAAAGACACAATCTTTGCTCCCATGGAGCCTGCATTCTTGGTGGGCGTGGAGGAGCAATAAACAAATAATACTTAATTAAAATGTTGAGGTCTCACATGCATGAAGGATAGGAGGAAAAGTGACAGAAATGGATGCACCTTGACCCTGACCCAAGTGTGCTGGCCTTTGGAACAGGAGCTGAGAAAAAGTGTGCTTTGCTTGTAAGCATTCAAGTCCTAGCAGAAAGGCCAGGTATGAGATGGGGTCTTTGTCCCAAGCTCTCTAATCAGATTTCTGATCCAGTAGGGAGGAGTAAGTATGAGGTACAGACAACAGTGAACATTTTCTTCCTAGTACTTGCACAAGAGGGCAAGTACGGGTGACTATTTTTATTTTATGGGCAAAAGATTTTCCTCTCTACCCCTGGAGGACACATTAAAGACACGACCGGGAATTTAACATGAAAAAATAAAAATATTTCTACCTACTACCAGATAATTGATCACTAGAAAAAATAAAATAGACTATAGGTTATTCATGGAGTTCCTGGGTATCTGCTTCCGAAAGGTCACACCATGAAAGCCCTATGTGAGCAGCTCTACTCTTTAATACCTGGGGTCACCATGAGTCAGAATCAACTCAACAACTGGTTATGGGTTATTCTAATTATTTCTCAAATTACTGACATCACAGGGTTCTCCATGGAATTTGTCACCCAAACATCAAAATATTTCTTGACATGAAGGGATATTTCAGCTCACAATCCATTTGTTCTTAAGCCATCTTACTAAAAATAAGGCAAAACATACATGGTCTTTTCATGCCTTAATAAAGAAACCAAGATAAACATCATAAAGAAGCTATTCAGGCTATTACATTCCTTTTTGGTAGCAGGAAACGAGAAAATGAAAAGCACAAAGCTCTATTTTTTGCAGCATGTTAAAAGATTTATTTACAGTATTATGACAAACTGTTGCTTGTCAAGAAGGGACAGTGGCATTGTCCCACCTACCTTGTTAAGACACAAAAAGAAGCCTTAATAAATTTCTGCCATCATTGTAACTTGTAGTAAAAGTAGTTCCAGTAGGTCATTCTTAACACTTTTCATATTAGTTTATGGTTCAAATATGCCATCATATTTTTTAATGGTGTCTACATGATTCCACAAGGAATTAAACAGTGAAAAATGCAAGATATTTAAACACTTTTCACTGCAGTGGTTGCCTGTTTAATACCATGTAGATTGTGTGTGACAAATTTCAATGTACAAAACAACTACATATTAGAATCCTGAAAAGAAGCAAGCCAAAGGTCAAAAACTAGAGGAAAAAATCTGATTGCTGATATTAAGTCAAACATTATGCTTCAGAAGACTGGAGATTATTTTTTAAATGTTTTGTGTATTAATTCAAAAGAGATCTAAAGGAAGAAGGTTACTAAAACAGCTCAGACTACACAAGAGAAAAAGAAGTTATAAAATTATCTTTCTCCCCTAAAAATAGCTCCTTGCCTGGAAGGTCTCATCATCATTTCATTTCTGATGGTCCAATAGTTGCCATGTAGAAAGAAACTGAAAGACAACATTAAATACTTATAATCTACCTCTGGGTATGTTTAACCACACTGGATAAATTTGTTACTTGTTCCCCTACCCCTCCCTGCCCACAATGGGTAACATCAAAAAAATAAAGAAGCTCCAAGCTACATTTGACCAAGTTATTAGCCTAACATGGGTATTGTGAATATCAAATAGGTTAATGATTTCTTATTTTGCATTGCATTTTATCATTCGGGGAGAGCTGCATTATAAACTGGTGTGGGAAAACACTCTGAAAGCTCTAAAATATGATATAAATACAATAGGTGTTTCTGTCCCATTCCTTGCTATAGATATAGACAGCAATAAGGGTATACAGAGCAGACCACTTAATTTAACTACTGCTTTTTCAAGATCAAATGGCAGTGCTCTGATTCACAGGGAAAATGCCTCTACCAGTTTTGGCCTGTGAGTCATCTCTGGAGCCTTGCATGACCAAGAAAAATCTTATGAAGAAACAAGTTTGTCCCTCCCTGCTTCCCTTCCTTCCTTCCCTCTCTCCCTTCCTTCCTTCCCTCCTTTTCTTCCTTCCTTCCTTCCTCCTCCCTTCCCTCCTTTTCTTCCTTCCTTCCTTCCTCCTCCCTCCCTCTTTCTCTTCTTTCTTCCTCCCTCCCTTCTTTTCTTCCTTCCTTTGCTAACTTCCTGTTCTTGTTTATTTTTCTTTTCCCTCCTTCCTTTGCTAACTTCCTGTTCTTGTTTATTTTTCTTTTCCCTCCTTCCTTTTCTTCCTTTCTTTCTTTTATTGGGGGAAACTTAAAAATCCTGCCAACTCAGAGAATTCTCTCCATAAAACACAGAAAAGAAAGAAAATAGTTTCATTATTGAATAAGCATTAAACCAGATTACAGTGTGCATCAAAGGAAATCAGATAAGAGAATAGAAAAATGGAAAGAAATCTCTCCTTTTTTATACAACCAAGCAGTTACAATCCATTACATACAAATTCTCTAGGTTAACGGTAACTTGTCTTCTCATAAGAGGAACTGACAGCACCCTTAGCCATAATTCTTGCATAGTTCATCTGAAGTTGATCTGGTAATTGAGGTAGCATCTTGTTAGCTAATTGCTAACAATTAGCTACAGAATAATAAAACTTATCTCTATTATCTCTCTGAGAATCAAATGGTTACAGCTTAAAGCAAGGTGCCTAGGAGAGGCTGCCAGGTGAGAGAAAAATAGGGGCACTATATTCCTTGATGTTTATATTTCAAAGCAATGGCTCCCAGATCCCTAAGAAAAACATTCCTGGTTTGTAAAGCCGGTAAGAGACTTACCCAGCCTTTATAAAGATTCATGTATATATCAAAGGGTTAGAAGAAGAATTCACAAACATTAGATTTCTCACAGAAATACTCTTAAGAAGGAGGAGGTCTCTTCCTTTCAGCAAAAGGGAAAATTCTTTTTTTTTTTTAATTTATCCTTAAATTTTCAACAAATGTTTACTAGCCTCTGCTATCTGTAGGCACTGTAGCATATGTAAAGTCTCTGGGTGGCGCAAACAGTTTGTGCTCTACTACTAACCTACTAACCTAAAGGTTGGCGGTTTGAACCCACCCGGTGGTGCCACAGAAGAAAGGCCTGGAGATCATCTGCTTCTGTAAAGATTATAGACAAGAAGACATCTATAGGGCAGTTCTACTCTGTAACACATGGAGTTTCCATGACTCAGAATCGACTTGACAGCTATGGCTTTTTTTTTTCCTTAGCGTATACAGATATAAATATGACGGTAAAGTTACTGTAACGCAGTGTAGAAACAAATGGAGAGATCTGTTCGGGGAAGCACAATTTAGAATGAAGATGGTGACGTAGGTGGGAGGATGGTGACGGTAGTCTTTGATCTTTTTAGCACCAGCTAGTCTGCCTTCTTCTGAAAGTCGCTGACCTCTCTAATTTCTCTGAGTGTTTTCTTTGGAGATCTTGGCTGTAACAAAACTGCTCCCTTTATTGAGATAGCTATAGAATGGTTAAACTATAAAGCCCTTACACCTGGAGGGTATGCATTCATTTCACTACCTTTATCTCCAAAGATCTAAAAGGCAGCCTGGGAGAAAGTAATGCGGTATATTAAGTAAAACCTGTATTAACCATTATTAATGAGATTTTTAATGAGATTTGGTTTTTAATCCACTTGAATTTGTTTGTTCAACTCTTAATTGAGGAAGTTGCAATCGACTCGACGGCAGTGGTTTGGGTGGGCACTAAGTGATCACCAAGGTACCTTTCAATTCTATCAGTCAGCATGGTTCACAGCCTCACTACTCCAAGTGTGGCCCAAGGATCAGAGGCTCCATCTGGGAGCTCATTAGAAATGCAGGATCTGAGGCCCACCACAGCTATACCGAAACCGAATCTGCATTTTACCAAGACCTCAAGGGACTGCATGCACGTGAAAGTTTGAGAAGCAATGGTTTCCAGTGCTGGAAAACAAAGAAGAATGACAAAAGTTGTCTAGAAATATGGAGAGATTTCTGGAATATAGAGACCAGATGATTCACTGTAACACCAAAGAATTGAGAATAAAAATGCTGTAGAGTGAGTTGTGGCTGGAGAAAGAAGTAGAGCAGAACCTGGTGAAATTTTGGATATCAAAAACAAAGAAACAATGTGAGGGATGAAAGAAAAAAGGGAAATCATTCCCCCAGAAGTAAAACACTCTTCTTTTCATTAGCTACCGTAGAGTCAGCCCCCAGCTCATGGTGACCCCATGCACAATGGGATTGGACCATTGTGATCAAGAGGGTTTTCACTGGCTGATTTTTCAGAAGGAGATTGCCAGACCTTTCTTCCTAGTCCATTTTAGTCTGAAAGCTCTGCGGAAATCTGTTCAGCATCATAGCAACACACACATCTCCACTGACAGACGGGTGGTGACTCCACTGAGGTGCATTGGCCTGGAACTGAACTTGGGTTTCTTCCATGGAAGGTGAAAATTTTACCAATGAACTACCACTGCTCTTCAGAATACTCTAAAAAGTTCCACTCTCAAAAAGAAAAAAAAATCCTCCCTCACACTAGAAATTGTGAGGAGTCTCAGGTAGGCTTCCTGTTCCTTTCAGGTAAAATGTATGATTTCCTAGCAAGATGAAAATGACCAAACCTGACTGAAGAAGATAAAGAGAGTCTGAATGGATAAACAGCTACAAAAATATTAACAATAATTTTAAAAATCTACCCTTTCAAATTAACAGGCCCAGTTAGTTTCATGGACAAGTTTCATCTGTCTCATCAAGAATACAACATATCTTTTCTATCTGAAGTATTTTAGAGGATAAAAATAAAATAGAGAAAGCCAGCCAATAGCATAACTCTGATGCTCAAATCTTTTAAGATCTTATAAACCAATCTAACTTATGAAAATATCGTAGACCACCTCTCAGCCCATAACACAAGCCCATAAAATAAACAATAACACCCTAGAGGAACGTGTTCCTTAGAACAATCAATTATATGAGATCAAAAGGGCAACTTCTGCCTCAAAGCAAAGATGAGAAGGCAGGAAGGGATAGAAAATCAGGATGAAAGGAAACGGGGAACTCAGGGCTGAAATGGGGAGAAAGCTGATACATTGTGGGGAATGAAACCAATGTCATGGAACACTTTCTGTACAAGCTATCAAATGCGAAATAAATTTGCTCTGTTAACTTTCACCTAAAGCACAATAAAAATTTAAAAAGAAAAGAAATGCAGAAGTCCTAAATAAAATTTTAGCAAAACAGTATGAGAGTGGAAGAATATTAGATCCAAGGATGCACGACAGGAATACAAGATTAATTCATGTTAAAACTATATTAATATAATTTATCACATTAACAGAATAATGAGAAAATCATATTACATCTATTGAATGCTAAATTATTTTGACAAATTCAAAAACTGCTCCTAATAGAAATTCTTAGTAATTAATAAAATCTAACTTCCTTAACTTGAGCAAGAGTAATTACCAGAAACCTATAGTCAACACCATAGTTAACAGTGAAACTTGAACAACATCCTCGCTACAGGTAGGAAGGAGACAAGAATGCCCATTATCTTCACAACATTGTCATGGAAAGCCTCACCAATGTAATAAACCATTAAAATGTAAGCGCTAAAAATATTCGACAGGAAGCAAAAAACACTGTCATAATTTACAGACAATTTGAATCTAAGAGAACCAACTACAAAAGTATAATGCTAATTAAGAAGCTCATCAAGGTGGCCAGATACATAATCACAATATACCTAGATCCTTAAAGCTTTGCTATACATCAGAAATAATCCCTTTAAAAATGCATTGAACCCATACCACCTATCGTAAATATTTCTTGAATGAATGACAACAAAAAAATGTGACAGAATATCTCACTTACAATAGCAACAAAAACTAGAGAAATCACCTATGAATAAGATTTACAAGAAATGAGCATGATCTAGTTTAGGACAAATTACTGAAGGGCATAAAAAGAAAATCTAAATAAGAGCCATACTATGATCATGGATTTAAGAGTGAATATTATAAATACATCAAAATAGTTCACAAATTCAATACCAAACAAAATCTTAATAGGCTATTTAATAATGCACGACAAGCTGAATCTCATGTTCTGCTGAGTGGGTAAAGGCATAAGAAGAGTCAAAAGATACTGGGAGAAAAAGACAGACAGAGAGAAGTGGGGGAGGGCTTTACCTCACCAGATTTAAAATGTGCATCTACAGCTGTATCAAAAACCCACTGCCATCGAGTCGATTCCGACTCATAGCGTCTACAACTATACCAGAAAACCCACTGCCGTCAAGTCGATTCTGACTCATAGCGACCCTATAGGACAGAGTAGAACTGCCCCATAGAGTTTCCAAGGAGTACCTGGTGGATTTGAACTGCCGACCTCCTAGTTAGCAGATGTAGCCCTTAATCACTACGCCACCAGGGTCTCCTCTAAAGTCCTGAAAAAACGTGATGCAGTCCTGAAGCACACTCTTTTAAGTATGTGATCAAGGTAGCTTCTACTCATTGGGATATGGCCTATTAAATAAATCATGTTAAAATAATTGTTTATTCGTTTGGGGAAAAAAGTCAGATTCTTACTTCCCATCATCCCAAAAAGAAACCCCAGAGATTAAAGATATAAACACAAACATACACACATGCGCATGCCTAAACTCTAAGTCCGTAAGAAAATACAGGAGAATTTATGGCCTCATCTTGGAGCACAGAACACCTACCTTAGAAAGATACAAAACATAAAAATGATTGATAGAAATATAAAATTTAAAACTTCAGCATTAAAAGGCACTATGAACAAAAGTAAAGACAAGTGACAGACTTCAAGAGGTAATTTACAACCCAGGTTACAGAACTGATATTTGCAACATTAAAAAAAAAAACTCTGTTAACATCACCAAGCAAAAAGATAACCACCTCAGTATAAAACTGGGTATTGGCTATAAATAAATTCAAGGACACACACACACACACACACACACACAAAACATATAGTATATGAAATCTCAGTAGTATTTAGGAAATAATTCTTCACACAAATATTCACAATAGTATTATTTATTTGATTTAAAAACCTTAATCCGTGAAATGTACCACTCATTCTCATTATAGGTGCAGACAGCTACCATATGGCAGGCACTGGTCTAGGACACAGTCTAAGGAATAATTAAAATAAAATAAATACTCATCTACCACCCAAGTTAAGAATTAGAACATTATCAGTACTGTACACAGAGCCTTTGTGCTCTATAGCAGTGTCCTGACTTTGTAGTAATTACTGTCTTACTTTTCTTTATTCAGCCAACAAATATTTGCTAAGTCTTTTCTATTTGTCAGGCAATGTACAATGTGCTTCAGATAAATCACTGAACAAACCAGTTAAAAACCTCTGCCCTCTGGAACTTACATTTTAGCAGGGATAGACAATAAACAATAGACATAAAAAATAAGTGGCAAATCCATGAAAAAAGGAAAAGTAAAGCAGGGTAAAGGGGCTTCAGGAGTGTGAAGTAGCAATGATGGGGCTTCATTAGAATGATGCCATATGGGCACAGACTTAAAGAAAATGAAGGCTTGGCCACATAAATGTCAAGGTGCAGAGAATTCCAGGCAGAGGGGAAGGCATGAGAAGAGACATTTTAGAACATCAAGGAGGCCAGTGTGGCTGGAACAGAGTAAGCAAGCGGGTGAATGGTAGGAATGGAGGTTCAAAATCAAGCGGAGTATGGAATAGAGTGACAGATTATGTAGGACCTTGGCTTTTATACTGAGTCCACTGGAGAGCTACTGCAGTGTTTTGAACAGAGCAGCGATGCAATCTGATTTCTGTTTTTAAAAGGTCTCTCTGGTTGCACTGTAGATGAGAATGTAATGCAGTGACAAGCTTCCAACTAGAGGGCTGTTCCAACAATTCAAATGAGAGATGCTACCACCATAGTAGCAATAAAGATGATGAGAAATGGTTGGATTCTGAATATATTTGGATTGTAGAGACAACAGGATGTAGTGTGTGAAAGAGAGAGGGAAAGAAAGAATGACTTCAAGGTCTGGGCCTGAAACACTAGGAAGGTGGATTTGCCATCAGCCCAGACAACCTGATCCTCCATTGCCTTTCTGGCCACATTTCTTACTTTGTCTTCCACCCCCAACCTGCTCCAGCCACACTGGCCTCTTTGCTGGTCCTTGGGCTCACCAGACGCTCTCCCCTCTTATGACCTTGTACTAACTCTTTCCTGTATCTGGAGTACTCTTCCTACAAATATATACATGACTGACTCCCTTACTCCTTCAAGTTTTGTTCAAATGTACCTTCTCAGTGCAGTCTATCCTGACCACCTACCACTCTCCCCCAGCATTCTCTAATTCTCCTTACTCTATTCTACATCTTCTTTCCTCTACAGCACTTACCACCATCGAACAGGCAGTGGTGGTTCAGTGGTAGAATTCTTGCCTTCCAGGAGGGAGACCCAAATTCAATTCTCTGCCAATACACTTCACGCACAGCCACAACCCATCTGTCAGTGGAGGCCTGCATGTTGCTAAGATGCTGAACAGGTTTCAGTGGAGTTTCCAGACTAAGAAAGTCTAGGAAGAAAGGCCTGGTGATCTACTTCCAAGAAGACCCAATGAAAACTCTATGGATCGCTATGGCCCCATTCCCATGGAGGACCGGGTGACTCCAGTGTGCAGAGTAGAAGCGTGCTCCATAGGATTTTCAAGGCCATGACCTTTTGGAAGGAGATTGCCGGGCCTGTCTTCCGAGGCACCTCTAGGTAGGTTCAAACCACCAACCTTTTGTCTAGTAGTAGAGCGCTTAACTGTTTGAGCAACCCAGGCGGCCCATCTGTGTCTTCCTACTAGAACCTAAGCATCACAAGGACAGCAATCTTTCCCTAAAACAGTACTTGGAACATAGAGGGGCATTCAGTGAATATTTGTTGAATGAATGAATGCATATGATTTCTTAATCCTCCCATTTTCTCCCCAGTGCTTAATATTCCCCTGGTCCAGAGACCTTCTGTTTTACTCTCTCCAGTGACTAAGGCCCCATATTCCTTTGGGGTGAAAGAGAATATTTTGGACTCTTTCCCTCAAAACAACTTTCACTCAACCTTCCCTAGTTTAGCATTTCCTGCAACTCCAGTTCCACAGGTATCTAGGATGGTCAGTTCAGAGCCATCTGAGGGGCCTGTGATGTAAAAAATGTTAGTTCTCAGCTTTTTTCACTGCTGTTCTAGGATTTGACCTTCCAGGGTCAACTAAATCAGACTGCACTCATCCATCCACTTGCTAACTTCTAAAATTTTGCTGCTGTTATCGCCTTTCCTGTTTTTCCCATCTTTCTGGGTGTCTTAAAAAATTCCCTTATTATGTTTTTAAGAGAGTGTTATGGATTGAATGATGTCCCCCCCCCAAAAAAAAAAATACGTGTTGTAAATTCTAAACTCTATACCTGTGTTTATAATTCCATTTGGAAATGGATTGTCTTTGTTATGTTAATAAGACAAGATCAGCGTAGGGTGCACCTTGAGTCAATCTCTTCTGATAAAAGAGATTAAACAAATCAGCAGAGCAGAGATGGGGAAGAGAGATGTCAAGGCACATGAAGATCGCCCAGGTGCAGAGACTCTAAAAGACGAGGACCTTCCTCCAGAACCAACAGAGAGAGAGAAAGCATCCCCCTACATCTGGCACCCTGAATTTAGCCTTCTAGCCTCCTAAACTATGAGGAAATAAATTTGTTAAAGCCACCCACTTGTTGTATTTTTGTTACAGCAGCACTAGATGGATGTTCAGTAATGAATGAGTGGAGGCAGGAAGAGTTTTAAAGTACCTAATAATAAAAGCCTAGATTGCCTTGAAAAGACTGTTGGTAGAATTATGGACGTCAAAGGCAATTCTGGTGAGGGCTCAGAAGGAAGAGAGGAGAGTCACAGAAAAGTCTCTGTCGTCTTAGAGAATACACACGGCACCAGCAACAGAATGTTGTTAGAGATGTGGATGTTAAATGTGCTTTAAAAGAAAATGATGAATATGTGACTGGACAATGGAAGAAGGGCAATGCTTTTTATGCAGTGGCAAAGAACTTGTCTGAATTGTGTTCGAATATTTGGTGGAAGGTAGAACTTGTAAGTAATGAACTTGAGTATCAGCTGAGGAAATTTTTAAGCAAGATTTTAAAGAAGCTATGTAGTTTCTCCTTGCCATTTAGAGTAAAATGTGAGAAGAAAGAGATGAACTTAAAAATGAACTGTGCAAAATGAAAACAAAACTTAAAGATTTGGAAAATTCTGTTGCACCACCTAAGGACACGTGTCCTAGAATGTTCACCAAGGACATGGCTATACAATCTTTTGTTAAAGAGATTAAGCCTGTGACTGATGGATCTAACCAAATACCACAGCAGAAAACTCATCAGTTTAGACTGAAGGGAACAGAGAGAAAGCAAAGGAAAGAATACTGTCTGCCTCTTGGAATTCTACAAGTAGGAAACAGGCCAAAGGAGCTACATCTTACCCTTCTTTCCCTCCAATTTCTCCCATTTGTAAAGAAAATGTCTACCTTTTGAGTGTTCTACCATTGTACTTTGGAAGCAGATAACTTGTATTCTACATTTCACAGGTTCACATTTGAAGAGGAATTTTGCCCCAGGATGGAACATGCCTAATGTCTCACCCATATTTGATTTAGATGCTTCAGAAGGTAAGATTTTAGACTTGGAATTGGTTTAAGAATTTTGTGATGATGTGATGGGGTGAATGTGTTTTTCATGTGTCCAAGGACATGAATTTGGGGGGGCCAAAGGATGAAATGCTATGGATTGAATTATGTCCCCCCAAAATATGTGTTGTAAATCCTAACTTCTATGCCTACAGCTATAATCCCTTTTGGGAATGGGTTGTCTTTGTTATGTTAATGAGGCAGGATTAGTGTAGGGTGTATCTTGAGTCAATGTCTTTTGAGATGCAAAAGAGATTAAACAAGTCAGCAGAGCAGAGATGGGTGAAGACGGATGCCAAGCCATATGAAGATCACCCAGGAGCAGCTCAAAGGGACAAGGACCTTCCTCCATAGCTGACAAAGAGAGAAAGCCTTCCCCTAGAGCCTGCATGCTGAACTCGGACTTCTAGCCTCCTGAACTGTGAGAAAATGAATTTCTGTTTCTCAAAAGCCACCCGCTTGAGGTATATCTGTTATAGCAGCACAAGATAACTAAGACGGGGGATCAGATACGGAGGGCAATTATATTTGGGTTCAATTTTCCATCTTTATTTGGAAGCCACTGAAGTACTGAGTATAATTTTTTTTTAATATGGAAAGGGAGCCCTGGTGGTGCAGTGGTTAAGAGCTTCAGCTGCTAACTAAAAGGATGGCAGTTCAAATCTACCAGCCACTCCTTGGAAACCCTACGGGGCAGTTCTACTCTATCCTATAGGGTTGCTATGAGTTGGAATCAACTCAAGGACAACACATTTGGTTTTTGGCTTAATATAGAAACACTTCTATGAAAAAAATAATAACTGACCAAAACAAGTAGAAGCATAACACATGGAAAGTGTGACCTACCACTCACTGGCTGAATGAACTATCACAAGTTACACAACTTCTCCAAACCAATTTCCTTGTCAGTACATTGGTGACAAAAAACAGGAACTCCTTCATAGGTGGTAAGCATTAAAGTGGAAAAAAGATCCGTGTAAAAGTTGTTGAGGAAGTGTCTGGCATGTGTGAAAGCTCTTTAAATGTTATCAGCTATTGTTATTACTGTATTATGCCTTTTTTATTATCTCATTTATATTTTAAAACCCCTTATGTTTATTTTGGTATGTCATGGGTACTAACCTCAGTCCCAAAATTCAGGACTGAATACTTAATAACTGAGTTCTATTTCTATGTTGAGCCTCCATATCGGGTCACATAAAGCTAATCATCATAGTAATACATGGCCCGCACTCTGCCACACCCTTTCCCTAGGCTTATTTATACGTTCCAGGGGACTTAGGTCTGCATCATCTTGCCTCATTCCTGACTGCAATGCCTCTTTACATCTGCCCACTCTCTGTGCCATGTCTGCGGCACTCTGGTCCACGTGAAACACATTCTGAGTACTGGTGATGAAAACGGTTTGTGCTCGCCTCCTAACCTAAAGGTTTGCAGTTCAAACCCACTCAGTGCTGCCATGGAAGAAAGGCCTGGCAATCTGCTTCCATAAAGATTACAGCCAAGAAAACCCTATGGAGCAGTTTTACTGTGTAACACATGGGATCACCATGAGTTGGAACCAACGGCGAGTTGTTTTTTTTTTTTTAATACTTTCTAAGGTTGGCGGAAACCCTGGTGGCATAGTAGTTAAGTGCTATGGCTGCTAACCAAAGGGTCGGCAGTTCAAATCTGCCAGGCCCTCCTTGGAAACTCTATGGGGCAGTTCTACTCTGTCCTATAGGGTCACTATGAGTTATAATCGACTCAACAGCACTGGGTTCTTTGGTTTAAGGTCTTAGGAATTCAGCTTCTGTGTCCCACTCAGGAACATGGGCTGTTCCATCACTCCAAGGTACACAACGGCATGGGGAATCCTGCAGAGGCTATCTCAAGCCTAGCAGACAGCCACAACGTGGAGACATCTCTTCGGTTCCTGCAAGCCCCCTAGCTCTCAGATCCCCAAGCCCACAGAGGCTTTTACCCTACTTGAGCCACGGGCTCAGTTGAGAGCTGGTGTTGGTAGCCGGGGCTCAGGGCCCCTTCTTAGAACTTATCAGCCTATAAGCTGTCATTACTTCCCTCTGGCTCTTCTCTCAGTTCCTTCTGGCTCTTCTCTTCCGTCAGCCCAGGGAGTCTTGTGTAGACTTGAGTCAAAGACAATTTGCTCTGAGTTATCATCTTCTTTAGTTTGTCCTAGAATTAGGCTTCAAAACTCAGAGGACAAGACTCTGATCTTTTACTTAACTGTATCTTTTATGATACTATAAATCTAGCAGGACAGAAGAAAGTATGAGGCCAGCCAGAGATACCACAGGCAAAAAAGATCTGCTAATATTTCTACATCCTGAGTACTTTTGAATATGTATAATTGTAAAGCCTAGAAAAAGTTTTATTAGGGTATACTCCAAATTATGTGACAAGGTTACCTCCAGGAAAAGGGACTGTAAATGGAGGCCTTCATTTTTACTCTTATTCTTCTGAATTCTTTGAATGCTTTAGAGCAGTCTCAAACTTTCACGAGCACTGGAATCACATGGTGATCTTGTTAAAATTCTGATTGCTGGGCCCCATTCAGAAATTCGCATTTCTAACAAATTCCCAGGTGATGCTGATGTTGCTGGTCCAGGGACCACACTTCAAAAACCACTGCTTTAGAGCAAACCTTTTGGTAATTATATATTACATAAAGATGAACAATTCTTTTTTAAAAGTCTATGATTTTGGCAAACAGCCATCTAAGATGCATCAATTGGTCTCATCCCACCTGGATCAAAGGAGAATGAAGAACACCAAGGACACAAGGTAATCACGAGCCCAAGAGAAAGGGCCACATGAACCAGAGACTACATCATCCTGAGACCAGAAGAGCTGGATGGTACCTGGCTACAACCGATGACTGCCCTGACAGGAAACACAACAGAGAACTCCTGAGGGAGCAGGAGAGCAGTGGGATGCAGACCCCAAGTTCTCATAAGACCAGGCTTGGTGGTCTGACTGAGACTAGAAGGACCCCGGTGGTCATGGCCCCCAGACCTTCTGTTGGCCCAGGACAGGAACCATTCCCGAAGCCAACTCTTCAGACATGGATTGGACTGGAAAATGGGTTGGAGAGGAATGCTCGTGAGGAGTGAGCTTCTTGGATCAGGTGGACACTTGAGACTATGTTGGCATCTCCTGCCTGGACGGGAGATGAGAGGGTGGAGGGGGTTAGAAGCTGGCGATATGGACAGGAAAAGAGAGAGTGGAGGGAGAGAGCGGGCTGTCTCATTAGGGGGAGAGTAATTGGGAGTGTGTAGCAAGGTGTATATGGGTTTTTGTGTGAGAGACTGACTTGATTTGTAAACTTTCATTTAAAGCACAATAAAAATTATTTTTAAAAAAAGTCTATGATTTTGCAAGTGTTTCCACTGTGTTTACTCTAAAGAATGGCCCATGCTGTAATGCAAGAGCTGTTCAGATGATGCAGAGAGAATGATCAAGTGTGGCGTCTCTGGCCATCTCCACACCAGCCCAGGTATAAGCTGAAAGGAGCTTACCCGATCTGGGAAGGGCCTGCCCAGCACCAGGCCCTAGTGATTGAAATTCATTCAGCTTACATCATTCCTTTTTAATTTTTCTTTGAAATTTTCCTCATAGAAACAAAGAATGAGGTGAGGCAGTGAAGGAACATTAAAATTTAAAACTAAAGAGATCCTTCCCTTGGATTCCTCAGTCACTTCCTTCAATATGATCCACTTGCTCTAGAAATTAAATGATCTCTTCATTTTCTTGCTTTTATCCTTTTTTTTTTTTTTTTTTTGAAGGAGGGCCTGGGAAGGGAGACTTGATTCTTCTTATAGCTGTTAAAACTACAGGATGTCTTTCCAGAACTTTTTAAAATCTTTCAGAAGTGGCATTGTTTTTCTGCCTCAGATTCTAGTTTTCTGAACTTCTCCTATAAAGTAATGTGTGTGGTTTGTGTTTTAAAAAAGATCTCCTTAGAGGCCTGGCCTGGTTTCTACCTTTTACGCTTTTTGATTTGCCTTTCATGTCTCTGTGCAATGCTGATTTGGGCTACAATTCTTTAACTTCCTGATTTTTCTATATTCTAGCAGATAGAATCTTATTTTTTGGGAATTGCTTCTGTGTATTTTTTTTATAGATGCTTTTACTTGCTATTTCCTTTGGCTCAGTGAATCTAACCAGTAAACTCACTCTTTTCACATCATTTTATTTGCTTACATAGCCAATTGAGTATTCCAAATGTATAGAATATATTCATACCAATTTCTTCTTAAGCTTCTCTTTTAGCGTGACTGAAACTCTCTGTCACAGGTATTTTCTTTCCATATTAGCTTTCATTTCTGTTTTGTTTGTTCTACTTTTGGGTATGCCTGCTGTAAATGCCTCAAGTCTATCTTTGCCTCCTTTCTTGTTCTGAAGCAAAAGTGAATAGCAATATTGAAGTGAGGGAATCTTAATATGAATGTGTTTTAATTAAAACTTCATA
Source organism: Elephas maximus indicus (assembly GCF_024166365.1). NCBI lineage: Eukaryota > Metazoa > Chordata > Mammalia > Proboscidea > Elephantidae > Elephas > Elephas maximus. The sequence goes on along the minus strand of NC_064846.1, from coordinate 147,644,591 downwards.
TGTAGTCTGATGAGAACATCTATTTTAGACTGGCTTCTAAAAACTGTTATTTTAATCATGGTCCTAGAGTGACATGTTGTTTCAAGCTGATGCAGATGTACTCTTTAGAGGCTAATAATAGAGAACCAGGAGAAATAATTATTTTAAAGCAAGACTTGGCATTAGCACAGTTTAGCCCTTTCAAAGCTATCTTTCAGGCCCAGCATTTCTACTCGTAAGAATATACCCAATAGAAATAGATACACGTATTCACCGAAAGACACGTGCTAGAATCTTTGCAACAGCAGTATTTATAACAATCAAAAAACAGAAACTATCCAAGGGCCCATCAATATTACAGTTGATGCATATATTATAATACCCTCACATAATGGAATACTACACAGCAATTAAAATGAACAACCAAAAACATATGCAATACTATGGATAAATCTCACAAACATAATGTTAAGTAAAAGAAACCAATCGCAAAAGAGAACATATTCTGTGGGTCCATTTAAATGAAGTTCAAAAAACAGGCAAAATTACTCTATGGTTAGGTACCTGAGAATTGTGGTTATTCTTGGAAGGCAGCACATACTGTTCGTTGATCTGAACACTGTGTATATGGATGTACTCAGTTTTGAAAGTTTATTGAACTATATAATTATGTGTATTTTCCTATGTGTATATTACGTCAATAAAAGTTAAAAAAAATTTGTTCTACACTATTCTCTTTATTCTCTCCTCTTCACCTATTTCCTCCTACTTGTTGGGAGACAATTCTCCATGATTCTCTCATATTTCTGCACATCTTCTAAGCAGTGGCATTAACCGTTTTTGTTCTGGACTCTCTTGTTAAGGACGTTTGTGCAGCAAACAGCCTTGAATGATAGAGATAGTGTCTCCCTCTGGGGCAGAGAGTAGATTTGTTTGTTGTTAAGAATAATAAAGATGATGTCTCCCTCTGGGGCAAAGGTTGGGTAGGTTTGTTAGCAACCCCCTTTAAAATGTTAAGGTTTCCTAACTCAAGGCTCCTCAACTGTGATCCAAACCTACTGCATCCTCACAACTGGACCAATAAGCAACATCATGATAAACGGAAAAAAGACTGAAGTTGCCAAGAATTTCATATTACTTGGATCCATAATCAACATCCACGGAAGCAGCAGTCAAGAAATCAAACAACATATTGCATTGGGCAAATCTGCTGCAAAGACCTCTTTAAAGTGTTAAAAATAAAAGATGTCACTTTGAGGACTAAGGTACGCCTGACCCAAGCCATGATATCTTCAATTGGCTCATATGCCTGTGAAAGCTGGACAATGGATAAGGAAGATTGAAGAATTGATGTGTTTGAAATATGGTGTTGGTGAAAAGTACTGAACATATCACTGACTGCCAGGACAACTAAAAAAATCTGTCTTGGAAGAAGTACAGCCAGAATGCTCCTTAGAAGCGAGGATGGTGAGACTTTGTCTCACGTACTTTGGACATCTTATCAGGCGGGACCAGTCGCTGGAGAAGGACATCGTGCTTGCTAAAGGAGAGGGTCAGTGAAAAAGAGGAAGACCCTCAATGAGATGGATTGACACAGTGGTTGCAACAATGGGTTCAAACAGAGCAACGACTGTGAGGATGGTTCAGGACCAGGCAGTGTTTCCTTCTGCTGTACATGGGGTTGCAATGGGTCAGAGCTGACTGGACGGCACCTAACAACAACAAGGGAAATTGACACAAACCTGATGCTCATGCTACCTGCTGTGCTGTGAGTGATAGAGTCACCAAACCAGGAGTCTCCTGTCTTTTGCTAGCACCCATGAAAATCTGGTAAGCTACCTTATTAGCTTGCAAGTAAGGTAAAACTTCAGACCCTTCATAGTGCTTGGCCCTCTTCTAGCCCAGAATCCATGTTGGGTTAAGCTGCTGTCATTCTTCAGTCTCACTATGTGTTGTGAATTGAATTATGTCCCCCCAAAATATGTGTTATAAATCCTAAACTCTATGCCTGTGGTTATAATCCCATTTGGGAATAGGTTTTCTTTGTTATGTTAATGAGACAGAATTAGTGTATGGTGGGTCTTGAATCAATCCCTTACAAAATATAAAAATAGGAGATTAAGGAAGCAGAGATGAGAGAGGAGAGACACCGCCACATGAAGATCACTAAGCAACCAAGGAAAAAGGACCTTCCCCCAGAGTCAACAAAGAGAAAGCCTTTCTCCAGAGCTGATACCCTGAATTCAGACTTCTAGCCTCCTAAACTGTGAGAAAATAAATTTCTGTTTGTTAGAGCCACCCACTTGTGGTATTTCTGTTTTATCTGTTAGATAACTAAGACACTATGTTATATGGGGCATTCTCACAACAAATCGATTCTTTATTATAATAACAACAACAACAGTAATGAATATTGAGCACATGCTATGTGTGAGATACCATGTGTAAAGCTATATACACATTGTTACTTTAAATACTCTCAAAAATCCATATAATACGTTAGTCTTTCTTCCTTCAGTTTATAGATGAGAAAACTGAGGTCCAGAGAGGTAAAGTAATTTACCATGTTTCACACAGCTAGTAAATGACCAACTTGGGACTTGAACCCAGTTCTCTGTAAGTCAGAATTGACTCGACAGCAACTAGCAATAACTCTGACTCCAAAGCCCATACTCTTCAAGTCTGTAGTCTCATACACAGGCCAAGTACATAGAACAGTAGGGACAAGCACCACATCTCTATTACTCCTTTCATCACTACATTTTTTTTCTCCTTAACTTTTTTTTTTGATGGCATAGGTATTCAGTATTGGAATGCATGTTTAATAATTGAGTGCATTTGAATTTTTGTTTGGTAATAGGGATTTTGAGAAATATGATCTGGTAATACAAGCCACCAATGAGGCAAATGGCACTGTGGTGCCACTGATCTGTGTATGACAATATGCCAATGAGAGCTATATAAATAATTTATTGTGGGCACCTTTCCATTAGGTTACATGGGGAACCTCTGGTTTTCCAAATATGACGCAGAGATACCAAAACAAACCCAACAGGGCTCCCTAACTATCACACAGGAAAGCCATAATTATGTTTGCAAGCCTTATCTCACAGCAATAAAGGAAAACAAGGCAAAAGTTTACAAAACTAACACATTCAGGAAGCATCACCTAATAGAATGCTCAACCTATACAACAATGAAGCTACATTGCTGGGTCTGCTGAGCTTTACACATTTCAAAAGGGACCCCCTTTGACACTAAATGAATTAAAACCTGAATAATGTCTTACCTCTGAGGTCCAGAGGCATAAAAAATGGCCGGCATAGTGTTAACCCAACGGTAATGAAAACTTACTTGGTGTGGTAGAAATGGTTAAAATCACTATACATAGGCAAGTTCAAAAGAAATCATTTGCTAAAGCTATTTGTGGAAGTACCATAGCTTCACTGTTAAGAAACTACAACTCATACCAGCATGGAGCTGTTTGTTCTTCCACAAAACATTGGTTCTTAAAAATATTCTGATGTAGAAATAATCGTCTCTAATAGCTTCTTCTCATTACACCTGGAGTCTCTTAATCGAACGGACGGCATGGTACACCAGTCCAACATTTACATTGAAAGTTTTTTCTATTTTAGCGTACACCTAGAAACAGATCAGACTAAACAGGCAATAGTGTGCAACCACGGACTCTCCAAGCAGAGCAAGATCTTAATATTTAGCTCTCTTTTTTGTGCCTGATATTTTACTATTACCGGGATTTAAACATGTTTTCTTTGAAAAAGAAGAAAATCAAATGTTCTAAATGTAATTCTTCTATGTCTCAGTTTAGTTTATTTTCAACAAGAAACCTGCAACAAAATATAAAGTAGGGGAAAAGAGGCTATTTGTTTGCCTGATTGGTTGTCATGTGCCCACCACTCCTTGATGTTAGATACATTGTGTATTTTCTTATTTGGAAAATTTATCAAAGTCAGTCAAGAGTTTCTCTCAGTGACTGAAGAATTAACCAAATAAAAAAATCACAATAAATTTTCAGTGACCTGGGAAGAACATATAAAAACCATTTCTCATGTCTCAGCTAATAATAACCAAACCCTTAAGACAAAATCTACTACCAGGTCTATTTCTTGTGTATGAGAAGTATGTTCTGGTATGAACATAGCTGCATAAACTTCAGTGCTCAGAAATCACAGACAAAAAATATACTTATTGAAAGCGGGAGACACACAGTGGGGGGCAAAGCTATTTTAAGTGTAAAATAGAATGCAGAACACGGGAAAAGCAGGTGGAAGCAGAAGTCTCCTCCCCTGGCTGCCCCGGGCCTTGTTGCTTGCCAGATTCAGTTAGTCCTGAGAAGTGATGTGGGTGAGGCTACCTGGAGAATCATGAAAACAAGCCATATTCACAGGATGGAGCCTGGCTTTATGACAACTGAGAAGAGTATGTACCTGCACAGTGAAAACCAGCTAAGCTACAATGCGCTGCTCAGGAAAACCCAACTCATACCACAATAAAATAAAATTTAAGAAAGGAAATGGCACAGCATCTAGACGAAGATAAAATAAGAACATGAAAAAGAGAAATTGAATTTGTTTTATTTCATTTTAATCTTCTTAGTTGTAAAAGATAACATACATACTGAAAAGTGCACAAAACCAAAGATGTACCGCTCAATAATTTATCATAAAACAAACTCCTATGAAACCACCACCCAGGTCAAAAAATAGAATGTTACTGGACCCCAGAAGTTACCCTCATTTTCCCTGCCAATGATTATCCTTCTTTCCCCACAAAGGTAACCATTATCCGGACTTATATGGTAATTACTTCCTTATAGTCCATTACAGTTTTTCAGTGTATACGTGAATTCTTAAACACTACAGCATAGTTTTGTCTGTTTTTGCTTTTCAACTTTAAATAGTTGGAATCATGCAGCACATATTCTTTTGTACCTGACTTTTTTCTTCAGCATCATGCTTGTGAGATTCATCTATGTTGGGGCGTGTAGCTCTGGTTTATATATTTTCCTTTTTTTTTTTTTTTTGTATTCCATTGTATTCATCCATTCTACTGTTCATGAATGTCTGTTTCCAGTTTTGGACTACTACCAATAACACTCCCATGTACATTCTTGTACGTGTCTCTTGGTGCACATGTCCACATATTTTTGTTGGGTTTATACCAAGGAGCTGAACTGCTGGGTCATAGAGTATGTGTATCTTTAGTAGATAACGTCAGACTGTTTTCTACAGTGGTTGTGGTCAATTTACCCTTTCACCAGCAGTACATGAGAGTTCCAGCCTCTCCACATCCTTGCCTTCACTTGGTGTTGTCAGTCTTATTCATTTAGCCACTCTGGTGGATGGCTAGTGGTATCACATTGTGTTTCAACTGCATTCCCCTAATAATAAACGTAAGGAGCCCTGGTGGCACACTGGTTAAGTGCTCCACTGCTAACCGACAGGTTGGCAATTCTAACCAACCTGCTGTTCCGAGGGAGAAAAATGTGACTCTCGGCTTCCAGCCTTTGAAACTCTGTGGGGCAGTTCTATTCTACAGGGTCGCTATGAGTTGGAATCAACCCCATGGCAATGGGTTTGGTTTGGGTGTTTTTTAATGATTAGGGAGGCAGAACACCTTTTATATGTTTATTGGCCATTTTATGATCCTCTTTTGTGAAATACCTCTTCAATTCTCTTACTCATTGTTTCCACTGTGTTGTCTCTCTTTTCCTTAATGATTTTTAGTGACTTTAAAAATACATTCAGGATATGAACTTTTTGCCAGTTATATTTATCAGAAATATCTTTTACAACTCTTTAGCTTGCTTTTTCACTCTCTTAATGCTCTGGGGGAAGTCAGCCCACCAGGAAAGAAATCTGAGTACCCTGAGACTTCCATTCTGTGAGGTAGCCCAAAATAACCACATGGGAAGACTCCGTGGAGCGACAGATGCTTAGGCATCTCAGCGTTCCAGCCATCCCAGCCCAGGCACCAGGTATGTGAATAAAGAAGCCATCTTAGACATTACAGCTCTAGCAGATACAATATAAAGAATAAGGAACACAGATGAAGCCAGTATGGAGATAACAGACACAGGGCCTCAATTGAGCCATCCCAGGTATCTCTAGCCACTGAAGTCACCCAAATGAGACCTCAGACATTGTAGAATGAAAATGACCTATCCCTGGTGGGCCCTGCCCAAATTCCTGATCCACAAAACCTTGAGCATATAAAATGTTTGTTATTTGATGTCACTAAGTTTTTGGGTGGTTGTTAGGCAGTGATAGCTAACTAGAACAGAAGACTCCGTGTGGGTGGGGATGGAACCAGGCTCTGAAGGACTTGAATAAGTGCAGAATAACAGGGGTTCTGTTACAGAAAAACACATTAGTCAAGTTGGTGAAACCTGAATGAACTTGGAGTCTTTGAAGGTCAGTGAGGTGACCATACCAACAAAGTGGAAAGATTATTTGAGGATAAATGTGTCAGGATACTCTTCACTCTTTACTGGTTCTCTCTCTCATTCCCTTTTCACTTAGTCGATTCTGACTCATAGCAACCCTATAGGACAGAGTAGAACTGCCCCATAGGGTTTCCAAGGAGTGGCTGGTGGATTTGATCTGCTGACCTTTTGGTTAGCAGCCGTAGCTCACTGTAGCTCTTAATCACTGTGCCACCAGGGCTATTTACTGGTTAGATAGGGTTCTTTACTGATTAGATAGAGAATATAAAGAGAGACTTTGTTAGTGTAATAGCACATAAAAAATTCTGCTTTGATAGTTGTCTATCATGGCAAGAAAAGTTTGATATAGCTTGTGGATGTTTTACTCTGAAAAATATGAAGGCCCAGCACTTGGGATGGACCTAGGACCCTGACTGAGGCCACATATGGGAAGGGAAAAATGGAGAGACAGGAGAGAGAAGGACCTCCTGGATATTTATCCCAAGTATGGCGGGTATATACTAAATGGGAAAAGACTTTTTTTTTGTTTTTTGTCTTTTTTCCTCCCCTGGTAGATTCTGAACTCAGTGTGTATTCATTATCAGCAATTAATAGTGAGACTCACTCTCTACAAGATTTAGCCAAGTTTACGTATAGCAATGGTGGTGCAGTGGTTAAGAGCTCAGCTGCTAGCCAAAAGGTCAGCAGTTTGAATCCACCAGCCGCTCCTTGGAAACCCTATGGGGCAGTTCTACTCTGTCCTACAAGGGTCACTATGAGTTGGAATCAACTTGACAGCAAGGGTTTTTTTTTTTTAACGTATTGCAATGTATCAACGTAGATATTGTCTTAGTTATCTAGTGCTGCTATAACAGAAATACCACAAGTGGATGGCTTTAACAAAGAAAATTTATTCTCTCACAGTCTAGTAGGCTACAAGTCCAAATTCAGGGCATTGGTTCCAGGGGAAGGCTTTCTTTCTCTGTCTGCTCTGGAGAAAGTTCCTTGTCATCAATCTTTCCTTGATCTGTGAGCACCTCAGCACAGGAACCTCACGTCCAAAGGACATGCTCTGCTCCTAGAGCTGATTTCTTGGTGGTATGAAGGCCCCATGTATCTCTGCTTGCTTCTCTCTTTTATATCTCAAAAGAGATTGGCTTAAGACACTATCTAATCTTATAGATCTCATCTATATAACTGCCACTAATCCATCTTATTACATCACAGTGATAGGATTTACATCACATAGGGAAATCACATCAAATGACAAAATGGTAGACAATCATACATTACAGGGAATCATGACCTAGCCAAGTTGACAGATATTTTAGGGGCACAGAATTCAATCCATGACATTCCACACTTTTGCACCCTGAAATTCATGTCTTTGCCACATGTAAAATATATTCACCCCATCATATCACAGCAAAAGTCTTAAATCAACTCCAAGTCCAAAATCCAAAAATTCCTCTTCATTTGTGGAATCTGGAATATAAGTTATCTGCTTCCAAAGGTACAATGGTGCAACAGACAAGTACAAACTACACATTTCCATTACAAATGGGAGAAACTGGAGGGAAAGAAGGCATAACAGGCATCAAGCAAGTTAGCAGAACACACTATACTAGCCCTCAAGACTTGAAAATAATCCTTTGTTCTCTGAGGCCATTCGCACAATAGCCTTGCCCTCTAGGCTTTAGGTATTGGCCACACTCTCCAGATTCTGAGCGGAGGTCCCTCGGCCCTGGGCTTCAGCTCTGCCTTCCAGGCCCACTGGGATGGAAACTCTGCTCCCTCGGCTTTAGGCACACCATTCTCCTAATCCCTGTGAGTGACAACTCCACCCTTAGAAACACCGGAGGCCATGGCTCCACCCTTTGAAACCCCAGAGGTTGCGGCCACACCTTTGGAGACTGAGGCAGCTCAGCTTCCTGTGTTCCTTGTCTCTTCAGCTTCTCCTTCCTGGTTCCTTGGCCTCTTGGCCCCTCGGGCCTCACGCCCACATCTGCCCTACTGGGGCAACTGTTCCAAAGCTCTGTAGCTCCACCGATAAGTGTCTGGAGGCACCTCACTCCACCAGTAAACTTTGGCTAGAAGGCATTCAACTCCTTCTCTGTGGGTTGGCAAGCCTAGCTCCACAGATAAGTGCCTGGAGGCACCCTACTCCACCAGGAAGCCTCCTGTGCAGAGGCACTCAGCTCTTTCGCTCCACAGATCAGCTCCAGTCTGGCGCTGGTCTCCTGGTTCTACTGCTGCCAGTCCTCTGCTGCTGCTGGTTCTCTGCTGCTGCTTTGCTGCTGCCAATTCTCTGCTGTGGCCAATCCTCTGCTGCTGTTTCTCACTATCTGCACCCTCTCTGGTATTAACAGTTCTCCTCACTTCCTTCTGAGTCTTCTATCCATTCAGTTTTAAAACCACTTCCACATTTTATGTATCTGTTCGAGCAGCACCCCACTCCTGGTAACAAATTATATCTTGGTTATCTAGTGCTGCTATAACAGAAATACCACAAGTGGATGGCTTTAATGAAGAGAAATTTATTCTCTCACAGTCTAGTAGGCTACAAATCCAAATCCAGGCTGTCAGCTCCAGGGGAAGGCTTTTTTTCTCTGCCAGCTCTGGAGGAAGGTCCTTGTCATCAGTCTTCCCTTGGTCTAGGAGCATCTCAGTGCAGGAACCTCAGGTCCAAAGGATGCACTCTGCTCCTAGCACTGCTTTCTTGGTGGTATGAGGTCTCCCATGTCTGTCTGCTCATTTCTGTCTTTTATATCTCAAAAGAGGCTGGCTTAAGACACTATCTAATCTTGTAGATCTCATCTATATAACTGCCGCTAATCCATCTCATTACATCATAGTGATAGGATTTACAACATATAGGGAAATCACATCAGATGACCAAATGGTAGACATCATACCATACTGGGAATCATGACCTAGCCAAGTTAACAGATATTTTTGGAGGACACAATTCAATCCATGACAGATAGTAAGAAGGATCAACTTATGGAAGCCCTTGAAATCCCAGAACAGGTGCTTATATGTAATTTTAGAAGGAGATGAGAACTTTTGGGTTTTAAAAATAAAAGTATATTACAAACATGATTCCTGTCTACCTCTGAATAGAGAAGGAAGGAAAAGAGACAAATGAATTTGCTGAGTGTAGAACTGAGTAAAAGAATGCACTGTTGAAGTTGGCACCAGATTAAGACCAAAACCAGTATAAAGAGACAATGACAATAGGACAGAGTTGCAGTTTCACTGTGTCCCATCTTTTTTATTTCTCACCCTCGAAAATTACCTTTGAAGTCATAAGCGAAATGAGGCGGTGATTTGAAGGAAAGCATCTGATAGCTACATGACCCAACTGTAAATAACAGCACAAAAAATTTTAAGGCACAAACCAGATGGGTGTATCCTGACTTTTGTTGTCAACATCTTCTATGAAAGCTTACCTCATAATGCTGGCTTTTTGAACTATAGTAAATAAAAATTTTCTGAACCAGGAAGACTATATTTTTATCCTTAGTAATACATAACTTCAGGTATCTTTAGAGGAAAGGAGGGCATACTGGAGTTCAATAGTAAAATGTTTATTATAGTACTGAATGTGAAAATGCCTCAGCAGTAGTTTTAAAAAATGCATGACGAGAATACATGGCCCTTCAATACAGTGATGATAAATAAATAAATAAAGCCCAGAGGCACAAAAACCCAACCAGATTCTGCAGTCAAGATATACGAATTCATAAAATGGAAAGTTAATAGGGGGGCTCTAATTCCTAGATGCGTTTCCTACTCTGAAAACTTCAGTCCTTTCCTTTCATCAAAGTGGACACCTTCCAGTACCCAGTGCTGTCAATTCCGACTCATAAGTGGACACCTAGACAGTGTTAAGTAGGAAATAAAAGTAAATACATCTTACACATCCTTCACTTTGTTAATTCTTTGTTGTGATATGCAGCAGATTTTGTGTATAAGGAAACCCTGGTGGTGTAGTGGTTAAGTGCTGCGGCTGCTAACCAAAGGGTCAGTAGTTCGAATCCACCAGGCGCTCCTTGGAAACTCTATGGGGCAGTTCTACTCTGTCCCATAGGGTCGCCATGAGTCGGAATCAACTCGACGGCACTGGGTTTACTGGGTTTGGGTATAAATGGTTGATTCTGAGCTATTATTCTATCAGGTATCAGGAATTCCGGACCTTGTAAAATCTGTTTACTCTTTTTCTCTTAAGTGAAAATACTATTGTATGTGCAAATGCACAGTATTTCTGATGTCAATACTAACGTGGGATAATGTAAGAAACATTTGAAAACCACAATTTAGGGTGTAAGTCATTAAAATAGTAATATCATTCTTGATGATAATCAACCATTTTTTTTTTTATCATTCTTGATGATAATAGAGTCACCAGGCACACATCGACTTGCGTGTTAGCGGTCACATTTTCCTAACTGTTAAGTAGAAAGAAAAACTGCTACTTTTTTCCATTTGAAAAGAAAAACTGAGATTTTGCCGACCATGGTCTTTTAACATAGGCTATTTTATTTCTTTATAATAGTCTGTCAGTCCGTATTTATTCAGATCCCCTCTGTATAGAATTCATTTCTTGCTGTTTTAGAGAACTTAAAAAAAAAATTGTAGTGAAGTCTCTGCCCAGGAGGAATTTAATTTCAAATGGGAAAGACAGAACAAACAATTTCATGTACCAAACATATGTGAAAGTATCAACCAACCAACCAACTCACTGCCATCAAGCTGATTCCGACTGATAGTGACCCTAAAGGACAGAGTAGCACTGCCCCATAGAGTTTCCGAGTAGCACCTGGTAGATTTCCAAATGCCAACCTTTTGGTGAGCAGCCATAGCACTTAACCACTATACCACCAGGGTTTCCATGTGAAAGTATTCGTGTGTTAAATTATGCACATATCTCATTGTGCATTTCCCACCCACGTCTCCACTTTCGCAATGATCTGGAAGGGGTTGCGGGCGGGGGAGGGGGGGAGGTAGTCAGCAAACAAGGACTCAAGGCCCAATTCCAGCCAGCAGCATGTCTTTGTAACACTCTTGAGCTAAGAACGTATTTTTTTTTAATTTGTAAAGGGTTGTAAAAATAAATAAATAAAAACAAAGAAGACAGTATGTGCCCCGCAAAGTCTAAAATATTTACTATCTAGCCCTTCACAGAAAAAGTTTGCTGACCTTTGATTTAGAGTAATCCATGAACTCTGAAGTTTTGCTAAATTAGAGAGACTGGAACTGTCTGAGGTTAGTGTGAAATCGAGGGCAGGACGATCTCCAAACGCACTGGGTGAATGCTTAACTAAGAACACCTCACATTTGTACTGCACTTGCCTTCAAAGCCTTTCCTGTATGAAAGGCAAAAAAAAAAAAAAAAAAAATTGTGCAGAAGTCGTCATTATTACTACCGGAGGTTTATGTCATATGCAGGTGCACAGATCTGTCACCTCTGGTAACACCAGAGTGTTCAAGTCAAGTGAGTAAATCTAGCTCTCAGCTCTTTCTTCACTACCACCAAGCTAGTTTCCAGTAGTTCAGCATTCTTTTTATAAAATGTGCCCATAAGGATCTTGGGGTGCTCACCCAGTGACATTTAACCTTCTATATTCAATTCTGTGGCTAACTGTGATATTACTGCTGATGGAAGTTGGCGTTGGATACGACAGAAAAGACCTATGTTTTCCCAACAGTTCTTTAGTTTATGTGCCAGAAAGCTGCCTTTTGATTCAAAACTGCAGCTAGAATTTGCAGTGTATGGCTCAGCCGTTTGGTTCATGTTCTTTCCAATGCCTTTGCTGGGAAGTGTCATTTCATTTCTACTTCAAAAGCAGTCTTCATGGGCGTTGCTACTGTTTTTTTTGGTTCTTTTTTTTTTAATTCCCTGCTTCTCACTAGCACCCCACCAGTCCTCAGCAGCTCCTAGCTCTGACGTATAATATGAACTTGTCCTCTGGTTTATCACTCGAGTATGTGTGTTTTCACACGGTTTGTTCATGAGTATTTCATTCCCACATTCCCAGTCACTGTGCACAAGTTGAGGGGCTAACACTCATCTAATGGAATGGTTATCTGGGAAGTCCCATTTCTCAGCATACTCCCACACGTGATTCTTGGTGCAGTGATTAGAATTTATGAATCTCTTTGATCTCTAATGACCAAGTAGACTAGCGTATGTATAAACTACATACTGTGAATCTGTTTAAATTCTCCATGATTCATTCTCATCTGTTAAATGGGGATAATAATAGAACATATTCATAGGTGTGTTGGGAGAATTAAATGAGATAATTCATGTATTTTTTTTAGTTTAGTGCTTGTCACAGAGTAAACCCTTGATAAATGCTAATGCCATAATTGCCATCATCACCTCTTTGCTCTGACAAAACATTTCCCAGAGTATTCATTTAGTAACTCCATTTTTCAAAGGAGCTCAGGTACTAACCAGAAGGTTGACGATTTGAACCCATGCAGCGGCTTCTGTGGGAGAAAAGACCTGGCCATCTGCTCCCTCAAAGATTTGAGCCTAGGAGACCCTACATGGCAGTTCTCTGTCACATGGGGTTGCTATGAGTTGAAAATCTACTCAGCTGTACCTAACAACAACAACAACCATTTTTCAGGCATAGTCAACACTAGATCATCAAAGACACTCCTTGAATCTTCACTGAAAGTGTAACAGGTTTGTACTGAACACAGATATAATCAGGTGCTTGATAGATGCCTGAATCAGTGGCTTGGAAGTCATACCAGGCCAGGGAGCTGATGTCTAAGTGGCCGTTCTTGTCTCCAATAGCAAACCCATGAGCTGGCTGCCACTGCTTACACTGACCTACTGTTCATCTCTGCCCAGTCAGGCAGCTCTACCCACTGTTTTATCAGGGTGTCATGCTGGAAACCCTGGTGTCATAGTGGTTAAGAGCTATGGCTGCTAACCAAAAGGTTGGCAGTTCAAATCCACCAGGTGCTCCTTGGAAACTGTGTGGGGCAGTTCTACTCTGTCCTATAGGATCATCATGAGTCAGAATCGACTCATTGGCAATGGGTTTGGTTTTTGGTTTTCACATGTGCGACTGTGACTACAGAACCACCACACCAGCCTGCCCCAGATACCAGGATAAGCAATCCAGGGATGTGGGACAAGGTCACCTCATACTCCCTTAGGAAGGCTGACATCAGGGGTGGTGCAGGGAACCCCTCAGTGTTCCAAAGAACCACTGCTTCTGACTTACCAAGTGGATAGATTCTGGTTGAGAAGTAACTGTGGAGATATCCGTTAACTTTCCCTTAGTGTGGTCCCTTCCAGGGACTAGAACTGGACATGTTAGTGTCTACAGCAGAATACTTTGGTGAAGTTGTGGCTTCTGCTGGTGGCGGAAGTCCTATGAGTGCCTCAGATTTCACACAAAACATAGGGCATGGCTCTTTGGGAGAACCCCCACAGCTGCTTCCTTATGACCTTGATCATAGGTATAATGGCTGCTTTAAAACCCTTGCCTGCTGGAGATACTGGCAACCATGTTCCCGCCACATGGAGAAGCCTGAGAAGGTGGAGCCTATCCATAGACACAGACTCAGGAACATCGGACAGACAAAGGGACTCAGGATCGGTGAGTCCCTGATTGCAACCCATGGTTTCAGTGGCTCCCCTGGCTCCAGTAGCTCCTCCATTCTGTGGGCTCCTTCAATATCCTTACTGCAAAATCTTTATTTTGGCTTAAGCTACTTCCAGTTGCATTTCTGTAACTTGCAACTTGAAGACAGTCCTGACTAAAATCCTCTTTTTAATTGTGGTAAAATATAACATAAAATTTTAACCATTTTTTAGTGTAGAATTGAGTGGCATTAATTACATTCTCGATGTTGTGCAAATCCTACTATCTATTTCCAAGACCCTTTCATCACCTCCAGACAGACACTCATTTCCCATTAAGCAATAGCTCCCCATTCTCCCCTCCCCTCTGCCTCTGATAACCTCTAATCTACTTTCTGTCTCTTATGAATTTGCCTATTCCATATATTTCATGTAAGTGAAATCATACAATATATGTCCTTTTGTGTCTGGCTTATTTCACTTAGCATATGTTTGCAAGGTTCATCCATGTATCAGAACTTCATTCCTTTTTATGGCTGAATAATGTTTGATTGTATGTACATACCACATTTTGTTCATCCATTCACCTATTGACAGGCATTTGGGTTGTTTCCACCTTCTGGCTATTGTGGATAATGCTGCAATAAACGTTGGTATACATGTGTCTGTTGGAGTCCCTGATTCAATTTTTTTGAGTATATACCTCTGAGTGGAATTGCTGGCTCATATGATAATTCTACATTTAACTTTTTGTAGAGCCACCAAACTTTTCTACAGCGGCTGCACCATTTTAAAATTCCACCACTATTGTACAAAAATATATTTTTTTTTTGTACAAGGGGCCTAATTTCTCACTAACACTTGGTATTTTCCAGTTTTTTTATTATTATTATTATAGCTATGCTGTTGGTTGTGAAGTGGTACCTCATTGTGGTTTTGATTTGCATTTCCCTAACGACAAATGATGCTCAGCATCTTTTCCTGGGCTTCTCAGCTATTCGTATATCTTCTTTGGAATAATGTTTATTCAAATTCTTTGCCTTTTTTTTTTTTTTTAATCGGGTTGTTTGTCTTTGTTATTCAGTTATAGGGGTTCTTCATATATTCTGGATATTAAACATTTTTTCAGATACTGAATATTTTCTCCCATTCTGTGGGGTTGTCTTTTCACTCCCTTGATAGTGTCCTTTGATGTACAAAGGTTTCTAATTTTGATGAAGTATAACTTAATCTATTTTTTCTTTTGTCACCTGTGCTTTTTGTGTCATATCTAAGAAACCACTGGCAAATCTAAGGTCATGAAAGGTTTTCCCCTAAGAATTTTATAGCTTTAGCTCTTGGATTCATTTTGAGTTAATTTGTATTTGGTGTAAGGTAAGGGTCCAACTTCATTTTTTTTTTGTATGTGGATATTCAATTTTCTTAGCACCTTTTGTTAGACTGTTCTTTCCCTATTGAATGGACTTAGCATCCTTGTCGAAAATGACTTGACCACAGACATAAGGGCTTATTTCTGGACTCTCAACTTTATTCTATTTGTCTGTGTCTATTCTTATGCCAGTACCACACTGTTTTGATTACTGTAGCAGCCTTGTAGTTCTGTGGACATTTTTTTTCCTCTAATTTCCTACAATGGCTGAATTCTTTACTTTCAGAAACAGATTATAAACTTGTAAATGACAATTTCCACTTAAAAAATAAATACAAAAGCAAACAATTATCACGCCATCAACCATGTGGCCACCCCCCCCCCCCCCCATTACCACTAACGCTGGCCAAAGTCTCTAGTCTGCACATCAATGGGAGGACCTATGGCTCAAATCCTGGTACAATCCAGGACCCCCAGTCTGGCTTTTGCTGATGATTTTTTTGTTTCCCTTGTGGGTAAAGATATGGGGAACAAGTTGCTCATGGCAGAATCCTGGGTTATACACAGGGGGCTCTGGGTCTGAGTCTGCCTAAAGTGGCAAATTCAACCACAAGAAGGATTTACTCCCTCCACAGGGGCATCCACACTTCTGAAGATGGCTTGGTGGATTGGGAGCCATGTGCTGAAGACGACAGGGCCACATAATGGAAGGAGACTGTGCCACTGAGTCACTGCAGGAGGAGAGTCTCACCTGTCCAGGAAAACATGGATTAAATGGAGATGAATTGGCTCCACAGAAAATCCATGAAATTTTAAGACACTGCCAGTTCCAATTGATTTCTCCTATGTTTTTATTATAGAAAACCAGTTCTCTTAGTTAACACCTTTGGCAAGACCCTTCACTCCTCTGCCCCTGCCTGCCTGCACTGACCAAACACAAAGGAGAGAGGGAACCTTCAGGGGAGGGAGATCCCTATCATCTTGGTAGGTAGGATCAGGCTTTCATGCTGCAGAAGGAAATTTAAATCAGGAGAATGAGCCTCACCCAGGGCCATGGGCATGGAAGTGTACCCCCACCATGATGCTCTGATATGTTCATGTACAGAGAATAGATTATGGCACAGCACTGCTTTGTTTCCTGGAAGGCCAGATGGGGCCTAGAGTGGGCAGAGCTCATGTACTGGGCTCTTCCGGCTACACTCCAACTTTTTCACTTCTCCAAATGCACTGTACAAGTAATGTGATTTTCTGTTTGTGCAGTGAGCTGAAGGCAAATTTAAAGAATACTGTTATAAAACCTAGCTGTCCTCACCTTCCCCTCCCCCAGCCCCACTGATTGTCCTGGTTGCTAGGCACTTGTTTGTGTCATCAACAGAACACTCCAGAAGGTTCTGTGTGGTCACTTGTGGCTCACAGGATACTGGCAATCAGAGGCAGAGCTGCAGTACCCCTTGAAGCCATGGGGGGCCTGCTGGCTGTCATAGAGAATTTGTCCCAGCCGGTCCTGCAACAGCTACACAGCTTTCTGGTGGTGTGTTCCAAATACTTCAGACTAACTCCGTGTATCTGCAGGTTTCCCTGGGAGATCCTCATCTGCGTTGTCCTGATTTTTTTTATAGTGAAGAGACGTTATGCTCTAAGGAAGAGGAGAGAGCAAACACAGAGACTATTTGCCCAGGTTAAAGAATGTTATCAATTCATTGAGAAGATCAGGCTTCTTATAGAAGTTTACGATATTTTTGAGTCACCTCTGGTGGATATTAACCCGCTTGAATTGCAAATCATGTGCCTGGCCGCCCTCAATAGAAATATGAGCAGACTCATGGCTTCAGTGGAGTACTATCTCGAAACCGGTCCAATAAGCGAGTACCCGAAACTTACGATCTACACAGTGATGATGATGCACCTTCTACTACAGACAGAGCTACTTGAAAAATCAGAATTCTTCCATATCGAAGTAGGCGAGACCAGAACCATCTTACGAGCCTCTTGGGAAAACATACAACTAGTTCACAGGGAAATGCTGGATGACTAGGTGAAGACGGCTCATCTCCAGAAAAACCTCAAGATGATTTCCCGAAGCGTTGGTAAAACAAAGGGACAGAAACAAAATGCTTAAAAACTTAAATCCATGAATAAGAAGGTTGCAAATGATAAAAGAAGCCAATAAAAATATCTGCATATTACATCTGGTTTTGCTGTCACTCTGTTTTGATTGCCTATTCTCTTCAGTATGGGTCTTAAGTTCCTGTTTCTTCGTGTGCCCAAGTATCCTGGACATTATGAATAGTAGGATGTACAGACCCTAGATTCTGTTGTGTTCCTCTGGAGAGTACTGATTTTTTGTTTTGTTTTAGTAGGTAGTTCACTTGCCTGAACTCAAATTCAACTCTGCATTTCCGGTGGTGAGCAGCAGCTAAAATATTTGTTCAGATATTTTTGCCTTAGCTGGGTTGCTTAGAACTTGCCTTGCACTTGAATAATTCAGGGGTCAACCAGAGATTTGGGCAGAATTAGGAACTCACCTTATTGGGTCTCTCCAATATTTCCCCCTTACTTTCTGGCTGCTGTGGTCATGTAAACTAGTTTTCTCTTTCTTCAAGTCACAAGGAGGTGGAGGAGGGGGAGGAAGGGGAGGGGGAGGAAGAGGAGGGGGAGAGGGGGGAGGGGGAGGGAGGAGGGAGGAGGGGAGGGGGAGGGGGAGGAGGGGGAGGAGGGGGAGGAGGGGGAGGAGGGGGAGGAGGGGGAGGAGGGAACAACCTGCAACTACCTGTTTTCTCTTCCAGTTGTAGCCACCCTGCTTAGCACTGATTGCAGCCTTCCATCAGCAAAAAAGCTTTAAAAAGGGAGAATTTTGCCCCATTCCATTTCCTACTTCCAAGCATACCCAAACCAAACCTGTTGCCATTGAGTCGATTCTGATTCATAGCAACCCTATAGGACAGAGCAGAACCGCCCCATACGGTTCCTAAGGATTCAAACTGCAGACCTTTTTGGTTAGTGGCCCAGCTCTTAACCAGTGTGCCATCTCTACCTGGCTTTAGTTGCTCTTCAGTGACTTTGGGTGTTTTTTTTTTTTTTTTTGTCCAGAGTTTCAGGTTGTTTTCTGTGGGAAGGGTGGTCCAGTAGGAGCTACTCCTCCATTACCAGAATGAGAACCTATAATTCTTAACCTATTGTGACAATTTTCCTTTCCTTGAGGTACATTGTAACTGGATTTCCTTTATAGAAACATTTCAGTTGAGAGAGAGAGGAGGAGGAAGAGAAAGAAGAAGAAGAAACAGAAAAAGAGAAGAGGGAAGGACAGGGGCAGGAGAGAAGGAAGAGGAGGAGGGGGAGGAGGGAGAGGAGGGGAAGGAGGGGAGGAGGGAGCGGAAGGGAAGAGGGGGAAGAGGGGGAGGAGGGAGAGGAGGGAGAGAAAGGGAAGAGGGAGAGGAGGGGAAGGAGGGGAAGGTGGGGCAGGAGGAGAGGAGGGAGAGGAGGGGAAGGAGAGGGAGGGGGGAGGATGGGGAGGAGGGAGAGGAGGGGGAGTAAGGAACAACCTGCAACTTTGGGATTGGCTAGGGTGTATGTGTGTGTGTTTGATGTTGGGGAAGAGATTTACAGACTTGGAAAAATCTTTGCTGGCTGAATCGACATTGGGACAGAACCTGTACACAATTTGCTTGAAGCTAATGCTGCCTGAATAAGGGAAATGATCACAAAGTCCTTCTCTTTGTCTCAAAATTATGACAGATATATTTAAATATATTCATGAAGTCAGAAATCTTTCCTTCACAAATATTAGAGAACACATATTTTCACTTACATTCTATAACTTTGACTTCAGTCCTCTGTTTTACATGATGATTTTCTGCTTTTGTAGCAGGAGTTGGTTTTTAATTACTGAGGAGCACTAACTACATTCCAGCCCTCATCCAACATGAGTGATACTGACGAAAACAGAACACAAATCATTGTAATCTGTTAGGAAGAGTGAGGGATTATTCAAGGGAAATAGCGTATCAAAGCCAAGCTGGGTTAGATCTACTTTATAATGAGCAGTTTTATGTAAGTCAAAGTAGATTCTGAAAGGACTGACCTTTTCTATTAAAAAAAAAAAATTCTGGTAGAGAAGAAACCTTTGCTTTTTCCAAATAAACTGAGCTTCTTCTTCCAATTCACAGATGCTTACTTGTGTGTTTCATCTTATTTTGTGTCTGAAGGATAGACTGTGTCTGAAGAATATACAACTTCATCAGTGCTGGTCAAAGGAAGTTTTATCTAGCAGAGAGCTTTGCACATCATGTTTGTCAATAAATTATAGTAATTATGGTGATACAGACTTGTCTATATCTTTTAGCAAAGAGGGAGAAATTAAATTACCAATATAGTAATGCATCAGTGGCCCAATGTGGTCAATCAGAGGTGATGAAAATCCTGACAAACTGCTTTTGCAATAGGTGTGGTTTTTCCTGACTACTGTTAAAAAAAGTCACTAATTTTAAGTTCTTCATACTTGGACTTTTCCTAACTATATCAGAAATGACCATATTCTTAATCGATTTTAGATATGAAAATGACAATATTGAGGATTGTTAGGTTTAAAAGATAACTTAGAAACTATCTTTTAGGTAGTCACTTCCATCAGTCCAAATAATTAAGAGTGTTTTTCCTATAAGAAGGTGAAACCTTATTTTCATTTTCACTGAAGCACAGGAAATTCTGAATACATAAAATTCTTCCATAAAATGTCAATTAAGGATAATACAGTAAACAGAGTCAGAACTACTAAAAAATAAATAAATAAATAAAAGTTTTACAAATTCACCTTTTAGAGACACTTAGCAGAAACTGAAAAATCAGGGTCACTTGGCTGTATCTACTTCACTAAAATAGGGAAGCCAGGTTTTTGCCTTTAAAAGTGTGAAATGATGTGTAAAAGCCAAAAAAAAAAAAAATGAAGAAAGAGACCACTTATTCTCAGTATAAAATTTTTAAATCATATGGATATGGACTTATTAGTTACTAATAAAAGGCATGTCTACGTGGAATGAATTTTATACTTATTTGTATTCATTATCACTTTTTCTCAGTATAAGCATATTCCCCATAAGCATAAATAAAACTTATTCTCCATAAATAAAAATTTGAACAGATGTATGTCTAGCTGAAAAAGACTAAAGGCTTGAATATGAACAACAAAAAGGCTTTAAAAAAAACTTACAATTTTATAGTATGAAACCACAGTTTTGAAAGAGTTACAAAAAGGTTTGTCTTGGTCATCTAGTGCTCCTATAACAGAAATACCACAAGTGGATGGCTTTAACAAAGAGAAATTTATTTTCTCATAGTCTAGTAGGCTAGAAGTCCAAATTCAAGGCATCAGCTCCAGGGGAAGGCTTTCTCTCTCGGTGGGCTCTAGAGGAAGGTCCTTGTCATCAATCTTCTCCTGGACTAGAAGTTTCTCCAAGCAGGAACCTCAGGTCAAAAGGATACGCTCTGCCCCTGGTGCTGCTTTCTTCGTGGTATGCGGTCCCCAACTCCCTTTCCTTTATCTCTTGAGAGATAAAAGGTGGTGCAGGCCACACCCCAGGGAAACCCCCTTTACACTGCATCAGGCATATGACCCCAGTAAGGGTGTTACAATCCCACCCTAATACTCTTTAACATAAAATTACAATCACAAAATGGAGGACAACCACAGAATACTGGGAATCGTGGCCTAACCAAGTTGATACACATATTTTGGGGGGACATAATTCAATCCATGACATCCCATCCTTTGGCCTCCAAAAAATTACATCCTTGTAACATGTAAAACATATTCACCCCATCATATCATAGTAAAAGTCTTAACTCCAAGTCCAAAATCCAAAAATTCCTCTTCATCAGTGAAATCTAGAATACAAGCTATCTGCTTCCAAAGATACAATGGCAGCACAGGCACAAGCTAGACATTTTCATTACAAATGGGAGAAACTGGAGGAAAAGAAGGCATAACAGGCACTAAACAAGTCAGCAAAACACATTACATTAGCCCTCAAGGCTTGAGAATAACCTTCTGTTCTCTGAGACAATTTACACAACAGCCCTCTGCTCCAGATACTAGGTATTGGCCACACTCTCCGGATTCTAAGTGGAGGCCCCTTGGCCCTGAGCTTCAGCTCTGCATTACAGGCTCACTGGGACAGCAACTCTGCTCTCTTGGCTTTAGGCACACCATTCTCCTAGTCCATCTGAGTGGCAACTCCACCCTTAGAAACACCAGAGGCCATGGCTCCACCCTTTGAAACCGCTGAGGTCATGGGCATACCTTTTGAGACTGAGGCAGCTCAGCTTCTTGTGTTATCTCTTTAGCTTCTATCTCCTGGTTTCTTGGCCTCTTGGTTCTGGGGCCTCATGGCTGCATCTGCTTGCTGGGGCAAATGTTCCAAAGCTCAGTAGCTCCACCGATAAGTGCCTGGAGGCACCTCAGTCTGCCAGGAAGCCTCCTGCGCACAGGCAATCAGCTTTCTTGCTCCATGGGTCGGCTCCAGTGCTGTCTGGTCGTGGTCTCCTGGTTCTTCTGCTGCCAGTTTGCTGCTGCTGCCAGTCCTCTACTGCTGTTTCTCCACCATCTGCATTGTCTCTGGTGTTAACAGTTTTCCTCACTTCCTTGTAAGTCCTCTATCCATTCACAGTTTCAAAACCGCTTCCACATTTTAGGTATCTGTTACAGCAACACCCCATTCTCTTGGTACCAAATTCTGTCTTGGTCATCTAGTGCTGCTATAACAGAAATACCAAAAGTGGATGGCTTTAACAAAGAGAAATTTATTCTCTCACAGTCTAGTAGGCTAGAAGTCCAAATTCAGGGCGTCAGCTCCAGGGGAAGGATTTCTCTCTCAGTCGGCTCTGGAGGAAGGTCCTTCTCATCAATCTTCCCCGGACTAGGAGCTTCTCTGCACAGGAACCCCGTGTCCAAAGGGCGTGCTCTGCTCCTGGTACTTCTTTGTTGGTGGCATGAGGTCCCCCTCTCTTCTAGCTTTCTTCTCCTTTTATCTCTTGAGAGATAAAAGGTGATGCAGGCCACACCCCAGGGAAACTCCCTTTACATTGGATCAGGGATGTGACCTGGTAAGGGTGTTACTATCCTACCCTAATCCTCTTTAACATAAAATTACAATCACAATATGGAGGACAAGCACTGAATACTGGGAATCATGGCCTAACCAAGTTGATACACATATTTTGGGGGGGGCATAATTCAATCCATGACATGTTCCAAACATGTTTATATGATTTCACAATTATTAACTATGGAATATAATGGGTGCATAAAGTCTGTCATATTAAAAGACCCTGAATCTTAGAAAAGTTAGGTAGTTTTCTCAGGGTCTAAATGCACTTGGGGGAGGTGAAGTTAAAACAGGATTCATGACTCAATTTTCAATGGTCTTCTATTAAAATGTTCAAGCCATTGTTTTAGATGTATTTATGTGTATGTCTCTTTCTGGCATGAAACAAAGAACTCCTTGAGAGCAGAGATGTCTTATGTGAATCCCTAGTGCTCAGCACACCTCCAGCTCATAGGAGGCATTCACTGTATATTCACTGAGTTAGAATGCATTGAACAAAATTGATAAACTAAGGCTGATAAGAGGAAAGAGAACACTAATTTTACATTCTAGAAAACTGTACAGCCACCATAATTCTTATTAACTCAAATTTATATATTGGAAAAAAGTACATTATAAATATTTATGTAATCCTTGGTTGTACCAATACACCCTGACACACACAAAAATATGCAGATGTAAGCCTCCACTGAGTCACAGTAATATCAAGTTGGAGATTATTGGCAATGGATGCTTCCTGGTTTTCTTTTCCCCATCCTTCATTATTCTCCCTTTGATGGGCTGAATGCCCAATTTGTAACTGACTTTGGAAAAAGTCCTTCCTCCACTTACATACTATATAGCTCAGCTTCTCTTTAATGGGAAACCCAATCTATTATTTTTTCAAGCACATAGGATAACTTATTGCATCTAAGTGAGATTCATTACTCTTCTTCCTTGTAAAGCAGCCCCCAAAAAGCCACTTTAACTTTGATCACTAACCATGACATAGCCTTATGATAACTGAAATTAAAACTCTATATGTATACCCATATTTACATCACCAAAAACCCAAAACTCAAACCCACTGCCATCAAGTTGATTCCAACTCGTAGCGACCCTGTAAGACAGAGTAGAACTACCCCACAGGGTTTCCAAGGCTGTGAATGTATCTCTATGGAAGCAGACTGTCAAATCTTTCTCTGCAGGAGCCGCTGGTGGTTTCGAACCACCAAGCTCCTGGTTAGCAGTCGAC
Organism: Elephas maximus indicus; assembly: GCF_024166365.1. Lineage (NCBI taxonomy): Eukaryota > Metazoa > Chordata > Mammalia > Proboscidea > Elephantidae > Elephas > Elephas maximus. Next base: position 147,620,849 of record NC_064846.1, on the reverse strand, counting down.
TGCTTCATCCACTGTGCCAGCTTGTCTTATATGGTGGCCTCAGGAGAGTGAAACACAAGCAGGTCCATTTTTAAGGGAAAGAAGCTGCATCTTGAAGACCAAATCACAGTTCTGGCTACTCAAATAGATGAGTCACAGCACAGTGTGAGGTACTGAAAAATACCAAAAATGCTGTTGAAAGTTTTCTTCCCTCAAGGAAATGATGATCTATTTAAGGAATTCAGATTCTCAACACAATTAGCAAGCAATGCAGAACTGCACGAAATTATGTGGCACAGAATTCAAGCACTACAGGAAATAAGAGCAAAGAAAATTGCTGCAGACTAGGGAAATCAGAAAAGGGAAGAGTTTTACAGGGCACCAGTTCCTGCAGGTAACCCTCGTTCCAGCTCCCAGTTGGGCATCTACCAGGCTACTCAGAATGTTTTCTCTAACAATTCACCAAGAAATGCCTCTTTCTTCTTGGCCTCCCTTTGATGAACTCAATGTCATTTGAGTTTCTTTAGCTCACCATTTTACAGCCTGCATTTGTAGTACTCTGAGATAGTATTGTTTGTATTACTTATGTTATACATATTAAAAAAAAAACCCAAACCAATTGTTGTCAAGTCAATCCCAACTCAGCAATGCTATAGGACAGAGTATAACTACCCCATGGGGTTTCCAAGGCTGTAATCTTTATGGAAGCAGACTGCCACATCTTTCTTCCACAGAGTGACTGGTGAGTTTGAACAGTTGACCTCTTGGTTAGTATTCAAGCACTTAAGCACTGCACCACCAGGACTCCTTAAGTTACATATACCCATTGCCATCGAGTCTATTCTGACTCATAGCAACCCTATAGGACAGAGTAGAACTGCTTCATGGGGTTTCCAAGGAACAGCTGGTGGACTTGAACTGCCAACATTTTGGTTATTAGCCAAACACTTTGCTCACCAGGGCTCCTAAGTTATACATACATGCATATAATTTCAATTGCCCTTTTCAACTTGTTTAGGTCAGGGACAGAACCTTTTTTGTATCACAATAGCTCAGCTGCTAGCCATAAGGTTGGCAGTTCAAATCCACCAGCTGCTCCTTGGAAACCCTAGGGGGCAGTATTACTCTGTCATAGGGTCACTATGTGTCGGAATCGACTCCATAGCAAAGGGTTTGGTTTGGTTATACACACACACACACACACACAGAGGTATGCTTTGCATAACACGCATATATATAAAGGTATACGTCGCTTAATGTGCACCAAATGTTCTGTGAAATAGGACGTTGTTTTTTGGATGTTGTGTGAACACCATATTACATACAGGCGGTTCCCGTACAATCCGTAGTTAAAACCCCATAAAGCCTATTACATTAAAACCTTATGGGAGCTGGACGGACAAAGCCTAAGAGCTGTATCCACTGGACACTGGAAGACAGCCTTGCTGGGTGTGCGCCTGGGCGGGGCAGCAGCTCTGACGGAAGCCGAATTGGGACTTTGCGCAAGTTTAGGTACGAGAGGGGGCTTGCTGGGCGGGGGCACGGAGAAGTGGCCGCGGGTAGCAGGTGTGCGGGTGCCAGGAGCATGACTGGCAGTGGTAGCCTTGGCTGCAGCTTCCCAGAGCCCGGAACCCACTTGCACGCTGGGACCGGGCCGGCATCCCTGCCAGCACCTGAAGCAGGAGCGAAGGAGCCACTGCTCCATCCAACAGCGCCTGGGAGGGAAAGGCTGCAGGGTTGCTGGGCAGGTGAATAAAGCTAGGAGGAGAGAAAGGAGGCGCTGTGAGGATTGGTATGCACCCTGGAGCCCCAATGCTCATTCACTCTGGGGGTTTGGGATCTTTACAACTATTACCCAGTACTCAGTGCCGTCGAGTCGATTCCGAATCATAACGACCCTATAGGACAGAGTAGAACTGCCCCATAGAGTTTCCAAGGAGCGCCTGGCAGATTTGAACTGTCAACTCTTTGGTTAGCAGCCTTGGCACTTACCCACTACGCCACCAGGGTTTCCTTTTACATCAAAAGAGCCTTTTTTTTAGCATGAGACCCTGGTGGCGTAGTGGTTAAGTGCTACGGCTGCTAACCAAGAGGTCGGCAGTTTGAATCCTCCAGGCGCTCCTTGGAAACTCTATGGGGCAGTTCTGTTCTGTCCTATAGGGTCTCTATGAGTCGGAATCGACTCGAAGGCAGTGGGTTTTTTGTTTACAACTATTAGGGGGAAATAATGAACAAAAGAGGAGCTGCTTTCCCTTTAAAAAACACATACACACACATAAAACGGAGCCCCTGGGTGACACGAATGGTTAAGCGAAAAGGCTGTCATTTGGAACCCGCCCAGAGGAACGCTGGAAGACAGGCCTGGCAATCTGCTTCTGAAAGGTCACAGCCTAGAAAATCCTATGGAGAAGTTGTGCCCTGCACACATGGGGTCACCAACAGTAACCAACAGCAACATACTTAAACACATTGCCACGCACTCTGACTTTGAAGTATGTTTCAAGAGCTATATCTTTGTACAGCAATTCTTCATTTTTAGTGTAAATGAGGTTATATAAAGTATTTGTCCTAAAAATTAAACACTACCCAGCCATTTTTCTGTGTCTCTTTTATTGATTAATTGTCATATTGATTCATTGCTTGCTACATTTAAAAAACAAAAGGCAAAAACGGGACTAGGCTTTAGAAAATACCCTGTAGGGAGCAATCTATTGCAACCAAAAAATGTTTAATGTCTGTTACATTTATTCTATTGTTAAGAGTCTAAAATATGTAAAGTAGTGCATTTTGCAGTTAGACTTACATTGAAATCTTGTCTCTATCACTTACTAGTTGTGTGAGCTTGAGCTAGTTGCTTAATTTCTTTAACCCTGTTTTCTCATAAGTAAACATTAGGTTATTAATGTGTATCCCCTGACCCAGGGGTTCCACTCCTAGGTATATCCTCAACAGAAATTGCATACATATTTTCACCAAAAGAAATGTGCTAAAGTTTACATCAACTCTCTTTGTAATAGTACCAAACAGGAAACTACCGAAGTGCCCGTCAACAGTGGAATGAATAAATACTTCATGGCACACTCACACAATAGAAAACTGGACAGCAATGAGAATGAACTATGTACAACTACGTTCACTCAACACCATGGATAAATCTCACAGATCTGGTGTTCAGTGAAAGAATACAGGCATACAAGAATACATATTGTATGATTTCTATTGAATCAAAATACTAAAACTGGAAAAACTATTATATGCTCTTAGATGTAAGGATATTGGTTTACCTTGTAAGGAGGTGGTTGTAATGGAAGGGAAGAATGAGGGTAGCTACTGCAGTGTTGATCATATTCTATTTCTTGATACGGCTGTTAGTTTCACAGGGGTATTCAATTATCATATGTACATTTACCTGTATTTTTATTTTAATTCCAAAATTTTTTTTTTAAATCAGCTTAATATTTACCTCCTAGGGTTAACATATATATAGGATCACGATGAGTTGGAATCGACTTGACAGCACAGAACAACAACAAGGGTTAACATGAGGACTAAATCAAATGGAATTTATGAAAGTGCTCATCAGACCCTGCACTTAATAAACACTAGTTTACTAGAGTTTAACTGCTAACCAAAAGGTCAGCAGTTCAAATCTACCAGCTGCTCCTTGGAAACCCTATCGGGCAGTTCTACTCTGTCCTACAGAGTCGCTTTGAGTCGGAATCAACTTGACGGTGTGTGTTTTTTTTTTTTTTAATGCTTCTTGGAGCCCTGGTAGCACAGTGGTTAAGGGCTCGACTGCTAACCAAAATGTCCATGGTTCGAATCCACCAGCTGCTCCTTGGAAACTCTACGGGGCAGTTCTACTCTGTTCTATGGAGTCGCTATGAGTCAGAATTGACTAGATGGCAACGGGTTTTAAACATTTATTACTAACATGTTTAATGCCTACCCCCCAGGTATCTTACCAATAAGGTTTTTGTATGATCTCTGTCATTTTTTTCTATCATATCTGTTTTAATACATGATGTAACAAGGCAATGTGCTACCGTGCAGAACACATTTGCTCTTTCCTCTTCTCTTATCCTCTAGACATTCACAAACAAAAAAGAGTACCTTAACTGAACTGTATTGTTAGATTGCTATCTGTGAGTTGTTCCTTAATGAAAATGTGTGCACACATAGCAACTGTACAATAGTACCCCATTGTACACTAACAATGAGTGACAGCAGCAGAATTGAGCACATAAGAGAATGAAAATAAACTATAATCAGAGCAAAAATTCCTTTTATTTTTTTAACTGGCAAGAAAAATTGCTTAAAATGTGATTTGGCAGTCCATCTCAAAGAAACTAATATTAAATGACTTTCTGCCTCATCAATTTACTGATCAGGACCCAGCAGATATAAACATTGTGCTGGGGTGTTCTTTCTATCTCTTGGACTGATATAACCACATTGTTGTTCTTGGTTGCCATCAAGTTAGTTGTGACCTTTCAGAAGCAGATTGCTAGGCCTGTCTTCAGAGGCCTCTGGGTGAATTTCAATCGCCAACCTTAGGCTAGTAGTCAAGCACCAACCTTTTGGCTAGTAGTTGAGTGCTACACTGTTTGGGTCACCCAGCCAACTAATCCCTTGGTTCTCTGACTGTATGTTTCCTGAAAATCGCCTTAAAGACCAGATAATTTTTAAAGAAAAGAATCAAACATGACTACCATATTTTCCGTAAATAACATGAACCTTCTGCGTTTGTTTGCCAGCTGCGTCCCCCCGCCACCACCTCGAGGCACCCTCACAAGCACTGCCATGCCAATCCTATTTCACATGTTTGCTGTAAAAAAAATTAGGATAGCATGCTTACAAAAATACCTTGATGGGGGTGGGCACTGCTGGCAAACAAACACAGAAGGTGTGCATTATTTGCGTGAAATATGCTACTTTTATTTGCCAGGTTTATGTCTAATTGTAGTCAGTAGCTTACTCTGGTTTGCTCACTAATGGTAGTCGGTATCTTTTTTACCTTATTATGTATCATCTAGTGTCCAATCTAATTAGCACAATAAAGTTAAGAGATGGTCATTGGGTTGGTTTTCACAAGGAAAGTGTTATACACTTGAGCTAAGCATCCTTAGTAACTATTATCACGCATATGTACTATATACTTGAGCCTCCATGACTTCACAAAAAAATTCTGTGGCAAAAGCATTTTATGGTTCCCGGAATTGCTTCGCATTTACTTTTTTATCAACACAAATAACTATATTAAGGTTTGAAGATCAGTGTCGAACCTGCTTTCTGAAATCTTAAATAATCAACTTTTCCCTAGTGAAAGAAAAACCAGAAAACCTTAGAGACCTACTGTAATTGATTTTTCTTAGGACTGCAAAAATGTTTGTGAAGCAGCAAAAGAAACAAAGGGGAATAAAATGTAAAGCAATTAGATATGACATTTCAGAAGATGGACTTGCTTATCTGGAGACAAAACACCAACTGCAATCCTTCTTAACTAACTTTATGACAGCACTCCCCCAAAATCAAGACTACAATTCTCCCCTCCCCCAACGTTTATAAAATGAAAAACAATTCTACTGGTTTAAACCCCAAAATGAAGAAGAAATGCTGCTTTTGATGAAGTACATGGACTGTAATGTACTGGCACTGGTTTCCATGATCCTCACAGACTAGTGTGGCTCACTTATACTTATGTCACATACCCATCAACCGTAGTTGGTTTTATAGAGTAAACAATGTTATCAGCCAGAGAAGATACCCAACGGCAAGCATGCTTCCCTTCTAAAGACTAATGTTTTTGAGATGCATGACAACAGAGTTGGTCTGTTTATTCCAGGCTGTTCTAATGAACACTTGGCATGTACAGCAAGAATTACCTTCTCCTACAAGTGGATGGGCTACAGATAACATAACTGAAGTCGTGTAGTTTGAAGGTATTTTGGACCTCAGAAATAATTATTCTTCCTAAAAGTGTATGGGATGACAAAAAAATGTGGCTATGGAGATTACAGACATTGTTTGCACTTCCTTGCCTATCTCCTTTCATCAGTCAAGAGGGGCCTGAGCACTTCACAAGGTTGTTCTGAAGACAACTGGTTTCTTTAGACCACATTCAATTTTTAACCCTTTCAGTAAGACTGAGAAGTTAAAACAGTGTTTCATAACCAGAGGGCTATGAGTAGATTTCAAGGGGAATGTGAAATTGTAATATTATGTGTGTGTGTGTACCATTAAACATTTTTTGATCAACAGCATCTGTAGTTTCATCAGAGTCTCAAAAGAATCTGTCACCCCAGGAAGTTTAAAAATCATTGGTCAGGAGGTTTGAAAATATTGGCTAATTTATGCTTCTTGGATTCAAATCTATTAAACTCCCTCTAAATCTTGATCCCCTCTTTTTCCCTCTCTTCAGGTCATCTTCTCTCTTTATTTGCTGATAACATTCACTGCTGGATCCTCTTTCTCTATTATCTTTTTCTCTAGGGAATATAAATTTACCACTTGATCTCTTTTCTATCTGTTCTATTGTTTTAGAAATCCAAAGACAAAAATCACAAATAAAACAACAATGGAGAAAGGATGAGAAGGCCTTTGAAAGCCAGGCAAGTGGTTAACTCCATATTATATTATTCATATTTCTGACTACAGGAGACCAAGGAGACAAAAATGACTCACATAGGAGGCATCTGGGGTCTTAAACGCTAGCAAGTGGCCGTCTAAGATGCATCAATTGGTCTCAGACCAGCTGGAGCAAAGGAGAATGAAGAACACCAAACACATATGGTAAAGATGAGCCCAGGAGACAGAAAGGGTCATGTAAACCAGAGACTATATCAACCTGAGACGGGAAGAACTAGATGGTGCCTGGCTACCACTGATCACTACCCTGACAGGGAGCACAACAGAGAGTCCCTGATGGAGCAGGAGAACAGTGGTTTGCAGACCTCAAATTCTCATAAAAAGACCAGACTTAATGGTCTGACTGAGACTAGGAGACCCTGGAGGTCATGGTCCCTGGACCCTTTGTTAGCCCAAGACGGGAACCATTCCCGAAGCCAACTCTTCAGACAGGGATTAGACCGGAGTATAAGATATATGATGATACTAGTGAGGACTGAGCTTCTTGGCTCAAGTAGATACATGAGACTATGTGGGCATCTCATGACTGGAGGCGAGATGAGGAGGAAGAGGGAGACAGGAGCTGGCTGAATAGACACAGGGAATACAGGGTGGAGGGGAGGAATGTGCTGTCTCATTGGGGGGGAGCAGCTAGGAGTACACAGCAAGGTGTGTATAACTTTTTGTATGAGAGACTGACTTGATTTGTAAACTTTCTCTTAAAGCATAATAAAGAAAGAAAAAAAAATGACTCACGTTAAACTGAAGAATTCCATGGAAAACATAACACCACATTTCTCTTAACAAATATAATCTTTTTAGCAACAAAAAGGTTACTTATAGAAACAGAATGTGGCTCTGTTCCAATAGTTGCACTGGTTTAAGAAAAATTATTGCTTGCATAGATTGCTTATTAAAGGAAAATTAACAAAAAAATGTTCCTGGTAGTTCTTCTATCATCAAGTTATTCTAAGACAAAGGTCTTTGCAATTGAACAAAATATTTTCCACTTCCTGGAACTTGCATAACACGGGACCCAAAATCATAAATAGAAATTCACCAGTGGTCAAGTCCATGGTACCAGAAAAGCCCAGCTCAATTTGGGGAATGAAGGGATCAACAGACCAAGCATTCTCTAGCTTCATTCTCTTGTTTCTTGCTAGAATTTCATTTTCACAAGATGATGATGTCATACTAGCAAATGGGCCGTACACATTCAAAGTGCGTATTGAGTATCATTTTTGAGCAATGAAAAAACGGGCATGGTTTAGTGGCCAATCTCCTTTAAAAAATCTACTCAGTCATCTTAGTCATCTATACCAATCAGTGAGTCTGATCAAGAGCAAAGATTCAACTGAAATTCCTTCCCATGATTCCTTATATTTACTTAACGTAAATACAGAGATGTTACCATAAATAAATGCCAAAGCGGAAAACCAAACCCACTGCCATCAAGTCGATTCCGACTCATAGCGACCCTATAGGACAAAGTAGAACTACCCCACAGAGTTTCCAAGTAGCGCTTGGTGGATTCGAACTGCTGACCTTTTTTTCTGTTAGGAGCCGTAGCTCTTAACCACTATGCCACCAGGGTTTCCTAAATTAATGCATGACAATATAATTAATCACATATCCACTCACCATTTATGCATTGAATATCTACTATGTATTTATCAACATGCTAGAATCTGGACATACAACTTAAGTTAAACTCAGTCCCTGCCCATAAGTACCTCACGCAGTCTAGTAGTGGATACAGACATGAAAACAAATAATGATATGTGACCAAAGCATAGATGGGGCAAAATGAGGGACTCATCTTAATGACATTTTACCGATGATGTCTTCGTAATTCTCTGAGAATACCTCCAACCCCAGTGGAGTTGACCGGCCCTTCCTGAGTTACCCCTCTAAGCTCTGTGCATACCGCCATTATAAAATTTTCAAGTCTGAACACAACTCTTTTACACTTGTTTTCTTCCATTTGGTTGCAGGCTGTTTGATATCAGGATTTGTGTATAATTTATTTTAATTGAATACTGCCTGGCACAGAAAAAATTGGAAGAATGAAAAGATGTCCAATCCCATTATATAATAAAAAAATAGTAAACTCGATTCTTGGTATTTACTATGTGGCAGGTGCTGTCTTAAGTTCTTTACCTACAGTGAACTTTTTAACTTTCACAAAAGTCCTTTGAGTTGGGATTATAGCATGCCCATTTTACAGAAAAAAAAAAAAACAACAGAAGATAAGAAAGTTTAAGAAATTTGTCACAAATTTAAGATGTAAATCCATGCGATCTGACTTCAGAGTTCACATACACATCCATCATGCTTTGTAACACTGTTCTATTTAAAGCTTGGGTACTACAGAATCACTTGTAGCTAATCTTTGATTTGATCAGTTGAAGGATTGGGAAGATCTTTTAATATAACAACTACCATTTATTGAAAATACATTTGCCAAGATTCACGGTAAGCACTTTCTAAATACGGATCAGTAAATCTTCACAAAAGCCTTATCAAAGAGGTACTGTTATTATCCCCATTTTATCACACTTAGAGTGGTTGTATAACTTGCCCAAGGATACCCAACTGTTAAGTAATGAATTGAGATTCAAACTCAAATCTGTGTGCCTCCAAAACTGTACACTTAATTAGCTTATTTTGCTGTCAATAAAGGAGCCATCACATAGGTATCAGTACTTAATTTTGTTCTCAGCAAAAGATTCTATACTGAGATGGATAAACATCCTTATAAAAGAGTCCCTAATGAGACTAATCCATTACTATAAATTGCAGAGTATGCTTACAAGGATAGTGTAAGAGCAAAAATTTATTTGCCTATATGTAGGTAGCCCATCCATCCACCCATCCACCCACCTCCCCATCTTTATATCCTTTGTTTATCTATTCAATAATTCATCCATTTATTCACCAAATATTTAATGAAATTCCACCTTACGTCATACGTCAAGCACTGTTCAATTAAGTAGCTTTAAAAAAGTTGTCTTTGTGGAAGAAAAATGTGATAACAATTGAGAAAACCCAAATATTTGAAAGATGTAAAGAAAATGAAGAGCTTAGAACTTTTTGTCAAGCAAAGTGTCTTCAACCACGTGCCAAGTATTTTGGTGAGTAGGTGCACTATGGATTGCTTGTACCTTATTTTGGAGTAATTACCAAGGGACCCTAGTGGTGTGGCACAGTGGTTAAGAGCTCAGGCTGCTAACAAAAAGTCGGCAGTTTGAATCAACCAGTCACTCCTTAGAAACCCTGTAGGGCAATTCTACTCTGTCCTATAGGGTTGCTATGAGTTGGAATCAACTCGATGGCACTGGGTTTGGTTTGGGTTTACTACCAATAGCATTAATAGTTTCATTTAAGAAAGTGGCATTATAGTTTTTCATTTTGCATTTCTCCTTAAACACTTAAATAAGTGATTTGTTAAAATGATGCAATGTATAACTTACTATGATATTTTCCATAAGATCCTTCACTGTCTGTTGATCGCATGATTAGGAGATATTTAAAGTATGATAGCACACCTGGGATGAGAGCATAAAAGTTCTCCTTGAAGCACTGAAAATTCTAGAAGCAACAGAAGAAATTTACTGAGAAATACTACTCAGGGAATGAGCACTTATGAGTCTGTGGCAGTAGCATCAACAAGGGACTGTGATAAACTTGGGCAATGTCAAATATTGCAAAGACCTTTCCTGCACCAGGAAGAATAACAGGAAAGCCAGTTCACAGCAGGTAAACGGTTGCTGTTGTTGTTAGTTGCCGTCGAGTTGATTACAACTCATGGCGACCCCACATGTGTCAGAGCAGAATTACTCCATAGGGTTTTCAAGGCTGTGACCTTTCTGAAGCAGATTGCCAGGCCTGTCTTCCCAGGAGCCACCAACTTTCTGTCTAGTAGTCAAGCACTTACCCATTTGCGCCACCCAAGGACTCCTAGGTAAAGGGTACAGATGTAGATTAAGTGCCTGACCTGCAAAGAAAAAATAAAAAATTATTTTTAGTTTTTTTTTTTTTTGAGCACTGCATTTTATGCAGAACCTCATTTCACCACTGGATTCTGACTCACAGCGACCCTGTAGGACACAGTAGAACTGCCCCATAGGGTTTCCAAGAGCATCTGGTTGATTCAAACTGCCAACCTTCAGATTAGCAGCCAAGCTCTTAAGCCACTGTGCCATGGGGCTGCGGAAACAGAAGAAACAGAAGGACAGGACAAAGGAGATTATTAATTAGAAGATACCTTGTTTGGTAAGATCAAGATCTTGAATTTTCTTTGTTTTTCTCCTCAGAGCTATAGGTACAAGTCTAGCTTTCAAGTGAATGACACACTTCGATTCTTCTAAATTAAGACGCACTGTTTAAAATGGTTTATTTTAAAATCCACATACAGCATAATCCTCTAACAATTTATCTAAGAACAAGCTAATTATTATCCTGGTTTAGATAAAACTTAACATTCCTTGAGCAGCAAACATGACTCCCCTCCTTGCTGTGTGCATTATGCTCAGGACTCATCTTCATTAGGACGTCTATCTGATGGGCTGAGGAGGGTTCCAGTGTCCAGGCTTACTGGAGAGGTTTGCACTCTGACTAGGTGGGAACAGAATGCTGATATTTATTCTTCCTCATTGTCTCGTGTTCATGTGTCCTTTTAATAGACATTCCTGCAGTTTTGAGGCTGTAAACCTCCTATCCAGATGACAGACCACTCATTGAAGGAATATTTTGCAAAGGTCCCTGCCCAACTTGCAACAGTTTATTCCTTGCTAACATGCTTATTTGTTGCCATAGAACAATGGGAGGTGGTTAAATTGGGCAGGATAAACAGACAATTCGTGGATAATTGTTGGCTTATTGAGCCAGTGGTATTTTCAACTTTTATGACTAAGCTTACTTTTATACTCTTGCTGATGAGTTTTCTGGTACCTAACTGTAAGCCCAAACTGTTGCCATGTTCACTGGTCATTATTCTCAGCCAGGAAATCCTTATGCTGTAGCTACAGTGAGCTACAGCTGCTAACCAAAAGGTCAGCAGTTTGAGTTTACCAGCTGCTCCTTGGAAACCCTATGGGACAGTTCTACTCCGTCCTATAAGCTCACCATGAGTCGGAATTGACTCCATGGTAATGGATTTTTTTGTTTTGTTTTTCTCATATGCAACATGAACAACAAACAACTGAACCAATGGATATTCAAGTCCTGTACTGTCGATTTTAGTTTTTTTATTGACTGCATTATAGTCAAAGAAGTGCACAAATCATAAGCAAATTTTCATAAAGTGAGCATACCTCTGTAACCAGCATTCATATCGAAAAAGAAAATATTACCCACAATCTCTCTTCCCGGACTAACCACTTCTAATGACTTCTAATGCCATAAATTAGTTTTCCTGTATTTGAACTTTATAGAAATAAATCACTTAATATGTACTCTTTTGTATCAGTCTTCAGTTGCTTATCATTCTATTTGTGATATTTATCTTTGCATTTGTGAGTAGTTGTAATTTCTTCATTCCACTGCTTTATAACATTCCATTGTGTGAATATACTGTGATACAGTTATTCCTTCTGTCAATGGGCAACTGGGTGGTTTCCAGTTTGGGGCTATTACACATAGTCCTGTTATGAACTTCCTTGTGTGTGTCTTCTTGGTGTACATAAGTACCTATATATTTTTGAGGGTATATACCTAGAAGTGTCCATTGTTTTTTGGACCTGTCTCCCTCTTACTGTAATTAGAAGAAAAATTATGAAGTAAAGTGAAAGTATCCACCTGAAAAAGATGCCACTGTTATTTGGGAATTGCTATACGACTAATTGTATTTTGAACATAAACAACTCCCTCTGCCACAGTGCTTTCCCCACAGCAACCCAAACTCATTGAGTAATGTAGCAAAATGGCCCCAAGACACTTCTGTTCTCATCTGAAAATCAACCAAATTGCAGTTGGAGATGAAAGCAAAACTTGAGATAAAAATATGCAAGCTTAAAGCCATATAGAACAGCACAGCCAAAAATACTCATTAAAATTACTCATGGACAAAAGAGATTTGCACTAATTAAAATGCCTAGTCACTGTAGAGTGGGTTAAGAGGGAAGATTGACTTAGTATCAAATGGCTTCATTTTATGGTTTTACATCAAACTTTTTGAAATATTTTCAGTTAAGGAAATGAAAGGGAGATGAAAAAAAACCTCAGAGGGAAACAGATAAAATACTACAGAAGACCTAAGGCGATCCATTATCATCATTATGGCAGTCTTTTCTATCACATTTATGAATTTGGGCAATTTTTATCACGGTTATTGTTAAGGGACAATTGAGCAGGTGCCATTTTACGAGGTACTAATTCTGTAGTGGTTCCCAAGTGGAGGATCCACATACAAGGGTCAATTATTATGAGTCTAACAGAAATGCTCTGATTGGGAAAAATGCAAAGTAGTATTAATCTCCCCATTGCTCCCTTGAGCAAAATTCAGCTGTCAATTTTAGCCCTGAGGAGCTTGGAGACCACCAATATGGCCAGAAGGGTTCCGGATTTGTTACATCAAGGACAGAGTGAGCTATTTTTAATACAACTTTTAAAAACCAGTTTCTAATTTTAAAATTACAGGAATATTTAAAGGATAAGATTAAATATGAGTACTGTAATTAAAATATAGACTCCATGTTTCAGTATATTATCCTGAGGTTTTAACCTTTCAATTCAAAATCATTCCTAATTGATTAAGACCAAAAAGTCCTGATTTTCTGGTTTCTATTTCAGAGTTTATGTGACTAAGCATGAGGGATTTTACTCAGGTGATAAGAGATTTATACTCTTATTTCTCATGAAAACCAGAACAACCACAAATCCTTCTAAAAATTGAAATAATAAATGAGATACCATCATTACATATTTGGCATTCAATAAGGTTAGATTCTATTTAACATATTTTTGAATGATATTCACATATGATTATCATTTGCTACACATAGATAAGACCAAACCAAACCCATTGCTGTCGAGTCGATTCTGACTCACAGCGACCCTATAGGATGCAGTAGAACTGCCCCATAGGGTTTCCAAGAGCATCTGGTTGATTCAAACTGCCAACCTTCAGATTAGCAGCCACGCTCTTAAGCCACTGTGCCACGGGGCTGCGGAAACAGGAAGAAACAGAAGGACAGGACGAAGGAGATTATTATTTACTGATGGCCTACCATATGCCAGGTAAAAACTCAGTATTTTATATGCGGTAGCTCATTTAATCCTTTTAAAAGTGCTGCAGCATGCAATTTATTAAACTTTCTCTACAGATTAGAAAGTTAAAACTCGGCGAGGTTATGTATCTTGACCAATGCCACCCCTTAATGAATGATGGACTCAGGAATCAGAGCCACATCTGCCTGCCCACAATACTTTTCCACTACACCACTTGGCCTTCTCATTCTAAGGATTGATTCTCTGGCAGTTAAGATCCTTAACATTCTATGGAAAAGCTTGAACTGAAAATGCTTATGGCTTACCTGTCAGTGCATCAAACGATTCTCCAAGTTCAGGATCATAGTCTCTCATACCAGTTTTGACACTGGCAATGCTTTTTGAGGAATCTCAAGAGATGACTACCAACTCCCAGTTATGGGTGGCAGGGCATAAAGGAGGACTCAGCCAGCAGCTGTGAGCCACCCCTAAGCCAAGGTCAAGTTGCCAAGAAGGATCTAGACTTAAAATTCACCCTCTATAGGCCATCACTGCCTCTCAATTTAGAACAGTTGACATTCTCATTTCCTCATTCTTTGTCCTCGATTTGCTGTTATCCCTGTATCCAGTCTCTCTCCAACTCCAGACTATCCTCTTAGCTGCTGCCAGCTTTAACAATGCAAATCTGACCATGCCACCTCCTTCTGAAAAATCCTTTAATGACTCCCCATAGAGTTATGACAGTGTTCAAGCTTCTTAAATTAGCACACAAGAATTAGGCCCCTGGTTCTGTCTCTGGCCTCGCCTCTCTCCTGTTCTCCCCTCAATCTCACATCTTTCTCTCTGGTCATTCCGAAATATTAAGGATATTTCAGAATATCCCTGAATATGACAAGTTGCTTCATAGCTCCATGCCTTTGCCCATGCCGCTTTATCTGCCTGAAATGTCCTTCCCTCCCTGTTCTCCTAAGTAAATCGCACTCTGTCTTTCACAGTTCAGTTCCAACATTAACTCTTCTAGACCTCATTGATTTGTATGTCCTCTTATGTACTCAAGTATTATAGAATTACCTTACCAAATTGTAATAATTTACCCAACTGTGTCTTCTATTACACGGTAAGCTTCTTGAGGACAGGCACTACGATTTCAGAAATGTTATTCTCTCTGTATAGCCTGATAGCATGGGATCTACATCATGTTTCTTGGATTCAAATCTCAGCTCTACCACTTACTGGTTATCTGACATTGCCCTTCTAAGCCTCACTTTTCTCATCTATGAAATGGGGCATTGCCCACCCGTTAGGGTTACTGTTTGAATTAAGTGAGATTAACCCATGTAAATATAGCTCAGTGCCTGCCACATGGTAAATATCAACCAATGCTAGCTATTACTATGGTGAGGAGAACAGTAACCATTTATTCAACAAATAATCTTTCTTACTAAGAATAAGAATAATGCTTATAAATGCAACACTTTAAAGTGTTTTGAAGGACTTTCAACTTTGCTACCTCTACCACAGGAATTCAACAAAAGTTAAGAATTGTGGTATTTAATAGAGAAAGGAAACTAAGATATCTTCTACTACCCTTGTTCAATTTTACAGATGAAGTAATTGAGGCCCAGTAACTTTATATGCAACAGTTAAGGCTTGATCAGGAAAACAGAATCCTTCTCAGTGACACAAAATAAGACATTTATTATGTGGATTGAATTTTGGGCAATTGTGGGAGCTGGTAGAGAAGTCTACGCAAGACTGTTGCCTTACTGTCTGGTGGTAAGACTGAAGTCACTGCAGGTCAGCAGAACTGGATGCAAAGCTGGACATGATGTCAAAGAGTGTGAGGACAAACTGGAACCTTCCAGAACAAACTGGAACCCACCAGAATAAACTGGAAACCATGTTTGACTCCCACTGTCTCCAACCTTGATGATACAAGTAAATCTAAAAAAGAAGATGATACCCTTTTGCCACAGAGTTACACACGTGCCTGCACCAAGATTTGGAGAAGCTGTAAAAAAAAAAAAAAAAGTTTTTATTTTTTTGTAGGAAAAGATCTGGTAAGAGCTGAAGTAGCTGTGGGCTGGTGGCTGCCCGTGCCAACAAGGTGAGCCAGCAGATGGACAGTAATGTGTATGAGCTGCAGCAGTGCTTAGAGCCCTGCACTGACCTTCAGAGCATAACGGCTGCTGCTTCACTTTCAACCTTCCAAATCTCACGCAAATTTTCTCTTGTGGCCAACTTTAACCCAGAACCATACAGGGAAGGGTATTATTGGAAATGAAGTTCCAATTTAAGTAAACTGGCACAGTTTAAAGCCACCACATCAGGTAGCAACATCTCAGATACACAGTTGCAGAGGTGGTCCTAGAACCCCATGTTCTTTAATTGGATTACTCCTCCATCTATAAAAGTATCAATTGCAAGGGTAATGAGAACATATACTTTATTTTGGAAGGATTAAATATTAAACGTTTGAAAACAGACATTAAATGACTAGATTTTATCAAAAGCAGTATCAGTCTTTTCAGTAATTCTTATAAAGTTTTCTTTTGGTAGTATTAAATGCTTCATAAACTCATTTAGGCCCAACATTTTTACTCGATATGACATCTATGTTGGAAAAATTTGGCTTAGCACCGACCTATAGAATATGCCACCTCTCGCTAAATAAAGAGAATTGTTTCCAGGGTTCTGATCCTTGTGGGGAGAACTCTGAATGGTTCCATTCTGGTCAAAGCACACAAACCTACAGACCCACTTGGGAGGCTTTTGATCCTACAGAGCTGGCCTCTTCTAAGACCACAAAACCACAGGCAGTCACGCGCCTTTTTGTGTTTGATTTTGTGAAAATCCTGCCAACACTCCAAACTCTGCTAATTAATAGTGTCGCCAAGTTAAAGTAATACAACCTAGGTAGGATAAATCAGTGAGGTTTATTTAGGTTTTTTAAAAGGCAGTTCAAACTGGGAAAACAGGGGTCACCAAATAGAAACCACAGAGTTGGGGCGGGGGGGGGCTTGGGTACAAGCTTGTATAGGGCTAAGGCATCTCTGATTGGTTCTCGATTACATATGTCATGAGTTACATTGGCTGCTGGGAATAAAGAGTTTACATTGGCTGCTGGGAATAAAATGCAGGTGAAGAATGCAACAAGTGGCAGGCCAGAATAAAATGCTAGCACAGAATGCAGCAGGTGGCACCTTATTGGCTATATGCAAATTAACACTAGGAAGTTACTTTTTCTTCAAGATGGGTTATCTTAAAGGCATACACTTCCCAATACATTTTGCATAGAAAAGTTGTATTATGACTCCTAGGTGGGTACATTTTTTTCACATCCTTAACCACAAAAGAAAAATATTTCCTTAGATACTCTAGGTTGCTATCCAGTTATACATGTTAAAGGTTACCAAATTTGGGGCTTGCTTTTAACTCCAACCATTTTACTTTTGGTCAAAAGCCTTACAAAAAATTTTCTTTCACAGGATAGTGAGGAAATTTTTATCTCTAGGAGAACCTTAATTTCTAAGCAACCTTTGTTTTAAGTAACTTCATCCAACTGGCTACATATTGCTAGAAATAGAGTGAACAGAACACTCAACTGAAAGCCCTGTGACTTTTGAATGACCACCTGTAGGTGGCCCCAGAATTCTGTTTCTGCTCTAACATTTTTGGGTTCTTATATTTTTTCAAAGTCTCCACTAACATAGACACATCATGCTTTTATTGTGATGACTATAAACTTTGTGGCACTGATCAGCAAGCTACATCTTTCAATTTTATTTTACATTAATCATAACGTCTTTAAAGTGTTCTGTTTTGAAAACAGATTTCTTCAGTTCTCCCCACAATTCCTGTTTTACCTTTCCTGTAGAAGATTTAAGGTCCCTGGGTGGCACAAACAGTTTGCGATAGGCTACTAACCTAAAGGTTTGCAGTTCAAAGCCACCCAGTGGCACTGCAGGAGAAAGGCCTGGTGATCCGCTTCGGTAAAGATTACAGCCAAGAAAACCCTATGGAGAGGTTCTACTCTGCAACATACGGGGTTGCCGTAAGTTGGAATTGACCTGACAGCAACAGGTTTAGTTTTTGGCATGTTGGTAGATGAATTTGCTCAAAAACATGAATCAGCCGAGTCTCACAATAGTACATACTGTATATACTATGCTGTGGTTGACAGGCGCCATCCAGTCAGTTGTGACTCATAGTAGCCCTGTATACAACAGAACGAAACACTGCCCGGTCCTCAAAATTGTTGCTGTTTGAGCTCACTGTTGCAGCTACTGTGTCAATCCATCCCGTTGAAGGTCTTCCCGTTTTTCGATAACCCTCTACTTTAGTAAGCATGGTATCTTTCTCCAGGGATTGGTCCTTCCTGATAACATGTCCAAAGTACATGAGACAAAGTCTCACCATCCTGGCTTCAAAGGAGCATTCTGGCTATACTTCTTCCAAGACAGATTTGTTCATTCTTACGTCACTCCATGGTATATTCAATATTCTTTGCCAACACCATAATTCAAAGGCATCAATTCTTCTAAGGTCTTCCTTATTCATTGTCCAGCTTTCGCATGCATTTGAAAATACTATGGCTTGGGTTAGGCGCACCTTAGTCCTCAAAGTGACCTCTTTGCTTCTCAACACTTTAAAGAGGTCTTTCGCAGCAGGTTTTCCCAACGCTATACGTTGTTTGATTTCTTGACTGCTACTTCCATGACTGTTAATTGCGGATCTGAGTAAAATGAAATCCTTGACAACTTCAATATTTTCTCTGTTTATCGCTAATGTTGCTTATTGGTCCTGGTGGCCCTGGTGGCACAGTGGTTAACAGCTACAGTGAGGCTGCTAACCAAAAGTTCGGCAATTCAAATCCAACAACTGCTCCTTGGAAACTCTGTGGGGCAGTTCTACTCTGTCCTGTCCTATACGGTCACTATGAGTTGGAATCAACTAGACGGCAACAGGTTTTTGGTGAGGATTTTTGTTTTCTTTATGTTGAGGTGTACTCCGTGCTGAAAGCTGTAGTCTTTGATCTTCATCAGTAAGTGCTTCAAGACCTCTTCACTTTCAGCGAGCAAGGTGGTGTTATCTGCATATCGCAGGTTGTTAATGAGTCTTCCTCCAGTCCTGATACCACCTTCTCCTCCATATAGTCCAGCTTCTCGGATTATTTGCTCAGCATACAGATTGAATAGGTATGGTGAAAGGATAGAACCCTGACACACACCCTTCCTGATTTTAAACCACTCTGTATCCATTTTTGAGTGATCTTCAGCAAAATTTTACTTGTGCGTGATATTAATGATATTGTTTGATATTTCCCACATTCTACTGGATCACCTGTCTTTGGAGTAGGCATAAATATGGATCTCTTCAGGATAGATCTTGAAATGTTCTTTTTGACGAGAAATGTGACAATATTTTTCTTCAATTTGTCATTCCCAGCACAGTAGATGATATGATTGTTCCATTCAAAGTGGCCAACACCAGTCTGTCAGATTATCGTACTGTGGCGGCTTACATGTTGCTGTGATGCTGGAAGCTATGCCACCGGTATTTCAAATACCAGCAGGGTCATCCATGGTGGACAGGTTTCAGCAGAGCTTCCAGACTAAGACAGACTAGGAAGAAGGACCCGAAGGTCTATTTCTGAAAAAATTGGCCAGTGAAAACCTTACAAATAGCAGTGGAACATTGTCTGATACAGTGCCAGAAGATCATCCCCTCAGGTTGGAAGGCACTTAAAACATGACTGGTAAAGAGCTGCCTCCTCAAAGTAGAGTTGACCTTAATGAAGTGGCTAGAGTCAAGCTTTCAGGACCGTCATTTGCTGATATAGCACGACTCAAAATGAAAAGAAACAGCTGCAAACATTCATTAATAATCAAAACGTGGAATGTACAAAGTATGAACCTAGGAATTTTGGAAGCCATCAAAAATAAAATGGAATGCATAAAGATCAATATCCTAAGCATTAATGAGCTGAAATGAACTGGTATTGGCTATTTTGAATTGATCCCGTCTACTATGGTATGGTATAGACTATATAATCCACAAAACCAAGCCCACTGCCATCAAGTCAATTCCGAGTCATAGAGACCCTATAAGACAGAGTAGAACTGCCTCATAGGGTTTCCAAAGCTGAAATCTTTATGGAAGCTGACTGCCTCGTCTTTCTCCCCTGGAGTACGGCTGGTAGGCTCTAACCGCTGACCCTTCAGTTAGCAGCCAAGCACTTTAACAACTGCGACACTAGGGTTTCTATATACTATATCCAAAAAACCCATTGCAGTCGAGTCAATTCTGACTCATAGCCACCCTATAGGACAGAGTTGAACTGTCCCCACAAGCTTTCCAAGGAGCAGCTGGTGTATTCGAACTGCCGACCTTTTGGTTAGCAGCCAAGCTCTTAACCACTGCACCACCAGGGCTCCCTATACTATATAAGATACCTTTAAAATATCCTGACTGATGTTTTAATTGTTATTTGCTTTGGGGATGAGAGTAATGGCCCTTTACATGCCCGGAATCATTTCGCCCATGTTAAATGACAGATTTCGGAAGTCTGGTTCCTTTGGCTCTGTGACTAAACTTTCACTTGAAGCCTTTGGTTATGCAAACCAGCGTCTTTGTGTAATAGGCAGGGCTGGCCCATGGGGCATATCCACCTTGGTGGGACAGCTGGATTTCCAGAGGTGCACAGAGATGTCAGAAACCATGTGTGAGGATGGGAGCTGGCTTCAGAGTACCGTTTTAGGGTGGTAGCTTTTCTGGATTGGGGAAACAGGTTCAGCAATGTCTTCAGAGCGTGGTCCTTCTGCATGGAGGCCTATGTCAGCAATGTCTCTGTGAAAGCTCAGCTCACCTCCTCCCATTTCTTTCCTTCTGGGGCCAATTTTGCCTGCCACTCCTGCTAGTTCTTTCTATGCTATTAAATGAAAGAAAGATATTTACTGATGATGATTTAACCCACTGTGTTTCCCAAAGATGTTGCTGTTGTGGTTGTCAGGTGCTGTCGAGTTGCTTCCGGCTCATAGTGACCCTATGTACCACAGAACGAAACCCTGGTGGCATAGTGGTTAAGTGCTACAGCTGCTAAACAAAAGGTCAAGTTCGAATTCACCAGGCGCTCCTTGGAAACCCTATGGGGCAGTTCTACTCTGTCCTACAGGGTTGCTATGAGTCAGAATCAAATCGACGACAACAGGTTTTCCCAAAGATATTTTCATCTAATAAGATACTAGTTAATAGTTAACAGTTAATGTTAGTTAATATTAGAATAGTAATATTATTGTTAATAACTAATAATATTAATAATTATATTAGTATTCTAATATTAACTAACGTCTTATTAAATGAAAATATCTTTGGGAAACAAAGTAGGTTAAATCATCATCGGTAAATATCTTTCATTTAATAGCATAGAAAGAATTAGCATGAAACAGTGGTTAAGACCTTGGGGTTTAGAGTCAGGGAGATATGGGCTGAGTTCTTGTTCTGCCACTTCCTAGCTATGCCGCCTCGGGAAAATTCATGCATGTCTCTGAGCTTGGTTTCCTAACAATAAACACAATACCTCACAGCCTTGTTTGTTTCTATCTAGGTATCACCATTTATGAATTGTGAGACTTTGGGCAACTTACATAACCTCCTGTGCCTTTGCTTCCTCACCTACAGAATGGGGAGACTAGCTACTTCTTAGGACCATTGTGAGGATTAAATAAAATAGTACATATAAAGCACTTAGGAAGGGCCAAAAACCCGTTGCCATCGAGTCGATTCTGACCTCTATAGTACATAATAAATGCACAATAAAGTCTACCAGCT
This sequence comes from Elephas maximus indicus, assembly GCF_024166365.1. Lineage (NCBI taxonomy): Eukaryota > Metazoa > Chordata > Mammalia > Proboscidea > Elephantidae > Elephas > Elephas maximus. Next base: position 147,599,204 of record NC_064846.1, on the reverse strand, counting down.
ATTGTTATTGTCATCATAAGCCTGATACAGCCTTGCCTGACCCCCTTCTAATCACCTCTCAGAATTAGCACAGCAGATAGGCAAGTCTGGTTTGAATATGTGCATTTTAATTTGTTAGAAATTCTTCAGGAAATATCTGCTCTGTTTTAGGAGGACAAGCTATGAAGAATCAGCCTCTAAACAACAAACTAGACAAATTTTGGAGCCGGACATAGAAAGTGGCTCTTCATGTCTTTCACACATATTTCTCCCAGCTTGCTATTCTTTTCACCCCTACGAGTAGGTTATTATAGGGGATATACCATATGGGCCTTTACATTGACACGTTCACGAATATCAGGAAAAAGAAAAGGTGAAAAAAGAATTAGAGATCACTGAGTGTACCTTACAATCATGAGAAACTTGTTTTTAAAAAAAAAAAAGAGGGGCCAAGATGGTGGAATAGACAGGTGCTTCCGGCAAGCCCTGTCATACAACAAAGACCTGAAATAACAAGTGAAACGAGTATATTTATGACAAGCTAGGAGCACTGAACATCAAAGGCAAAGTTAGAAAAAGAACTGAGTGGCAAGAGGAGGAAGAGACAGTTCAGAAGCAGAGAGCTGTTACAAAACCTGAATCACAGGGAGCCCTCAGGCACCATTCCTGGGAGCGGCTGCAGTAGGCTGGTACTAGTGTTTGGTCCCAGTTTCCTCAGGGAGAAGCAGCCAGCCACACACCCTACACACACCTCCAGAACCAAAGAAGAACGGCACTCTAGGCAAAAGCTAAGTACTTGCGTATATTTTACCACGCCCCCTGCCCCCAAGCTGCTTAAACAGCTGTTGATTCCCCAGGGCCTGAGACAGGCCCACGTGAGTACCTATAGCCATCCTCCTGGCCTTGGAGAAGGAATAAATTCACAATTCGGGGAAAAGATGATTTGTCAGCTCCACTAACCTGGGAAGCTCAGGACAGAAGTGGCTCCTGTCTAGGCATAAACGGACCATGGACTTTGAGTACCTTTCCCCACTGCACAGACCTGTGTGGGCCCATTTCAGGACAATTGGCCCTTGTTGGCAGACTAAACTGGTTCAACTGTGAGGTGTAGTGGTGGGTATTTGATGTTTGACACCACTTTGCCTATTAAACAGGGTCCTCACCTACCCACATCAGGGGCTAAGGAATGGTGGCTCCACTCAGGTCACCCAGCCTCCCACGACAGGGGTCCAAGGATAACTGGTACCTCCTAGTCCTTACAACCAAAAATTTTGAGTGCCCATGGTCCGTCTGCAGAACCTACCCACCTGTACGCTCTAGGGAAGAGGGACAAACTTTCGTCAGGACACTTGGGGGACAATTCTCAGCCCCCTGCCTTGTTCAGAGCATGACCCCCTGCTGCAACCAGATACCGGTCCCTACACCAATCACCCCTGCCCCTCTAAGACTGTAGAACAGAGCCTGTACCACACACTTGATGACCAGCCACCTGGACACTGAGCTGAATTCATACAAGAAAACTGAATGGACTCCTAGACTGACAGACCTGATAACAGCTCTAGCCATCTGGGGACAGGACGTCAGAGCTTCAAAGGTGAAAATAATCAAGCTAGCTCACTCAAGCAACCCATGTGGGCATATCAAAACAAAGCAAGAAGCTAGCATATAGTAAGCAAACATAAAATAAACTAATAAAATAGCTTATACATGGCTCGGAGATAACAGCCAATATCAAATCACATAAAGAAGCAGACCACAATCGCTTCAACAAGCTCTCAAAACAAAGTATCAAGGGAAAATCTAGATGAAAGTGCCTTCCTGGAATTACCAGATGCAGAATACAAAAGATTAATATACAGAACCCTTCAAGACATCAGGAAGGAAATCACGCAATATGCACAACAAGCCAAGGAACACACAGATAAAGTAGCTGAAGAAATTAAAAAGGTTATTCAGGAACATAATGAAAAATTTAATAAGCTGGAAAAATCCACAGACAGACACCAATTAGAAATTCAGAAGTTTAAGAATAAAATTATAGAATTAGACAACTCAATATAAAGTCAGAGGAGCAGAACTGAGCAAGTGGAAGGCAGAATTGGTGAACTTGATGTTAGGTTTAAATTTAGAGAAATAGGGGTAAATATTAAGGTAACCACAAAGGAGACAAACTATCCCACACAGCAAAATAAAACACTAGGAAAAAAAATAGAGACTCAGCAGAAACAAAATCAACAACAATGAATATGAGGAAAGGATGATATATAAAGATAATCCACTCAGCACAAAAAATTAAGTGAGAAAAAGAAACTGCCTACAACACACACAAAAAGACATCAAAATGACGGTACTAAATTCGTACCTATCTGTAATTACGCTGAATGTAAATGGACTAAATGACCAATAAAGAGACAGAGAGTGGCAAAATGGATTTAAAAAAAAACACTATCCAACTATATGCTGCCTACAAGAGACATACCTTAGGCTTAGAGAGACAAAAAAACTAAAACTCAAAAGATGGAAAAAATATATATCAACCAAAGAAACAATCAAAAAAGAGCAGGAGTGGCAATATTAATTTCTGACAAAATAGACTTTATAGTTAAATCTACTACAAAGGATAAGGAAGGACACTATATAATGATTAAAGGGACAATATACCAGGAGGATATAACCATATTAAATATTTATGCACCAAATAACAGGGCTACAAGATACATAAAACAAACTCTATCAGCAATGAAAAGTGAGATAGAGAGCTCCACAATAATAGCAGGAGACTTCAACACACCACTTTTGGTGAAGGACAGGACATCCAGAAAGAAGCTCAAAAACCGCACACAAGATCTAAATGTTACAATCAACCAGCTCAACCTTATACACAAACACAGAACACTCCACCCAACAGCAGTCAAGTATACTTTCTTTTCTAGTGCACATGGAACACTCTCTAGAATAGACCACATATTAGGTCATAAAGCAAGCCTTAGCAGAATCCAAAACACTGAAATATTACAAAGCATCTTCTCTGACCATAAGGCCAGAAAAGTACAAATCAATAACAAAAAAAGCAGGGAAAAGAAATCAAATACTTGGAAACTGAACAATACCCTGCTCAAAAAAGACTGGATTATAGAAGATGTTAAGGATGGAATAAAGAAATTCAGAGAATCCAATGAGAATGAAAACATTTCCTATCAGAACCTTTGGGACACAGCTAAAGCAGTCCTCAGAGGTCAATTTATATCAATAAGTGCATACATACAAAAAAAAAAGAAAGGGCCAAAATCAATGAATTATCCCTACAACTTGAACAAAAGAGAGCAACAAAAAAAACCCTCAGGCACCAGAAGAAAACAAATAATAAAAATTAGAGCAGAATTAAATGAAATAGAAAACAGAAAAACAATTGAAAGAATTAACAAGACCAAAAGCTGGTTCTTTGAAAAAATTAACAAAATTGATAAACCATTGGCCAAACTGACAAAAGAAAAACAGGAGAGGACGCAAATAACCTGAATAAGAAATGAGATGGCCGATATTAAAACAGACTCAACTGAAATTAAAAGAATCCCATCAGATTACTACAAAAAACTGTACTCTAACAAATTTGAAAACCTAGAAGAAATGGATGAATTTCTAGAAATACACTACCTCACCTAAACTAATACAAACAGAGGTAGAACAACTAAATAGACCCATAACAAAAGAAGAGATTGAAAACGTGATCAAAAAACTCCTAACAACAACAACAACAACAAAAAGCCCTGGCCCGGATGGCTTCACTACAGAGTTCTACCAAACTTTCAGAAAAGTGTTAACGCCACTATTAATAAAGGTATTTCAGAACATAGAAAAGGACGGAATACTACCAAACTCATTCTATGAAGCTAGCATATTCCTGATACCAAAACCAGGTAAAGACACCACAAAAAAAGAAAATTACAGACCTATATCCCTCATGAACTGAGATGCAAAAATCCTCAACAAAATTCTAGCGGATAGAACTCAAAAACATATGAAAAATTCACCATGACCAAGTGGGATTCATACCAGGTATGCAGGGATGGTTCAACATTAGAAAAGCAATTAATGTAATCCATCATATAAATAAAACAAAAGATAAGAATCACATGATTTTATCAATCAATACAGAAAAGGCATTTGACGAAGTTCAACACATTTTCATGATAAAAACTCTCAGCAAAATATGAATAGAAGGAAAATTCCTCAACATAATAAAGGGCATTTATACAAAGCCAACAACTAACATCATCCTAAATAGAGAGAGCCTGAAAGCATTCCCACTGAGATCGGGAACCAGACAAGGATGCCCTTTATCAACACTCTTATTCAACAGTTTGCTGGAGGTCCTAGCCAGAGCATTTCGGCTAGATAAAGAAATAAAGGGCGTCCAGATTGGTAAGGAAGAAGTAAAAGTATCTCTATTGGCAGATGACATGATCTTTACACAGAAAACCCTAAGGAATCCTCCAGAAAACTACTGAAACTAATAGAAGAGCTCAGCAGAGTCTCAGGTTATAAGATAAAAATACAAAAATCAGTTGGACTCCTCTAAACCAATAAAAAGAACATCGAAGAGGAAATTACCAAATCAATACCATTTACAGTAGCCCCCAAGAAGATAAAATATTTAGGAATAAATCTTACAAAGCATGTAAAAGACTTATACAAAGAAAACTACAAAACACTTCTGTAAGAAACCAAAAGAGACCTACATAACTGGGAAAACATACCTTGCTCATTGATAGGAAGACTTAACATTATAAAAATGTCTATTCTACCAAAAACGATCCATACATTTAATGCAATTCTAATCCAAATTCCAACAACATTCTTTAATGAGATGGAGAAACAAATCACCAACTTCATACAGAAGGGAAAGAGGCCCCAGATAAGTAAAGCGTTATTGAAAAAGAAGAAAAAAATGGAAGGCCCTCATTCTACCTGATTTTAGAACCTATCATACCGCCACAGTAGTCAAAACAGCCTGAGACTGGTACAACAACAGATACATGGACCAATGGAACAGAATTGAGAATCCAGACAGAAATCCATCCACATATGAGCAGTTGATATTTGACAAAGGCCCCAAATCAGTTAAATGAGGAAAAGACAGTCGTCTTAACAAATGGTGCTGGCCTAACTGGATATCCATCTGCAAAAAAAGGAAACAAGACCCATACCTCACACCATGCACAAAAACAAATTCACAATGGATCAAAGACCTAAATATAAAATCTAAAACAGTAAGGATCATGGAAGAAAAATAGGGACATTAGGAGCCCTAACACATGGCATAAACAGTTTACAAAACATTACTAACAATGCAGAAGAAAAACTAGATTACTGGGAGCTTCTAAAAATCAAACACCGATGCTCATCCAGAAGACAAGTCAGAGAGATATGATTTGTCAACCTACTTTTGTTGGCCATGAAGACAGAGGAAGGTGGCCACAAACCAAAGAATGTGGTGGCCACTAGGATCTGGAAAAGACAGGAGAGCAGATTCTCCCCTAGAGACTCCAGAAAGTTCCTGCTGATACCTTGATCTTAGTAGGTAAGGTCTGTATTGAACTTGTAACCTAAACTATAAGATAATAAGTTTGTGTTGTTTTAAGCCACTCAGTTTGTGGTGATTTGTTATAGTAGCAATTAAAAAAGAAAAAAGCAAAGGTAAATATTTGCCAAAGTTGAAACTTTTGCTCATGTATTTTTTTTTTTTTATAGACCTTCAGCTGTAACCAGGAACCAAGTTGCTGCCCTTATTAACAGTGCCATTAAAAAACATAAAATGTTACTACTGGAAAGAACTTTTGCAATCATCTAATTCAGAGCTTATAGATGAAGAGCTTAAGGGCTGGAGAGGTTTATGATTTAGCCATGGAAAAATTAAAATGCTTTTAGCTGCAAGTAACAGAAAAGTTTGACTCACTCTGACTACATGATAAGGAATTTTATTATGTCACAAAACAAGAAATCCAGAAACAGGGACTCTGGCTGTAGGTAATTCTCTTCACTCTGGACTCCACTGTGCTTTGACAAGATGACTGCCCCAGCTCGAGGCCTCCATCCACTCATAACACTGTCCAGAAGAAGAGAGGCAGTGCTTCTTCCTGTGTGTTTCTTTCTGCGTCTCCTTCTTCACAGAGAGAAATATTTTCCTTGGCACCCTTCAGCTACATATGTTGATATTCTGAGCATAAAGTCTAGAACCAGACTGTTGTTATTGTTGGGTGCCACGGTATTAGCTCTGATTCATGGTGTCCTTTACGTATAACAAAACAAAACACTGCCCAGTCCTGTACTATCCTCACAATTGCTGGTATGTTTGAGCCCATTGGTGTGGCTATTGTGTCAGTCCATCTCATGGTGGGTTTCCCTTGTTTTTGCTGACCCTCTGCTTCATCAAACATGATGTCCTTTTCTAGCAATTGGTCTTTCCTGATGATAACTCCAAAGTATGAGAGATGAAGTCTCGCCATCCTTGCATCTAAGGAGTATCCTGGATGTATTTCCTCCAAGGCTGATTGTTTGTTCTTCTGGCAGTCCATGGTATAGTCAGTATTCTTTGCCAACAACATAATTCAAATGTGTCAATTCTCCTTTTATCTTCTTTTTTCACTGTCCAACTTTCACATATATATGAGAGAACCAGACTGACCGGGTCCAAACAACAGCACTGCCACTTTGTAGCTCTGTAACCTTCCTTGGGCAAGTTACTTAACCTCTTTGTGTTTCATTTTCCTCAACTGTAAAATGGAATGATTACATTCTGCCTACCTCAATGAGTTTTTGTGAGAATTAACTGAGTTGTGTTTAGAGAGCTTAGAACATTGTCTGACACATTGTGAATGTAGCAGATTGTCACAGTAATAAAAAGCTGCTACCAATTTGTTCAAGCCTCCCTGTATCCACATCCTGGGGTAGTCCTCTCTCACACTGGCGCCAAGCTTGGCCATGTGACTTACTTTGACCAATGAGACAATAGTGGGTGTGGCAAAGCAGAGATCTGAAATGCAGTTGCGTATTGGGGCTTGTCTTATCTTGCTATTCTTGAACACTGCTGTCACATGAAGCAGCCCAGTGTAGCCTGCTGGAGATGAAAGACATATTGCTTTTGTCACCGTGGCCAAGAGCCAACTACATGAATGAGACCATCTTAGAACAACCAGTCACCAACCGTCCCTCCAGCTGACCACAGACACCCGAGCAAGCCCAGCATCGATCAACAACCTATGGAATTGTGAAATAAATAAATGGTTGTTGTTTAAATTCTTACTAAGTTTGGGGTGGTTTGTTATATAGCAAAGGCTAACGGACACAGTGAGCACTCAAGAATTACTACTGTCTGCTATGAAGTCTCATTGGCCAATCACCAACAGCGGGGAGAGGTTGTCTGAAAACAATGATTAGTTTAGACAAGAGGCTTTCCACCTAGGCTGTGTATCATTAAATGTATGGAAAGCATTAGCAGGAGACACAGGTGATTGTGGTATGTAGCCAGAGTTAGGCAATATTTGATTTGGGGTAATCACTGAGAAGGACTGGAAGGTGGGGTGTCAATCATCGTGATCATTACACACATGATCACACAGCTGGTCAGTGGCAGGGCAGTGACATTGGCTAGTTCTCTGGAGACCCTGCCTGGTGTTTTTCCTATCATGCCATGCTGTGGGAGACTGTGATACCTTCAGGCATTCACCACAAGTTAATTACTGCGCATATTGTCCAACAGCAGAGGGAAGCTTGTTCACACTGTTTTTCTTTGAGCTGCGCATATTCTGAGGCAAAATAGAAAATTTCAGATACCATTACTGAGATTTTTTTTCTTCTTTTCCTGCATGCCCGGCAGCTGGTGAGTGTTCAGCATCAGATATGAGAAGTGAAGCTGAATAAACTGGAGAAAAACCTTCCAGAGAAAGCTAGCTCAGCTTAAAAAAGAAAATGCTACGTTTGCCGACTCAAGAGTCCAGGACAGCTTAATAAAATCGAACAGAGGGAAAACAAACTCTTTCAACCGCTACTCTGGGGCTCACCAGAACAACACAAATCAAAAGAAGAAATATTCAATTATTAGTAGCAGCTGGATTTTTGTGATTTTTTTTTTAACTTAAGCCAAGTCCTCCTTGCAGCTGCTTCCCAAAGCACCAAATGATTTTTCAATCTCCAGAAAGTCCTTCACTATGGATTTGCCCACAGTGATATTCAAAGAAATCCTAATAGCCTAATGCAGACTTCAGGGTATCCCACTTCTCTTTTCAAAAATTTTCAGGGACTCCCCATGGCTTATCAATATCCTTAACCTGGTAGGCAAAGTCTTTTGCAATATGGCCCCTCCCAGTACCTTTCTAGCTTTCTCCGCTATTCTTTCCCTACATGTAACCTGAATTCTTGGCAAACTGAGGGGTTCCTTGTCCCCCAACAAATCCTGTGCTTTCCTGCCTCTTTATCTGTGTTTATGCCCTGCTCCACACCCACCTTCTCCACATATCCTCACGGGTTATATAACCCACTTTTCATGGCCAACCTCAAATAGCAACTCTACCGAAGCCTTTCCTTACCTTTTGTTGAAACTCACCTGGAATACAACAGCAGTCAAGGTTTATTTAACTTGCTGTAGCTTGCAAGAATGTGTACCAGAGGACTGTAAGGGTTTGTGCGGGGTGATTCTAAGGAGGGTTTATGGAAGCAGGGGTCAGTTCTGGATTGGGGGTCATGTGGTGATTGGGTATTTTGATAATTTTTAGGAGGCAGAAGGATTAAAGCAATACTAGAGTTGTGGTGAGTCCTTGAATGGTGCAAACAGATAAAAAGCTCAGCTGCTAACCAAAAGATTCAAGGTTCTAGTCCACCCAGAGGTGCCTCTAAAGAATGGCCTGGTGATCTACTTCTAAAAAAATCGGCCACTGGAAACCCTACAGAGGCCCAGTTCTACTCACATTAGTCAGAAGAGGGGTCATTTAGTCACCTTGCCGTTGCAGGGTGTCCTCATCTTTGTCTTGTTTCAGATCTGGTCATGAGTGGCCCTGTCTGACCATTGTTTACACACTTTGCCGGTATGTATGCTGTTTATATACACTGCATTTATCTACTATGTTTATACACTCTGTGTTATGTTCAGTTGGGGGCATCCCAGCTCTCCAGGCTGTTTTTCTTTTTCTTACGACACAACTGGCTGTGCCCACCCCCTCCTCAGAATCTCTACAGAGAAGAGGTGAGGAAAATGCCCCACAGATATAATATGACAGGCCCTCACAAGCTATTATTTTTTGTTTGTTTGTTTCAAGTTGACTCTTTTTTTTTCTTTAATCTGTTATATTCCACATTAAGAATACGGTTTGTCCCCTGATACTATGGCCCCCGGATACCCTGCTAACTCCCGAAGTCCACCTTTCAGCCAAAGATTAGACTGGCCTATAAAACAAACAATAACACATGTGACGAACATGCTTCTTAGTTCAATCAAGTATAGGAGACCTAATGGGCAACACCTGTCCAAAAGCAAAGACAAGAAGGCAGGAAGGGACAGGAAAACTGAACAAATGGACATGGAGAACCCAGAGTGGAAAGATAAAGGGGGAGAGTGGTGACACATTGCGGGGATTATAACCAATGTCACAAAACAAATTGTGTATAAATTTTTGCATGAGAAACTAATTTGCACTGTAAATTGTGGGAGTGTGCTGTCACGTTACAGGGATTGCAACTAATGTCACATAACAATATGCCTATAAATTTTTGTATAAGACTAAAGCACAATTAAAAAAAAAACCTCAAAGGGACAGTTGGCACTCAGCTCCTTCCATGCAGATCTACAGACCTAGTCATGCCAAGCCTTCCTCTTTTGCAAGACATGTTACATTTTTAAAACAAGCTGTATTTTTGTTGTTGTTGTTGTTAATTTTATTGTGTCTTAGATGAAAGTTTACAGCTCAAGTTAATTTCTTATATGAAAATTTATACACATGTGGTTATGTGACATTAGTTGCAATTCCTATAATGTGACAACACACTCCCCCTTCCCACCTCAGGTTTCCTGTCCAACTATCTCTTTTAGATGGACACGGTCTCTCTACTTGACCACAGCATACAGTCCTCACCATTCACACAAAGTAGGCTTGTCCATTTACATTGGTGGCATCCCTCATATTCCTTCCTGCTTTGTCTCTAAAGGCATCTCAGTCGGAAACCTCTTCTTATTCATGTTTTGCAATTAAATAAGGGACAGTATTGGAGTCCCTGGGTGGCACAAATGGTTAAGCCCTTGGCTGCTAAACAAAAGGTTGGTGATTTGAAACCACCCAGAGGTGCCTCAGAAGAAAGGCCTGATGATGTACTACCATAAATTACAGCCACTGAAAATCCTACGGAGCACAGTTCTACTCTGACACACACGAGGTCGTCATAAGTCAGAACTGACTCCATGGAGCGGGGGAGGGATGGCATAGTGGGAAGGATACTCACTTTGAGGCCCACTTCTGCCATTTGATCACAAGCCAATGAACATTTCTGAGTTTTGTATCCTCATCTGTAAAATGGTAATAATACTTGCTTTACGTTTGAGAATGAAAATGGGATATAGTTCCATGAAAAACCATTAAAAAATATGAAGTACTGTATAATAACAAGATATTATTAAACCAAAACCAAACCCATTGCCATTGAGTATATCTGCCTCATGACAACCCTATGTATTAAAGAGTAGAACTGTTCCAGGGTTTTCTGGGCTATAATCTTTATGGGGAAACCCTGGTGGTGTAGTGATTAAGTGCTATGGCTGCTAACCAAAGGGTCAGCAGTTCGAATCTTTATGGAAGCAGATCGCCAGGCCTGTCTTCTGTGGTGTCACTGGCTGGGTTTGACCTGACAACTTTTAGGCTAGAAGTCGAATGCAAACCACTTGTGACACCCAGGCCTTGTCATATGTTTAATGAAACTAACTGTCCATCTTTCAATAGCAAGATCATGGTAGGTGTGTGGATCCGCCACTCGAATTCCCCTTCAAGGAAGGGCTTGCTGCCCACTTGTGGGGAATGTGTACAGCTGGTGGCCTCCAGCTGTCAGCTCCTTGAGGATCAGCCTCAACTGCTGAGAGCCGCCTCACCAAGGCCACACCTTTCCCATGTGAGTCATGGTGGGACTGAGCAGGACAGAAGTAGAAAGGACCAGCTATTTCAGCCTCAACTCTGACAGACAATACTCACTGCAGAGTTCCTCAGCAGGTTGGCCAAGGTTTCGTGGGGCCTGTGTGAGCTCAGCTCCTCCCTCTGCCCAATCATTCTTCCTCCCCCTTCCCATCACAAATGTTGATCCCTAATAAACATCTTGCACCCTAACCTTCATCTCAGGGTTTGCTTCTGGAAAGCATAACCTGCCACAGGAATAATTTACTGAGATACTACTATGTGTGTATTGTTCTTTTTGTGTGTTTCTTTTCTCCATTGCAAGGAAATGGTCAGGCTTTGCCTCGTGTCCATTTGTGTTCCTTAAAGACAATCCCCTTTCTAGTCAAAATATCTGAGGAAAATATTATTGAGTATTCTCAGGGTGTAGATGGAGAGAGGAGTCCCTGAGTGGCACAAATGGTTAAGCATTCAACTACTAACCAAAAGGTTGGTGGTTTGAGCCTACCTAGAGGCACCTGGGATGAAACGCCTGGTGATCTGCTTCTGAAAGGTCACAGACTTGAAAACCCCATGGAGCAGTGCTATTGTGCACACATGAGGTCGCCATGAGTCAGGGTAGACTTGATGTCAAAGAGTTTGGTTTTTGCTTGTTTTAGATGGAGAGAAGGGCTGAGGGGAATTAGTAAAGCCCTGAGGGAATGGGGTTACTCCAGACTAAGAAGGTGCTCTTTGTGTATTTTTATATCGTTGTTTTTAGTTGCCATCAAGTTAATTTCAACTCATGGTGACCCCATGTGTTCAGAATAGAACTGTGCTCCATAGGGTTTCTCAGGGTGTGGCCTTTCAGAAGCAGATTGCCAGGCCTGACTTCCAAGGCACCTCTGGGTGGGTTCGAACCACCAACCTTTTGGCCAGTAGTTGAGTGCTTAGATAACCATTTGCGTCATTCAGGGTCTCCTCTCCTGACTAGGAAGGAATCAGTGGCTTGGGGTTCTGTGTTCTGTAATCATCAGGACCTGCCCCCTATGTATTCACAACATGCCTGTGAGATCTCAGAGGGAAAGGCAGAATTATGTACCCAGAGAGGCTGGACCTGAGGCATTAGGGTGCTGAGCCCAGCAAAATCTCGGAGGCTGCAGCAGAACATGACAGCTTGGACCATGAACAGGTCAGCAGTAGGATGAAAGCTGAATATCAAATTAATTTAAACTTTGAAAAGTAAAATAATGTGATATTTCTTACATACCCTAGTTATTGAGCAAAATCTTAACTACATTTACACCCCTTTTGTTTAATATTTTCTGAACTTAAATAAATTCAACAATCTTGAGAGAATCAACAACAAAGGTATTCAATCATAGATTGATATAGCAAATGTATATTAAGTACCTACTACATGCCTGGCAAGGAGCCCTGGTGGTGCAGTGGTTAAGCGCTCCACTACTAACTGAAAGCCTGGCAATTTGAACCCACCAGCCATTCCACTGGAGAAAGATGTGATGGTCTGCTTCCGTAAAGATTACAGCCATGGAAACCCTATGGGGCAGTTCTACTCTGTCCTATAGGTTGCTATGAGTTGGAATCCACTCAATGGCAAAGGTTTATTTTAACATGCCTGGCATTATGCTGGGCACACAGTGATGAACAAAGTACATATGGTCAGCAAGGAGTTCCCATTCACCCTCCCTTCTCACAGCTGTGAGGCAGCTAGACTCACAGGAAGCTTACAGGGCCTTCCTTCAGGGACTGAAGGGATCAGCAAGGCCTTCTGCCACTTCCTCAGAGGCTCTGACTCACTTCAATGCAGACTGAGCACTTCAGAGGCTTTTCCTGCTGTGGCCACCTGCATCTCTACCTGAAGACTTTCACTGCAGGAATATGCTCAACTTATATGCAGGGCAGGCTGGGGGTGTTGGTGTGTGTGTATGGCGGGGTTGTGGGTGTGGTGTGGAACTGATCTCTCTAGAAGCAGCCCTCAACCACTGAGGATGGACCTAGTGGATAAACACCCCTGCTTGCTTGCCCCTCACGTGGGAAAACTTTGAGATGTGCTCTACACCATCTCCCAGAGAGCCCTGGTGGGATTCAGCCACAGATGGCCACACCAGTAATATTCTCATTAATTCCATCTGTCTTGGCTTCCTTCTCTTCCCTGTCTCAAACTTCCCCACTCCTGTTCCAGTGACCTCCAGGATCACCTCCCAAATAAACTATTTGCACTTAAATTCTCATCTCGAACTAGCCTAAACTAAGATACCCACCACCTTCAGGCATGCTTCAGCCTAGGGGAAGGGGTGCCATAGACACTACCATGTCCACCCAGCACCATGCATGCAGACAGGCCCCATCTCTGGGGCTCTTACTGATAACTCTGTGTGTGTGTGCATTTAGAGAAAGCAGACCTCTCAGCACTTTGAATGACATATGGCTAAAAAGCAGGCAAATGACCTGCTTTATCTTCCTACTTACCAGTTAAGGTTTTGTGTTATCCATTCTCCCCCAGCATCAAGAAGAGCATTAAGGCATCAATGAATGAGCTGAATTCCAATGAAACTTTATAGACAAAAATAGGTGGAATTGTTTTTCTTCCCCCAGGGAGTCAGTCCTTGCTTGTAACTAAGCAGACTCTGTAGGAGACTGTATGGGCCTCTTAATTCATGTTTCTAGTTATTATCTGCAGCCCAAAGGAAGGATCTGTGTGGTCTCTTCAGTGAAGAAATTGAAAGCCTCCAGTATTTCCATGAAGTCTTTGGGCATTTCTATGGAAAATCTCTAAAGTGACATGATCAAGAACAGCCTAGGGCAGGGATCAGCAAACACTTTCTGTAAAGGGCCAGATACTAAACATTTTAGGCTTTGTGAGCCAGACCGTCTTCACTGCAACTACTCTATTCTGCTACTGTAGCTTGAAAGCAGCCAGAGACAATATGTAAATGAATGAGCTGAGTTCCAATAAAACTTTATTCACACGAACAGGTGGTAGGCCAGGTTTAGCCCAAGGGACTTAATTTTATGACCCTGGGCAAGGGCAGTGTTGTCAAATAGAACCTTTTGCAGGATAAAAATATTCTATAATCTGAGCTATTCAATAGTGTAACCAATATGTAGCTACTGAGAATATGAATTTTTAATTTTATTTAGCTTATATTTAAATAGCCACATGTGGCTAGCGGCTACCATATTGGACACTGCAGGGTAGTGTTTTGCCAATCTTGTCAAACCTCTGACCACTTAATCACGTTTCTGTCAACATTTCTGCCCCAACTGCTTATTCTTTGGGAAACACAGTGTTGGAAACAGTGAAGGTGAGAACAACATATGCTCTGTCTTCCCAGTGAACCTGACAGCCTCCCTTTTGCTTTAGGTGTGGTTGGCTGAGCATAATACATATGGAGCAGACAAGCCATTATTTCTCCCTGGGCAAGCCAAGGCGTGAGTAAAGCTCTTAGGGATGAAGTTCACAAGCTGCAGTATCCCTGCTGATAATTGAGACATCTTCAGGTGGTCTTGGGTACTAGTACAAGTCTCATCAAAGTTGGCACTTATCTTTCTCTCTCAATGAGCTTTTTCACTTCACGCACACTGTCAGCTCCAACATGATGACTCAATTTTGGCAAGCTGAGTCCCCCCTCCCACTTTTCCTTTTTTAAGTCTTCAAAACCAGCCTAAAGGGGATCATTTCTGTGTGTGAAGGATGCACTTACTGAGCAATAAACCTGTGGATTTATGCTCATGGGTTTCAAGAAGCAACTTTGCCAAATCCTGTGGAATCTTGCTCACAGTCCACTGAACTCTGACTGGATCTTGAATTATAGTTGATAATCCAAACAGAAAGTACTATTTGTCACATCCCATAACTGTATGTTCTACGGCTTTGGAAAACTGGGGATTGCTTTGACAAATTCACTCCACTAGAACAGAAGTAACTCCTTAGATCCTGGATCGAACTGTTCTAAGATGTCATGGTGTTTTAAGTATAATGTGTATGTGGAAAAGCACACATACCAAAACTCAACACATCTTCACAAGTTGAACACAGCCATGGAACTAGCACGCAGGTCATTCCTACCAAGATGTTTGCGAGATTCAACCATTCATTCATATAGTTACACATTGTTCATTCTCATTAATGTAAGGTATTCCATTGCATGAATGTACCACATTTATCCACTCAACTCTAGTTGAATATTTGTGTGGTTTCTAGTTTGGGGTGATTATAAACAGTGCTTCTCTGAACATTCTAGTACATGTCTTTGGTGTACATGTACATTTCTTTTGGGCATTTTACTAACAAGTGGAATTGCTGGTCATCTGGTATTCATATACTCATTTTTGAAGATCCTCCCAAACAGTTTCTAAAGTGGCTGACCCATTTCACAATCCAACCTGCAACGCATGGGAATTCCAGTTGCTCCACACCCTCACAAGCACATGGTATTTTCTTTTTCATTTTAACCATTCTGGTTGAGGTGTGGTACCTTATTGTGGTTTTAATTTGCATTTCCCTGAAGACCAGTGAAACTGAGTACCTTTTTGTGTCTTTATTGGCCATTTGGATATCTTTTTTTTTGTGAAGTGTCTGTTCAAGCCTTTTGCTCATTTTTCTATTGGATTGACTGCTTTTTCCTTATTTAATTTTTGAATTCAGTTTTTTAAATATGTAATACAGTTGTAAGTTGAAAAAAAAATTTAATGTAAAAAGTTAAAGTCAAAAATATTCCTCCCACATTGTCCCAGGTTTGGCCAGGTCCCACTCCTCCCCTCCCCATGGGGAAACACTTTTTATTAGTTTTTATTAATTAGTTTTATTATTTTATCAGTTTCCTATGCTTCCAGAACTTCTTTTGGAGGGTGCTACTAATTAAGTGCTAAATAAGTTTCCATGGAAATTAGCAGAAAGTTAGGACAATGACCCTACTTTGAACAACCCAAGAGGTGGATTCTCTTGTTCTTTTTTGTTTTTGTTTTGCACTGCCAATGCTATAGTTACAGCAGTTAAGCTGACAGCTGTCTTGTGTAACCACAGACAAGAGCCATAATTTGCAAATCATTCCAGATTAGAAAGACAAGATATGCACATGTTACCTAATGCAGCTATTTTGTCAGGACTAAACAACTGGGTCTATTAGACATAAAGCTTAAAAACCAAATATCCAAGTTACAAGTCAGTCTGATCATCCTCTAAGCTGTAAATTCTCTGCACAGAAAAGATTCATTGGCATTGTAGGACTTACATAAGCAAGAATGTATGATTTGCTGCAGAAATGCCGACTTAACTAATATTGGGCTCTGTACTCCCCAGTAC
This sequence comes from Elephas maximus indicus, assembly GCF_024166365.1. NCBI lineage: Eukaryota > Metazoa > Chordata > Mammalia > Proboscidea > Elephantidae > Elephas > Elephas maximus. The sequence goes on along the minus strand of NC_064846.1, from coordinate 147,582,770 downwards.
CTCAGTTACTCGCTAGTAGTAAGTTGGACACTTAGGGAGGTACACTAACTCTTTTGAGCCACCTAGGTAACATTAACATACAGAAAATTAGTGTAAAGAAGATCGCTTTCTCTATAAATGGTCTTTTTTGCAAGCTTGCAAAGTATAAAGTTCTACTTTGAAACAGAATCTGGATAGCCTACTCATGAAACTTTGGACAATGTCACAGTGGTCATATGCCAAACTGCAAGAGAAAAGTCCCATGCATGCTAGAGGAGTTCATTTGCCATGGGTGAAATACTGTAAAAAATAGTGTATAGATAGGCTACATATGGCCACAAGTCGTCACATGTATACATTTCAGATCAACTTTTTAAAAAACATACAGAACAATTGTCTTGATTTCCCCTCAGTCTTGGCAGACAAGTGGGAAAGCCCTCAGACTTACATCTGATGGGAAGAACCCCAGGTGTGGGTGTGCACAGTTAGGGAATATTGGTTGGCCTTTGGGGCTTGGGCTCCTAGCATGGAGTATGTTTAGGTTCAGACTGCCCCAGCAAGAGCTTCCAAACACGCTTCTTCTCTCTCCAGGGGAAAAAAAAATTCAAATATAGCCACTGCTGAATCAGGAAAGCAACTGAATACAGATGTAATCATGCAGCTCCAATGTCAAAGGAGACAACACATAAATTGGGGAACAGGCAGTCCAGCTAATGCCTGACGCCATACAGCAGAAGAAACAATCTCTTGGTAGTTTTTTAGACATCTGAGCTAGATGCCAAGATTACTGAAGTATTTCCCCCTGCATATTAAATAACCACTTTCAATGATTTTAATGAAAACTAAAGGCTGATAATCATTATCCAGTGCTGTCTAGTTGATTCTAACTTATGGCGACCCCACATGTTGCAGAGTAAAATTGCACTCCATAGGGTTTTCAAGGCTGTGATCTTTTGGAAGCAGATTACCAGGCCTTTCTTCCAAGGCATTTCTGGGTGGGTTTGAACCACCAACCTTTCGATTAGTAGTCAAGCACTTAACCATTTGTGTCACCCAGGGACTCTACATATAATAAATATATTAACAAATATTCTTTTCAGCAGATGAAACAATTCCTTAGTTACATGTGAAATTATATAATAAACATCATAATTATATAATTTTAGCACATTCAATAGTTTCCAAATTGCAAATCAATTCACAAATATATTTTAACTCCCTATATTAAACAAGGCACTCTGCTAGGCCAACTACACCTAAAATTTGTGGGTCTCTGAAAGTTATAATTCCATCTAGCAGAGAATTAAATAATACATGGTCTATCCTTCTACCTTGAGCAGTAAAGAGACAGTTCCAGCCTGGCCCCCTTCTCTTCCCTTGACCCTGGCTCCGTCACACAGGGCTTGTGTACGCAGGCATATGGACATCCAGCCCACATGTTCAAACTCCATTCTCCATCTACCTACCCGCTCAGCAAAAAGCCAGCCCTTAGCAAATCCTCTGACCTAGACATGCATACACCAGCAGAGTGTACAGCTTCAAATGGATGGAACCAAGGAAGAGGCCCACACATGCCTTGGAAGCTGATATGTGGTCTAGAATGAGGGTATGGGACTTGAACTCCAAGTGGGCCTTGCATCCCTAGGCAGAAGCACAGCTGGCAGAGGATCAGAGTAAGATAGGGAGCAAAGGCCCTGAGATCAGAGGGTGCCTGTTTGAGAAATAGTGAAGAGACTGGTGTGGTTAGAGGAGAAGCAAGTGAAAGAGAAATAGACTATACTATCAGGGAGGTAACAGGGCATTGAGTGTGGAACCTAGAGACTTAATAAGACAGAGAACAGAGGGCCCCCAAATCTGCAAACAAAGTAACAAGAAATGGGCCAGGGCACAGAAACAAAGCCATTCCCCAGAACAATGGGGCAAGGTATCTAAAAATAGCCTACAAACTTCTTTAAAGTTGCCTTTCAGAAGCAGTTGGAGAAGACCTGGCCCGGGGACATGTGCAGAACATCTGCCTGTGGCCACTGTGTGACCTTTCACCAGGGGCAGTGAGGGGCTACAGCCCCAGCCAGGGAATTGAACCCGGGGAGTGGGAAACTATGCAGGCATGACACCCCATAATAAGTCCTGCTATGAATCTTTTTCTTTTATGAATCCCAGAGGCCTCCAGGACAGGAGCCATCTTGGAAAGCTGCTGAGCGTGCACCTTAGTTAACATATCCCCGCCTGTGCCTATGAATAAACATGAATCTTTTCCCACCCAAGAACTTTTAAAAACTCAGGCCTGTCTTTTGTTCTGTGAGATGGGGGTAAGCGTTGCTCTAGGCCCTCCTCGTCTCTGCTTGCAAGCCTCTTCAATGAAGCTTTGCTCGTGTGGAAAACTACATGCCTTACCTGCTCATTCTTGACCAGTGAGAAGCAAGAACCTTTTCCCGGTAACAAGAACAGGCCCTCAAAAGTACAGGAACCAAGGCAAGGTGCCCTCTTACTCCATTCTAACAACAGTCCTACAGCTAGGCTGTACAATGCAGAATGTAAGGAAAACAACGACGACAAAGATCCCAGCTCTCATATAGCTTGTAATTTAGTTGATGGCATAAGTTGCTTATGAGAATGAGCACATGTCTCAGATGCATCTTACAAGGAACTTATAAGGAAGAGCTTAAGGCAACCTCTTTCAATATATGGAAGCAGTTCTTCCTTTTAGGAAATACTGGCGGGCAGCTTCTCTGTGAAAATTTCCCTAATGCCCACATCCCTTCATTGCATCTCCAGCCACCTAGCAGAGTCAGGTACCTCCTCATTGGCACTGCCACAGGACCAGTGCATGCCTCTATCCCAATGCATCCTCCCTCATGTTAACACCATGGGTTTCTGCCTGTTCTTCACATCAAAGGAGGAACGGTGTCTTCTTTGTGGTTGTATGCCAGTGCCTAACAGAGAATAAATGAATGAAATTTATTCTTTAGATATCTCCGTCGGGATCGGTGGCCACCAATAATTCCTGTTCTTAAAGTTTCTCAGTAAATCACTCTATTCTCTTATCTTTGGAAAAGAAGTGAATCCTAGTTGCTTGAACTTTTTCTTACACTGTTTATTTTTTGGCTCTTCCATCACTTTTGCAAGCATAGAATCTTACATTTTCTCAGAGCAAGTTGCTGTGACAAGGGATATATTTAATCTTACCATTACGTGAGCATATTTACATGCTCCTGAAGGAAATGTCTGATACTCTTTCCGAGGCTTAAATAGCAGTGCCTCTCCCCTCTTGAATCTAGGTCACACCCACTTGGAGGGATGAGGCTGATATATTGAAGTCAATCTATGGGATTTCATCATTTTGGAAAGCATTTAATTTCCTTTCTGGGGCTCCTCCCTTTCTTCTCTATTCTGTCCCCATTAGGGCTTCTAAAACAAGGACAGGGAGGCTTTTTTTTTAATGGTGTCCCAGATTTATAAGTAATAATAATTGAAGGGTAGTTATTTTAGAACAATAAATAAGATAATCTATTCATTCAGGTTAAAGAATAAAGCTCTGCCCTAGCATTTTCTAAAGAATGGCTTTTGGAACACCATTTCCTGGGGGCATTGGTTAATGTTTAAAAGGTTTTGAGAGGGAAGCGATGATTAACCACCCTCACAACGATTGAGCTAACGTTGTTTAAACAGATTTCTTTCCTGCAGGACTTATCAAAGCTCCTCATGTGATAACGTATGTTCTAAAGCTCAAAAACAGTCAGGACTTATGTTTGCAGATTTCCAAAACTTATTTGATAGGGGAACTTGTTTCACGAACTGTCCCCATGGAACATGTTGTGCTTAACATACCTTGGGAAATACATACCTATTTAACCACAAAAAAAACTTGAAAGTACACTTATTACTTGCATTAGGAGTCAATAATCTTTTAAAGGGCCAGATAGTAAATATTTCGGGCTTTATAAGTCATATCAGATAGCGTCTGTGGCATCTACTCAATTCTGTTTTTGTACTGCAAAGCCACCATAGACAATATGTAAACAAATGGGCATGACTGTGTTCTAATACAATCCCACAGGCCATAGTTGGCCAATCTTTGATCTATATTATGGCCAGATAAGGAAGAAAGAGAAAGATAGGACTGGGAATAGAAAATAAAGAAAGGAAAACTCTAGGAAAAGGAAAGTTACAAACTCAAAGGAAGAAATATTTTTTTAAAAAACAAAGAAGGAACAATGTCATAGAATTACACACTTGTGGAATGATTGAAGATATGTGCACACATGCACACCTACACACACACACACGAGACATTTACATGGAGAAGAGCAGAAAAAAGTATAATAATTAAAAAAAAAAAAAACCATTGATGTCAAGTCATTCTGACTCATAGCAACCCTATAGCACAAAGCAGTACTGCCCCTATAGGGTTTCCAAGGAGCGGCTGGTGGATTCGAACTACCAACCTTTTGGTTAGCAGCCAAATCCTTAACCACTATGCCATCTTGGCTCCATGAAAGTATAATATACAGAAGGAAAATAAAAGGCCAACATACTGATCCTATCCTATAACCAAAACCAAACCAGCTGCCACAGAGTCAATTCAGAGTCATGGCGACCACATGGGTGTTAGAGTAGAACTTCCTTCTATACGGTTTTCAATGGCTGATTTTTCTGAAGTAGATCACCAGTCCTTTCTTCCAAGGTGCCTCTGGGAGAATCTGAACCATCAACCTTTTAGTTAGTAGCCAAGTGCTTAACTGTCTGCACCACCCAGGGACTTTTGATCATATCCTACATATGTATTTTTTTCATATATAAATATAGGGAAAACATTGCAGTAAGTTGTTTTAAACATTTCAACTAATTGCTATTAGCTAAATCTTTTGAAATTCTCCCTTTGCCTCATTTTAACACTTAAAAATTCCAATTTCCTATTCTGAAAAGTAGGAGGTGTTGCACTGTATTTTGTAGAAAAATAGCTATATTACAAATAATATCTATTTCATACCACCTAATAAATGTTTGCCATCAAAAGTTTACAATGCCATTTTCAAAGTTCAAAATGTAGTCCTAATAGAGATGACCTTTTTTGGGACTTGGCCTAGTTAAACACAGGGCTAGATTGAGGCTTTGGACCAGAACATCCACATTCGTGACCTAAACATCTTAGATGATCCCATTTCTTCTCTTGAATCAGGGTAAAAATTACAAGGGGGGGTCGGGGAGGGACATATATTTTGATTGAGGAAAAGGTCATTTAAACTGGGATCACTTGAGTTTGGGATGCTTTCAATAATTCTGAACTTCAGTCATTGTTTGCTTTGAGTCGGCTGGCTCACACATGAGGTTTTCAAGGACATCTGGATTGTGGAAAACTTCAGCAAATTTATCCTTGACATTCCGGGGTGGGGGGAGATACTTAGTAATGTGAGAGTTTATTACACACTGCATTTACCTTAAGAAAGTGTTGATTCTTTCTGATATGCGGAGAGACCTGAAAGTTACATTTGACAATAAAAATTACATTTTAAGTTAGTCCATTACTGGAACAAAAGTGCTTTTCTATAACCGGGGCAAGAACAGACTGCCTTTTACAGTGCTTCCCTAAAGAAGAGCTATGAATTCACAGACCATCTCCACTAAGTGTATACATACTTGCTCCCCCTTTAGCCTCCTTCATTCGCTATTTAAGAACTACATATCAGATCATATTGCTATTCCAGTGTCAAAATTTCAATTTATACGTTCCTTTGCTACAGGTTGGGTAGATGAAATGTTTGGGCCCCAAAGGTGGGGAAAAATCCCACAGCAGGCAAGAAAAACTAACAAAACAAATTGCAAATCGGACCTTCAGCTCTGGGTCCATATTAATACTCAGTCAGTGCTGTTAAATTCATTATTAGGATCCCAGATTGCCGAAGTTGAAAGAACATTAAGAACCATCTAATCCAAATGTCCCCTTTTACACAGAAGAAGAGAGGTGACTTGTACTAGGTCCTATGACTAAGTTGTAGTAGAGGACAAACTTGAATCTTTACAGCCCCAGGACCCTTTCTCCTCTGCTGTAACACTGCTCCCATTTTCCATGGTCTTTCTTCCATTGTTATACCGATTCATTCATTTAACAAGAATTTACTGAGTTACTACCACAGGGCAAAAACCCCTAGATGCTAGGTATATGTCAATACATACAATGGGTGAGAAGTTCACAGTCTTGGAGGAAAAAAGTCACAAAACTAATGTGATAATCTTTATAAAATGGCATGCAATAGGTGTTGTCGGAATGTAAATGAAGGGGTAAAACATTCTACCAGAATTCATGGGTGATAGAAGGTTTTTCAGAGTGACTTAATTTGCCATAAAGGATGAATTTGGCTCTTTAGCTTATCTGGTATCTGAATGTTCAGTATGCGCTTCCTACTTTTTATAATCCTCATACATACATCCTAAATTTATTGAGTATGCACAGTTCATACAAGAAGTGATAGAATTTAACACATGGACTTTGCATAGCCTTTACACTTAAGCAGCTTACAACTGAAAAGAATATAGACTTCAGTGCACCTTAACACAGCCTGTAAGAAACATATCCAAATAAAGTAGGGCATGAAGGAGAAGAGGTGTTGGAATTAAGAAATGGATTATAAATAAGAATGATTCCATGAAAAGCAAACACAATAGGAATTACCTGAATTAAAGAAAAATAATAAACAGTTGATATTATGAATGTAAACATATTATTTAAAGAAAATCTGGGATAGACATTATTACACAGAGAGAAAATAAAAATCCTCTGTAGCCCTACCATCTAGCAGAAACCATTAATATTTGGGTATCCTAATGTCCTACTGATTTTTCTCATATACACAAAAACACAAATTTATTCTTATAAAAACTGCATTCATATTGCAGATAGTATTTTGTAATACAAAGATTGTACTTGATAATATATTGTGAGGATATTTTTGCTTCACCTTAATCCTCTTTTAAAATGTGATTTGATACTATTGTATATCATATAAATAATTTAATTCCTTATGTTAGCCATTAAGGTTGTTTCCAGTATTTTGCTATTATAAGTAGCACCATAATGAACACACTTGTGCATAAATCTAGGTTTGGACTTTTGATTCATTCAAATTCCTAGCGCTTGAATCATTAGACCACACTTTAAGGATTTCATGATAACAGGCAGACCAACTGCTTCCCAGAAAATATAATCTCGTTAATGATTCACCCGAGGCAAGATGGTATCACTTTTAAAGAAACCCTGTTAGAGGCTACATGAGGTATCATTGTTCCCTTTGGTTTCTGGTTAGGTTTCACACATAATTATCATCCATTTGTACTTTTTTTTTCATTTGTGAGTTGTTTATTCATGTTCTAGAACCTATAACCATTTTTATAGGTAGCGCTTGCTTTCCTTTTTCTTCTTTCCTTTTATTTTTCTTTCTGTTTTACAAACAAACAAAAAAGCCCTGGTACACATTAAGGTAGTTAAAACTGCTGCAGATTTTTTTTTTCTCTTTTTTTGTTAAATTTGTGTATGGTGCTTCATGACACAGAATGTAGACAAGTCTTTAAAAATGTTTGTCTCTGGAGGAAAAGAGAAATAATGTGATATGTGTCCCAATATGTGGGTTAAAAGGGCAGCCTTTTATGTTTAAATACTTAAAGGGAGCCAGTTGAGAGAAAGACTGAAGGAATTAGAACGTATCTGTAGAGTAAGGTCGATTTTATTTTTTTTAAGAGAAATAAAGTAGATTCGCCTGAAATGAGTTTTACTTCCCAGCCACCCAAGGCAGCTTTTCCAAATCAAGAAAAACAATGAATAATTTAAAGTATGAGAATAAAAATATGATAATTACAAAAAGTCTAAAGGTTAACATAAATAGGATTCATGCTCCTCACCCCCCACCCCCTGGGATATCACCGTAGAGTTAGGAATCACTGGAAATTTAAGTTTTGAGACCTTTGATACCGAAATGAAAGCTGAACGCCACAGTCTCTTGTTTAACAGTTATTTTAATTGGTTTAGCTTGTAAATAATGCTAATTTTTCCCTGCTGGAAATTTCTAAAGCATATTCCTGGTTGTTCTTTTCGTTCTCATTTACAAATTGATTACTGTTCGGTAGCATGATAAAAGAGAAGAGGAGCGGGGTCAGAAGGGCTAAGTGACAGCTCTAGCTCTGTTGCTAATTAGCTGTGGGACTTTGCCCATACTGTTTAATCTTTCCTGCCTTACTTTCCTCATCTATGAAATAAGGATAATAAGGTCTACTCTACTTTTCTAGCAGGGTATATATGTGAGGATCAGACGTGTTTATGTGGACAAAAGTCCTTTCGCTCATTTAAAATACTATACAAAGTAGCTGGACGTGAAGACAGGAGACATCAGTGCAAATTGTTGCTCCATATCGCCACATCTTTCCAGGCATGTGATCTTGGGTAGGTTCCTTTAACACTTCTATTCCTCATTCCCCCCACCTGAGAAATGGGGGTGCATCTCAGAGTTTTTATTAAGATTAAATGAATTGTGAATGAAATAAGAGCAGATACTTCTTAAATGTTCCTTGACTCGAGATTTATTCTGCCCATGGGTTTTGGTCTTTTCTTTTCAATCTAGGGAGAGATGACTCTACTTGAATGGTTTGACATCAGACAGAATCAGTCTTTCACAGCTTCGGTATTCAAAGGGTGCATCACTTGGAAGCTTATTAGAAATGCAGAATCTCAGGCCCCAATCCAGACTTAAAGAATTAGAATATGCATTTTACCAGGTGATGTGTATCCACTTCATTTTGAAAATTTCACCGTTTACCAAGCCATCCCGCTGTAAGGGCTGGGTTCAAAGAGAGCATTGTCTGTGCTCTAACCTATGATGCCACTTCCTCCTGTTCATTTTCTTTTGTCTTCAGTCCCCCAACTCTGTTTTCCTATGAAAATGAAATGAGCCCAAGAAGAGAAAAATGGAGCGAGAAGTTGAACAAGCTTCAAATGTGTTTGTGAAGCAGTTTTACACTAGGGCAACAATTCGTCCCAGAGCTGCCACGTGCCTTTGTACTGTCGCTCATTAGATGTCTCTGCCTGGAATATCACTGTCAAAGTAGGGGCCTTCTTATCCTCCCTACCCATCTGTTCTTTAACTTATCATCAGCGTCAAAGGCACTATCAAACTGCGCTGTGCTAAGGAGAATGTCCAAGTTATTGCTCATTAACAACCAAGAAGGCCACAGCTCTGCAGATTCCCCTGGCGCTTTCTCAGAGCTGAAGGTGAAATGTCGAAAAATACTCAAGCATTACGTTTAGAACTTTTTAATAGGCATTTAATGGTATGCCTTTTTATTGTTGTAAAAATATATATAGCACAACATTTGCCAATTCAACGCTTTCCAGGTGAACAATCCAATGATAGCAATGACATTAATCACATTGTGAAACCATCACAAGGTATGCCTTTTTTTCTTTTAATGTAGGAAGAGAATAAAGTTGAGTCTGTTTCAATAAATTTCAATAGCAATCAAACCATGGAGTCTGTATCTCCCATTGGCAAAAGGTTTTTTTTCTTTCTTTCTTTGTTAAGTGATCAATTTGAAGACTGGGGAAGCTTGTCACTGTGGACACTGATGATATTTCAGCAGTAAAGCAGGTTTGTACATTACCAGTGAAGGTAAGTCCACCTTAGTTCAAACCAAGAGCTATAGCCTTTTGCTAAATATCAAGAGAGTCATCTTGTCAGTGTTCTGAAGAAAAGTGATTTCCACGTTATCCCAAACAGGTTAGCATCTCGAGCTGAAAAGATATGTTATGAGAATAAATGTATAGGGGAGGTTATCAGGGGAGTGTTTCCAGATGAAGCTCACAATTTTTTTAATTGTTCTCTTTCCTTCATTAAAATTCTGGCTTTAAATGGCAAATGGTCCTTCAAGCACAGCCTCGAAGATTTTGATTTATGGAAAACCAGATGTTAATGTAGTTTGATTTAAATGTCTTTGGGGGTAGCTATGATGTTAGCAGCAGCATATATTTTGTTATGCAGAGGCCTCCCACACAACATTTAAAGATTGGTGTGTCCCTTTGGGAGATACAGGTGAGGGAATTGTTGGTCTTTACTTCATGCTAACAGGCTCAACTTTTCAATTTGTAATTAAATAGCCCCTAGTCATCTTTTTTTTTTTTAAATAGTCATCTTGAGGGGCTACTATAACGGGTGCCATTCAAGAAAACCTTGAAGTTATGGCAAATAAAGGCTAAGAAGGTGGTCGCCTGAGAAACCAAGATGATTAAATAGTCATACCCACCAAGGTTCTTAGAAGACAGTTAGTTAGCAGTAATTGTGAACATCTGACAGAAACACAGATCCAGCTACTGCTAAATAAAATCAACGTTGAATAATGGATCCTGCTCTTATGATCTGGGTGCAAAACTTAGAAAAGAAATGTACAAATGAGTCTTTGCAAAAAGGCCAAGAGCCAGGGGAAAAAATAGAATTTCAAACAAGAAAGCAAGTTTGCTGTAAACGACATTAGCTTGGATATGATGGGTTTGTTTCACATCCCAAGTTAGATTGTGGTCCTGTTCTAGGTATAATTATGCACTCTTCACAGCTGTTCAGCCTAAAGGTAAAAGAGACCCATTTGATCATTTTTAAGATTCTCATTTTGCTTACCTCTTTACTTCTGGCTGTTGGGACAACAAAACTCCAGTGACTCAGCCTCTTCTGTGCTTTTGTTCTTGTCAGTTACCATCGAGTCAGCCTCTGACTTAACGGTGGCCCCGTGCACAATGAAATGCTGCCCAATCCTACACCATCCTCATGATTGGTTGCAGTTGGGACCAGTGTGATCCATAGGGTTTTCATAGGCTGATTTTCTGCAATACATCATCAGGCCTTTCTTCCTAGTCTGTCTTAGTCTGGCTGCACTGCTGAAACCTGTTCAGCATCATAGCTACATGTATGCCTCCACCGACAGATGGTGGTGGCTGTGCTTGAGGTGCATCATCTGGGAACCGACCCTAGGTCACTGGCATAGAAGGCAGGAATTCTACCAGTGAAACACCACTGCCTGCTTTCCACTGTTTGAAAATAAAAGGGAGAAAGCGAAAATGAATCAAGAAGATATCAGACCCTTTGTTCTTGGAGAAAAGGAAGAAGGAAGGAATGGAAGAAGGAAGACAGGCAGGCAGCTGACTTCCGTGATCTGATGTGGTTCCCTAAAAATTCAGCCCATACTTTCCAGAGCATCATCTCCAATTAAGACCAATTTATGAGTAGACAATATAAGTAGCTAGCTAGGTCATACGACTTGATTGGAGCTGCAAATTGAGATACTGCCTCAAAGTAGTTCCTTCTCTGGTTATGCCTTTGGGAAATCCCCTTTCAACTTATTTTTTTTTTTAAGAAGACAACAGCATATTGTTTATATTCTTATTATAAAAGTAATACATGTTCTGAAACACAGATAAAGCAAAAAATTTTTTTTTTCACCTAAGGAGAGACTGCCGTTAACATTTATCCATTAAGCGTTTTCTTCTTTCAGTACATATATGCACATTATAAAAAATAATGTCTTGTAATGCAACAATTCTTCTTAACAATGTGTGGAAAAAGTCCTTATCACTGGGTATTTTTCCATAATATTTCTTTTTTTAACTGAATAATATTCTACTGTGTGAATCAATAATTTTTTTTATCTACTCCTATTTGGGGATATTTGTTATTTCTAATGCTTTAGTTGTTATAAACAGTGCTGAGATCAGTATTACTGTAGCTCAGTGGTTTCCAGTCAAGGGCTATTCGTCCTACACCTCCCACAGGAGACATTTTTGGTTTTCACAGCTAGGGCGTGGGTAGGGGGAATATACTGTTGGCATCTAGTAAGTAGGGGCCAGGGGTGCTGCTAAACATCCTATAACGCATAGAACAACAAGAAATTACCCAGCCCAAAATGTCAACAAGTGCCAGGATTGAGAAACCCAGGTATAGCTGAATTTTTGAGCAAATCCAAGATTATGTCTTCAGGATGGATTTCCTTGAGGCAAAATTTCTAGGATATACAAACCGTTACACCTTCTGATTTGTATTGCCAATTTCCTTTCCAGAAAAGATATGCCAATTTACATTCCAGCCAGCACCATTTCCAACACTAATTATAATAATTGTTTTAAAAATCACTGTGAGTGTGATGGACACATACTACCACCTCTCTTTAATTTCAACCACGCTACTTTTAAAATGCAAATAGTATCTGGGAGGGCAAGTCCATTAGGTGCATTATCAGCCATCAGCTGCTCTGTAATTTTCAATAAGGAACTGGATGTTCTCTGAGAATACAAAAATCTCCAGGGTTCTTTTTTCAAATACAGCCCCCTTCACTGAGCATCCCTGTGTAAAATGTAAAATTTGCCAAATGAATTCATTCATTAGGCAAACATTTATGGATTATCTACTATGTGTTAATTACTCTGCGGGATAGGTGAAAGAAATACTAGTAAGGGGGAGAAAAAACAAAAGACGCAGTCATTACCTTGACTGAATTTAGAGTTCAGTGAATGATGACAGTTTAGAGCACTGTCTACCAAATGGGGTGTATATAACACAGGCGGTACACAAGACAATCCTTTAGAGAAAATCTGTATATATTTATATATATATATATATTTAGTTTTCATCTAAGAAATAAGAAAAACACTAAGCTTTGCTAATTTTTAATATGTGGGTTGACATTTGCACTCTAACTTCGCCTAATATTGGACAGTCAAGTGACACACATAGTTCTCAATTTCAGGGACAGCTGGGAGCTCTGAGGTGTCCTAAAAGAGAAAACCTAAATGTGTTGCAGTCAGTGTGGGCCCAGTTAAATGGGTATTCACAAGTTATATAGTTGGTGTAGTGGTTAAGAGCTATGGCTGCTAACCAAAAGGTCGGCAGTTCAAATCCACCAGGCACCCCTTAGAAACCCTATGGGCAGTTCTACTCTGTCCTACAGCATCACTATGAGTCAGAATTGACTCAAGGGCAACTGTTTTTTTTTTTTTTAATAGTTTCAAGTAAATTAGCTCTCACTCTCTGGACAATTGGTTTATAAAGATTTCAACAAAGAAATCATGGGATGGAGGTAACAGTAATAATGAAGGCACACATGAGCTACACAAAAATGACAAAGGTGAAGACATTTCTCCAATGGTGAGTGGAGCTCTTTTACCAGTTACATTACGAGTAAGAACATGAATGATCTAAACAGATCTGGGAAGCACTGGGCCAACATTTTTTTAAATTAAGACTATTTGAAATGTACGTTTAAATTCAAAAGTGTTCACTGTGACTGAAATGTTAACTAATGATAGCATGAAGCCATCATGATTACCAAGACTTTCAAAATGAAACATCCAGAATGCTGTTAATAATAATTTTTATAAGAACAGAAAGTTTTATTATACCATTATGACAAATAGAAAAGCACAAAATGCCAATATTTAAAAATATCGCTACTTTCATTTTCTCATCATATATAAATACATACATATAGCAATACAAGTATATAAAAAAAATTGCCTTCAAGTTGATTCCTACTCATAGCGACCCTATAGGACAGAATAGAACTGCCCCATATGGTTTCCAAGGCTATAATCTTTACAGCGCATATAACCACATCTTTCTCCCGTGGAGCTGCCGGTGGGTTCAAACCTCCAACCTTTGATTTGCGGCCTAGTACTTAACCACTGTGCCAGCAGGGCTTCCCACATGTATATTAAAAATATACATATAGGAGGTGGGGCCAAGATGGCAGAATAGCCAGATGCTTCCGGCGATCCCTCTAACAATAAAGGCCCCCAAAATCAAGTAAAATGGATATATTTATGACAAGCTAAGAGTCCTGAACATGAAAGGCAAGTTAGAAAACGGACTGAGCAGTGGGGGGCGGGGGAGAAAGACCGTTCAGAAGCAGAGAGGAGTTGCCAGACCTGAATAGCTGGGATCCCTCAGACACCATTCCTAGAAGAGGCTGCAGTGGGATGGTGGTAGCATTCAACCACAGTTTTCTCAGGCAGAAGCAGCCAGCTACACAGCCTACTCATACCTTTAGAACCAGAGAAGAACAGCGCTCTCAGCAAAAGCTAAGTACTTGCGTATATTTTACCGTGCCCCGCACCCCCAAATCAGCTTCAGTGGCTACTGATTTCCCTGGGCCTGAGATAGGCCCATTTGAGCACCTCGAGCCATGTTCCTAGACGTGGAGAAGGAATAAATTCACACATCGGGGAAAAGATAATTTGCCAGCTGCACTAACCTGGGAAGCTCAGGACAGAAGCGGCTCCTGTCCAGGCATAAGCAGGCCATAGACTTTGAATACCTTTCACCCCTGCATGGGCCTGTGTGGGCCTATTTCAGGAGAATAGGCCCTTGTTAGCAGACTACAACTGTTTCAGCTGTGCAATGGAGAAGTGAGTGCTTCCTATTCCACATCGCTTTGCCTGTTAAACAGAGTCCTCACCTACCCATATCAGGGGCCTAAGGACTGGTGGCTCCACTAAGGTCACCCACCCTCCTGTGACAGGGGTCCAAGGATAACTGGTACCTCCTCATCCTTACAACCAAAAACTTTGGGTGCCCATGGTATGTCTGCAGAACCCACCCCCCTGAACACTCTAGGGAAGAGGGATGCACTTTCATCAGAGACACTTGGAAGATGATTCTCAGCCCCCTGCTTTGTTCAGAGCATGACCTCCAGCTGCAACCAGATGCTGGTACCAACACCAAACACCCCTGCCCCTCTAAGACTGTAGGACAGAGCCTGTACCACACACTTGATGACCAGCTACCTGGACACCTGAGCTGAATCCACACAAGAAAAATGAATGGACTCATAAGCTCATAAACCTGACAATAGCTCTACCCATCTGGGGACAGGATGTCAGAGCTCCAAAGGCGAAAATAATCAAGCTAGCTCACTCAAGCAACCCATGTGGGCATATCAAACAAAACAAAGCAAGAAGCTAGGGTACAGTAAACACACATAAAATAAACTAATAGAACAACTTATAGATGGCTCGGAGACAACAGTCAATAGCAAGTCACATAAAAAAACAGAGCATGATCACCTCTACAAGCTCTCAAAACAAAGAATCAAGGGATCTTCTAGATGACAGTGCCTTCCTGGAATTACTGGAGGCAAAATACGAAAGATTAATATACAGAGCCCTTCAAGACATCAGGAATGAAATCAGGCAATATGCAGAACAGGCCAAGGAACACACAGATAAAGCAGTTGAAGAAATTAAAAAGGCTATTCAGTAACACAATGAAAAATTTAATAAGTTGGAAAAACCCACAGGCAGACAGCAATCAGAAATTCAGAAGATTAACAATAAAATTACAGAATTAGACAACTCAGAAGAAAGTCAGAGGAGCAGAATTGAGCAAGTGGAAGGCAGAATATGTGACCTTGAAGATAAAGCACTTGGCATCAATATATTTGAAGAAAAATCTGACAAAAGAATTAAAAAGAATGAAGAAACCTTAAGAATCATGTGGGACTCTATCAAGAGAAATAACACACAAGTGATTGGGGTACCAGAACAGGGAGGGATCACAGAAAATACAGAAAGAATTGTTGAAGATTTTTTGCCAGAAAACTTCCCTGATATTTGTGAAAGATGAGAAGATATCTATCCAAGATGCTCACTGAACTCCACATAAGGTAGATTTTAAAAGAAAGTCACCAAGGCATATTATAATCAAACTTGCCAAAACCAAAGATAAAGAGAGAATTTTAAGAGCAGCTTGGGATAAATGAAAAGTCACCTACAAAGGAGAGTCAATAAAAATAAGCTTGGGCTACTTGGCAGAAACCATGCAGGCAAGAAGGCAATGGGATGACTTACATAAAGCATTGAAGGAAAAAACTGCCAGCCAAGAATCATATATCCAGCAAAACTGTCTCTCAAATATGAAGGTGAAATTAGACATTTCCAGATGAAGAGAAGTTTAGGGATATCGTAAAAAACAAACCAAAACTACATGAAATATTAAAGGGAGTTCTTTGGTTAGAAAATCAATAATATCAGGTATCAACCCAAGACTACAACACTGGACAGAGCAATCAGATATTAACCCAGACAAAGAAATCACAAAAATAAAACAAGATTAAAAAAAAAAAAAAAACGCTCAAAACAGGGGAAGAGCGATGTCATTATGTAAAAGAAGACAACATTAAAATAATAGGGAGGGACTAAGAAATGTAGCCATAGATCTTTCATATGGAGAGTAAGACAAGGCGATAAAAAAAATAATGTAAAAATAGGGGGTAAATATTAAGGTAACCACAAAGGAGCCTAACTATCTTACTCATCAAAATAAAATACAAGAAAAAAATAGAGACTCAGGAGAAACAAAATCAACAAAAACGAAGAAGAGGAAAAGACAATATATAAACTAGTCATCACAAAAAATTAAGCGGGAAAAAGAAACTGTCAACAACACACAAAAAAAGACATCAAAATGACAGCACTAAACTCATACCTATCCATAACTACGCTGAATGTTAATGGACTAAATGCACCGATACAGAGACAGAGTGGCAGAATGGATAAAAAAAAAAAACACAATCCATCTATATGCTACCTACAAGAGACACATCTTAGACTTAGAGACACAAACTAAAACTCAAAGGATGGAAAAAAATATATCAGGCAAACAACAATCAAAAAAGAGCAGGAGTGGCAATATCAATTTCTGACAAAATAGACTTTACAGATAAATGCATCATAAAGGATAAGTAAGGACACTATATAATTATTACAGAGACAATATACCCGGAGGATATAACCATTTTAAATATTTATGCACCAAATAACAGGGCTACAAGATACATAAAACAAATTCTAACAGCACTGAAAACTGAGATAGACAACTCCACAATAATAGTAGGAGACGTCAACACACCACTTTAGGTGAAGGACAGGACATCCAGAAAGAAGCTCAATAAAGACACGGAAGATCTAAATGCCACAATCAACCAACTTGACCTCCTAGACATATACAGAACACTCCACCCAACAGAAGCCAAGTATACTTTCTTTTATAGTGCATACGGAATAGTCTCTAGAATAGACCACATATTAGGTCATAAAGCAAGTCTTAGCAGAATCCAAAACACTGAAATATTACAAAGCATCTTCTCTGACCATAAGGCCAGAAAAGTACAAATCAATAACAGAAAAAGCAGGGAAAACAAATTAAATGATTGGAAACTGAACAATACCCTGCTCAAAAAAGACTGGATTATAGAAGACATTAAGGATGGAATAAAGAAATTCAGAGAATCCAATGAGAATGAAACACTTCCTATCAGAACCTTTGGGACACAGCAAAAGCAGTGCTCAGAGGTCAATTTATATCAATAAATGCACACATACAAAAAGAAGAAAGGGCTAAAATCAAAGAATTATCCCTATAAATTGAACAAATAGAAAGCAAAAAAAAAAAAAATCTTCAGGCACCAGAAGAAAGGAAATAATAAAAATAAGAGCATAACTAAATGAAATAGAAAAGAGAAAACAATTGAAAGAGTTAACAAGAGCAAAAGCTGATCCTTTGAAAAAATTAACAAAATTGATAAACCATTGGCCAAACTGACAAAAGAAACACAGGAGAGGAAGCAAATAACCCGAATAAGAAATGAGATGGGCAATATTTCCACAGACGCAACTGAAATTAAAAGAATCATATCAGATCACTAGGAAAAGACATGGATGAATACCTAGAAACACACTTCCTACCTGACCTAACACAAACAGAGCTAGAACAACTAAATAAACCTTCAAGAAGATATTAAAAAGGTAATCGAAAAACTCGAACAACAACAACAAAAAAAAAGCCCTGGCCTGGATGGCTTCACTGCAGAGTTCTACCCAACTTTCAGAGAAGAGTTAACACCACTACTACTAAAGGTATTTCAGAGCATAAAAAAGGACGGAATACCCCAAACTCATTCTATGAAGCCAGCGTATCCCTGATACCAAAACCAGGTAACCCGTAAAAAAAAAAACAACAGGTAAAGACACCACAAAAAAAGAAAATTACAGACCTATATCCCTCATGAACTTATATGCAAAAATCCTCAACAAAATTCTAGCCAATAGAATTCAACAACAAATCAAAAAAATAATTCACCATGACCAAGTAGGATTCATACCAGGTATGCAGGGATGCTTCAACATTAGAAAAACAATTAATGCAATCAATCATATAAATAAAACAAAAGACAAGAATCACATGATTTTTATCAATCGATACAGAAAAGGCATTTAACAAACTTCAACACCCATTCCTGAAAAAAACTCTTAGCAGAATAGGAATAGAAGCAAAATTCCTCAACATAATAACGGGCATTTATACAAAGCCAACATCATCCTAAATAGAGAGAACCTGAAAGTATCTCCCATGAGATCAGGAACCAGACAAGGATGTCCTTTATCACCACTCTTATTCAACATTGTGCTAGAGGTCCTAGCCAGAGCAATTAGGCTAGATAAAGAAATAAAGGCATCCAAATTGGCAAGGAAGAAGTAAAACTATCTCTATTTGCAGACGACACGATCTCATACACAGAAAACCCTAAGGAATCCTCAAGAAAACTACTGAAACTAATAGAAGAGTTCAGCAGAGTATCGGGATACATGATAAACATACAAAAATCAGTTGCATTCCTCTACACCAACAAAAAGAACATCGAAGAGGAAATCACCAAATCAACAGTAGCCCCCAAGAAGTAAAACACTTAGGAATAAATCTTACCGGAGATGTAAAAGACTGATACAAAGAAAACTACAAAATACTTCTGCAAGAAACCAAAAGAGACCTACATAAGTGGAAAAACTTACCTTGCTCATGGATAGAAAGACTTAACATTACAAAAATATCTATTCTATCAAAAGCGATCTATACATTTTATGCAATTCCGATCCAAATTCCAATGACATTCTTTAATGAGATGGAGAAACAAATCAACTTCATATGGAAGGGAAAGAGGCCCCGGAAAAGTAAAACATTACTGAAAAAGAAAAACAAGGTGAGAGGCCTCACACTACCTGATTTTAGAACCTCTTATACCGCCACAGTAGTCAAAACAGCCAGTACTGGTACAACAACAGATACATAGACCAATGGAACAGAATTGAGAATCCAGACATAAATCCATCCACATATGGGCAGCTGATATTTGACAAAGGCCCAAAGTCAGTTAAATGGGGAAAAGACAGTCTTTTTAAGAAATGGTGCTGGCATAACTGGATATCCATCTGCAAAAAAAAAAAAAATTAAACAAGACCCATACCTCACACCATGCACAAAAAAGAACTCAAAATGGATTAAAGACCTTAATATAAAATCTAAAACGATAAAGATTATGGAAGAGAGGATGGGGACAATGTTAGGAGCCCTAATACATGGCATAAACAGTATACAAAACATTATTAAGAATGCAGAAGAAAAAGTAGATAACTGGGAGCTCCTAAAAATCACTTATGCTCATCCAAAGACTTCACCAAAAGAGTAAAAAGACTCCCTACGGACTGGGAAAAAGTTTTTAGCTATGACATTTCTGATCAGCACCTGATCTCTTAAATCAACATGATACTGCAAAAACTCAACTACAAAAAGACAAATAACTCAATTAAAAAATGGGCAAAAGATATGAACAGACACTTCACTAAAGAAGACATTCAGGCAGCTAACAGATATATGAGGAAATGCACACGATCATTAGCGATTAGAGAAATGCAAATCAAAACTACAATGAGATTCTACCTCACTCCAACAAAGCTGGCATTAACCCAAAAAACACAAAATAGTAAATGTTGGAGAGGTTGTGGAGAGACTGGAACACTTAAACACTGCTGGTGGGAATGTAAAATGGTAAAACCACTTTGGAAATCAATTTGGCGCTTCCTTAAAAAGCTAGAAATAGAACTACCATATGATCCAGCAATCCCACTCCTTGGAATGTATCCTAGAGAAATAAGAGCCTTTACATGAACAGATATATGCACACCCATGTTCACTGCAGCACTGTTCACAATAACAAAAAGATGGAAGCAACCAAGGTGCCCATCAACAGATGAATGGATAAACAAATTATGGTACATTCACACTATGGAATATTATGCATCGATAAAGAATGATAAATCCATGAAACATTTCATAACATGGAGGAATCTGGAAGGCATTATGCTGAGTGAAATTAGTTCCAAAAGGACAGATATTGTATAAGACCACTATTATAAGAACTCAAGAAATAGCTTAAACAGAGAAGAAAATATTCTTTGATGGTTATGAGAGGGCAGAGGGAGGGAGGGAGGCAGATGGGTTTTCACTAATTAGATAGTAAATAAGAACTGTTTTAGGTGAACGGAAAGACAACACACAATACAGGAGAGGTCAGAACAAACTGGACTAAACCAAAAGCAGTTTCCTGAATAAACTGAATGCTTCGAAGACCAGCGTAGCAAGGGCAGGTTTTGGGGACCATGGTTTCAGGCGACATCTAAGTCAACTGGCATAAAAAAATGTATTTGGAAAACATTCTGCACCCCACTTTGGAGAGTGGCATCTGGGGTCTTAAAGCTAGCAAGAGGCCTTCTAAGATGCATCAATTGGTCTCAACCCACCTGGAGCAAAGGAGAATGAACACCAAAGACACAAGGTAATTATGAGCCCAAGAGGCAGAAAGGGCCACATAAACCATAGACTACGTTAGCCTGAGACCAGAAGGACTATATGGTGCCCAGCTACAGCCGATGACTGTCCTGACAGGGAACCCAACAGAGAACCCCTGAGGGAGCAGGAGACCATTGGGATGTAGACCTCAAATTCTCCTAAAAAGTCCAGACTTAACGGTCTGACTGAGACTAGACTGACCTGAGAGGTCATGGTCCCCAGACCTTCTTTTAGTCCCAGAGAAGAACCATTCCTAAAGCTAACTCTTCAGACAGGGATTGGACTGGACTATGGGATAGACAATGATACTGGTGAAGAATGAGCTTCTTGGATCAAGTGGACACATGAGACTATGTTGGCATCGCCTGCCTGAACGGGAGATGAGCAGGTAGAGGGGTCAGAAGCTGGCCAAATGGACACGAAAAGAGAGTGGAGGGAAGGAGTGTACTGTCTCATTAGGGGGAGAGCAATTAGGAGTATATAGCAAATTTTTGTATGAGAGGCCGACTTGATTTGTAAACTTTCACTTAAAGCACAATAAAAATTAAAGAAAAAAAATAGACCAGACTTACCGGCCTGACAGAGACTAGAGAAACCCCAAGAGTATGGCCCCTGGACATGCTTTTAGCTCAGTAATGAATTCACTCCTGAGGTTCACCTTTCAGCCAAAGATCAGACAGGCCCATAAAACAAAACAAGACTAAAGGGACACACCAGCCCAGGGGCAAGGACTAGAAGGCAGGATGGGACAGGAAAGCTGGTAATAAGGAACCCAAGGTCAAGAAGGGACAGTGTTGACATACCGTGGGGTTGTTAACCAATGTCATAAAACAGTATGTGTACTAACTGTTTAATGAGAAGCTAGTTTGTTCTGTAAACCTTCATCTAAAGTACAATAAAATTAAATATATATATATATACATATAACAACCTTATAGGGCAGAGTAGAACTGCTCCCTAGGGTTTCCAAGGAGTGGTTAGTGGTTTTGAACTGCCGACCTCTTAACTACTGTGCCACCAGGGCTCCCATGTATGTATGTTAACTGGTGTTCAATTCTGAGGCATCAGTATCACCTGGGGCGCTTTAAAAAATTAAATGCCTAGAACCCACCCCAGATATTCAACTACAATTGGTCTGGGGTAGGATCTAGTCTTCAGAATTTTTTAAAAGTTTCAGATGATTTTAATGTGCAATCACGGTTGAGAACCACTAATGAATACAATTTAAGAATAAATACAAATGAACTTTGGTGAAGGGCAAAACGACACACAATATAGGGAAAATCAGTACAACTTGACCAAGGCAAAGTCACAGAAGCTTCCTAGACACATCCGTACACCTTGAGGGACTGAGTTACCGGGGCTGAGGGTTGGGGACCATGGTCTCAGGGGACATCCAGGTCAATTAGTACAACATAGTTCATAAAGAAAATGTTCTACATCCTATTTTGGTGAGTAGTGTCTGGGATCTTTAAAGTTTGTGACCGGCCATCTAAGATACATCTATTGGTCCCATCCTGTCCAGAGCAAAGGAGAATGAAGAAAACTAAAGACACAAGGGAAGCTATTAGTCCAAAGGACTAATGGACCGCATTAACCATAGCCTCCACCAGCCTGGGTCCAGAAGAACTAGATGGTGCCCAGGTACCACCACCAACCGCTCTGACAGGGATCACAATGGAGGGTCCCAGACAGCAGGAGAAAAATATAGAACAAAATTCAAATTCACAAAAAAGACCAGACTTACTGGTCTGACAGAGA
Organism: Elephas maximus indicus; assembly: GCF_024166365.1. NCBI lineage: Eukaryota > Metazoa > Chordata > Mammalia > Proboscidea > Elephantidae > Elephas > Elephas maximus. Next base: position 147,560,328 of record NC_064846.1, on the reverse strand, counting down.
CTGGAGGAACTCGAGACTATGGCCTCCGGACACCCTGCTAACTCAGAACTGAAGCCATTCCCGAAGTCCATCTTTCAGCCAAAGATTAGGCAAGACTATAAAACAAATATTAACACAAATGTGAGGAACGTGCTTCTTAGTTCAGTCAAGTATACAAGACAAATGGGCAACACCTACCCAAAAGCAAAGATGATAAGGCAGGAAGGGACAGGAAAACTGGACGAATGGACCTGGAGAATCTGGGGTGGAAAGGGAAAGGGGGAGAGTGCTGACACATCGCGGGGATTGCAACCAATGTCGCAAAATGATTTATGTATAAATCGTTGAATGAAAAACTAACCTGCACTGGAAACTTTAACCTAAAACACACATACACACAAAATTAAATGCCTGGAACCTACCCCAGATAGTCTACTATAGTAGGACCTTTTTTTATTTTTTTTCAAGTTTTAGGTGATTTTAATGTGCAGTCATGGTTGAGAACCACTAATGAATACAATTTAAGAATAAATATAAATGAATTGAAGTTACGTGTTGAAACCATTTTTATTGATTAAGTGAGTGTACGATCAAAAAATTGGAAAGATTACTGGTCTAGACAAATGATCCTGATTAGCTGTGGATGTACATATGAATGAATGTGAAGAAGAAAAAAAGGCTGAGATGTAGGACAGGCAATTTTTTTTTATTGTACTTTAAGTGAAAGCATGCAAATCAAGTCAGTCTCTCACATAAAAACTTATATACACCTTCCTACATACTCCCAATTACTCTCCCCCTTATGAGACAACCTGCTCCCTCCCTCCACTCTCTCTTTTCATGTCCATTTTGCTAGCTTCTAACCCCCTCTACCCTCTGATCTCCCCTTCAGACAGGAGATGCCAATATAGTGTCATGTGTCTTCTTGAGCAAGAAGCTCACTCTTCACCAGTATCATTTTCTGTCCCATAGTGCAGTCCAATCCCTGTCTGAAGAGTTCGCTTTGGGAGTGGTCTGTCTTGTGCTAACAGAAGGTCTGGGGCCATGACCACCGGGGTCCTTCTAGTCTCAGTCAGACCATTAAGTCTGGTCTTTTTATGAGAATTTGGGGTCTGCATCCCACTGTTCTGTTACTCCCTCAGGGGTTCTATGTTGTGTTCCTAGGACAGGCAATTTTTAATCCATGGTGGGAAGTGTGGAGATGGGATGGGTGAAGAGAAGGGAAAGTGTAAAGGGAGGAAAAAGTTTGGATAAGGAGTTCTGGGCTACTCAGGCAGATGAGGCCAGCTAGAGACCACTGGACATCTGAGTAGGAACAGATATTAGTCTAATACACAGTAACCTTAGAATTCATGGTATATGTATATCAACTATCAAAAAAAAAAAACCATTGTCATCAACTGACTCTGACTCGTGGCGATCCTATGTGTGTTAGAGTAGAACTGTGCTCCGTAGGGTTTTCAAGGCTGTGATAGTTCAGAAGCAGATCACAAGGCCTTTCTTCTCAGGTACCTCTGAGTGGGTTCAAACTGCCAACCTTTCAGCTAGTAGTCATTTGCTCTACCCAGGGACTCCTTAAATGTGCTATAGGCTTTGTATTCGTGAAGAATATTGTTCCAACACAATCTAAAACCATAAAGAATCGAAGATGAAACAAAGGAGGAGGAGGAAGAGAAGAAGAAAAAAGTTTTAAAATCTGCCTATTATTGAAGGCTGGATTAGAAGTAGGCTTTATTTGCTTGTTTTTTATTTTGTTTGTTGGTTAACTACAGAAAAAAATTAATAACATTCAACTTACATTATTCAGATATTCTGTTGTTTAATAGATTTGCTACAATTTTACTAGTATTTTCAGCACAGTGGGATCCAACTTTCTTTGATCATGCATCCCTATCAGTAAAAAGTGAACATCCACCCCTCAAAAATTGTATACGTGGCTATTTATAAATTGTGTACGTACCACATTAAATGTACTTAGGTACATTTGAAACAGACCCAAATATAAAAAATATAGAAATGTAAAAAAAAAAAGTGAGACAACGATGGCATTATTTTAAATGCATTTCTACATTGTTAAAGTCACATTTCTATCACACTAAAAATATTAATAATAATGACATTTTAATGAGAGCAATGTGATTGAATAAGCTTCATTATTTTTAGAAATCTATAATGGAACTATTTTTTTTTCCAATGGCTCTCAGCCCTAAAAAGATATATTTTATAAAATTGTTGAAAACTAAATGGAAGAGATCACTCTTTGTGTTTATGAAACTGAAATACTATTTTTCACTTATTTACTCATAATCCCGTTGCCATGGAGTTGATTCTAACTCATAGCAACCCTGTAGGACAGAGCAGAACTGCCCCATAGAGTTTCCAAGGAGCACCTGGTGGATATGAACTGCCGACCTTTTATTCAGCAGCCATAGCACTTACCCACTACACCACCAGCGTTTCCATTAACTCATAATACTATTTGCAATTCTATCCATCAATTATTCAAAGTTTCTGTTGAAAAAATTTTTAAACATGCAGATTTCAGATTTGTTAGAGGTGACACACAATTTGAACACCAAAATCGTACAGCAAGGAAATTTTTCCAAATATCCATAAAACCAAAAAAAAAGAAACCAAACCCATTGCCATCGAGTCAATTCTGAATCATAACGACCCCTATAGAACAGAGTAGAACTGTCCCATAGGGTTTCCAAGGAGCGGCCGGTGGATTGGAGCTGCTAACTTTTCAGTTAGCAGCCTAGCATTTAATCACTGCCCTACAGGGCTCCAATCTCTCCACAGCCTAAGTATTTTTCAAAACTGTTATTTTCTCACCTGTTAATGCCTTGCCTTTAACTTGCAGGGAGAGACACTGTGTTTATTCATTCTCATCTATTTGCTAGCCAGCCTACTACTGACTTGTCAGCACATACAGCTCAGAAAATTAGGTGCTTTGAAAGAAATCAATGCTTAACTCACCTCTGACAATTCTTAAGTGTTCTATGACAAGACAACTGGTGAGTTTTTTTAAAAGAAGGCTGTCTCCTCAATTATCTTTTCCATTTTTTAATGTAATTTTAAAACTGTAATGTAAACTATAAAATGTCCACAGAAATGTATGTGTGTTTATGTATACAGAGTTAAACAGAGTTAATCACAACTTCCTCCTCCTACCCCACTAAAAAAAAAAAAAAAGAGGTGACCATTTATACTGACTTCTTGACTTATCATTTCCTTGTTTTTCTTTTTACTGTTTACCCTTAGTTGTTGTTACTGTTGTTGTTAGCTGTAGTTAAGTCAACCCCCAACTCACGGTGGCCCCATGCACAACAGAACAAAATGCTGCCAGTCCTTCGCCATCCTCATCCCCCAGTGCCGTCGAGTTGATTCCAACTCATACCCATCCTCACGATCAGTTGGAAATAAGATCCTTGACCTATAGGGCTTTAACTGGCTGATTTGGGGAAGTAGATCACCAGGCCTTTCTTCCTAGTCTTAGTCTGGAAGCTCAACTGAAACCTGTTCAGCATCATAGCAACATGCAAGCCTCTACTGACAGACAACTGGTGGCTGCTCATGAGGTGCGTTGGTCAGGAATGGAACCCAGGTCTGTGAGATTTCATTCATATTTTATGTCTGTGACTATTATTTACTTTCATTGCATTTATCCATTCAAATGGTGAACATTTGATTTGTTTCTCGTTTGGGCTCATAATGAAGCTATTCCAGTTCTTGTACACTGCCCCAGAACACATGTGCACATATTTCTCTAAGGTATAGAGAAGTGTGGCAAGGAATTGTTGAATCATAGTGTATGTGTATCTGCAACTTTAGCAGACAACACCAGAGGGATTTTCAAAACGGTTCTACCAATATACATCCTATCCAGCAGTATATGTAAGTTCTCATTCTGGTACATTCTCACTAACACTTGGTATTGTCACTTTATTGGCTCTTGTTTTACTATCGTATTAGTGTATATTTATGTCTTAACCAGTTAACCAGTTGCCATTGAGTTGATTCCAACTCATGGTGATCCCATGTGTGTCAGAGTAGAACTGTGCTCCATAGGGTTTCCAATCGCTGATTTTTTGGAAGTATATCACCAGGCCTTTCTTCCGAGGCACCTCTGGGTAGATTTGAACTGCCAAACTTTCCATTAGCAGCCAAGATCGTTAACCATTTGCACCATCCAAGGACTCCATATTTACATCTTAAAAAAAAAAAGTGGTTTAATTTGCATTTTTCTGATTACTAGTGAAGCTGAGCACCTATCATCCTTGACTGAAGTCCAGACTCCTGACTCATGGAAACTTAAATAATGTGTGCCGTTTTAATCCATTAAGTTTGTAGTAATTTGTTACACAGCAAAAGAAAATTAGCACAATGAATCATGACAGTTTTGTTTTTCTTTCTAAATCTTATATATTTTATTTTCTTGCTTACTTTGCAGTTGAATAAATGTGGTTATGAACATTCCTGTTTTTTTCCTTATTACAAAGGAAAAAAATTTCAACATTTTATCATTAAGTGTTATGTTTAAAAATATCCTTTGTCATGCTGAGGAAATTTCCTTCTATCTCTCTTTTGCTAAGAGTTTTTCTTTTCATCACTAGTAGATATTGAATGTTATCATATGCTAAATCCTCATCTATTGAGATGATCAGTTGAGTTTTCCTTTTCATCTGTTACAGTGATTGAGTTGTTAGTATTTAACCAACCTTGATTTGCTCATGTTTAACAAAACTTGCATTTCTGGAAGTCACTCAACTTGATTTAATATTAATGAGTGAATTGGCCCGAGGTTTTCCTTTTTCATGTTGTTTTTGTAGAATTTTAGCATTAAGGTTAGATCAACACCCTAACATCAGTTGGTGATTATTACTTATTTTTCTATTTTTTTGGAGAATTTGTGTAAAATTATTCTTTTTTATTCCTTGAATGCTTGGTAGAACTCACTGGTGAAACCAACTAGACCCGTGCTGCTTCTGTCCAAAGATTAGTTACTATGGATTCAATTTACTTAATTGTCCTTAGATTCTTTCATTTTTAATTTGTTCTTGAGTCAGTTTGGGAAAGTTATATATTTTTAGACATCTGTCCATTTTACCTAAATTAAAAAAATTGTTATTATATATGCAACAACTGTAGGGATGTCTCCTTCTTTGATCCTGATATTATTTTTGCTTTCTCTCTTGTTTTCTTGGTCAAGTTTCCCAGAGATTTGTCAATTTAAGAAGCACCTTTCAGTTTAATTGACATTCTTTTGTATATTTGTTTTTCTCTTTCATCTTTTTCTTCCCTTTACCTTTTTTAAATGCTTTGTTTGAGTTTATTTTGCTGTTTTGTCTCTAACTTCTTTCAAAATATATACATTTAAAGCTATGCCTTTCCATCTAGGTATTCTTTAGCTGCATCTCACCTGTTTTGGTTTAAAATGTTCATTATTATGGGGATGGAAAAACAGATAAGTGGTAACTTTGGTGAAGGGTAACACAGTACACAATACTAGGGAAACGAGCACAACCTGTACAAGGCAAGGTCACAGAAGCTCCATAGACACATCCAAACTCCCTGAGGGACCGAGTTGCTGGGCTGTGGGCTGTGGGAACCATGGTCTCAGAGAACATCTAACTCAACTGGCACAACATAGTTTATAACGAAAATATTCTACAGCCTACTTTGGTGAGTAGCATCTGGGGTCTTAAAAGCCTGTGAGTGGCCATCTAAGATACTCCACTGGTGTCACCCCGTCTGGAGCAAGGGAGAATGAAGAAAATTAAAGATACAAGGGAAAGATTAGTCCAAAGAACTAATGGACCACGTCTACCATGGCCTCCACCAGACTGAGTCCAGTACAACTAGATGGTGCCCGGCTACCACCACTGACCTGCTCTGACAGGGATCACAATAGAGGGTTCTGGACAGAGCTGGAGAAAAACGTAGAACAAAATTCTAACTGAAAAAGAAAGACCAGACTTGCTGCCCTGACAGAGACTAGAGAAACCCTGAGAGCATGGCCCCTGGACACTCTTTCAGCTCAGTAATGAGGCCACTTCTGAGGTTCACCCTTCAGTCAAAGATTAGACAGGCCCACAAAACAAAACAAGACTAAAGGCACACCAGCCCAGGGACAAGGACAAGAAGGCAGGAGGGGAGAGGAAAGCTGGTAATAGGGAGCCCAAGTTTGAGAAGGGGAGAGTGTTGGCATATCGTGGGGTTGGTAACCAATATCACAAAATAATATGTGTACTAACTGTTTAATGAGCAGCTAATTTGTTCTGTAAACCTTCATCTAAAGTACAAAAAAGAATTTCATTATTACTCTCTTCAAAATACTTTCTATTACGATTTTCTTCCACTGGTAGATTTAGAAACCTTTTTTTTTTTAATTGCCAAACATATAGGAGTTTGTAGTGTTTTTGTTGTTACAATTGTTAAAGATTTTTGTGGTGTCAAAACATTGACATTGATAGAAAAAATCTTATGGCACAATATGTGGTCAATTTTTTAAAAACTGTTTTATTTGTGTCTGAAAAGAATAAGTGCTCTGCAACTGCTGGGAACAACATTCTACATATGTCCACTAGGTACAGCTTGTTCATCACAGTTAAATTTACATTCTTGGTTGGTTGGTTCTAACAATTTCTGACGAATGTGTTTTGCAATTATTCACCATGATTGAATGTTTGCTTATTTTTACTGTCCTGTTCAATTTTTTTTTCATGTTTTGGACCTATATTATTAAGTGCATACAAACTTAATTTTTACAATGTCATGATGAGTACAACCTTCAATATAATATAGGGTCGCTATGAGTTGGAATCAACTTGACGGCAATGGGTTTTGACTCCTTTTTAGTGAGAAATGCCTTTTCACTAAAAGTCTTTAATTGGTATTTGCATGATAAGTTTTTTCATTATTTTAATTTCAAACTTTTGGTATCCTTATGCTTTATATGAATTTCTTATAAACAGCATATACTTGGATTTAGTTATTTTTTCCAGTCTGACAATCTTTGTCTTTTAAGTAGAATATTTAATATAACCAATTTAATGTGATTTTTGATCATTGAGATTAGACATATCTCCTTTTTTACCTTATAATTTTCCCACCTGTTCTTCAATTCTTTTTCTCTCCTTTCTTACCACTTATTGTTGTTTGTTTGTTTGTTTTGGAGCTAACTTCGTTTTTCCATCAACTAATTTGAAAATTATATAGTGTGTTTCTATTCTGTTGTTACTAGAAATCACAATACATATAACAAATTTGTCAAATTATAAAATTAATCAATACTTTTACCTTTCTCCTGGAAAATTTGAGTACCCTAGAACAATTAAGACCCTTAACGAGATGGACTTGACATAGTAGCTGCAACAGCAGGCTCAGGCATACTGACTGTGAGGGTGAAGCAGGACCGGGCACTGTTTCCTTCTGTTGTACAGAGTGTTGCTATGAGTTGGAACCGACTCGGTGGCACCTAACAACAACAGAACAATGAAATTCCACTACCCTCCTTCCCTGGTGGTGTAGTGGTTAACTGCTACGGCTGCTAACCAAACGGTCGGCAGTTTGAATCCGCCAGGCGCTCCTTGGAAACTTCTATGGGGCAGTTCTACTCTGTCCTATAGGGTCAGTATGGGTCGGAATCGACTCGACGGCACTGGGTTTGGTTTGGTTTGGGTTTAACCTCCTTCCTAGAGTCCCTGGGTGGTGCAAACAGTTAATGTGCTTGGCTGCTAACCAAAAGGCTGGAGTTTGGAGTTCACCCAGAGGCACCTCAGAAGACCTAGCAATCTACTTCCGAAAAATCCGTCATTGAAAACTCTCTGGAGCACAGTTCTACTTTGACACACGAGGTCACCATGAGTCAAAATCAACTTGTTTGCAATGGGTTTTTTTAACCCTCTTCCTAACACTTGTTATCGTTTACCTATATTTTAATTTTAAGTTTTAACCACATGAGGCACAATTATTATGATTTTATTTAGTCACCGTTCATTTAGATTTACCTTCACATTTATCACTCCTCAGTTTTCGTCATTTTTGTAATCTCAGATCTCCTATCTGAGATTACATTTCTTCTCCCTGAAGTACCTTTGTTAGAATTTCTTTAGGAAATTAGGATTTGTTACTTAAACTCTCTTGGGTTTGTTTGTCTGTCTCATTGTTGTTGGTATGAAAATATCTTTATTTTGATCTCATTCTTAAAAAGTTACTTTCATTGGATACAGCTATAGGTTAGCAGTTATTTTCTTTTGAACACTGAAAAACAAACACACAGCTGGAACTCCAATCATGATGGTCAAATTGTTCATACTTAAAAGAAGGCAAACGACTCTAAATACACTAATTATTTGTTAAGGTAGGAACTGGCCATGTAGAAGAGCAGAAACTAGCTTAAACATCTCTACCTGCATCAAATGGAAAAGTCGAGCCACTGCTTTAGCTACTTGGAGTTTTTCAGTAATGCACTTCACTTTCAAAGTGTAGAGATTTGATGCACTGAGCTGTTGTTCTCCACATGTCTCCTGCTCCAAGGAATACATGGCATAAGGGGATCACAGCTAGAATTACTATCAACAGCTAGGCGAGCAGAGAAATATTTATGCTACTAAAGCATACTGCAATTATGGAACACAAGAGCACCTTTAGGCCAAATGCTGAATCCTACAAGATTCAGTTTGAAATGTCTGTTCCAACTTTGTCTTACACAACACATATTTTGTAGTTTTGTCACCTCTCTAACAGAGATTCCCAAACTCTTGGTTCATGGTGCCCTTAACTTCTCAATAATTTTTCATGGTTCTCCTAAACCCATAAACCTGTTGCTGTCGAGTAGATTCCGACTCATAGTAACCCTATAGGACAGAGTAGAACTGCCTCATAGGGTTTCCAAGGAGCGCCAGGTGGATTTGAACTGCCAACTTTTTGGTTAGCAGCCATAGCTCTTAACCACTATGCCACCAGGGTTTTCATGGTCCTCCTAGGCCAAAAGAAATACTTAACAGCTCTGTTTATTAAGTAATAAGATCCAAGCAGCTTAATAGGTATTTACGTCCTGCCACTTCAGTAGCTGCTTGAAAAAATAATACTTATAAGTTGAAAAAAGGATATTTTGATTTACTTTTAAATGACCACAACTACTTGGTAACGGAACGCATGTGCCTTTCGGGAACTATGCAGCTTTCTCAAACCTTGGAATCAGATTAGACACTGCTACCTTCCTTTCCTGTTCCCCATTGATTTTTGTATAACAAAAAACCAAACCCGTTGCCCTCATGTGAGTTCCGACTCATAGCGACCCTACAGGACAGGGTAGAACTGCCCTATAGGGTTTCCAAGGAGTGGCTGGTGGATTTGAACTGCCGGCCTTTTGGTGAGCACCCCAATTCTTAACCACTGTGCCACCAGGGGGTCCAGTTTTTGTATAGTGCCTGTTTTTTATCATAACAGCCACCAGAAATCAGCTTTGCAAAGATGTAACATCATCAAAATGCATGTAGTTCACTTGATGTCCCACAGATATAGCTGTGTTTATCTCGAAAATTTGAATTTTCCTGGTGCCCCTGCAAGTTTGTTGTGGCGCCCCCGGGATACCTTGGTACACGGTTTAGGAACCACGGTTCTATACCATTTCCTATATATTTGAAGTTATTTCAAATAGTTAGCTATTATGTCCAGATTGCTTTGTATGGACCTAAATTATCACTCTTTACCTTTCAGGGTATTTCTATCGAGAAGCATGCTGGATGATGATATTTGAATAAGTAAATGTGAGGAGTGTGTCATCATAAAACATTTATTGACACTTTATTGTATTTAAAGGGGGGTGAGTGAGGCAAAAAGAACTACATGTTCCTCAAGGAAGTTTAAGTGTATTTGGCTACATAGTTAATACACAAATGATCTAATTAGTACATACATGATCTAACTATCTCATTTTTCTCACCAGACTTTGTCAATATTGCTCCTATATTTCTATGAAGTCTTTCACAGTTTGGGTTCACTTTCTTTTTCCTGCTCATCCTCCATCTTTTTCTCAACCTACAACCCTCCCCTTGCCTTCCTGTTCTCCACTCAAGCATAGTCATCTCACCATTATCCTAATAAGCTCTATAATTTCCAACTCCATGTTTCACCCATGATATTTCCTCAGTCTGCTGGAACAAATTTCTCCCCATTCTTCACTTAACACGCTCCAATTCATCCTTCGAGCCCAGCTCAAATATCTTAGTGAAATCTTTCCCTACCCTTACCCAGGGTACTCTTTCCCTCTCAGGAAAAATGAGCCATTCAATCCTGTTAGATAGAGACAGACAGACAGATAGATACACAGACACAGAGAGAGTATTCATTATACGGATATGACCTTCCATTACTATGGGATAAAAAGTGCTATTTATAAAGTCTGCGCGAGAAATTTATTTCTGTGTCTGGTACTGGAACTTGAAGCCTGCAGAGCAGTCAAGCAAGCTTGAAGATATTTGAGAAGAAAGGACAAACTGTAATCTGCCAACCTGAGCTGGAACCAAGAGAAACTTACTAGAAACTAAGTTGATCTCTCACCACCTCAAGCCTCCAACTTTGACAATGAGGGTGACCTGTAAGAGATGCCGGTGCTTTTCACCATGGAGCTAAACACACATCTGGCCTGGGAGTCAGAGAAGCTGAAGGAGGATCTGCCAGAAGCTGGAAGAACTGTAGGCCCAGCTGGCACCCCACGCCAATGCCAGGATCGACAAATACGCTTTTATGATCTGCAACAGTGCTTCGTGCCCTACACCAACCTTCAAAGCAGAAAAAATGTCTGCCTTCCAAATCTCACAGAAAATGTCTCTTGTGGCCCATACCAAACTGGACCCATGCAGGTTCGTGGGAAACACAGTTGCAGCTTGGCTAAATTGACACAACAAAAACCCATCACAGACTGTAAAGAGTGCTTGTCCCACTGTGGTTTGATGTTGAGGTGCCTGCCTCTGCCTCTGGAATGTGTGCTCCGGAAGGGCAGGGACCACATCTTATTCACAGTACATTCCTGGCGCCTCACACACAGCCTGCCACACATAATAGGGACTCACAGATGCTTGTGGAAAGATGAAAGAATGAAGGAGAGAACAAAGGAACAAATGAATGGATGATTGAATGAAGAGGAAAAGATGATTAACATAATCAGGCAGTACACTATAAGTTCTAGCTATATGGTCAAGTCAGCAAAGTAATGCGTAAGCAGAAAGAACGTCCTGTTATTTCAAAATGCAAAAATTTATCATAGTCTAAGCACTTGAGGATGAAGTAAAAATATTTAAACCAGTCAAAACTAGGTCATATGTATAAAACTGTCCAATTTACAAACTGAGTTTATAGAGGTTATCTCATTTGATAAATTATTTACTTAAATATAACTGAGTCACCATTTTTCTGGACATATATGACAACAAAAACATTCTTTAAAACAAGTTTCAGTTGAATTGTAAAAATAAATGTTGACTTGTTAATTACCAATTTTCTCTTCAGCTTCGTTCCATTTATATACATCATATTTCAGAATATACTAGCACAGAACTAACTGAAGATAAATATTGCCAGCTTATCTTTGTCATCTTTTCTATTTATCCCAACATCCGTTGGCATTAATCCTAGGTCCTCTTTTCCAGCTCTATATTGGTCTGTTTTAATTCCCGAGAGTCACTATCATGATCATTTCATAATTTTCAGTTTCAAAGGCATCATCGTCTATAACCTATGGCCATCTACAATCACATTACTGGCCAAGAGCAGGACAGAATCCCAGTTCTATTTAGAATCGCATCCTTTGAAGAGAAGCTTTGAGAGTAAGTATCCAAGGTAAATTTATTCTGATCCTTCTCATGCCCTACTGTCATATGAGTAAGATGGACGCCATGTCCCATTATCAGAAAATAGTATCACCTTTTGTACTGCGAGTCTCCAGAATGTATGTAACCTTTAGCTTTTACTGTATGCTATTGACTCCCTACAAAACAACAACAACAAGAAAACATTTCATCCTTGACTTTTGCTGATATCTGAAGGTATGAGAAAACCTTTACAGATATGATCATCATAAGAGAAAATTGTTATTTTACAATGAAAGCCTATGACTGTAACCTTGTTAATAACGGAATCTTTTTTTTTCTGTGTTTAAAAATATTTTATTGTGTTTTAGGTGAAAGTTAACACAGCAAATTCATACACAAATTGTTTCATGCCAACGGTTACAATCCCCACAATGTGTCAGCACACTCACCATTTCCACCCTGCCTGCCTCGTCTCCATCCATCCAGTTTCCCCGGCCCTCCTTGCCATCTCATCTTTGCTTTTGGTAAATGTTAACCATTCGGTCTCCTATAGTTGATTGTTTAAAGGAGTACATTCCTCATGGATGTTACTGCTTCTTTTGTAGGCCAATCTATTATTTGGTGGAAATGTAACCTCCAGTAGTGGCTTCAGTTCCAGGTTAAAAGGGAGATAGTCTTGAGGGTTCCTCTAGTATCTACCAGTCCAGTAAGTTTGGTCTTTTTTATGAATTTGAGCTTTGTTCTTACATTTTTCTCCCATTCCATCTGAGTCCTTCTATTGTGTCCCTGGTCAGAACTGTTGGTGTTGGTAGCCAGGACCCATCTCTTCTAGTCTCAGGCTAGAAGAGGCTGTGGTTCATGTGGGCCATTACTTCTGTGGACTGATTTCTTCCTTGAGTCTCTGGTTTTCTTCATTCTCCTTTGCTCCAGATGGGAAGAGACCAATAGTTGTATCTTAAATGGAATCATTTATTTTTATTCCTCTAAAGACCTCTAAGGAAAACCTGGTGGCATAGTGGTTAAGTGCTACGGCTGCTAACTAAAAGGTTGGCAGTTTGAATCAACCAGGCGCTCCTTAGAAACCCTATGGGGCAGTTCTACTCTGTCTTATAGGGTCGCTATGAATCAGAATCAATTCGATGGCAATGGGTTTGGTCTTTTTTTTATTATTATAAATGTTACTGTGATGAACATCTTTTGCATAATGCTTTTCCCCAAAATTTCTAGTGGGGAAGACAGATATAAACACATAAATAAAAAGTGGAATATGGGTCAGGTAAGTAAAGAAAAATACCACAGAGTTAAGGACTGAAGGGTGATGGCGAGGGGGTCATATTGGGCTTTATAAATAAGGAGGGTGATGGGGATGCCATAATATCAATTAAAAAACAAAACAAAAACCAAACCCCTTGCCACTGAGTCGATTCTGACTCATGGCTAGCCCATGTGTTACAGAGTAGAACTGCTCCATAGGTTTTTCTTGGCTATAATCTTTACGGAAAGAAGCCCTGGTAGCAGAACAGTCAGGTGTTCAGCTGCTAACCAAAAGGTTGGCAGTTTAAACTTACTCAGTGGCTCCATGGGAGAAAGACCCTGAGATCTGCTTCCATAAAGAATACAGCTAAGAAAACCCTATGGAGTAGTTCTACTCTGTCACATAGGTTGCCATGAGTCAGAATCAACTCAATGGCACTAAAAAACATTCTTTACAGACACAGATTGCCAGGCCTTTCTTCTGTGGTGCTACTGGGTAGGTTCAAACTGCCAACCTTTAGGTTAATAGTTGAGAACAAACTGTGTGCGCCACCCAGAAACCTCTTGGTAAATACCAATTGATACTGATAAATATTGATAAATATCAATATAGGTCCAATAATCAAGCATCTCCAAGTATAGAGAACTAGAGAAAGGATATTCCAAATAATACTCTCATCCCTTATTTGTGCTCAATTGCTTTAAAAATAAGAATTGGTTTTACGATTAGATAATCATTGAGAAATACTCAAAAAAGAACCTTTCAGAGTAACACTAAAAACAAAAAATATTTCAAGACTTGTATTAGCCTGTTAGTATTGTGCTCGTAATATCATCTTAGAGCATATTCAGGTATAGGAATTCTGGCCTTCCAAGTTAGAGATCTTTACTCTCCAAACTTTTCAGATGTCTTTTCTATTTATCCTTTCCTAAAATCTAATTTCCTTTAAAACATTTAAGGACACTTTCTGTCTACTTCTGTTCCAAATGTCAGACTCCTAAAGAGACAGATTTTTCTTTTCCTTTTTTCTTTCTATAATGTTCTAAATATTAACACACAGAACAAAATATGAATTAAACATGATTTTCATCATGAGTGGGCTTAAAAGAGATCATCAAGAAAAAGAAAAAACTTCACCTTGACACTGCAGAGGAAATGAGATGGAAGACAATCTTTATTTTAATGTTGTTTACCAAGAAGGCAATATTGCAAAGTGATCAAAACTCAAGTAAGCTCTAAAGTCAAACTACCTGTGTTCAAATCCCATATTTGCCGGTGATTTGCTGTAGGCCTCAAGCAAATTACCAGGCCTTTTGGAGTCCTCATATATGTGAAAAGGTGTCATGACTTTACATGCCTCATATGTTCCTCCTAAAGATTACGATTAAAATGTAAGATTCTTAATACAGCACTAGGCACTTAATAACACACGACAGATAGATATTAATTAATATTACTTTCAATATTGATAATTAGATAGGCTTACTCTGTCCTATAGGGTTGCTATGAGTCAGAATCGGCTCAATGGCACTGGATATTATTTAAAGTAACAAGGAGATCTTGCCTCACTTTATCTGAAAAAATGCCTCTGTATCTTTTAAGACTCATCTTTTTTTTGCCCCCCTGGTCCTTCATGTTTCTTTCTTTTTGACTTTAACAAACAGAAATTTATTTTCTCACAGTTTAGGAGGCCAGAAGTCCAAATTCAGGGTGCCAGCTTTAGGGGAAGGCTTTCTCTCTCCATCAGCTCTAGGGGAAGGTCCTTGTCTCTTTGAGCCTCTGCTCCTGGTCATCTTCACGTGGCATGACATCTCTCTTCCCCGAATTCAGCTCTGCTCACTTGTTTATCCTTTCTTATATCTCCAAAGGCTTTCCTTTGTTTTTTCTTATTGTAGCAAATATATGTGCAACAAAACATTTGCTATTTCCACATTCTTCACATGTACAATTCAGTGACATTAATTATGCTCATCATGTTGTTCGATCATCACTATAATCTGTTTCCAAACTTTCCATCACCCTTAACAGGAACTCGGTGTCCCCAAAACAATGAGGCTCCCTTTCCCCCACCCTTAAAGTCACCTCTACTCTCAAGGCTTCTATGACTCTATAATTCCATGTCAGAATTGTAATGGAGTGTGCAGGCAAACTCTCTTCCCAGTGGCTGCTAAGCCAACTGTATTCAGTGACGTTTCCTACATGCAGACTCTGAAATAAAGATTCAGAGGCAGCTGATTTATTAAGGAAGTGCTCCGAGGAGAAACTGCAAGGGGAGTGGGAGAGGCAAGGCAGACAAAACCAAAGGTATGATTTCAGGTAAAGTCCCACCCTCAGTCTGATCCCACAGGGAACTCTGGAGCATACATTACGCCTTAGAGTTTATCCTTTTTTTAAGCAAAGAAGTTGAGCTTTCGTACCATCCCATCAGCCAGTCATTGCCTAACTTGGGTGGGGCATGTAAACTCCCAGACACTTCTTGTTCCCTGCAGGCAAACCTTGAAGACGGTCACAGATGAGAACCATTAAAAACAAAGCACATAACAGATGAGGCATAGGGGCACACAACACGTAAAGCGGGGAAAAGGAATCTGGCTGTACTGCCACACAGTTCTTTCTCAATGTACCCCTACTATTTTAATGGCTTTATCCCCAGGTCCCCCATACCTCCCTATTGCTTCTGGTTCCTGGCTCAGTGCCAAGAAGGGTTGGCCTTGGAAGTCCCTCGCTACAGTAAATAGCATTCTGACTTATGACAGTAATCAGTATCTTTTGTCCTCAGTTTGGAACAATGCTAATATTCCCTGCAGGACCCTCTGATGGCTGATGGCTAATATTCCTGCTGTTGCTGCTGGGGCAACCGCTATGGCCTGGAGCCACTACCAGAGAGTACCACAATCCTTGGGTAAGCACTTTGCAACAGCTGCTGTCCAACTCTGTAATCTCTCCAAGGTCTGGCTGATATCATGGTAACCACTGGGTCTTCTGATCTACAACAGCTTACACAGGGTAATCCAACATCTTGCAAGTCTGGCTTCCTTCTGATCCTTCTGACCTCAGATGCCTAGATGGCCACCTCCTAGTCTCTTGTTTGGGGACTCTCACTGACCAATGCTTCTTCCTAAATTTTAGTACCTGTTCCACTCCAGTGACCCCACTCAGGAAAGAAGAATTGCCATTGTCCCTTCCAATCAAAAATTTAAAAGCTCTGCCTCCTTCTCTGATGTTCCTGCCATTCCACATGGAGTTGCATCATCAATATCTCTGAGTAACCAAATCTGTTACCCATCCTTCTGTTTCACAGTTGGAATCCATCTTATAAATAGAATATTCTGATTGTCAGGTGCTTTCCAGAACTGAAAAACTGGTGTTCAAAATTCATCATTCTTATTTTAATTTGTAATATATGCATATTTTTAAACATGTATATACTACGCAGAATTCAGTAACATTTTTCACCATATCATCATTCCCTATTAAAAATTATAGACGTTGCCTAATAGGATATCAGAAGGAAAGGAACTGTTCCATGGTGCAAATTTATTTACTTTGTAATTAAAAAAACACTAAAAAGAGAAGTCTTACATGAAACTTTTGCTTGAGCCCAGGCTCCATAGTCAGAAGTGGGCATTCATCAGTCAATCACTTGATAGATGATGATTTATAGCATAAACGATGATAATTTCTCTCTCTCTACTTTGTTGGCCTTTATTCTAAGATACTTACTAAGTCCCTACTACTGTGCTAGGTCCTAGGAATAAAAGATGATGCAGAAATCTGAACTGCCCTTAAGGCTTCACAATCTATTAGATAGCAAAGATAGACACGAAAAGAAACGGTTGTTAAAAAAAAAAACACAAGGACAAGAGATACGAACACAAAACATTGCAAGAACTAACTTTGTCTTGAGTTTATACCTTACTCTGATCAACTAATGGACTTAAGATTGATCCTGACAAGGCTCAGTTCACCCAAGCTGAGTTAGATTCTCCCTCCTTGTGACTTCTTTAGAATTTATCACATAATCCTATATTTCTTGACTTGTCTATCTCCCTGAATAGACTCTGAGCTTCTTGAAGACAGGAATTCTGTCTGGTTATCTTTGCGTCCAAAGCATCAATTATAATGTTTGGCACATAGTTAGTCCTTAGTAAAGATGTTACCTACTCAAGTGAATACATAAATAAATGAATGAACTGAACCAAAGACGGAGAGGAAGGAATTTCGTTGCAGTCTTTACATAGAAATTTACATTTAAGCTACTAAGAATTACATGCTATCCGGCTAAAATTTGAAATTCCAAGTGAGCTTGAAAGGATCACCTAATGCCATAGGCTGGTCCCAATTTTCTTTTCTTATCCGAAACTCTAGATTTGCAGATTTGAAATACTTGATTCTATCCATTATGCCAAAGCTCCTTAGTAACAAAAAATAGCTGCTCTTCCAGGACAGCTGGTAAGACGGACTAGAAAGAACTGAATATATCCTACATCAAGAAAATGGGCTTTTCCAACATCATCGAAAATGGAGAGAGCCTGAAGGCATTCCCCTTGAGATCAGAACCAGACAAGGATGCCCTTTATCACCACTCTTATTCAACATTGTGCTGGAGGTCCTAGCCAGAGAAATTAGGCTAGATAAGGAAATAAAGGGCATCCAGATTGGCAAGGAAGAAGTAAAACTATCTTTATTTCAGATGACATGAACTTATACACAGAAAAGAATCCTCAAGAAAACAACTGAAACTAATAGAAGAGCTCAGCAGAGTACTAGGATACAAGATAAACATACAAAAATCAGTTGGATTCCTCTACACCAACAAAAAGAACATCAAAGAGGAAACCACCAAATCAATACCATTTACAGTAGCCCCCAAGAAGATAAAATACTTAGGAATAAATCTTACAAAGCATGTAAAAGACTTATACAAAGAAAACTACAAAACACTTCTGTAAGAAACCAAAAGAGACCTACATAAGTGGAAAAACATACCTTGCTCATTGATAGGAAGACTTAACATTATAAAAATGTCTATTCTACCAAAAACGATCTATACATTTAATGCAATTCTAATCCAAATTCCAACAACATTCTTTAATGAGATGGAGAAACAAATCACCAACTTCATACAGAAGGGAAAGAGGCCCCAGATAAGTAAAGCGTTATTGAAAAAGAAGAAAAAAATGTAAGGCCCTCATTCTACCTGATTTTAGAACTTATTATACTGCCACAGTAGTCAAAATAGCCTGGTAGTGGTACAACGACAGATACATAGACTAATGGAACAGAATTGAGAATCCAGACAGAAATTCATCCACATATGAGCAGTTGATATTTGACAAGGGCCACAAAGCAGTTAAATGGGGAAAAGACAGTCTTTTTAACAAATGGTGCTGACATAACTGGATATCCATCTGCAAAAAAAATGAAGCAAGACCCATACCTCACACTATGCACAAACACAAGCTCAAAATGGATCAAAGAACCTAAATATAAAATCTAAGACAATAAAGATCATGGAAGAAAAAATAGGGGCAACCCTAGGAGCCCTAATACATGGCACAAACAGTATACAAAACATTACTAACAATGCAGAAGAAAAACTAGATAGCTGGAAGCTCCTAAAAATCAAACACCTATGTTCATCCAAAGACTTCACCAAAAGAATAAAAAGATTACCTACAGACTGGGAAAAACTTTTTAGCTAAGACATTTCTGATCAGCGCCTGATCTCTAAAATCTACATGATACTGCAAAAACTCAACTACAAAAAGACAACCCAATTAAAAAATGGGCAAAGGATATGAACAGGCACTTTACTAAAGAAGACATTCATGTTGTTAACAGATAAATGAGGAAATGCTCATGATCATTAGCCATTAGAGAAATGCAAATCAAAACTACAATGAGATTCCATCTCACTCCAACAAGGCTGGCATTAATCCAAAAAACACAAATTAGTCAATGTTGGCCCCCACATGTCTGTCAGTTTGTCGTACTGTGGGGGCTTGCGTGTTGCTATGATGCTGGAAGCTATGCCACCGGTATTCACTGGTATGTCACTGGTATTCAGTCCAAGCTGTTCTGAAGGCATTGGTGAAAAATAAGCCTCCTGGAATGGATGGAATATCAATTGAGATGTTTCAACAAACAGATGCAGCACTGGAGGTGCTCACTCGCCTATGCCAAGAAATATGGAAGACAGCTTCCTGTCCAACTGACTGGAAGATATCCATATTTATGCCTATTCCCAAGAAAGGTGATCCAACCGAATGTGGAAATTATAGAACAATACCATTAATATCACACGCAAGCAAAATTTTGCTGAAGATCATTCAAAAATGGCTGAAGCAGTATATTGACAGGGAACTGCCAGAAATTCAAGCTGGTTTCAGAAGAGGACGTGGAACCAGGGATATCATTGCTGATGTCAGATGAATCCTGGCTGAAAGCAGAGAATACCAGAAGGATGTTTACCTGTGTTCTATTGACTACGCAAAGGCATTCGACTGTGTGGATCATAACAAATTATGGATAACATTGTGAAGAATGGGAATTCCAGAACACTTAACTGTGCTCATGAGGAACCTTTACATAGATCAAGAGGCAGTTGTTCGGACAGAACAAGGGATACTGATTGGTTTAAAGTCAGGAAAGGCGTGTGTTAGGGTTGTATTCTTTCACCATACCTATTCAATCTGTATGCTAAGCAAATAACGAGAAGCTGGCCTATATGAAGAAAAACGGAGCATCAGGATTGGAGGAAGACTTATTAACAACCTGCATTATGCAGATGACACAATCTTGCTTGCTGAAAGTGAAGAGGACTTGAAGCACTTACCTATGAAGATCAGAGACTACAGCGTTCAGTATGGATTGTACCTCAACATAAAGAAAACAAAAATCCTCACAACTGGACCAATAAGCAATGTCATGATAAACAGAAAAGATTGGAGTTGTCAAGGATTTCATTTTACTTGGATCCACAATCAACAGCCATGGAAGCAGCAGTGAAGAAATCAAAAGACGCACTGCATTGGGCAAATCTGCTGCAAAGGATCTCTTCAAAGTGTTGAAGAGCAAAGATGTCACTTGAAGACTAAGGTGCGCCTGACCCAAGCCATAGTATTTGCAATCACATCATCTGCATGTGAAAGCCAGACAATGAATAAGGAAGACCGAAGAAGAGTTGATGCCTTTGAATTGTGGTGTTGGCGAAGTATATTGAATATACCACGGACTGCCAAAAGAAATGCAACCAGAATGCTCCTTGCAAGTAAGGATGGCAAGACTGCATCTTACATACTTTGGACATGTTGTCAGGAGGGATCAGTCCCTGGAGAAGGACATCATGCTTGGCAGAGTACAGGGTCAGTGGAAAAGAGGAAGATCCTCAACGAGGTGGACTGACACAGTGGCTGCATCAATGAGCTCAAGTATAACAACGATTGTGAGGATGGTGCAGGACCGGGCAGTGTTTCGTACTGTCTTGCATAGGGTCGCTTTGAGTCGGAACCAACTCAACAGCACCTAACAACAACATCAATAAATGTTGGAGAGGTTGTGGAGAGACTGCTGCTGGGAATGTAAAATGGTACAACCACTTTGGAAATCGATTTGGCGCTTCCTTAAAAAAGCAGAAATACAACTACCATACGATCCAGCAATCCCACTCATTGGAATATATCCTAGGGAAATAAGAGCCTTTACATGAACAGATATATACACACCCATGTTCACTGCAGTACTGTTTACAACAGCAAAAGATGGAAGCAACCAAGATGCCCATCAACAGATGAATGGATAAACAAATTATGGTATATTCACACAATGGAATATTATGTATCGATAAAGAAAAGTGATGAATCCGTGAAACATTTCATAACATGGAGGAATCTGGAAGGCATTATGCTGAATGAAATTAGTCAGCTGCGAAAGGACAAATATTGTATAAGAATACTATTACGAGAGCTCAAGAAATAGTTTAAACAGAGAAGAAAATATTCTTTGATGGTTATGAGAGGGGGCAGGGAGGGAGGGTGGGAAAAGGGTATTCAGTAATTAGATAGTAAATAAGAACGACTTTAGGTGATGGGAAAGCCAATACAATACAGGCGAGGTCAGCACAACTGGACTAAACCAATAGCAAAGAAGTTTCCTGAATAAACTGAATGCTTTGATGGCCAGCATAGCAGGGGCGAGGGTTTGGGGACCATGGTTTCAGGGGATATGTAAGTCAACTGGCATAATAAAATTTATTAAGAAAACAGCCTGCATCCCAGAAAAGAAAGAAAATGGGCTTTTAAACCCTCGTTAGAGTCAATTCTAGTAATGTTTATTTTAAAAACAATCATCCAGGGGGTTATTATTTGCTGTCCCTGTAGTATCATGAGATGTCTGTTGCCTCAGCCTTTGCAAGCAATTACAGAGAGTTTTAGAATCAAGCAGCAGGACAGAGTGCAATTCTCCTGGCTCTGTAACGCAGCTTGACTTTATGTCTTAATACTTTTAAATCTGTTTTTATTGTGACTCTTTATGGGTGTCTTAGTTTCCTAGTGCTGCCGTAACAGAAATATCACAAGTGGGTGGCTTTAAGGAACAGAAATTTATTTTCTCACAGTTCAGGAGGCTAGACATTCAAGCTCAGAGTACTTGCTCTAGGCGAAGTCTCTCTGTCAGCTCTGGGTGAAAATCCTTGTCTCTTTCAGCTTCTGTAGCCATGGTGTTACTCAGTTCCTTCGAGATCTTCACATGGCATCTATCTTCCCCCAATTTGTACTTCTTTCTGTGTCTAATCTGCTCTTTTTATAACCCAAAAATGATTAGGTTTAGAACACACCCTGCAGTGATATGGTCTCATTAAAATAACTAAGAAAACCCTATTCCCAAACTGAATTACAACCACAGTTATAGGGGTTTGGGTTCCAACACATATTTTGCGAGGACACAATTCAATCCATAACAATGGGCTTTCTAAAGAGTATTTAAGGAATAAGAGTACTCTACTGTTAACTTTCAGGTATTCAAACATTTCTCCCTTTTTTGAAATACAGTCTAAAAATTCTGGCTGCATCTTGGAATTAACTCTAATGACTTAAGTATTCCCATCATAGAGATTAGCTATACAGATAATCATCCTACCCTGCTAAGTTCCATAAACTGTATTTCCCCAAATGCCTCTTCACATGGTTAGTGGGGAAGACTGATATCTTCCTCAAATTTTTGCTTAATGACTCTGAAGGGGGATTTAGGTTGAGAACAGCCACATAACTCTTCCTCTTCCTTCAAAATAATTAGGATGTGAGTTCTAAACCTTACTTTCTCTAAAGTCTTGGGGTTTAATACTCTCAACTGGAGACAAACCTGTCTTGCATTCATTCTTAAGAAATAACTCCTTGACAAGGTATTTTGTCCCAGGAAGCCACTTCTGGTGAATCCATCCAGCAGAACATAAGTGAAACAGACATTCGGCTAGCCTGTCTGCTCCCCTTTCTCCTTTCACTTCTCAGTCCTTCATCTCCTTCTCGATTTCTCTCCTATCTTGAGCACCTTCATTTGACCCCATCACCCTTTTCTGCTACTAAGCTCCTGCCTTCTGTGAAGAAGCCTGTTTGACTTCTTTCGATTCTTGTTTTGCAGGAGAACTTCAAAATGTTCAAAAGAAACAATGGTCTAACTTTTGTAAGAAGCTAAATTTGATCATCCCCCTGGGGCAAGTGACCTGCTGTGAGTGTATTCCAAGCTGCTAGGGCATCACCTATAAAAAAAAGAGTTCAAAGTTTCTGGGAAAATAAGGAAAGATCCAAAACTTGTACCGACAGAAACTGAGTTATTTAGGAGCAGCTGGTGTTCACAGGGGGGTTTAAAATGCAATTAACACCTGTCTTCTGAATATCTGGGAAGAATAAATTGAAATGTGTACCACAGAATCCGTAAAATGGCCTGGTGCTTTTTGTAAGTAGAATTGTAATCATACAAACAGAGAAGAAGAATTAATTCAATATCAAAGTTCCTTTTGGCTTTTTAAGTAGAATCATAAACCAATTGCCATTGACTTAGAATTAAGAGCAACATGTTTGACTAA
The DNA here is from genome assembly GCF_024166365.1 of Elephas maximus indicus. Lineage (NCBI taxonomy): Eukaryota > Metazoa > Chordata > Mammalia > Proboscidea > Elephantidae > Elephas > Elephas maximus. The sequence goes on along the minus strand of NC_064846.1, from coordinate 147,537,194 downwards.
AATAGACCTAAGAAATAATTTAAATCTATGGCCTCATTTTGTAAAGAAGGAAATTGTAGACTAAGAATATCATAGTTTCTTTTCATGATAACACAGTCAGACTGGAAGAAGTGGAACTAGGACCCAGGACTTCTGATTCTTATTCCATGTTCTTCCCACTTCAATAGGCAAGTCAAATTCATAGCTGATGGGAATGCAAAATGGTACAGCTGTTGTGGAAAACAGTGCGGTGGTCCCTCAAAAAACTAAAACTGTAACTACCATATGACTCAGCAATTCCACTCCTAGGTATATACCCAAAAGACTTGAAAGCAGAGATTTCAAAAAGAGATTTGTAAACGATGTTCACTGCAGCACTATTCACAATAGCCAGAAAATGTAAAAAACCTAAACGCCCATCAACAGATGAACAGATAAACAAAATGTGGTACATACATACAATGGAATACTATTCAGCCAGTGGGAGAAAGGAAGTCTTGATACTTGCTTCGGTATGGGTGGAGCTTGAAGACATTATGCTGAGCGAAATAAGCCAAACACAAAAGGACAAATATTGTATGACCTCACTTATATAAAAAGACAATAAAAAGCAAATGTACATAGACCAAAGTTTATTAGTGGTTACCAGGGGTGGGAGGTAGGGGGAAAAGGAGGGTTAATGGTGATGGAAAAATTTCATTGATTAAGGGCAGGGTTGCAAAGGCAATTATTGTAAACACTGTCGATAAGTTGTACATCTGTAAAAAGTTGAATTAGCAAAAGTTGTGTGACAGATATATTTACAACAAGGACCAAAAAAAAAAAAAAGAGCAGCTGCTAAGGCCACTTACGCATAACCAAACACCTCATGGGATTTAGTTCCTTAGTTTGGAGGTTTAGGGTCATGGTTTCACGGAACAACCTAGCTAACTGGCCTAATAACATGTTTAGTCTTCTGTTCTATCGCCTAGCTTGTTGCATAATGCCTGGGGTCTTAAAAGCTTGCAAGTGGCCATCCAAGGCACAACAATTGGTCTCTATCCACCTGGAGCAACAGAGGAAGAAGGAAGAGTCAGGAATAGGGGGGAGATAAGAAATGTGCAGCTAACTGCCTCCATGAAAAACTGCCTCCTTTGCCACAAGACCAGAAGAACTGAATAGTACCCGGCTGCCATTATTGAACATTTTGATCAAAGATACCATAAAAGAATCCTGATCAAAAGGGGGGAAATGCAAACCATAATTTCAAACTTTCATGGACTCCAGACTTTCTATGGATGAACCCCTGAAACTATTGCCCTGAGATAATCTTTGAACCTTACACCAAAAATATGCCCTAAAGTTACCTTAAAACATTTAAAAAAAAAAAAAAAAAAACAATAGTTTAGCTTAAGTAGTAAAAAAGGTCAGCCTTGACCATATGCTCTCTTAAGAATGATCTATATGGGAACAAATTGACAACAGCAATTCAAAAGATTAGACAAGAACCTTATGGGGCAGTGAGTTTATGTTAATGGGGGAGAACAACTCAGAAAAGGAGGGTGAGAGTAGTTGCACAACTCGAAGAATGTAATCAATGTCACTAAACTGTACATGTAGAAACTGTTGAACTGGTGTATGTTTTGCTGTGTATATTCTCAATAACAACAACAAAATAAATAAAATTAGGGAAAAAAAGAGTCAAGTCAATGAAATTTGCATTCCGTGGGCTAAATTAGGGACTCTTACACTGGGATCTGGAGTCCCTGAGTGGTGCAAACAGTTAACATGATCAACTGCTAACCAAAAGGCTGGTGGCTCAAGTCCACTCAGAGGCACCTAGGAAGAAAGGCCTGGCAATCTACTTCCAAAACATGGGTCACTGAAAACCCTATGGAGCACATGAGTCAGAATCAACTCAATGACAAGTGGTTACACTGAGATCCATGGAAGGGATTTGTGGATATTCTATAATCTCAGGTAAATTTCAGTGTGCACATGCATCTTCCTCTGCAGGGAGCACAGCTTTCAAAAGCCTCACAGAACAGCCCATGCCCTATTTAAAAAGAAGTATAAAAACATTTAGACTATATCAATGTTTGTTTTGTTTTGATATAAAAATAATGGATAAATGTTTTGAATGCTGTATCCTTGCTTCTCTCAGTTATTCGCATATAAAGTTAATCTAGCATCAGTTCTTCTTACTAATCATTTCTCTTCAAATACCAGAGAGAAGTAATCCATGGAAAAAGCAAAGGACCTTGGACTGAAAAAAAAAAAAAAACCCACACAGCCAGACATTACATAATAAACCTGTTCAGAACTCTTCTTTCCTTTACAAACTTCACCTACATATGTGGTTTCCATTTCCTCATCAATTTTCCTACCCACCCCCACCAACTCCCTGCTAAACTGTCAAAAATCTAACTTATAAGTGTACAATAACATTAGTAAGGCAGTTCTCTTAGGTGATTAAAGACCTCTTGGCAAAACTTAGTAAAGGTTTTTGTTGTTTGCTGTTTTTTATTTACCTATCTAAATTCTTAATAATTTGATATGTTGTTGATTCTTGTAACATGGTAGCCTTTTAGTGTTATGTTATTCAAGACTATTGGTCTCGGATAACATAACTCTATTCTCTCTTCAGTTGGCTCTGATTCTTCTTTCATATCCCACCTGCTGATTCCAAACATCACAAAATACTTCATTCTTGACCTTCTTAATATCCATACTATGTTATACACATTCCCTCAGGGACTCATCCATTCTGAAGCTTGAAATATCTCCTCTCCACTTAGTAATCCTAGACCTGCATATGCAGCCCCTTTCCTTCCATCTCATATTTCCAACCAGCCTGCTTTAAGCTCAGTTTAATATATATATATCTCCATCAAATATGGACCAGCTCCATAGAGCCTGAAAGGAAATTATTTTCTTGTTTACAAACGGAATCTCAATTCTACATTTCAAGTATCTGACAATGGCACCAACTTTTTCACAATTTTCAAATCAAAACCTTCAAACCACCTTTTAACATCCTATGCTTTTTCACTGCCATAGTCCAAGCACTACCCAAATTCTGTTTCTTTTCCCCATTGTTTATCTTCTGTTTTCATTAGTTTATTTAATCAACAAATGCTTTTTGAGAATCCACTAGGCACCAGATGTTTAGCTAAGTACAATGGGAAGAAATAAAAGGAAATGAGACTTTTAGTCCTTTAAAAAGAGACTGTCGGAGGCAGAGCCAAGATGGCGGAATAGACAGACGCTTCCAGCGAGCCCTCTGTACAACAAAGACCCAAAAAAACAAGTGAAACGAGTATATTTGTGACAAGCCAGGAACCCTAAGCATCAAAGGCAAGCTTAGACAACGAACTGAGGGGCAGGGAGAGGAAGAGACCGTTCAGAAGCGGAGAGGAGTTACCGGACCTGAATCGCGGGGAGCCCTCAGGCACCATTCCCGGAGCGGCGGCGGCAGTGGGCTGGTCCTAGCGTTCGGCTGCAGTGTCCTCAGGGAGAAGCAGCAGCCACACAGCCCACTCACACCTCCGGGACCTGAGCAGAAGGGTTTGCCAAGTGCTTGCGTATATGTTACCATGCCTCCCCACCCCCAACCCAGCTTCAGCAGCTGAATCCCTGGGCCTGTGATACACCCTGGTGAGCACCTGGAGCTGTCCTCCCGGCCTCGGGAAAGGAAAAAATATGCAACTGGGGGGAAAAGATAATTTTGCTAGCTCCATTAACCAGGGGAGCTCAGGACAGAAGCGGCTCCTGTCCAGGCATAAACCATCCGTGGACCTTGAGCACCTTTCCCTTCTACATGGACCTGTGTGGGTCTATTTCGGAAGAATAGGCGCTTGTTGGCAAACTCCAACCATTTCAGCTGTGCGGTGGAGAGGTGGGTGTTTGACGTTTGACATTGCTTTGGCTAGTAAACAAGGTCCTCACCTACCCTCATCAGGGACCTAAGGACTCATAGGTCTACTCAGATCACCCAGCCACCTGCGACAGGGGTCCAAAGATAACTGGCACCTCCCAGTGCTTACAACCAGAAACTCTGGATGCCCATGGTCCCTCTGCAGAACCCACCCACCAGCACGCTCTAGGGAACAGAGATGCGTTTTGCTCAGGGACACCTGGGGGTTGGTTCTCAGCCCCCTGCCTTATTCAGAGTGTGACCCCCTACTGCAATCAGATACTGGTATATACGCCAATCACCCCTGCCCCTCTAAGACTGTAGGACAGAGCCTGTACCACACACTTGATGATCACCTACCTGGAAACCTGAGCTGAATTCATACAAGAAAACTGAATGGACTCCTAGACTGATATACCTGATAACAGCTCTAGCCAGCTGGGGACAGGACATCAGAGCTCCAAAGGCAAAAATAATCAAGCTAGCTCACTCAAGCAGCCCATAGGGGTATACCAAAACAAAACAAAGCAAGCAGCTATGACACAGTAAGCAAGCATAAACTAATACAATAACTTATAGATGGCTCAGAGAAAACAGTCAATATCAAGTCACATAAAGAAACAGACCATGATCACGTCAACAGGCTCTCAAAACAAAGAATCCAGGGATCTTCTAGATGAAAGTGCATTCCTGGAATTACCAGATGTGGAATACAAAAGTTTAATATACAGAACCCTTCAAGACATCGGGAAGGAAATGAGGCAATATGCAGAACAAGCCAAGGAACACACATATAAAGCAACTGAAGAAATTAGAAAGATTATTCAAGAACATAATGAAAAGTTTAATAAGCTAGAAAAACCATACATAGACAGCAATCAGAAATTCAGAAGATTAACAATAAAATTACAGAATCAGACAACTCAATAGAAAATCAGAGGAGCAGAATTGAGCAAGTAGAAGCTAGAATTTCTAAACTCAAAGATAAATCACTTGACACTAATATATTTGAAGAAAAATCAGATAAAAGAATGAAAAAAATGAAGAAACCTTAAGAATCATGTGGGACTCTATCAAGAGAAACAACCTACAAGTGGTTGCAGTACCAGAACAGGGAGGGATAACAGAAAATACAGAGAGAATTGTTGAAGATTTGTTGGCAGAAAACTTCCCTCATATTGTGAAAGATGAGAAGATATCTATCCAAGATGCTCATCAAACTCCACATGAGGTAGTTCTTAAAAGAAAGTCACCAAGACATATAATCAAACTTGCCAAAACCAAAGATAAAGAGAGAATTATAAGAGCAGCAAGGGATGAATGAAAAGACACCTACAAAGGAGAGCCAAGAAGAAAAAGCTTGGACTACTTGTGAGAAACCATGTAGGCAAGAAGGCAATGGGATGACATATTTAAAAAATTGAAGGAAAAAAAATTGCCTGCCAAGAATCATATATCCAGCAAAACTGTCTCTTAAATGTGAAGGTGAAATTAAGACATTTCCAGATAAACACAAGTTTAGGGAGTTCCTAAAAACCAAACCAAAACTACAAGAAATACTAAAGGGAGTTCTATGGTTAGAAAATCAATAATATCAGGTATCAACCCAAGACTAGAACATTGGGCAGAGCAACCAGAAGTCAACCCAGACAGGGAAATCCAAAAAAAAAAAAAAAAAAAAAAACAAAGCAAGATTATATAAAAAAAAAAATGCCCAAAACAGGGTAAGAGCGATGTTACTATATAAAAGAACACAACATTAAAATAATAAAGAGGGACTAAGAAAGGTAATCATACACCTTCCATATGGAGAGGAAGATACAGTGATACAAGGAAATAAAAGTTAGTCTTAAATTTAGAAAAATAGGAGTAAATAATAAGGTAAGCACAAAGGAGACAAACTATCCTACTCATCAAAATAAAATACAAGGGAAAAATACAGACTCAGCAGAAACAAAATCAACAACAACAAATATGAGGAAAGAACAATATATAAAGAATATTTACTCAGCACATAAAATCAAGTGGGAAAAAGAAGCTGTCAACACACAAAAAAAGACATCAAAATGACAGCACTAAATTCATACCTATCCATAATTACCCTGAATGTAAATGGACTAAATGCACCAATAAAGAGACAGAGGGTGGCAGAATGGATTAAAAAACAAGATCCATCTATATGCTGCCTCCAAGAGACACACCTTAGACGTAGAGACACAAACAAACTAAAACTCAAAGGATGGAAAAATATCAAGCAAACAACAATCAAAAAAGAGCAGGAATGGCAATATCAATTTCTGACAAAATAGACTTTAAAGTTAAATCCATCAGAAAGGATAAGGAAGGACACTAATGATTACAGGGACAATACACCGAGAAGATATAACCATATTAAATATTTATGTACCCAATGACAGGGCTGCAAGATATATGAAACAAACTATCAGCATTGAAAAGTGAGATAGACAGCTCCACAATAATAGCAGGAGACTTCAACACACTGCTTTCGGTGAAGGACAGGACATCCAGAAAGAAGCTCAATAAAGACACAGAAGATCTAAATGCCACCATCAACCAACTTGACTTCACAGACATATACAGAACACTCCACCCAACAGCACCAAGTATACTTTCTTTTCTAGTGCACATGGAACGTCCTCTAGAATAGACCACATATTAGGTCATAAAGCAAGCCTTAGCAGAATCCAAAACATTGAAATATTACAAAGCATCTTCTCTGACCATAAGGCCATAAAAGTGGAAATCAGTAACAGGAAAAGCAGGGAAAAGAAATCAAACACTTAGAAACTGAACAATACCCTGCTCAAAAAAGACTGGATTATAGAAGACATTAAGGATGGAATAAAGAAATTCAGAGAATCCAATGAGAATGAAAACACTTCCTATCAGAATCTTTGGGACACAGCAAAAGCGGTGCTCAGAGGCCAATTTATATCAATAAATGCACACATACAAAAAGAAGAAAGGCCCAAAATCAAAGAATTATCCCTACAGCTTGAATAGAAAGAGAGCAACAAAAGAATCCCACAGGTACCAGAAGAAAACAAATAATAAAAGTTAGAGCTGAACTAAATGAAATAGAAAACAGAAAAACAATTGAAAGAATTAACAGGACCAAAAGCTGATCTTTTGAAAAAATCAACAAAATTGATAAACCACTGGCCAAACTGACAAAAGAAAAACAGGGGAGGAAGCAAACAGCCCGAATAAGAAATTAGAGGGGCAATATTACAACGGACCCAACTGAAATTAAGAGAATCATATCAGATTACTATGAAAAACTGTACTCTAACAAATTTGAAAACCTAGAAGAAATGGATGAATTCCTAGAAACACACTACCTACCTAAACTAACACAAACAGAGGTAGAACAACTAAATAGACCCATAACAAAAGAAGAGATTGAAAAGGTAATCAAAAAACTCCCAACAAAAAAAAAGCCCTGGTCCGGACGGCTTCACTGCAGAGTTCTACCAAACTTTCAGAGAAGAGTTAACCCCACTACTACTAAATGTATTTCAGAACATAGAAAAGGATGGAATACTACTAAACTCATTGTATGAAGCCACCATATCCATGATACCAAAATCAGGTAAAGACACCACAAGAAAAGAAAATTATAGACCTATATCCCTCATGAATGTAGATGCAAAAATCCTCAACAAAATTCTAGCCAATAAAATTCAACAAGAGTCTTCACATAAACAGATATATGCACACCCATGTTTACTGCAGCACTGTTTACAATAGCAAAAAGATGGAAGCAACCGAGGTGCCCATCAACGGATGAATGGATTAATAAATTATGGTATATTCACACACATTGATAAAGAACAGTGAGGAATCTGTGAAACATTTCATAACATGGAGGAACCTGGAAGGCATTATGCTGAGTGAAATTTGTCAGTTGCAAAAGGACAAATATTGTATAAGACCACTATTATAAAAACTTCAGAAATAGTTTAAACTGAGAAGAAAACATTCTTTTGTGGTTACAAGAGGGGGGAGGGAGGAACTGTGGGAGAGGGGCATTCACTAATTAGATAGTAGATAAGAACTACTTTAGGTGAAGGGAAAGACAGCACACAATACAGGGGAGGTCAGCACAATTGGACTAAGTCAAAAGCAAAGAAGTTTCCTGAATAAACTGAATGCTTCGAAGGCCAGCGTAGCAGGGGCAGGGGTCTGGGGACCATGGTTTCAGGGGACATCTAAGTCAACTGGCATAATAAAATCTATTAAGAAAACATTCTGCATCCCACTTTGAAGAGTGGCATCTGGGGTCTTAAACGCTAGCAAAGAGCCATCTAAGATGCATCAATTGGTCTCAACCCACGTAGATCAAAGGAGAATGAAGAACACCAAGGACACAAGGCGATTACGAGCCCAAGAGACAGAAAGGGCCACATGAACCAGCGACTACATCATCCTGAGACCAGAAGAACTAGATAGTGCCCGGCTACAACCAATGACTGCCCTGACAGGGAACACAACAGAGAATCCCTGAGGGAGCAGGAGAGCAGTGGGATGCAAACCCCAAATTCTCATGAGACCAGACTTAATGGTCTGACTGAGACTAGAAGGACCCTGGTGGTTATGGCCTCCAGACCTTCTGTTGGCCCAGGACAGGAACCATTCCCGAAGCCAACTGTTCAGACATGGATTGGACTGGACAATGGGTTGGAGAGCGATGCTGGTGAGGAGTGAGCTTCTTGGATCAGGTGGGCACTTGAGACTATGCTGGCATCTCCTGCCTGGAGGGGAGATGAGAGGGTGGAGGGGGTTAGAAGCTGGCGATATGGACAGGAAAAGAGAGAGTGGAGGGAGAGAGCAGGCTGTCTCATTAGGGGGAGAGTAATTGGGAGTGTGTATCAAGGTGTATATGGGTTTTTGTGTGAGAGACTGACCTGATTTGTAAACTTTCACTTAAAGCACAATAAAAATTATAAAAAAAGAGACTGTCTAAAAAGGAATATGAAGCATGTTCACAAATAGCTACAACACAAGTCCTTAATAGTGTTGGCAGTGTCTACTACTCAGCGGCACAATTAAGTGCCAGACTATCACAGCCTCCACCAGACTGAGTCCAGCACAACTAGATGGAGCCCGGCTACCACCACTGACTGCTCTGACAGGGATCACGATAGAGGGTCCCAGACAGAGCTAGAGAAAAATGTAAAATGAAATTCTAACTCAAAAAGAAAGACCAGACTTGCTGGCCTGACGGGACCGGAGAAACCCTGAGAGGATGGCCCCTGGAAACCCTTTTAACTCAGTACTGAAGTCACTCCTGAGGTTCACCCTTCAGCCAAAGATTAGACAGGCAAAACTGCATTAAAAAAGAATGAGAGAGAAAAAAAGTGCTAGACTACTAGCCAAAAGGTTGGTGGTTCAAATCCACACAGAGGTACCTCAGAAGTAAGGCCTGGAAATCTGCTTCCATAAAGATGACAGCCAAAAACACCCTCTGGAATAGTTCTACTCTGTAACACGTGGGGTTGCCATGGGTCAAAGTTGACTCAACGGCAACTGGTTTGGTTTTTTGGAGTCCCTGGATGTTGCAGCAATTAAGTGCTCAACCACTAGGCAAAAGGCTGGTGGCTGTAAGCCACCCAGAGGCACCTTGGAACACAGGCCTGGCAAACTGCTTCTGAAAGGTCACAGCCTGCAAAACCGTATGGAGCAGTTCTACTCTAACACATGGGGTCACCATGAATCGGAATCAACTTAATGGCAACTAACAAAAACTCCTGGCCTCGATTATGCCTTGTTATTATTGAGCTTTGCCCAAATCCATACCCACATGTAGAGTTTATCTCAGACTTTTCCATTCTACACACCTTGCTTAATTTTATTTTCTTTCTTTTTGACTTGTGGTCCTTCTAGCTACATGACTTAGTTGCTTATTCCTCCCTTCTCAGCCTATGTGTAGAAGGATATGACTCCATAATTCCCCTGTTGATCCAGTGGAGCTTTTTTTTTTTTTTTGAGCCCTGCCCTTCAGCAATCAGCGTCAACCTGGACAAGCACTTTACTAACCTGGAAAGCTGATTTTAATTAATTAGAGCTCCCTTACTCCAACTCTCTTTGCCTTTGAAAATCTAAGATCATTTACCGCTTCAGCTTTGGCTGTGTTTCTCTCACTGGGCAAGATCCTTCTTTGGCAGTTAGGCTGAGGATGGTCTTGCAGGCTTTGTAAGGTTGTCCAAGTGTCCTTCTTTTCCCACCTGGAACCCCCTGGTGTCTACAGGCTGTGATAAAGAGATCTCTAGGCCCAAACTGAGCCTCTGGGTGCTGTAAATGGTTAATGCACTCCGCTGCTAACCAAAAGGTTAGAGGTTTGAGTCTATTCAGAAGTGCCTTGGAATAAAGGCCTGGCAATCTACTTCTGAAAAATCAGTCATAGAAAACCCTATGGAGCACAGTTCTACTCTCACACACGTGGGGTTGCTATGAGCCGGAATCAACTTGACAGCAACTGGCTTTTTCCTTTAAAAAAATTAATGAAAGGGGCATCGCTACCTAATATGCTACCGGGCCCAGAGTTTAGTAGCTCAGTCCAAGAAGGAAAATGCCAAAACCTTATCGCCTACGCCTGCTGATTTCCTGCTCTTTCAACATCCATATTCTACTTCAGGCATTGTAATTGAGCTCTTGGCTCCCCTTAAATTCCTATACTGCTATCGTGAATATCTTATACTGCATCCCATCGTATGCTGTTAACTGCTGTGTCACACAATTGAGTGGAAAGACGACAAGTTGTTCACACCTAGTTTTAGGGCTTTTGCCAACTCCAGTTCTCAGGTGAAAGGCTGCTGAAGCAAGAACCTATTCTTAAAACCAGACATTGTTGTTGCTGTTAGGTGCCGTCAAGTTGGTTCCCATTCATAGCAACCCTATGCAAAACAGAATGAAACGCTGCCCGATCCTGTGCCGTCCTCAGATGTACTGGTCTACATTTCTTCTGCTATTAATTAACCCATAAAAGCATCATTTTCACCTCTTTTTTAAACAAGAAATCTATTTTATTTAACTCTTTGAAGATCTGTGAGAAAATATCAGTTGAAACATGATTTTGGTTATTTGCAGGCTGTGCTTTTTACGGGTCACTTATAAAGAAGAAAAGGGAGGTAACGGAGGCACAGCTACATTCTTGGTTGGATCTTTTTTCACCAACCTGAGAGTTTATCCAATTGACTCATGAAATGAAGGCAGTAAACTGAATTATCTACCTTTAAAGGCACTCCTTCTGGTCTTTGTGTATGTTTGTGTGTGTGCGTATGCATATGTTTAAATTGCTGCTTGATTTGCAAATTTATATTCTGGGAAATCTTGCCTTTCAATTCTCTATTTAGAAAACAGAAATTCAACATCCCTCCAAACATTCATTCCTGTGACTCTGATGGGGCGAGGTGGGAAGGAGTGTCACCCAGAAGAATTATAGGGGTATAGTGACATCTACAGGCAGCATGTATATTGTTAAATAGGATGCGGTGATGATCTGCTAACTGTTCAAGCAGGCCTCTCTGCCTTACATTCAAATGTGCTTTTTTTTTTTTTTTTTAAGGTAACCAACAAGAAAGGATAGACCAATTAAACTGGAACGGCTGACTAAAAGACCTTGCTAAAGTTAAAATCCGTGTAACAAATGGTGCTTTGTTTTACCTAGTTTCTTATACCTAGTTTGTCTTCATTTTTCAAATGGGAATAGTCATCTGATTGGCAGTTCATTGTGAAAATCTATGTAAGGCATACATATACACTTGACAAACATTGTTGTATGCCGTCAAGTCAATTCCGACTCACAGCGATCCCATGTGACAGAGTAGAAATGCTCCATAGGGTTTTCTAGGCTGTCATATTTATGGGCCACAGAGCCACTGAGAGGGTCTGAGCTGCTAACCTTTTGGTCAGCAGCTGAGTGCTTAACCGTTGTGCTACCACAGCTCCTTCTTGATAAGAGCAGTCACTACAAATGGATGGAAATCATGGAGAATTAATATGTCAATTAGAAATTTAAAAATATGTCAATGTTGGCTGTCAGTGCTAAAATAGTGCCTTTCTGGAGGTCTGTTCCAGTATTTACAACTCAACATTACGTCAGAGGTTATTCCTGCGTTTGCTTAATGGCAGGAGTGAGGAGAATACTTAACAGTGGGGGGTGGGGGTGAATAATATAGAATTAGATTCATTGGTGACATTTATTCTGCTATCTGGGTAAAAACAAAACCATTCAGGGAAATAAAATGTAAACTCTTTGTGAAGTGAAACTATGTGTTATAATTCCTTGTAATTTTCATGGTGACTAGACATACCTAGTGAAGAGTTGATCAATTAGGAAAAAATAAGCTGTAACATTGCCTTTAAAAACTTTTTATTCTAATGTCTGTTCACTAGGCAGAAAAGGAGGAAAAGTTTAAGCATAACTGGAATTTAAGAGTCAGGTTGCTAAGACATTTTTTTAACCAGTGTCCACTATGTGCAAAGTGCTACATGGACCCACTTAAAGGCAGAAAAATCCAACTGCTTATTAGTTTTTATTATTCCTTCTTGTCTTCTTTTCCTTCCTATATTCTCCTCCTTTCAATCCATACTGAACATCGGGGAGGGATGTTTTAATTTTACGTATTGAAAAATATCTCTTTTCCCCAACCATTCCAAATGTTTTTCCATGTGTGTGCTTTTTTTTTTTTTTTTAATCTGGAGTATCCTTTCTGTTTTATTCTGAACATACAAATCCTACTCATCTCAAAAGTCCTGTCCTCCATGAAGTCTTTCCTGGGTAAGTCAAAATAAAATTGTTTTCATCCTCTTTGAATTCTCATAACACTCTATGTCACCTCTCATCTTTGACCTTGATGTCAAAAATATTTAATATTTAGAAATATTTATTTAAAAATTTATTTTAGCTTCCTTTAGCTATCTTGGGAGCCCTGGTAGTGCACTGGTTAAGACCTACAGTGGCTAACCAAAAGGTCAGCAGTTTGAATCTACCAGGCGCTCCTTGGAAACCCTATGAGGCAGTTCTACTCTGTCCTATGGGGATGCTATGAGTCAGAATTGACTTGACAGCAATGGGTTTCTTTGTTTAGTTTCGCTATCTTGAGGGCAGGGCAATGTCTCAGGTATTTCTATTTATGTGCTTGTACACTTTGGGTCCTCAGGAAGTATCTGTTGAATGAATGAAATAAGATTCAGCCTGAGGAAGTTGAATAACAATTTAAGAATTAGAGAATAAGATAGTATTTACACAAACGATTTCACAGGGCTGTTAGCTGGTCCTTGTTTTAAGGACTCTTATTCATTCCTAAAGGCTTCCTCTTTTGTCACAGGTTAGGGTATCATCTTTGTGCGTATCTGTGCAGAGAGAATAGGGTTAAACAGATAAGGGTGGCTGGAGAGAGAGGGAAGCAGTAAACCAAACCAAACCCATTGCCTTCAAGTCAATTCTGATTCATAACAACCCTATAGGACAGAGTAGAACCGCCCCATATGGTTTCCAAGGAGCGCCTGGTAGATTCAAACTGCTGACCATTTGGTTAGCAGCCATAGCTCTTAACCACTATGCCACCAGGGTTTCCAAGGGAACTGTTGGGCTTCCATTGGAGCAGTCTTAGAGCAGTCTAAATTCTCTCCTTTTGGCATGAGAAAAATGTTTGCGTTTCTAATGGCCGCTTCTGAGATTATCTGGCTAGAGCAATTTTACCCAAGATGAGCACTCAAGGGGGCTGGCTGCCAAGTTAGGGTATTTCAGCAACAAGAGGATGTTCTGCTGATGAAAAGAGCTGAAGGAGGAGTAAGAAGTCAAATTAAAGTGGGATCTCCCACGTCGGAGAACAGCAAGGTGGTGAGGCTTCTCAGAGCCGCACAAAGAACCTACATGTGTGTCCAATGAGAGGACCAGTATTTGAGCAGTGCCACTCACACAGAGGGAATCCTAAGCCTGTCAGCATTAGTCAGAGAATTGGGAATGGCTATAGAGAGGATTAGACTTTAAAGAGAGAAGGGAACACCACTGTTCACTGTAGCACTTTTCACAATAGCCAAAATGTGGAACCAACCTAAATGCCCATCAACAGAGGAGTGGATAAACACAATGTGGTACATACATACAATGGAATATTACTCAACCATAAAGAGAAATGAAGTCCTGATGCATGCCACAAAAGAGGCAAACCTTGAAAACCTTATACTAAGTGAAATAAGTCAGTCGCAAAAGGGCAAATACTGTATGATCTCATTTATATGAAATAAACAAATACACAGAAACCAAAAATTATAAAGATGGGAAGAAGGAGGAAAAGGGGAGCTTTTGTGTAGGGGGCATTGAGGTTATGATAGTGATGGTGGAATAATTTGGAAAAGGATAGCAAGAATGGATGCAGAACATGAAGAATGTAATCAATGTAATACATGTAGAAATTGTTGGATTGGCATTTGTTTTGTCGTGTAAATTCCTGCCACTATATATACATATATTGGTAAGAATATACAGACAAAGAAAGAGAAAAGAGGTTATCTGTCTCAAAGCCAGACCCCACCCCACTCCCCCAAGCTCCAACCCTACAGTCAGGACTCAAACCTGACCTAAGGATGAGGAACGGATATGAGATTTAAAACAACTTTGAAATTGAAGCTTTAATCTAAACTAAATGTTAATAACCAAGACAATATTGATGGACTGGAAAGGACAATCCAACAAAGTGGGAGAAGACAGTGATTGGAAAAACTGCAGCCATTTTATCTTTAGTTCCCACCAAGCTGAGACTTCTTAATATACCCAGTTACGTTAGTTGATACAGGACCTCTTGACCGTGTGATACAAGCTGTTTAGAGATACATGGGATCACGTCAACCAGGCTGAAAAACACTTTCCATTCTGTTTCAAGTTCTGAGTATTGTAATTTCAAATGCAAACAAGAACTTCCAGGTTTCCATTAAATCTTGGTTGTCTGGTCATGATTAAGTCCAAAGGAATTAGAAAGCTGATCAGAAACTCTGAGACTCCACCCTTTGTCCCCATTGCTAGGTAGAGGTAGTTGACATTGCCAGTTCCTGAGTTGTTTGTTTGTTTTGAGGATTTTCAACATGATCCAAGGGGCCAGAAAGTCAAAGTACATTCTTCAGAAACAAATGTGCAACTGGCTGACAGCCTAGAGTTCAACCGTCGGGGGCCTGAAGTTAATCAACAGTGCACTGGAGAATACAGACTGTAGAAATCATAATGGAAAGTTAAGACCATGTAAAAAGAAAGGCTGCATCTGAAAGCTACTTGTTAAAGTTAGAGTAGAAAGTCTGCTATTAAAAATAAATAGCCCTCACTGGGGAGAAAAAAGCACACTTCTAAAATCTGGAACTGCAAACCAGGATTAAGGATTTGGCAACAGAATCATCTCTTTTTATATTATAACCAGCACAGAGGATTGACCTTTTGGCTTGTGGAATGTTCCAAAATATGCCATAGTGTTTCTTCTCTCTCTACCACTGCTGTCCTCTCTTCTCTCAGAAAGGCCTTCATACATTGTTGTCCAAGATCAAGTGCTACCTTCTCAACGAAACTTTCCACAATGGCCCCAGACAGTTTGAGATGGCTCTGTGCACCCATTTGTTCTTGTACTTATTTGCAATAAAGCATTTATTACTTTGTATTATTATTATCTAGATTTCTATTTTCCCATTAACCTATAAACCTGGTAATAGGACTTGGATGTTTTTTTTATAATATGATCATGTATTTCCTAGTACACAGTGCTAACTTAATAAATGTTTAGATAAAAGTTTGAGTGAAAAAGAGTAACAACAAAAAAACTTAACTACACATGTTCCATATTCTGCCTAAACAAGAACCTTTCTAGAGGTGATATTCCAAATACCTATCAGTCAGTGTGGTAGTATAGCCTGAATACTTAACAGTCGAATGTTCTCTGTAATACAGTATTCTCATCTGTAAAATGGAGACTTACATCATAAGATTGTTTATCGAGAAGATTAATGTAGTTAATGTATGTAAACTGCCCAAATATTATAAGCATTTAAGGACTATGAGCTTTTTTCTAATAAAAATATGCTATGTAGTCATTGTAATATGGGCATACTCAATAACTTATTAGCTGTTAACAGTAGTCATCACTGTATAAGTTATTGAGTGTACCCAGACCATCAACTCCTTGAGAACAGAGATCGTTAAAATCTTATACACCAGGATAGCTCTAATGTAAATGGTTAGGCCCATAGAAGGTATTTTCTCTCTCTCTCTCTAGCTATACATATGATATAAATATCATCTACATATTACATGTAAATATGATATATAAATATATATTTATCATTAAAAAATATATATGTATACTTAATGATAAAAAAATGGAAGGAATGGAGGGAGGAAGGGCAGGAAGGACAAGAAAGGATTTATATAGATCAGCACTGCCCAATCTCTGTGTTGATGGAAACGTTCTATATCTGCGCGGTTCAATACAGTAGCCACATGTGGCTGTTGAACACTTGAAATGTGGTGAGTACGACTGAAGAACTAAATCTTAAATTTTATTTAATTTTAATTCATTTGAATTTAAATAGCCACATATGGCTGTTGAACAGCAAAGGCATATTTTACTCAATTGAAAAAATGTAATGTTTTTTCAAATCCATTGAATAAGTTATTCAGGGTCTACTGCATTCAAAATACTAACTTTACATATTCTGAATAGTAACACAGTAAAAGTCTGTGCCCTCCTCTTGGAAATGCATTTGAAAGAGTATAAAAATGTATATTGAACAATTAAGTAACAACTGAAATGTAACCTATACACATAACCTATAGACATTATGGAAACCCTAGTTGTGTAGAGGTTAAGAGCTACAGCTGCTAACCAAAAGGTCGGCATTTTGAATCCACCAGGCACTCCTTGGAAGCTGTATGGGGCAGTTCTACGCTGTCCTTTAGGGTCGCACTATAAGTCGGAATCGACTCGATGGCAATGGGTGGGTGGGGTTATAGACACTATTTTCAACTACTGTGTAAGGGCTATAAAGAAATTTACTTATAAGCACTGAAGTGGAAGGGGGTTAATAATACATGGACAGGCCTTAAAAAGGAATGGAAAAAGAATATTATATGTGACCTAAAACCTGTTTTATTCTTACCTATAAAATTTTCTAAATATTAATAGTACCTTAGCAAGGTTTCAACTAATATTTTCAGCCACTCTTATTTTATTCACCCTGACACAATCGGACAATTTGAGGCCTACATAAATGTCTACAGCCAGGTTAAAAAAAAATGTTCAGTATCGAAGGAAAACTCAGCAGTTGAAAATGATCCCCCAAAATTTTAATAGAAGTTCCAGGATATTTACGGCCTTCTGATTAGTATATTTGAATTTAAATGGAAAATACTTTTTTTTTTCAATCTTCTGGGAAAATCTTTATTTCCAAGAGTTTAACACTTCTTAATAAAGTGCTAACAAGACAACAGTGTGTGTAACAGTGTGACTCCCAACTTGGCTTCTTATCAGAATCACTTAAGACTTCTTCTTTAAAAAAGCCCAAGGCTCCTCTTAATGCAGGAGTTACAGTGGGCCTGGAAATCTACATTTTTAATAAACTCTCCAAGTGATTTTGATTACCATTTGGGAGTGAAAGCACTGTTTTTTAAGTACTGGCAAGTCCTGTTCTTCATTGCTTTCTCACAGCTAATTGTTTTTTGTTTGTCTGTTTTGTGGAAAGAATCCAATACTTCCCCAGTCCCTACGGATTTGCCCAGTTCCGATGGTCCCATTCCAACCCACCTCCTCCAACGCACAAAAATACACTTTTATGTGGTTCTCTCTGGAGCGTGATTATGTACTCTAGACATGTGACCGGACTCTGAATTTAACAAAGATCTTCATATTACACGGTAAAACAAAAAAATAAAAACCAAACCCGCTGATGTCAATTCCAGCTCATGGTAACCCCATGTGTTATACAACTTCTCTATAGGGTTCTTGGCTGTAATCTTAACAGAAGTAGATCACCAGGCCTTTCTTCCAAGGTACTACTGGGTAGGTTCAAACCACCAACCTTTAGGTTTAGCAGTCCAGCACAAAACATTTATGCCACCTAAACCAAAAAACCAAACCTGTTGCTGTCGAGTCAATTCCAACTCACAGCAACCCTAGGACAGAGTAGAACCGCCCCATAGGGTTTCCAAGGAGTGGCTCATGAATTTGAATTGCCAAATTTTAGGTAGCGGCTAAGCTCTTAAACACTGTACCACCAAGGCTCCAGTACATGCACATTATATAAAATTAAATATGTATATTATATAGTTGGTTCTGACTCATAGTGACCCTATAGGATAGAGTAGAACTGCCTCATAGGGTTTCCAAGGAGCAGCTGGTGGATTTCAAACTGCTGACCTTTGGGTTAGTAGCTAAGCTCTTAACCAGTGGAATCTTTAATTTCAACAACCCCTATTCATTGATTTATATTTGTCATATCTCTTGTACCTTTTGCTGGTCATTTGATATTGTTCTGGATTTCAGACATTTAGTGGTTTCTGTCATTAAAGAAAGATTGCTACAGTTACTCCTAGTGTGGACTCTACTTTGTTTTCCAAACAGTTTATCTATGGCATCTTCAATCAGGAACTAAAATCCAGGGAAGCCTTAGTTATACCAATTTGGAGTTGGATACACATTTTATATACTCTAGACCTTTCTGGATCACAAACAATCTAGACTTCTAGCTTTCAAATGTCATATCAAACCCAACTCATTACATAACTATATAACATATGTAGACCACCTAGCCATTGTGTGTTTGGTAGATGTAAAGTCTGCAGAAAAATTACATTCTACATTAGGTGTTCTCTGCAGTTCGAATCTTGATGGCGGATTTTTGTTTCCCTTTATTCTTGCTCTCTGAAAATACTATGCAATTTTTTGCTATTTTCTCCCTAGGGTTCTTTTTTAAAAGAAAAATCATTGTCAACAGCTTCAGCTGAGTTCTACAGTAATCAAAGCAGTATACAGTCTTTGGATGAGGAAAAGTAGGGAGGAATAATTTAAAGAGCAGCATTCTTTTCTTGGGGCTGTTTCTTTATCCATCTGCAAACTAAAAAGAACTAACTTTTTTTTTTTTTTAGGGGGTAGGAATCCGTCATTGTTCACTAGGTGGTTTGTGTATGCCAAGCTACATTTTTTTCCAGAGTCTTTCAAAATTGCCTAATAACAAACAATAAAAATAGTTTGGTAATAGTGGATGTCTCTGAGTGCTGGAGAGTATATTGTTGTTTTTCCTTGTGCTTTTCCTACTTTCCCACCTTTCTATACTAATCATTTTAAACAATAAACATTCATATTTTTAAATAGATTTTCATCATAAAATAGAAAAACAGGTTAGAAGAAATATAAAAATGATTCTCTAAAATAAAACTGGTACTTTGAATAGCCCTTATTCTAAGGAGACATTTTTATATACTCTACAAGGACTGGTAATCCATGTAAACATTGATTGAGATGCTTTTATTTTATTTTTCTGGATTTCTGGCTGTCTAATGGAAGAATTTTTTTTTTTAATGGAAGAATGACATGTGGTTGCCTGTAATTATACAACTTGAAGTTATCTCCCAATATCAATGGCTATTCTACGAATTCCTTTTCAACTGAAAAGCCTTTTAGCAACATTACAAATCCCTTCTCCAATTATTTGATGAAGAGTTTTATAACATTTTCAAAACATATACATATCCAAATATCACAGAGGGAAATATTAAATACTAAAAGCCCACTGAAGAGGCATTGCTAAAATATATGCTGGAGGCACAGATTCAGAAACAGTAATATTTAATATCTTTATTAATTAGCTAGAAAATGACTCAAAACAATATATTAATGACATTCATGAATTTTGTTCCACTGGGAGAGGTAGGCACTTATGAATACTAAAATTACCCAAGAGATGCAATAAATTTTACTCTATATACATTACTCATATGCTGAGGGTTTTTGTTTTGTTTTGTTTTTTGTCGGCTGTCTTCAGCCACCATCTTTCTCTTATATTTGATAACGCTTTGAAACACAGCATTTTTTTTTTTTTTACTTTTGACCAGATCAACGCACTTCTAATTACCTGTACACATTAAGTCCAATCCCCAAGATAAACACTAGGTTTGTGTTACAGCTTTGTCTAGGAAATTGCTTTAGGTTTTTAATTTATTTGAACTGTAAAGAAGAAAATGAATATGTGTTTCCAGCTTCACCCCTCGAGACTACTGCAAGCATCGCTGGTAATTTCTTTGACCCCTGTCCCCATTTCCTGCCTTTATCTTTCCCAGAAAGTTCTACTCTGGGGTGTTATCTGCAGGAACATGGCCTGCAGGTCCCAGAAAGGGTTGGCAGAATGAAATGTCCTGGCCTCTCACTTCCTCCTAGGGGTCTCAGAGAGGAGAAGGCTTTGGTCTCAAGGAAGGAAGTCTCAGGTCAGCAGAGGGAGTATCCCAGGACCTGCCAGGAGTCATGGTGAGGACCCTGAGCAAGGACTGAGGGGACTACCCTTCCTAGAACAGAGGGAATCCCATGAAGCCCAATACCACCCCTCCTACTGTGAGCCTTGGAAGCCTTGAGTTAGTTGGCTAGCTGCACCCTACAGAGCCTTCTAACTTTCTCCTTCAGGTCCTTATGGGACAGGACAGGGGATGTGTAAGGCCCTAGATCACTCCCCTCAGAAAAGACAGGTGGAGGTGACTTTCCTCAGAGCTGTCATGATTAATTTACCAGCTGAGGCCACTCACATCCTCCTTCTCTCCCTAAGGATGTGGTCCTTCCTGCCCACACTCCTGCCTCCTGCCACCAACAAAAATCATCATGCCTCAGTGTCAGAACCATCAGTGCTGTACACCTGAGCAACACCTTCAGGCCTGAAGTCAGACCCAGGCCCTGGAGAGTGCACAACCACCTCACTCAGCAAATCAGATGAGGACTCTAGCAGTCAAGAAGAGGAAGACAGTTAGAACACTCCCACAGGCTCTTCCAGACACTGAGAACTTGCTTGGATACCCTCTAGGCTAGAAATTGGTTTTTGGTGAATTTCCTCAGTAATCAAATGAAAAGACCATAACAACAGCAAACTTGCTGAAAAATGTCATAGAGTACAGTACCACTTACCTAACAACTTCAGTACGGCCTCTGAGCACATGGAGGTCTTCTTTGGCATTGACATGAAGGAAGTGGAACACTCCTATGTCCTTGCCAACAAACAGTCTCACCTGAAATGAGAGGCAGAGTTATGACAAGGACAGCACAACTGAGGAGGAAATCTGTGAAATCCTAAATATTATAGTTGTATATTCTGAAAATAAACACCTCATGTTTGGGGAACTTGGGAAGCTGACGACCAAAGATTAGGTACATCTAAAGTAACAGATGTACCAAAAGGTGCCCAACAGTGATCTTCCATCCTATGAATTCCTGTGAATTCCAAGAGCTTACCTTGAAACCAGCAAGACGACAGTTTTGGAGGTTCTGGTCAAGTTCGATGATATATCCCAGTGCCTTCCAGTCCACTATGAAAAAAAAAAGATTTTTTTTTTTTTTTATGAAGACGCTTTGATATAGAAAAAAGAGACCACCAGAGCCAGAGGTGCAGAAAGCCGGCCATACTGCCATTGACAAGGCCACAGCCATGTGTGGCAGCTCTTCCCACCTCTAGTGAAGTCTGAGATTCTTCATTTCGCATTTGAAGAAGTCTGTCCACCTTCTAAGTAGTGGAGGCCACATAGGGCTAGAGAGAACTTATGTATGTCTTCTTACGTCTCTGTTATACATTAGTAACTTGCAGATTTCTCTCTTTTTTTTCAGTTTATTCCTTTGAATAGGAGGTGTATTTTGATTAAGAAACCAAGTTTATTAATAACATCAAGGATCACACATTTATTTCTGCTAGGATCAAGTTTGAGAGTAAAAATTCTACGTTTTGTAAGACAAAAAAATCCTTGAATTTTTTTTTTTGTGTGATCCAGAATGAGATAACATGGCACTGAAATACAGATATCCTTGAAAATGTTGAAGAATTCAACAGTAAGTAGTTGTGGTCACAAAACACAGTTGGAAAAAAAAAGGTTGGTCAATTCTTGGTTTCACCTATTCCTTTTAGTCTTTCTTTTGGTAAAGGCAAAACATACATATACCTGGATTTACTTCGTTTATTCAAGAATATACGAGGCTGGTGAAAGACTTCATCTCGGGACTGCCTCACGTCAGCCAAGGAAGAAGAACGAGGCTACAAAGTGTTAAGAGGTGGAACCACACATTCAGGGGTCGCAGAACAGAGCTCTGAGTGTTATGAGGAGGAACGACACATTCAGGGGTCGCAGAGCAGAGCTCTGCTCCCTCTCTTAGACACGGGAGACATCAGGAAGAGGTAACAGGCTGAAGTGACCCTACATTTCCGACTGTTAATGACAGGAAAGAAAGATTCTTGGCCCAAAGTGGGTAGCCCTCGTTCGGCAGAGGGCGGAGTCTTGTCTCTAACTGGGGTAAGGTGTAGACCCTGAACGCTAAATGGGCGACCTACCCCCAAAAGACAGTCTTCTCAGACCACTGACCTAGCCGGCACTCCCGTGAGGCCTCAGGCAGAGAGAGAGCGTCACGTACGCCCTGACCACCCCCTCTAGGGTCTCTGAGAGTTGAGGGTCTTGTTCTGAGCCGGTGACTCAGGTCTGTATAGGCAGAATCCCCAGACTCTGATAGTTATCAAGGTGAGGACCATGAGTGAGCACAAAGGGACCACCCAAGTCTGCACAGTGGGGTCTCAGGGGTCCCGCCCTTGCTGTCGGCCCTCGGAAGCCCCCCCAACAGCCTTGGCCCTTAGAGGGCCCCCTCCAGCCTCGGCCGGATGTGAGGTAAGGTTACTTCCTGTCTTCCGCACAGGAAGTGCCGGAAAGTTGCCGCGCCTGATCTGAGGGGCGCGGCTCATCACCGGAGGAGGGTGGGATCTCAGGACTGGTCAGGAGTACAGGTGAGGACCCTGAATGTGAACTAAGAGGACCACTTAACCTAGAACAGAGGAAGTACCACCAAGTCTTGCCCCCAACCGCCAGACTCAAGGCCACCAGGCCGACTTCGGCCTGGAGAGTCTCGGGGACGGGTGGGCTTTGGTCCAAGGAAGCACCCCAGTTCTCAAGAGGGAGGAAACCTAGATCCTAACTGGAAGTGAGGCAAGGACCCTTAGTGCTAATAAGGAGGCCTACCCACAAAAGAGGGGCTGCCCACAACCCACCCCTGCTCTCAGCTTTGGGAGCCCCCCCGGCAGGGGTAGCCAGAATTTCAGTGCTTGATGTGAGGGCCATAGTCTGAGCCATAAATCCCACCAATGCTTTCAGGCGGAATCAAGTTAGCACAGGGAGGAATCCCAAGTTGTACCCGGAAGCAAGGTCAGAAGCTTGAGTGAGGAATGAAGGGATTACCAAATTGAGAACTCTGGGGTCAGGTAACCCCCACCACCACAGTCAGCCCTAGTATTCTCAAAACAGCCTGCACAGGATGTGGCTCAGTCTGACTTCCAACTCTGAGGTCTCAGGAAGATGAGTTCTTTGGTCTGAGAGGTGTGGCCTCAGGTCAGCAGCGGGTGCGTCCCAAGAATGGTGCAGAGTCAAGATGTAGACATGATTGAGATACTGGGGACCACTCAACCCAAAATGGGGTGGCCTGCCCTGAACCCTGTTCCTGTCATTGGCCCCGGGAACCCAGAACAAATCTGACAGGTTTGGGTGCCCCCTGACTTCTGCCTGGAGTGTCTCAGGGAGATGAAGTCCTTGGTTTAAGGCTGGTTGTCCCAATTCAGCAGAAACAGGAATCCCAGAATCTGGTGGAAGTCAAGGAACAAATCCTGAAAGAGAAAAGAGGGAATTGATACTCTGAGAAAAGGAGAGGCTGCACAAAGTCCCCCCTCTGCTATTGGACCTAGGAAGCCAAGGTCAGAGATGCCGGGCTAGGATGCCCACTCATTTGTTCCTGAGACCGCTGGTCTCAGGGGCAGGAAGTCCTTGGACTAAACCAGAGGCCATTCAGCAGAGGCAGGAGACTTGGTCCCTAGGAGGAGCCAAGTAAGGATACTGAGTTAAGATGAGATGACTCCTCCCAGAAATAAGGGGAAACCATAGAGCCTCAACGCTGCTTTCGCACCTGGAGGACCTGGGTATGGTGACTTAGTGAGTTGCATGAACTAACTCCCAGGGCATCTCAGGGAGGTGAAGGACCTGGTGAAAGGGGGCAGCCATGGTGAGGACCCTGGTGGAGGACTGACGCCTCCAGGAAACCCCAGACAGAATGAGCCCCACTGTGCTGTCATCGCTGAGACACCCTGCCAAGAGTGGTGGCTGAGCTGCTCCTTCAGTTCCTCCTTGTGGGTCCCAGAGGGATTTGAGGTGTCAAGTTCAGAGTAGCAGAGGGGAGGGGCCCTGGTCCTGCCAGCAGTTGATATGGTGGCCATGGACTGAATGTAGAAGACCCCCCAGAAACCCAGTACGGAGAGTCCCTAGTGTCAGACCCTACTGTCACCCCACTAAACCCCATCAGGGCTGGCAATCTACAACCTAATCCTTTTCTAATTTCTTCTACAGGGTCCTGACAGGACAATAGGAAACTTGAGGCGGCAGTTGTGAAAGCCAGGGAGGCACCTCCCTGCTACAGAGGCACACACCCTCTCAGCCTCACTCCTCCAGTGGGCCCGCATCACCTGCCCTCCTTCCACATACCCTGCCTGCTGTCCTTGACCAGAGTCATCATGCCTCGCGGTCAGAAGAGTAAGCTCCGTGCCCGTGAGAAACGTCACCAGGCCCGAGGTGACACCCACAGTGTCCAGGGTGCTCAGGCCCCTACAGCAGAGGAGGAAGGGTCCCCATCCTCCTACTCTCCTCCTTATGGGGGATCTCCCCCGAGCTCCCCTGCTGCTCACATTCCCCAGGGGTGTCAGAGAGTCCCACCCACCACCACCGCTATTGTAGCTGCTTTGGGCACAAGAGCTATTGGAGGGGCTGAGGGCCAAGGTGAGGGAGGTCCAAGTTCCTCTGAGGCCACAGCCCCCACTGAGAGGTCTCAAAGAGACCCTCTAATCAGGAGGGTGAGCATGTTCTTACAGTTCCTGCTGCACAAGTATAAAATGAAAGAGCCCGTTACGAAGGCAGAAATGATGAAGATCATCAACAAAAGGTACAAGGAGCACTTCCCTGACATCCTGAGGAGAGCCTCTGAGCACATGGAGGTGGTCTTTGGTCTTGACCTCAAAGAAGTCGACTCCAAAAGTCAATCCTATGTCCTTGTCAGCAAATTGGAGATCACCAAGGAAGAGAATTTTATTGGTGCCAGGGGCTTTCCCAAGATCGGGCTCCTGCTGCCTCTCCTGGGCATCATCTACATGAATGGCAACCGGGCCACTGAGGAGAAGATCTGGGAAACCCTGAATGTGCTCGGGATCTATGATGGGAAGAGGCACTTCATCTTTGGGGAGCCCAGGAAGCTTATCACCAAAGATTTGGTGCAGGAAAAGTACCTGGAGTACCGGCAGGTGCCCAACAGTGATCCTCCATGCTACGAATTCCTGTGGGGTCCCAGAGCCCACATTGAAGCCAACAAGACAAAAGTCCTGGAGTTTTTGGCCAAGATCAGTGCTACCGACTCCCGTGCCTTCCAAGCCCTGTATGAAGAAACCTGGGTAGATGAGGCAAAGAGAGCAGCAGCTGGAGAATGGGCCGGGGCTGGTCTTAATGCCAGGGCCAGAGCCCGTTTCAGGGCAAAATCCAGCAGGTCCTCCCGCCCCTAGTGAAGTCTGAGGCAGGTTCTTCACTTAGTGTTCCAAGAGAGCTATCAGCCTTCTAAGTCATGGGGGAGATTTCAGGCTGGAGGGAACACATGTATCTCTTCTTTTTGTTCTTCATCTACATGGATAACGTTGAGTTTTTTTTGGGGGGGGGCGTTGGGGTTATTTTGAAAATTCTGTACCTTGTAGTATAAGGTTTATTTAGATTCATAATCTAAGCTTATGAATAACATGGATCACTTGTTGATTACTGTTTTCGTGTATTAGTGTAACAGTTTTGGTGTTTTTGAAAACAAATAGAACATCCTGGAATCTCTTTTGTGGTCCAGAGTAAGATAACATGTATTAGAACAGAGATTTTCTTGTAAATGTAAATGATTCCCGTAGTAGAATAGTTGGGATCAAGAAATAAAGTTTTACTATTTCCTCTCAAACCTTGTAATATTTCTTTTTTGTAAAATTAAAAGATATATACCTGAACATGCTTAGCTTATTCCAGAATGTACAAATTAAACTATGCATTAGAAATTTTGTTCACTGTCTGATTTATACCCCAAAAGTTAACTGAGCATCTGGTGTTTGGTGGGCTTTGAGCTAGTGCTGGAACTGCCTTAAAAAAACAAAAGAGAGAGAGAGAAGAATCTCAATCCTCTGGCCATAGAATTTTAGAGTTTAGGAGCAGCTATCAGATACAGAAGACAGTGGGATACACTTTAAAGCCTAAATAACTAGTAAAAAGGAGTGACAATGGGGGAGGCTGGAGATGAAAGCAGTGTCCCCTGAGGCAGGGGAGATGGAGGCTTTGGGGAACTCCACCTGCCTGAGTGGGCAGTCATTTTAAGTTAGGCTGTGTGGGGGGCTACATGAAGCTGTGGGAGGGGTGTGCAGGGCCAGACACTCCCACGATGTATCTCAGCCTCCAGAGGCTGAACCTAGAATGGAAACCAGCTCTTCACAGTTACTCTGGGATTGTGGACAAACCAGAGAGAAATCCCCACCTATGGCAGGACTGGAAGGTGTTGTGTGCTCTTGTCCCGGTACATTTGAACACATGCTATGACTGGGTGTGTTATGCACGTGATTTCCAGGAAGTTTCTGAGAAATAAGGAAATGCTCGCTTGAAGTGAGATGTCAGGAAGCCACTGTTAGTAGCCTTTTGTGTTGGGCAGGGGGAGCCAGAGCCCACTTCATTGAAACGACATTAGAATTAGGTTATTTTGATTGTCCTTTTTTGGCAAACGCCAAGTGAATACTAGCCTTTTGGCAGTGGTGATGTGAATGAAAATTGGGGTGACTCAGATGAAAGTGCAGCTGGGAGGGTGAATTGTTGGGCTTGACAATAATTCTAGGAGCTCTGTGTTGCATTAAACTGGGGCCGTTTACCCCACATTCACATTAAATAGCATACTCCCCATTGTGCCCCTCCTCCCAAAATAGTTATTGTAAATTCTAACCCCGTTCCTATGGTTATAATCCCATTTGGGAATTATGTTAAAGATACAGTATTAGTGTAGGGTGTGTTATAAATCATCCCTCCAGTGCCTCCACTGGAGAAAGATGTGGCAGTCTTCATAAAGGTTACAGCCTTGGAATCCTATGGGGCAATTCCACCTTGTCCTATAGGGTCGCTTTGAATCAGAATCGAAGCAACAACAATGGGTTTATTTTTTGTTTTCTTGTTTTTTTGTGTGGAGGGGGAGGGTCTCAAGTCAAACTCAACCGAGATATAGAAGAGCAGATTGAGCAAGCAAGTAAGCACAGATGGGGGAATATTGGGGCCACGCCACATGAGATCTCCAAGGAACTAAGAAACAGAAGCTGAAAAAAGTCAAAGACCTTCCCCAAGGTCCAACAGAAAGAAAGCCTTCCTCTATAGCCGACCCCTGAATTCAGACTTCGACCTCCTAAACTGAGAAAATGGATTTGTTAAAGCCATCCACTTGCGGTATTTCTGTTATAACAGCTCTAGATAACTACGACATTCCCTAACACATGGCAAAAAGCTTTGCCCTTGACTATTACCTTTAAGGTTGCCAGTGAGAACCCACCCAGTGCACTGCTGAAGAAAGGCCTGGCAGTCTGTTTCTGTAAAGATCACAGCGAAGAAAACCCTTTGGGGCACTTCTCTTCTGTAACACGTGGGGTCACACTGAGTTGGAATCAACTTGACAGCAACTGGTTAATGTAAAATACTAGTTTTTCTTTCTAAGCAGCATTTCTCCTGATTTGGTTTTCTTTGTCCTAGAGCGCTGCACACTCTGACACATCCTGGAGAAAAGAAAAAAATCTCAGAGTGGAGGGTGGTATTGTGTGGTGTCAATGTAATCATAGTAATAACTGCCATTCTTTAAAGACCCAATATGTGCAGTCACTTTGCCAGACACATTACGAGCCTTGTACACAGTGCACCAGCCCTAGAAGACAGGGCTTATCAAACCCACTTCGCAGAAGAAGAGCCTGGAGCTCAGAGTGTTTGTTAATGTGTTTGAGTTTGCAAGTCTAGTACATGACCAAGCTGAATTAGACCCCTGGTCTGAAGTGCCTGGAGCCCACACTCTTCCACTCCTCCCGCCAGAGACTTACCCTGTGTCCCCCTTAATTCACTTTCTTCTCACCACTATGAAATGTATCTCAGGCAAGAAAATGAATACCTTTGTGCCCAATGCACGAAATTGGACTGTATAGCCTGAGTTTTTATACGAACAGTAAAATAAGTGAGAGGTATGAATGAGGAAAGCAAAGGATAATATTCAGTGAGAATATAATCATTGACAAATGCAAGGCCAGATAACCTGAAAAGATCTGGGGCTCATAAAATCATCCTGGAGAGCCCCTGCCTGTACAAAGTAGATCCATTAGAACCAAGGTTACATGGACTTCCAGGTGTGGCTGAAGGAGAGAAGCATTAGATCAGCCTGTTTTTCCGACAGCCCACCACCTGTGTTGGGCATCCTGTCTTTGGCTGCAGCTTCCCCACCTCATGCCACTTCTCACTCTGGGACAGGGACCCAATCTCTGCAAGATTTGCAATAACAAATTTGCTCGAGGTTGCAAGGATGTGGCATTTCTCAGAAAGCCTTTAATCAAAGAGGAGCCAAGAAGAGGACCCCAGTGGATGAAAACACAGAGGAAAAACACACCAGAATTTAGGGATCACACAAAGAACTTCAGGGGTTGCTCTCAGACCTAGAGAGCCCCAGGCAGTGCCCTCACTTGTTTTTCAGGTTTCTCAGGGACCTGAGACAGTGGCCTAAGGACACCCTCAAAGTCGGTAAAGCGAGGACACTTAGCCTCTGATAGATATCTAAGTGATGACCCTAAATGAAGATTATGGGTGGCCCCTCAAGAAGAGTGACATCCCCTAGCGTCCTGCTTTGCAGTTGCCCCCGAGAGATCTCAGACAGTCCTGGCTGGATATGACTCATCCTGACTACAAAATCAGAGGTCCCAGGTCAGTGAAGACCTTGATATGAGGGGAGCAACCTGGGATTCAGCAGGGAGTGGATTTCCAGGACTGGTCAGGTTCAAGATGAAGACTGTGAATGAGGAAGGAGGGAGCCACCCACTCCAGACAATGGAGGCCACACAAAACGCCCTCTGCCATCGGCCCTGGGAGTCCCAGGGCAGAGATGTCAGGATGAGGAGTCCCCTCATTTCTGCCTGGAGGGTGTCAGGTCTGGTGGGCATACCCCAGATCCATAGAGGGAGGAGACTCAGGCCCTCAAAGGAGGCAAGCTCAGGACCCTGAGTGTTATGAGCGGGAACCCCATCAACAGAAGGAGCAGAAGAGAGCATTGCCTCTGTTCTTTGTCCTGGGAAGCCTCTGGGAGAGTTCTTTGACAGAGGTGCCCATCGTTTCTTCCTAAGTGGTCTCAGGGAGGAAGGGTCTGGTCTAAAGGGGCCACCCCAGTTCCGCAGAGGGAGGAGTCTTGTCCCTAACTGGAGTTAGGTGTGGACCCTGAGTGTTTATGGGGTGACCTACTGCCTAAAAATGATCTGCCAGAAGTGAAACAACCTGCAATCCTTTGAGGCCCCGCGCAAGTGTATGGTGTGGCACAACCTGACCTGTCCCTCTACTGTCTCCGCTTGCTGAGAATCTTGTTCTGAGCCTGTGAGTCAGGTCTTCATAGGCGAAGGACTCCCAGGCTCTGATGGGTATCAAGGCGAGAACCCTGCGTGAGCACTTAGGGACAACTCACTCCAGACCACTGGAGTCCCAAGAATCCTGCCCTTGCTGTCGGGCCCTCAGGGTCCCCGGCCACTACCACAAATGTCTTGAATCTTGGAGGCCCTCCCTACAGCCTTGTACAGATGTGACATGTCCTGGCTTCCATCTAGGAACTGCTGGGAAGGTTCAGCTTCTGGTTGGGGGGCTGTGAGCTCTCCTCAGCAGTGAAGGATGGAGTCTCAGGACTGATCAGGAGTCAAGGTGAGGACCCTGAATGTGGACTGTAATGAGCTTAACCCCAGAAAAGCGGGGTCCTAAGAGTGCTGCCCCTCCTGTTGGCGCTCGGAGACCCCCCGAAAGCCTTGGTCCTCGGAGGCCCCGCGTAGCCTTGGCCGGAAGTGACGGACAGGCATGCGCCGACGTCTATCCTCTAGGAAGTGACGGGAAGGCGAGGCGTCTGGTCTGAGCAGGTTTAGACTTTCATCATCGAACGACGGTAGAGTCTCAGGACTGGTGAGTAGTCCAGGTAAGGACCCTGAATGTGGGCTAAGGGGACACCTAACCCAGAACAGAGGAGGTCCCACAGAATCGCGCCCCTGCCGCCGGCCTCAAGGCCGCCAGGCTGACTCCGGCCTGTAAAGGCTCAGGATGAGAGGACTTTGGTTCAAGGAAGCACCCCAGTTCTGAACAGGGGGAAGACCTAGACTCTTAACTGAGGACCTTAGTGGTGATTAGGAGGCTTCTGCTTAAAAGAGGGACCACCCCCAGCCCAACCTTACTCTCAGCTCTTAGAGCCTCCAGGTGGGGGTAGCCAGATGTGAAGCACCCTGAGTCCCCTCTACGGAGGTGAGGGCCTTGGTCTGAGCCATAAATCCCACCCCTGCTTTCAGGTGGACTCAAGTTAGTAGAGGGAGAAATACCAGGTCCTAGCCGGAAACAAGGTCAGAAGCCTGAGTGAGCAATGAAGGGGTCACCAAATTAAGAACTCTGGGGTCAGGTGACCCCTGCTGCCCTGGCCAGGCTTGGATTCCCAAAACAGCCTGCAAAGGATATGGGTCACTCTGACTTCCAACGGTGAGGTCTCAGGAAGGTGTGGTCTTTGGTCTGAGAGGTGTGGCCTCAGGTCAGCAGAGGATAGGGTCCGAAGAATGGTACAGAGTCAAGGGAAAGACATCACTGAGGTACAGGGGACCACTCGACCCAAGATGGGGAGGGTTACACCGAACCCTGCTAATGCCATGACAAGCTCAGGTGACCCTTGACTCCCGCCTGGAGGGTCTAAGGGAAGTGAGGGCCGAACATTAAGCCCCAATTCAGCAGAGAGAGGAATCCCAGAACTTGGTGCAAGTCAAGGTAAAAATCCTTCAAGAGGAAAGATGGAATTAACCCCCCAGCAAACAAGAAGAGAGAAGGGTGTACAACGTCCCCCATCTACCATTGGGCCTGGGAAGCCAAGGTAAGAAATATCACACTGAGGTGCCCCCTCATTTTCTCCTGAGGGTGGGTCGTCTCAATGCCATGACGTCCTTGGGCTAATGGGGAGGCCTACTCAGCAGAGGCAGGAGACTTGTTCCCTAAGAGGAATCAAGGTGAGGACACCGAATTATGATGAGGTGACTCCTCCCAGAAATAAGGGGAACCATAAAGCCCCACCCCTGCTTTGAAACCTGGGGACCTGGCATGCTGAATTAATGAGTTGCAGTTACTTATTCCAGGGCATCTCAGGGAGGTGAGGGATCTGGTCAAAGTGAGTACCCAAGGTGAGGACCCTGGTGGAGGACTGAAGCTTCTAAGGAATCCCAGACAGAATGGCCCCCACTGTGTCATCATCACTGAGACACCCTGCCAAGAGTGATGGCTGAGCTGCTCCTTCAGTTCCTCCTTCTGCGTTCCAGAGGGATTTGAGGTCTCAAGTTCAGGGTAGCAGAGGGGAGTGGCCCTGGCCCTGCCAGCAGTTGATATGATACCCCTGACATGAACTGAGAAAACACAAAACTAACCCAGTACTGAGTCCTTAGTGCCAGCCCCTACTGTCACCCCAGTAAGCCCCAAGCAGTGTTGGCAATCTACAACCTAAGCCTTCCTCTAATTTCCTCTACAGGGTCCTGACCAGGACAATAGGAGCCTTGTGGTGTCCTAGAGCAGTGCCCTCCAAGAATCCTGTAAAGGTGGCCTTTGTTAAAGCCAAGGAGGCATCTCTCTGCTGCAAGGGCACACACCCTCTCCGCCACTTCTGAATAATCAGCCATTGGAAACCCTGTGGAGCACAGTTGTTCTCTGACACACATGGGGCCTCCATGAGTTGGACTCAACAGAAATTGGTAAGGTTGTAAACTGCCTTAGTGTATGTTAAGGGCCACATCCCCCTCTTATACCCATCACTTCGTCTCTCCTTTTAGTTTTAGATAAGAGACGTCCAGGAACCTTTCTAGCTCCTGAAATTTCTTGGTCTTATGAACTCATCTTTCCTTTCAGAAGTTTATGTCACTTTCTTCATCAGCAACTTTCCCTTTGGAGTAAATATGCTCAAATATCATGAGATCTATCTGGTGTATTTTTTTCACCTGTGCATAAATGGCCACCTTGATTACCCTCCCTGTTGTCCAAGCTGTGGGAAGTCCCTTCCAATACAGACCCTGGGCTTGGCCATAGTGCTTGCTTTGTTCAATAGGATAATAACAAACATGACAGAAGTAAAACCCCAGTGCCGTCGAATTGATTCCGACTCA
Source organism: Elephas maximus indicus (assembly GCF_024166365.1). Taxonomy (NCBI): domain Eukaryota; kingdom Metazoa; phylum Chordata; class Mammalia; order Proboscidea; family Elephantidae; genus Elephas; species Elephas maximus. Next base: position 147,504,604 of record NC_064846.1, on the reverse strand, counting down.
TGGTGACCCTATAGGACAGAATAGAACTGCCCCATAGAGTTTTGAAGGAGCACCTGGTGGATTTGAACTGCCAACCCTTGGTTAGCTGCCGTAGCACTTAACCACTACGCCACCAGGTTTTCTGATGACACAAGTAGGGACTTGAAGAGGGATACCTTGTGACCACCACCATGTGAACAACGCAGGATAGCCTGCTGGATGGTGACAGCTAAATGGCCTAAATACCTCCTTTACCCCTGCTATCAGAAAGACAGGCAGCCAAGCAAGAGCCATGTGAGTGAGGCCATGGCCCATCAGCGGACCACAAACTCAGGAGTGAACCCAGACAACACTGCATGGTGCAGAGATGTGCCATCCCAACTGAAACCACAGACTCCTGAACAAATAAATGGCTGTTGTTTTGAGCCACTAAATTTTGACATGGTTTGTTATATGACATAAATCTTAACTATATAACCTTTCCAACTATGGCTTTAATTATTTTCTTGTATTCATTGCTGAATCGTTTATTTCCTATCAAATACTCACTTATGTGATAGGGACTCTGCTAACCAATAATGCATGGAATAGGAAGAAGTATCAGACAGGGAACTATCTTTATGGAACAAAGAAAATGATGAGAGCTGAAATTTATTGACTGTTTTCTATGTACCATCTACCATGTTAATCTTTTAGCATACATTAGTTCATACACAAATTTTATTATTGACCCCGTTTTACAGATGCAGAAATGGAGGTTCAGAGAATGTTAAGATATTTGCTTTAAGCCACAGTGATGGAATTCAGATCTTTCTCCAGCACTTGTGCTCTGAACCGTTATACTTTAAGAACAGATATAAAGAAACCTAGGAATTGAGTCTTAGCTCAATTAGACAGTAACTTCTGAGTCAGTGAGAGGATGCAAAACTCCTTTCGTTATCTTTAAGGCTCTGTCTAGCTACCCTTTTACCATGATCCAAAATAAAAAGTCTTTGACCTGAGTCCAGTTCCTTGCCACTTAGACTTTTCTTCATATCTTGTTCATTAGTATCTGTCCTCCTCTATGGGGAAACTAAATTCTTCATCTTTTTTTAAATTGTACTTTAGATGAAGGCACTGGGTTTTTGGGTTAGATGAAGGTTTACAGAGCAAACTAGTCTTTTTTTTTCTTTGTAAAATTTTTATTGTGCTTTAAGTGTAAGTTTACAAATCAACTCAGTCTCTCATAGAAAAATTTATATACACCTTGCTGTATACTCCTCGTTGCTCTCCCCCAATGAGACAGCAAACTCCTTCTCTCCACCCTGTATTTCCGTGTCCATTCAGCCAGCTTCTGTCCCCCTCTGCCTTCTCATCTCCCCTCCAGACAAGAGCTGCCCACATAGTTTCATGTATCTTCTTGATCCAAGAAGCTCGCTCCTCACCAGTATCATTTCCTATCCCATACTCCAGTACAATCCCTGTCTGAGGAGTTGGCTTTGGGATTGGTTCCTGTCTTGGGATAACAGAAGGTCTGAGGACCATGTCCTCCTGGGTCATTCTAGTTTCAGTCAGACCATTAAGTCTGGTCTTTTTATGAGAATTTGGGGTCTGCACCCCACTGCTCTCCTGCTCCCTCAGTGGTTCTCTGTTGTGTTCCCTGTCAGGGCAGTCATCAATTGTAGGCGGGCACCATCTCATTCTTCTGGTCTCAGGCTGATGGAGTCCCTGATTTATGTGGCCCTTTTTCTGTCTCTTGGTCTCATAATTACCTAGTGTCTTTGGTGTTCTTCATTCTCCTTTGGTCCAGGTAGGTTGAGACCAATTGATGCATCTTAGATAGCTGCTTGCTACTGTTCTAAGACCCCAGACACCACTCTCCAAAGTCGGATGCAGAATGTTTTCTTAACAGATTTTATTATGCCAGTTGACCTAGATGTCCCCTGAAACCATGGTCCCCAAACCCCCGCCCCTGCTGTGCTGGGCTTTGAAGCATTTGGTTTATTGAGGAAACTTCTTTGCTTTTGGCTTAGTCCAGTTGTGCTGTCCTCTCCTGTATTGTGCGTTGTCTTTCCCTTCACCGAAACTCGTTCTTATCTACTATCTAATTAGTGAATGCCACTCTCCCTCCCTCCTTCCCCACTCTCATAACCAGGAAACAATATTTTCTTCTCTGTTTAAACTATTTCTTGATTTCTTATAATAGTGGTCTCATACAATATTTGTCCTTTTGCAACTGACTAATTTCACTCAGCCTAATGCCTTCCAGATTTCTCCACGTTATGAAATGTTTCACAGATTCATTGTTGTTCCTTATGGATGCATAGGATTCCATGTGTGAATATACTATAATTTATTTATCTGTTTATCTGCTGATGGACACCTTGGTTGCTTCCATCTTTTTGCTATTGTGAACAGTGCTGCAATGAATATGTTGTTGTTCTTGTTAGGTGCGCGAGTCGGTTCCAACTCATACAGACCCTATGCAGAACCGAATGAAACACTGCCCAGATTTGCGCCATCCTCACAATCGTTGTTATGCTTGAGCCCATTGTTGCAGCCACTGTGTCATCCCACCTCGTTGAGGGTCTTCCTCTTTTCTGCTGACCCTGTACTTTGGCAAGCAGTGACCATAGGTTTGCATATATCTGTTCGTGTAAAGGCTCTGATTTCTCTAGGATATATTCCAAGGAGTTGGATTGCTGGATTGTATGGTAGTTCTATTTCTAGATTTTTAAGGAAGCACCAAATCACTTTCGAAAGTGGTTGTCCCATTTTACATTCCCACCAGCAGTGTATAAGTGTTCCAATCTGGCCACAACTTCTCTAACATTTATTGTTTTGTGTTTCTTGGATTAATGCCAGCCTTGTTGGCGTGAGATGGAATCTCATTGTAGTTTTGATTTGCATTTCTCTAATGGCTAATGATCATGAGCATTTCATCATGTATCTGTTAGCTAACTGAATGTCATCTTTAGTGAAGTGCCTATTCATATCCTTTGCTGATTTTTAAATTGTTATTTGTCTTCTTCTTGTTAAGTTTTTGCAATATCATGTAGATTTTTAGAGATCAGAAACTGATCAGAAATGTCATAGGTAAAAAGTTTTTCCCAGTCTGTAGGTAATCTTTTTACTCATTTGGTGAAGTCTTTGGATGAGCATAGGTGTTTGTCGTTTGGGAGCTCTCAGTTATCTAGTTTCTCTTCTGCATTGTTAGTAATGTTTTGTATACTGTTTATGCCATGTATTAGGGCTCCTAGCCTTGTCTCTATTTTTTTCTTCCATGATCTTTGTCATTTTAGATTTTATATTTAGGTCTTTCATCGATTTAGAGTTAGTTTTGTGCATGGTGTGAAGTATGTCATGTTTTATTTTTTTATAGATACCCAGTTATGCCAGCACCATTTCTTAAAGAGACTATTTTTTCAGCATTTAACTGACTTTGGGCCTTTGCCAAATATCAGCTGCTCATATGTGGATGGATTTCTGTCTGGGTTCTCAATTCTGTTCCATTGGTCTGTGTATCTGTTGTACCAGTACCAGGCTGTTTTGACTACTGTGGCGGTATAATAGGCTCTAAAATCAGGTACTGTGAGGCCTCTCACTTTGTTCTTCTATTTCAGTAATGCTTTACTTACCTGGGGCCTCTTTCCCTTCCATATGAAGTTGGTGACTTGTTTCTCCATCTCATTAAAAAATGTTATTGCAATTTGGATCAGAATTGCATTGTATTTATAATTTGCTTTCAATAGAATAGACATTTTGACAATGTTGAGTCTTCCTATCCATGAGCAAGGTGTTTTTCCACTTATTTAGGTCTCTTTCGGTTTCTTCCAGTAGTGTCTTATAGTTTTCTTTGTATAGGTCTTCCATGTCTCTGGTAATATTTGTTTCTAACTACTTTATCTTCTTGGGGGCTACTGTAAATGGTATTGATTTGGTGATTTCCTCTTTGATGTTCTTTTCATTGTTGTAGCGGATTCCAACAGATTTTTGTATGTTTGTCTTGTATCCTGATACTCTGCTGAACTCTTCTATTAGTATCAGTAGTTTTCCTAAGGATTCTTTAGGGTTTTCTGTGTATAAGAGCATGTCATCTGCAAATAGAGATACTTTTACTTCTTCCTAACCAATCTGGATGCCCTTTATTTCTTTATCTAGCCTAATTGCTCTGGCTAGGACCTCCAGCACAATGTTGAGTAAAAGTGATGATAAAGGGCATCCTTGTCTGGTTCCCACTCTCAAGGGGAATACTTTCAGACTCTCTCCATTTAGGATGATGTTCGCTGTTGACTGTATAAATGCCCGTTATTATGCTGAGGAATTTTCATTCTATTCCTGTTTTTTTGAGAGTTTTTATCATGAATGGGTGCTGTACTTTGTCAAATGCCTTTTCTACATCAATTGATAAGATCATGTGGTTCTTGTCTTTTGTTTTATTTATATGATGGATCACATAAATTATTTTTCTAATGTTGAACCATCCCTGCATACCTGGTATGAATCCCGCTTGGTCATGGTGAATTATTGTTTTGATATGTTGTTGAATTCTACTGGCTAGAATTTTGTTGAGGATTTTCACGTCTAATTTCATGATGGATACTCGTCTGTAATTTTTTTTTTGTGGAGTCCTTACCTGTTTTTGGTATCAAGGTTATGCGCTCTTCATAGAATGAGTTTGGGAGTATTCCATCCATTTCTATGCTCTGAAATACCTTTAGTAGTAGTGGTGTTATCTCTTCTCTGAAAGTTCGGTAGAACTCTGCAGTGAAGTCATTCGGCCAGGGCTTTTTTTTGTTGTTGGTAGTTTTTTAATTACGTTGTCAATCTCTTCTTTTGTTATGGGTTTATTTAGTTGTTTTACCTCTGTTTGTGTTAGTTCAGGTAGGTAGTGTGTTTTTAGAAATCCATGCATTTTTTTCTATATTTTCAAATTTATTGGAGTACATTTTTTTTGTAGTAGTCTGATATGATTCTTTCAATTTCAGTTGGGTTTTTGGTGGTATCCTCCATCTCATTTCTAATTTGGGTTATTTGCTTCCTCTTCTGATTTGTTTTGTTTTGTTTTCAGTTTGGCCAATGGTTTATCAATTTTGTTAATTTTTTCAAAGAACCAGCTTTTGGTCTTGTTAACTCTTTGAATTGTTTTTCTGTTCTCTTTTTCATTTAATCCTGCTGTAATTTTTCTTATTTGCTTTCTTCTGGTGCCTGAGGGTTTCTTTTGTTGTTCTCTTTCTATTTGTTCAAGTCATAGGGATAATTTTTTGATTTTGGCCATTTCTTCTTTTGTATGTGTGCATTTATTGATATAAATTGACCTCTGAGCACTGCTTTAGCTGTGTCTCAAAGGTTCTGATAGGAAATCTTTTCATTTTCATTTGATTCTATGAATTTCTTTATTCTATCATTAACGTCTTCTATAACCCAGTCGTTTTTGAGGAGGGTATTGTAGTTTCCAAGTGTTTGATTTCTTTTCCCTGCTTTTTCTGTTATTGATTTCTGCTTCTATGACTTTATGGTCAGAGAAGATGCTTTGTAGTATTTCGATGTTTTATATTCTGTTAAGGCTTGCTTTATGACCTAATATGTGGTCTGTTCTAGAGAATGTTTCATGTGCGCTGGAAAAGAAAGTATACTTCGCTGCTGTTGAGTGGAGTGTTCTGTATATGTCTGTGAGTTCAAGTTCGTTGATTGTGGCATTTAGATCTCCCTGTCTTTATTGAGCTTCTTTCCGGATGTTTTGATCTGCACCAAAAGTGGTGTATTGAGGTCTCCTACTATTATTGTGGAGCTGTCTCTCTTACTTTTCAATGCTGTTAGTTTGTTTTATGTATCTTGCAGCCCTGTCATTGGGTGCATAAACATTTAATATGGTTATATCCTCCTGGTATATTGTCACTTTAATCACTATATAGTGTCATTCCTTATCCTTTGTGGTGGATTTAACTTTAAAGTCTGTTTTGTCAGAAATTAATATTGCCACTCCTGTTCTTTTTTGATTGTTGTTTGCTGGATATATTTTTTTCCATCCTTCGAGTTTTAGTTTGTTTGTGTCTCTAAGTCTAAGGTGAGTCTCTTGTAGGCATCGTATGGACGGATCGTGTTTTTTTGTATCCATTCTGGCATTTGCTATCGCTTTTTTGGTGCATTTAGTCCATTTACATTCAGCGTAATTATGGACAGGTATGAGTTTTTTTTTATGAGTTTAGTGCTGTCATTTTGATGTCTTTTTTTGTGTGTTGTTGATAATTTCTTTTTCCCACTTAATTTTTTGTGCTCAGTAGTTTATATATTCGCTTTTCCTCTTATTCCTTGTTGTTAATTTTCTTTTTGCTGAGTCTTTATTTTATTCTTTTATTTTATTTTGATGAGTAGGATTGTTATTCTCCTTTATGGTTACCTTAATATTTACTCCCATTTTTCTAATTTTAAACCTAACTTTTAATTTTTTAAATGGCCTTGACTTCCTGTCCGTATGATATATCTATGACTACATTTCTTATTTCCTCTTTATTGTTCTAATGCTGATTTCTTTTACATACTGACATTGCCGTTTCCCTGTTTTGAGCATTTATCTTGATTTATTTTTGTGATTTCCTTATCTAGGTTGACATCCGGTTCCTCTGTCCTGTGTTCTCATCTTGGGTTGATGTCTGATATTATTGATTTTCTAACCAGAGAACTCCCTTTAGTATTCCTTGTAGTTTTGGTTCGGTTTTCACGAATTCCCTAAAGTTCTGTTTATCTGGAAATGTCCTAATTTCACTTTCATATTTGAGAGACAGTTTTTGTGGATATATGATTCTTGGCTATCAATTATTTTCTTTCAATGCTTTATATAAGTCATCCCATTGCATTCTTGCCTGCATGGTTTCTATCAAGTATTCCCAGCTTATTCTTATTGACTCTCCTTCGTAGGTAACTTTTCTGATATCCCTAACTAACAAAATTATCTCTTTATCTTTGGTTTTGGCAAGTTTGATTATAATATGTCATGGTGACTTCTTTTGAGATCTCCTGTATGTGGAGTTCAATGAGCATCTAGGATCGATATCTTCTCATCTTTCACAATATCAGGAAAGTTTTCTGCCAACACATCTTCAACTATTCTCTCTGTATATTCTGTTATCCCTCCCTGTTCTGGTAGTCCAATCATTCGTAGATTATTTCTCCTGATAGAGTCCCATGTGATTCTTACAATTTCATCATTTTTTTAAATTCTTTTTTCTGACTTTTCTTCGAATATATTGGTGCCAAGTGTTTTATCTTCATTCTCACTAATCCTGCTTTCCAATTCCTCTATTCTGCTCCTCTGACTTTCTATTGAATTATCTAATTCTCTACCTTTATAGTTAATCTTCTGAATTTCTGATTCCTGTCTCTCTATGGATTCTTGCAGCTTATTAAATTTCTCATTATGTTCCTGAATAACCTTTTTAATTCCTTTATGTTCCTTGGCTTTTTCTGCATATTGCTTGATCTCCTTCCTGATCTCGTCCTGATGTCTTGAAGAGGTCTGTATATTAATCATTCGTATTCTGCATCTGGTAATTCCAGGAAGGTACCTTCATCTTGATGATCCCTTGATTCTTTGTTCTGAGAGCTTGTTGATGTGATCATGGTCTGATTCTTTATGTGATTTCATACTGACTGCTATCTCTGAGCCATCTATAAGTTATTGTATTAGGTTATTTTATGTTTGCTTACCATAGTGTATCTTCTTGCTTCATTTTGTTTTGATATGCACAAATAGTCTGCTTGAGTGAGCTAGCTTGATTACTTTCACCATTGAAGCTCTAATGTCCTATCGCCAGATGACTAGAGATGTTATCAGATGTATGAGCCTAGGAGTACATTCACTTTTCTTGTATGGATTCAGCTCAGGTGTCCAGGTAGTTGGTCATCAAGTGTGTGATACAGGTTCTGTCCTACAGCTTTAGAGGGGCAGGGGTGATTGATGTAGGTACAGGTATCTGTTTGCAGCAGAGAGTCACACTCTGAACAAGGCAGGGGGCTGACAACTGTCCCACAAGTGTCTGTGAGGAAAGCATGTCCCTCTTCCATAGAGCGTACAGGTGGGTGGGTTCTGCAGATGGACCATGGGCACACAGTGTTTTTGGTTGTAAGGACTGGGAGGTACCAGTTATCCTTGGACTCCTGTCATGGGTGCCTGGTGACCTGAGTTGAGCCACCAGTTCTTAGTCCCCTGATGTGGGTAGGTGAGGACCCTGTTTAATAGACAAAGCAGTATCAGACATCAAGCACCCACCTCTCCACTGCAGAGCTGAAATAGTTGCAGTCTGCCACCAAGGGCCTATTTTCCTGAAATGGGCCCACATAGGTCCATGCAGGGGTGAAAGGTATTCAAAGTCCATGGACTGTTTGTGCCTGGGCAGGAGCTGCTTCTATCCTGATCTCATCAGCTTAGTAGAGCTGGCAGATCATCTTTTCTCCCAATCGTGAATTTTTTCCTTCTCCAAGGCCAGGAGAATGGCTCGGGTCACTCAGAAGGGCCTATGTCAGAGCCAGGGAAATCGACAGCCACTGAAGCCAGCTTGGGGGCTGGGGCCATGGTAAAATGAATGCAAATACTTAGCTTTTGCCGAGAGCGAAGTTCTTCTCTGGTACCAGAGGTGTGAGTAGGCTGTGGGGCTAGCTGCTCCTCCCTGAGGAAAACGTGTCCGGAATGATACTGCTAGCCCTGCCGTGGTTGCTCCAGGGAATGGTGCCTGAAGGTTTCCAGCAATTCTGATCTGGCAACTCCTCTCCACTTCTAAACTGTCTCTCCCTCCCCCTGCTGCTCAGTCCATTTTCTAACTTTGCCTTTGATATTCAGGCCTGCTAGCTTGTCATAAAGATAATCACTTCACTTGTTTTTTGGGTCTTTGTTGTAAGAGGGATCACCAGAAGCGTCTGACTACTCCGCCATCATGGCCCTGCCTCCAATTTTCACAAACAAGTTTCTTATTAAACAGTTAATACACATATTCTCTTGTGACATTGGTTGCCAGCACCACAACATGTCAACACTCTGTTCTTCTCCACCTTTGTTTTCCTGTTGCCAGCTTTCCTGTCTTCTCCTGCCTTCTTGTCCTCTCTCCTGGGCTGGTTTCCCCATTTAGACTCATTCTGTTTTATGGGCCTGCCTAATATTTGGCTGAATGGCAAACCTCAAGAGTGATTTCAGTACTGAGGTATAGGGGTGTGTGGGGGCCATACTCTCGGGGTTTCTCCAGTCTCTATTAGACACTAAGTCTGGTCTTTTTGTGCATGTGTGAGTTAGATTTCTGCTCTACATTTTTTTCAAGCTCTGTCCAGGACCCTCTATTGTGATCCCTGTCAGAGCAGTCAGTGCTAGCAGCCAGGGTCCATCTAGTTATGCTGGACTCAGTCTGGTGGAGGCTGTGGTAGGTGTGGTCCATTAGTCATTTCGACTAATCTTTCCCTTGTGTCTTTGGTTTTCTTCATTCTCCCTTGCTCCATTTGGGTTGGGACCAGTCGACTATCTTAGATGGCTACTCACCAAAGTAGAATGTAGAACATTTCTTTATAAACTATGTTATGCCAGTAGAGCTAGGTGTTCCCCAAGACAATGGCCCCACACCCTCGGCCCAGTAACTGCATCCCTCATGGACTTTGGATGTGTCTATGGAGCAGTGGGTTTGGTTTGGCTTTGGTTATGGAGCTTCCATGACCTTCCCTTAGACAAGTTGTGCTGGCTTCCCTAGTATTGTGTACTGCCTTACCCTTTACCAAGGTTACCACGAAAAAAAACAAAAACCAAACCCATTGCCATCGAGTCCATTCTAACTCATATTGACACAACAGGACTGAGTAGAACTGCCGCATAGAGTTTCCAAGGAGAGCCTGGTGGATTCAGACTGCCAATTTTTAGGTTAGCAGCCATAGCACTAAACCACTACAACACCAGGGTTTCCAAGTACCACTAGGATACAAAAACTCTTAACAGTAGTTGTCTTTGGGAAAGAGGCATTATTTCCGTTTAAACAATTTTTTATTATTTGAACTTTTATACCATATACATGTATTATTTGTTCAAAAGAATTTTAAACCTAATTTGAAAGCAATATCTTTTGAAGTTCAACAAAATTTTAAAAGATATTAAAGTAAGTGATTTTTTTGAAATAATTATCCTTCTTAAAAATGAACACTGGGAAAAGGTAATTGGATCTAAGTCTATCTCTACATGATGTCAAACCAACGAGCAGCTTATTCATTGGGAGAAATGTTTTGGTGGACAAGTCAATGGAGAGGTGTCTCAGAAGAAAGGCCTGGTTATCCATTTCCAGAAAATTCAGTCATTGAAAACCCTATGGAGCACACTTCTACCCTGACACACATGGGGTTTCCATGAGTTGTAATCAACTTGACAGAAAGAGGTTTGGTTTGGTTTTGCATAGACCACACAGTCAAACTTAGATAATCTAGAATTTGTAAAGAATCAGAAAGAAGGCTTACTCAAAAAATAACTTCTCTAGCGCCTGTTATGTTTAATATATTTTAAAAAGCTCTCCAGGCTTGGAGTCTTCTAGAATAATACAAACATGAAGGAGATGTTTGCATCTCTGGTGGAATGTGGCCGAGGATAGATGTCTTAGGGAGCACCCCAAAGAATAGACAGAAGCTAAAAGGAAACTAGCAAGATGACCAAGATATCACACTTCACTTAATAAGGGACATTGTTGTGAACTCGGAGTCCTTGGATGGTGCAAATGGTTAACACTTTACATTGGGCTGCTACACAAAAGTTGGAAGTTCTAGTCCAACCAGGGTCACCTCCAAAGAAAGTCCTGGCAATCCACTTCTGAAAAATCAGCCATTATAAACCGTATGCAGCACAGTTGTGAACTGCCTTAGTTTCCCTTAGCAGCCACATCTCCCCTTTACACCCATCACTTCACCTCTTCGTTTAGTTTCAGAAGAAGAGACATCCAGGAACCCTTCTGGCTCCCGAAAATTCTTGGTCCTATGGACTCGTCTTTCCTTTCAGAAGTTTATCTTGCTTCATCAACAACTTTGCCTTTACGGTAAATATGCTAAAATATTATGAAATTTTTCTTGTACATTCTTTTCACCTGTGAATAAATGGCCACACTGATTACCCTCCCTGTTGTCCAAGCCTTGGGAAGTCCTTTCCCATACTGACCCTGGTCTTGGCCATAGTGCTTGCTTTGCTCAATGGGATAATTGCAAACATGAATCAAGTATAGACTTGAAAAGAGTTGTGACATTGGGGTTTGCCTTCTCTGACTTTTCTTGCAATACCTTGGAACCAAGAGCATGTGAACAAATGCAGGCTAGCCTGCTGGATGGTGATTGCTAAATGGCCTAAATACCTCCTTTGCCCCTGCTATCAGAAAGACAGGCAGCCAAGCAAGAGACATGTGAGTGAGCCATGGACCATCAGCTGACCACAAACTCAGGAGTGAACCCAGACAACACTACATGGGGCAGAGATATGCCGTCCCAACTGAAACCACAGACTCCTCAACAAATAAACGGCTGTTGTTTTGAGCCACTAAATTTTGGCATGGTTTGTTATATAAATCTTTACTTAACTCTATAACCCTTCTAGCAACTGTTTTAATTATTTTCTTCCATTCATTGCCAAATCATTTATTTCCTTTCCAATACTCACTTATCTAACACTTAACTATATAAGCATACTATGTGATAGGGACTGTACTAACCAATAATGCATAGAGTAGGAAGCAATAACAGGCATGGGAACTATCTTTATGGAACAAAGAAAATGATGATAGCTAAAATTTATTGACTGTTTTCTATGTACCATCTACCATGTTAATCTTTTAGTGTACATTAGTTCATACACTACCCCTACTGTTGACCCCATTTTACAGATGCAGAAATGGACATTCAGTTAACGTTAAGGTATTTGCTTTAAGTCACAGTAAGTGATGGAATTCAGACCCTTCTCCAACGCATGTACTCTGGACCATTATACTTTAAGAACAGATATAAAGAAACCTAGGAATCCAGTCTTAGCTGTGACAGTAACTTCTGTGTCAATGAAGAGAATGCAGGTCTCCTTTCTTTATCTTTAAGGGTCTGTCTAGCTACCCTTTTACTATGATATGAAATAAAAAGTCTTTAAGCTGAGTCCAGTTTCTTGCCACTTACACTTTGCTTCATATCTTGTCCAGTATTATCTGTCCTCCTCTATCAGGAAACTAATTTTTTTTTTATTGTATGTTAGATGAAGGTTTACAGTGCAAACTAGTTTCTCATTAAATAATACACATATTGTTTTTGATATTGGTTGCCAACCCCACGACATGTCAACACTCTCCCCTTCTCCATCTTGGGTTCCCTGTTACCAGCTTTCCTGTCCTCTCCTGCCTTCTCATCCTCGCCCCCAGGCTGGTGTGCCCATTTAGACTTGTTCTGCTATATGAGCCTGCCTATTCTTTGGCTGAAGGGTAAACCTCTGCAGTGAAGTCAATACTGTGTTATAATGGTGCCCAGGGCCATACTCTCGGGGTTTCTCCAGTCTGTGTCAGACACTAAGTCTGGTTGTTTTTTTTTTTTTCTGAGTTAGAATTTTCTTCTACATTTTTTTTTACAGCTCTGTCCAGGGCTCTCTATTGTTGATCCCCATCAGAGAAGTCAGTTTGGGTAGCCTGGCACCATCTCGTTGTACTGGCCCGAGTCTGGTGGAGGCCATGGTAGTTGTGGTCTATTAGTCCTTTGGACTAATCTTGCCCTCGTATCTTTAGTTTTCTTCATTCTCCCTTGCTCCAGATGGGGTGGGACAGGTGGAGTATCTTAGGTGGCCACTCACAAGCTTTTAAGATCCCAGATACTACTCATCAAAGTAGAATGTAGAACATTTTGTTTATAAACTGTTATGCCAATTAAGCTGCATGTTCCCTGAGACCATGGTGCCCATAGCCGTCAACCCAGTAATTTGTTCCCTCAGGGAGTTTGGATGTGTCTGTGGAGCCCTCATGACCTTGCCTTGAATAAGATGTGTTGGCTTCCCCAGTATTGTGTAGTGTCTTACCCTTCACCAAAGTTACCGCTAAAAAAAAAAGAAAAAACCCATTGCAGTCAAGTCAGTTCTGACTCATAGCGACCCTATGGGGCACAGTAGAACTGCCCCCATAGAGTTTCTTCCTTAGGACTGTCTGATGGATTCTAGCTGCCAGCCTTGGGTTAGCAGCCATGGCACTTAACCACTACACCACCAGGGTTTCCAGGTTACCACTACGATTCAAAATCTCTTAACAGTAGTTGCCTTTGGGGAAGAGGACATTCTTTTTTTTAAAAGAATTTTTTACTATTTGAAGGTTTGTACCATGCTCATGTATTACTTTTTCAACAAAGTTGTAAACCTAATTTGAAAGTAATATCTTTTGTAATTCAACAAAATTTTAAAAGATATTAAAATAAATTATATTCTTATAGTAACTCTTCTTTGAGAATGAACACTGGGAAAATGTAATTGGATCTAAGGTTATCTCTACATGATGTCAACCCAAGCAGTATATTCATTGGGGGAAACATTTTGGTCACTCAAGTCAATCCAGAGGTGCCTCAGAAGAAAGGCCTGGTGATCTATTTCCAAAAAAAAAATCACTCGGGGGCGGAGCCAAGATGGCGGACTAGGCAGATGCTACTTCGGATCCCTCTTACAACAAAGACACGGAAAAACAAGTGAATCGATCACATATATAACAATCTACGAACCCTGAACAACAAACACAGATTTAGAGACGGAGAACGAACTAATACGGGGAAGCAGCGATTGTTTCCAGAGCCTGGAGCCAGCGTACCAGTCAGGTACGGTACAAGCACAGAGAGCTGCTCCACCCCCCTGAACTAACCCCGGGAGGGGGACCAGCCGGTTCCACGGGCGGCGTGGGACGCAGCCGGTAGGAGAAGTCCCCGGGAGGCAGTGACTGGTCTTGGAGCAGAAAGAGCAACGTCCGAGCCGGGGAACCATCCTGCAGGGATTTGGACTGGACGCAGGTACGGCATAAACACGGAGATTTGCTCCACCCCCCTGAACTAACCCCGGGAAGGGGCCCAGCCGGGTCGCGCGGGCGGCGTGGGACGCAGCTGGTAGGAAAAGTCCCCGGGAGGCAGCGACTGGTATTGGAGCGGGGAGAACAGCGTCCCAGGCGGGCCACTCGGTCACAGCACGAGCACGGGGAGCTGCTCCACCCATCTGAACTAACCCCGGGAGAGGCCCAACTGGTTCTCGGAGGCGGCACGGCCACGTGGCTGGAGGGACGAGAAGTCCCCGGGAGGCAGCGACTGATTTTGGAGTCGAGAGTGCACCGTCCCAGTAGGGGAGCCTTGACGCTGGGCGTGGGGCTGGAAGCGGAGGATCTGACCGTGACTTCAGCGGGCCAGACCCCCCGGGGGCAATCTCCACACAGCCAGCACACATAGGCGACGCGCCCGCGGGAATCTCAGATATAATAGTCATTCTAAGCAAGACAAGCAACTCTGGCTATATTCTGAGGTGCTACTCTCCTGTCTCTCTGTTCCCTCCCCCAGCCTCCCCAGGCGGCTTCATTAACATCTGAATAGCCTGAACCAGAGGGAGAACTCTGATAGGGATCTGACTGCATTTTTTTTTTAGTGGATTTTCTGGAAAAACTAGTTTCCCAGTGATGGCTCGGAGACAACAATCCATATCAAACCACTTAAAGAAGCAGACCATGACAGCTTCTCCAACCTCCCAAACAAAAGAATCAAAATCTTTCCCAAATGAAGATACAATCTTGGAATTATCAGATACAGAATATAAAAAACTACTTTACAGAATGCTTAATGATATCACAAATGAAATTAGGATAACTGCAGAAAAAGCCAAGGAACACACTGATAAAACTGTTGAACTCAAAAAGATTATTCAAGAACATAGTGGAAAAATTAATAAGTTGCAAGAATCCATAGAGAGACAACATGTAGAAATCCAAAAGATTAACAATAAAATAACAGAATTAGACAACGCACTGGGAAGTCAGAGGAGCAGACTCGAGCAATTAGAATGCAGACTGGGACATCTGGAGGACCAGGGAATCAACTCCAACATAGCTGAAAAAAAATCAGATAAAAGAATTTAAAAAAATGAAGAAACCCTAAGAATTATGTGGGACTCTACCGAGAAGGATAACCTGCGGGTGATTGGAGTCCCAGAACAGGGAGGGGGGACAGAAAACACAGAGAAAATAGTTGAAGAACTCCTGACAGAAAACTTCCCTGACATCATGAAAGACGAAAGGATATCTATCCAAGATGCTCATCGAACCCCATTTAAGATTGATCCAAAAAGAAAAACTCCAAGACATATTATCATCAAACTCACCAAAACCAAAGATAAACAGAAAATTTTAAAAGCAGCCAGGGAGAAAAGAAAGGTTTCCTTCAAGGGAGAATCAATAAGAATATGTTCTGACTACTCAGCAGAAACCATGCAGGCAAGAAGAGAATGGGACGACATATACAGAGCACTGAAGGAGAAAAACTGCCAGCCAAGGATCATATATCCAGCAAAACTCTCTCTGAAATATGAAGGCGAAATTAAGATATTTACAGACAAACACAAGTTTAGAGAATTTGCAAAAACCAAACCAAAGCTACAAGAAATACTAAAGGATATTGTTTGGTCAGAGAACCAATAATATCAGATATCAGCACAACACAAGGTCACAAAACAGAACGTCCTGATATCAACTCAAATAGGGAAATCACAAAAACAAACAAATTAGGATTAATTAAAAAAAAATACACATAACAGGGAATCATGGAAGTCAATAGGTAAAAGATCACAATAATCAAAAAGAGGGACTAAATACAGGAGGCATTGAACTGCCATATGGAGAGTGATACAAGGCGATATAGAACAATACAAGTTAGGTTTTTACTTAGAAAAATAGGGGTAAATAATAAGGTAACCACAAAAAGGTATAACAACTCTATAACTCAAGATAAAAACCAAGAAAAACGTAACAACTCAACTAACATAAAGTCAAGCACTATGAAAATGAGGATCTCACAATTTACTAAAACGCCTCAGCACAAAAAAGTATGTGGAAAAATGAAATTGTCAACAACACACATAAAAAGGCATCAAAATGACAGCACTAAAAACTTATTTATCTATAATTACCCTGAATGTAAATGGCCTAAATGCACCAATAAAGAGACAGAGAGTCACAGACTGGACAAAGAAACACGATCCATCTATATGCTGCCTACAAGAGACACACCTTAGACTTAGAGACACAAACAAACTAAAACTCAAAAGATGGAAAAAAGTATATCAAGCAAACAATAAGCAAAAAAGAAGAGGAGTAGCAATATTAATTTCTGACGAAATAGACTTTAGACTTAAATCCACCACAAAGGATAAAGAAGGACACTATATAATGATAAAAGGCACAATTGATCAGGAAGACATAACCATATTAAATATTTATGCACCCAATGACAGGGCTGCAAGATACATAAATCAAATTTTAACAGAATTGAAAAGTGAGATAGACACCTCCACAATTATAGTAGGAGACTTCAACACACCACTTTCGGAGAAGGACAGGACATCCAGTAAGAAGCTCAACAGAGACACGGAAGATCTAATTACAACAATCAACCAACTTGACCTCATTGACTTATACAGAACTCTCCACCCAACTGCTGCAAAATATACTTTTTTTTCTAGCGCACATGGAACATTCTCTAGAATAGACCACATATTAGGTCATAAAACAAACCTTTGCAGAGTCCAAAACATCGAAATATTACAAAGCATCTTCTCAGACCACAAGGCAATAAAACTAGAGATCAATAACAGAAAATCTAGGGAAAAGAAATCAAATACTTGGAAAATGAACAATACCCTCCTGAAAAAAGACTGGGTTATCGAAGACATCAAGGAGGGAATAAGGAAATTCATAGAAAGCAACGAGAATGAAAATACTTCCTATCAAAACCTCTGGGACACAGCAAAAGCAGTGCTCAGAGGCCAATTTATATCAATAAATGCACACATCCAAAAAGAAGAAAGAGCCAAAATCAGAGAACTGTCCCTACAACTTGAACAAATAGAAACTGAGCAACAAAAGAATCCATCAGGCACCAAAAGAAAACAAATAATAAAAATGAGAGCTGAACTAAATGAATTAGAGAACAGAAAAACAATTGAAAGAATTAACAAAGCCAAAAGCTGATTCTTTGAAAAAATTAACAAAATTGATAAACCATTGGCTAGACTGACTAAAGAAATACAGGAAAGGAAACAAATAACCCGAATAAGAAATGAGAAGGACCACATCACAACAGAACCAAATGAAATTAAAAGAATCATTTCAGATTATTATGAAAAATTGTACTCTAACAAATTTGAAAACCTAGAAGAAATGGATGAATTCCTGGAAAAACACTACCTACCTAAACTAACACATTCAGAAGTAGAACAACTAAATAGACCCATAACAAAAAAAGAGATTGAAACGGTAATCAAAAAACTCCCAACCAAAAAAAGCCCTGGCCTGGACGGCTTCACTGCAGAGTTCTACCAAACTTTCAGAGAAGAGTTAACACCACTACTACTAAAGGTATTCCAAAGCATAGAAAATGACGGAATACTACCCAACTCATTCTATGAAGCCACCATCTCCCTGATACCAAAACCAGGTAAAGACATTACAAAAAAAGAAAATTATAGACCTATATCCCTCATGAACATAGATGCAAAAATCCTCAACAAAATTCTAGCCAATAGAATCCAACAACACATCAAAAAAATAATTGACCCTGACCAAGTGGGATTTATACCAGGTATGCAAGGCTGGTTTAATATCAGAAAAACCATTAATGTAATCCATCACATAAATAAAACAAAAGACAAAAACCACATGATCTTATCAATTGATGCAGAAAAGGCATTTGACAAAGTCCAACACCCATTCATGATAAAAACTCTTACCAAAATAGGAATTGAAGGAAAATTCCTCAACATAATAAAGGGCATCTATGCAAAGCCAACAGCCAATATCACTCTAAATGGAGAGAACCTGAAAGCATTTCCCTTGAGAACGGGAACCAGACAAGGATGCCCTTTATCACCGCTCTTATTCAACATCGTTCTGGAAGTCCTAGCCAGGGCAATTAGGCTAGACAAAGAAATAAAGGGTATCCGGATTGGCAAGGAGGAAGTAAAGTTATCACTATTTGCAGACGACATGATTATATACACAGAAAACCCTAAGGAATCCTCCAGAAAACTACTGAAACTAGTAGAAGAGTTTGGCAGAGTCTCAGGTTATAAAATAAACATACAAAAATCACTTGGATTCCTCTACATCAACAAAAAGAACACCGAAGAGGAAATAACCAAATCAATACCATTCACAGTAGCCCCCAAGAAGATAAGATACTTAGGAATTAAATCTTACCAAGGATGTAAAAGACCTATACAAAGAAAACCACAAAGCTCTACTACAAGAAATTCAAAAGGACATACTTAAGTGGAAAAACATACCCTGCTCATGGATAGGAAGACTTAACATAGTAAAAATGTCTATTCTACCAAAAGCCATCTATACATTTAACGCACTTCCGATCCAAATTCCAATGTCATATTTTAAGGGGATAGAGAAACAAATCACCAATTTCATATGGAAGGGAAAGAAGCCCCGGATAAGCAAAGCACTACTGAAAAAGAAGAAGAAAGTGGGAGGCCTCACCCTACCTGACTTCAGAACCTACTATACAGCCACAGTAGTCAAAACAGCCTGGTATTGGTACAACAACAGACACATAGACCAATGGAACAGAATTGAGAACCCAGACATAGATCCATGCACGTATGAGCAGCTGATATTTGACAAATGACCAGTGTCAATTAACTGGGGAAAAGATAGCCTTTTTAACAAATGGTGCTGGCATAACTGGATATCCATTTGCAAAAAAATGAAACAGGACCCATACCTCACACCATGCACAAAAACTAACTCCAAGTGGATCAAAGACCTAAACATAAAGACTAAGACGATAAAGATCATGGAAGAAAAAATTGGGACAACCCTAGGAGCCCTAATACAAGGTATAAACAGAATACAAAACATTACCAAAAATGATGAAGAGAAACCCGATAACTGGGAGCTCCTAAATATCAAACACCTATGCTCATCTAAAGACTTCTCCAAAAGAGTAAAAAGACCACCTACAGACTGGGAAAGAATTTTCAGCTATGACATCTCCGACCAGCGCCTGATCTCTAAAATCTACATGATTCTGTCAAAACTCAACCACAAAAAGACAAACAACCCAATCAAGAAGTGGGCAAAGGATATGAACACACATTTCACTAAAGAAGATATTCAGGCAGCCAACAGATACATGAGAAAATGCTCTCGATCATTAGCCATTAGAGAAATGCAAATTAAAACTACGATGAGATTCCATCTCACACCAGCAAGGCTGGCATTAATCCAAAAAACACAAAAGAATAAATGTTGGAGAGGCTGCGGAGAGATTGGAACTCTCATACACTGCTGGTGGGAATGTAAAATGGTACAACCACTTTGGAAATCCATCTGGCGTTATCTTAAACAGTTAGAAATAGAACTACCATACAACCCAGAAATCCCACTCCTAGGAATATACCCTAGAGATACAAGAGCCTTCATACAAACAGATATATGCACACCCATGTTTATTGCAGCTCAGTTTACAATAGCAAAAAGCTGGAAGCAACCAAGGTGTCCATCTACGGATGAATGGGTAAATAAATTGTGGTATATTCACACAATGGAATACTACGCATCGATAAAGAACAGTGACGAATCTGTCAAACATTTCATAACATGGAGGAACCTGGAAGGCATTATGCTGAGTGAAATTAGTCAGAGGCAAAAGGACAAATATTGTATAAGACCACTATTATAAGATCTTGGGAAATAGTAAACCTGAGAAGAACACATACTTTTGTGGTTACGAGGGGGGGAGGGAGGGAGAGGGTTTTTTATTGATTAATCAGTAGATAAGAACTGCTTTAGGTGAAGGGAAAGACAACACTCAATACATGGAAGGTCAGCTCAATTGGACTGGACCAAAAGCAAAGAAGTTTCCGGGGTAAAATGAATGCTTCAAAGGTCAGCGGAGCAAGTGCGGGGGTCTGGGGAACATGGTTTTCGGGGACTTCTATGTCAATTGGCAAAATAATTCTATTATGAAATCATTCTGCATCCCACTTTGAAATGTGGCGTCTGGGGTCTTAAATGCTAACAAACGGCCATCTCAGATGCATCAATTGGTCTCAACCCACCTGGAGCAAAGGAAAATGAACACCAAGGCCACACGACAACTAAGAGCCCAAGAGACAGAAAGGGCCACATGAACCAGAGACCTACATCATCCTGAGACCAGAAGAACTAGTTGGTGCCTGGCCACAATCGATGACTGCCCTGACAGGGAGCACAGCAGAGGACCCCTGAGGGAGCAGGAGATCAGTGGGATGCAGACCCCAAATTCTCATAAAAAGACCAAACTTAATGGTCTGACTGAGACTGGAGGAATCCCGACGGCCATGCTCCCCAGACCTTCAGTTGACACAGGACAGGAACCATCCCCGAAGACAACTCATCAGAAATGAAAGGGACTGGTTAGCGGGTGGGAGAGAGACGCTGATGAAGAGTGAGCTAATGATATCAGGTGGACGCTTGAGATTGTGTTGGCAACTCTTGTCTGGAGGGGGGATGGGAGGATAGAGAGAGAGGGAAGCCGGCAAAATTGTCACGAAAGGAGAGACTGAAAGGGCTGACTCAAGAGGGGGAGAGCAAGTGGGAGTAGGGAGTGAGATGTATGTAAACTTATATGTGACAGACTGATTGGATTTGTAAACGTTCACTTGAAGCTTAATAAAAGTTATTAAAAAAAAAATTTATGCTACTTAAAAAAAAAAATCACTCATTGAAAACCTTATGGAGCCCTGCTCTACCCTGACACACATGGAGCTGCCATGAGTTGTAATCAAGTTGATAGAAACAGATTGGGTTTGGTTTAGGATAGATCACAGAATCAAACTGAGGTGATCTAGAGTTTGTGGAGAACCTTCAAGATGGCTAACTCAAAAAAATACCTCTTCTAGTACCTGTTATGTTTAATGTACTTTAAAATGCTTTCCAGGCTTGGAGTCTTCTAAAAGAATACAAATGTGAAGGAGATGTTTGCATCTCTGGTGGAATGTGGCCTAGGATAGATGTCTTGGGGAGCGTCCAAAAGAATAGACAGAAGCTAAAAGGAAACTAGCAAGAAGACCAAGACATCAGATTTCACTTAACACGGGACGTTGTTGTGAACTGGGAGTCTGTCCGTGGTTCAAATGGTTAACACTTTACACTGGGCTGCTAATGAAAAGGTTGGAGGTTTGAATCCAACCAAAGGTACCTCAGAAGAAAGGCCTGGCAATCCACTTATGAAAATTCAGCCATTGGAAACTCTGTGGAGCACAGTTGTTCTCTGGCACACATGGGGTCGCCATAAGTTGGAATCAACTCAGCAGTAACTGGTAACGTTGTGAACTGCCTTAGTTTCTCTTAGCCGCCATATCTCCCCTTTATACCCATCACTTCCTCTCTCCTTTTAGTTTCAGAGGAAGAGATGTTCAAGAACCCTTCTGGCTCCTGAAATTTCTTGGTCCTATGAACTCATCTTTCCTTTCAGAAGTTTATCTTGCTTCATCAGCAACCTTCCATTTACAGTAAATATCCTAAAATATTATGAGATCTATCTGGTACATAATTTTCACCTGTGCATGAATGACCACTCTGATTGCCCTCCATGTTGTCCAAGCCTTGGGAAATGCCTTCCCATACTGACTTGGGGCTTGGCCATAGTGCTACCTTTGCTTAATGGGATAATAGCAAACATGACGTTAAGTATAGACTTGAAAAGAGATGTGACATTGGGGTTTGCCCTCTCTGACTTTTCTTGTGATACCTTGGAACCACCAGCATGAGAACAAATGCAGGCTAGCCTGCTGGATGGTGAGAGCTAAATGGCCTAGATACCTCTCTTGCCCCTGCCATCAGAAAGACAGGTAGCCAAGGAACAGACGTGTGAGTGAGGCCATGGACCATCAGCTGACCACAACTCAGGAGTGACCCCAGACAACACTACATGGTGCAGAGATGTGCCATCCCAACTGAAACGACAGACTCATGAACAAATAAATGGTTGTTGTTTTGAGCCACTAAATTTTGGCAGGGTTTGTTATATAACATAAATCTATGCTTAAGTATATATAATCCCTCTAGTTTCTGCTTTAATTATTTTCTTCCATTCATTCCAATTATTTCATTTCTTACCAAATACTTATCTAACACAAAATTATATAAGCATACTCTGTGATAGGGACTGTGCTAACCAATAATGCATGACAAACTATAACAAACATAGGAGCTATCTTTATGAAACAAAGAAAATGATGATAGCTAAAATTTATTGAGTGTTTTCTATGTAGCATCTTCCATGTTAATCTTTTAGCATACATTAGTTCATACACCAACCTTACTATTGACCCCATTTTACAGATGCAGAAATGGAGGTTCAGAGAACATTCAGACATTTGCTTTAAGTCACAGTAAGTAATGGAGTTCAGATCTTTCTCCAGCACTTGTGTACTTTAGTTTAACAACAGATATAAAGAAACCTAGGCATTCAGTCTCAACTCTGACAGTAACTTCTGTGTCAATGCAAAGAATTTAAGTCTCCTTTAAGGCTCTGTCTAGCTACCCTTTTACTATGATGCAGAGTAAAGAGTCTTTAACCTGAGTCCAGGTCCTCACCACTGATGCTTTGCTTCATAACTTGTCCGTTAGTATCTGTCCTCCTCTATGCGGAAACTAAAGCCTTTTTTAATTTTTTATTGTATGTTAGATGAAAGTTTATAGAGCAAAGTAGTTTCTTATTAAACAATTAATACACATATTGTTTTGTGACATTGGTTGCCAACCCCATGACCTGTCAATACTCTTCCCTTCTCGATCTTGGGTTCCCCATTACCAGCTTTCCTGTCCCTTCCTGCCTTCTTGTCCTCGCCCCTGGGCTGGTGTGCCCATTTAGACTGTTTTGTTTTATGGGCCTGTCTAATCTTTGACTGAAGGGTGAACCTCAAGATTGACTTCAGTACAGTAGACGTGTTTGGAGGCCATACTTTCAGGGTTTCTCCAGTCTCTGTCAGACCAATAAATCTGTTTTTCTTTTTATTTTGTTGTGAGTTAGAACTTTGTTCTACATTTTTCTCCAGCTATGTCCAGGACACTCTGTTGTGATCCCTGTCAGAGTAGTCAGTGGTGGTAGCCGGGCTCTATCTAACTGTGCTGGACTCAGTCTGGTGGAGGCCATGGTAGCTGTGGTCCATTCATCCTTTGGACTAATCTTTCTCTTGTATCTTTAGTTTTCTTCATTCTCCCTTGCTCCAGATGGAGTGGGACGAGTGGAATATCTTAGATGTCCACTCACAAGCTTTTAAGACCCCCAACGCTACTCACCAATGTACATTGTAGAACATTTTCTTTATAATCTATGTTACGCCAGTTGAGCTGGATATTCCCGGAGAGCATGGTCCCCACAGCCCCCCGCCCAGTAATCTGGTCCCTCTGGGATTTTGGATGTGTCTATGGCGCTTCCATAACCTTTGCTTGGACAAGTTGTGGTGGCTTCCCCAGTTTTGTGTACTGTCTTACCCTTCACCAAAATTACCACTTATCTATTGTCTATTTAGTGTTTTTCCATCCCCACCCCTCCCCTTCCTTGTAACCATCAAAGATTATTTCTTTTTGTCCGTAAACCCTTTCAGTACAGGAGTGGACTCATACAATGTTTGTCCTTTTGTGATTGACTTATTTCACTCAGCATAATGCCCTCCAGATTCATCCATGTTATGAGATGCTTCACAGATTAATCGCTGTTCTTTATCATTGTGTAATACTCCATTGTGTGTATGTAGCACCGTTTGTTTATCCATTCATTGTTCTTTATTGTTGTGTAATACTCCATTGTGTGTATGTACCACTGTTTGTTTATCCATTCATTGTTCCTTATCATTGTGTAATACTCCATTGTGTGTATGTACCACAGTTTGTTTATCCATTCTTTATCATTGTGTAATTCTCCATTGTTTCTATGTAGCAGTGTTCGTTTATCCATTCATCTGTTGATGGGCATCTAGGTTGTTTCCACCTTTTTGCTGTTGTAAACAGTGCTGTAGTGAATATGGGTGTGCATATATCTGTTCATGTAAAGGCTCTTATTTCTCTAGGATATATTCCAAGCAGTGGGATTACTAGATCCTATGGTAGTTCTATTTCTAGCTTTCTCAAGAAGCACCAAATCGATTTCCAAAGTGGTTGTACCGTTTTACATTCCCACCAGCAGTGTGTAAGTGTTCCAGTCTCTCCACAACCTCTCCAGCATATAGTATTTTGTGTTTTCTTGGTTAATGCCAGTCTAGTTGGGGTGAGATGATATCTCATTGTCGTTTTGATTTGCATTTCTCTAATGGCTAATGATCGTGAGCATTTCCTCATGTATCTGTTAGCTGCTGGAACGTCTTTGATGAAGTGTGTCCGTTCGTATCCTTTGCCCATCTTTTAATTGTATTATTTGTCTTTTGTTGTAGAAGTGTTGGATTTTCCTGCAGATTTTACACATTAGACCTTTGTTGGATTTGTCATAGTCAAAACTTTTTCCCAGTCTGTAGGTTCTTTTTTTATTCTTTTGGTGAAGTCTTTTGATGAGCATGTGTTTAATTTTTAGAAGAGCCCAGTTATCTAGTTTATCTTCTGCTGTTTGTGTGTTGCTAGTTATGGTTTGCGTCCTGTTAATGCCGTGTATTTGGGAAACTAAATACTTGAAGATTACCATTGTCTTCTCTTTTGCCAAATCAAATAGCATTTGAAGCTGAGTTCATTCTGAGTTGTCATGCAGCTCTCCATGGGGAATTGATATTTGAATAGAAGCCTGAGAGAAATGAGAAAGAAAACTATGTGGATATCCAGGGAATGAGCATTTCTGGAAGGATTGTGGAATCCTGACATAGGACCATGCTCCGTGCCTCCAAGGAACACACAGGAGCCATTATCATTGACTGAAGTGAACAAGAGGAAACGGTTGGGAGATGAGTTTACAGAAGTACCCAGAGGCCACTTTAGGCAGGCCTTGGAGACTGGTTAGACCCTCAGAGAGCACCAAGAGAGTTTCTTTTCCTTCTCTAAAATTCAGTACTGGAACCTTGTCATCCTGTTTTAGGGAATAAACCAATACCAAAGAAGATGCAGGCAAATTGACATTATGAATATAAAACACACGTTCTAAAAACTCACACTTTGTTTTCTAAGCCTAAAAAATGTCCCTATACTGGAGTGGCATTCTTGGTCATGGATCTAAATGTAAATTGAGTTAGTGACTAAAGTTTTATAAGATTATAAAAAAATCAAACATACCTTTCAAAATTACAGGAAGGCTTGAACAAGTTTTATACATCTTAACAGAAAACAGCATTCATTTTATAATAATTATACTTTGAGAAACACGATGAAATGGTTGAAATAAATAATATGCACTTTTAAAGGTGGCAAAAATTGTATAATGGCAGATACTTATTCATAGGCCCAAAGTGGGGGGAGGGGAAGAGAAGAGAAGAAGGAAAGATGAAGAAGCAGGGACTTATTTTTTGCATACCTTCTCTGCACCTTCTGAGTACCCCAGTGCTGGATGGATGAGACAAGGATTTAAGGGTCTTCTGAGCAGATTTGTCAAAACAGAATCTACAGTCTCTGGAAGGATGGCCTGAGGCTAAAACACACAGTTCTTCTTGAGGTCCTTTCCCCAAACATAAAATTGTGTTCTTTAGAGAACCCTGCAAGAAACCAGTGTGTAAAATGTTTCAATGCTGTGTATGTTGCAATGAGTTTTTACTAAATTAGTAGCAACAGGCTTGGTGCCTTAAGGAAATTACTGGTAACAGACTTGCCCCCCTGCTATAAACAACTGGAAAGCTGGACACGATCTTCTAAACCTCAGCTTTTGGATGTTGGACAACAGAATAGTGCATTACGGAGACTGCCCAAGAGGAGAAGTCCTGGTAGTAGTTAAGAGCTTGGCTGCTAACCGAAAGGTTGGCAGTTCAAATCCACCAGCCACTCTTTGGAAACCCTTTGGGGCAGTTCTACTCTGCTCTACAGGGTCGCTATGAGTCAGAGTCAACTCAACGGCAGTGGGTTTGGTTTTTGCGAGAGCGCTGTCCTGGGCCCCTTGTCCTGTCCTGCAGTGTCCCCATCTCACATTACTCTCGGACAGGGACCCATTCTCTGCAAGGTTTCCAGGAGGCAAATGACTCAAGACTTGGAGGGATGTGACATTTCCTGGGAAGCCTTGAGTCCTAGAGACAGGAACCAAGATGAGGACATCCATGAGCCCCAAGCAGGGCTGGCAATCTACAACCTAATCCTTCCTCTAATTTCCTCTGCAGGGTCCTGACCAGAGTGGTAGGAGCCTTGTGGGGTCCTAAAGCAGTGCCCTCCAAGAATCCTGTAAAAGCGACCTTCGTTAAAGCCAAGGAGGCATCCCTCTGCTGCAGGGGCACACACCCTCTCCACCACTTCTGAAAAATCAGCCATTGGAAACCCTGTGGAGCACAGTTGTTCTCTGGCACATAAGGGGTCTCCATGAGTAGGAATCAACGCAACAGAAACTGGTAAGGTTGTGAACTGCCTTAGTTTTTCTTAGCAGCCACATCCGCCTTATACCCATCACTGCATCTCTTCTTTTAGTTTCAGAGTTAGAGACATTCAGGAATCTTTCTGGCTCCTGAAATTTCTTGGTCCTATGAACTCGTCTTTCCTTTCAGAAGTTTATGCTGCTTTCTTCATCAGCAACTTTCCCTTTGCAGTAAATATGCTAAAATATCATGAGATCTATCTGGTGCATTTTTTTCACCTGTGCATAAATGGCCACACTGATTACCCTCCCTGTCGTCCAAGCCATGGGAAGTGCCTTCCAATACTGACCCTGGGCTTGGCCATAGTGCTTGCTTTGTTCAATAGGATAATAGGAAACATGACACAAGTAGAGACTTGAAAAGAGATACCTTGTGACCACCACCACGTGAACAAATGCAGGGTAGCCTGCTGAATGGTGGGAGCTAAATATTTTAAGTTTAAGAACATATATAAAGAAACCTAGGAATTTAGTCTTAGCTCTGAAGTAAGTTCTGAGTCAGTTAGAGAATGCAAATCTTTATTTTTAAAAGTCTGTCTAACCACCCTTTTACTATTATCCGTGTCTGTTAGAAAACAAAGTATACTTGGCTGCTGTTGGGCGGAGTATTCTGTTCATGTCTACGAGGTCAAGTTGGTTGATTGTGGCATTTCGTTCAATCTTGCATGTTTTTTTTTGAGCTCGTTTCTGGATGTTCTGTCCTTCACTGAAAGTGGTGTGTTGAAGTCTACTATAATTGTGGCACTATCTCACTTTTCAATGCTGTTAGAAATTGTTTTATGTATGTTGCAGCCCTGTCATTTGGTGCATAAATATTTAATATGGTTATATCCTGCTGGTATATTGTTCCTTTAATCATTATATAGTACCCTTCCTTATCCTTTGTTATAGATTTAACTTTAAAGTCTATATTGTCAGACATTAATATTGTCACTTCTGCTCTTTTTTGATTGTTATTTGCTTGATATATTTTTTTCCATCCCTTGAGTTTTAGTTTGTATCTCTAAGTCTAAGGTGTGTCTCTTGTAGGCAGTATATGGACAGATTGTGTTTTTTTAATCCATTCTGCCACTCTCTATCTCTTTATTGGTGCACTTAGTCCATTTATATTCAGAGTAATTACAGATTGGTATGAGTGTAGTGCTATCATTTTGTTGTATTTTTTTGTGTGTTGTTGACAGTTTCTTTTTCCCCCTTAATTATTTGTGCTGTGTAGTTTATCTTTATATATTGTCTTTTCCTCTTACTTGTTGTCGTTGATTTTTTTCCTGCAGAATCCTTTTTTTTCTTTTTTCTTGTATTTTATTTTGATGAGTAGGGTTGTTAGTCTCACTTGTGGTTACCCTAATATTTACCTCTATTTTTCTAGGTTTAAACCTAACTTTTATTTCTTTATATTGCCTTGTCTTCCTCTCCATATGAAAGATCTATGACTACATTTCTTAGTCACTCTTTATTGGTTTAATGTTGTCTTCTTTTACATAATGACATCGCTGTTTCCCTGTTTTGAGCGTTTTTTTTTTTTTTGGCTTGATTTATTTTTGTGATTTCCCTATCTGGGTTGACATCCGGTTGCCCTGTCCAGTGTTGTGGTCTCAGGTTGATATCTGATATTATTGATTTTCTAACCAGAGAACTCTCTTTAATATTTCCTGTAGTTTGTTTGATTTTTATGAATTCTCTAAAGAAGTGTTTATTTGGAAATGTTCTAAGTTTGCCTTTATATTTGAGAGATAGTTTTGCCAGATATGTGATTCTTCACTTGCAATTATTTTCCTTCAATGCTTTATATAAGTCATCCCCTTGCCTTCTTGCCTACATGATTTCTGCCAAGTAGTCCAAGCTTATTCTTATTGACTCTCCTTTGTAGGTGACTTTTCGTTTATCCCTAGCTGCTCTTAAAATTCTCTCTTTTTCGAGACAGAAAGGGCCACATGAACCAGAGACTACATCATCCTGAGACCAGAAGAACTAGATAGCGCCCAGCTACAAACAATGACTGCCCTGACAGGGAACACAACTGAGAACCCCTGAGGGAGCAGGAGAGCAGTGGGATGCAGACCCCAGATTCTCATAAGACCAGATTTAATGGTCTGACTGAGACTGGCAGGACCCCGGTGGTCATGGCCCCCAGACCTTCTGTTAGCCCAAGACAGGAATCATTCCCAATGCCGACCCTTCAGACAGGGATTGGACAGGACAGTGGGTTGGAGAGGGATGCTGGTAATGAGTGAGCTTCTTGGATCAGGTGGACACTTGAGTCTATGTTGGCATCTCCTGCCTGGAGGGGAGATGAGAGGGTGGAAGGGGTTAGAAGCTGGCGAGATGGACACGAAAAGAGAGAGTGGAGGAAGAGAGCGAATTGTCTCATTAGGGGGAGAGTAATTGGGCGTGTGTAGCAAAGTGTATATCGGTTTTTGTGTGAGAGACTGACTTGATTTGTAAACTTTCACTTAAAGCACAATAAAAATTATTAAAAAAAATTCTCTTTATCTTTGGTTTTGGCAAGTTTGATTTTAATACTTAACCACTATGCCACCAGGGTTTCCTTTTGTTTGGTGGCTTTCTTTTAAAATATACATCATGCAGAGTTCGATGAGCAACTTGTATAGATACCTTCTCATCATTCACAATATCGGGGAATTTTTCTGCCAACAAATCTTCAACAATTCTCTCTGTATTTTCTGTTACCCTCCCTGTTCTGGCACTCCAGTCACTCATAGGTTATTCCTCTTGAAAGATTCCCCACGTGATTCTTAGAGTTTCTCCATTTTTTTTTAATTCTTTTATCCAATTTTTCTTCTAATATATTGGTACCAAGTGCTTTATCTTCAAGTTCACAAGTTCTGCCTTCCACTTGCTCGGTTCCGCTCCTCTGACTTTCTATTGAGTTGTCTAATCCTGTAATTTTATTGTTAATCTTCTGAATTTCTGATTGCTGTCTCTTTTTGGATTTTTCCAGCTTATGAAATTTTTCATTATGTTCTTGAATAACCTTTTTAATTTTTTCAACTGCTTTATCTGTGTGTTCCTTGGCTTGTTCTGCATATTGCCCAATTTCCTTCCTGAGGTCTTGAAAAGGGTTCTGTATATTAATCTTTTGTATTCTGCTTCCGGTAATTCCAGGAAGGTACTTTCATCTAGAAGATCCCTTGATTCTTTCTTTTGAGAGCTTGTTGAAGTGATCATGTTCTGTTTCTTTATGTGATTTGATATTGACTGTTGTCTCTGGGCCATCAATTGTATTAGTTTATTTTTTTTTTACTGTATTCTAGCTTCTTGCTTTATTTTGATATACCCAAATGGGTTGCTTGAACGAGCTAGCTTGATTGTTTTCACCTTTGAAGCTCCAACGTCCTGTCCCCAGATGGCTAGAGCTGTTATCACGTATATCAGTCTAGGAGTCCATTCACTTTTCTTGTATGGATTCAGCTCAGGTATCCAGGTAGTTGGTCATCAAGTGTGTGATAGAGGCTCTGTCATACAGTCTTAGAGGGGCAGGGGTGATTGGTGTAGGGACCGGTATCTCATTGCAGCAGGAGGGCATGCTCTGTACAAGGCAGGGGGCTGAGAATCATCCCCCAAGTGTCTCTGATGAAAGTGCATCCCTCTTCCCTGGAGTGTAGAGGTGGGTGGGTTCTGCAGACAGACCATGGGCACCCAAAGTTTTTGGTTGTAAGGACGAGGAGGTACCAGTTATCCTTGGATCCCTGTCGCAGGAGGCTGGGTGACCTAAGTGGAGCCACCAGTCCTTGGTCCTCTGATGTAGGTAGGTGAGGACCCTGTTTAATAGGCAAAGCAGTGTCAAACATCAACCACCCACCTCTCCACCGCACAGCTGAATCAGTTGTAGTGTGCCAACAAGTTCCTATTCTCTGGAAGTAGGACCACATAGTTCCATGCAGAGGGGAAAGGTAGTCAAAGTCCACGGACCATTTATGCCTGGACAGGATCCGCTTCTGTCCTGAGCTCCCCAGGCTAGTGAAGCTAGCAAATCATCTTTTCCCCCACTGTGAATTTATTCCTTCTTTTCCTAGGCCAGAAGCATGGCTCTAGGCACTCATCAGGGCCTATGTCAGGCCCAGGGTAATCAACAGCTACTGAAGCTGGCTTGGGGGCAGGGGCGTGGTAAGATATTCGGAAATATTTATCTTTTGCCCAGAGCACCGTTCTTCTCTGGTTCCAGCGATGTGAGTAGGCTGGCTGCTCCTTCCTGCGAAAACTGCGGTCGAATTGTAGTATGAACCCGCTGCAGCTGCTCCCGGGAATGGCGCCTGAGGGCTCCCGGCGATTCAGGTCCTGTAACTCCTCACCACTTCTGAACCGTCTCTTCTTCCCCCTGGTTCTCAGTTTCTTTTCTAACTTTGGCTTTGATGTTCAGGGCTCCTAGCTTGTCATAAATATACTCGTTTCACTGTTTTTTTTCAGGTCTTTGTTGTAACAGGGCTTGCCGGAAGTGTCTGTCTATTCCGTCATTTTAGCCCCACATCCTGTTTATTTGGGAATGTCCTAATTTTGCCTTCATATTTGAGAGACAGTTTTGCTGGATATATGATTCTTGGCTGCCATTTTTTTCCTTCAATGCTTTATGTACGTCACCCCATTGCTTTCTTGCCTGCATGGTTTCTGCCAAGTAGGCCGAGCTTATTCTTATTGAGTCTCCTCTGTAGGTGACTTTTCGTTTATCCCTATCTGCTCTTAAAATTCGCCCTTAATCTTTGGTTTTGGCAAGTTTGGTTATGTTTTAGTGATTTTCTTTTAAAATCTCCCTAACAAGGAGTTCAATGAGCAGCTTGGATAGACATCTTCTCATCTATCACAATATCAGGAAAGTTTTTTGCCAACAAATCTTCAACAAAACTCTGTGTATTTTCTGTATTCCCTCCCATTTCTGGTACTCCAGTCACTCTTAGGTTATTTCTGCTTATAGAGTCCCAAATGATTCTTAGGGTTTCTTCATTTTTTAAAATTCTTTTATCTGATTTTTCTTTGAATATATTAGTGCCACATGTTTTATCTTTCGCCTCACCATTTCTGCCTTGCACTTCCTCAGTTCTGCTCCTCTGAGTTTGTATTGAGTTGTTTAATTCTGTAATTTTATTGCTAATCTTGTGAATTTCTGATTACTGTCTCTCAATTCTTTTTTTTTTATGGATTCTTGCAGCTTATTCAGTTTTTCATTATGTTCTTGAAAAACCTTTTGAATTTCTTCAACTGCTTTATCTGTGTGTTCCTTGGCTTGTTCTGCGTATTTCCTAATCTCCTTCCTGATGTCCTGAAGAGTTCTGTATATTAATCTTTTGTATTCTGCATCTGGTAATTCCAGGAAGGCAATTTTGTCCAGAAGATCCCTTGACTCTTTGTATTGAGAGCTTGTTGAAGTGATCATGGTCTGCTTTTTTATGTGATTTGATATTGAGTATTGTCTTCGAGCCATCTATAAGTTATTGTATTAGTTTATCTTATGCTTCCTTACTGTATCCTAGTTTCTCGCTTTGTTTTGTTTTGATATACCCAAATGGGTTGCCTGAGTGAGCTAGCTTGATTATTTTTGCCTTTGAAACTCTGACATCCTGTCCCCAGATGGCTAGAGCTGTTAATCAGGTATATCAGTAAAGGAGTCCATTCTCTTTTCTTGTATGGATTCAGCTCAGGTGTCCAGGTAGCTGATCATCAAGTGTGTGGTACAGGCTCTGTCCTACAGACTTAGAGGGGCGGGGGTGATTGGTGTAGGTACCGGTATCTGGTTGCAGCAGGGGGTCACACTCTGAACAAGGTAGGGGGCTGAGAATCGTCCCCCACGTGTCTCTGAGGAAAGCGTATCCCTGTTCCCTAGAGCACACAGGTGGGTGGGTTCTGCAGATGGACCATGGGCACGCAGTGCTTTTGGTTGTAAGGACTGGGAGGTACCCATATCCTTGGATACCTGTCACGGGTGGCTAGGTGACATGGGTGGAGCCACCAGTCCTTAGACCCATGATGTGTGTATGTGAGGACCCTGTTTAATAGGCAAAGTTGTGTCAAATATCAAACGCCCACCTCTCCACTGTACACCTGAAATAGTTGCAGTCAGCCAAGAAGGTCCTATTCTCCAGAAATAGGCCCACACAGGTCCATGCGGGGGAAAGGTATTCAAAGTCCACAGACCTTTTATGCCAGGATAGAGCCGCTTCTCTCTTGAGCTCCTCAGCTTGGTGAAGTTGGCAGATTATCTTTTCCCCCAGTTGGGAATTTATTCCTTCTCCAAGGCTGGGAGAACGGCTCAGAGTGCTCGGCAGGGCCTGTCTCAGGCCCAGGGAAATTGACAGCCACTGAATCCAGCTTGGCAGCTGGTGGAGGGCTAAAATGCATGCAAGTACTTAGCTTTTGCCGAGGGCAGTATTTTTCTCTGGTTCTGGAGGTATGAGTAGCCTGTGTGGCTGGCTGTCTCTCCCTGAGGAAACTGTGTCCAGATCGCTATCTCCAGCCCTGCTGCAGTTGCTCCTGAGAATGGTGCCTCAGGGTTCCTGGCGATTCAGGTCCGGCAACTCCTCGTTGCTTCTGATCCATGTGTCCCTTCCCCTGGCACTCAGTCTGTTTTCTAACTTTGCCTTTGATGTTCAGGGCTCCTAGCTTGTCATACATGTAATCATTTCTCTTGTTTTTTGGATCTTTCTTGCAAGAGAAATCACCAGAAGTGTCTGACTCTTCCTCCATCTTGGCCCACCTCTCTTTACTATGATGCAAAATAAAAAGTCTTTAACCTGACTCCACTTCCTTGCCACTTACACTTTGCTTAATATCTTGTCCATTAGTATGTGTCCTACTGTATCAGGAAACAAATTTTATTTTATTTTTTATTGTATGTTAGATGAAGATTTACAGAGCAAACTAATTTCTTATTAAACAATGAATACACATATTGTTTAGTGACATTGATTGCCAACCCCACGACATGTCAGCACTCTCCCCTTCTCGACCTTGGTTTCCCTGTTACCAGCTTTCTTGTCCTTTCCTGCTTTCTCATCCTTGCCCCTGGGATGGTGTGCCCATTTAAACTCCTTTTGTTTTATGGGCCTGCCTAATTTTAGACTGAAGGGTGAACTTCAGCAGTGATGTCAGTGATGAGCTATAATGCTGTCCAGGAGCCATACTCTTGGGGTTTCTCCAGTCTCTGTAAGATACTAAGTCTGGTCTTTTTTGTGTTTTTTTTTTTATTAGTTACAATTTTCTTCTACTTTTTTCTCCAGCTTTGTCCAGGACTCTCTACTGTTGATCCCCATCAGAGCAGTTAGTGGTGGTAGCCTGGAACCGTCTGGTTGTACTGCACTGACTCTGGTGGAGACTGTGGTAGTTTTGGTCCATTAGTCCTTTGGACTGATCTTGCCCTCCAGTCTTTAGTTTTCCTCATTCTGCCTTGCTCCCAAAGGAATGAGACCAGTGAAGTATCTTAGATGCCTGCTTACAGGCTTTTCAGATCCTAGATACTACTCAACACAGTAAGAATGTAGAACATTTTCTTTATAAACTCTGTTATGGCAATTGAACTGGATGTTCCACGTGACCATGGTCCCCAGCCCTTAGCCCAGTAATTTGATCCCTCAGGGAATTTGGATGTGTCTATGGAGCTTCCATGACCTTGCCTTGAATAAGTTGTACTGGCTTCCTCAGTATTGTGTACTGTCTTACCCTTCACCAAAGTTACCATTAGGATATAAAAACTCTTTTAACAGTAGTTGTCTTTGTGGAAGAGGACATTCTTTCCATTTAAACAATTTTTTACAATTTGAGTTTTTCTTCCCTGTACATGTATTACTTTTTTAACAAAATTTTAATTTTAATTTGAAAGTCATATATTTTGAAATTCAAGAAATTTTAAAACACATTAAAATAAATGATTTTTTTAAAAATAACTATCCTTTATAAATGAACACTGGGAAAAGGTAATTGGATCTTAGGCTATCTCTACATGGTGACAACCCAACAAGCAGTTTAGTCATTGGGTGAAACGTTTTCATGGTTCGAGTCCATCCAGAGGTGCCTCAGAAGAAAGGCCTGGTTATCTGTTTCCAAAAAATCACTTATTGAAAATCCTATGGAGCACAGTTCTATCATAACACACATAGGGTTACTATGAGTTGTACTCAACTTGACAGAAAGAGGTTTGGTTTGGTTTTGGATAGACCTCATGGTCAAACTGAGATGATTGAGTATTTGTGGAGAATCAGCAAGAAGGCTTACTCAAAAAATACCTCTCCTAGTGCCTATTCTGTTCAATGAATTTTAAAATGCTTTCCAGGATTGAAGTCTTCTAAAATAATAGAAACATGAAGGAGATGTTTGCATCTCTGGTGGAATGTGGCCTAGGTTAGATGTCTTAGGGAGCACCCAAAAGAATAGACAGAAGCTAAAAGGAAACTAGCAAGATGACCAAGACATCAGTCTTCAGTTAATAAGGGACGTTGTTTTGAACTGGGAGTCCCTGGGTGGTACAAATGCTTAACACTTTACATTGGGCTGCTAATCAAAAGGTTGGAGGTTCCAGTCCAACCAGAGTCACCTCGAAAGAAAGGCCTGGCAATCCACTTCTGAAAAATCAGCCATAGGAAACCCT
The DNA here is from genome assembly GCF_024166365.1 of Elephas maximus indicus. Taxonomy (NCBI): domain Eukaryota; kingdom Metazoa; phylum Chordata; class Mammalia; order Proboscidea; family Elephantidae; genus Elephas; species Elephas maximus. Next base: position 147,469,272 of record NC_064846.1, on the reverse strand, counting down.
ATGGAGCAGAGTTGTTCTCTGGCACACATGGGGTCACTATGAATTGGAAGCAACTCAACAATAACTGGTAAGGTTGTGAATTGCCTTAGTTTCTCATAGCAGCCACATCTCCCCTTTATACCCATCACTTCATCTCTTCTTTTAGTTTCAGAGGAAGAGACGTCCAGGAACCCTTCTGGCTCCTGAAAATTCTTGGTCCTATAAACTCAACATTCCTTTCAGAAGTTTATCTTGCCCATTTGCAACTTTCCCTTTTCAGTAAATATGCTCAAATATCATGAGGTCTGTCTTGTACGTTGGTTTCACCTGTGCATAAATGGTTGCAGTAATTACCCTCCCTGTTGTCCAAGCCTTGTGAAGTTCCTTCCCATAGTAACCCTGGGCTTGGCCATAGTGCTTGCTTTGCTCAGTGGGATAACAGCAAACATGACACAAGAAGAGACTTGAAAAGAAATACCTTGTATCCATTACTCCATGTGTACAAATGCAGGATAGCATGTTGGATGGTGAGAGCTAAAGGACCTAGATACCTCCTTTTGCCCCTGCCAAGAGAAAGACAGACGGCCAAGTAAGAGATACGTGAGTGAGGCCATGGACCATCAGCTGACCACAAACTCAGGGGTGAACCGAGACAATACTACATGGTGCAGAGATGTGCCATCCCAACTGAAACCACAGACACATGAACAAATAAATGGTTCCTTTGAGCCACTAAATTTTGGCATGGTTTATTATACAACATAAATCTGTAATTAACTATATAACCCTTCTACCTACTGTTGTAATTATTTTCTTCCATTCAGTGCCAAATATTTTATTTCCTACCAAATAGTCACTTACCTGACACATAATTATATAAGTATACTATGTAATAGGGACTGTGCTTAGCAATAATGCGTAGAATAGTAAGCAATAACAGACATGGGATCTGTCTTTATGGAACAAAGAAAATAATGATAGCTAAAATTTATTGAGTGTTTTCTATGTACCATCTTCCATGTTAATCTTTTAGCATATGTTAGTTCATACACCCACTCTGTTATCGACCTCATTTTACAGATGCAGAGGACATTATGATATTTGTTTTTAGTCACAATATGTGAGGAAATTCAAATCTTATTCCAGCGCTTGTGCGCTTGACCATTATACTTTAGTTTAAGAACAGATATAAACAAACCTAGGAATTGAGTCTTAGCTCTAACAGGGACTTACGCATTAATGAAGAGAATGCAGGTCTCTTTTCTTTATCTTTAAGGGTCTGTCTAGCTACACTTTTACTATGATCCAAAATAAAAAGTCTTAAAGCTGACTCCTGTTCCTTGCCGCTTACACTTTGCTTCATATCTTGTTCATTAGTATCTGCCCTCCTCTATGGGAAAATGAATTTCTTTTTTTTTTTTTTAATTATACTTTAGATGAAGGTTTACAGAGCAAACTCATTTTTTAAAATTTTTATTGTGCTTTAACTGAAAGTTCATAAATGAACTCTGTCTCTCATACAAAAATTTATATACACTTTGCTATATAATCCTAGTTGCTCTCCCCGAATGAGACAGCACGCTCCTTCTCTTCACCCTCTTTTTCGATGTCCATTAGGCCAGCTTCTGTCCCCCTCTGCCTTCTCATCTCCCCTCCAGACAGGAGCTGCCCACATAGTCTCATGTGTCTACTTGATCCAAGAGGCTCACTCCTCACCAGTATCATTTTCTATCCTATAGTCCAGTACAATCCCTGTCTGAAGACTGGGCTTTGGGATTGGTTCCTATCTTAGGGTAACAGAAGGTCTGGGGACCATGTCCTCCTGGGTCCTTCTAGTCTCAGTCAGACCATTAAGTCTGGTCTTTTTACGAGAATTTGGGGTCTGCATCCCACTGCTCTCCTGCTCCCTCAGTGGTTCTCTGTTGTGTTCCCTGTCAGGGCAGTCATTGGTTGTAGCCAGGCACCATCTAGTTCTTCTGGTTCAGGCTGATGGAGTCCCTGATTTATGTGGCCCTTTCTGTCTCTTGGTCTCATAATTACCTAGTGTCTTTGGTGTTCTTCATTCTCCTTTGCTCCATGTGGGTTGAGACCAATTGATGCTTCTTAGATGGCTGCTTGCTAGTGTTTAACACCCCAGACGCCACTCTCCAGTGTGGGATGTAGAATATTTTCTTAATAGATTTTATTATGCCAGTTGACTTAGATGTCCCCTGAAACCATGGTCCCCAAACTGCCGCCTCTGCTACGCTGGCCTTCAGAGCATTTGGTTTGTTCAGGAAAGTTCTTTGCTTTTGGTTTAGTCCAGTTGTGCTGACCTCGCCTGTATTGTGTGTCTCCTTCCCTTCACCTAAAGTTGTTCTTATCTACTATCTAATTAGTGAATACACCTCTCCCTCCCTCCCTCCCTCCCTACCCACTCTCATAAGCATCAAAGAATATTTTCTTCCCTGTTTAAACTATTTCTTGATTTCTTATAATAGTGGTCTCACACAATATTTGTCCTTTTGCAATTCACTAATTTCACTCACCATAATGCCTTCCAGATTCCTCTATGTTATGAAATGTTTCACAAATTCATCGTTGTTATTTATGGATGCATAGTATTCCATTGTGTGACTATACCATAATTTATTTATCCATTCATCCATTGATGGGCACCTTGGTTGCTTCCATCTTTTTGCTATTGTAAACAGTGCTGCAGTGAACATGGGTGTGCATATATCTGTTCGTGTAAAGGCTCTTATTTCTCTAGCATATATTCCAAGGAGTGGGATTGCTGGATTGTATGGTAGTTCTATTTCTAGCTTTTTAAGGAAGTACCAAATCGATTTCCAAAGTGGTTGTCCCATTTTACATCCCCAGCAGCAGTGTGTAAGTGTTCCAGTCTCTCCACAACCTCTCCAACATTTATTATTTTTTTTTGCATTGATGCCAGTCTTGTTGAAGTGAGATGGAATCTCATTGTAGTTATGGCTTGTACTTCTCTAATGGCTAATGATCGTGAGCATTTCCTCAAGTGTCTGTTAGCTACGTGAATGTCTTCTTTAGTTAAGTGTCTGTTCATATCTTTTGCCCATTTTTTGATTGGGTTATTTGTCTTTCTGTAGTTGAGTTTTTGCAGTATCATGTAGATTTTAGAGATCAGACACTGATCGGAAATGTCATAGCTAAAAACTTTTCCCCAATCTGTGGGTAATCTTTTTACTCTTTTGGTGAAGTCTTTAGATGAGCATAGGTCTTTGACTTTTGGGAGCTCTCAGTTATCTAGTTTCTCTTCTGCATTGTTAGTAATGTTTTGTATACTGTTTATGCCATGTATTAGGGCTGCTAGCATTGTCCCTATTTTTTCTTCCATGATCTTTATCGTTTTAGATTTTATATTTAGGTCTTTCATCAATTTAGAGTTAATTTTTGTGCATGGTGTGAGCTATGGGTCTTGTTTCATTTTTTTATGGATAAATATCCAGTTATGCCAGCAACATTTCTTAAAGAGACTGTTTGTTCTACATTTAACTGACTTTGTGCCTTTGTCAAATATCAGCTGCTTATATTTGGATGGATTTATGTCTGGATTCTTATTTCTGTTCCATTGGTCTAAGTATCTGTTGTTGTACCAGTACCAGGCTGTTTTGACTACTGTGGCAGTATAATAGGTTCTAAAATCAGGTAGTGTGAGGCCTCCCACTTTGTTCTATTTTTCAGTAATGCTTTCCTTATCTGGGGCCTCTTTCCCTTCCATATGAAGTTGGTGATTTGTTTCTCCATCTCATGAAAAAATGCAATTGGAATTTGGAACCCTTCCAGCCTGTTTTAGGGAATAAACCAATACCAAAGAAGATGTAGGCAAATTGACATTATGAATATAAATCACGAGTTCTAAAAACTCACACTTTCTTTCCTAAGCCTAAAAAATGTCCCTATACTGGAGTTGCATTCTTAGTCATCCAGGTAAATAGTCAGTGAATAAAGTTTTATAAGATTATAAAAAAAATGCAAACATACCTTTCAAAATTACAGGAAGGCTTGGACAAGTTTTGTGCATCTTAACAAAAAACAGCATTCATTTAATAATAATCATACTTTGAGAAAGACGATGATATGGATGAAATAAATAATATGCACTTTTAAAGGTGGCAAAAGTTGTAAAATGTCAGATACTTATTCATAGGCCCAAAGGAGAGGGGGGAAAAAAAGAGAAGAAGGAAAGACAAAGAAGCAGGGACTTATTTTTTGCATACCTTCTCAGCACCTTCTGAGTACCCCAGTGCTGGATGGATAAGACAAGGATTTAAGGGTCATCTGAACAGATTTGTCAAAACAGAACATACAGTCTCTGGAAGGATGGCCTGAGGCTAAAACAAACAGCTCTTCTTGAGGTCTTTTCTGCAAGCACAAAATTGTGTTCTTTCCAGAACCCTGCAAGAAAACAATGTGTGAAATGTTTCAATGCTGTGTATGTTGCAATGAGTTTTTACTAAATTAGTAGCAACAGGCTTCTGGCCTTAACCAAGTTACTGGTAACAGACTTGCCCTCCTGATGTAAACAATTAGAAAACTAGACACGATCTACTAAACCTCAGCTTTTGGATGTTGGACAACAGAATAGTGCATTATGGACACTGCCCAAGAGGAAAAGCCCTGGTGATTAAGAGCTTGGCTGATAACTGAAAGGTTGGCAGTTCGAATCCACCAGCCACTCCTTGGAAACCCTATGGGGCAGTTCTATTATGTCCTATAGGGTCGGTATGAATCAGAGTCAACTCGAAGGCAATGGGTTCCGTTTTTGCGAGAGCACTGTCCTGGGCCCCTTTTCTTGTGCTGCAGCATCCCCATCTCACATCGCTCTGGGACAAGGAACCATTCTCTGCAATGTTTCCAGGAGGCAAATGACTCAAGACCTGGAGGGATGTGACATTTCCCGGGAAGCCTTTAGTCCAAGACACAGGAACCAAGATCAGGACATCCATGAGTGAGGACTGGGAAGATGAACACCCCAGAATATAGGGATCACACAGTGACCTTGTGGCACCTGCTCTCAAACCTAGGAAGCCCCAGGCAGGGCTATCAGGCTGAGCATCCCCTCACTTATCCTTTAGAGTTCTCAGGAACTTGAGAGCCTGGGCCTAAGAAGGGCACCTCGAGTCAGTAGATGCCGGAGTCTTAGTCTCTGATAGATATCAAGCTGATCCTGAATGAGGATGATGGAAGGCCCCAGACAGAATAGTGGTGTCCCATAGAGACTCATCTCTGCTGTCACTCCTTCGAGGTCCTGAAGAGCTGTGGACAGATATGCGTCACCCGGCTTCCAAATCATGGTGCCATGAAGGTGTGGGCCTTGATCAGAGAGGATCTTCAGGAAGTAGAGGGTAGATTCTCAGAACTGATCGGGTGTCATGGTGAGGACACTGACTGAGGGATGAGGGAACCATCCACCCCAGAACAGAGAAGGCCCCACAAAGTCCCTTGCCCCGCTGCTGTCTGAGTTGGGATGCACGGCTCAGAGCTGTCAGACTAAGCACTACCCTCATTTCCTTCCCAGAAATGGCTATGCAGAGATTGTCTCAGGTCCTTGGTACAATTCCGTTGGCCCTAGTTCTGCAGAGGGAGGACACCTAGGCCCTAGGAGGAGGCAAGATAAAGATCCTTCCTGTTATAAAGGAATCCACAAAACAAAGGGCTCCTCACAGAGTCCCACCCCTGTTCACAGTTCTGTGAGGTCCTGGCAAACCTGTCAGTCTGAGGCATCCCTTTATTTCCTCCTGTGGGGCTTCTGTGTGGCAAGGACTTAGGTCTAATGGAGGGTGGGAGGGAGAACACTCCTGTTTCTCGAGAGCAAAAAGACCTAGGACCTAACAGGAGTCAAAGTGAAGACCCTGTGTGTTTTGAGGGGACCCCTATCAAGAGAAAGACCCCCATGTAGGGCTTAGCCCCTGTTTTGATCCTGGAAAGCACCAGGCAGAGTTATCAGCCTGAAGTGCCCCCTCATTTCAGCACTAGGGGTGTCAGGGATGGAAGGCTTTGGTCCAAGGGGCGACCCCCATTGTGCACAGGGTGGAGTCTTGTCCCTAACTACAGTAAGGTGTGGACTGTGAGTGCTAAAGGGGCGAACTATGCCAAAAGTGGGTCTTCTCAGAGCGCTGACCCAGCTGGAACTCTTGTGAAGCCCCAGGCAAGGGTTGTGTGAGGTACGCCCTGTCTGCCCCCTCTAGGGTCTCTGCGAGGTGAGGGTTTTGTTCTCAGCCTGTGACTCAGGTCTGTATCGGCAGAATCCCAGGCTCTGATAGTTATCAAGGTGAAGACCCTGAGTAAGCACAAAGGGACTACCCAAGTCTGCACAGTGTTGTCTCAAGGCTCCCGTCCTTGCTGTCGGCCCTTGGAGGCCCCCACAAGAGTCTTGGCCCTTAGAGGCCCCCTCTAGTCTTGGCCGGATGTGACGTATCCTGACGTCCTGTCTTCTGCACAGGAAGTGCCGGAATGTTGCTGCCACTGATCTGAGGGTCGCGGCTCATCATCGGAGGAGGGTGGAGTTTCGGGACTGGTCAGGATTCCAGATGAGGACCTTGAATGTGAGCTAAGGGGAACACGTAACCTAAAACAGAGGAGATACCACTAAGTCTCGCCCCCAACCGCCAGCCTCAAGGCCACCAGGCTGACTTCGGCCTGGAGAGTCTTGGGAACATGAAGCACCCTAATTCTCCTCCTTTTGGGGAACCTCCTCAGAGCTCCTCTGCTGCTCGCAGTCCCCAGGGGTCTCAGAGGGCCCCATCCACCACCACTGATGCTGCAGGTGCTTCGGGCAGAAGAGCTCCTAGAGGGCCTAAGGGCCAAGGTGAGGGACATCCAATTTCCTCTTCTGCCCGATCCCTCAATGAGAGGTCACATAGAGATTCTCTAACCAGGAGAGTGACCATGTTGTCGTAGTTGCTGGTGCAAAGTATGAAATGCAAGAGCGTATTACCAAGGGAAAAAACGATGATGATCATCAGCAAAAGGTAGAAGGAGCACTTCCCTGAGATTTTGAAGAGAGTCTCTGAGTGCATAGAGCTGATCTTTGGCCTTGACGTGGAGGAAGTCGGTTCCAAAGGTCAGTCGTATATCATTGTCAGCAAATTGGAGATCACCAAGGAAGAGAATCTGAGCAGTGGCAGGGGATTTCCCAAGGCCAGGCTTCTGATGCCTTTCCTGTCCGTGATCTACAGGAATGGCAACCAGGTCACCGAGGAGGAGATGTGGGAATTCCTGAATGTGTTTGGGATGTACGATGGGAAGACGCACTACATCTTTGGGGAGCCCCGGAAGCTCATCACCAAAGATTTGGTGCAGGCAAAGTACCTGGAGTACCGGCAGGTGCCCAACAGTGATCCCCCATGCTACGAGTTCCTGTGGGGTCCCAGAGCCCAAGCTGAAGCCAGCAAGACAAAAGTCCTGGGGTTTTCAGCCAAGGTCAAGGATACCAACTCCAGTGCCTTACAAGCCCTGTATAAAGAAACTTGGGAAGATGAGGAAGAGACAGCCGCAGGCAGAGAATGGGCTAGGGCTGGTCCTCATGCCAGGGCCAGGGCTAGTATCAGGGAGAGTCCAGCTGGTCCTCCCATCCCTAGTGAAGTCTGATGCAGATTCTTCACTTTGTTGTTGAAAATGGCTGGTTAACCTTCTAAGAAGTAGAGGCAACATGGGGCTGGAGAGGGCACATGTATGTCTTCTTGTATTCCCATTACACTTGAGTGACTTGTAGGTTTAGCTCGTTTTTTGTATTTCTCAAATGTTGTTCTTTTTAATTGAAGGATCATTAAGATTCAGAATCTAAATTCACCCTCATGCATTTATCGTTGTTTTTCGGATATCGGGGTAAGAGTTTTGTAGTGCGTAAAACAAATTGAAAATCCTTGAAACGTTTCTTATGAATCCAGAACTAGTTAACGTGGTATCAGAATAGGAATGTTCTTGGAAATATTAAAGATATCCACAAGAGTTAGTTGGGATCACAAGGTAGAGGCAGAAAACCATAGAAGTTGGTCAATTCTTCGTTTTCCTATTCCATTTGGTAAAAGTAGAACAGTCATGTGCTTGGATTTGTTTAGCTTATTTAAGGATGTGGGAGAAAATAAATTGTGATGATTTGACCTCTTGTTCCCTGGCTCTTATTTTCCCCAAAGAGTAATTGAACATCTGCCCTTTGCAAGGCTTCGGACTAGTACTGGGGCCCTTTAGGCAAAGGCGTCAAAGTCCCTGTGAATAGATTTTAAAGTCTAAGAACAACTATGAAATGAGGAGGTTGAGATACTCTCCAAGACTTCAGGACTAGTAGGAAAGGAGTGAGCACTTTAGGATTCCCTCTAGTGTAAATGCCCTGAGGAGGGCATTTTGGGGCCTTGGGAAACTTTGATCTCGGTGTGCACTGGGGGAATTTTAAGTTAGGAAACAGGGTGGGGAAGTGTAGGGGGTGAGAAGAGCAGGTAGGGGTGAGGTTGGGGGCATGGGCAAGTCCAGATCAGTCTATGGGAGCAGTGTGCAAGGTCAGACACTCCCATCATGTGTCTCATTGTGGAATGGCTGCGCCGGGAATGGCAACCAGCTCTTCACACTGCCTCTGGGATTGGGGGTAAACCAGAGAGAAATCCCCCCTGGGGCAGGACTGGAAGGTGTCCTGTGTTCTTGTTCCAGTGCTCTTGAACACAAATGCTGACTGTGTGTTATGCACATCATTTCCAGGGTTTCTGAGAAATAGGGAGATACTCCTTGTAAGAAAGCCAGTATTAGTAGCTTTTTGCCTTTGGTTGGGGGATCCAGAGGCCATGCCATTGAAAGGACAGTAGAATGAGGTTATCTTGAGTGTCATTTGGCAAACACCAAGTGAAGACTGGACTTTTGGCCATGGTGATGAAAATTGGGGTGAGATAGTTGGAAGGGCAGTTGAGGAGGGAAATTGTTTGTCCTTGACAGCACTTCTAGGAGCTTAGTGTTGCATTAAACTGGGACAGTCTACCCACACGCACATTAAAATATATACTCCATAATATGGATTGAATTTACCCACCATGTCCCCCCAAAACAGGTGGTGTAAATAATGACCCAATAACCATGGTTATAATTGCTTTTGGGAATATGTGTTGTTATGTTAAAGAGAGGGGATTGTAAAGTGTGTCTTGAGTCAACTGAACACCTTCTCCAGGGGAGAAAGATGTGGCAGTCAGCTTCTGTAAAGATTTACAGCCTTGGAAAGTCTATGGGGCATTTCTACTCTGTCCTGTTGCATCCCTGTGAGTCAGAATCTTCTGGATAGCAGTGCTTTTTTTTTTCCCCCAGTGGGATATCTTAAGTCCAGTGGCTTTTGAGATACAAAGGAGGTGATTGAGTAAGCAAGCGATCACAAGTGGGGAATGATAGTTGCCATGCCACACAAGATCTCCAAGGAAAGATGAAACAAGCTGAAGAAAGACAAGCAAACAAAGAGTTAAAGTTATCCCCTAGAACCAGCACCTGAATTTAGATTTCTAGCCTCCTAAATTGTGAGAAAATAATTTTCTATTTGCTGAAGCCTCCCATTTGTGGTATTTCGGTTATAACAGCGCTAGATAACTACGACACACTCTAATGAGTGATAAAATGCTTTGATCTTGACTACTAACATAAATGTTGGCAGTGTAAACCCATCCAAGGGCACTGCAGAAGAAAGACCTGGCAATCTGTTTCTTTAAAATTTATAGCCGAGGAAACCCTATACAGCAGTTCTACATGGGGTTGGTTTTAGTTGGAATTGACTTGACGGCAAGGAGGTATTGTAAAATATTACTTAGTTTTTCTTTCTAAGTAGTATTTCTTCTCATTTGGTTTTCTTTGTCCTAGAGCACTGCGTATTCTTACAAACCCTGGAGAAAACAAAACAAAAAATTCTCAGATGGCCGGTTGGTATTGTGTGGTGTCAAAATGATCATAGTAATAAGTGCCATTCCTTAAAGACCCAATATGCGCATTTTGCCTGGTGCTTCTCATGCCTTGCACACAATGCACCAGCCCTAGAAGCCAGGACTTATCAACCCCACTTCACAGAAGAAGAACCTGGAGCTCAGAGTGTTTGGTAATGTGTTTGAGTTTGCAAGTCTAGTACATGAGCAAGCTAGATTAGACCCCTGGTCTGAATCCGTCTGGAGCCCACGCTGTTCCACCACTCCTCCCAGCCAGAGGCTTACCGTGTGTCACTTAATTCACTGTTCTTCTCTCCATTACAAAATGTGTTTCAGGTAGAAAACGAATAACGCTGTGCCCAGTGCATTGAGTTGGAGTGTGTAGCCACAGCTATGTGAATACTAAAATAAGTGAGAGATATGAATAAGGAAAAGGAAAAGATAATATTGAATGACAATACAATTATTGACATATACAAGGCCAGATAACCTGAAAGGATGTGGAAATCATCCTGGAGAGCCCCTGCCTGTAGAAAGTAGATCTATCAGAACCAGTGTTACATGAGCCTCTGTGTGTGGCTGAAGGAGAGAAGGATGAGATCAGCCTGGTTTTCTGACAGCCCACCACCTGTGTTGGGCTTCCTGTCTTTGGCTGCAGCTTCACCACATCATGGCTCCCCTCACTCTTCGGCAGGGAACCAATCTCTGCAAGATTTCCAATAGCAAATTTGTTCGAGTTTGATGTTCTGAGGTATTTAGATAGAAACTCCATGAAATGCTATGTAGAGAAGAAATGTGCTTTATTTGTAGTTTTTAAAGGTTAGCAGTGTCAAGTCATTAATGAAGCAAAGCTGTCTCTAGTGGAATCTTTGAAGACTGAGTTTTAGTTTGATTAACTAGGACTTTAAACATCTGTACAAATTTGTATATGCAAATTTCAAAGTGGTCATATTTTTTGCTGATCCTTCGTGGTTTCAGTTATGTCTTTCTCAGAGGAACTGTGAAATGTTTCAGAAAAAAGGACATCATATAATCTCATTGAAACAGTTTCTCATTAGAAATGCTTTCTCATTTTTAGGTTACCTCTCTAGTGACCCTTCAGCTATTAACCCTGGTTGGCCATGATTATCAGCTTGATGGACCAAAATACAAATGCACAGTGTCTCTAGACTTCATCAGAGCTATTGCAAGGTAAGAGTAGAATAACTGTTAATGTAAAATGTCTTGAATTATTATAAATTATATCCTAAATATAAAAATCAATGTTCTTCAACTGGACTGGACCAAAAGCAAAGAAGTTTCCTGGATAAACTGAATGCTTCAAAGGTCAGTGGAGCATGGGCGGGCGTTTGGGGACTATGGCTTAAGGGGACTTCTAAGTCAATTGGCAAAATAATTCTATTATGAAAACATTCTGCATCCCACTTTGAAGTGTGGCATCTGGGGTCTTAAATGCTAACAAGCGGCCATCTAAGATGCATCAATTGGTCTCAACCCACCTGGATCAAAGGAGAATGAAGAACACCAAGGTCACACGATAACTACGAGCCCAAGAGACAGAGAGGGCCACATGAACTAGAGACTTACATCATCCTGAGTCCAGAAGAACTAAATGGTGCCCAGCCACAACTGATGACTTCCCTGACAGGGAGCACAACAGAGAATCCCTGAGGGAGCAGGAGAACAGTGGGATGCAGTCCCCAAATTCCCATAAAAAGACCAGACTTAATGGTCTGACTGAGACTAGAAGAATCCCAGTGGTCATGGTCCCCAAACCTTCTGTTGGCCCAGGATAGGAACCATTCCCTAAGACAACTCATCAGACATGGAAGGAACTGGACAATGGGTTGCAGAGAGATGCTGATGAAGAGTGAACCACTTGTATCAGGTGGACAGTTGAGACTGTGATGGCATCTCCTGCCTGGAGGGGAGATAGGAGGGTAGAGAGGGTTAGAAACTGACAAAACCATCACAAAAGGAGAGACTGGAAGGAGGGAGCGGGCTGACTCAGGGGAAGAGTAAGTGGGAGTATGCAGTAAGGTGTATATAAGCTTATATGTGACAGACTGACTTGATTTGTAAACTTCCACTTAAAGCACAATAAAAATTGTTTTAAAAAAATGTAAAAAAAATCAATGTTCTTCCTAATATAATGTAATTAGTGTTTTAAAGGAGAAAAGATTATTTAAGTGCCAAGAATGAGTAAGATCCACTGTAGAATAAACCTTCTCATCAAATTTAGAAATGACACAAAACTGAGAATTTCAGGACTGGTCAGGTTCAAGATCAAAACTGTGAATGAGGAAAGGGAGAACCACCTAACCCAGATGGAGGAGTTCCCACAAAATGCTCCCTATTGTTGGCCCTGGGAGCCTCAGGGCAGAGTTGTCAGGATGAGGAGTCCCCGCATTTCTGCCTGGAGGGTATCAGGTCTGTTAGGCATACTCCAGTTCCGTAGAGGGAAGAGACTCAGACTCTCAACAGAGGCAAGGTGAGGACCCTGAGTGTTATGAGTGGGAACCCCATCAACAGGAGGAGCAGAAGAGAGCATTGCCTCTGTTCTCAGTCCTGGGAAGCCCCTGGGAGAGCTCTCTGACAGAGGTGCCTGTCGTTTCTTCCTGAGTGGTCTCAGGGAGGGAGGGTGCAGTCTAAAGGGGTATCTCCAGTTCTGCAGAGGGAGGAGTCTTGCCCCTAACTGGAGTTAGGTGTGGACCCTGAGTGTTCAGGGGGCGACGTGCCGCCTAAAAATGATCTGCCAGGAGAAGTGAAACGGCCTGCAATCCTGTGAGGTCCCGCACAAGTGTATGGTGCAGCACACCCTGGCCTGTCCCTCTAGGGTCTTGGCATCCTGAGAATCCTGTTCTGTGCCTGTGAGTCAGGTCTTCATATGCGGGACTCCCAGGTTCTGATAGGTATCAAGGTGAGAACCCTGCGTGAGCACTAAGGGACCACTCACTACAGAACACTGCAGTCCCAAGGATCCTGCCCTTGCTGTCAGCCCTCGGGGCCTCTGGCCCCTACCACAAATATCTTGATTTTTGGAGGCCTTCCCTACAGCCTTGTACAGATGTGACATGTCCTGACTTCCATCTAGGAAGTGCTGGGAAGGTACAGCTTCTGGTTTAGGGGGCTGTGAGCTCTCCTCAGCACAGGAGGGTGGAGTCTCAGGACTGATCAGGAGTCAAGGTGAGGACCCTGAATGTGGACTGTGATGAGCAATTAAGTCCAGAAAAGGGGAGTCCTAAGAGCGTTGCCACTGCTGTTGGTGCTCGGAGACCCCCCAAAAGCCTTGGTCCTCGGAGGCCGCCCTATAGCCTTGGGCAGATGTGAAGGGCATGTGCTGACTTCCATCTAGGAAGTGCCTGGAAGGAGAGGCCTCTGCTCTGAGGGGGTTGAGACTTTCAACATCGGAGAAGGATGGAGTCTCAGGACTGGTCAGGAGTCCAGGTAAGAAACCTGAATATAGACTAAAGGGACAACTAACCCAGAACAGAGGAGATCCCACAAAGTCCCTCCCCTACTGCCGGCCTCAAGGCCACCAGGCTGACTTCTGCCTGTAAAGTCTCAGGATGAGAGGACCTTGGTTCAAGGAAGCACCCCAGTTCTGAAGAGGGGGGGAGACCTAGACCCTAACTGCGGGCAAGGCAAGGACCTTAGTGCTAATTAGAAGGTTTCCCCTTAAAAGAGGGGCTGCCCCCAGCCCAACCTCGCTGTCAGCTCTGAGAGCCTCCGGGCAGGGGTAGCCAGCTGTGAAGCACCCTGACTCCCCTCTAAGGAGGTGAGGGCCTTGGTCTGAGCCATAAACCCCACCCCTACTTTCAGGTGGAATCAAGTTAGTAGAGGGATAAATACCAGGTCCTACCGGAAGCAAGGTCAGAAGCCTGAGTGAGGATTGAAAAAAAAAAACCAAATTGAGAACTCTGGGGTCAGGTGACCCCGCCGCCCTGGCCAACCCTAGGATTCCCAAAACAGCCTACAAAAGATATGGGTCACCCTGACTTCCAACTGTGAGGTCTCAGGAAGGTGTGGTCTTTGGACTGAGAGGTGTGGCCTCATGTCGGCAGAGGCTAGGGTCCCAAGAATGGTGCAGAGTCAAGGGGAAGACATAATTGAGGTACTAGGGAACACTGGACCAAAGATGGGGAGGGCTACACTGAACCCTGCTAATGCCTTGAGCTCTGGGAGCCGAGGACAAATCTGACAAGCTCAGATGACCCTTGACTCCCGCCTGGTGGGTCTCAGGGAAATGAGGGCCTATGTTCAAGCCCCAATTCTGCAGAGACAGGAATCCCAGAACCTGGTGGAAGTCAAGGTAAAAATCCTTCAAGAGGAAAGATGGAATTAACCCTGTACCAAACAAGAAGAGAGGAGGCTCTACAACATCCCCCTTCTACTATTGGACCTGGGAAGTCAAGGTCAGAGATATCACACTGAGGTGCCCCCTCATTTTCTCCTGAGGGTGGGTCGTCTCAATGCCAAGAAGTCCTTGGGCTAATGGGGAGGCCTACTCAGCAGAGACAGGAGACTGGATCCCTAAGAGGAATCAAGGTGAGGACACCGGATTATGATGAGGTGACTCCTCCCAGAAGTAAGGGGGAACCATAAAGCCCCACCCCTGCTTTGAAACCTGGGGACCTGGCATGCTGACTTAATGAGTTGCAGTTACTTCTTCCAGGGCATCTCAGGGAAGTGAGGGCTGGTCACCCAAGGTGAGGACCCTGGTGGAGGTCTGAGGCCTCTAAGGAACCCCAGAAAGAACGGGCCCTACTGTGCTGTCATTACGAGACACCCTGCCAGGAGTGGTGGCTCAGCTACTCCTTCAGTTCCTCCTTGTGGGTTCCAGAGGGATTTGAGGTGTCAAGTTCAGGGTAGGAGAGGGGAGTGGCCCTGGCCCTGCCAGCAGTTGATATGATGGCCCTGAAGGTGAACTGAGAAGACCCCCAACTGACCCAGTACAGAGAGTCCCTAGTGTCAGCCCTGCTGTCACCCCAGTAAGCCCCACGTACGGCCCACAATTTACAACCTAATCCTTCCTCTAATTTCCTCTACAGGGTCCTGACCAGGACAGTAGAAGCCTTGTGGGGTCCTAAAGCAGTGCCCTCCAAGAATCCTGTAAAGGTGGCCTTTGTTAAAGCCAAGGAGGCATCTCTCTGCTGCAGGGGCTTGCACCCTCTCAGCCCCGTCTGAAAAATCAGCCATTGGAAACCCTGCGGAGCACAGTTGTTCTCTGGCACAGAAGGGGTCTTCATGAGTTGGAATCAATGCAACAGTAACTGGTAAGGTTGTGAACTGCCTTTGTTTCTGTTAAGGGCCACATCCCCCTCTTATACCCATCACTTCATCTCTCTTTTTAGTTTCAGAGGAAGAGACATCCAGGTACCTTTCTGGCTCCTGAAATTTCTTGGTCTTATGAACTCGTCTTTCCTTTCAGAAGTTTTTGTTGCTTTCTTCATCAGCAACTTTCCCTTTGGAGTAAATATGCTCAAATATCATGAGGTCTGTCTGGTGCATTTTCTTCACCTGTGCATAAATGGCCACACTGATTACCCTCCCTGTACTCCAAGCCATGGGAAGTCCTTTCCAATACTGACCCTGGGCTTGGCCATAGTCCTTGCTTTGTTCAACAGAATAATAACAAACATGACACAAGTAAAACCCCACTGGCAACGAGTCAATTCCGACTCATAGCGACACTATAGGACAGAGTAGGACTGCCCCATAGAGTTTCCAAGGAGCGCCTGGTGGATTTGAACTACTAACCCTTTGGTTAGCAGCCGTAGCCCTTAACCACTGTGCCACCAGGGTTTCTGATGACACAAGTAAAGGCTTGAAAAGAGATACCTTGTGACGACCACCATGTGAGCAAACCCAAGCTAGGCTGCTAGATGGTGAGAGCTAAATGGCCTAAATCCCTCCTTTGCCCCTACTCTCAGAAAGACATGGCAGCCAAACAAGAGCCATGTGAGTGAGGCCGTGGACCATCAGCTGACCACAAACTCAGGAGTGAACCCAGACAACACTACACGTTGCAGAGATCTGGCATCCGAACTGAAACCACAGACTCATGAACAAATAAATGGCTGTTGTTTTGAGCCACTAAATTTTGGCATGGTTTGTTATGTGACATAAATCTTTACTTAACTATATAACGTTTCCAGTTACAGCTTTAATTATTTTCTTCCATTCATTGCCAAACTGTTTATTTCCTATCAAATACTCACTTATCTAACACATAATTATACAAGCATACTATGTGATGGGGACTGTGCTAACCGATAATGCATAGAGTAGGAACAAAGAAAATGATGTTAGCTAACACTTATTGACTGTTTTCTATGTATCATCTACCATGTTAATTTTTTAGCGTACGTTAGTTCATACACGAATTTTATTATTGTCCCCATTTTACAGATGCAGAAATGGAGGTTCAGAGAATGTTAAGATATTTGCTTTAAGTCACAGTGATAGAATTCAGATCTTTCTCTAGCACTTGTGCTCTGAACCATTATACTTTAAGAACAGATATAAAGAAACCTAGGAATTGAGTCTTAGCTCAGTTAGGCAGTAACTTCTGAGTCATTGAAGAGAATGCAGATCTCCTTTCTTTATCTTTAAGGGTGTGTGTAGCTACCCTTTTACTATGATCCAAAATAAAAAGTCTCTAACCTTAGTCCAGTTCCTCGTCACTTACGCTTTGCTTCATATCTTGTTCATTAGTATCTGTCCTCCTCTATGGGGAAACTAAATTCTTTTTTTTATAGTTGTACTTTAGATGAAGGTTTACAGAGGAAACTAGTTTCTTTTTTTTTCTTTTTAAATTTTTTTTTGTGCTTTAAGTGTAGGTTTACAAATCAACTCAGTCTCTCATAGAAAAATTTATATACACCTTTGCTATATACCCCCCATTGCTCTCCCCTAATGAGACAGCAAACTCCTTCTCTCCACCCTGTATTTCCGTGTCCATTCAGCCAGCTTCTGTCCCCCTCTGCCTTCTCATCTCCCCTCCAGATAAAAGTTGCCCACATAGTTTCATGTATCTTCTTGATCCAAGAAGCTCGCTCCTCACCAGTATCATTTTCTATCCTATGCTCCAATACAATCCTTGTCTGAAGAGTTGGCTTTGGGATTAGTTCCTTTCTTGGGCTAACAAGATCTGGGGACCATGACCTCCGGGGCCCTTCTGGTCTCGGTCAGACCGTTAAGTCTGGTCTTTTTATGAGAACTTGGGGTATGCATCCCACTGCTCTCCTGCTCCTTCAGGAGTTCTCTATTGTGTTCCCTGTCTTGGTAGTAATCAGTTGTATCCAGGCACCATCTAGTTCTTCTGGTCTCAGGCTGTTGGAGTCTCTGATTTATGTGGCCCTTTCTGTCTCTTAGTCTCATAATTACCTAGTGTCTTTGGTGTTCTTCATTCTCCTTTGCGCCGGGTAGGTTGAGACCAGTTGATGCATCTTAGATAGCTGGTTGCTACTGTTTAAGACCCCAGACGCCACTCTCCAAAGTCGGATGCAGAATGTTTTCTTAACAGATTTTACTATGCCAGTTGACCTAGATGTCACCTGAATCCATGGTCCCCAAACCCCCACCCCTGCTATGCTGTCCTTTGAAGCATTTGGTTTATTGAGGAAACGTCTTTGCTTTTGGTTTAGTCCAGTTGTGCTGTCCTCTCCTGTATTGTGTGTTGTCTTTCTCTTCACTGAAAATAGTTCTTGTCTACTATCTAATTAGCGTATGCTGTTCTCCCTCCCTCCTTTCCCACTCTCATAACCATGAAAGAGTATTTTCTTCTCTGTTTAAACTATTTCTTGATTTCTTATAATAGTGGTCTCATCTGCTTGTCCTTTTGCAACTGACTAGTTTCACACAGTGTAATGCCTTCCAGATTCCTCCATGTTATGAAATGTTTCACAGATTGATTGTTGTTTTTTATCGATGTGTAGTGTTCCATTGTGTGAATATAGCATAATTTATTTATCCATTCATCCGCTAATGGGCACCTTGGTTGCTTCCATCTTTTTGCTATTGTAAACAGTGCTGCAGTGAATAAGGGTGTGTATATATCTGTTCATGTAAAGGCTCTTTTTTCTCTAGGATATATTCTGAGGAGTGGGATTGCTGGATTGTATGGTAGTTCTATTTCTAGTTTTTAAGGAATCACCAAATAGATTTTAAAAGTAGTTGTACCATTTTACATTCCCACCAACAGTGTATAAGTGTTCCAGTATCTCCACAACCTCTCCAACATTTATTCTTTTGTGTTTTTTGGATTGATGCCAGCCTTGTGGAGTGAGATGGGAACTCATTGTAGTTTTGATTTGCAATTTTCTAATGGCTAATGATCGTGACTCATCACACATCATCTCATTGGAATGATCGTGAGCATTTCCTCATGTATCTTTTAGCTACCTGAATGTCATCTTTAGTGAAGTACCTATTCATATCCTTTGCCTGTTTTTTATTTGGGTTATTTGTCTTTTTGTTGTTAGGTTTTTGCAATTATCATGTAGATTTCAGAGGTCAGAAACTGATCAGAAATGTCATAGGTAAAAAGTTTTTCCCAGTCTGTAGGTAATCTTTTTACTCATTTGGTGAAGTCCTTGGATGAGTATAGGTGTTTGTCTTTTGGGAGCTCTCAGTTATCTAGTTTCTCTTCTGCATTATTAGTAATGTTTTGTATACTATTTATGCCATGTATTAGGGCTCCTAGCGTTGTCCCTATTTTTTCTTCCATGATCTTTGTCATGTTAGATTTTATATTTAGGTCTTTCCTCAATTTAGAGTTAGTTTTGTGAATGGCGTGAGGTATGAGTCATGTTTCATTTTTTATAGATAGATATCCAGTTATGCCAGCACCATGTCTTAAAGAAATTTTTTTCTACATTTAGCTGACTTTGGGCCTTTGTCAAATATCAGCTGCTCATATGTGAATGGATATATATCTGGGTTCTTAATTCTGTTCCATTGGTCTACGTACCTGTTGTTGTACCAGTACCAGGCTGTTTCGACTACTGCGGGGGTATAATAGGTTCTAAAATCAGGTAGTGTGAGGCCTCTCAATTTGTTCTTCTTTTTCAGTAATGCTTTACTTTTTTTTTTTTTTTTTACTTATCTGGCTCCTCTTTCCCTTCCATATGAAGTTGGTGACTTGTTTCTCCATCTCATTAAAAAATGTCATTGCGGTTTGGATCAGAATTGCATTGTATTTACATTTCGCTTTTAATAGAATAGACATTTTGACAATGATGAGTCTTCCTGTCCATGAGCAAGGTATGTTTTTCCACTTATGTAGGTCTCTTTTGGTTTCTTGAAGTAGTGTCTTGTAGTTTTCTTTGTATAGATCTTTTATGTCTCTGATAAGAGTTATTCCTAAGTGTTTTACCTTCTTGGGGTCTACTGTAAATTTTATTGATTTGGTGATTTCCTCCTCAATGGTCTCTTTGTTGGTGTAGAGGAATCCAACAGATTTTTGTATGTTTATGTTGTATCCTGATACTCTGCTGAACTATTAGTGCCAGTAGTTTTCTTAAGGATTCTTTAGGGTTTTCTATGTATAAGAACATGTCATCTGCAAATATATTTTTACTTCTTCCTAACCAATCTGGATGCCCTTTATTTCTTTATCTAGCCTAATTGCTCCAGATAAGACCTCCAGCACAATGTTGAATAAGAGTGGTGATATAAAGGGCATCCTTGTCTGGTTCCCGTTCTCAAGGGGAATGCTTTCAGACTCTCTCCATTTAGGACGATGTTGGCTGTTGACTTTGTATAAATGCCCTTTATTATGCTGAGGAATTTTTCTTCTATTCCTGTTTTGCTGAGAGTTTTTTATCATGAATGGGTGCTAGAATTTGTCAAATGCCTTTTCTACATCAATTGATAAGATCATGTGGTTCTTTTGTTTTATTTATATGATGGATTATAATAATTGTTTTTCTAATGTTGAACTATCCCTGCATATCTGGTATGAATCTCACTTGGTCATGGTGAATTATTGTTTGGATATGTTGTTGAATTCTACTGGCTAGAATTTTGTTGTGGATTTTCGGGTCTAATTTCATGATGGATACTAGTCTGTAAAAAAAAAAATTTTTTTTTTTTTTTTTAGTTTTCTCTTTTTTGTAGAGTCTTTACCTGTTTTTGGTATCAGGGTTATGCTGTCTTCATAGAATGAGTTTGGGAGTATTCCATCCATTTCTATGCCCTGAAATACCTTTAGTAGTAGTGGTGTTAGCTTATCTCTGAAAGTTTGGTAGAACTCTGCAGTGAAGCCATCTGGCCAGGTTTTTTTTTGTTGTTGTTGTTGGTAGTTTTTTAATTACGTTTTCAATCTCTTCTTTTGTTATGGGTTTATTTAGCTATTCTGTCTCTCTTTGTATTAGTTCAGGTAGGTAGTGTGTTTCTAGAAATGCATGCATTTCTTCTACATTTTCAAATTTATTAGAGTACAACTTTTTGTAGTGGTTTGATATGATTCTTTTAATTTCAGTTGGCTGTATGGTGATATCCCCCATCTCATTTCTAATTTGGGTTATTTGCTTCCTCTTCTGATTATTTTTCTTTGTTTCCAGTTTGGCCAATGGCTTATCAATTTTGTTAATTTTTTCAAAGAACCAGCTTTTGGTCTTGTTAACTCTTTGAATTGTTTTTCTGTTCTCTTTTTCATTTAATCCTGCTGTAATTTTTCTTATTTGCTTTCTTCTGGTGCCTGAGGGTTTCTTTTGTTCTCTTTCTATTTGTTCAAGTTATAGGGATAATTCTTTGATTTTGGCCATTCCTTCTTTTGTATGTGTGCATTTATTGATATAAATTGACCTCTGAGCACTGCTTTGGCTGTGTCCCAAAGACTGTGATAGGAAATCTTTTCATTTTCATTTGATTCTGCGAATTTCTTTATTCTGTCATTAACGTTTTCTATAACCCAGTCATTTTTGAGGAGGGTATTGTAGTTTCCAAGTGTTTAATTTCTTTTCCCTGCTTTTTCTGTTATTGATTTCTACTTCTATGGCCTTATGGTCAGAGAAGATGCTTTGTAATATTTCGATGTTATAGATTCTGTAAAGGCTTACTTTATGACCTAATATGTGGTCTGTTCTAGAGAATGTTCCATGTGTGCTGGAAAAGAAAGTATACTTGGCTGCTGTTTAGTGTTCTGTATATGTTTATGAGCTCAAGTTCGTTGATTGTGGCATTTAGATCTTGTATGTCTTTATTGAGATACTTTCTAGATGTGTTGTCCTTCACCAAAAGTGGTGTGTTCAAGTTTCCTACTATTATTGTGGAGCTGTCTCTCTTACTTTTCAATCCTGTTAGTTTGTTTTATGTATCTTGCATCCCTGTCATTGGGTGCATAAATATTTAATATGGTTATATCCTCCTGGTATATTGTTCCTTTAATCACTATATAGTGTCCTTCCTTATCTTTTGTGGCTAATTTAACTTTAAAGTCTATTTTGTCAGAAATTAATATTGCCATTCCTGCTCTTTTTTGATTGTTGTTTGCTGGATATATTTTTTTCCATCCTTTGAGTTTGAGTTTTTTTGAGTCTCTAACTCTAAGGTGTGTCTCTTGTAGGCAGCATATAGAAGGATCGTGGTTTTTTAATCCATTCTGCCACTCTCTCTCTTTACTGGTGCATTTAGTCCATTTACATTCAGTATAATTATGGATAGGTATTTTTTATGAGTTTAGCACAATCATTTTGATGTCTTTTTTTTGTGCGTTATTGACAGTTTCTTTTTTCTGCTTAATTTTTTGTGCTGAGTATGTTTACATATTTGCTTTTTCTCTTACTCATTTTCGTTGATTTTGTTTTTGCTGAGTCTTTATTTTATTCTTGTATTTTATTTTGATGAGTAGGATTGTTAGTCTCCTTTATGGTTACCTTAATATTTACCCTGATTTTTCTAATTTTAAGCCTAACTTTTAGTTTTTTATATCGCTGTGACTTCTGGTTCATATGAAAGATCTATGACTACAGTTCTTAGTCCCTCTTTATGTTTTAATGTGGATTTCTTTTACATAATGCTATCGCAGTTTCTCTGTTTTGAGCATTTATCTTGATTTATTTTTCTGATTTCCCTATCTAGGTTGACATCTGGTTGCTCTGTCCTGTGTTATAGTCTTGGGTTGATATCTAATATTATTGATTTTCTAACCAGAAAACTCCCTTTAGTATTTCTTGTAGTTTTGGTTGGGTTTTTACAAATTCCCTAAAATTCTGTTTATCTGGAAATATCCTCATTTTGCCTTCATATTTGAGAGACAGTTTTTCAGGATATATGATTCTTGGCTGTCTTTTTTTTCCTTCAATGCTTTATATAAGTCACCCCATTGCATTCTTGCCTGCATGGTTTCTGCTGAATAGTCAGAGATTAATCTTATTCACTCTCCTTTGTAGGTGACTTTTTGTTTATCCCTACCCACTCTTAAAATTCTCTCTTTATCTTTGGTTTTGGCAATTTTGTTTATAATACGTCCTCCTGACTTTATTTTGAGTTCTACCTTATGAGGAATTCGATGAGCATCTTGGATAGATATCTTCTCATCTTTCACAATATCAGAGAAGTTTTATGCCAACAAATTTTCAGCAATTCTCTGTGTATTTTCAGTTATCCCTCCCATTCTGGTGCTCCAATGACTCATAGATTATTTCTTCTGATAGAGTCCCACGTGATTCTAAGGGTTTCTTCAATTTTTTATATTCTTCTATCTGACTTTTCTTTGAATATATTGGTTCCAAGTGTTTTATTTTCATTCTCACTAATTCTGCCTTCTACTTCCTCTATTCTGCTCCTCTGACTTTCTATTGAGTTGTTTCATTCTGTAATTTTATTGTTAATCTTCTGAATTGCTGATTGCTATCTCTGTATGGATTCTTGCAGCTTATTAAATTTTTCATTATGTGCTTTTTTAAAATAATTTTTATTTTGCTTTATGTGAACGTTTACAAATCAAGTCAGTCTGTCACATATAAACTTATATATACCTTACTACATTCTCCCATTTACTCTCCCCCTAATGAGTCAGCCCACTCCCTCCTTCCAGTCTCTACTTTTGTGACGGTTTTGCCAGTTTCTAACCCTCTCTACCCTCCCATCTCCCCTCCAGACAGGAGATACCAACACAGTCTCAAGTGTCCACCTGATACAAGTAGCTCACTCCTCATCAGCATCTCTCTCCAACCCCTTGTCCAGTCCATTCCATGTCTGATGAGTTGTCTTAGAGAATGGTTCCTGTCCTGGGCCAACAGAAGGTTTGGGGACCATGACCACCAGGGTTCTTCTAGTCTCAGCCAGACCATTAAGTCTGGTCTTTTTATGAGAATTTCGGAACTGCAACCCACCGTTCTCCTGCTCCCTCAGGGGTTCTCTGTTGTGCTCCCTGTCAGGGAAGTCATCAGTTGTGGCCGGGCACCATCTAGTTCTTCTGGACTCAGGATGATGTAAGTCTCTAGTTCATGTGGCCCTCTCTGCCTCTTGGGCTCGTAGTTATCGTGTGACCTTGGTGTTCTTCATTCTCCTTTGATCCAGGTGGGTTGAGACCAATTGATGCATCTTAGATGGCCGCTTGTTAGCATTTAAGACCCCAGATGCCACACTTCAAAGTGGGATGCAGAATGTTTT
This sequence comes from Elephas maximus indicus, assembly GCF_024166365.1. NCBI lineage: Eukaryota > Metazoa > Chordata > Mammalia > Proboscidea > Elephantidae > Elephas > Elephas maximus. The sequence continues at coordinate 147,445,765 of NC_064846.1, read as the reverse complement.
CATAATAGAATTATTTTGCCAATTGACTTAGATGCCCCCTTAAGCCATAGTCCCCAAACCCCCGCCCTTGCTCCACTGACCTTCGAAGCATTCAGTTTATCCAGGAAACTTCTTTGCTTTTGGTCCAGTCCAGTTAAACGGACCTCCCCTGTATTGAGTATTGTCCTTCCCTTCACCTAAAGTAGTTCTTATCTGCTAACTAATCAGTAAATAACCCTCTCCCACCCTCCCTCCCTCCCACCCTCGTAACCCCAAAAGAATGTGTTCTTCTCAGTTTATACTCTTTCTCAAGATCTTATAATAGTGGTCTTATACAATATTTGTCCTTTTGCATCTGACTAATTTCACTCAGCATAATACCTTCGAGGTTCCTCCATGTTATGAAATGTTTCACAGATTTCACACTGTTCTTTATCGATGCGTAGTATTCCATTGTGTGAATATACCGTAATTTATTTATCCATTCATCCGTTGATGGACACCTTGGTTGCTTCCATCTTTTTGCTATTGTAAACAGTGCTGCAGTAAACATGGGTGTGCATATATCTGTTTGTGTAAAGGCTCTTATTTCTCTAGGATATATTCCGAGGAGTGGGATTTCTGGGTTATGTGGTAGATCTATTTCTAATTTTTTAAGAAAACGCCAGATAGATTTCCAAAGTGGTTGTACCATTTTACATTCCCACCAGCAGTGTATAAGAGTTCCAATCTCTCCGCAGCTTTTCCAACATTTATTATTTTGTGTTTTTTGGATTAATGCTAGCCTTGTTGGAGAGAGATGGAATCTCATCGTAGTTTTAATTTGCATTTCTCTAGTGGCTGATGATCGAGAGCATTTTCTCATGTATCTGTTGGCTGCCTGAATATCTTCTTTAGTGAAGTGTGTGTTCATATCCTTTGCCCACTTCTTGATTGGGTTGTTTGTCTTTTTGTGGTTGAGTTTTGACAGAATCATATAGATTTTAGAGATCAGGCGCTGGTCGGAGATGTCATAGCTGAAAATTCTTTCCCAGTCTGTAGGTGGTCTTTTTACTCTTTTGGTGAAGTCTTTAGATGAGCATAGGTGTTTGATTTTTAGGAGCTCCCAGTTATCGGGTTTCTCTTCGTCATTTTTGGTAATGTTTTGTATTCTGTTTATGCCTTGCATTAGGGCTCCTAACGTTGTCCCTGTTTCTTCTTCCATGATCTTTATTGTTTTAGTCTTTATGTTTAGGTCCTTGATCGACTTGGAGTTAGTTTTTGTGCATAGTGTGAGGTATGGGTCCTGTTTCATTGTTTTGCAAATGGATATCCAATTATGCCAGCACCATTTGTTAAAAAGACTATCTTTTCCCCAATTAACTGGCACTGGGCCTTTGTCAAATATCAGCTGCTCATATGTGGATGGATTTATATCTGGGTTCTCAATTCTGTTCCATTGGTCTATGTGCCTGTTGTTGTACCAGTACCAGGCTGTTTTGACTACTGTGGCTGTATAATATGTTCTAAAATCAGGGAGAGTGAGGCCTCCCACTTTCTTCTTCTTTTTCAGTAATGCTTTACTTATCCGGGGCTTCTTTCCCTTCCATATGAAGTTGGTGATTTGTTTCTCCATCACATTAAAAAATGTCATTGGAATTTGGATCGGAAGTGCATTGTATATACAGATGGCATTTGGTAGAATAGACATTTTTACTGTGTTAAGTCTTCTTATCCATGAGCAAGGTATGTTTTTCTACTTATATAGGTCCCTTTTAGTTTCTTGCACTAGTAGTTTGTAGTTTTCTTTGTATAGGTCTTTTACATCTTTGGTAAGATTTATTCCTAAGTATTTTATCTTCTTGGGGGCTACTGTGAATGGTATTGATTTGGTGATTTCCTCTTCGATGTTCTTTTTGTTGACATAGAGGAATCCAAGTGATTTTTGTATGTTTATCTTGTAACCTGAAACTCTGCCGAACTCTTCTATTAGTTTCAGTAGTTTTATGGAGGATTCCTTAGGGTTTTCTGTGTATAAGATCATGTCATCTGCAAGTAGAGATAATTTGATTTCTTCCTTGCCAATCCGGATGCCCTTTATTTCTTTGTCTAGCCTAATTGCTCTGGCTAGGACCTCTAGCACAATGTTGAATAAGAGCGGTGATAAAGGGCATCCTTGTCTGGTTCCCGTTCTCAAGGGAAATGCTTTCAGGCTCTCTCCATTCAGAATGATGTTGGCTGTTGGCTTTGTGTAGATGCCCTTTATTATGTCCAGGAATTTTCCTTCAATTGCTATTTTGCTGAGAGTTTTTATCATGAATGTGTGTTGGACTTTGTCAAATGCCTTTTCTGCTTTAATTGATAAGATCATGTGGTTTTTGTCTTTTGTTTTATTTATATGGTGGATTACATTAATGGTTTTTCTAATATTAAACCAACCTTACATAAAAAAAAAAAAAAACAAAGGCTTACATACCTGGTATAAATCCCACTTGGTCGTGGTGGATTGATTTTTTGATATGTTGTTGAATTCTATTGGCTAGAATTTTGTTGAGGATTTTTGCATCTATGTCCATGAGGGGTATAGGTCTGCAATTTTCTTTTTTTTTTGTGGTGTCTTTACCTGGTTTTGGTATCAGGAATATGCTGGCTTCACAGAATGAGTTAGGTAGTATTCCATCAGTTTCTATGGCTTTGAAATACCTTTAGTAGTAGTGGTGTTAACTCTTCTCTGAAAGTTTGGTAGAACTCTGCAGTGAAGCCGTCCTGGCCAGGGCTTTTTTTTGTTGGGAGTTTTTTGATTACCGTTTCAATCTCTTTTTTTGTTATGGGTCTATTTAGTTGTTCTACTTCTGATTGTGTTAGTTTAGGTACGTAGTATTTTTTTTTTTTAGGAATTCGTGCATTCCTTCTAGGTTTGCAAATTTGTTAGAGTACAATTTTTCGTAATAATCTGATATGATTCTTTTAATTTCACTTGGGTCTGTTGTGATATGCCCCATCTCATTTCTTATTCGGGTTATTTCATTCCTGTATTTCTTTAGTCAGTCTAGCCAATGGTTTATCAATTTTGTTAATTTTTTCAAAGAACCAGCTTTTGGTCTTCTTAATTCTTTAATTGTTTTTCTGTTCTCCCATTCATTTAGTTCAGCTCTAATTTTTATTATTTGTTTTCTTCTGGTGCCTGATGGATTCTTTTGTTGCTCACTTTCTATTTGTTCAAGTTGTAGGGACAGTTCTCTGATTTTGGCTGTTTCTTCTTTATGTATGTGTGCATTTATCAATATAAATTTACCTCTGAGCACTGCTTTTGCTGTGTCCCAGAGGTTTTGATAGGAAGCGTTTTCATTCTCGTTACATTCTATGAATTTCTTTATTCCCTCCTTAATGTCTTGTATAACCCAGTCGTTTTTGAGCAGGGTATTGTTCAGTTTCCAAATGTTTTGATTTCTTTTCCCTGATTTTTCTCTTATTGATTTCTACTTTTATGGCCTTATGGTCTGAGAAGATGCTTTGTAGGATTTTGATGTTTTGGATTCTGCAAAGGTTTGTTTTATGACCTAATATTTGGTCTATTCTAGAGAATGTTCCATGTGCACTAGAAAAAAAAAGTATACTTTTGCAGCTGTTGGGTGGAGTGTTCCGTATAAGTCTATGAGGTCAAGTTGGTTGATTGTAGCAATTAGGTCTTCTGTGTCTTTATTGAGCTTCTTACTGGGAGTCCTATCCTTCTCTGAAAGTGGTGTGTTGAAGTCTCCTACTATTATTGTGGAGTTGGCTATCTCACTTTTCAGTTCTGTTAAAGTTTGTTTTATGTATCTTGCAGCCCTGTCATTAGGTGCATAAATATTTAATATGGTTATGTCTTCCTGATAAATTGTCTCTTTAATCATTACTTAGTGTCCTTTTTTATCCTTTGTGGTGGATTTAACTTTAAAGTCTATTTTGTCAGAAATTAATATTGCCACTCCTGCTCTTTTTTGATTGTTGTTTGCTTGATATATTTTTTTTCATCCTTTGAGTTTTAGTTTGTTTGTGTCTCTAAGTCTAAGGTGTGTCTCTTCTAGGCAGCATATAGACGGATCGTGTTTCTTTATCCAGTCTGAGACTCTCTGTCTCTTTATTGGTGCTTTTAGTCCATTTACATTCAGCGTAATTAGATAAGTATGTGTTTAGTGCTGTCATTTTGATGCCTTTTTGTGCGTGTTGTTGACGATTTCATTTTTCCACTTACTTTTTTGTGCTGAGACATTTTTCTTTGTAAATTATGTGTTCCTCATTTTCATAGTAGTTGAATTTATGTTTCCTGAGTCGTTACGTTTTTCTGGGTTTTTATTTTGAATTATGGAATTGTTAGACCTCTTTGTGGTTACCTTATTATTTACCCCTATTTTTCTAAGTAAAAACCTAACTTCTATTGTCCTATATCGCCTTGCTTTCCTCTCCATATGAAAGATCTATGCCTTCTGTATTTAGTCCCTCTTTTTGATTATTGTGGTCTTTTACATAATGACTTCAGTGATTCCCTGTTTTGAGCATTTTTTTCTTTTTAAGATTAATCTTAATTTGTTTTTGTGATTTCGCTATTTCAGTTGATATCAGGATGTTCTGTTCTGTGACCTTGTGTTGTGTTGGTGTCTGATATTATTGATTTTCTGACCAATTTCCTTTTGTAATTCTTGTAGCTTTGGATTGGTTTTTGCAAATTCTCTAAGCTTCTGTTTATCTGTAACTCTTTTAATTTCACCTTCATATTTGAGAGAGAGTTTTGCTGGATATATGATCCTTGGCTGGCAGTTTTTCTCCTTCAGTGCTCTATATGTGTTATCCCATTGCCGCCTTGACTGCATGGTTCCTCCTGAGTAGTCTGAACTTATTCTTATTGATTCTCTTTTGTAGGAGACTTTTCTTTTATCCCTGACTGTTTTTATAATTTTCTCTTTATCTGTGGTTTTGGCAAGTTTGATGATAATATGCCTTGGTGATTTTCTTTTAGGATCGATCTTATATGGGGTTCGATGAGCATCTTGGATAGATATCCTTTTGTCTTTCATGATGCCAGGGAAGTTTTCTGCCAACAGATCTTCAACTATTCTCTCTGTATTTTCTGTTATCCCTCCCTGTTCTGCAACTCTAATCACATACAACTTATTCTTCTTGATAGAGTCCCACATGATTCCTAGGGTGTTCATTTTTTTTAATTCTTTTATCTGATTTTTCTTCAACTATATTTTTTTTATATCGGTGTCAATTGCCTTATCCTCCAACTCCCGCACTCCTCATTCCAATTGCTCGATTTTGTTCCTCTGACTTCCTATTGAGTTGTCTAATTTTGTAATTTTACTGTTAATCTTTTGGATTTCTGAATGCTGTCTCTCTATGGATTCTTGCAGCTGATTAATTTTTCCACTATGTTCTTGAATAATCTTTTTGATTTCTTCAACTGCTCTATCAGTGTGTTCCTTGGCTTTTTCTGTAGATTGCCTTATTTCATTTCTGAGGTCATCCCTGATGTCTTGAAGCCTTCTGTATGTTAGTTTTTTGTATTCTGCGTCTGGCAATTCCAGGATTGTATCTTCATTTGGGAAAGATTTTGATTCTTTAATTTGGGGAGTTGTAGAAGCAATTATGGTCTGCTTCTTTATGTGGTTTGATATTGACTGCTGTCTCCGAGCCATCTATCAGATATTGTGATGATTTATTTTATATTTGCTCACTGAGTCTTATCTTGTTTTGTTTTCTTTCCATATACGCAGATGGGCTACTAGATTGCTCTGTCTTGATTGTTGTAGCCCTTGAATCACTTATGTCCTATTTCCAGCTGGTTTGGGCTGTTACCAGATATATAAGGCTAAGAGTCCTTTCACTATTCTTGAATAGAATAAGCTTAGGTGGTCTCTTTTTGGGTCACCAAGTGTGTGGTGTAGACTGTCACCTATTAACTTAGAGGAGTCGTGGTGATAGTTGTGTGCACCAGATTCTAGTAGCAGGTGGGGGTCACATTCCAGGGGGGGCAGGATGCTGACAGCCTTCCCCCATGTGCCAGTGAGGTAGGTATGTCTCTATTCCTAAAGCACTTTGATGGGTGGGCTCTGCAGCTGTACCTTAGGCACCCAATGCATGTACCGCTAAAGACTGGTAGGTGTCAGTATCCTCAGACCCCTTTGGCAGGTGGCTAGGGGATTTGGGTGGAGCTTCAGCCCTCAGTTCCCCATTGTGGATCAGTGAAGATCAGTGAGGCCTCTGTTTAATAGGTAGAGATATCAGACCTAGAAAACTTGTCTTTCCAGTGCTCAGCTAAAACAATTTCAGTCAGACCTCTATCAGAATTGCCTTTGCATTATAATAGCCACCTTGTTCCCTGTAGGGATGAAAGCCCAAGACAGTGGATCTCATATGCTTAGCTGGAGCTGGTTCTGTATTGTTATTCCAGTTTAGGGAAGTCAGGGAAGGGTTTTTGGTCCCTGGGTTTTTAGTAGCTGCTTCTCTCAGGCCAGGAGAATGGGTTAGGAAAAGAAAAAAAAACCCACAGAGCACTTCAGTCCCTGGCCCAGGAAATTCCAATGTTAATGAAGCCCACCTGGGGTAGGGAGGAGAGGGATCAGATAGATAGGAGAGAGTGGCACCCAGCAATATAGACAAAGTTACTTATCTAGCTTGGTGATGACTGTTTTATCTGAGATTCCCAAGGGGCATGTAGCCTTTGTGGGTCCAGATTGCCCCTGAGGGTCAGACCGTGGCCCGTGCTTGTGCTGTCTCAGAAGCCGTGATCAGCTCCTCTGCTCCCAGTCCAAAGCCCAGCACCACGGTTCCCAGGCTGGGACACTGCACTCCGGGCTCCAAAACCAGTCGCAGCTTTCCGGTGACTTCTCCTCCTGTCAGCCATGTCGTTGCACTGGCTGCATGCACTGGCTGGGCTTCCCCTGAGGTCACTTCAGGGGGCTAGGGCTGCGTCCCGTGCTTGCGCCATCTCAGGAAGCCATGCTCAGCTCCCCTGAGCCCAGTCCAAAGCCCGGCACCAAGGTTTTCTGAGTGAGACGCTGGCTCCACGCTTTGAAAACAGTCGCTCCTTCTCCGTGGTTGCTCGTTCTGTCGTTAGCCGCGTCAGTGTGCAGCCTGCTTGCGCTGTCTGAGTCTCTACCGAGGTTACCCCAGGGGGCTAGGGGTTAGGGCTGTGTCTCGTGCCTATCCCCGCCTCAGCAAGCCACAATCAGCCCCACTACTCGGCACCCAGGAACCGTGAGGGCTCAAGACTGTGGAGCCGGATGCCAGTTCTAGAACCGGTTGTTGCTTCAGGGTGCAGCTTTTCACTCCCCTGTCACTCAGGTCAACTCTTTAGATCTGTGTTCAATGGTCAGGTTCCATAGACTGTCATGTCTGTGATCGATTCACTTGTTTTTCTGAGTCTTTGTTGCAAGAGGGATCCGAGGTAGCTTCTGCCTAGTCAGCCACCTTGGCCCCACCCCTCTCGTTATGTTCTTGAATAAGCTTTTTAATTTCTTCAGCTGCTTTATCTGTCTGTTCCTTGTCTTGTTCTGCGTATAGCCTGATGTCCTTCCTGATCATGTTCCTGATGTCTTGAAGAGTTCTGTATATTAATCTTTCGTATTCTCCATCCGGTAATTCCTAGAAAGCACCTTCATCCAGAAGATCCCTTGATTCTTTGTTTTGAGAGCTTGTTGATGCGATTATGGTCTGCTTCTTTATGTGATTTGATATTGACTGTTGTCTCCAAGCTATCTATAAGTTATTGTATTAGGTTATTTTATGTTTGCTTACTGTATCCTAGCTTCTTCATTGTTTTTTTTTCGATATGCACAAATAGGCTGCTTGAGTGAGCTAGCTTTATTACTTTCGCCTTTGAAGCTCTAACATCCTGTGACCAGACGGCTAGAGATGTTATCAGATATATGAGCCTAGGAGTCCATTCACTTTTCTTGTATGGATTCAGCTCAGGTGTCCAGGTAGTTGGTCATCAAGTGTGTGATACAGGCTCTGTCCTACAGTCTCAGAGGGGCAGTAATGATTGGTGTAGGTCCGCTGTACAGCTTAAACAGTTGCAGTTTGCCAACAAGGACCTATTTTCCTGAAATGGGCCCACACAGGTCAATGCAGGGGTAAAAAGTATTCGATGTACATAGACCGTTTGTGCCTGGGCAGGAGCTGCTTCTGTCCTGAGCTCCCCAGCTTAGTGAAACTAGCAGATTATCTTTTCTTCCAATTGTGAATTTTTTCCTTCTCTAAGGCAGGGAGAATGGCTCAGGTCACTCAGCAGAACCTATATCAGGCCCAGGGAATCGACAACCACTGAAGCCGGCTTGGGGGCTGGGGCTGTGGTAAAATGAATGCATGTACTTGGCTTTTGCCAAAAGCGACGTTCTCTGGTACCAGAGGTGTGAGTAGGCTGTGGGGCTAGCTGTTCCTCCCTGAGGAAAATGCATCCAGAACGATACCGTCAGCCCCAGTGTGGTCGCTCCAGGGAATGGTGCCTGAGGGTTTCTGGCAATTCAGGTCTGGCAGCTCCTCTCCACATCTGAACTGTCTCTCCTTCCCCCTGACACTGCGTCCATTTTCAAACTTTGCCTTTGATGTTCAGGGCTGCTAGCTTGTCATAAATATAATCATTTCACTTGTCTTTTCAGGTCTTTGTTGTAAGAGGGATAGCCAGAAGCGTCTGACTACTCTGCCGTCATGGCCCCGCCTCCAATTTTCATAAACAAGTTTCTTATTAAACAATTAATACACATACTTTTTTGTGACATTGGTTGCCAGCACCACAACATGTCAACACTCTCCCCTTCTCCACCTTGGTTTCCCTGTTGCCAGCTTTCCTGTCTTCTCCTGCCTTTTTGTCCTTGCCTGTGGGCAAGTTTGCCCATTTAGACTTGTTTTGTTTTATGGGCCTGCCTAATCTTTGGCTGAAGGGTGAACCGCAGGAATGAATTCAGTACTTATAAGGCTATACGGGGGCCATACTCTCTGTGTTTCTGCAGTCTATGTCAGACACTAAGTCTGGTCTTTATTGGGTATGTGTGTGAGTTAGATTTTTGGTCTATATATTTTTTGAGCTCTGTCCAGGAACCTCTACTGTGATCTCTGTCACAGCAGTCAGTGCTGGTAGCCAGGCTCCATCTAGTTGTGCTCGAATCAGTCTGGTGGAGGCTGTGGTAGTTGTTGTCCATTTGTCCTTTGTACTAATATTTCCCTTGTGTCTTTGGTTTTCTTCATTCTCCCTTGCTCCAGTTGAGTTGGGACCAGTGGAGTATCTTAGAGGGCTACTTACCAAAGTAGAATGTAGTACATTTTCTTTATAAACAATGTAATGCCAGTAGAGCTAGACCTTCTCCCAGACCATGGCTCCACATCCCTTAGCCCAGTAATTTCATCCCTCGTGGACTTTGGATGTTTCCATGGAGCTTCCATGACCTTCCCTTAGACAAGTTGTGCTGGCTTCCCTAGTATTGTGTACTGTCTTACCCTTCACCAAAGTTACCTCTAAAAAAAACAAAAGCCAAACCCATTGCCATTCAGTCAATTCTGACTCATAGTGACCCAATAGGACTGAGTAGAACTGCCACATATACTTTCCAAGGAGCACCTCGTGGATTTAGACTGCAAGTCTTTGGGTTACCAGCCGTAGCACTTAACCACTACAACACCAGGGTTTTTAAGTTACCAGTAGGATACAAAATCTCTTAACAGTAGTTGTCTTTAGGAAAGAGGCATTCTTTATGTTTAAACAATTTTTAAATATTTAAACTTTTGTACCACGTACATGTATTACGTTTTTAACAGAATTTTAAACCTAATTTGAAAGTAATATCTTTTGAAATTCAAAAAAATTTTAAAAGGTATTGAAATAAATGATTTTTTAAAGTAATTATCGTTTTAAAAATGAACACTTGGAAAAGGTAATTGGATCTAAGGCTATCTCTACATGATGTCAAACTAACAAGCAGCTTGTTCATTGGGAGGAAAGTTTTCGTGGTTCAAGTCAACCCAGAGGTGTTTCAGAAGAAAGGCCTGGTGACCCTTTTCCAGAAAATTCAGTCATTGAAAAGCCTATGGAGCACAGTCTACCCTGACACACATGGGGTTGCCATGAGTGTAATCAACTTGACAGAAACAGGTTTGGTTTGGTTTTGAGTGGATCACAGAATCAAACTGAGATGAACTAGAATTTGTGGAGAATCAGCAAGAAGACTTACTCAAAAAATACGTCCACTAGTGCCTGTTATATTTAATGTATTTTAAATTGCTTTTCAGGCTTGGAGTCTTCTAAAATAATACAAACCTGAAGGAGATGTTTGCATCTCTGGTGGAATGTGGCCTACGATAGATATCTTAGGGAGCCCCCCAAAAAATAGACGGAAGCTAAAAGGAAAGTGGAAAGATTACCAAGACAGCAGACTTCAGTTAATAAGGGAGGTTGTTGTGAACTGGGAGTCCCTGGGTGGTGCAAATGGTTAACAATTTACAGTGGGCCGCTAATCAAAATGTTGGAGGTTCCAGTCCAGCCAGAGTCATCTTGAAAGAAAAGCCTGGCAATCTACTTCTGGAAAATCAGCCATCGGAAACCCTGTGGCATACAGTTGCTCTCGGCACACATGGGGTCACATTGAGTTGGGATCAGCTCAACAGTAACTGGTAAGGTTGTAAACTACCTTAGTTTCTCTTAGCAGCCACCCAAAAAAAACCAAACCCACTGCTGTCGAGTCGATTCCATCTCATAGCGACCCTACAGGACAGAGTAGACCTGCCCCATAGAGTTTCCAAGGAGCGCCTGGTGGATTCAGACTGCCAACCTTTTGGTTAGCAGCCGTAGCACTTAACCACTACGCCCCTAGGGTTTCCTTAGCAGCCACATCACGCCCTTATTCCCATCACTTCGTCTCTCCTTTCAGTTTCAGAGGAAGAGGTGTCCAGGAACCCTTCTGGCTCCTGAAAATTCTTGGTCCTGTGGGCTCGTCTTTCCTTTCAAAAGTTTATCTTGCTTCATCAGCAACTTTGCCTTTGTGGTAAATATGCTAAAATATTATTAAATCTATCGTGTACATTTTTTTTTCACATGTGCTTAAATGGCCACACTGATTACCCTCCCTGTTGTCCTAGACTTGGGAAGTCCCTTCCCATACTGACTGTGGGCTTGGCCATAGTGCTTGCTTTGCTCAATGGGATAATACCAAACATGAGTCATATATAGAGTTAAAAATAGATGAGACATTGAGGTTTGCCCACTCTTACATTTCTTGTGATACCTTGGAACCACCAGCATGGGAACAAATTCATGCTACCTGCTGGATGGTGACAGCTAAATGGCATAGATACCTCTTTTGCCCCTGTCATCAGAAAGACAGATAGCCAAGCAAGGGACAAGTGAGTGAGGCCATGGGCCAGCAGCTGACCACAACTCAGGAGTGACCCCAGACAACACTACATGGTGCAGAGATGTGCCATCCCAACTGAAACCACAGACTCTTGAACAAATAAACAGCTGTTGTTTTGAGCCACTAAATTTTCACATGGTTTGTTATATAACATAAATCTTTACTTAACTGCATAACCCTTCTAGCTACTGCTTTATCTTCTTCCATTCATTGCCAAATATTTTATTTCCTATCAAATACTCACTTACCTAACACATAATTATGTATCTAACTATGTGATAGGGACTGTGCTAACCAATAATGCACAGAATAGTAAGCTTAACAGACATAGGAGCTACCTTTATGGAACAAAGAAAATGACCATAGCTAAAATTCATTGACTGTTCCCTATGTACCATCTACCATGTTAATCTATTAGCATACATTAGTTCATTCACCAACCCTACTATTGACTCCATTTTACAGATGCAGAAATGGAGGTTCAGAGAACATTAAGACATTTGCTTTAAGTCACAGTAAGTGAGGGAATTCGGATCTTTTTCCAGCACTTGTGCTCTGAAGCATTATGCTTTAGTTTGAGAACAAATATAAAGAAACCTAGGAATTGAGTCTTAGCTGTGACAGTAAGTTCTGCATCAGTGAAGAGAATGCCAGTCTCCTTTCTTTATGTTGAAGGGTCTCTCTAGCTACCCTTTTACTATGATCCAAAATAAAGAATTTAACCTGAGTCCAGTTCCTTGCCATTTACACTGTGCTTAATATTTTGTTCATTAGTATCTGTCCTCCTCTATCAGGAAACTAAAATTTTTATTTTATTTTTTTATTGTACGTTAGATGAAGGTTTATAGAACAAACTACTTTCTTATTAAACAATTAATGCGCATATTGTTTTGTGACATTAGTTGCCAACCCTATGACATGTCAACAGTCTCTACTTCTCGACCTTGAGTTCTCTGTTACCAGCTTTCCTGTCCTTTGCTGCCTTCTCGTCCTTACCCCTGAGCTGGTGTGCCCATTTAGATTCATTTCGTTTAGTGGCCTCTTTAATTTTTGGCTGAACGGTGTACCCCAGTAGTGACTTCAGTACTGAGTTGTAAGGTTTCAGGGACCATTCTTTGGGATTTCTGCATTATCTATGAGATATTAAGTCTATTTTATTTGTGTGTGGGGGGTGGTTAACATATTGTTGTACATTTTTCTGCGGCTCTGTACCTGACCCTCTGTTGTGATCCTTGTCAGAGCAGTCAGTGGTGGTAGCCGGGCACCGTCTAGTTGTGCTGGACTCAGCCTGGTGGAGGCTGTGATACTTCTGGTCTATTAGTCGTTTGGACTAATCTTTCCCTTGTGTCCTTGGTTTTCGTCATTTTCTCTTTCTCCAGATGGCGTGGGACCAGTGGAGTATCTTAGATGGCCACTTACAGGCTTTTTAGAGCACAGACACTACTCACCAAAGTGGACTGTAGAACACTTTTCTTTATACACTATGTAAATTATGCCAGTTGAGCTACATGTTCCCAGAGACCATGGACCCCACAGCCCTCAGCCCAGTAATTTGATCCCTCAGGGAGTTGGGATGTGTCTATGGAGCTACCATGACCTTGTACAAGTTGTTCTGACTTCCCCAGTATTGTGTACCTTTCACCAAAGTTACCGCTAAGATATAAAAACTCGTAACAGTAGATGTTGTTGGGGAAGAGGACATTCTTTCCATTTAAACAATTTTTTCCTATTTGAAAGTTTGTACCATGTGCATGCATTGCTTTTGTAACAAAATTTTAAAGCTAATTTGAAAGTAACATATTTTGAGATTGAACAAAATTTTAAAAGGTATTATTAAAATGAATTTTTTTCATAATAACTATCCTTTGAAAACTGGGAAAAGGTAATTGAACCTAAGGCTTTCTCAACATGATGCAACCCAACGAGCAGTTTATTTAGTGGGAGAAAAGTTTTGGTGGGTCAGGTCAATCCAGAGGTGCCTCAGAAGAAAGGCCTGGCTGTCTATTTTCAAAGAAATCAGTCTTTCAAAATCCTATGGAGCACACTTCTCCCCTGACACATGGGATTGCCATGAGTAGTTATCAACTTGACAGAAAGAGGTTTGGTATGGTTTAGGATAGACCACAGAGTCAAGCTGAGGTGATCTAGAATTTGTGGAGAATCAGCAAGAAGCCTTACTCAAAAAGTACCTCTTCTAGTGCCTGTTATGTTTAATGTATTTTAAAATGCTTTCCAGGCTTGGAGTCTTCTAAAATCATACAAACATGAAGGAGATGTTTGCATCTTTGGTGGAATATAGCCTAGGATAGATGTCTTAGCACCCAAAAGAATAGACAGAAGCTAAAAGGAAGCTAGCAAGATGACCAAGACATCAGACTTCACTTCATAAAGGACGTTGTTGTGAACTGGGAGTCCCTGGGTGGTGCAGATGGTTAACACTTTACATTGGGCTGCTAATCAAAATGTCGGAGGTTCCAGTCCAACCAGAGGCACCTCAGGAGAAAGGCCTGGCCATCCACATCTAAGAAATCAGCCATTGGAAATGCTGTGGAGCACAGTTGTTCTTGGCACACATGGGGACACCATGAGTTGGAATCAACAGTAACTGGTAAGGTTGTGAAATGCCTTACTTTCTCTTAGCAGCCACATACCCCTTTTACACCCATCATTTCATCTCTCCTTTCAGTTCAGAGGAAAGGATGTCCAGGAACCCTTTCTGGTTCCTGAAAATTCTTGGTCCTGTGAATTTGTCTATCCTTTCAGAAGTTTATGTTGCTTTCTTCATCAGCAGCTTTCCCTTTGCAGTAAATATGCTCAAATATCATGAGATCTATCTGGTGCATTTTTTTTTTACCTGTGCATAAATGGCCACACTGATTACCCTCCCTGTTGTTCAAACCTTGTTTCTTCCCATACTGACTCTGGGCTTGGCCATAGTGCTTGCTTTGCTCAATGGGTTAATATCAAACATGACACAAGAAGAGTCTGGTCTTTCTTTTTGAGATAGAATTTTGTTCTACATTTTTCTCTAGCTCTGTCTGGGACCCTCTAATGTTTTCTCTGTCAGAGCAGTCAGTGGTGGTAGCCAGGCACCATCTATTTGTGCTAGACTCAGTGTGGTGGAGGCCATGCTAGCTGTGGTCCATTAGTCCTTTGGACTAATCTTTCCCTTGTATGCTTAGTCTTATTCATTCTCCCTTGCTCCTAAAGGGGTGAGACCAGTGGGGTATCTTCGATGGCCACTCACAGGCTTTTAAGACCCCAGATGTTACTCACCAAAGTAGATTGTAGAACATTTTCTTTATAAATTATGTTGTCCCAGTTGAGCTAGATGTCCCTGAAAGCGTAGTCCCCACAGCCCCCCGCCCAGTAATTTGGTCCCTCTGGGATTTTGGATGTGTCTATGGAGCTTCCATGACCTTTGCTTGGACAAGTTGTGCTGGCTTCCCCAGTTTTGTGTACTCTCTTACCCTTCACCAAACTTAACACTTACCTATTGTCTATTTAGTGTTTTTCCATCCCCATCCCTCCCCTCCCTCGTAACCATCAAAGATTGTTTCTTTTGTGCATAAACCTTTTCAGGACAGGAGTGGACTCATACAATGTTTGTCCTTTTGTGATTGACTTATTTCACTCAGCATAATGCCCTCCAGATTCATCCATGTTATGAGATGCTTCACAGATTCATCGCTGTTCTTTCTCATTGTGTAATACTCCATTGTGTGTATGTAGCACCGTTTGTTTATCCATTCATTGTTCTTTATCGTTGTGTAATACTCCATTGTGTGTATGTACCACAGTTTGTTTATCCATTCATTGTTCTTTATCATTGTGTAATACTCCATTGTTTGTATGTAGCACTGTTCGTTTATCCATTCATCTGTTGATGAGCATCTAGGTTGTTTCCACCTTTTTGCTGTTGTAAACAGTGCTGCAGTGAATATGGGCATGCATATATCTGTTCATGTAAAGGCTCTTATTTCTCTGGGATATATTCCAAGCAGTGGGATTGCTGGATCCTATGGTAGTTCTGTCATTACAAACTATGGATAACATTGCGAAGAATGGGAATTCCAGAACACTTAATTGTGCTCATGAGGAACCTTTACATAGATCAAGAGGCAGTTGTTCGGACAGAACAAGGGGATACTGATTGGTTTAAAGTCAGGAAAGGTGTGCGTCAGGGTTGTATTCTTTCACCATACCTATTCAATCTGTATGCTGAGCAAATAATCCGAGAAGCTGGACTATATGAAGAAGAATGGGGCATCGGGATTGGCAGAAGACTCATTAACAACCTGTGTTATGCAGATGACACAACCTTGCTTGCTGAAAGTGAAGAGGACTTGAAGCACTTACTAATGAAGATCTAAGACCACAACCTTCAGTTTGGATTACACCTCAACATAAGGAAAACAAAAATCCTCACAACTGGACCAATGAGCAACATCATGATAAATGGAGAAAAGATTGAAGTTGTCAAGGATTTCATTTTACTTGGATTCACTATCAACAGCCATGGAAGCAGCAGTCAAGAAATCAAAAGACACATTGCTTTGGGTAAATCTGCTGCAAAGGACCTCTTTAAAGTTTTGAAAAGTAAAGATGTCACCCTGAAGACTAAGGTGTGCCTGACCCAAGCCATGGTATTTTCAGTTGCATCATATGCATGTGAAACCTGGACAATGAATAAGAAAGACCAAAGAAGAATTGATGCCTTTGAGTTGTGGTGTTGGCGAAGAATATTGAATATACCATGGACTGTGAAAAGAACGAACAAATCTGTCTTAGAAGAAGTACAACCAGAATGCTGCTTAGAAGCGAGGATGGTGAGACTGCATCTTACATACTTGGGACATGTTGTCAGAAGGGATCAGTCCCTGGAGAACATCATGCTTGGCAGAGTACAGGGCCAGCGGTAAAGAGGAAGACCCTCAACGAGGTGGATTGACACAGTGGCTGCAACAATGAGCTCAAGCATAACAACGATTGTAAGGATGGCTCCGGACCGGGTAGTGTTTCGTTCTGTTGTGCATAGTGTCACTATGAGTCGGAACCAACTCGACGGCACCTAACAACAACAACATGGTAGTTCTATTTCTAGCTTTTTAAGGAAGCACCAAATCAATTTCCAAAGTGGTTGTACCATTTTACATTCCCACCAGCAGTGTGTAAGTGTTTCAGTCTCTCTACAACCTCTCCAACATTTATTATTTGGTGTGCTTTTGATTAATGCCAGTCTTATTGGGGTGAGATGATATTTCATTGTAGTTTTGATTTGCATTTGAAGCTATTTGAGTTCATTCTGAACTGTCATGCAGCTCTCCATGGGGAATTGATATTTGAACAGAAGACTGAAAGAAAACTATATGGATATCTGGGAATGAGCATTTCTGGAAGGATTGTGGAAGGTAACTACCCTGCCATAGGACCATGCTCTGTGCCTCCAAGGAACACACAGGAGCCATTATCATTGACTGAAGTGAACAAGAGGAAACAGTTGGGAGATGAATTTACAGAAGTACCCAGAGGCCAGTTTAAGCAGGCCTTGGAGACTGGTTAGACCCTCAGAGAGCACCAAGAGAGTTTCCTTTCCCGGTCTAAAATTCAGTACTGGAACTGTGTCAGCCTGTTTAAGGAATAAACCAATACCAAAGAAAATGCAGGCAAATTGACATTATGCATATAAAACACGAGCTCTACCGCTTACACTTTCTTTTCTAAGCCTGAAAAATATCCCTTTTCTGGAGTTGCATTCTTGGTGATCCAGGTAAATAGAGTCAGTGACTAAAGTTTTATAAGATTAAAAAAAAAATCAAACATACCTTTCAAAATTACAGGAGAGCTTGAACAAGTTTTATGCATCTGAACAGAAAACAGCATTCATTGTGTAATAATTATACTTTGAGAAATACGATGAAATGGTTGAAATAAATAATATGCACTTTTAAAGGTGTCAAAAGTTGTATAATGGCAGGTACTTATTCATAGGCCCAAAAGGGTGAAAAAAAAAGAGAACAAGGAAAGATGAAGAAGCAGGGACTTATTTTTTGCATACCTTCGCTGTACCTTCAGAGTACCCCTGTACTGGATGGATAAGGCAAGGATTTAAGGGTCATCTGAGCAGGTTTGTCAAAACAGAACGTACAGTCTGGAAGGATGGCCTGAGGCTAGAACAAAAAACTCTTTTTGAGGTCCTTTCCCTAAACACGAAATTGTATTCTTTCCAGACCCCTGCAAGAAACCAACGTGTAAACTGTTTCAGTGCTGTGTATGTTGCAATGAGTTTTTACTAAATTAGTAGCAACAGGCTTCTGGCCTTAAGGAAGTTACTGGTAACAGACTTGCCCTCCTGCTAAAAACAACTGGAAAACTGGACAAGATCTATTAAACAGCAGCTTTTGGATGTTGGACAACAGAGTGGTGCATTATGGAGACTGCCCAAGAGGAGAAGCCCTGGCAGTGGTTGAGCTTGGCTGCTAACCAAAAGGTTGGCGGTTCAAATGCACCAACCACTCCTTGGAAACCCTATGGGGCAGTTCTACTCTGTCCTATAGGGTCGCTATGAGTTGGAATCAACTCGATGGCAGTGCGGTTTGGTTTTTGCTGAGAGCGCTGTTCTGGACCCCTTGTCTTGTGCTGAAGCATCCCCATCTCACATGCCTCTCAGACAGGGACCCATACTGTGCAAGGATTCCAGGAGGCAAATGACTGAAGACGTGGAGGAATGTGACATTTCCCGGGAAGCCTTTAGTCCAAGACACAGGAACCAAGATCAGGACATCCATGAGTGAGGACTGGGAAGATGAATATCCCAGAATATAGGGCTCACCCAGAGACCGAGTAGCACCTGCTCTAAAACCTAGAAAGCCCCAGGCAGAGCTGTCAGGCTGACCATCCCCTCACTTATCCTTTAGAGTTCTCAGGGACTTGAGAGCCTGCGCCTAAGAAGGGCACCTCAAGTCAGTAGATGCAGAAGTCTCTGTCTCTGATAGGTATCAAGCTGATGATCCTGAATGAGGATGATGGAAAGACCTAGACAGAATAGTGGTGTCCCACAAAGTCCCGCCCCTACCGCCAGCCTCAAGGCCACCAGGCTGACTTCTGCCTGTAAAGTCTCATGATGGGCGGGCCTTGGTCCAAGGAAGAAGAGGGAGGAGACCTAGACCCTAACTTGGTCCAAGGAAGAAGAGGGAGGAGACCTAGACCCTAAGTGCAGGCGAGGCAAGGACCCTTAGTGCTAATGAGGAGGCTTCCCTTCAAAACAGGGGCGGCCCACAGCTCAACCTTGCTGTTAGCTCCTGGAGACGCCGGGCAGGGGTAGACAGATGTACAGTACCCCGACTACCCTCTAGAGAGGTGAGGGCCTTGGTTTGAGCTGTAAATGCCACCCCTGCTTTGAGGTGGACTCAATTAGTAGAGGGAGAAATACCAGGTACTACCCGGAAGCAAGGTCAGAAGCCTGAGTGAGGAATGAAGGGGTCACCAATTGAGAACTTGGGGGTGAGGTGACCCCGCCACCCTGACCAGCCCTAGGATTCCCAAAACAGCCTGCAAATGATATGGGTCACTCTGACTTCTAACTCTGAGGTCTCAGGAAGGTGTGCCCTTTGGTCTGAGAGGTGTGGCCTCAGGTCAGCAGAGGGTGGGGTCACAAGAATGGTGCAACATCAAGGGGAAGACATGATTGAGATACTAGGGGCCGATCAACCCAAAATGGGGAGGGCTACACTGAATCCTGCTAATGCCATGTGCCCTGGGAGCCCAGGACAAATCCAACAAGCTCAGGTGACCCTTGACTCCCGCCTGGAGGGTCTCAGGGAAATGAGGGGCAATGTTCAAGCCCCAATTCAGCAGAGAGAGGAATCCCAGAACCTGGTGGAAGTCAAGTTAAAAATCCTTCAAGAGGAAAGATGGAATTAACCCCCCACCAAACAAGAAGAGAGGAGGCTGTACAAAGTCCCCCCTCTACTACTGGATTTGGGAAGCCATGGTCAGAGATATCACACTGAAGTTCCCCCTTGTTTTCTCCTGCGGGCGGTCATCTCAGTGCCATGAAATCCTTGAACTAATGGGGAGGTCTACTAAGCAGTGGCAGGAGACTAGGTCCCTAAGAGAAATCAAGGTGAGGACACCGAGGTATGATGAGGCGACTCCTCCCAGAAATAAGGGGAACCATAAAGCCCTGCCCCTGCCTTCAAACCTGGGGACCTGACATGCTGACTTAGTGAGTTTCGGTTAGGTCTTCCAGGGCATCTCAGGGAGGTGAGAGATCTGATCAACGTGGGTACCCAATGTGAGGACCCTGGTGAAGGACTGAGGCCTCTAAGGAACCCCAGACAGAACGGGCCCCACTGTGCTGTCATCACTGAGACACCCTGCCAGGAGTGGTGGCTCAGCTACTCCTTCAGTTTCTCCTTGAGGGTTTCAGAGGGATTTGAGGTGTCAAGTTCAGGGTAGCAGAGGGGAGTGGCCCTGGCCCTGCCTGCAGTTGATATGATGGCCCTGAAGGTGAACTGAGAAGACCCCCAACTGACCCAGTACAGAGAGTCCCTAGTGTCAGCCCTGCTGTCACCCCAGTAAGCCCCATGCACGGCCAGCAATCTACAACATAATCCTTCCTCTAATTTCCTCTACAGGGTCCTGACTAGGAGAGTAGGAGCCTTGTGGGGTCCTAGAGCAGTGCCCTCCAGGAATCCTGTAAAGGCAGCCTTTGTTAAAGCCAAGGAGGCATCTCTCTGCGGCAGGGGCTTGCACCCTCTCAGCCCCGTCTGAAAAATCAGCCATTGGAAACCCTATGGAGCACAGTTTTTCTCTGGAACACCAGGGGTTTCCATGAGTTGGAATCAACTCAACAGTGAGTAGTAAGGTTTTGAACTGCCTTTGTTTCTGTTAAGGGCCACATCCCCCTCTTATACCCATCACTGCATCTCTGGTTTTAGTTTCAGAGAAAGAGATAACCCCGGTACCTTTCTGGCTCCTGAAATATCTTGGTCTTATGAACTCATCTTTCCTTTCAGAAGTTTATGTTGCATTCTTTATCAGCAGCTTTCCCTTTGGAGTAAATATGCTCAAATATCATGAGATCTATCTGGTGGACTTTTTAAACTTGTGCATAAATGGCCACACTGATTACGCTCCCTGTTGTCCAAGCCTTGGGAAATCCCTTCCCACACTGACTCTCAGCTTGACCATGGTGCTTGGTTTGCTCAAAGGGATATAGCAAACATGACGCAAGTAGAGACTTAAGAAGAGATGTTACACTGGGGTTTGCCCTCTCTTACTTTTCTTGC
This sequence comes from Elephas maximus indicus, assembly GCF_024166365.1. Taxonomy (NCBI): domain Eukaryota; kingdom Metazoa; phylum Chordata; class Mammalia; order Proboscidea; family Elephantidae; genus Elephas; species Elephas maximus. The sequence continues at coordinate 147,425,127 of NC_064846.1, read as the reverse complement.
TATACCTTGGAACCATCACCATAGGAACAAATGCAAGCTAGCCTGTGGATTGTTGTTGTTGTTAGGTGCCGTCGAGCCAGTTCCAACTCATAGCAACCCTATGCACAACAGAACGAAACAGTGCCCGGTCCTGCACCATCCTCACAATCGTTGTTATGCTCGAGCTTATTGTTGAAGCCGCTGTGTCAACGCACCTTGTTGAGGGTCTTCCTCTTTTCTGATGACCCTGTACTCTGCCAAGCATGATGGCCTTCTCCAGGGACTGATCCCTCCTGACAACATGTCCAAAGTATGTAAGACGCAGTCTCGCCATCCTTGCATCTGAGGAGCATTCTGGCCGCACTTCTTCCAAGACAGATTTGTTTGTTCTTTGGCAGTCCATGGTATATTCAATATTCTTCGCCAACACCACAATTCAAAGGCTTCCACTCTTCTTCGGTCTTCCTTATTCATTTTCCAGCTTTCACATGCCTATGATGTGATTGAAAATACCATGGCTTGGGTCAGGCCCACCTTAGTCTTCAAGGTGACATCTTTGCTCTTCAACACTTTGAAGAGGTCCTTTGCAGCAGATTTGCCCAATGCAATGCGTCTTTTGATTTCTTGACTGCTGCTTCCATGGCTGTTGATTGTGGATCCAAGTAAAATGAAATCCTTCACAACTTCAATCTTTTCTCTGTTTATTATGATGTTGCTCATTGGTCCAGTTGTGAGGATTTTTGTTTTCTTAATGTTGACGTATAATCCATACTGAAGGCTGTGGTCTTTGATCTTCATTAGTAAGTGCTTCACGTCCTCTTCACTTTCAGCAAGCAAGGCTGTGTCATCTGCATAACGCAGGTTGTTAATGAGTCTTCCTCCAATCCTGATGCCCCATTCGTCTTTATACAGTCCAGCTTCTTGTATTATTTGTTCAGCATACAGATTAAATAGGTATGGCCCTGACACACACCTTTCCTGACTTTAAACCAGTCAGTATCCCCTTGTTCTGTCTGAACAACTGCCTCTTGATCTATGTAACGTGAGCATAATTAAGTGTTCTGGAGTTCCCTTTCTTTGCAGTGTTATCCATAGTTTCTTATGATCCACACAGTTGAATGCCTTTGCATAATCAATAAAACACAGGTAAACATCCTTCTGGTATTCTCTGCTTTCAGCCAGGATCCACCTGACATCAGCAATGATATCTTGGTTCCACGTCCTCTTCTGAAACCAGCCTCAATTTCTGGCAGTTCCCTGTCGATAAACTGCTGCAGCCATTTTTGAATGATCGTCAGCAAAATTTTGCTTGCATGTGATATTAATGGTATTGTTCTATAATTTCCACATTCGGTTGGATCACCTTTCTTGGGAATAGGCATAAATATGGATCTCTTCTAGTCAGTTGCCCAGGAAGCTGTCTTCCATATTTCTTGGCATAGACGAGTGAGCACTTTCAGCGCTGCATCTGTTTGTTGAAACATCTCAATTGATATTCCATCAATTCCTGGAGGCTTGTTTTTCACCAATGCCTTCAGAGCAGGTTGGACTTCTTCCTTCAGTACCATCGGTTCCTGATCATATGCCACCTCTTGAAATGGTTGAATATCAACTAATTCTTTTCGGAATAATGACTCTGTGTGTTCCTTCCATCTTCTTTTGATGCTTCCTGCATTGTTTAATATTTTCCCCATGGAATCCTTCACCGTTGCAACTCGAGGCTTGAATTTTTTCTTCATTTCTTTCAGCTTGAGAAACGCCGAGCGTGTTCTTCCCTTTTGGTTTTCCATCTCCAGCTGTTTGCACATGTCATTATAATACTTTACTCTGTCTTCTTGAGAGACCCTTTGAAATCTTCTGTTCAGTTCTTTTACTTCATCAATTCTTCCTTTTGCTTTAGCTGCTCGATGCTCAAGAGCAAGTTTCAGAGTCTGCTCTGACATCCATCTTGGTCTTTTCTTTCTTTCCAGTGACCTCTTGCTTTCTTCAGGGATGATGTCCTTGATGTCATTCCATAACTCGTCTGGTCTGCGGTCGCTAGTGTTCAATGCGTCAAATCTATTCTTGAGATGGTCTCTAAATTCAGGTGGGATGTGCTCAAGGTCATATTTTGGCTCTTGTGGACTTGCTCTTATTTTCTTCAGTTTCAGCTTGAACTTGCATATAAGCAACTGATGGTCTGTTCCACAGTCGGCCCCTGGCCTTGTTCTGACTGATGATATTGAGCTTTTCCATCGTCTCTTTCCACAGATGTAGTCAATTTGATTTCTGTGTGTTCCATCTGGTGAGGTCCATGTGTATAGTCGCTGTTTATGTTGGTGAAAGAAGGTATTTGCAATGAAGAAGTCATTGGTCTTGCAAAATTCTATCATTCAATCTCTGGCATTGTTTCTATCACCAAGGCCATATTTTCCAACTACTGATCCTTCTTCTCTGTTTCCAACTTTCGCATTCCAATTGCCAGTAATAATCAATGCATCTTGATTGCATGTTCGATCAATTTCAGACTGCAGCGGCTGATAAAAATCTCCTTCACCCACAGGGGACAGGTTTCAGCTGAGCTTCCAGACTAAGACTAGGAAGAAGGATCCAGCAGTCTACTTCTGAAAAGCATTAGCCAGTGAAAACCTTATGAATAGCAGCAGAACATTGTCTGATATAGTGCTGGAAGATGAGCACCCCCTGTTGGAAGGTACTGAAAAGATGACTGGGGAAGAGCAGCCTCTTCAAAGTAGAGTCGACCTTAATGACATGGATGGAGTAAAGCTTTCCGAACCTTCATTTGCTGATGTGGCACGACGCAAAATGGGAAGAAACAGCTGCAATCATCCATTAATAATTGGAACCTGGAATGTACGAAGTATGAATCTAGGAAAATTGGAAATCGCCAAAAGCCTATGGATGGTGAGAGCTAAATGGCCTAGATACCCACTTTGCCCCTGTCTACAGAAAGACAGGTAGCCAAGCAAGAAACAAGTGAGTGAGCCATGGACCATGAGCTGACTGCAAACTCGGGAGTGAACCCATACAGCACTACATGGTGCAGAGATGTGCCATCCCAACTGAAACCACAGACTCATGAACAAATTAATGGCTGTTGTTTTGAGCCACTAAATTTTGGCATGGTTTGTTTTATAATATAAATCATTACTTAACTGTATAACCCTTCTACCTGCTGCTTTATCTTCTTCCATTCATTGCCAAATCTTTTATTTCCTATCAAATACTAACTTACCTAACACGTAATTATGTATCTAACAATGTGGTAGAGACTGTGCTAACCAATCATGTATAGAATAGTAAGCAATAACAGCCATGGGAACTACCTTTATGGAACAAAGAAAGTGACGATAGCTAAAATTAATGAGTGTTTTCTGTGTGCTTTCTACCATGTTAATCTTTTAGCATACATTAGTTCATACACCAGCCCTACTATTGACCCCATTTTACTGATGCATAAACGGAGTCTCAGAGAATGTTAAGATATTTGCTTTAAGTCACAGTAAGTGATGGAATTCAGATCTTTGTCCAGCACTTGTGCACTTTAGCTTAAGAACAGATGTAAGGAAACCTAGGAATTGAGTCTTAACTCTGACAGTAACTGCCATATCAGTGAAGAGAATGCAGATCTCCTTTCATCATCTTTAAGGGTCTGTCTAGCTACCCTTTTACTACGATCCAAAATAAAAAGTCTTTAACCTGGAGGCGGAGCCAAGATGGTGGACTAGGCAGACGCTACCTCGGATCCCTCTTACAACAAAGACACGGAAAAACAAGTGAATCGATCACATACATAACAATCTACGAACCCTGAACAACAAACACAGATTTAGAGACGGAGAACGAACTAATACGGGGAAGCAGCGATTGTTTTCAGAGCCTGAAGCCAGCGTACCAGTCAGGTACGGCACAAGCACAGAGAGCTGCTCCACCCCCCTGAACTAACCCCGGGAGGGGGACCAGCCGGTTCCACGGGCGGTGTGGGACGCAGCCGGTAGGAGAAGTCCCCGGGAGGCAGTGACTGGTCTTGGAACGGGGAGAGCAGCGTCCCAGCCGGGGAACCGTCCCACTGGGATTTGGACTGGACGCAGGTACGGCATAAACACGGAGAGCTGCTCCACCCCCCTGAACTAACCCCGGGAGGGGGCCCAGCTGGTTCACGTCGGCGGCGTGGGATGCAGCCGGTAGGAGAAGTCCCCGGGAGGCAGCGACTGGTATTGGAGCGGGGAGAACAGCGTCCCAGCCGGGACACTCGGTCACGGCACAAGCACGGAGAGCTGCTTCACCCACCTGAACTAACCCCGGAAGGGGGCCCAACCGGTTCTCGTAGGCGGCACGGCAACGCGGCTGGAGGGACGAGAAGTCCCGGGAGGCAGCGACTGATTTTGGAGTCGAGAGTGCACCATACCAGCAGGGGAGCCTTGACGCTGGGCGTGGGGCTGGAAGCGGAGGATCTGACCGTGACTCCAGCGGGCCAGACCCCCCAGGGGCAATCTCCCCACAGCCAGCACACATAGGCGACGCGCCCCGTGGGAATCTCAGATATAATAGTCATTCCAAGCAAGACAAGCAACTCTGGCTATATTCTGAGGTGCTACTCTCCTATCTCTCTGTTCCCTCCCCGACCCTCCCCAGGCGGCTTCATTAACATCCGAATAGCCTGAGCCAGAGGGAGAACTCTGATAGGGATCTGACTGCATTTTTTTTTAGCGGATTTTCTGGAAAAACTAGTTTCCCAGTGATGGCTCGGAGACAACAATCCATATCAAACCACTTAAAGAAGCAGACCATGACAGCTTCTCCAACCCCCCCCCAAAAAGAATCAAAATCTTTCCCAAATGAAGATACAATCCTGGAATTATCAGATACAGAATATAAAAAACTAATTTACAGAATGCTTCAAGACATCACAAATGAAATAAGGCAAACTTCAGAAAAAGCCAAGGAACACACTGATAAAACTGTTGAAGAACTCAAAAAGATTATTCAAGAACATACTGGAAAAATTAATAAGTTGCAAGAATCCATAGAGAGACAGCATGTAGAAATCCAAAAGATTAACAATAAAATTACAGAATTAGACAACACAATAGGAAGTCAGAGGAGCAGACTCAAGCAATTAAAATGCAGACTGGGACATCTGGAGGACCAGGGAATCAACACCAACATAGCTGAAAAAAAATCAGATAAAAGAATTTCAAAAAATGAAGAAACCCTAAGAATCATGTGGGACTCTATCAAGAAGGATAACCTGCGGGTGATTGGAGTCCCAGAACAGGGAGGGGGGACAGAAAACACAGAGAAAATAGTTGAAGAACTCCTGACAGAAAACTTCCCTGACATCATGAAAGACGAAAGGATATCTATCCAAGACGCTCATCGAACCCCATTTAAGATTGATCCAAAAAGAAAAACTCCAAGACATATTATCATCAAACTCACCAAAACCAAAGATAAACAGAAAATTTTAAAAGCAGCCAGGGAGAAAAGAAAGGTTTCCTTCAAGGGAGAATCAATAAGAATAAGTTCAGACTACTCAGCAGAAACCATGCAGGCAAGAAGGGAATGGGACGACATATACAGAACACTGAAGGAGAAAAACTGCCAGCCAGGGATCATTTATCCAGCAAAACTCTCTCTGAAATATGAAGGTGAAATTAAGATATTTTCAGATAAACACAAGTTTAGAGAATTTGCAAAAACCAAACCAAAGCTACAAGAAATACTAAAGGATATTGTTTGGTCAGAGAACCAATAATATCAGATATCAGCACAACACAAGGTCACAAAACAGAACGTCCTGTTATCAACTCAAATAGGGAAAGCACAAAAACAAACAAATTAAGATTAATTAAAAAAAAATACACGTAACAGGGAATCATGGAAGTCAATAGGTAAAAGATCACAGTAATCAAAAAGAGGGACTAAATACAGGAGGCATTGAACTGCCAGATGGAGAGTGATACAAGGCGATATAGAACAATACAAGTTAGGTTTTTACTTAGAAAAATAGGGGTAAATAATAAGGTAACCACAAAAAGGTATAACAACTCTATAACTCAAGATAAAAGCCAAGAAAAACGTAACGACTCAAGTAACATAAAGTCAAACACTATGAAAATGAGGATCTCACAATTTACTAAGAAAAACGCCTCAGCACAAAAAAGTATGTGGAAAAATGAAATTGTCAACAACACACATAAAAAGGCATCAAAATGACAGCACTAAAAACTTATTTATCTATAATTACCCTGAATGTAAATGGACTAAATGCACCAATAAAGAGACAGAGAGTCACAGACTGGATAAAGAAACACGATCCATCTATATGCTGCCTACAAGAGACACACCTTAGACTTAGAGACACAAACAAACAAACTCAAAGGATGGAAAAAAATATATCAAGCAAACAATAAGCAAAAAAGAAGAGGAGTAGCAATATTAATTTCTGACAAAATAGACTTTAGACTTAAATCCACCACAAAGGATAAAGAAGGGCACTATATAATGATAAAAGGGACAATTGATCAGGAAGACATAACCATATCAAATATTTATGCACCCAATGACAGGGCTGCAAGATACATAAATCAAATTTTAACAGAATTGAAAAGTGAGATAGACACCTCCACAATTATAGTAGGAGACTTCAACACACCACTTTCAGAGAAGGACAGGACATCCAGTAAGAAGCTCAATAGAGACACGGAAGACCTACTTACAACAATCAACCAACTTGACCTCATTGACTTATACAGAACTCTCCACCCAACTGCTGCAAAATATACTTTTTTTTCTAGTGCACATGGAACATTCTCTAGAATAGACCACATATTAGGTCATAAAACAAACATTTGCAGAGTCCAAAACATCGAAATATTACAAAGCATCTTCTCAGACCACAAGGCAATAAAACTGGAGATCAATAACAGAAAATCTAGGGAAAAGAAATCAAATACTTGGAAAATGAACAATACCCTCCTGAAAAAAGACTGGGTTATAGAAGACATCAAGGAGGGAATAAGGAAATTCATAGAAAGCAACGAGAATGAAAATACTTCCTATCAAAACCTCTGGGACACAGCAAAAGCAGTGCTCAGAGGCCAATTTATATCGATAAATGCACACATCCAAAAAGAAGAAAGAGCCAAAATCAGAGAACTGTCCCTACAACTTGAACAAATAGAAAGTGAGCAACAAAAGAATCCATCAGGCACCAGAAGAAAACAAATAATAAAAATGAGAGCTGAACTAAATGAATTAAAAAAAAAAATAGAGAACAGAAAAACAATTGAAAGAATTAACAAAGCCAAAAGCTGGTTCTTTGAAAAAATTAACAAAATTGATAAACCATTGGCTAGACTGACTAAAGAAATACAGGAAAGGAAACAAATAACCCGAATAAGAAACGAGAAGGACCACATCACAACAGAACCAAATGATATTAAAAGAATCATTTCAGATTATTATGAAAAATTGTGCTCTAACAAATTTGCAAACCTAGAAGAAATGGATGAATTCCTGGAAAAATACTACCTACCTAAACTAACACATTCAGAAGTAGAACAACTAAATAGACCCATAACAAAAAAAGAGATTGAAACGGTAATCAAAAAACTCCCAACAAAAAAAAGCCCTGGCCAGGACGGCTTCACTGCAGAGTTCTACCAAACTTTCAGAGAATAGTTAACACCACTACTTCTGAAGGTATTCCAAAGCATAGAAAATGACGGAATGCTACCCAACTCATTCTATGAAGCCACCATCTCCCTGATACCAAAACCAGGTAAAGACATTACAAAAAAAGAAAATTATAGACCTATATCCCTCATGAACATAGATGCAAAAATCCTCAACAAAATTCTAGCCAATAGAATCCAACAACACATCAAAAAAATAATTCACCGTGATCAAGTGGGATTTATACCAGGTATGCAAGGCTGGTTTAATATCAGAAAAACCATTAATGTAATCCATCACATAAATAAAACAAAAGACAAAAACCACATGATCTTATCAATTGATGCAGAAAAGGCATTTGACAAAGTCCAACACCCATTTATGATAAAAACTCTTACCAAAATAGGAATTGAAGGAAAATTCCTCAACATAATAAAGGGCATCTATGCAAAGCCAACAGCCAATATCACTCTAAATGGAGAGAACCTGAAAGCATTTCCCTTGAGAACGGGAGCCAGACAAGGATGCCCTTTATCACCGCTCTTATTCAACATCGTTCTGGAAGTCCTAGCCAGGGCAATTAGGCTAGACAAAGAAATAAAAGGTATCCGGATTGGCAAGGAGGAAGTAAAGTTATCACTATTTGCAGACGACATGATTATATACTCAGAAAACCCTAAGGAATCCTCCAGAAAACTACTGAAACTAATAGAAGAGTTTGGCAGAGTCTCAGGTTATAAAATAAACATACAAAAATCACTTGGATTCCTCTACATCAACAAAAAGAACACCGAAGAGGAAATAACCAAATCAATACCATTCACAGTAGCCCCCAAGAAGATAAGATACTTAGGAATAAATGTTACCAAGGATGTAAAAGACCTATACAAAGAAAACTACAAAGCTCTACTACAAGAAATTCAAAAGGACATACTTAAGTGGAAAAACATACCTTGCTCATGGATAGGAAGACTTAACATAGTAAAAATGTCTATTCTACCAAAAGCCATCTATACATTTAACGCACTTCCGATCCAAATTCCAATGTCATATTTTAAGGGGATAGAGAAACAAATCACCAATTTCATATGGAAGGGAAAGAAGCCCTGGATAAGCAAAGCACTACTGAAAAAGAAGAAGAAAGTGGGAGGCCTCACTCTACCTGATTTCAGAACCTATTATACAGCCACAGTAGTCAAAACAGCCTGGTACTGGTACAACAACAGGCACATAGACCAATGGAACAGAATTGAGAACCCAGACATAGATCCATCCACGTATGAGCAGCTGATATTTGAGAAATGACCAGTGTCAATTAATTGGGGAAAATATAGCCTTTTTAACAAATGGTGCTGGCATAATTGGATATCCATTTGCAAAAAAATGAAACAGGACCCGTACCTTACACCATGCACAAAAACTAACTCCAAGTGGATCAAAGACCTAAACATAAAGACTAAAACGATAAAGATCATGGAAGAAAAATTTGGGACAACCCTAGGAGCCCTAATACAAGGCATAAACAGAATACAAAACATTACCAAAAATGATGAAGAGAAACCCGATAACTGGGAGCTCCTAAAAATCAAACACCTATGCTCATCTAAAGACTTCACCAAAAGAGTAAAAAGACCACCTACAGACTGGGAAAGAATTTTCAGCTATGACATCTCAGACCAGCGCCTGATCTCCAAAATCTACATGATTCTGTCAAAACTCAACCACAAAAAGACAAACAACCCAATCAAGAAGTGGGCAAAGGATATGAACAGACATTTCACTAAAGAAGATATTCAGGCAGCCAACAGATACATGAGAAAATGCTCTAGATCATTAGCCATTAGAGAAATGCAAATTAAAACTACGATGAGATTCCATCTCACACCAGCAAGGCTGGCATTAATCCAAAAAACACAAAATAATAAATGTTGGAGAGGCTGCGGAGAGATTGGAACTCTTATACACTGCTGGTGGGAATGTAAAATGGTACAACCACTTTGGAAATCTATCTGGCGTTATCTTAAACAGTTAGAAATAGAACTACCATACAACCCAGAAATCCCACTCCTCGGAATATACCCTAGAGATACAAGAGCCTTCACACAAACAGATATATGCACATCCATGTTTATTGCAGCTCTGTTTACAATAGCAAAAAGTTGGAAGCAACCAAGGTGTCCATCAACGGATGAATGGGTAAATAAATTGTGGTATATTCACACAATGGAATACTACGCATCGATAAAGAACAGTGACGAATCTGTCAAACATTTCATAACATGGAGGAACCTGGAAGGCATTATGCTGAGCGAAATTAGTCAGAGGCAAAAGGACAAATATTGTATAAGACCACTATTATAAGATCTTGGGAAATAGTAAACCTGAGAAGAACACATACTTTTGTGGTTACGAGGGGGGGGGAGGGAGGGTGGGAGAGGGTTTTTTATTGATTAATTAGTAGATAAGAACTGCTTTAGGTGAACGGAAAGACAACACTCAATACTTGGAAGGTCAGCTCAGTTGGACTGGACCAAAAGCAAAGAAGTTTCCGGGATAAAATGAATGCTTCAAAGGTCAGCGGAGCAAGGGCGGGGGTCTGGGGAACATGGTTTGCGGGGACTTCTAAGTCAATTGGCAAAATAATTCTATTATGAAATCATTCTGCATCCCACTTTGAAATGTGGCGTCTGGGGTCTTAAATGCTAACAAACGGCCATCTAAGATGCATCAATTGGTCTCAACCCACCTGGAGCAAAGGAAAATGAAGAACACCAAGGTCACACGACAACTAAGAGCCCAAGAGACAGAAAGGACCACATGAACCAGAGACCTACATCATCCTGAGACCAGAAGAACTAGTTGGTGCCCGGCCACAATAGATGACTGCCCTGACAGGGAACACAGCAGATCAGTGGGATACAGACCCCAAATTCTCATAAAAAGACCAAACTGAATGGTCTGACTGAGACTAGAGGAATCCCGGCGGCCATGGTCCCGAGACCTTCTGTTGGCGCAGGACAGGAACCATCCCCGAAGAAACTCATCAGACATGAAAGGGACTGGTCAGCGGGTGGGAGAGAGACGCTGATGAAGAGTGAGCTAATTATATCAGGTGGATACTTGTGTTGGCAACTCTTGTCTGGAGGGGGGATGGGAGGATAGAGAGAGAGGGAAGCCGGCAAAATTGTCACGAAAGGAGAGACTGAAAGGGCTGACTCAAGAGGGGGAGAGCAAGTGGGAGTAGGGAGTGAGATGTATGTAAACTTACATGTGACAGACTGATTGGATTTGTAAACGTTCACTTGAAGCTTAATAAAAGTTAATTAAAAAAAAAAAATTACAGCCTAGGAAACCCTGTGAGGCAGTTCTACTCTGTCCTATAAAGTCGCTATGAGTAGGAACTGATTTGGTGGCATACAACAAAATATCCCAAATGGATGTAAATAATTTTAAATGAGAAGGAAAATGAAAGATTTTTATCAGTATTAAAAAAGCTACACATACTTAAGCATAGTAAGAAATATCTATATAGAATTTAAAATTATATTTAGACATGTCCTATGTTTGAGCTTACTTTATTTCGTGATGTAATCATTCCCTGCTGGTGGTTATAGATTGAATTGTGTCCCCCCAAAATTTGAGTGTCAAATTGGCTAGTCCATGATTTCCCAGTATTGTGTGTTAGTCCACCATTTTGTCATCTGATGTGATTTTGCTCTTTGTTGTAAATCCTACTTCTATGATGATAATGAGGTGGGATTAGTGGCAGTTATGTTAATGAGGCAGGACTCATTTTGTCATCTGATGTGATTTTGCTCTTTGTTGTAAATCCTACTTCTATGATGATAATGAGGTGGGATTAGTGGCAGTTATGTTAATGAGGCAGGACTCAAACGACAAGATTAGGTTGTGTCTTAAGTCAATCTCTTTTGAGATATAAAAGAGAGGTGCAAGCAGAGAGACAGGGGGACATCAAGAAACAAGACCCAGGAGAATAGCACGCCCTTTGAACCTGGGGTCCCTGTACTAAGAAGCTCCTCGACCAGGGAAAATTGATGACAAGGACCTGAGCTGCCAGAGACAGAAAATCTTCCGCAGGAGCTGTCACCTGGAATTCAGAATTGTAGCCTCCTAAACTGTGACAGAATAAATTTCTGTTAGTTAAAGCTAAAAAAAAAAAAAAAAAAAAGTCTTTAACCTGAGTCTAGTTCCTTGCCACTTACACTTTGCTTACTGTCTTGTTCAGTAGTATCTGTCCTCTATGGGGAAACAATTATTTTTTTAATTGTACCTTAGATGAAGGCTTACAGAGCAAACAAGTTTCTTATTAAGCAATTAATACACATATTGTTTTGTGACATTAGTTGCCAACCCCGTGACATGTCAACACTCTCCCCTTCTCCACCTTGGGTTCCCCGTTGCCATCTTTCCTGTCTTCTCTTTGGTTCTCGTCCTCGCCCGTGGGGTGGTGTGCTCATTTAGACTTCTTTTGCTCTATGAGCCTGCCTAATCTTTGGCTGAAGGGTAAACCTCAGTACTGAGGTATAATAGTGTCCAGAGCCATACTCTTAGAGTTTCTCCACTCTCTGTTACCTACTAAGTCTGGTGTTTTTTGTTTTTGTTTTTTTGTGAGTTAAAATTTTGTGCTTTTTTTTTTTTTTTTACAACTCTGTCCAGGACTGTTTATTATTGCTCCCTGTCAGAGAAGTCAGTTTTGGTAGCTTGGCACCATCTGGTTGTACTGGACCGAGTCTGGTGGAGGCTGTGTAGTTATGGTCCATTAGTCCTTTGGACTAATCTGGGCCTTGTATCTTTGGTTTCTTCACTCTCCCTTGCTCCAGATGGGGTAGGACCAGTGCACTATCTTAGATGGCTGCTCACGAGCTTTTAAGATCCCAGATGCTACTCACCAAAGTAGAATGCAGAATATTTTCTTTATAAAATTTGTTATGCCACTTGAGCTACATGTTCCCCAAGACCATGGTCCCCACAGTCCTCAGCCCAGTAATTTTGTTCCCTCAGGGAGTTTGGATGTGTCTGTGGAAGGCTCATGACCTTGCCTTGGAAAAGTTGTGCTCGCTTCCCCATTATTTTATACTGTCTTACCCTTCACCAAAGTTACCACTAAAAAAACCAAAAACCAAACCCATTGCAATCGAGTCAATTCTCACTCATAGCGACCCTATGGGGCACAGTAGATCTGCCCCATTGAGTTTCTAAGGAGTGCCAGGTGGATTCGAGCAGCCAACTTTGGGTTAGCACCGTAGCACTTAACCACTATACCACCAGGGTTTCTAGGTTACCACTAGGATTCAAATCTCTTAACAGTAGTTGTCTTTGGGGAAGAGGACATTCTTTCCGTTTAAACAATTTTTTATTATTTGATTTTTGTACCATGTGCCTGTATTACTTTTTCAACAAAAATTTAAACCTAATTTGAAAGTAATATCTTTTGTAATACAACAAAATTTTAAAAGATAATATTAAAATAAATCATTTTGTTATATTAACTATCCTTTGAAAATGAATACTGGAAAAATGTAATTGGATCTAAGGCTAGCTCTACATGATGTCAACCCAACGAGCAGTATATTCATTGGGGCAAACGTTTTGGTCATTCAAGTCAACCCAGAGGTACCTCAGAAGAAAGGCCTGGTGATCTATTTCCAAAAAAATCACTCGTTGAAAACCCTATGGAGCATAGTTCTGCCCTGATACACATGGGGTTGCCATGAGTTGTAATCAAGTTGACAGAAACAGGTTGGGTTTGGTTTAGGATAGATCACAGAATAAGACTAAGATGATCTAGAGTTTGTGGAGAATCTTCAAGAAGGCTAACTCAAAAAATACCTCTTCTAGTGCCTGTTACGTTTAATGTATTTTAAAATGCTTTCCAGGCTTGGAGTCTTCTGCAATAGTACAAACGTGAAGGCGATGTTTGCATCTCTGGTGGAATGTGGCCTAGGATAGATGTCTTAGGGAGCACCCAAAAGAACAGACAGAAGCTAAAAGGAAACTAGTAAGATGACCAAGACATCAGTCTTCACTTAATAAGGGACGTTGTTGTGAACTGGGAGTCCCTGGGTGGTGCAAATTGTTAACACTTTACATTGGGCTGCTAATCAAAAGGTTGGAGGTTCTATTCCAGCCAGAGGCACCTCGCAGGAAAGGCTTGGCAATCCACTTCTGAAAAATCAGCTATTGGAAACCGTATAGAGCACAGTGTTTCTCTGGCACGTGTGGGGTCGCCATGAGTTGGAATCAACTCAACAGTAACTAGTAATGTTGTGAACTGCCTTACTTTCTGTTAAGGCCCACAGCCCCCTCCCCCTTATACCCATCACTCCATCTCTCTTTTTATTTTCAGAGGAAGAGATGTCCAGGAACCCTTCTGGCTCCTGAAAATTCTTGGTCCTGCAAACTCTTCCGTCGTTTCAGACGTTTATGTTGCTTTCTTCATCAGCAACTTTCCGTTTGCCGTAACTATGCTCAAATATCATGAGAACTATCTGGTGCATTTTTTTTCACCTGTGCATAAACGGCCACACTGATTACCCTCCCTGTTGTGCAATCCTTGGGAACTCCCTTTCTGTACTGACTCCAGGCTTGGCCATAGTACTTGCTTTGCTCAGTGGGATAATACCAAACAGGACTCAGGTAAAGACTTGAAAAGAGATGTGACATTGGGGTTTGCCCTCTCTTACTTTTCTTCCATTACGTTGTGACCACCACCGTGTGAACAAACGCAGGCTAGCCTCCTGGATCATGAGAGCTCAATGGCCTAGATATCTCCTTTGTCCCTGCCAACAGAAATACAGACAGCCAAGCAAGAGACATGTGAGTGAAGCCATGGACCATCAGCTGGCCACAAACTCAGGAGGGAACCCAGACAACATTACATGGTACAGAGATGTGCCATCTCAACTGGAAACACAGACTCATGAACATATAAAGGGCTATTGTTTTTATCCACTAAATTTTGGCATGGTTTGTTATATAAGATAAATCTTTACTTAACTACATGACCTTTTCGTCTACGGCTTTAATTATTTTCTTCCATTAATTGCCAAATATTTTATTTCCTGTCAAATACTTATCTAACACATAATTATATAAGCATACTATGTGATAGGCAGTGTGCTAACTAACAATGCATAGAATAGTAAGCAATAACAGACATGGGAACTATCTTTATGGAAGAAAGAAAATAATGGTAGCTAAAATTTATTGACTGTTTTCTATGTGCCATCTACCATGGTAATCTTTTATCATACATTAGCTCATACACCAACGCTATTATTGACCCCATTTTACAGATGCAGAAATGGAGGTTCAGAGAATGGTAAGGTATTTGCTTTAAGTCACAATAAGTGATGGAATTCAGATCTTTCTCCAGTGCTAGTGCTCTGGACCATTATACTTTAGTTTAAGAACAGATATAAAGAAACCTAGGAATTGAGTTTTAGCTCTGAAAGTAAGTTCTGAGACAGTGTAGAGAATGTAAATCTCCTTTCTTTATCTTTAAGGGTTTGTCTAGCCACCCTTTTACTACAATCCATGTGCATTAGAAAAGATAATATACTTGGCTGCTGTTGGGTAGAGTGTTCTGTATATGTCTATGAGGTCAAGTCGGTTGATTGTGGCATTTAGTTAGATCTTGGGTGTCTTTATTGAGCTCCTTTCTGGATGTTCTGTCCTTCCCCAAAAGTGGTGTGTTGAATTCTCCTACTATTATTGTGGAGCTGTCTTTCTCACTTTTCAATGCTGATAGAGTTTGTTTTTAATGTATGTTGCAGCCCTATCATTGGGTGCATAAACATTTAATATGGTTACCTCCTCCTGGTATATTCTCCCTTTAGTCATTATATAGTGTCCTTCTTTATCCTTTATGATGGATTTAACTTTAAAGTCTATATTGTCAGAAATGAATATCACCAGTCCTGGTCTTTTTTGATTGTCGTTTGCTTGGTATATTTTTTTCCATTCCTTGAGTTTTTGTTTGTGTCTCTAAGTCTAAGCTGTGTCTCTTGTAGGCAGTATATAGATGGATTGTGTTTTTTTAATCCATTCCACCACTCTCTCTCTCTTTATTGGTGCATTTAGTAGTCCATTTATATTCAGAGTAATTACAGATTGGTGTGAGTTTAGTGCTATCATTTTGTTGTCTTTTTTTGTGTGTTGTTGACAGTTTCTTTTTCCCACTTAATTTTTTGTGCTGAGTAGTTTATATATTGCCTTTTCCTCTTATTTGTTGTCATTGATTTTTTTTTCTGCTCAATCTTTTTTTTTTTCTTGTATTTTATTTTGATGAGTAGGATTGTTAGTCTCCCTTGTGGTTGCCTTAATATTTACCTATATTTTTCTAAGTTTAAACCTAACTTTTATTT
Source organism: Elephas maximus indicus (assembly GCF_024166365.1). NCBI lineage: Eukaryota > Metazoa > Chordata > Mammalia > Proboscidea > Elephantidae > Elephas > Elephas maximus. The sequence continues at coordinate 147,409,081 of NC_064846.1, read as the reverse complement.
CTTTATATTGCCTTGTCTTCCTCTCCATATGAAAGATCTGTGACTACATTTCCTAGTCCCTCTTTATTGGTGTAATGTTGTCTTCTTTTACATAATGACATCGCTGTTTCCCTGTTTTGAGCGTTTTTTTGTCTTGATTCATTTTTGTGATTTCCCTATCTGGGTTGACATCTGGTTGCTCTGTGCTGTGTTCTGGTCTCGGGTTGGTATCTGATATTATTGATTTTCTAACCAGAGAACTCTCTTTAATATTTCTTATAGTTTCACTTTGATTTTTATGAATTCCCTAAACATGCGTTTATTTGGAAATGTTCTAAGTTTGCCTTCATATTTGAGAGACAGTTTTGCCGATATATGATTCTTGGCTGCCCCTCTTTTCCTTCAATGCTTTATATGTCATACCATTGCCTTCTTGCCTGCATGGTTTCTCACAAGTAGTCCAAGCTTATTCTTATTAACTCTCCTTTGTAGGTGACTTTTCATTTATCCCTACCTGCTCTTAAAATTCTCTCTTTGTCTTTGGTTTTGGCAAGTTTAATTGTAATATGTCTTGGTGGCTTTCTTTTAAAATCTACATTGTATGGAGTTCAGTGAGCATCTTGTATAGATATCTTCTCATCATTCAAAATATCAGGGAAGTTTTCAGCCAACAAACCTTCAACAGTTCTCTATTTTCTGTCATCCCTCCCTGTTCTGCTGCTCCAATCACTGATAGGTTATTCCTCTTGATGGAGCCCCACATGATTCTCAGGATTTCTTCATTTTTTGAAATTCTTTTATCTGATTTTTCTTCAAATATATTGGTGACTTCAGCACTGAGCTATAAGGGTGTCCAGGGGCCATACTCTTGGGATTTCTCCAGTCTCCATCAGACACTTAAGTCTGGTTTTTTTTTTATTTATTGTGAGTTAGAATTTTGTTTTACATTTTTCTCCAGCTCTGTACAGGACCCTCTGCTGGGATCCCTGTCCGAGCAGTCAGTGGTGGTATCTGGGTCCATCTAGTTGTGCTGGACTAAGTCTGATAGAGGCTGTGGTACTTGTGGCCATTTAGTACTTTGGACAAATTTTTCCCTTGTGCCTTTGGTTTTCTTCATTTTCCCTTGCTCCAGATGGGTTGGGAGCAGTGGAGTATCTTAGATGGTCACTCACATTTTTTGAGACCCCAGATGGTACTCATTGTAGTAGAATGTAGAACATTTTCTTTATGAAGTATGTTATGCCAATTGAGCTAGATGTTCCCCAATACCATGGCCCCATAGCCCTCAGCCCAGTAATTTGGTCCCTGATGGACTTTGGATGTGCCTATGGAGATTTCATGACATTTAACCGAGCAAGAGTTCTTGTCCAGTCCTATTAGCTGATCAAAATAAGATGATTGCCATACCACCAGATGCAAGGGAGACAGAAAGTGGAAATTTATTGTCTGCACAGAGAAGGTGCAGTGTGGGGGTCTAGCGACCGTAAGGCCACATGCTCGCTGTCTGAGGCAGTTGGGGAGTTTTTTATTTCCAGTGGCATCTCGGTGTTGGATTTGGTGGATTTGGTGCCCTTAGCCCTCCCGTGTCCACATTTGGAGGCCTGGATGTTGAATAATGTCAGTGATGTTCAGGTCCAAGAACAGATTAAGGACACAGCTCTTCAGTTCCTGCGCATGTGCCAAAATCTTGGTTTCTGGATGCACAGGATTCTGATGCCAAATTCAAACTGTTGTTAGGGCCGCAGCGTGGTCCGGCCAAACGGCAGTTAGAAGCTGTGGCTTGGTGGACTGCAAGGGGGGCGGGGAACCATGGCAGACTGGGGGATGTCTCCGCAGACGCTTCAATCCCCGCTCTAACAGGTTCCTTTTAATCTTATAAGGGGTTTAGGGCTGAAGGTCTCATCTTCTGTAGCTTCTTCCTGCTGCCTAGGGGCGCTGGCATAGAACTGGGCTCTAGCTGGAACCTGCTTGGGGGAGATGGGGTGATATCCCTGTCGTAGCATCATTTGCAGGTGGAACTTTTTGAAGCCTGGAAGACACAAACTTTACTAAAAGGTGAAACAAACAAGGCCTGAATACAAGCAGCAAGGCGACCATGGCCAAGGATCTTAGAAGGGGAAGACACCATGTTAAGTTCAGGGTTGCCGCCTTTACCATGTCTCAAATAGTTTGTGCAGTTGGGCCCTGGTTGAACTTGTGTAGCCATTTATTTTGGAGGGACTCCTGTCCTCAAAAAGGAGCCAGCAGCCCTATTACTGCACCTGCCCCAGTTAGGATTAAACCCAGCGCCCTCTTTAGTCTACAACCTGAGGCTCGCCCGGAGGCCCAGTACATGCAGACACTGGTGCCTGAGAGAAACAAAAGTCCTAGGGAACACTGACCAGTGGTTGTGACAGGGCCAATGTAAGAAGCTGTCCATCCACAGCCAGGACAATGACAAGCCGAGCTGTGGTCACCCAGGCACCAGCCAGACCCACGCACTCAGACACATTCACCGGGGGGCACACAAAGTGATGGCACAGCCGCCGAGGGAGGCACCAGCTCATTCGAGCCAACTTCCGCTCCACAAGCTCTGAGCCAGGGGAGCTCAAAGCCCAGGGGGCACACTCAGTACTCAGGGCTTTGGTGTTTTTTTCTTATGGCATTTTAAATGTGTTTTGGAGGTAAATTAGTGTATCTGGGGGTGAAGGACCCGTGTGGTTGGGCAAGCAAAAGTTAAGTAGCAAATAAAAAGTTCTTGGGAAATTCTTGATTCTCTTCTCTCATTAGGTATTTCCATGTAACACACTTGGTTGGTCAGATTAGTATGGAGATGTTGTCTCATTCCAGTTGCCTGGGGTTTTAGCAGTGGAGTCAGTGAGACCCTGGATAGTATGTTGGACAAAGTCCCTATTGTAATTAATGAAAGATGGGCCAGGGGATGACCCATCACATGGGGAATCTAGGGATGCTTTTAGTAGGTGGGGGCACCTGGACCGGGACTGACTCTACAGTATCTTTAGTTCTGATAGGGGGAGTGAAGCAGACCCAGTGATCTTTTAAGTGGAGAGCATTTGAGGTGTTTATGAGATAATTATCCTGCCCTTCTGGGGACCCCGTTTTTCTTCTAAGAAGACACAGGAAATAAACAAGGAGGATATAAGGCCGCATACTGGTGGCAAACTTGAGCAGAGTCATGAATAACAACCTGCACAACTGCCAGGGGATGACAGTCAACTGGCGCAATTGTCTATCACTTTAAATCCTCTGAAGCCTGAGTTTTTCAGTTACTACTGTCTTGTCTATTCTTACTGTTCTGCAGGGCTTGTTGGTCAGTATCGTGTGCGGCAGCCGGCTGGATGCGAGAGTTGTGGGCCTGTTCTCCCTGTTTGGCAATCTTGATTGCAGTGCCAGGGGTTTGTTCTCCTGCCGGGTCTGTAGTGCTCCAGTCCTTGACACAGAGAAAGAGACTTCGGGTTGTGGAGGAGTCTGTCACGTCATGTACCTTTAAGGGGAGTCAAGCACCCCTGGTAAAGAATACAAATATTGTTTAACAGTGAGCTAGCTTTCTTTATGTCTGTAGCCTTCAAGGTATCCTCAGGACCCAGAGTAATGAAGCCCTCCCACAAGTTACGGAGGAGGGGACCCCTATATATAACTTCAAAAAGGCGTACCTTAAGTTTGGTTTGAGGTGTAACCCTAGTCCTGAACATAGCCAAGGGAAGGGTCTTAGCCTGTGCTAATTAGGTCTTCCTGCAAGGTTTGGCCTGGTGGGCTTCAATAGTCCAGTTTACCTTTCTCTTGCAATCTTTTTCCGGAACATATTCCTGGTGCTTAGTCTCCTCTTAGGCTTCCAAGAAGATCTTGTCTCTGTCTTTATTTATTTATTTTTTTTGGTAAGTAGTGGTCTTTAAGGTTGAGAGGGACCATACAGAGTGACAAGTGGTGCAGAGCCAGCTGCTCACCAGACTCTAAAACCTGATCCAGTAGCAGAATAAATCAATATATTTACGTTTAGGACAGTCCAGTCTGGGGCCATCCCTCCCTTTCTTCTCTACTTCCTTCTTACCTTTTTGTTTTCTCTTTATTCTTATTGCTCTCTACCTTTTTAATCCTCTAAGCTTCATCAGTTGTTTCTTCCCTGTCCGGATGCTATTTTTGCAAGTATAAAGGTTCTCTTTAGCTTATGGCAAGCTATAATCAGTCATTATTACTGGGCTCACCATTCTCGCTGCTCAGTTGGCCTATAAGTCGGCCCTTTGGTGGCCCTAGGCCACTATTGTATCTTCCTGTTGATGTCCTTTGCAGTATACCACAGCCAGAATAAGGAGGAGTGACACTACCTCCAGCAATTGTAAAATCTGTTGGCCGTGTTTGAATTCTTTACTGACCCAATTTAAAAGACCTCTTTGCTTCCCTAAAGTCCCATATACACGTAAAACTGACAACACAAACTCTAAATCTATATAAACGGTCACTGTCTTTGACTTGGCCTGGATCACCGCAACCAGCTCAGCTTTTTGGGCTGAGGTTCCATTTGGGAGAGCGTTTGCATCAGGGAGCTCGGTGTGGCTGACAACTGCATGGCCCACTCTCCTTTGACCACCCTCAATGAAGGTACTCCCACCTATGAAGATCTCTAAATTGGCATCTGTTAGAGGTTGATTTTGTGGGTCACGGTGGACGGAGTCTTTCAGGAACAGAGTGGGAAGAGGGGTGGCTGAATCTGGAGCCGCAACAGATTAGACTGATGCACGGGGATTACTGACTAGAGAGGCCTGGTATTCAGTTAGTCGGTACTCACTCTCTCTCAGGACACTCTCTCTGTCAGTGGGCCTCCTGCTCACAATATGCACACTGGTTCTCTCCCAGCGGGGGTCAGGGCCAGGCCTCACTAGGGTCTTTTCCTCCTACAGGGCCTATACCATTTCTGTACTGTTGCTGCTGTTGCCAGTAGGGCAACCTGGCACTTCCTGGCTTTGTCTTCTTCTCTGTTGTTAAAGACCTTGAATGCCAACTCGACTAGGTGTTCGATACTCATAGTTACTCCTCCCTCTGTTTTGTGAAGTTGGTTCCCAACATCTGGGTCACACTGTCTTATGAAAATGTTATTGAAACTGTGAGCATTTGTTGGGTCCTTTGGATCTTGATCAGTATATTGTCTAATGGCTCTATAACTCTTTTGAGGAAGGCTGCTGGGTCCTCCATCTTTACACTGGTTAATTTCATGTACTTTGTTCCAATCTAAGAGCTTAGGCACTCCACATCTAAGGCTCAGTAAAAGACAGCCCCCACATCGGGTGAGCCTACCATATTCCACTGTGCGATTATGGTCCCAGTGGGGTCTTGAAGGGGGAAGATGTCATCAACTGCATCCCTGGTCCATCGACCATCATGTTGCCTCTGGGCTTTCTCTCCAGCCTTGTCTAGGTTCATTCTTCTTCTCTTCCTGGGGGAGGAAGGTGCTTAAGAGAGATTGACAGCCTGCCCAGGTAGAACCAAAAGAGTTAAAGATGGCAGTAAACAGTTCATACAATTTCTTTGGTTTCTTTCGACATCCTGATGTGTTATTCTTCCAGTTAATCAGGCCTGCTGTACTAAAGGGAACCTGGCCCCTATTCGCCACTGGAGTTATTCATTGGAGGGGATACTGGCCGGGGGCTAACCCTCCCTGTTGACTCTGTCCTGGCTTTGCAGCACCCAGGGACACATTTCCCCCTCGATAGAGTATCCGCCCCTGTATAGGGCAATAAAAAATAGCAAGGGAAAATTCCCAGGACACCTGAACTGCCTTCCCTGGTTAATTGTCTACCTTTCCTCCGGCCCGGCACAGGTCCAGGAGGTGAGCCGCACACTCTGCTGCAGCTGTAAGGCCTATTCATCACCAACCCTGGCCGCGGCACGGAAGACTTTCTCTTTCTCCCACGATCACAACCGAATTTATCTCAGTTCTCTGAAGTATACCTTAAAGGTGAACGCTTTGGAATGTTTTTAGGATTATCCTGTTTTTTTTTTTAACCCTACACACTCCCACAAAGACAGACAAGGAACACTAGTTTTAAATGCATTCAGACAGAAGGATGCCCCCCTCACCTAGTGGAGTGCCCAACAGACAGACAAAGAATAACAATGCAAAAAGGACGTCCTCTAAACCAAAAACGAAAACCTGAATCAAAACCAAAACCAGGACTTAACCAAAATCAATGACCATAAACTAAATTACCCACTTTCTGCTGTCAGAGAGCAGAGATAGAAAGGGAAAGAGGAAAAGAGTGTTCCGAAACAAAGATAGTCGTGATGGCAGGGCAACCTCTGAGGGACTTAAATCCCCTCTATCAAGTGCCAGTTAACCTTAGGTGATCACAGATGGACAAAGATTGTCACTGGTGGCAAAGTGACCTGATACCCTTGGTTTCAGATGGGGTGAGGGACCCCAACTAGGCTGAGGATCGGTCTCAGGGGCCACAACCCCCACTTCCCTCATTTTACAAACCTTGGGGTCGGGTCTTAGGACTGCACTGTTGCCACCCTCTTCTTTGCCTAGGACCCCGGGAGAACTTTAGCCCCCCCAGATGACCAGTGGAACAACCTGGTCCCACGCTCTTACCCATCCAGTTTCCAGTTTCTATATCTGGGCTGAGGTGGGGACCTGGCGGACCTCATCCTGGGGCTGCGATCATGGTGGCCACCTGAACTACTTACTGACCAATGGGATCAGGGCCCAACTTAAGGGGTTGCGGGGGGCCAGGATACCCACCACCCAGGTTTTGGAGTCCGCAAGTCCCGGCCAGAGTCGCCAAAATTTGTAACAGAACGAGGGTTCTTGTCCGGTCCTATTAGCCGATGGAAATAAGACGGACGCCAGGCCACCAGTTGCAAGGGAAACAGAAAGTGGAAATTTACCGCCTGCGCAGATAACGAACAATGCCGGGTCTAGCGACCATAAGGCCACGTGCTCACTGACTGAGGGGGTTACAGAGCTTTTTATTTCCAGCCACGTCTGGGGGTTGGGTTTGGTGCCCAGAACTCTCTGCCCTTCGCCTTCCCATGGCCACATTTGGAAGTCTGGATGTTGAATCATGTTGATGATGTTCACATCCAAGGACAGATTGAGGAAACAGCTCTTCAGGCTCTGCACATGCGCCAAAATCTTGATTCGTGCATGCACAGGATTCTGGCCCCAAATTCAAACTGTGGTTAGGGCCGCAGCTGGTCGGGCGAAATCATAGTTAGAAGCTGTGGCTTGGCAGGCTGCCAGGGGGGTGGGGTACCGCAGCTGAGCAGGGGGAAGTCTTGGCTGGAACTTCTACCTTACGTTGGATAAGTTGTGCTGGCTTCCCCAGGATTGTGTACTGTCTTACCCTTCACCAGAGTTACCACCAGAAAAACCATAAGCCAAACCCATTGCCGTTGAGTGGATTCTGACTCATAGCGACCCTATAGGGCACAGTAGAACTGCCCCATAGAATTTCCAATTAGCACTTAGTGGATTCGAACTGCTAACCTTTGGGTCAGCGCGCCATAGCCCTTAACCACTACAGCACCAGGGTTTCCAGGTTACCACTAGGATACAGAAACTCTTAACAGTAGTTGTCTTTGGGGAAGAGGACATTCTTTCCATTTAAAGAATTTACTATTCGAATTTTTATTCCATGTGCATGTATTACTGTTTCAATAAAATTTTAAACCTGATTTGAAAATAATGTCTTTTGAAATTCAACAATATTTTAAAAGATAATATTAAGATTAATGATTTTGTTATAGTAACTATACTTTTAAAAATGAACACTGGGAAAAGGTAATTAGATCTAAGGCTATCTCTACCTGATGTCAACCCAACGAGCAGTTTATTCACTGGGGGAAAATTTCTGGCGGTTCAAGTCAATCCAGGGGTGCCTCAGAAGAAAGGCCTGGCGCTCTATTTCCCAAAAAATCACTCATTGAAAACCGTATGGAGCACAGTTGTACCCTGACACACATGGGGTTGCCGTGAGTTGAAATCGGCTTGACAGAAATAGGTTTGGTTTGCTTTTGCATAGCCCACAGAGTCAAACTGAGATGACCTAGAATTTGTGGAGAATCAGCAAGAAGTCTTACCCAAAAAATACCTCTTCTAGTGCCTGTTATGTTCAATGTATTTTAAAATGCTTTCCGGGCTGGGAGTCTTCTAAAATAATACAAACCTGAAAGAGATGTTTGCATCTCTGGGGGAATGTGCCCTAGGATAGATGTCTTAGTGAACACCCAAAAGAATAGACAGAAACTAAAAGGAAACTAGCAAGATGACCAAGACATCAGTCTTCAGTTAATAAGGGACGTTGTTGTGAACTGGGAGTCCCTGGGGTGCAAATGGTTAACACTTTACATTGGGCTGCTAATCAAAAGGTTGGAGGTTCCTGTCCAACCACAGGTACCTCAGAAGAAAGGCCTGGCAATCCAGTTCTGAAAAATCACTCATTGGAAACCCTGTGGAGCACAGTTGTTCTTGGCATATATGGGGTTGCCATGAGTTGGCATCAACACAACAGTAACTGGGAAGGTTGTGAACTGCCTTAGTTTCTGTTAAGGGTCACATCTGCCCCTTATACCCTTCACTTCATCTCTCCTTTGAGTTTCAGAGGAAGAGACGTCCAGGAACCCTTCTGGCTCCTGACAATTCTTGGTCCTTTGAACTCATCTTTCAGAAGTTGTTCTTGCTTTGTTCATCAGCAACTTTCCCTTTGCAGTGAATATGTTAAAATATCATGAGAGCTATAAGCAGTAATAGACATGGGACTATCCTTATCGAACAAAGAAAATAATGATAGCTAAAATTTATTTGGTGTTTTCTAGATACCATCTACCATGTTAATCTTTTAGCATACATTAGTTCATACACCAGCCCTATTACTGACCCCATTTTACAGATGCAGAAATGGAGGTTCAGAGCTATGCTCTGAACTATTATACTTAAAAACAGATATAAAGAAACCTAGGAATTGAGTTTTAGCTCTGAAAGTAAGTTCTGAGACAGTGTAGAGAATGTAAATCTCCTTTCTTTATCTTTAAGGGTTTGTCTAGCCACCCTTTTACTACAATCCATGTGCATTAGAAAAGAAAGCATACTTGGCTGCTGTTGGGTGGAGTGTTCTGTGTATGTCTATGAGGTCAAGTTGGTTGATTGTGGCATTTAGATCTTGCATGTCTTTATTGAGCTTCTTTCTGGATGTCCTGTCCTTCACCAAAAATGGTGTGTTGAATTTCGCTACTATAATTGTGAAGCTATCTATCAGACTTTTCAATGCTGATACAGTTTATGTATCTTGCAGCTCTGTCATTGGATGCATAAATATTTAATATGGTAATACCTTCTTGGTATATTGTCCCGTTAATCATTATATAATGTCTTTCCTTTTACTTTGTGCTGGATTTCACTTTAAAGTCTATTTTGTCAGAAATTAATATTGCTACTCCTACTCTTTTTTGATTGTTACTTGCTTCATATATTTTTTCTGTCCTTTGAGTTTTAGTTTGTTTATGTCTCTAAGTCTGAGATGTGTCTCTTGTAGGCAGCATATAGACAGATCATGTTTTTTTAATCCACTCTGCCACTGTGTGTCTCTTTATTGGTTCATTTAGTCCATTTACATTGCGTGTAGTTGTGGATAGGTATGAATTTAGTGCTGCCATTTTGATGTCTTTTTTTGTGTGTTGACAGTTTCTTTTTCTTGCTTAATTTTTTTCGAGCTGAGTAGTTTATATATTGTCTTTTCCTTTTCTTTGTTGTTGTTAATTTTGTTTCTGCTGAGTCTTTATTTTTTCCTTGTATTTTATTTTGATGTATAAGATAGTTTCTCTCCTTTGTGGTTACCTTAATATTTACCGTTATTTTTCTAAATTTAAACATAACTTTTCTTTCTTTATATCAGCTTGTCTTCCTCTCCATATGAAAGATCTATGACTACATTTCTTAGTCCGTCTTTATTGTTTTAATATTGTCTTCTTTTACGTAATAACATCGCTGTTTCCCTGTTTTGAGCATTTTTTAAATCTTGATTTATTTTCGTGATTTCCTGGTTTGGGTTGACATCTAATTGCTGTGTTCATTGTTCTAGTCTTGGGTTGGTACCTGATATTATTGATTTTCTAACCAAAGAACTCCCTTTAGTATTTCTTATAGTTTTGGTGCGGGTTTTACGAATTCCCGAAACTTCTGTTTATCTGGATATGTCCTAATTTCACCATCGTATTTGAGAGACAGTTTTGCAGGATATATGGTTCTTGGCTGGCAATTTTTTTCCATCAGTGGTTTATATAAGTCATTCCATTGCCTTTTTGCCTGTGTGGTTTCTGCCGAGTACTCTGAGCTTATTCTTATCGACTCTCCTTTGTAGGTGACTTTTCGTTTATCCCTAGCTGCTCCTAAGATTCTTTCTTTAACTTTTTTTTTTTAATTTTTATTGTGCTTTAAGTGGAAGTTTACAAATCAAGTCAGTCTCTCACACAAAAACTTATATACACCTTGCTATATACTCCCAATTGCTCTCCACGTAATGAGACAACTGCTTCCTGCATCCACTCTCTCTTTTCATGTCCATTTCACCAGCTTCTAACCCGCTCTGCCCTCTCATCTCCCCTCCAGGGAGAAGATGCCAACATACTCTCAAGCATCCACATGATCCAAGAAGCTCACTCCTCACCAGCATCCCTCTCCAACCCATTGTCCAGTCCAATCTCTGTCTGAAGAGTTGGCTTTGGAATGGAATGGTTCCCGTCCTGGGCCAACAGAAGGTCTGGGGGCCGTGACCACTGGGGTCCTTCTAGTCTCAGTCAGACCATTAAGTCTGGTCTTTTTACGAGCATTTGGGGTCTGCATCTTACTGCTGTCCTGCTCCCTCAGAGGTACTCTGTTGCTTTCCCTGTCAGGGCAGTCATCGGTTGTAGCCGGGCACCATCTAGCTCTTCTGGTCTCAGGCTGATGTAGTCTCTGGTTCATGTGGCCCTTTCTGCCTCTTGGACTTATAATTACCTTGTGTCCTTGGTGTTCTTCATTCTCCTTTGATCCAGGTGGGTTGAGACCAATTAATGCTTCTTAGATGGCCGCTTGCTAGCGTTTAAGACTCCAGACGCCTTTCTCCAAAGTGGAATGCAGAATGTTTTCTGAATAGATTTTATTATGCCAATTGACTTAGATGTCTCCTAAAACCATGGTCTCCAAACCCCTGCCACTGCTACACTGGCCTTCAAAGCATTCAGTTTATTCCGGAAACTTCTCTGCTTTTTCTTAATCCAGTTAGTTTGATCTCCCCTGTATTGGGTGTTGTCTTTCCCTTCACCTGAAGTCCTTCTTATCTCCTAATTAGTGAATTTCCTTCTCACACTCTCCCTTCCTCCTCCGTCTCATAACCATCAAAGAATATTTTCTTCTCTGTTTAAACTATTTCTGGAGTTCTTATAATAGTGGTCTCATACAACATTGTATTTTGTTTACAACTGACTAATTTCACTCAGCATAATGCCTTCCAGGTTCCTCCATGTTATGAAATGTTTCACAGATTCATCACTGTTCTTTATCGATGCGTAGTATTCCATTGTGTGAATATACCATAATTTATTTACCCATTCATCCATTGATGGGCACCTTGGTTGCTTCCATCTTTTTGCTACTGTAAACAGTGCTGCAGTGAACACAGGTGTTCATGTATCTGTTCATGTGAAGGCTCTTATTTCTCTAGGATATATTCCAAGGAGTGGGATTACGGGATCATAGGGTAGTTCTATTTCTAGCTTTTTAAGAAAGAGCCAGATCGATTTCCAAAGTGGTTGTACTATTTTACATTCCCACCAGCAGTGTATAAGTGTTCCAGTCTCTCCACAACCTCTCCAACATTTATTGTTTTGTGTTTTTTGGATTAATGCTAGCCTTGTTGGAGTGAGATGGAATCTCGTAGTTTTGATTTGTATTTTAATGATCGTGAGCATTTCCTCATGTATATTTAGCTACCCGAATGTCTTCTTTAGTTAAGTGTCTGTTCATATCTTTTGCCCATTTTTTAAATGGGTTATTTGTCTTTTTGCAGTTGAGTTTTTGCAGTATCACGCAGACTTTAGAGATCAGGCGCTGATCGTAAATGTCATAGCTAAAAACTTTTTCCCAGTCTGTAGGTTAACTTTTTACTCTTTTGGTGAAGTCTTTGGATGAGCATAGGTATTTGATTTTTAGGAGCTCCCAGTTATCTAGTTTTTCTTCTGCATTCTTAATAATGTTTTATATACTGTTTATGCCATTTATTAGGACTCCTAACGTTGTCCCTGTTTTTTCTTCCATGATCTTTATTGTTTGAGATTTTATATTTAGGTCTTTGATCCATTTTGAGCTCGTTTTTGTGCATGGAGTGAGGTATGGGTCTTGTTTCATTTTTTTGCAGATGGATATCTAATTATGCCAGCATCATTTGTTAAAGAGACTGTCTTTTCCCCATTTAACTGTTTTGGGGCCTTTGTCAAATATCAACTGCTCATATGTGGATGGACTTATTTCTGGAGTCTCAATTCTGTTCCATTGGTCTATGTATCTGTTGTTGTACCAGTACCTGGCTGTTTTGACTACTGTGGCGGTATAATAGGTTCTAAAATCAGGTAGAGTAAGGCCTCCCACTTCGTTCTTCTTTTTCAGTAATGCTTTACTTATCCAAGGTCCCTTTCCCTTCCGTACGAAGTTGGTGATTTGTTTCTCCATCTCATTAAAGAATGTCCTTGGGATTTGGCTCGAAATTGCATTAAATGTATAGATTGCTTTTGGTAGAATAGACTTTTTATACTGTTATGTCTTCCTATCCATGACCAAGGTATGTTTTTCCACTTATGTAGGTCTCTTTTGGTTTCTTGCCTTTTAGGTCTCTGATAAGATTTATTCCTAAGTATTTTATCTTCTTGGGGGCTACTGTAAATGGTATTGATATGGTGATTTCCTCTTCGATGTTCTTTTTGTTGGTGTAGGGAAATCCAACTGATTTTTGTATGTTTATCTTGTATCCTGATACTCTGCTGAACTATTAGTTTCAGAAGTTTTCTTGAGGATTCCTTTGGGTTTTCTGTGTATAAGATCATGTCGTCTGCAAACAGAGATACTTTTACTTCCCCCTTGCCAATCTGGATGCCCTTTATTTCTTTGTCTAGCCTAATTGCTCTGGCTAGGACCTCCAACACAATGTTGAATAAGAGCGGTGATAAAGGGTATCCTTGTCTGGTTCCCAATCTCAAGGGGAATGTTTTCAGGCTCTCTCCATTTAGGATGATGTTGGCAGTTGGCTTTGTATAAATGCCCTCTAATATGTTGAGGAATTTTCCTTCTATTCCTATTTGGCTGAGAATTTTTATCATGAATGGGTGCTGAACTTTGTCAAATGCCTTTTCTGCATCAATTGATAAAATCATGTGATTCTTGTCTTTTGTTTTATTGATATGATGGATTACATTAATTGTTTTTTCTAATTTTGAACCATACCTGGTATGAATCCCACTTGGTCATGGTGAATTTTTTTTTTATATGTTGTTGAATTGTATTGGCTAGAATTTTGTTGAGGATTTTTGCATCTAAGTTCATGAGGGATATAGATATAGGTCTGTAATTTTCTTTTTTTGTGGTTATTTACCTGGTTTTGGCATCAGGGATACGCTGGCGTCATAGAATGAGTTTAGGAGTGTTCCGTCCTTTTCAATGCTCTGAAATACCTTTAGTAGTAGTGGTGTTAACTCTTCTCTGAAAGTTTGGTAGAACTCTGCAGTGAAGCCATCTGGGTCAGGGTTTTTTTTGTTGTTGTTGGGAGTTTTTTGATTACCTTTTCTATCTCTTCTTTTGTTATGGGTCTATTTAGTTGTTTTACCTCTGTTTGAATTAGTTTAGGTAGGTAGTGTGTTTCTAGGAAATCATCCATTTCTTCTGGTTTTCAAATTTGTTAGAGCACAATTTTTGATAGTAATTTGATATAATGCTTTTAATTTCAGTTGGGTCTCTTGTAGTATCACCCATCTCATTTCTTATTCGGGTTATTTGCTTCCTCTCCTGTTTTTCTTTTGTCATTATGGTCAATGGTTTATGAATTTTGTTGATTTTTTTAAAGAACCAGCTTTTGGTCTTCTTAATTCTTTCAATTGTTTTTCTGTTTTCTATTTCATTTAGTTCAGCTCTAATTTTTATTATTTGTTTTCTTCTGGTGCCTGAGGGTTTCTTTTGTTGCTCTCTTTCTATTTGTTCAAGTTGTAGGCATAATTCTTTGATTTTGGCCCTTTCTTCTTTTTGTATGTGTGCATTGATGGATATAAATTGACCCCTGAGCACTGCTTTCACTGTGTCCCAAAGGTTCTGGTAGGAAGTGTTTTCGTTGTCATTGGATTCTCTGAATTTCTTTATTCCATCCTTAATGTCTTCTGTAATCCAGTCTTTTTTGAGCAGGATATTGTTCAGTTTCCAAGTGTTTGATTTCTTTTCCCTGCTTTTTCTGTTACTGATTTCCACTTTTATGGCCTTATGATCAGAGAAGATGCTTTATAATATTTCAGTGTTTTGGATTTTGCTAAGGCTTGCTTTATGCCCTAATATGTCGTCTATTCTAGAGAATGTTCCTTGTGCACTAGAAAACAAAGTATACTTGGTTGCTGTTGAGTGGGGTGTTCTGTATATGTCTATGAGGTCAAGTTGGTTGATTGTGGCATTTAGATCTTCCGTGTCTTTATTGAGCTTCTTTCTGAACGTCCTGTCCTTCACCAAAAGTGGTGTGTTGAAGTCTCCTACTATTATTGTGGAGCTGTCTATCTCACTTTTCAATGCTGATAGAGTTTGTTTTACGTATCTTGCAGCCCTGCCATTGGTGCATGAATATTTAATATGGTTATATCTTCTTGGTATATTGTCCCTTTAATCATTATATAGTGTCCTTCCTTATTCTTTATGTTGGATTTAACTTTAAAGTCTATTTTGTCAGAAATTAGTATTGCCACTCCTGCTCTTTTTTGATTCTTGTTAGCTTGATATATTTTTTTCCATCCTTTGAGTTTTAGTTTGTTTGTGTCTCTAAGTCTAAGGTGTGTCTCTTGTAGGCAGCATATAGACGCATCATGTTTTTTCATCCATTCTGCCACTCTCTGTCTCTTTATTAGTGCATTTAGTCCATTTACATTCAGCATAATTATGGATAGATATGAATTATTGCTATCATTTTGATGTCTTTTTTGTGTGTTGTTGACAGTTTCTTTTTCCCACTTAATTTTATGTGCCGAGTAGATTATCTGTATATATTGTCCTTTCCTCATATTTGTTGTTGTTCATTTTGTTTCTGCTGAGTCTCTATTTTTTTCTTGTATTTTATTTTGATGAGTAGGATAGTTTTTCTCCTTTGTGTTTACCTTATTATTTACCCCTATTTTTCTAAATTTAAACCTAACTTTTATTTCTTTGTATCACTGTATCTTCCTCTCCATATGGCAGGTGTATGATTACATTTCTTAGTCCCTCTTTATTATTCTAATGTTGTCTTCTTTTATATAATAATATTGCTGTTACCCTGTTTTGAGCATTTTTTTTTTAATCTTGCTTTGTTTTGGTTGATTTCCCTTTCTGGGTTGACTTCTGGTTGCTCTCCCCAGTGTTCTAATCTTGGGTTGATACCTGATATTATTGATTTTCTAACCAAAGAACTCCCTTTAGTATTTCTTGTAGTCATGGTTTGGTTTTTAAGAATTCCCTAAACTTCTGTTTATCTGGAAATGTCTTAATTTCACCTTCACATTTAAGAGACAGTTTTGTTTGGTATATGATTCTTGGCTGGCAAGTTTTTTCCTTCAATTTTTTAAATAAGTCATCTCGCTGCCTTCTTGACTGCATGGTTTCTGCCGAGTAGTCCGAGCTTCTTATTGGCTCTCCTTTGTAGGTGACTTTCCATTTATCCCTAGCTGCTCTTAAAATTCTCCCTTTGTCTTTGGTTTTGGCAAGTTTGATTATAATATGTCTTGGTGACTTTCTTTTCAGGTCTACCTTATGTGGAGTTCGATGAGCATCTTGGATAGATATCTTCTCATCTTTCACTATATCAGGGAAGTTTTCTGCCAACAAAACTTCAACAATTCTGTCTGTATTTTCTGCTATCGCTCTCTGTTCTGGTACTCCGATCACTCGTAGGTTATTTCTCTTGATAGAGCCCCACATGATTCTTAAGGTTTCTTCATTTTTTTAAATTCTTTTATCTGATTTTTCTTCAAATATATTAGTTCCAGGTCATTTATCTTTGAGTTCAGAAATTCTAGGTTCTACTTGCTCAGTTCTGCTCCTCTGACTTTCTATCGAGTTATATAATCCTGTAATTATATTGTTAATCTTCTGAATTTCTGCCTGCTGTCTGTATATGGATTTTTCCAGCTTATTAAACTTTTCATTATGTTCCTGAATAATCTTTGTAATTTCTTCAATTGCTTTATCTGTGTGTTCCTTGCTTGTTTTGCATATTGCCTTATTTCCTCCCTGATGTCTTGAAGGGTTCTGTATATTAAACTTTTGTATTCTGCCTCTGTTAATTCCTGGAATGAACTTTCATCTAGAACATCCCTGGATTCTTTGTTTTGAGAGCTTGTTGAGGTGATCATGGTCTTTTTCTTTATGTGACTTGATATTGACTGTTCTGTCCGAGCCATCTATAAGCTATTGTATTAGTTTATGTTTGCTAACTGTATCGTAGCTTCTTGCTTTGTTTTGTTTTGAGATGCCCAAATGGGTCGCTTGAGTGAGCTAGCTTGATTTTTTTTTGCCTTTGAAGCTCTAACATCCTGTCACCAGATGACTTGAGATGTTATCAGGTACATCTGTCTAGGAGTCCATTCATTTTTCTTGTATGAATTCAGCTCAGGTGTCCAGGTAGCTGCTTATCAAGTGCGTGATACAGGCTCTGTCCTACAGTCTCAGAGGGACAGGAGTGATTGGTGTAGGTACCGGTATCTGGTTGCAGCAGGGGGTCATGCTCTGGACAAGGCATGGGGCTGAGAATCATCTCCCAAGTGTCTCTGAGGGAAGTGCGTCCCTCTTCCCTAGCGCATACACGTGGGTAGGTTCTACAGAAAGACCGTGGGCACCCAAAGTTTTTGGTTGTAAGGACTGGGAGGTACCAGTTATTCTTGGACCCCTGTCGCGAGTGGCTGGGTGACCTGAGTGGAGCCGCCAGTCCTTAGGCCCCTGGTGTGGGTAGGTGAAGGCCATGTATAATAGGCAAAGCGGCGTCAAACATCAAACACCCACCTCTCCACTGCGCAGCTGAACCAGTTGTAGTCTGCCAACGAGGGCCTATTCACAGGTCCATGTGGGGGAAAAGGTACTCAAAATCCAAGGCCCGTTTATGCCAGGACAGGAGCCGCTTCTGTCCTGATCTCTCCAGTTTAGTGGAGCTGGCAAATTATCTTTTCCCCAGCTGTGAATTAATTCCTTCTCCTACTCCAGAAGGATGGATCTAGGCACTCAACAGGGCCAATCTCAGGCCCAGGGAAATCAACAGCCACTGAAGTCGGCTTGGGGGCGGAGAGCATGGTAAAATACATGCAAGTACTTAGCTTTTGCCCAGAGCATCATTCTTCTCTGGCTCTGAAGGTGTGAGTATGCTGGCTGCTTCTCCCTGCGGGAACTGTGGCCAAATTGGGCTAGTACCAGCCCACTGCAGCCTCTCCCAGGAATGGTGCCTGAGGGCTCCCAGCAATTCAGATCCAGTAACTCCCCTCCGTTTCTGGACTGTCTCTTCCTCCCCTGTTTCTCAGTTCGTTTTCTAACTTTGCCTTTGATGTTCAGGACTCCCAGCTTGTAATAAATATACTCGTTTCACTTGTTTTTTCAGGTCTTTGTTGTAAGAGGGCTTGCCGGAAGCATCTGTCTATTCCGCCATCTTGGCCCCGCCTCCTGTTTATTTGGAAATGTCCTAATTTTGCCTTCATATTTGAGAGACAGTTTTGCCGGATATATGATTCTTGGCTGGTATGTTTTTTTCCTTCCATGCTTTGTGTAAGTCACCCCATTGCTTTCGTGCCTGCATGGTTTCTGCCAAGTAGTCTGAGCTTATTCTTATTGACTCTCCTTTGTAGGTGACTTTTCATTTATTCCTACCTGCTCTTAAAATTCTCTGTTTATCTTTGGTTTTGGCAACTTTGATTGTAATATGTCTTGGTGACTTTTTTTTGAGTTCTATCTTATGAGGAGTTCGATGAGCATCTTGGATAGATATCTTCTCATCTTTCATGATATGAGGGCAGTTTTCTGCCAACAAATCTTCAGCAATTCTCTCTGTATTTTCTGTTATCCCTCTCTGTTCTGGTACTCCAGTCACTAGTAGGTTATTTCTCCTCATAGAGTCCCACATGATTCTAAGGGTTTCTTCACTTTTTTAAATTCTTTTAAATGATTTTTCTTTTAATATATTGTTGCCACATGTTTTTTCTTCAGTCTCACCAATTCTGCCTTCCAATTCCTCAATTCTGTTCCTCTGACTTTCTATTGAGCTGTTTAGTTCTGTAATTTTATTGTTAATCTTCTGAGTTTCTGATTCCTGTCTCTCTATGTATTCTTGCAGCTTATTGAATTTTTCATTATGTTCTTGAATAGCCTTTTTAGGTTTTTCAACTGCTTTATCTGTGTGTTCCTTGGGTTATTCTGCGTATTGCTGGATTTCCTCCCTGACCTCGTTCCTGGTATCCTGAAGAGTTCTGTATATTAATCTTTTGTATTCTCCATTTGGTAATTCCTGGAAGGCACGTTCATCCAGAAGATCCCTTGAGTCTTTGTTTTGAGAGCTTGTTGAAGTGATCGTGGTCTGTTTCTTTATTTGATTTCATATTGCCTGTTGTCTCCAATCCAGCTGTATGTTATTGTATTAGTTTATTTTATGTTTGCTTACTGTATCCTATCTTCTTGCTTTGTTCTGTTTTGATATGCCCAAATAGGCTGCTTGAGAGAGCTAGCTTGATTATATTCATCTTTGAAGCTCTAACATCCTGTCACCAGTTGGCTAGAGCTGTTATCAGGTGTATGAACCTAGTAGTCCATTCACTTTTCTTGTGTGGATTCAGCTCAGGTGTCCAGGTAGTTGGTCATCAAGTGCATGATACAGGCTCTGTCCTACAGTCTTAGAGGGGCGGGGGTGATTGTTGTAGGCACAGGTATCATTGTAGCAGGAGGTCATGCTCTGAACAGGCAGGAAGCTGACAACTATCCCCCATGTGTCTGTGAGGAATGCGGGGGTCTGTTCCCTAGAGCACACAGGTGGGTGGGTTCAGCAGATGGACCATGGGGACCCAGAGTTTTTGGTGGTAAGGACTGGGAGTTACCAGCTATCCTTGGACCCTTGTCATGGTTGGCTAGGTGACATGGTTGGAGCCACCATTCCTTAGGCCCCTGATGTGTGTAGGTGAGGACCCTATTCAATAGGCAAAGTGGTGTCAAACATCAAACACCCACCTCTCCTCTGCACAGCTGAAACAGTTGCAGTCTGCCAAGAAGGGCCTGTTCTCCAGAAATAGGCCCACACAGGTCCATGCAGAGGGGAAAGGTATTCAAAGTCCACAGACCTTTTATGCCAGGACAGAGCTGCTTCTCTCCTGAGCTCCCGAGCTTAGTGGAGCTAGCAGATTATCTTTTCCCCCAATTGTGAGTTCATTCCTTCTCCAAGGCTGGGAGAATGGGCCAGAGCTCTGAGAAGGGCCTGTGTCAGGCCCAGGGAAATTGACAGCCAGTGAGGCCGGCTTGGCAGCTGGTCGTGGGGTAAAATACAGGGAAGTGCTTAGCTTTTGCTAAGAGCGCCATTTTCCTCTGGTTCCGGAGGTGTGAGTAGGCTATGCGGCTGGTTGCCTCTCCCTTAGGAAACTGCATCCAGATCGCTATCTCCAGCCCTGCTGCGGTTGCTCCAGGGAATGGTGCCTGAGGGTTCACAGCGATTCAGGTCGGGCAACTCCTTGTTGCTTTTGGTCCGTCTCTCCCCACCCCCCACTCCCCCCCCACCCCCCCACCCCCGCTGCTCAGTCCATTTTCTAACTTTACTGTTGATGTTCAGGGCTCCTAGCTTGTCATAAATATAGTTGTTTCACTTGTTTTGGGGTCTTTTTTGCAAGAGGGATCACTAGAAGCGTCTGATTGCTCCCCCAGCTTGGCCCATCTCTCTTTCCTATGGTCTGAAATAAAAACTCTTTAACCTGACTATATTTCCTTGCCACTCACACTTTGCTTAATATTTTGTCCATTAATATCTGTCCTACTATATCAGGAAACAAAAATTTTATTTTATTTTTTTAATTCTACATTAGATGAAGATTTACAGAGCAAACTAGTTTCTTATTAAACAATGAATACACAAATTGTTGTGTGACATTGGTTGCCAACCCCACGACATGTCAACACTCTCCCCTTCTCGACCTTGGTTTCCCTCTTACCAGATTTCTTGTCCTCTCCTGCCTTCTCGTCCTCACCCCTGGGATGGTGTGCCCATTTAAACTCCTTTTGTTTCATGGGCCTGCCTAGTCTTTGGCTAAAGTGTGAACTTCAGCAGTGACGTCAATAGAGAGTTATAATGGTGTCCGGGTGCCATACTCTAGGTGTTTCTCCAGTCTCTGTCAGACACTAAGTCTGGTTTTTTTTGTGTGTGTGTGAGTTAGAATTTTGTAATACTTTTTTCTCCAGCTTTGTCCAGGACTCTCTACTATTGATCCCCATCAGAGAAGTTAGTGGTGGTAGCCTGGCACCATCTGGTTGTACTGCACTGACTCTGGTGGAGGCTGTGGTAGTTTTGGTCCATTAGTCCTTTGGACTGATCTTGCCCTCCAATCTTTAGTTTTCTTCATTTTGCCTTGCTCCCAAAAGGGTGAGACCAGTTAGAGTATCTTAGATGGCTACTAGCCGGATTTTCAGATCCTAGACGCTACTCAACAAAGAACGTAGAGTATTGTCTTTTCAAACTAGATTATGGCAATTGAACTCGATGTGCCCTGAGACCACATTGCCCCAGCCCTCAGTCCAGCAATTTGGTCCCACAGGGAATTTGGATGTGTCTGTGGAGCTTCCATGAACTTGTCTTGAATAAGTTGTGCTGGTTTCCCTAGTATTGCCTACTGTCTTACCCTTCACCAAAGTTACCACTAGGATAGAAAAATTCTAAACACTAGTTGCCTTTGGGGAAGAGGACATTCTTTCCATTTAAGCAATTTTTTACTATTTGAATTTTTGTTCCATGTGCATGTATTACTTTTGTAACAAAATTTTAAACCTAATTTGACAGTACTTTAGTTTCTTTTTTTTTTTTTTAGTTTCAAATTCAACAAACTTTTAAAAGATATTAAGATAAGTGACTTTTTTGTAATGACTATCTTTTTGAAAATGAAAACCCATCTTTTGAAAATGAGCACTGGAAAAAGGTAATTGGACCTAAGGCCATCTCTACATGACAACAACCCAATGAGCAGTTTATTCATTAGGTGAAACATTTTGATGGTTCGAGTCCATTCAGAGGTGCCTCAGAAGAAAGGCCTGGTGATCTATTTCCAAAAAATCACTTACTGAAAACCCTATCAAGCACAGTTCTACCCTGACACACATGGGGTTGCTATGAGTTGTAATCAGCTTGATAGAAAGAGGTTTGGTTTAGGATAGACCTCAAAGTCAAACAGAAGATGATCTAGAGTTTGTGGAGAATCAGCAAGAAGGCTTACTTAAAAAATACCTCTTCTAGTGCCTGTTATGTTTAATGTATTTTAAAATGCTTTCTACTCCTGAAGTCTAAAAGAATACGAACAAAAACGAGATGTTTGCATGTCTGGTGAAATGTGGCCTAGGATAGATGTCTTAGGGAGCACCCAAAAGAATAGAAGCTAAAAGGAAACAAGCAACATGACCAAGACTTGAGATTTCACTTAATAAGGGACAGTGTTTTGAACTAGGAGTCCCTGGGTGGTGCAAATGGTTAACACTTTACATTGGGCTGCTAATCAACAGGTTGGAGGTTTGAAGCCAACAAAACCTACCTCAAAAGGAAGGCCCAGTGATCCACTTATGAAAATTCAGCCACTGGAAACCCTGTGGAGCACAGTTGTTCTCTGGCTCACATGGGGTCACCATGAGTTGGAATCAACTCAATAGTAACTGATAAGGTTGTGAACTGCCTTAGTTTCTGTTAAGGGCCACTTCTCCCCCTTATACCCATCAATTCCTGTCTCATTTTAGTTTCAGAGGAAGAGACATCCAGGAAACCTGCCTCCTGAAAATTCTTGGTCCTATGAACTCATCTTTCCTTTCAGAAGTTTATCATGCTTCGTCAGAAACCTTCCATTTGCAGTCAGTATGGTAAAATACTATGAAATCTGTCTGGTGCATAATTTTCACCTGTGCATAAATGACCACCCTGATTACCCTCCATGTCATCCAAGCATTGGGAAGTCCCTTCCCATACTGACCCTGGGCTTCGCCATAGTACTTGCTTTTCTCAATGGGATAATAGCAAACAGGAAGCAAGTACAGACTTAAAAATAGATTTGACATTGGGGTTTGCCCTCTCTTACTTTTCTTGTGATACCTTGGAACCACCAGCATGTGAACAAATGCAGGCTTGCCTGGTGAATGGTGACAGCTAAATGGCCTAGATACCTCTTTTGACCCTGCCATCAGAAAGACAGATAGCCAAGCAAGAGACATGTGAGTAAGGCCATGGACCATCAGCTGACCGCAACTCAGGAGTGACCCCAGACAACACTACATGGTGCAGAGATGTGCCATCCCGGCTGAAACCACAGACTCATGAACAAATAAACGGCTGTTGTTTTGAGCCACTAAATTTTCACATGGTTTCTTATATAACATAAATCTTTACTTAACTGTATAACTCTTCTAGCTACTGCTTTCATTATTTTGTTCCTTTCATTGCGAAATATTTTATTTCCTATCAAATACTCACTTACCTAACACATAATTAGATATCCAACTATGTGCTACGGCTGTGCTAACCAATAATGCATAGAGTAGTAAGCAATAACAGACATGGGAACTACCCTTATGAAACAAAGAAAATTTATTGAGTGTTTCCTATGTACCATCTACCATGTTAATCTTTTAGCATACATACACCAACCCTACTATTGACCCCATTTTACAGATGCAGAAATGGAGGTTCAGAGAATGTTAACGTATTTGCTTTAAGTCACAGTAAGTGACTGAATTCAGATCTTTTTCCAGCACTTGTTCTCTGAAGCCTTATACTTAGTTTGAGAACAGATATAAAGAAACCTAGGAATTGAGTCTTAGCTGTGACAGTAACTTCTGTGTCGGTGAAGAGAATGCCAGTCTCCTTTCTTTATGTGTAAGGGCCTGTCTAGCTACCCTTTTACTGTGATCCAAAATAAAAAGTCTTTAACCTGTGTCCAATTCCTTGCCCTTTACACTGTGCTTAATATTTTGTTCATTAGTATCTGTCCTCCTCTATCAGGAAACTAAAATTTTTATTTTATTTTATTTTTTTATTGTACGTTAGATGAAGGTTTACAGAGCAAACTAGTCTCTTATTAAACAATTAATACACATATTGTTTTGTGACATCGGTTGCCATCCCTGTGACATGTCAACAGTCCCCACTTCTCAACTTTGGGGTCTCTGTTACCAGCTTTCCTGTCCTTTACTGCCTTCTCGTCCTCACCCCTAGGCTGCTGTGCCCATTTAGACTTGTTTTGTTTTATGGGCCTGTTTAATTTTTGCCTGAACGGTGTACCTCAGTAGTGACTTCAGTACTAAGTTGTAAGGGCCTTGGGGCCATTCTCTGGGGTTTCTCCACTCTCTATGAGACAGAACGTCTGGTGTTGTTGTGTGTGTGTGTGTTAAAATATTGTACGTTTTTCTGCAGCTCTGTACAGGACCCTCTATTGTGATCCCTGTCAGAGCAGTCACTGGTGGTAGCTGGGATCCATCTAGTTGTGCTGGACTCAGCCTGGTTGAAGCTGTGATAGTTGTGGTCCATTAGTCCTCTGGACTAATCTTCCCCTTGTATCTTTGGTTTCCGTCATTCTCTCTTGCTTCAGATGGGGGAGACTAGTGGAGTATCTTAAATGGCCACTTACAAGCTTTTAAGAGCGCAGATGTTACTTACCAAAGTAGAATGTAGAACATTTTCTTTATAAACTATGTTATGCCAGTTGAGCTAGATGTTCCCAGAGACCATGGCCCTCAAAGCCCTTAGCCCAGTAATTTAGTCCCTCAGGGAGTTTGGATGTGTCTATGAAGCTTCCATGACCTTGCCTTGGATAAGTTGTGCTGGCTTCCCCAGTATTGTGTACTGTCTTACCCTTCACCAAAGTTACCACTAGGATACAAAAACTCGTAACAGTAGTTGTTGTTGGGAAAGAGGAAATTCTTTCCATTTAAACAATTTTTTATTATTTGAAATTTTGTACCATGTACATGTATTAGGTTTGTAACAAAATTGTAAAGCTAAGTTGAAAGTGATATCTTTTGAAATTCAACAGAATTTTAAAAGATATTATTAAAATCAATGATTTTTTTTGTAATAAATATCCTTTTAAAAAAGAACACTGGGAGAAGGTAATTGGATCTAAGGCTATCTCTACATGATGTCAACCCAATGAGCATTTTATTTACTGGGAGAAAAGTTTTGGTGGTTTGAGTCAATCCAGATGTGCCTCAGAAGAAAGGCCTGGCTGTCTATTTCCAAAAAATCAGTCCTTGAAAATCCTGTGGAGCACACTCCTACCCTGACACACATGGGGCTGCCATGAGTAGTTATCAACTTGACAGAAAGAGGTTGGATTTGGTTTAGGATAGACCACAGGGTCACACTGAGATGATCTAGAATTTGTGGACAATCAGCAAGAAGGCTTATTCTAAAAGTACCTCTTCTAGTGCTGTTGTGTTTAATGTATTTTAAAATGCTTTCCAGGCCTGGAGTCTTCTAAAGTCATATAAACATGAAGGCGATGTTTGCATCTCTGGTGGAATGTGGCCTAGGATAGATGTCTTGGGGAGCACCCAAAAGAACAGACAGAAGCTAAAAGGAAACTAACAAGATGACCAAGACATCAGCCTTCAGTTAATAAGGGATGTTGTTGTGAACTGGGAGTCCCTGGGGGGTGCAGCTGGTTAACACTTTACGTTGGGCTGCTAATCAAAATGTTGGAGGTTCCAGTCCAACCAGAGGCACCTCAGGAGAAAGGACTGGCAATCCTCATCTGAAATATCAGCCATTGGAAACCCTGTGGAGCACAGTAGTTCTCTGGCACACATGGGGTCGGCTTGAGTTGGAATCAACTCAACGGTAAGTGGTAAGATTGTGAACTGCCTTAGTTTTTGTTAAGGGCCATATTTCCCTTTTATACTCATCACTTCAGCTCTCCTTTTAGTTTCAGAGGAAGAGACATCCAGGAACCCTTTCCACTCCTGAAAATTCTTGGTTCTATGAACTCCTCTTTCCTTCATCAGCAAGTTTCCCTTTGCTGTAAATATGTTCAAATATCATGAGATCTCTCTGGTGCATTTTTTCACCTGTGCATAAATGGCCACAGTGATTACCCTCCCTGGTGTTCAAGCCTTGGGAAGTTCCTTCCCATACTGACTTTGGGCTTGGCCATAGTGCTTACTTTGCTCAATGGGATAATAGCAAACATGACAAAAGTAGAGACTTGAAAAGACATGTGACACTGGAGTTTGCCTTCTCTTACTTTTCTTGTGATACCTTGAGACCACTACCATGTGAACAAACCCTGGCTAGCCTGTGGATGGTGAGAGCTAAATGGCCTAGATACCTTCTTTGCCCCTGCCAACAGAAAGACAGGCAGCCAGGCAAGAAACAAGTGAGTGAGGCCATGGACCATCAGCTGACCACAAACTCAGGAGTGAACCCAGACAACACTACATGGTGCAGAGATGTGCCATCCCAACTGAAACCACAGACTCGTGAACAAATAAATGGCTGTCGTTTGGAGCCACTAAATTTTGGCATGGTTTTTTATATAACATAAATCATTACTTAAGTCTGTAACCCTTCTAGCTGCTGCTTTATCTTCTTCCATTCATTGCCAAATCTTTTGTTACCTATCAAATACTAACTTACATAACACATAATTATATGTCTAACTATGTGGTAGAGACTGTACTATCCAATAATGCATAGAATAGTAAGCAATACCAGCCATGGGAACTACCTTTATGGAACAAAGACAGTGACGATAGCTAAAATTAATGAGTGTTTTCTGTGTGCCTTCTACCATGTTAATCTTTTAGCATACGTTAGTTCATACACCAACCCTACTATTGACCCCATTTTACTGATGCATAAACGGAGTCTCAGAGAAGGTTAAGATATTTGCTTTAAGTCACCGTAGGTGATGGAATTCAGATCTTTGTCCAGCACTTGTGCTCTGAACCATTACACTTTAGCTTAAGAACAGATATAAGGAAACCTAGGAATTGAGTCTTAGCTCTGACGGTAACTTCCACATCCTTGAAGAGAATGCAGATCTCCTTTCGTTATCTTTAAGGGCCTGTCTAGCTACCCTTTTACTACAATCCAAAATAAAAAGTCTTTAACCTGAGTCCAGTTCCTTGCCACTTACACTTTCCTTACTGTCTTGTTCATTAATGTCTGTCTTCTATGGGGAAACTAAATTCTTTTTTTTTTTAATTGTACTTTAGATGACGGCTTACAGAGCAAACAAGTTTCTTATTAAACAATTAATACACATATTGTTTTGTGACATTAGTTGCCAACCCCACGATATGTTAACACTTTCCCCTTCTCGAACTTGTTTTCCCTATTACCAGCTTTCCTGTCCTCTCCTGCCCTCTCCTCGCTGCTGGGTTGGTGTGCCCATTTAGACTCCATTTTGTTTTATGGGCCTTCCTAATCTTTGGCTGGACCTCAGGAATGACTTTAGTAATGAGCTATAGGGGTGTACGGAGACCATACTCTAAGGATTTCTCCAATCTCTGTCAGACACAAAGTCTGGCCTTTTTTTTTTTTTTTTTTTGAGCTAGAATTTTGTTCTTCATTTTTCTGAATCTCTGTCCAGGACCCTCTATTGTGATCCCTGTCAGAGCAGTCAGTGATGGTAGCCGGGCTCCATCTAGTTGTTCTGGACTCAGTCTGATAGAGGCTGTGGTAGTTGTGCTCCATTAGTCCTTTCTCTTGTGTCTTTGGTTTTCTTGATTCTCTCTTGCTGCAGATGGGGTCAGAACAGTAGAGTATCTTAAATGGATGCTCACAAACTTTTAAGACCCCAGACGCTACTCACCAAAGTAGAATGTAGAACATTTTCTTTATAAACTATGTTATGCCACTTGAGCTAGATGTTCCCCAAGATCAAGGTGCCCGTAGCCCTCAGCGCAGTAATTTGGTCTGTTAGGGAGTTTGGATGTGTCTGTGGAGCTTCCCTGACGTTGCCTTGGAAAAACTGTGCTGTCTTTCCCAGTATTATTTACTGTCTCAACTTTCACCAAAGTTACCGCTAAAAAAAAAATGACACCAAACCCATTACTGTTGAGTTATTTCCATCTCATACTGACCCTATAGGACAGAGAAGAACTGCCCCATAGAGTTTCCAAGGAGCAGTTGGTGGATTCCAACTGCCAACCTTTGGGTTTGTAGCCGTAGCACTTAACCACTGCACCACCAGGATTTTCAAGTTACCACTAAAAAATAGAAAAACTCTTAACAGTTGTTATCTTTGGGGAATAGGACATTCTTTCCATATAAGTAGTTTTTAATTATTTAAATTTTTGTGTCACGTGCATGTATTAATGTTTCAACAAAATTTTAAACCAAATTTGAAAGCAATATCTTTTGAAATTCAACAAACTTTTAAGAGATAATATTGAAATCAATGATTTTGTTATAGTAAGTATGCTTTTAAAAATGAATACTGGGAAAAGGTAATTGCATCTAAGGCTGTCTCTACATGACGTCAACCCAACCAGCAGTGTATACGTGGGGAGGAAAGTTTTGGTGGTTCCAGTCAATCCAGGGTAGCTAGAGAAGAAAGGCCTGGCGCTCTATTTCCCAAAAACTCACTCATTGAAAACCGTATGGAGCACAGTTCTACCCTGACACACATGGGATTGCCAAGAGTTGTAATCAACTTGACAGAAAGAGGTTTGGTTTGGTTTTGGATAGACCTCAGGGTCACATTGAGATGATCTAGAGTTTGTGAAAAATCAGCAAGAAGACTTACTCAAAAATGACCTCTTCTAGTGCCTGTTATGTTGAATGTATTTTAAAATGCTTCCCAGGATTGGGGTCTTCTAAAATCACATAAACATGAAGGCGATGTTTGCATCTCTGGTGGAATGTGGCCTAGGATAGGTGTCTTAGGGAGCACCCAAAAGAATAGAAGCTGAAAGGAAACTAGCAAGATGACCAGGACATGAGTCTTCAGTTAATAAGTGATGTTGTTGTGAACTGGGAGTCCCTGAATGGTACAAATGGTTAACACTTTACATTGGGCTGCTAATCAAAAGTGTGGAAGTTCTAGTCCAACCAGAGGTACCTCGGAAGAAAGGCCTGGCAATCCACATCTAAAAAATCAACCATTGTAAGCCCTATGGAGCAGAGTTGTTCTCTGGCACACATGGGGTCGCCATGAGTTGGAAGCAACTGAACAGGAACTGGTAAGTTTGTGAACTGCCTTCATTTCTCTTGGCAGCCACATCTCCCAGTTATACCCATCACTTCATCTCTGCTTTTGGCTTCAGAGGAAGATACATCCAGCAACCCTTCTGGCTCCTGGAAATTCTTGGTCCTATTAATTCATCTTCCCTTTAAGATGTTTCCGTTGCTTTCTTCATCAGCAACCTTCCCTTTGCAGTAAATATGCACGAATATCATGAGATCTATCTGGTGCATTTTTTTCACCTGTGCATAAATGGCCACACTGATTACCCTCCTTCTTGTCCAAGCCTTGGAATGTCCCTTCCTCTACTGTCCCTGGGCTTGGCCATAGTGCTTGCTTTGCTCAGTGGGATAATAGCAACCATGACACGAGTAGGACTTGAAGAGAGATACCCTGTGACCACTGCCACGAGGACAGATGCAGGATAGCCTGCTGGATGGTGACAGCTGAATGGCTTAGATACCTCCTTTGCCTCTGCAAACAGAAAGACAGACAGCCAAGCAAGAGACATGTGAGTGAGGCCATGGACCATCAGCTGACCACAGACTCAGGAGTGAACCCAGACAACACTACATGGTGCAGAGATGTGCCATCCCAACTGAAACCACAGACTCATGGAGAAAAAAAAATGGCTGTTGTTTTGTGCCACTAAATTTTGGCATAGTTTATTATATAACTTAACTATTCACCCTTCTAGCTACTGCTTTCATTATTTTCTTCTGTTTATTGCCAAATCTTTTATTTCCTACCAAATATTCACTCATCTAACACATAATTATATAAGCATATTGTGTGATAGGGACTGTGCTAACCAATAATGCATACAGTAGTAATAACAGACATGGAAACTATCTTCATGGAACAAAGAAAATAATGACAGCTGAAATTTACTGAGTGTTTTCTGTGTACCATCTCCCATGTTAATCTTTGAGCGTATGTTAGTCCATACACCAACTCTATTATAGACCCCATTTTACAGATCCAAAAATGGAGGTGCAGTGAACGTTAAGATATTTGCTTTATGTCACAGTAAGTTACAGAATTCATACCTTTCTCTAGCACTTGTAATCTGGACCATTATACTTTAAGAACAAATATAAAGAAACCTAGGAATTGAGTCTTAGTTGTGACAGTAACTTCCCCATCAGTGAAGAGAATGCAGATCTCCTCTCTTTATCTTTAAGGGTCTGTCTAGCTACCCTTTTCCTATGATCCGAAATAAAAAGTCTTTAACCTGAGTCCAGTTCTTGCCACTTACACTTTGCTTCATATGTTGTCCATTAGTATTTGTCCTCCTCTATCAGGAAACTAAATTTTTTATTTTTTTTTTTGTTGTATGTTAGATGAAGGTTTACAGAGCAAACTAGTTTCTTATTGAACAATACAGATATTGCTTTGTGACATTGGTTGCCAACCCCACGACATGTCAACACTCTCCCCTTCTCCACCTTGGGTTCCCCGTTACCATCTTTCCTGTCTTGTCTTTTCTTCTCGTCCTTTCCTCTGGGCTGGTGTGCCCAATTAGACTTCTTTTGCTTTATGAGCCTGCCTAATCTTTGGCTGAAGGGTAAACCTCAGTAGTGAAGTCAGCACTGAGGTATAATGGTGTCCGGGGCCATACCCTCAGAGTTTCTCCAGTCTCTATTAGATACAAAGTCTGGTGTTTTTTTTTTTGTTTTTTTGTGATTTAGAATTTTGAGCTAACTGGTTTTTTTTTTTTTTCATTTTTTTTTACAACTCTGTCCAGGACTATCGATTATTGCTCCCCATCAGAGCAGTTAGTTTTGGTAGCTTGGCACCATCTGGTTGTACTGGACTGAGTCTGGTGGAAGCTGTGGTAGTTATAGTCCATTAGTCCTTTGGACTAATCTGAGCCTCGTGTCTTTGGTTTCTTCATTCTCCCTTGCTCCATATGGGGTAAGACTAGTGCAATATGTTAGAAGGCTGCTCAGAAGCTTTTAAGATCCCAGATGCTACTCACCAAGGTAGAATGTCGAATATTTTCTTTATAAACTATGTTGTTATGCCAGTTGACCCAGATGTTCCCCAATACCATTGCCCCATAGCACTTAGCCCTTACTGGGTCCCTCATGGACTTTGGATATGTCCATGGAGCTTTCATGATTTTTTAACCGAACAAGAGTTCTTGTCCAGTCCTATTAGCCGATAGAAATAAGATGGTCACCACACCACCAGTTACAAGGGAAACAGAAAGTGGAAATTTATTGTCTGCACAGAGAAGGTGCAGTGTGGGGGTCTAGCGACCATAATGCCACATGCTCGCTGTCTGAGGGGGTTGGGGAGTTTTTTATTTCCAGTGGCTTCTGGGTGTTGGAGTTGGTGCCATGAACTCTCCGCCCTTAGCCCTCCTATGTCCACATTTGGAGGCCCAGATGTTGAATCATGTCAGTGATGTTCAGGTCCAAGGAGAGACTGAGGACACAGCTCTTCAGGTCCTACACATGCGCCAAAATCTAGGTTCACAGATGCACGGGAATCTGATACCAAATTGAAACTGTTGTTAGGGATGCAGCGTGGTCTGGCTAAACTGCAGTTAGAACCTGTGGCTTGGTGGGCTGTGAGCGGGGCAGGGAACCGCCACAGAGTTGGGGGATGTCTCGGCAGAGGCTTCAATCCCCACTCTAACAGGGTCGGGTCTTAGGACTGCGCTGTTGCCACCCTCTTCTTTGCTTAGCTCCCTGGGAGAACTGTAACCCCCTCAGGGGAGAATTTAGCCCCCCAGATGACCAGTGGAACAACCTGGTCCCATGCACTTACCTTAAATCAGAGGCCTTTCCCATCCAGTTTCCAGTTTCTATTTCCAAGCTGAGGTGGGGACCCAGTGGATCTCATCCTGGGGCAGGGATCACCGTGGCCACCTGAAACTCCTTACTGACCAAATGGCGTCAGGGCACATCTTAAAGGGTTGCAGGGGGTCTGGATACTCACCGCCCAGGGTTTGGGGTCTGCAAGTCCCGGCCAGAGTCGCCAAAATCTGTAACAGAACAAGGGTTCTTGTCCAGTCCTATTAGCGGATCGAAATAAGATGGACGCCACTCCAACATCTACCTGGAAGGTCTCATTACCAGAAGATCTTGGTCCAAGGAAGCACCCCAGTTCTGAAGAGGGAGGAGGAGATCTGGACCCTAACTACAAGCAAGGCGAGAACCTTAGTGCTAATGAGGGGGCCTCCCCGCAAAGGAGAGGCTGCCCACAGCCCAACCTCACTGTCAGCACTGGGAGCCCCCAGGCAGGGGTAGCCAGATGTGTAGCACCCTGACTCCCCTCTAGGGAGGTGAGGGCCTCGGTCTGAGCCGTAATTCCCACCTCTGTTTTCAGCTGGACTCAAGTTAGTAGAAGGAAAAATACCAGGTCCTACCCGGAAGCAAGGTCAGAAGCCTGAGTGAGCAATGAAGGGGTCACCAAATTGAGAAATCTGGGGTCAGGTGACCCCCGCCACCCCAGCCAACCCTAGGAATCCCAAAACAGCCTGCAAAGGATATGGGTCACTCTGATTTCCAACTCTGAGGTCTCAGAAAAGTGTGGTCTTTGGGTCTGGTAGGTGTGGTGTCAAGTCATCAGAGAGTGGGGTCCCAAGAATGGTGCAGAGTTAAAGGGAAGATATGATCGAGGCACTAGGGACCACTCAACCCAAAATGGGAAGGCTACACTGAACCCTGCTAATGCCATGAGCCCTGGGAACCCAGGACAAATCTGACCAGTTCAGGTGACCCTTGACTCCCTCCTGGAGGGTCTCAGGGAAATGAGGTCCTAGGTTTAATCCCCAGTTCAGCACACAGAAATTTAAGTCAAGGTAAAAATTCTTTAATAGTAAAGATGGAATTAATCCCCCACCAAAGAAGAAGACAGCAGGCTGTACAACGCTCCCCCCTCTGCTGTTGGACCTGGGAAGCCAAGGTCAGAGATATTACACTGAGGTTCCCCCTCGTTTTCTCCTGAGGGTGGGTCGTCTCAGGGTCATGAAGTCCTTGGACTAATGGGGAGGCCTACTCAGCAGAGGCAGGAGACTTGGTTCCTAAGAGCAATCCAGGTGAGGACACCGAGTTATGACGAGGTGACTCCTCCCAGAAATAAGGGGTAACCACAGAGCCCCATCCCTGCTTTCAGACCTTAGGACCTGGACGTGATGACTTAGTGAGTTGCAGTTACGTTATCCCAGCATCTCAGGGAGGTGAGGGATCTGGTCAAAGTGGGTACCCAAGGTGAGGACCCTGGTGGCAGACTGAGACCTCCAAGGAACCCCAGTCAAATGGGCCCCACTGTGCTGTCATCACTGAGACACCTTGCCAGGAGTGGTGGCTGAGCTGCTCCTTCAGTTCCTCCTTGTGGGTCCCAGAGGGATTTGAGGTGTCAAGTTCAGAGTAGCAGAGGGGAGGGACCAGGACCTGCAAGCAGTTGATATGATGACCCTGAGAGTGATCTTAGAAGACCCCCAATCATCCAGTACAGAGAGTCCCTAGTGCCAGCCCCTGCTGTCACCCCAGGAAGCCCCAAGCAGGGCTGGAAATCTACAACCTAATTCTTCCTCTAATTTGCTCTACAGTGCCCTGACCAGGACAATAGGAGCCTTGTGGGTCCTAGAGTGGTGCCCTTTAAGCATTCTGCAAAGGTGGTGTTTGTTAAAGCCAAGAAGGCATCTCTCTGCTGCAGGGACGCACACCCTCTCAGCCTCCCTCCTCCAGTGAGCCCACATCACCTGTCCTCCTTACACACTCCTGCCTGCTGTCCTTGACCAGAGTCATCATGCCTCGCGGTCAGAAGAGTAAGCTCCGTGCCCGTGAGAAACGTCGACAGGCCCAAGGTGACAACCACAGTGTCCAGGGTGCTCAGGCCACTGCAGCAGAGGAGGAAGGGTCCCCTTCCTCTTCCTCTCCTCCTTTTGGGGAGTCTTCTCCGAGTTCCCCTGCTGCTCGCATTCCCTAGGAGCCTCAGAGAGTCCCGCCCACCAACACTATTGTAAGTGCTTTGGGCACGAGAGCTGCCGGATGAGCCGAGGGCCAGGATGAGGGAAGGCCAAGTTCCTCTGAGGCGCCAGCCCCCACTGAGAGGTCTCAAAGAGACCCTGTAACCCGGAGGGTGAGCACGTTGTTGCAGTTCCTGCTGTACAAGTATAAAATGAAAGAGCCCATTACGAAGGCAGAAATGATGAAGATCATCAACAAAAGGTACAATGAGCACTTCCCTGACATCCTGAGGAGAGCCTCTGTGCACCTGGAGGTGGTCTTTGGGCTTGACCTGAAGGAAGTCGACTCCAAAGGTCAATCCTATGCCCTTGTAAGCAAATTGGAGATCACCAAGGAAGAGAATTTTATTGGTGGCAGGGGGTTTCCCAGGAATGGGCTCGTGTTGCCTCTCCTGGGCATGATCTACAGGAATGGGGACCGGGCCACCGAGGAAGAGACGTGGGAATTCCTGAATGTGCTGGGGATCTACGATGGGAAGAGGCAGTTCAGGTTTGGGGAGCCCAGGAAGCTCATCACCAAAGATTTGGTGCAGGAAAAGTACCTAGAGTACCAGCAGGTGAATGGGTAGTGGTAGGGAATGGATTTTCACATTTGGCTACATGGGGCAGACAAGGGTAGGGGGTGGGTAAAGTGAGTGGAGTGAGGTGGAGGGAGTCCAGATGAGGTTGTGGTGGGGGGTGAGCACGGCCAGACACTCCCATGATGCCCCAGCATGGAGAGGCTGAGCCTGGAATGGAAGCTAGCTCTTCCCAGTTACTCTGGGATTTTGGGGAATGAGAGAGGAATCCCCTCCGGGGTCAGGACTGGAAGGTGCCCTGTGCTCTTGTCCTGGTGCACTTGAACACGTGCACTGACTGGGTATGGTCTGCACAGTGTGTCCATGGAGTTCCTGAGAAATAGAGACCTACTCCTTTGTGTAGGGAAGCCACTGTTTGAAGCCTTTTGCATTGAGCTGGGGTAGCCAGAGCCCATGCCATTGAAGGGACTTTAGAATTAGGTTACCTTGAGTGTCATTTGGCAAACCCCAGGTGAAGACTAGACTTTTGGGTGTGGTGATGTGAATGAAAATTGGGATGACATACATGGAAGGGCAATGGGAGGGGAAATTGTTGGTCCTTGACAGCACTTCTAGGAGCTTCATGCTGCATTAAGCTGGGACAGTCTACCCACACCCACATTAAAGAATATGCTCCCTAATATGGATTGAATTTAACCACCATGCCTCCCAAAAACAGGTCTTGTAAGTCCTAACCCTATACCTATGGTTATAACGCCATCTGGGAATGTGTGTTGTTATGTGAAAGAGACTGGATTGTAAGGTGTGTCTAGAGTCAACCCAACACCTTCTCCAAGGGAAAAAGATGTGGCGGTCAGCTTCTGTAAAGATTTCCAGCCTTGGAAACCATATGGGGCACTTCTACTCTGTCCTTTTTGCATCACTGAGAGTCAGAATCTTCTGGACAGCAGTGTGTTTGTTCCCCCCCCGCCCCAGAGGGTGTCTTAACTCCACTCTCTTCTGAGATGTAAAGGAGGTGATTCGGCAAGCAAGTAATCTCAAGTGGGGAATGATAGTTGCCAAGCCACATGAGATCTCCAAGGAAAAAAGAAACAGAAGCTGAAGAAAGACAAGGATCTTCCCCCACAGCAAACAAAGAGTTAAAGCTTTCCCCTAGAGCCAAAACCTGAATTCAGATTTCTAGGCTCCTTTTTTTAAACTGTGAGACAACAAATTTCTACTTCTTAAAGCTATCCACTTGTGGTATTTCTGTTATAACAGCACTAGATAACTATGAGACTCTCTAATGAGTGATAAAATGCTTTGACCTTGACTACTAACATATATGTTGGCAGTGCAAATTCATCCAGTGGTACCACAGAAGAAAGGCCTGGCAATCTGTTTCTTTAAAATTTATAGCCATGGAAATCGTGTACGGCAGTTCTACATGGGCTTGCATTTAGTTGGAATTGATTCAACGGCAAGGAGCTAATGTAAAATATTACTTCATTTTTCTTCCTACTCAGCATTTTTTCTGATTTCGTTTTCTTTGTCCTAGAGTGCTGCATATTCTGACAGATCGTGGAGTAAACAAAACCAAAAATTCTCAAGAGGAGGGTGGTATTGTGTAGTGTGAAAATAATCATAGTAACAAGTGCCATTCTTTGAAGATCAAATATGTGCAGTCACATTTCCAAGTGCTTTTCATGCCTTGCACACAATGCACCTGCCCTAGAAGACAGGGTTTATCAATCCCACTTCACAGAAGGAGAACATGGAGCTCAGAGTTTTTGGTAATGTATTTGACTTTGAAAGTCTAG
Source organism: Elephas maximus indicus (assembly GCF_024166365.1). Classification (NCBI taxonomy): domain Eukaryota; kingdom Metazoa; phylum Chordata; class Mammalia; order Proboscidea; family Elephantidae; genus Elephas; species Elephas maximus. The sequence continues at coordinate 147,373,169 of NC_064846.1, read as the reverse complement.
TACATGAGCAAGCTAGATTAGACCCCTTGTCTGAATCCGTCTGGAGCCTAGCTTGTTCCACTCCTTCCAGCCAGAGGCTTACCATGTGTCTCTTAATTCACTGTTCTTCTCTCTACTACGAAATGTTTCTCAGGTAAGAAAATGAATAACGCTGTGCCCAGGGCGTTGAGTTGGACTGTATAGTCAGAGCTATGTGAATACTAAAATAAGTGAGAGGTATGAATAAGGAAAAGAAAAGAAAATATTCAGTGACAATATAATCATCGACAAATGCAAGTCCAGATAACCTGAAAAGAGTTGGGGCTCATAAAATCATCCCGGAGAGCCTCTGCCTGTAGAAAGTAAATCTATTACAACCAAGGTTATGTGCACCTCCAGGCATGGCTGAAGCAGAGAAGCATTAGATCAGCCTGTTTTTCTGACAGCCCACCACCTGTGCTGGGCTTCCTATCTTTGGCTGCAGCTTCCCCACCTCATGCCACTTCTCACTCTAGGACAAGGACCCAATCCTGGCAATATTTGCAATAGCAAAATTGCTCAAGTTTGCAAGGATACTGGATTTCTCAGGAAGCCTTTAATCAAAGAGGAGCTAAGAAGAGGATCCCAGTGAATGAAAAGACAGAGGAAAAACACACCAGAATTTAGGGATCACACAAAGAACTGCAGGGCTTGCTCTCAGAACTAGAGAGCCCCAGGTAGTGCCCTCACTTATTCTTCAGGTTTCTCAGGGACCTGAGACAGTGGCCTAAGGACACTCTCAAAGCCAGTAAAGCGAGGACACTCAGCCTCTGGGAGATACCTAAGAGATGATCCTGAATGAAGTTGATGTGCAGGCCCCTCAAGAAGAGTGTGGTCCCCAAGCGTCCTGGCCTTGCAATTTCCCCTGCGAGATCTCAGACAGTCCTGGCTGGATATGACTCATCCTGACTTCCAAATCAGAGGTCCCAGGTCAGTTAAGACCTTGATATGAGCAGAGCAGCCTTGGGTTCAGTAGAGTGTGGATTTCCAGGACTGGTCATTTACAAAATGAAGACTGTGAATGAGGAAGGAGGGAGCCACCCACCCCGAAAAGAGGAGTTCACACAAAATGCCCCCTCTGTCGGCCCTGGGAGGCCCAGGGCAGAGTTGTCAGGATGAGGAGTCTCAATTCTGCCTGGAGGGTACCAGGTCTGGTGGGCATACCCCAGGTCCATAGAGGAAGGAGACTCAGGCTCTCAAAGGAGGCAAGGTGAGGACCCTGAGTGTTATGAGTGGGAACCCCATCAAGAGAAGGAGCAGAAGAGAGCATTGCCTCTGTTCTTAGTCCTGGGAAGCCTCTGGGAGAGCTCTCTGACAGAGATGCCCATCCTTTTTTCCTGAGTGGTCTCAGGGAGGGAGGGTCTGGTCTGAAGGGGTGGCCCCAGCTCTGTAGAGGGAGGAGTCTTGTCCCTAACTGCAGTTAGGTGTGGACCCTGAGTGTTTATGGGGCGACCTATCGCCTAAAAAGGATCTGCCAGGCGCAGTGAAACAGCTTCCAATCCTGTGAGGCCCCAGGCAAGTGTATGGTGCAGCACACCCGGACCGGTCCCTCTAGGGTCTCGCCTTGGTGAGAATCTTGTTCTGAGCCTGTGAGTCAGGTCTTCTTAAGCAGGACTCCCAGGCTGTGATAGGTATCAATGTTAGGACCCTGCCTGAGCAGTAAGGAACCACTCACTCCAAAACGCTGGAGTCCCAAGGATCCTGACCTTGCTGTCGGCCTTCGGAGGCCCCCCTGCCCCTGTAGGAGGGCCTCGATCCTTGGAGGCACTGGGTATAGCCTTGTACGGATGTGGCATGTCCTGGCTTCCATCTAGGAAGTGCTAGGAAGGTGCGGCTTCTGGTTTGGGGGGCTGTGAGCTCTCTTCAGCAGAGGAGAGTGGAGTCTCAGGACTATCAGGAGTCAAGGTGAGGATCGAGAATGTGGAATGTGGTGACCAATTAACCCCAGAAAATTGGGGTAAGAGCACCACCTTACTGTTGGCCCTCGGAGAACCCCCTCTAACGGCCTTGGCCCTTGGAGGGCCCCGTATTGCCTTGGCCGGATGTGACAGGCGGGCATGCGCTGACTTCCATCTTGGAAGTGCCAGGAAGGAGAGGCCTCTGGTCTGAGAGAGTTGAGGCTTTAATCATCGGAGGAGGGTGGAGTCTCAGGACTGATCAGGAGTCAAGGTGAGGACCCTGAATGTGGACTGTGGTGAGCAATTAACCCCAGAAAAGCGGGGTCCTATGAGCGCCGCCCTTGCTGTTGGCCCTCGGAGAACCCCCTCTAAGGACCTTGGCCCTCGGAGCTCCCCGCTAGCCTTGGCCGGAAGTGACGGGCGGGCATGCGCCGACTTCCATCTGGGAAGTGCCCAGAAGCTGAGGAGTCTGGTCTGACCGGGTTGAGACTCTCATCGTAGGAGAAGGGTGGAATCTCGGGACTGGTCAGCAGTCCAGGTGAGGACCCTGAATGTGGACTAAGGGGACACTAACCCAGGACAGAGCAGGTCTCACAAAGTCGCGCCTCTACCGTCAGCCTCAAGACCACCAGGCTGACTTCGGCCTGTAAAGTCTCCGGATGGGCGGGCCTCGGTCCAAAAAAGCACCCGAGTTCCGAAGAGGGAGGAGACCTAGACCCTAACTGCAGGCCAGGCGAGGAGCTTAGTGCTAATGAGGAGGGTTCTCCTTAAAAGAGGGGCCGGCCACAGCTCAACCTTGATGTCAGCTCTGGGAGCCCCCGGGCAGGGGTAGCCAGATGTGTAGCACCCCAACTGCTTTCTAGGGAGGTGAGGCCCTTAGTCTGAGCCATCAGTCCTACTCCAGCTTTTGGGTGGACTTAACGTTAGTAGAGGGAGGATCCCTACCCAGGAACAAGTTTAGAAGCCTGAGTGAGGAACGAAGGTGTCACCAGTTGAGAACTCTGGGGTCATGTAACACCCGCGGCCCTGACCAGCCCTACGATTCCCAAAGCAAACTGCAAAGGATGTAGCTCACTTGACTTTCAACTCTGAGGTGTCAGGAAAGTGTGGTCTTTGGTCTGAGGGATGTGGCCTCATGACAGCAGAGAGTGGGGTTCCAGGAATAGTGCAGAGTGAAGGGAAGGTATGATTGAGGTACTGGGACCACTCAACGTAAAATGGGGAGGATTGCAGTGGGCTCTGCTAATGTCAGTCGCCCTGGAAGCCCAAGACAAATCTGGCAAGTTCAGGGGACTCTGGACTTCTGCGTGGAGTGTCTGAGGGAGCTGAGCACCTTCATTTAAGCCCCAGTTCAGGAGATAGAGGGATCCCAGATACTAGTGGGAGTCAAGGTAAAAAATCTCTTAGAAGGCAATAGGGAATTAACACCTCTTCTCTCCCCCAAGAAAAGAGGAGGATGCAGAAAAGCCTCCTACTGCTGTTGGCCCAGGGGAGCCACGGTCAGAGGTGTCAGGCTGAGGTGCCTCCCTGGTTTGTTCCTAGGGGACATGAAGTCCTTGGACAAATGGGGAGGCTTATACAGGAGAGGAAACCCTGGTGACAGAATGGTTAAGTACTATGGCTGCTAACCAAAAGTTCAGCAGTTCACATCCACCAGGCACTTCTTGGAAACTCCATGGAGAAGTTCTACTCTTTAATATAGGGTCGCGTTGACTGGGAATCGACTAGATGGTAAGGGGTACCGACGGGGTGTTCTGCAGAGGCAGGAGACATGGTCTCTAATAGGAGTCAAGGTGAGGATACTGAGTTCTGATGAGATAACTCTTCCCAGAAAAAAGGGGGGAAACGTAGAGCCCCAACACTGCCTTCAGACCTGGAGGAACTGGGTATGGTGACTTAGTGAGTTGCACTCACTAACTCTCAGGGCGTTTCGGGGATGTGAGGGAGCTGGTAAAAGGGGGCAGCCATGGTGAGGACCCTGGCAGAGGACTGAGGCCTCCAGGGAACCCCAGAAAGAACGGGCCCCAGTGTGCTGTCATCACTGAGACACCTTGCCAGGAGTGGTGGCTGATCTGCTCCTTCAGTTTCTGCTTGTGGATCCCAGAGGGAGTTGAGGTTTCAGGGTCAGATTAGTAGAGGGGAGGTGCCCTAGCCCTGCCGGCAGTTGATATTATGGCCTTACGAGTGAAATTAGGGGAATCCCCAATAACCCACTGCAGAGAGTCCCTAGTATCAGCCCTGCTCTCAACCCAGTAAGCCCCGAGCAGGGCTGACAATCTACAACCTAATCCTTCCTCTAATTTTCTCTACAGGGTCCTGACCAAGACAATAGGAGCCTTGTACGGCCCTAGAGCAGTGTCCTCAAAAATGCTGCAGAGGCGTCGGTTGTGAAAGCCAAGGAGGCACCTCTCTGCTACAGGGCGTACACCCTCTCAGCCTCCCTGCTCCTGTGGGCCTGCATCACCTGCCCTCTTTCTGCACTCCTGCCTACTGTCCTTGAGCAGAGTCATCATGCCTCGTGGTCATAAGAGTAAGCTCCGCGCCCGTGAGAAACGTCGCCAGGCCCATGGTGACATTCACAGTGTCCAGGGTGCTCAGGCCACTGCAGCAGAGGAGGAAGGCTCCCCGTCCTCTTCCTCTCCTCCTTTTGGGGGGCCTCCCCAGAGCTCCCCTGCTGCTCACACTCCCCAGCGGTCTCAGAGAGCACCGTCCACCACCACTCCTGCTGCAGGTGCTTCAGGCAGAATAGCTCCTAGAGGGGCTGAGAGCCAAGATGAGGGACGTCCAAGTTCCTCTTCTGCCCGAGCCCCCAATGAGAGGCCACATAGAGATCCTCTAACCAGGAGGGTGACCATGTTGTCGCAGTTCCTGCTGTCCAAGTATGAAATGCAAGAGCATTTTACGAAGGGAAAGATGATAAAGATCATCAACAAAAGGTACAAGGAGCACTTCCCTGAGATCCTGAGGCGAGCCTCTGAGTGCATAGAGCTGGTCTTTGGCCTTGACCTGAAGGAAGCCGATTCCAAAGGTCAATGCTATGTCCTTGTCAGCAAATTGGAGATTACCAAGGAAGAGAGTCTGAGTGGTGGCAGGGAGTTTCCCAAGACCGGGCTTCTGATGCCTCTCCTGGCCATGATCTACAGGAATGGCAACCGGGCCACCGAGGAGGAGATGTGGGAATTCCTGAATGTGTTTGGGATGTACGATGGGAAGACGCACTTCATCTTTGGGGAGCCCCGGAAGCTCATCACCAAAGATTTGGTGCAGGCAAAGTACCTGGAATACCGGCAGGTGCCCAACAGTGATCCTCCACGCTATGAATTCCTGTGGGGTCCCAGAGCCCGAGCTGAAGACAGCAAGAGAAGAGTCCTGGAGTTTTCGGCCAAGGTCAAGGATACCAACTCCAGTGCCTTACACGCCCTGTATAAAGAAACTTGCAGAGATGAGGAAGAGACAGCCGCAGGCAGAGAATGGGCTGGGGCTGGTCCTCATGCCAGGGCCAGGGCTAGTGTCAGGGAGAGTCTAGCCGGTCCTCCCATCCCTGGTGACGTCTAATTCAGATTCTTCACTTTGTTGTTGAAAATGGCTGGTTAACCTTCTAAGTAGTAGAGGCAACATGGGGCTGGAGTGGGCACATGTATGTCTTCTCGTATTTCTGTTACACTTGAGTGACTTGTAGATTTAGCTCGTTTTTTGTATTTTTCAAATGTTCTTTTTAATTGAAGGATTGTTAAGATTCAGAATCTAAATTCACCTCATGCATTGATTGTTGTTTTTCAGATTTAGGGGTAAGAGTTTTGTATTGTGTAAAACAAATTGAAAATCCTTGAATCGTTTCTTACGAATTCAGAACACGTTAATGTGGTACTGGAATAGGAATGTTCTTAGAAATATTAAAAATCTCCACAGGAGTTAGTCGGGATGACAAGGTAGAGGTGGAAAACCATAAAAGTTGGTCAGTTCATGGTTTCCCTTATTCCATTTGGTAAAAGTAGAACACTCACGTGCCTGGATTTGTTTAGCTTATTTAAGGATGTGGGAGAAAATAAATTGTGATGATTTGATCACTTGTTCCCTGGCTTTTATTTTCCCCAAACAGTGATTGAGCATCTCTCCTTTGGAAGGCTTCATGCTAGTACTGGGGCCCTTTAAGTAAAGGTGTGGCAGCCCGTGTATAGATTTTAGAGTCTAAGAGCAGCAATGAAATAAGGAGGAGATTGAGATATTCTCCAAGACCTCAGGAGTTAGGTGTGGACCCTGAGTGTTTATGGGGCATCCTACTGCCTAAAAATGATCTTCCAGGAGAAGTAAAACAGCCTGCACTCCTGTGAGGCCGCACATGAGTGTATGGTACAGCACACCCTGAGCTGTCCCTCGAGGGTCTCGGCTGGCAAGAATCTTATTCTGAGCCTGTGAGTCGGGTCTTCATACAAGGGACTCCCAGGCTCTGATAAGTATCAAGGTGAAAATCCTGCGTGAGCACTAAGGGATCACTCACTCCAGAACACTGCATTCCAAAGAATCCTGCCCTTGCTGTCAGCCCTCGGGGCCCCGGCCCCTGCCACCAATGTCTTGAATCTTGGAGGCCCTCCCTACAGCCTTGTACAGATGTGACGTGTCCTGGCTTCCATCTAGGAAGTGTTGGGAAGGTGCATCTTCTGGTTTGGGGGGCTGTGAGCTCTCCTCAGCAGAGGAGGGTGGAGTCTCAAGACTGATCAGGGGTCAAGGTGAGGACACTGAACGTGGACTGTGATGAGCAGTTAACCCCAGAAAAGCAGGGTCCTAAGAGTGCCACCTCTCCTGTTGGCACTCGGAGGCCCCCGTATAGCCTTGACCAGATGTGACGGGCAGGCGCTGACTTCCATCTAGGAAGTGCCAGGAAGACAAGGCCTCTGGTCTGACCAGGTTGAGACTTTCATCAGCAGAGGAGGTTGGAGTCTCACGACTGGTCAGGAGTCCAGGTGAGGACCCTGAATGTGGACTACAGAGTCACCTATCCCAGAACAGAGGAGGTCCCACAAAGTCCTGACCCTACCGCTGGCTTCAGGGCCACCAGGCTGACTTCAGCCTGTAAAGTCTCAGGATGAGAGGGCCTTGGTCCAAGAAAGCACCCGAGTTGTGAAGAGGGGGGAGACCTAGACCCTAACTGCCGGCAAGACGAGGACCTTAGTGCTAATTAGGAGGCTTCCCCTTAAAAGAGGGGCTGCCCCCAGCCCATCCTTGCTCTCAGCTCTGACAGCCTCCAGGCAGGGGTAGCCAGATGTGAAGCACCCTGAGTCCCCTCTAAGGAGGTGAGGGCCTTGGTCTGAGCCATCAATTCCACCCCTGCTTTCAGGTGGACTCAAGTTAGTAGAGGGAGAAATACCAGGTCCTACCCGGAAACAAGGTCATAAGCCTGAGTGAGCAATGAAGGGGTCACCAAATTGAGAAGTCTGCAGTCAGGTGACCCCTGCCACCCTGGCCAGCCCTAGGATTCCCAAAACAGACTGCAAAGGATGTGGGTCACTCTGACTTCCAAATGTGAGGTCTCAGGAAGGTGTGGTCTTTGGTCTGAGAGGTGTGGCCTCAGGTCAGCAGAGGATAGGGTCCCAAGAATGGTGCAGAGTCAAGGGGAAGACATAATTGAGGTACTAAGGACCACTCAACCAAAGATAGGGAGGGCTACACTGAATCCTGCCAATGCCATGAGCCCTGGGAGCCCAGGAGAAATCTGACAAGCTCAAGTGACCCTTGACTCCCGCCTGGAGGGTCTAAGGGAGATGAGGGCCTATGTTCAAGCCCCAATTCTGCAGAGAGAGAAATCCCAGAACCTGGTGGAAATCAATGTAAAAATACTTAAAGAGGAAGGATGGAATTAACCCCCCACCAAACAAGAAGACAGGAGGCTGTACAACGTCCCCCCTCTACTTCTGGACCTCGGAAGCCAAGGTAAGAGATACCATACTAAGGAGCCCCCTCATTTTCTCCTGAGGGTGGGTCGTCTCAATGCCATGAAGTTGTTGGGCTACTGGGGAGGCCTACTCAGCAGAGGCAGGAGACTGGGTCCGTAAGAGGAATCAAGGTGAGGACACCGAATTATGATGAGGTGACTCCTCTCTGTAGTAAGGGGGAAACATAAAGCCCCACCCCAGTTTTGAAACCTGGGGAACTGGCATGCTGACTTAGTGAATTGCAGTTACTTCTTCCAGGGCATCTCAGGGAGGTGAGGGATCTGGTCAAAGTGGGCACCCAAGGTGAGGACCCTTGTGGAAGGGTGAGCCCTCCAAGGAACCTGAGACAGTACGAGCCCCACTGTGCTGTCATCACTGAGACACCCTGCCAGGAGTGGTGGCTGAGCTACTCCTTCAGTTCCTCCTTGTGGGTTCCAGAGGGATTTGAAGTATCCAGTTCAGTGTAGCAGAGAGGAGTGGCCCTGGCCCTGCCAGCAGTTGATAGGATGACCCTGACATGAACTGAGCAAATTCCTCACTAACCCCGTACAGACACCTTAGTGCCAGCCCCTACTGTCACCCCAGGAAGAACCAAGCAGGGCTGGCAATCTACAACCTAATCCTTCCTCTAATTTCCTCTATAGGGTCCTGACTAGGACAGTAGGAGCCTTGTGGGGTCCTAGAGCAGTGCCCCCCAAGAATCCTGTAAAGGCGGTCTTTGTTAAAGCCAAGGAGGCATCTCTCTGCTGCAGGGGTGCACACCCTCTCCACCACTTCTGAAAAATCAGTCATTGGAAACCCTGTGGAGCACAGTTGTTCTCTGGCACACATGGGGTCTCCACGAGTTGGAATCAACTCAACAGTAACTGGTAAGGTTGAGAACTGCCTTAGCTTCTCTTAGCAGCCACATCTCCCCTTCACGCCCATCACTTCATCTCTCCTTTTAGTTCCCGAGGAAGAGACGTCCAGGAACCCTTCTGGCTACTGAAATTTCTTGGTCCTATGAACTTGTCTTTCCTTTCAGAAGCTTATGTTGCTTTCTTAATCAGGAACTTTCCCTTTGCAGTAAATACGCTCAAATATCATGAGATCTATTTACTGCATTTTATTTTCACTGTGCATAAATGGCCACACTGATTACCCTCCCTGTTGTCCAAGCCATGGGAAGTCCCTTCCAATACTGACCCTGGGCTTGGCCACAGTTCTTGCTTTGTTCTATTGGATAATAACAAACATGACACAGGTAGAGACTTGAAAAGAGATACCTTGTGACCACTACCATGTGAACAAATGCAGCCTAGCCTGCTGGATAGTGAGAGCTAAATGGCCTAGATAGCTCCTTTGCCCTTTGCCAACAGAAAGACAGGCAGCCAGGCAAGAGCCATGTGAGTGAGGCCCTGGACCATCAGCTGACCACAAACTCAGGCGTGAACCCAGACAACACTACATGGTGCAGAGATGTGCCATCCCAACTGAAACCACAGACTTATGAACAAATTAATGGCTGTTGTTTTGAGCCACTAAATTTTGGCATGGTTTGTTATATAATATAAATTGGTACGCAACTATATAATCTTTCCATCTACGGCTTTAATTATTTTCTACCATTCATTGCCAAATTTTATATTTCCTATCAAATACTTATCGAACACATAATCATACAAGCATACTATGTGATAGGGACTGTGCTAACCAATAATGTATAGAATAGGGAGCAATAACAGACAGGGAACTATCTTTATGGAACAAAGAAAATGATGTTAGCTGAAACTTATTGACTGTTTTCTATGTATCATCTACCATGTTAATCTTTTAGCATACATTAGTTCATACACAAATTTTATTATTGACCCCATTTTACAGATGCAGAAATGGAGGTTCAGGGAATGTTAAGATATTTGCTTTAAGCCACAGTGAAGGAATTCAGATCTTTCTCCAGTACTTGTGCTCTGAACCGTTATACTTTAAGAACAGATATAAAGAAACCTAGGAATTGAGTCTTAGCTCAGTTGGACAGTAACTTCTGAGTCGTTGAAGAGAATGCAAATCTCCTTTCATTATCCTTAAAGCTCTGTCTAGCTTTTACTATGATCCAAATTCAAAAGTCTTTAACCTGAGTCCAGTTTTTTTCCTCTTACACTTTGCTTACTATCTTGTTCATTAATATCTGTAAAAAAAATAAAATAAAATAATTTTTTTTCCTCTATGGGGAAAATAAATTTTTTTAATTGTATTTTAGATGAAGATTTACAGAGCAAACAAGCTTCTTATTAAACAATTAATACACATATTGTTTTGTGACATTGGTTGCCATCCCCATGATAACACTTTCCGCTTCTCGAGTTCGGTTTCCCTATTTCCTGTCCTCTCCTGCCTTCTTGTCCTCGCCGCTAGGCTGGTATGGCCATTTAGACTCATGTTGTTTTATGGGCCTGCCTAATCCTTGGCTGAACCTCAGGTGTGACTTCAGCACTGAGCTATAAGGGTGTCCAGGGGCCATACCATCGGGGTTTCTCAAGTCTACGTCAGACACTAAGTCTGGACTTTTTTTTTTTAATTGTGAGTTAGAATTTTGTTCTACGTTTTTCTCCATTTCTGTCCAGGATCCTCTATTGTGATCCCTGTCAGAGCAGTCCGTGGTGGTAGCCAGGCTCCATCTAGTTCTGCTGGACTCAATCTGATAGAGGCTGTGGTAGTTGTGGTCGATTAGTACTTTGGACTAATCTTTCCCTTGTGTCTTTGGTTTTCTTCATTTTTCCTTGCTCCAGATGAGTTGGGAGCAGTGGAGTATCTTAGATGGCCACTCACAATTTTTAAGACCCCAGATGCTACTCAGTGTATTAGAATGTAGAACATTTTCTTTATAAAGTATGTTATGCCAATTGAGCTAGATGTTCCCCAGTACCATGGCCACATAGCCCTCAGCTCAGTAATTTGGTCCCTCATGGACTTTGGATGTGTCTATGGAGCTTTCATGACCTTGTAACTGAACTAGTGTTCTTGTCCAGTCCTATTAGCCAATCGAAATAAGATGGATGCCACACCACCAATTGCAAGGAAACAGAAAGTGGAAATTTATTGTCTGCACAGACAAGGAGCAATGTGGAGTCTAGCAACCATAAGGCCAGGTGCTCACTGTCTGAGGGGGTTGGGGAGCTTTTTATTTCCAATGGCGTCTGGGGGTTGGATTTGGTACCCTGAACTCTCTGCCCTTAGCCCTCCCATGTCCACAGTTGCAGGCCCAAATGTTGAACCATGTCTTTGATGTTCAGGTCCAAGGACAGATTGGGGACACAGCTCTTCAGGTCCTGTGCATGTGCCCAAATATTGTTTCACGCATGCACAGGATTCTGATGCCAAATTCAAACTGTATAGGGCTGCAACGTGGTAATAGTCAAGGAGAAAATAAAAAGTTCTTGGGAAATTCTTGATTCTCTCATTAGGTATCTCCATGTAACAGACTTCGTTGGTCAGATTAGTCTGGAAGTAAGTTGTCTCATTCCAATTGCCTGGGGTTTTAGCACTGGAGTCAGTGAGACCCTGGATAGTCTGTTGGACAAAGTCCCTATTGTAATTAATGGAAGATGAGCCCTGGGGGAGACCCATGGCATGGGGAATCTAGTGGTGTTTTTAGTAGGCGGGGGCACCTGGACGGGGACTGCCTCTACATTGTCTTTAGTTCTGGTGGGGAGGTGATATAGACCCAGTGATCTTTTAAGTGGAGAGTGTTTGAGGTGTTAATGAGATAATTATCCTGCCCTTTTTGGGACCCCTTTTTTCTTCTATGGAGACACAGGAAATAAACAAGCAGGATATAAGGCCGCATACTGGTGGCAAACTTGAGCAGAGTCATGAATAACAACCTGCACAACTGCCAGGGTATGACAGTCAACTGGTACAATTGTCTATGACTTTAAATCCTCTGAAGCCTGAGTTTTTCAGTTATTACTGTCTTGTCAGTTCTTACTCTTCTGCAGGGCTCGTTGGTCACTGTCCCGAGTAGCAGGCAGCTAGAGGAGAGTTGTGGATCTACTCTCCCTGTTTGGCGATCTTGATTGTAGTGCCAGGGGTTTGTTCTCCTCCTGGGTCTGTAGTGCTCCAGGTCTTGACACGGAGAAAGAGACTTCAGGTTCTGGAAGAGTCTGTCATGTCATATACCTGTAATGAGAGTCAAGCACCCCTGCTACAGAACAGAAATATTGTTTAATAGCGAGCTAGCTTTGTATGTCTCTAGCCTCCAAGGTATCCTCAGGACCCAGAGTAATGAAACTCTCCCACGAGTTACTGAGGGGGGAACGCCCATACATAAGCTCCAAAAGGCTTATCTTAACTTTGGTTTGAGGTGCAACCCTAGTCCTGAACAGAGCCAAGGGAAGGGGAAGGGTCTTAGCCAGTGCTAATTAGGTCTTCTTGCAAGGTTTGGCCCGGTGGGCTTCAATAGTCCAGTTTACTTTTCTCTTGCAATCTTCTCCCAGAACATATTCCTGGTGCTCAGTCTTACGCTTCCGAGAAGTTCTTGTCTTTCTCTCTTTTTTTTTTTTTTGTAAGTAGTGGTCTTTAATGTTGAGAGGGACCATACAGATTGAGAAATGGTGCAGACCCAGCTGCTCACAAAACTCTGTAACCCTATCCAGTAGCATAATAAATCAATATATTTACGTTTAGGACAGTCCACTCTGGGGCCATCCCTCCCTTTCTTCTCTACCTTTCTACTCCCATTTCACCTTTTTTGATTTCTCTTCGTTCTTCTTGCTCTCTAACTTTTTACTCCTGAAAGCCTCATCAGTTGTTTCTTCCCTGCCTGACCCCTGTTTTTGCAACTATAAAAGTCTTCTGTAGCTTATGGCAAGCTAGAATCAGGCACTACTACTGAGGTCACATTTCTTCTGCTCGCTTGGTCTATAAGTCAGCCCTTTCGTGGCCTTGGCCCACTACTGTATCTTCCTGTTGATCTCCTTTGCACTGTACCACAGCCAGAGTAACAAGAGTGACACCACCTCAGGGAGTCGTAAAATCTGCTGGCCGTGTTTGATTTCTTACTGACCGAATTTAAAAGTTCTCTTTGCTTCCACAAAGTCTCATATACATGTAAAAGTGACAACACATTCTCCGAATCTATATAAATGGTCACTGTCTTTGACTTGGCCAGCCGGGAGGCCGGGATCACCGCAACCAGCTCAGCTTTTTGGGCTGAGGTACCATTTGGGAGAGCTTTTGCATCGAGGACTTCGGTGTGGCTGACAACTGCGTGGCCCACTCTCCTTTGCCACCCTCAATGAAGCTACTCTCACCTATGAAGATCTCTAAACTGGCATCTCTTAGAGGTTGATTTTGTGGGTCACGGTGAACGGAGTCTCTCAGGAACAGAGAGGGCAGAGGGGTGGCTGAATCTGGAGCCGCAAGAGATCGGACTGATGTGCGGGGATTACTGACTAGAGAGGCCTGGTATTGAGTTAGTCGGTACTCACTCTCTCTCAGGACACTCTCTCTGTCAGTGGGCCTCCTGCTCACAATATGCACACTGGTTCTCTTCCAGCGGGGGTCAGGGCCAGGCCTCACTAGGGTCTTTTCCTCCTACACGGCCTATACTGTTTCTATACTGTTGCTGCTGTTGCCAGTAGGGCAACCTGGCACTTCCTGGCTTTGTCTTCTTCTCTGTTGTTAAAGACCTTGAATGCCAACTCGACTAGGTGTTTGATACTCATAGTTACTCCTCCCTCTATTTTGTGAAGTTGGTTCCCAATATCCGGGTCACACTGTCTTATAAAAATATTATTGATGAGGAGGCGGAGCCAAGATGGCGGACTAGGCAAACGCTACCTCGGATCCCTCTTACAACAAAGACACGGAAAAACAAGTGAATCGATCACATACATAACAATCTACGAACCCTGAACAACAAACACAGATTTAGAGACAGAGAACGAACTAATACGGGGAAGCAGCAATTGTTTTCAGAGCCTGAAGCCAGCGTACCAGTCAGGTACGGCACAAGCACAGAGAGCTGCTCCACCCCCCTGAACTAACCCCGGGAGGGGGCCCAGCTGGTTCAGGCGGGCGGCGTGGGACGCAGCCGATAGGAGAGGTCCCCGGGAGGCAGCGACTGGTATTGGAGTGGGGAGAACAGCTTCCCAGCCAGGACACTCGGTCACGGCACAAGCACGGGGAGCTGCTCCACCCACCTGAACTAAACCCGGGAGGGGGCCCAACCGGTTCGCGGAGGTGACACGGCAACGCGGCTGGAGGGACGAGAAGTCCCCGGGAGGCAGCGACTGATTTTGGAGTCGAGAGTGCACCGTCCCAGCAGGGGAGCCTTGACGCTGGGCGTGGGGCTGGAAGCGGAGGATCTGACCGTGACTCCAGCGGGCCAGACCCCCCGGGGGCAATCTCCACACCGCCAGCACACATAGGCGACGCGCCCCGCAGGAATCTCAGATATAATAGTCATTCCAAGCAAGACAAGCAACTCTGGCTATATTCTGAGGTGCTACTCTCCTATCTCTCTGTCCCCTCCTCCACCCTCCCCAGCCGGCTTGATTAACATCCGAATAGCCTGAGCCAGAGGGAGAACTCTGATAGGGATCTGACTGCATTTTTTTTAGCGGATTTTCTGGAAAAACTAGTTTCCTAGAGATGGCTCGGAGACAACAATCCATATCAAACCACTTAAAGAAGCAGACCATGACAGCTTCTCCAACCCCCCAAACAAAAGAATCAAAATCTTTCCCAAATGAAGGTACAATCCTGGAAATATCAGATACAGAATATAAAAAACTAATTTACAGAATGCTTCAAGACATCACAAATGAAATAAGCCAAACTGCAGAAAAAGCCAAGGAACACACTGATAAAACTGTTGAAGAACTCAAAAAGATTATTCAAGAACATACTGGAAAAATTAATAAGTTGCAAGAATCCATAGAGAGACAGCATGTAGAAATCCAAAAGATTAACAATAAAATTACAGAATTAGACAACGCAATAGGAAGTCAGAGGAGCAGACTCGAGCAATTAGAATGCAGACTGGGACATCTGGAGGACCAGGGAATCAACACCAACATAGCTGAAAAAAAATCAGATAAAAGAATTTAAAAAAATGAAGAAACCCTAAGAATCATGTGGGACTCTATCAAGAAGGATAACCTGCGGGTGATTGGAGTCCCAGAACAGGGAGGGGGGACAGAAAACACAGAGAAAATAGTTGAAGAACTCCTGACAGAAAACTTCCCTGACATCATGAAAGACGAAAGGATATCTATCCAAGATGCTCATCGAACCCCATTTAAGATTGATCCAAAAAGAAAAACACCAAGACATATTATCATCAAACTCGCAAAAACCAAAGATAAAGAGAAAATTTTAAAAGCAGCCAGGGAGAAAAGAAAGGTTTCCTTCAAGGGAGAATCAATAAGAATAAGTTCAGACTACTCAGCAGAAACCATGCAGGCAAGAAGGGAATGGGACGACATATACAGAACACTGAAGGAGAAAAACTGCCAGCCAAGGATCATATATCCGGCAAAACTCTCTCTGAAATATGAAGGTGAAATTAAGATACTTTCAGATAAACACAAGTTTAGAGAATTTGCAAAAACCAAACCAAAGCTACAAGAAATACTAAAGGATATTGTTTGGTCAGAGAACCAATAATATCAGATATCAGCACAACACAAGGTCACAAAACAGAACGTCCTGTTATCAACTCAAATAGGGAAAACACAAAAACAGACAAATTAAGATTAATTAAAAAAAAATACACATAACAGGGAATCATGGAAGTCAATAGGTAAAAGATCACAATAATCAAAAAGAGGGACTAAATACAGGAGGCATTGAACTGCCAGATGGAGAGTGATACAAGGCGATATAGAACAATACAAGTTAGGTTTTTACTTAGAAAAATAGGGGTAAATAATAAGGTAACCACAAAAAGGTATAACAACTCTATAACTCAAGATAAAAGCCAAGAAAAACGTAACGACTCAAGTAACATAAAGTCAAACACTATGAAAATGAGGATCTCACAATTTACTAAGAAAAATGCCTCAGCACAAAAAAGTATGTGGAAAAATGAAATTGTCAACAACACACATAAAAAGGCATCAAAATGACAGCACTAAAAACTTATTTATCTATAATTACCCTGAATGTAAATGGACTAAATGCACCAATAAAGAGACAGAGAGTCACAGACTGGATAAAGAAACACGATCCATCTATATGCTGCCTACAAGAGACACACCTTAGACTTAGAGACACAAACAAACAAACTCAAAGGATGGAAAAAAATATATCAAGCAAACAATAAGCAAAAAAGAAGAGGAGTAGCAATATTAATTTCTGACAAAATAGACTTTAGACTTAAATCCACCACAAAGGATAAAGAAGGGCACTATATAATGATAAAAGGGACAATTGATCAGGAAGACATAACCATATCAAATATTTATGCACCCAATGACAGGGCTGCAAGATACATAAATCAAATTTTAACAGAATTGAAAAGTGAGATAGACACCTCCACAATTATAGTAGGAGACTTCAACACACCACTTTCAGAGAAGGACAGGACATCCAGTAAGAAGCTCAATAGAGACACGGAAGACCTACTTACAACAATCAACCAACTTGACCTCATTGACTTATACAGAACTCTCCACCCAACTGCTGCAAAATATACTTTTTTTTCTAGTGCACATGGAACATTCTCTAGAATAGACCACATATTAGGTCATAAAACAAACATTTGCAGAGTCCAAAACATCGAAATATTACAAAGCATCTTCTCAGACCACAAGGCAATAAAACTGGAGATCAATAACAGAAAATCTAGGGAAAAGAAATCAAATACTTGGAAAATGAACAATACCCTCCTGAAAAAAGACTGGGTTATAGAAGACATCAAGGAGGGAATAAGGAAATTCATAGAAAGCAACGAGAATGAAAATACTTCCTATCAAAACCTCTGGGACACAGCAAAAGCAGTGCTCAGAGGCCAATTTATATCGATAAATGCACACATCCAAAAAGAAGAAAGAGCCAAAATCAGAGAACTGTCCCTACAACTTGAACAAATAGAAAGTGAGCAACAAAAGAATCCATCAGGCACCAGAAGAAAACAAATAATAAAAATGAGAGCTGAACTAAATGAATTAGAGAACAGAAAAACAATTGAAAGAATTAACAAAGCCAAAAGCTGGTTCTTTGAAAAAATTAACAAAATTGATAAACCATTGGCTAGACTGACTAAAGAAATACAGGAAAGGAAACAAATAACCCGAATAAGAAACGAGAAGGGCCACATCACAACAGAACCAACTGAAATTAAAAGAATCATTTTAGATTATTATGAAAAATTGTACTCTAACAAATTTGAAAACCTAGAAGAAATGGATGAATTCCTGGAAAAACACTACCTACCTAAACTAACACATTCAGAAGTAGAACAACTAAATAGACCCATAACAAAAAAAGAGATTGAAACGGTAATCAAAAAACTCCCAACAAAAAAAAAGCCCTGGCCCGGACGGCTTCACTGCAGAGTTCTACCAAACTTTCAGAGAAGAGTTAACACCACTACTACTAAAGGTATTCCAAAGCATAGAAAATGACGGAATACTACCCAACTCATTCTATGAAGCCACCATCTCCCTGATACCAAAACCAGGTAAAGACATTACAAAAAAAGAAAATTATAGACCTATATCCCTCATGAACATAGATGCAAAAATCCTCAACAAAATTCTAGCCAATAGAATCCAACAACACATCAAAAAAATAATTCACCCTGATCAAGTGGGATTTATACCAGGTATGCAAGGCTGGTTTAATATCAGAAAAACCATTAATGTAATCCATCACATAAATAAAACAAAAGACAAAAACCACATGATCTTATCAATTGATGCAGAAAAGGCATTTGACAAAGTCCAACACCCATTCATGATAAAAACTCTTACCAAAATAGGAATTGAAGGAAAATTCCTCAACATAATAAAGGGCATCTATGCAAAGCCAACAGCCAATATCACTCTAAATGGAGAGAACCTGAAAGCATTTCCCTTGAGAACGGGAACCAGACAAGGATGCCCTTTATCACCGCTCTTATTCAACATCGTTCTGGAAGTCCTAGCCAGGGCAATTAGGCTAGACAAAGAAATAAAGGGTATCCGGATTGGCAAGGAGGAAGTAAAGTTATCACTATTTGCAGACGACATGATTATATACACAGAAAACCCTAAGGAATCCTCCAGAAAACTACTGAAACTAATAGAAGAGTTTGGCAGAGTCTCAGGTTATAAAATAAACATACAAAAATCACTTGGATTCCTCTACATCAACAAAAAGAACACCGAAGAGGAAATAACCAAATCAATACCATTCACAGTAGCCCCCAAGAAGATAAGATACTTAGGAATAAATGTTACCAAGGATGTAAAAGACCTATACGAAGAAAACTACAAAGCTCTACTACAAGAAATTCAAAAGGACATACTTAAGTGGAAAAACATACCCTGCTCATGGATAGGAAGACTTAACATAGTAAAAATGTCTATTCTACCAAAAGCCATCTATACATTTAACGCACTTCCGATCCAAATTCCAATGTCATATTTTAAGGGGATAGAGAAACAAATCACCAATTTCATATGGAAGGGAAAGAAGCCCTGGATAAGCAAAGCACTACTGAAAAAGAAGAAAGTGGGAGGCCTCACTCAACCTGATTTCAGAACCTATTTATACATCCACAGTAGTCAAAACAGCCTGGTATTGGTACAACAACAGGCACATAGACCAATGGAACAGAATTGAGAACCCAGACATAGATCCATCCACGTATGAGCAGCTGATATTTGACAAATGACCAGTGTCAATTAATTGGGGAAAAGATAGCCTTTTTAACAAATGGTGCTGGCATAATTGGATATCCATTTGCAAAAAAATGAAACAGGACCCATACCTTACACCGTGCACAAAAACTAACTCCAAGTGGATCAAAGACCTAAACGTAAAGACTAAAACGATAAAGATCATGGAAGAAAAAATTGGGACAACCCTAGGAGCCCTAATACAAGGCATAAACAGAATACAAAACATTACCAAAAATGATGAAGGAAAACCCGATAACTGGGAGCTCCTAAAAATCAAACACCTATGCGCATCTAAAGACTTCACCAAAAGAGTAAAAAGACCACCTACAGACTGGGAAAGAATTTTCAGCTATGACATCTCCGACCAGCGCCTGATCTCTAAAATCTACATGATTCTGTCAAAACTCAACCACAAAAAGACAACCCAATCAAAAAGTGGGCAAAGGATATGAACAGACATTTCACTAAAGAAGATATTCAGGCAGCCAACAGATACATGAGAAAATGCTCTAGATCATTAGCCATTAGAGAAATGCAAATTAAAACTACGATGAGATTCCATCTCACACCAGCAAGGCTGGCATTAATCCAAAAAACACAAAATAATAAATGTTGGAGAGGCTGCGGAGAGATTGGAACTCTTATACACTGCTGGTGGAAATGTAAAATGGTACAACCACTTTGGAAATCTATCTGGCGTTATCTTAAACAGTTAGAAATAGAACTACCATACAACCCAGAAATCCCACTCCTCGGAATATACCCTAGAGATACAAGAGCCTTCACACAAACAGATATATGCACACCCATGTTTATTGCAGCTCTGTTTACAATAGCAAAAAGTTGGAAGCAACCAAGGTGTCCATCAACGGATGAATGGGTAAATAAATTGTGGTATATTCACACAATGGAATACTATGCATCGATAAAGAACAGTGACAAATCTGTCAAACATTTCATAACATGGAGGAACCTGGAAGGCATTATGCTGAGCGAAATTAGTCAGAGGCAAAAGGACAAATATTGTAGAAGACCACTATTATAAGATCTTGAGAAATACTAAACCTGAGAAGAACACATACTTTTGTGGTTACGAGGAGGGGAGGGAGGGAGGGTGGGAGAGGGTTTTTTATTGATTAATCAGTAGATAAGAACTGCTTTAGGTGAACGGAAAGACAACACTCAATACTTGGAAGGTCGGCTCAACTGGACTGGACCAAAAGCAAAGAAGTTTCCGGGATAAAATGAATGCTTCAAAGGTCAGCGGAGCAAGTGCGGGGGTCTGGGGAACATGGTTTGCGGGGACTTCTAAGTCAATTGGCAAAATAATTCTATTATGAAATCATTCTGCATCCCACTTTGAAATGTGGCGTCTGGGGTCTTAAATGCTAACAAACGGCCATCTAAGATGCATCAATTGGTCTCAACCCACCTGGAGCAAAGGAAAATGAAGAACACCAAGACCACACGACAACTAAGAGCCCAAGAGACAGAAAGGGCCACATGAACCAGAGACCTACATCATCCTGAGACCAGAAGAACTAGTTGGTGCCCGGCCACAATAGATGACTGCCCTGACAGGGAGCACAGCAGAGGACCCCTGAGGGAGCAGGAGATCAGTGGGATGCAGACCCCAAATTCTCATAAAAAGACCAAACTTCCGGCGGCCATGGTCCCCAGACCTTCTGTTGGCACAGGACAGGAACCATCCCCGAAGAAACTCATCAGACATGAAAGGGACTGGTCAGCGGGTGGGAGAGAGACGCTGATGAAGAGTGAGCTAATTATATCAGGTGGACACTTGAGATTGTGTTGGCAACTCTTGTCTGGAGGGGGGATGGGAGAGAGAGGGAAACCGGCAAAATTGTCACGAAAGGAGAGACTGAAAGGGCTGACTCAAGAGGGGGAGAGCAAGTGGGAGTAGGGAGTGAGATGTATGTAAACTTATATGTGACAGACTGATTGGATTTGTAAACGTTCACTTGAAGCTTAATAAAAGTTAATTAAAAAAATGTTATTGACAATGTGAGCATTTGTTGGGTCCTTTGGATCTTGATCAGTATATTGTCTAAAGGCTCTATAATTCTTTCGAGGAAGGCTGCAGGGTCCCCATCTTTACACTGGTTAATTTCTTGTACTTTGTTCCCATCTAAGAGCTTAGGCACTCCACATCTAAGGCTCACTAAAAGACAGTCCCGACATCGGGGGAGCCTACCATATTCTACTGTGTGATTGTGGTCCCAGTGGGGTCTTGAAGGGGGAAGATGCCATCGACTGCATCTCTGGTCCATTGAGCATCATGTCACCTCTGGGCTTTCTCTCCAGCCTTGTCTAGGATCAGAAGGTGCTTAAGAGAGATAGACAGCCTTCTCAGGTAGAATCAAAAGAGTTAAAGATGGCAGTAAACAGTTCATACAATTTCTTTGGTTTCTCTCGTCATCCTGAGGTGTTATTCTTCCACTTAATCAGGCCCGCTGTACTAAAGGGAACCTGGCCCCTTTCACCACCAGAGTTGTTTGGTGGAGGGGGTATTGGCTGGGGGCTAGCCCTCCCTGTTGGCTCTGTACTGGCTTTGCGGCACCCAGGGCCACATTTCTCCCCCTGTAGGAATCCCCCCCCCCCCCGTCGTATGGGTTGATGGCAAGGGAGAATTCCCAGGACATTTGAACTGGTTAATTGTCTACCTTTCCTCTGGCCCAGCACAGGTCTAGGAGGTAAGCCGCACACGCTGCTGCAGCTGTGAGGGCTGTCCATCACCAACCCTGGCTGAGGCATGGAGGATTTTCTCTTTTTCCCACGATCACAACCGAATTTATCTCAGTTCTCTGAAGTACACCTTAAGGATGAAAGCTTTGGAATGTTTTTAGGATTATCCTGTTCCTAACCCTACACACTCGCACAAAGACACAGACAAAGAACACCAGCTTTAAATGCATTCAGACAGGAGGATGCCCCCCCACCTAGAGGAGTGCTCAACAGACAGACAGACAAAGAATAACAATGCAAAATGGACCTCCTCTAAACGAAAAACCAAAACCAGGACTTAACCAAAATCAACAACCATACACTAAATTACCAGTGGTCTGCTGTCGGAGAACAGAGATAAAGAGAAAGAAAGGGAAAGAGGAAAAGAGTTTCTGAAAGAAAGATTGTCGCGATGGCAGGGCAGCCTCCGAGGGACTTAAATACCATCTATCAACTACCAGTTAACCTTGGGTGATCACAGATGGACAAAGATCATCGCCGAGGGCAGAGTGACCTGATACCCTTGGTTTCAGATGGGGTGAGGGACCCCAACTAGGCTGAGGATCGGTCTCAGGGGCCACAACCCCCACTTCCCTCATTTTACAAACCTGGGGGTTGGGTCTTAGGACTGGCGCTGTTGCCACCCTCTTCTTTGCCTAGCTCCCTGGGAGGACTGTAACCCCCTCAGGGGAGACTTTAGCTCCCTCATATGACCAGTGGAATAACCTGGTCCCACGCGCTTACCTTAATTCAGAGGCCTTTCCCATCCAGTTTCCAGTTTCTATTTCCAAGCTAAGGTGGGGACCCGGTGGACCTCATCCTGGGGCGGGGATCACGGTGGCCATAAGAAACTCCTTACTGACCAAATGGGGTCATGGCACATCTTAAGGGGTTGGGGGGGATCCAGATACTCACCACTCAGGTTTTGGAGTCCGGAAGTCACGGCCAGAGTTGCCAAAATCTCTAACCGAATGAGGGTTCTTATCCAGTCCTATTAAGCCAGTCAAATTAAGACGTATGCCACACCACCAGTTGCAAGGGGAACAGAAAGTGGAAATTTACCCTCTTCACAGACAAGGACCAACGTGGGGTCTTGCAAGCAAAAGGCCATGTGCTCCCTGACTGAGGGGGTTAAACCTACTGCCCTTGAGTCCATTCCGACTCATAGCGACCCTATAGCACAGAGTAGAACTGCCCCATAGAGTTTCCAAGGTTTTAGAGAGCTTTTTATTTCCAGCGGCGTCTGGGGGTTGGGTTTGGTGCCTGGAACTCTCTGTCCTTCACCTTCCCATGTCCACATTTGGAAGTCCAGATGTTGAATCATGTCGATGATGTTCACATCCAGGGACAGATTGCAGACATAGCTCTTCAGGTCCTGCGCATGCGCCAAAATCTTGATTCGTGCATGCACAGGGTTCTGGCACCAAATTCAAATGGTGATTAGAGCCACAGCTGGTCAGGCAAAAGCATAGTTAGAAGCTGTGGCTTGGCAGGCTGCGAGGGGGTTGGGGAACTGCGGCGGCGCAGGGGAAGTCTTGGCTAGAACTTCAACATTACTTTGGATAAGTTGTGCTGGCTTCCCCAGTATTGTGTACTGCCTTACCCTTCACCAAAGTTACCACTAGAAAAACCAAAAACCAAACTTATTGCCATTGAGTCAATTCTGACTCATAGCGACCCTATAGGGCACAGTAGAGCTGCCCCATAGAGTTTCCAGTTAGCACTTGGTGAATTTGAACCATAGCACTTAACCACTACAGCACCAGGATTTCCAGGTTACCACTAGGATACAGATACTCTTAACAGTGATTTTCTTTGGGGAAGAGGACATTTTTTTCCATTTAAACAATTTTTTACTGTTTGAATTTTTGTTCCATGAGTATGTATTACTTTTTTAACAAAATTTTAAACCTAATTTGAATGTAATCTATTCTGAAATTCAACAAACCTTTAAAACATATTAAAATAAATGATTTTTTTATTGTAAAAACTATCCTTTTAAAAACGAACACTGGGAAAAGGTAATTGGATCTAAGGCTCTCTCTACATGACGACAACCCAACAAGCAGTTTATTCATTGGGTGAAACGTTTTCATGTTTTGAGTCCATCCAGAGGTGCCTCAGAAAAAGGCCTGGCGGTCTATTTCCAAAAAATCACTTACTGAAAATCCTATGGAGCACAGTTCTACCCTGACACACATGGGGTTACTATGAGTTATAATCAACTTGACAGAAGGAGGTTTGGTTTGGTTTTCGATAGACCTCAGGGTCAAACTGAGATGATCTAGAATTTGTGGAGAATCTACAAGAAGGCTTATGCAAAAAATACCCCTTCTCATGCCTGTTATGTTTAATGTATTTTAAAATGCTTTCCACACCTGAAGTCTTCTAAAATAATACAATCGAAAAGGAGATGTTTGCATCTCTGGTGGAATGTGGCCTAGGATAGATGTCTTAGGGAGCACCCAAAAGAATGGACAGAATCTAAAAGGAAACTAGCAAGATGACCAAGACATCAGACTTCACTTAATCAGGGAAGTTGTTGTGAACTGGGAGTCCCTGGGTGGTGCAAATGGTTAACACGTTACATCGGGTGGCTAATGAAAAGGTTAGAGGTTCCAGTCCAACCAGAGGCACCTCAGGACAAGGGCCTGGGAATCCACTTCTGAAAAATCAGCCATTGGAAACCCTGTGGAGCGCAGTTGTTCTCGGCACACATGGAGGCGGGGCGGGGGGGACACCATGAGTTGGAATCAACAGTAATTGGTAAGCTTGTGAAATGCCTTAGTTTCTTAGCAGCCACATCCACCTTTTATACCAATCACTTCATCTCTCCTTTTAGTTCAGAGGAAGAGACATCCAGGAATCCTTCTGGCCCCTGAAAATTCTTAGTCCTGTGAATTTGTCTATCCTTTCAGAAGTTTATGTTGCTTTCTTCATCAGCAGCTTTCCCTTTGCAGTAAATATGCTCAAATATCATGAGATCTATCTGGTGCATTTTTTTGACCTGTGCATAAATGGCCACACTGATTACCCTCCCTGTTGTTCAAGCCTTGTTTCTTCCCATACTGACTCTGGCCTTGGCCATAGTGCTTGCTTTGCTCAATGGGTTAATATCAAACATGACACAAGTAGAGTCTGGACTTTCTTTCTGAGTTAGAATTTTGTTCTACATTTTTCTCTAGCTCTGTCCAGGACCCTCTAATGTTATCTCTGTCAGAGCAGTCAGTGGTGGTAGCCGGGCACCATCTATTTGTGCTAGATTCAGTCTGGTGGAGGCCATGGTAGCTGTGGTCCATTAGTCCTTAGGACTAATCTTTCCCTTGTATCGTTAGTTTTCTTCATTCTCCCTTGCTCCTGAAGGGGTGAGACCAGTGGGGTATCTTCGATGGCCACTCACAGGCTTTTAAGACCCGAGATAGTAATCACCAAAGTAGATTGTAGAATATTTTCTTTATAAACTATGTTGTCCCAGTTGAGCTAGATGTTCCTAAAAGCATGGTCCCCACTGCCCTCAGCCCAGTAATTTGGTCCCTCAAGGATTTTGGATGTGTCTGTGGAGCTTCCACGACCTTGCCTGGACAAGTTGTGCTGGCTTCCCCAGTTTTGTGTACTCTCTTATCCCTCACCAAAGTTACCACTTATCTATTGTCTATTTAGTGTTCTTCCATCCCCACCCCTTCCCTCCCCCATAACCATCTAAGATTGTTTCTTTTTGTGCGTAAAGCTTTTCAGTACAGGAGTGGACTTATGCAATATTTGTACTTTTGTAATTGACTTATTTCACTCAGATTCATCCACGTTATGAAACATTAAAATAAAGGATTTTTTTTGTAATAACTATCCTTTTAAATATGAACACTGGGAAAAGGTAATTGGATCTAAGGCTAGCTCTACATGGCATCATCCCAATGAGCAGTTTATTCATTGGGGGAAATATTTTGGTGGCTTCAGTCAATCCAGAGATGCCTCAGAAGAAAGGCCTGGCAATCTATTTCCAAAAAATCACTCACTGAAAACCCTATGGAGCAAACCCAGTTGTACCCAGACACACAGGCAGTTGCCATGAGTTGTAATAAACTTGATGGAAAGAGGTTTGGTTTGGTTTTGGATAGACCACAGAGTCAAACTGAGATGATCTAGAATTTGTGGAGAATCAGCAAGAAGCCTCACTCAAAAAATACCTTTTCTTGTGCATGTTATGTTTAATGTACTTTAAGATGCTTTCCAGGCATGGAGTCTTCTAAAATAGTACAAACATGAAGGACATGTTTGCATCTCTGGTGGAATGTGGCCTAGGATAGATGTCTTAGGTAGCACGCAAAAGAATAGACAAGAGCTAAAAGGAAAGTAGCAAGATGACCAAGAGATCAGACTTCACTTAATAAGGGGTCTTGTGAACTGGGAGTCCCTGGGTGATGCAAATGGTTAGCACTTTACATTGGTCTGCTAAGTAGAAGGTTGGAGGTTCCGGTTCAACCAGAGGCACCTCAGAAGGAAGGCCTGGCAATCCACATCTGAAAAATCAGCCATCAAAAACCATATGGTGCACTGTTGTTCTCTGGCACACATGATCTGTCCATGAGTTGGAATCAATTCAATTCAACAAATGCCGATAAAATGATTTGAAAAAATGAAGAAACCCTAAGAACCATGTGGGGCTCTATCAAGAGAAATAACCTATGAGTGATGGAAGTACCATAACAGGGAAGAATAACAGAAAACACAGAAAGAATTGTTGAAGATTCGTTGGCAGAAAACTTCCCTGATATCTTGAAAGATTATAATATATCTATCCAAGATGCTCATGGATCTCCACATAAGGTAGATGTTAAAAGAAAGCCACTAAGACGTATTATAATTAAACTTGCCAAAAGCAAAGATAAACAGAGCATTTTCATGCACCTAGGGATAAATGAAAGGCCACCTACAAAGGAGAGTAATAAGAATAAACTCGGACTACTCGGCAGAAACCATGCAAGCAAGAAGGCAATCGGATAACTAAATAAAGCATTGCAGGAAAAAATTGCCAGCCAAGAACCATATATCCAGCAAAAGCGTCTCTCAAATATGAAGGTGAAATTAGGACGTTTCCAGATAAACAGAACTTTAGGGAATTCTTAAAAACCAAACGAAACTACAAGAAATACTAAAGGGAGTTCTTGGTTAGAAAACCAATAGTATCAGGTATCAACCCAAGACAAGAACACTGGACGGAGCAACCAGATGTCAACCCAGATAGGAAAATCACAAAAACAAATCAAGATAAAAAAAAAAAAAAAACACTCAGAAGAGGACACAGCGATGATATTATGTCAACGAAGACAACATTTAAACAATAAAGAGGGACTAAGAAATATAGATCTTTCATTTACAGAGAAGACAAGGCGATATAAAGAAATAAAAGTTAGGTTTAAACTTAGAAAAATAGTGATAAATGTTAAGGTAACCACAAAGGAGACTAACAATCCTACTCATCAAAATGAAATACAGGAAAAACATAGATACTCAGCAGAAACAGAATCAACAACAACAAATAAGAGGAAAGGATAATATATAAAGGTAAACTACTCAGCACAAAAAATTAAGTGGGAAAAAGAAACTGTCAACAACACACAAAAAAAGACATCAAAATGACAGCCTTAAACTCATACCTATCCATAATTACGTTGTAAATGGACTAAATGTACCAATAAAGCGACAGACAGTGGCAGAATGGATAAAAAACACGATCCGTCTATATTCTGCCTACAAGAGACACAGCTTAGAGACACAAACAAACAAAAACTCAAGGGATGGAAAAAAATACATCAAGGAAACAACAATCAAAAAAGAGCAGGACTGGCAATATTCATTTCTGACAAAATAGACTTTAAAGTTAAATCCACCAGAAAGGATAAAGAAGGACACTATGTAATGATTAAAGGGACAATACACCAAGAAGATATAACCATATTAAATATTTATGCACCCAATGACAGGGCAGCAAGATACATAAAACAAACTGTCAGCATTGAAAAGTGAGATAGACAGTTCCACAATAATAGTAGGAGACTTCAACACACCACTTTCAGTGAAGGACAGGACATCCAGAAAGAAGCTCCATAAAGACACGGAAGATCTAAATGCCACAGTGAACCAACTTGACCTCATAGACATATGCAGAACACTCCACCCAACAGCAGCCAAGTATACTGTCTTTTCTAAGGCACATGGATCATATTAAAAGGGTGGCTAGACAGACCCGTAAAGATAAAGAAAGGAGATTTGCATTCTCTTTACCGCCTCAGTAAAGGTGGTATCAAAATAGGGATGTTCTTGGAAATATTACAGACATCCGCAACAGTTAGTTGGGATCACAAGATAGAGGTGGATAAACATAAATGTTGGTCAGTTCTTGGTTTCCTTTATTCCATTTGGTAAAACTAAAACATACATGTGCCTGGATTTGTTCAGCTTATCAAAGCTGTTGTAGAAAATAAATTGCGATGATTGCACCTCTTGTTCCCTGGCTCTTATTTTCTCCAAAGAGTAATTGAGCATCTCCCCTTTGGAAGGCTTCATGTTAGTTCTGGGGCCCTTTAGACAAAGGTGTCGAAGCCCTGTGTATAGATTTTAGAGTCTAACAGCAGCTATGAAATAAGGAGGAGGTTGAGATACTCTCCAAGACCTAAGGACTAGTAGAAAAGGAGTGAGCACTTCAGGATTCCCTCTAGTGTAAATGTCCTGAGGGAGGGCATTTTGGGGCCTTGGGAAACTTTGATCTTTTAGTGTGTGCTGGGGGAATTTTAAGTTAGGAACATAGGGTAGGGAAGGGTAGGGGGTGAGAAGAGCAGGTAGGGGTGAGGCTGGGTCCGCGGTGAGTCCAGATGAGGCTATGGCACCAAGTGCAGGGTCAGACACTCCCATCATGTGTCTCAGTGTGGAAGGGCTGCGCCGGGAATGGCAACCAGCTTTTCACACTGCCTCCGGGATTGGGGGTAAACGAGAGAGAAATCCGCCCTGGGGCAAGACTGGAAGGTGTCCCAGTGCTCTTGAACACAAGTGTTGGCTGTGTGTGTTATGCGCACCATTTCCAGGGTTTCTGAGAAATAGGGAGATAACTCCGTGTAAGTAAGCCAGCGTTAGTAGCTTTTTACCTTTGGTTGGGGGAGCCAGAGGCCATGCCATTGAAAGAACGGTAGAATGAGGTTGTCTTGAGGGTCATTTGGCAAACACCATGTGAAGACTGGACTTTTGGTCGTGGTGATAAAAATTGGGGTAACATAGATGGAAGGGCAGTTGGGAGGGGAAATTGTTGGTCCTTGACAGCACTTCTAGGAGCTTCGTGTTGCATTAAACTGGGACAGTCTACCCACACCCACATGAAAAAATATACTCCCTAATATGGACTGAATTTAACCACCATGCCCCCCAAAAACAGGTCCTGTAAATCCTAACCCTATACCTATAGTTATAATGCCATTTGGGAATGTGTGTTGTTGTGTTAAAGAGATGGGATTGTAAGGTGTGTCTTGAGTCAACCCATCAGCTGCTCCAAGTGAGAAAGATGTGGCTGTCAGCTTCTGTAAGATTTACAGCCCTGGAAACCCGATGGGGCAGTTCTACTCTGTCCTGTTGCATCCCTGTGAGTCAGAATTTTCTAGACAGTAGTGCTTTTTTTTTTCCCCAGGGGGGTATCATAAGTCCAATCTGTTTTCAGATATAAAGGAGGTGATTCAGCAAGCAAGTAATCAGAAGTGGGGAATGATAGTTGCAACGCCACACGAGATCTCCAAGGAATGAGGAAACAGAAGCTGAAGGAAGACAAGGACCTTCCCCCACAGCAAACAGAGTTAAATCTTTCCCCTAGAGCCACACAGGGAATTCATATTTCTAGGCTCCTAAACTGCGAGAATACAAATCTCTATTTGTTAAAGCCATCCACTTGTGGTACTTCTGTTATAACAGCACTAGATAACTATGACACTGTCTAATGAGTGATAAAAAGCTTTGACCTTGACTACTAACATATATGTTGGCAGTGCAAACCCATCCAGTGGCAGCGCAGAAGAAAGACCTGGCAATCTGTTTCTTTAAAGTTTATAGCCAAGGAAGCCCTATAGGGCAGTTCTACACGGGGTTGTATTTAGTTGGAATTGATTCCACAGCAAGGAGTTAATGTAAAATATTACTTCCTTTTTCTTCTGAATCAGCATTTTTTCTGATTTTGTTTTCTTTGTCCTAGAGTATTGCATATTCTGACATATCGCGGAGTAAACAAAACCAAAAATTCTCAAGAGGAAGGTGGTATTCTGTAGTGTGAAAATAATCAAAGTAACAAGTGCCATTCTTTGAAGACCAGACATGTGCACTCACTTTGCCAGGTGCTTCTCTCATGCCTTGCACACAATGCACCTGCCCTAGAAGACAGGGCTTATCAATCCCACTTCACAGAAGGAGAACAAGAAGCTCAGAGTGTTTGTTAATGTATTTGAGATGGCAAGTCTAGTACACAAGTGAACTAGATTAGCCCCTGGTCTGAATCCGTCTGGAACCTAGCTTGTTCCAGTCCTCCCAGCCAGAGGTTTACCCTGTGTCTCCTAATTCACTGTTCTTCTCTCCACTACAAAATGTTTCTCAGGTAAGAAAATGAATAATGCTGAGCCCAGAGCACTGAGTTGGACTGTATAGCTAGAGCTATGTGAATACTAAAATAAGTGAGACGTATGAATAAGGAAAAGAAAATATTTAGTGACAATATAGTCATTGACAAATGCAAGGCCAGATAACCTGAAAAGATCTGGGGCTCATAAAATCATCCTGGAGAGCCCCTGCCTGTAGAAAGTAGATCTATCAAAACCAGCGTTACGTGAGCCTCTGTGTGTGGCTGAAGGAGAGAAGGATTAGATCAGCCTGTTTTTCTGACAGCCCACCACCTGTGTTGGGCTTCCTATCTTTGGCTGCAGCTTCCCCACCTCATGCCACTTCTCACTCTGGGACAGGGACCCAATCTCGCAAGATATGCAATAGCAAAATTCCTCAAGTTTGCAAGGATGTTGCATTTCTCAGGAAGCCTTTAATGAAACAGAAACCAAGAAGAGGACCCCAGTGAATGAAAAGACAGAGGAAAAACACACCAGAATTTAGGGATCACACAAAGAACTGCAGGGATTGCTCTCAGAGCTAGAGAGCCCCAGGTAGTGCCCTCACTTATTCTTCAGGTTTCTCAGGGACCTGAGACGTTGGCCTAAGGACACTCTTCAAGCCAGTAAAGTGAGGACACTCAGCCTCTGGTAGATACCTAAGAGATGACCCTGAATGAAGATGATGAGCGGCCCCCTCGAGAAGAGTGTGGTCCCCACGTGTTTTGGCCTTTCAATTGCCCCTGAGAGATCTTGGACAGTCCTGGGTGGATATGCCTCATCCTGACTTCCAAATTAGAGGTCCCAGGTCAGTGAAGACGTTGATGTCGGGGGACCAGCCTGGGATTCATCAGGGAGTGGATTTTCAGACCAGTCAGGTTCAAGATGACAGTGAATGAGGAAGGAGAGAACCACCCAACCCAGATGGAGGAGTTCACATAAAATGCCGCCTCTGTCGGTCCTGGGAGGCACAGTGCAGAGTTGTCAGGATGAAGAGTCTCCTCAAATCTGCCTGGAGGGTATCGGGTCTTGTGGGCATACACCAGGTCCATAGAGGGAGGAGACTCGGGCCCTCAAAGGAGGCAAGGTGAGGACCCTGAGTGATGAGTGGGAACCCCATCAAGAGAAGGAGCAGAAGAGAGCATTGCCTCTGTTCTTAGTCCTGGGAGAGCTCTCTGAGAGAGGTGCCCATCCTTTCTTCCTGAGTGGTCTCAGGGAGGGAGGGTCAGGTCTAAAGGGGCGACCCCAGCTCTGTAGAGGGAGGGGT
The DNA here is from genome assembly GCF_024166365.1 of Elephas maximus indicus. Taxonomy (NCBI): domain Eukaryota; kingdom Metazoa; phylum Chordata; class Mammalia; order Proboscidea; family Elephantidae; genus Elephas; species Elephas maximus. The sequence continues at coordinate 147,341,816 of NC_064846.1, read as the reverse complement.
CTTGTCCCTAACTGCAGTTAGGTGTGGACCCTGGGTGTTTATGGGGCAACCTACTGCCTAAAAAGGATCTGCCAAGACCAGTGAAACAGCCTGCAATCTTGTGAGGCAACAGACGAGTGTATGGTGCGGCATACCATGAAGTGTCCCTCTAGGGTCTCGGCGTGGTGAGAATCTTGGTCTGAGCCTGTGAGTCAGGTCTTTTATACGCGGGACACCCAGGCTCTGATAGATATCAAGGTGAGGACCCTGCATGAGCAGTAGGGGATCACTCACTCCAGAACACTGGAGTCCCAAGGATCCTGCCCTTGATATCGGCCCTCGGAGAACCCCTGCCCTTGTAGGAGGGCCTTGATCCTTGGAGGCCCTGGGTACAGCCTTGTACGGTTGTGATGTCCTGGCTTCCATCTAGGAAATGCTAAGAAGGTGCAGCTTCTGGTTTGGGGGGAGCTGTGAGCTCGCCTCAGCAGAGGAGCATGTAGCCTCAGGACTGATCAGGAGTCAAGGTGAGGACCCTGAATGTGGACTGTGGTGAGCAATTAACCCCAGAAAAGCGGGGTCCTAAGAGCACCGCCCATGCTATTGGCACTTGAAAACCGCCCCCCGTAACAACCTTGGCCCTCGGAGGCCCCACCATAGGCTTGGCCGGATGTGATGTTCACTCATTTCCATCCAGGAAGTGTCGGGAAGGCGAGGCCTCTGGTCTGACGGGGTTGAGACTTTCATCATGGGAGGGGGGGTAGATCCTCAGGACTGGTCAGGAGTTCAGGTGAGGAACCTGAATGTGGACTAAGGGGACACCTAACCCAGAACAGGGGAAATCCCACAATGTCCTGCCCCTACCGCCAGCCTCAAGGCCACCAGGCTGACTTAGGCCTGTAAAGTCTCAGGATGGGCGGGCCTTGATCCAAGAAAGCGCCCGAGCTGCGAAGAGAGAGGAGACCTAGACCCTAACTGCAAGCGAGGCGAGGACCTTTAGTGCTAATGAGGAGGCTTCCACTTAAAAGAGGGGCCACCCACAGCCCAAGCTTACCCTCAACTCTGGGAGCCCCTGGGCAGGCATAGCCAGATATGCAGCACCTGGACTTCCCTGTATGGAGGTGAGGGCCTTAGTCTGGGCCATCAATCCTAGCCCTGCTTTCAGGCGGATTTAAGTTAGTAGAAGGAGGAATCCCTGCACGGGAACAAGTTCAGAAGCCTGAGTGAGGAATGAAGGGATCACCAACTGAGAACTCTGGGGTCAGGTAAACCCCGCCGCCCTGGCCAGGCCTAGGATTCCCAAAACAGCTTGCAAAGGATGTTGCTCACTCTGCCTTTCAACTCTGAGGTCTCAGAAAGGTGTGGCCATTGGTCTGAGGGATGTGGCCTCATGACAGCAGAGGGTGGGGTTCCAGGAATGGTGCAGAGTGAAAGGAAGACATGACTGAGGTACTGGGAACACTCAACCCAAAATGCGGAGGATTGCAGTCAGCTCTGCTAATGCCATTAGCCCTGGAAGCACAGTACAAATCTGGCAAGTTCAGGGGACCCTGGACTTCTGCCTGGAGTGTCTGAGCGAGATAAGCACCTTAAGTTAAGCCCCAATTCGGGAGATAGAGGGATCCCAGAAACTGGTGGGAGTCAAGGTAAAAATCCTTTAGAACGCAATATGGAATTAACCCCTCTACTTCCCTCACCCAAGAAGAGAGGAGGATGCAGCAAAGCCTCCTACTTCTGTTGGTCCAGGGGAGCCATGGTCAGAGAGTCAGGCTGAGGTGCCTCCCCGTTTGTTCCTAGGGACACATGGTCGCAGGGACATGAAGTCCTTGGACAAATGGAGAGGCTTATTCAGCAGAGGAAACCCTGGTGGAGTAATGGTTGAGTAGTGTGGCTGCTAACTAAAGGTCAGCAGTTCAGATCCACCAGGCGCTTCCTGGAAACTGCATGGGGCAGTTCTACTCTATTGTAGAGTGTCACTCTGAGGTGGAATCGACTTAACAGCAACGGGTACCCATGGGGGATTCGGCAGAGGCAGGAGACATGGTACCTAATGGGAGTCAACATGAGGATACTGAGTTCTGATGAGGTGACTCCTGCTGGAAGAAAGGGGGAAACATTGAGCCCCAACACTGCGTTCGGATCTGGAGGACCTGGGTATGGTTATTTAGTGAGTTGCACTCACTAACTCCCAGGGCATTTTGGGGAGGTGAGGGACCTGGTAAAAGGGGGCAGCCATGGTGAGGACCCTGGTGGAGGATCGAGGCTTCCAAGGAACCCCAGACAGAACGGGTGCCAGTGTGCTGTCATTACTGAGACACCCTGCCTGGAGTGGTGACTGAGCTGCTCTTTCAGTTTCTGCTTGTGGTTCCCAGAGGGATTTGAGGCTTCAGGGTCAGATTAGTAGAGGGAAAGTGCTTTGGCCCTGCAAGCAGTTGATATGATGGCCCTAGGAGTGAAATTAGAAGAACGCCCAATAACCCAGTGCAGAGAGTCCCTTGTGTTAGCCCCTGCTGTCACCCCAGTAACCCCCAAGCAGGGCTGACAATCTACAACCTAATCCTTCCTCTAATTTCCTCTACAGGGTCCTGACCAGGCCAGTAGGAGCCTTGTGGGGTTCTAGAGCAGTGTCCCCAAGAATCCTGCAGAGGCGTCGGTTGTGAAAGCCAAGGAGGCATCTCTCTGCTACAGGGGCGCACACCCTCTCAGCCTCCCTCCTCCTATGTGGGCCCACATCACCTGCCCTCCTTCTGCACTCCTACCTGCTATCCTTGAGCAGAGTCATCATGCCTCGTGGTCATAAAAGTAAGCTCCACTCCTGTGAGAAACGTCGCCAGGCCCAAGGTGACACCCACAGTGTCCAGGGTGCTCAGGCCAGTGCAGCAGAGGAGGAAGGGTCCCCCTCCTCTTCCTCTCCTCCCTCTGGGTGGCCTCCCCAGAGCTCCCCTGCTGCTTGCAGTTCCCAGGGGTCTCAGAAAGCACCATCCACCACCACTCCCGCTGCAGATGCTTCAGGCAGAAGAGCTCCTAGAGGGGCCGAAGGCCAAGATGAGGGAGGTCCAAGTTCCTCTTCTACCGGAGCACCCAATGAAAGGTCACAAAGAGAGTCCCTCTCACCAGTAGGGTGATCATGTTGTCACAGTTCCTGCTGTCCAAGTATGAAATGCAAGAGCATTTTACGAAGGGAAAGATGATAAAGATCATCAACAAAAGGTACAAGGAGCACTTCCCTGAGATCCTGAGGAGAGCCTCTGAGTACATACATCTGGTCTTTGGCCTTGACTTGAAGGAAGTCGATTCCAAAGGTCAGTCCTATAATGTTGTCAGCAAATCGGAGATCACCAAGGAAGAGAATCTGAGTGGTGGCAGGGGGTTTCCCAAGACCGGGATTCTGATGCCTCTCCTGGCCATGATCTCCATGAACGGCAACCAGGCCACTGAGGAGGAGATCTGGAATTCCTGAATGTGTTTGGGATGTAGGATGGCAAGATACACTACATCTTTGGGGAATCCCAGGAGCTCATCACCGATTTGGTGCAGGCAAAATACCTGGTATACTGGCAGGTGCCCAACAGTAATCCTCCATGCTACGAATTCCTGTGGGGTCCCAGAGCCCAAGCTGAAGCCAGCAAGAGAAAAGTCCTGCAGTTTTTGGCCAAGGTCAACGATACGTGTTCCAGTGCCTTCCAAGGCATGTATGAAGAAACTTGGGGAGATGAGGAAGAAAGAGGCGCAGGCAGAGAATGGGCCGGAGCTGCTTCTCATGCCAGGGCTGGGTCTACTAACAGGGAGAGAGCAGCTGGTCCTCCCATCCCTAGTGAGCTCTGTTGCAGATTCTTCACTTTGTTGTTGAAAATGGCTGTTAACCTTCAAAGTAATCGAGGCCACATGGGGCTGGAGGGAGCACATGTATGTTTTCTTGTATTCCTGTTATACTTGAGTCATTTGTAGATTTAGCTCGTTTTTTTGTATTTTTCAAGTGTTCCTTTTAATTGAAGGTTTATTAAGATTCGGAATCTGAATTCACCCTCATGCATTCATTGCTGTTTTATTGCTTGATTTAGGAGTAAGAGTTTTATATTGTGTAAAACAAATTGAAAATCCTTGAATCTTTTCTTATGAATCCAGAACTAGTTAACATGGTATCGGAATAGGGATTTTCTTTGAAATATTAAAAACATCCGCAACAATTAGTTGGGATCACAAGATAGAGGTGGATAAACATAAATGTTGGTCAGTTCTTGGTTTCCTCTGTTCCTTTCGGTAAAAGTAAAACGTACACGTTCCTGGATCTGTTTAGCTTATACAAGGATGTGGGAGAAAATAAATCATGATGATTTGATCTCTTGTTCCCTGGCTCTTATTTTCCCCAAACAGTAATTGAGCATCGGCTCTCTGGAAGGCTTCATGCCAGTACTGGGGCCCTTTAGGCAAAGGCGTCAAAGCCCCTGTGCATAGATTTTAGCGTCTAACAGAAGCTATGAAATAAGGAGGAGGTTGAGATAACTCTCCAAGACCTAAGGAGTAGTAGAAAAGGAGTGAGCACATCAGGGTTCCCTTTGTGTAAATGCCCTGAGGGAGGGCAGTTTGGGGCCTTGGGAAACTTTGATCTCTCAGTGGGGGCTGGGGGAATTTTAAGTTAGGAAGCATAGGGTAGGGAAGGGTAGGGGGTGAGAAGAGCAGGTAGGGGTGAGGCTGGGGGTGGGGACAATTCTAGATGAGGCTGTGGGAGGGGTGTGCAGGGTCAGAAACTCCCATCGTGTCTCAGCCTGGAAGGGCTGTGCCTGGAATGGAAACCAGCTCTTGACCGTGACTCTGGGATTGGGGGTGAAGCAGAGAGAAACCTCCCCCTGGGGCAAGACTGGAAGGTGTCCTGTGTTCTTGTCCCAGTGCTCTTGAACACAAGCGCTGACTTCGTGTCATATGCACATCATTTCCAGGGTTTTTGAGAGATAGGGAGATACTCCGTGTAAGTAAGCCAGTGTTAGTAGCTTTTTGCCTTTGACTGGGGGAGCCAGAGGCCATGCCATTGAAAGGACAGTAGAGTGAGGTTATCTCGAGTGTCATTTGGCAAACACCAAGTGAAGACTGGACTTTTGGCCACGGCGATAAAAATTGGGGTGACATAGATGGAAGGGCAGTTGGGAGGGGAAATTGTTGGTCCTTGACAGCATTTCTAGGAGCTTTGTGTTGCATTAAACTGGGACACTCTACCATCACCCATATTAAAGAATATACTCCCTAATATGGACTGAATTTATGCACCACGCCCCTCAAAAACAGGTGTTGTAAATTCTAACCCTATACCTAGGGTTATAATGCCATTTGGGAATGTGTGTTGTCTTGTTAAAGAGGCTGGATTGTAAGGTGTGATTTGAGTCAACCCAGAAGCTGCTCCAGTGGAGAAAGATGTGGCGGTCAGCTCTGTAAAGACTTACACCCTTGGAAACCCTATGGGGCAGTTCTACCCTGTTCTGTTGCATCCCTGTGAGTCAGAATATTCTGGACAGCGGTGGTTTTTTCCCAGGGGGTGTTGATTGACCAAGCAAGTAATCACAACTGGGGAAAGATAAGGGCCACACCACATGAGATCTCCAAGGAAAGAAGAAACAGAAGCTGAAGAAAGACAAGGACCTTCCCCTACAGTAATCAAAGAGTTAAAGCTTTCCCCTACAGCCAAGACCCTGAATTCAGATTTCTAGGCACCTAAACTGTGAGAAAATAAATTTCTATTTGTTAAAGCCATCCACTTGTGGTATATCTGTTATAACAGCACTAGATAACTATGAGACTCCCTAAAAAGTAATAAAATGCTTTGTCTTTGACTATTAATATAAATGTTGGCAGTGCAAACCCATCCAGAGGCACTGCAGAAGAAAGACCTGGCAATCTGTTTCTTTAAAGTTTATGTACCTGGATAAAAAAATTTTTTTTCTTATGCTTAGCTTATTCTAGAACGGGGGTAAATGAAATCCTAATAAATTAGATCACTTGCTCTTTTATTCCCTAAACATTAATTGAGCATCTGCTCTTTGAAAGGCTCAGTGCTAGTACTGGGGATGCTAAGATAAAGAGCCAGCCCTGGCTATAGAATTTTAGAGGCTAGGAGCTGCAGCCATATAAGGAAGATGTCGCGCTGCCTATGACCTACAGGAAAAGCAAAAAGAGTGGGTGCCAAGCGGCTGTTCCAGATGAAAGCAGTCAAGGGTAAATTTCCCGAGACAAAGCAGTTTGGAACTTTGGGAAATGGCAAGTCCTTCAGGGGTATATAATTTTAGAAGCAGCTGGGTGGTGGGCTAGATGAGGCTGTGGAAGTGGTGAACAGAGGCCAGACCCTCAACTCGTGGGTCTCGGAGTTGAGAGACAGAACCCTGCAGTAGAAAACTGCTCTTATGATTGACTCTGGGATACTAGATTGACCGGAAAGAAATCTCCACGTGGGGCAGGAATAGAAGGTATCCTTTTTTCTTGTCTCAGTGCATTTGAACACAGTCCACAAACCAGGTGTTTTATCACAATGTCTAGAGGGAGCTTCTGAGACATAACGGTGAGAGTCCCCTGAAGTGAGATGCCAAAAATTCACTGGGCTGGCGCTTTTTGTCCTGGGCTGGGAGAGCCACGGCCTCCTCCATTAAAGGACATTTGAATTAAGTTATCTTGTGTGACAGAGGCAAACTGTAAGGGAGGGCTAGATTTTTGGTGTGGGTGAAATGAATGTAAATAGAGGTAGTTTGGATAAAAGGGCACCTGGGAGGGATAGTAGTTGCACCTTGACAAAACATCTTGGCATTTTGAGTCTAGGTGGCAAAGAGAAGGAATAGATCAGGGTGGTTTTTTTCCCTCTCTGGCAGCCCACCACCTATCCTGGGCTTTTTGCCCCATGCTGCAGTGTCCCATCTCACAACACTCTGGGACCGAAGTCAATCCCATACCCAAATTAAATAGTAGGTGTGTAGGTTTACTTGCTAAGAAGAATTTTTGGCTGCTATGGTGTTCTTTGTCCAAGAGCATTGCATATTCTCTGGTATCTTCTGGATTAAAAAAAAAATCCCAGAGAGGAGGGTGGAACTGTCTGGGTCAAAGCTTTCATAATAATAGAGTAGACCTGCCGCACAGGGTTTCCAAGGAGTGGCTGGTGGATTCGAACTGCTGATCTTTTGGCTAGCAGTCGAGGTCCTATGTCCTTCATTAAACTGACCCATTATTTTTCAGTCACCTTGCCAGGTGCTTTACATGCTGTACATATATTCTAACAGTCTTACAAGACAGGGCTTAGGAAACTCACTGGGCAGATGAAGAACCTACACCATTCTCAAGGTGATAAGGTAGTAAGCGACAGAGCTGGACTCCATCTCAGGTCTGAATCCCTCTAGGGCCCATACCATTCCACTCCTCCCAGCCTGAGGCAGACCTTGTTTCTTCATTTGCTTTCCTTCTCAGCACTCCAAAATGTCTCAGACGACATAGGAAGGACTTTTCTCATGCAAAGTACTGGATTAGAGTACATAGCCAGAGCAATAAAAATATCAAAATAAATGAGATGGATGAGGAAAGAGAAGAAATGCAATCAGTGTCAATATGAGCATCTTCATACGCAGTGTCACTTCACCTCAGAAGATCAGGGTCTTGTAAAAGTACCTGGTCCAGGGTCTCCCCTGTAGAGAGTAAATCCTTCAGAACGTAAGTTACATAAAAGACTAAGTCTGGGTGGTGAAGAGAAGGAACAATTCAGCGTGTGCGTCTTCTCCGGCAGCCCACCGCCCGTCCTGGGCCTCCTGCCTTGGGCTGCAGCATGCCATCTCACATTGCTCTGGGACAGGGACCCAGTCTCTGCAAGGTGTGCAGTAGGGAGACTGCTCAAGGGTTGCAGGGATGTGACACTTCATAGGAAGCCTTTCATTAAAGAGGTAGGAGTCAACAAGAGGACCCCAGTGAACGAGGACTGAGAAAGAAAGCAGACAAGGTTATAAGGGGTCACACAGAGACCGGCCCTGCCTGCTCTCAGACCTTGAAAGCCCCAGGCAGGGGTGTCAGGTGAGTATCCCATTGTGAGCCTTGGTCTAAGTGGGTCGACCTCAGCTCAGAAAACAGGAGTCCCAGAGGCTGCCAGGTGTCAAGGTAAGATTCCTGAATGAAGGCTGCGGCACTCTCCACCCCAGTACTGAGGAAGACCCAGGCAGAGGTAGCCAGGTGTAGCTGCCCCTGATTGCCCCCTCTGGGCTGTAGTGTTGTGAGGGCCTTAGTCTGAGGCTGTGGGGCCCACGTCAATAGGGAGCAAAGTCCTAGGCCCTCTCAGGAATCAAGAACAGAGCACTGGGTGAAGAACGAAGTGACCACTGACGCCAAAACAGTAGGGTGACACAAATCCCTCACCTGTCTTCAGCCTTGGGAGGCCTAAGTCAGGACTGCAGGGCTAACTCCTGTAAAGCGTCTCAGAAAGCTGAGGGTGTTGGTCTAAAGATGGTGGCCCCAGAAGAGCAGAGGTTAAGAGTCCCAGGCCCTAGCAGAAGTCAAATTATGAAACTTATATAAACATTGAGGAGTCTCTGGGTGGTACAAATGGTTTAGGCTTGGCTAGTGGCTGAAAGGTTGGCAGTTTGAATCTGCCTGGTTCAAATCCACCCAGAAGCACCTCAGAAGAAAGGCCTGGCAATCTACTTCCAAAATATCACAGCCTTGAAAACCCTATTGAGTGCAGTTCTACTCTGAAACACAGAAGGTCACCATGAGCAGGAATGACTATATGGCAACTTTTTTTTTTTTTAATGAACATGGAAGGTACCACACACTCCAGAAAAGAGAGGGCACCAGAGGGGCCTGCCCCTGCTGGTATCCCTGGAGACCCCATTATTGCTAAAGAGCTGAGCAGCAGGCACTGCCTACTACCGGGGGGCCTCAGGAAGTGAGGGACTTTGTCTAAGGAGGGTGGCCTCAGGCAAGCCCAGGGAGCAGTCCAAGGACCTGGCAGGAGCCAAAGTGAGGGCCCTGAGGACAGAGAGCTCAGCCAATCCCTGATAAAGAGGGTCCCACAGTGCCTAGATCTCGATGTGATCCCTGGGAGGGCCAGGCAGGGTTAGCCTCATGTACCATTTCCTGACTTCCCCCTCTGGGGAGTCAGGGATTTGAGGGCCTTGTTCTGAGGCTGTGGAACCCTGGCCAATAGGTGGAGAAAACCCAGGTGTTTTCTCTGACAGCCACCGCACGAGGCCTTGTGCTGCAGCATGCCATCTCACAATGCTCTGGGTCAGGGACCCATCCTCTGCAAAGTGTGCAGTAGGGAAACTGCTCAGGTGTTGCAGGGATGTGACATTTCATAGGATACCTTTCATTAAAGAGGCAGGAGTCAACAAGAGGACCCCAGTGAATGAAGACTGAGAACAGCGCCAAGAACATAGGGGGTCACATAGAGACCAGCGCTGCCTACACTCCGACCTAGAAGACTATCTTAGTCATCTAGTGCTGCTATAACAGAAAGACCACAAATGGATGGCTTTAACAAAGAGATATTTATTTTCTCACAGTCCAATAGGCTGAAAGTGGGAATTCAGGGTGCCGGCTCCAGGGAAAGTCTTTCTCTCTCTGTCGGCTCTGGAGGAAGGTCCTTCTCATCAATCTTCCACTGGACTAGGAGCATCTCAGCGCAGGAACCTCAAGTCCAAAGGATGCGCTCTGCTCCAGGCACTGCTTTCTTGGTGTTATGAGGTCCTTCTGTCTGCTGGCTTCTCTTTCCTTTTTATCTCTTGAGATATAAAAGGTGGTGTAGGCCACACCCCAGGGAAACTCCCTTTACATTGGATCAGAGATGTGACCTGGGTAAGGGTGTTACAACCCCACCCTAATCCTCTTTAACATGAAATTACAATCACAAGATGGAGGACAACCACCCAATACTGGGAATCATGGCCCAGCCAAATTGCCTTCGTTTGAGGGTAGCAGCCCCTGATCAACCAAGGGTGGAGTCCCCGAACTCTTTAGGTGTTAAGGTGAGGACCCTGAATGAAGAATGAGGGAAACATTCACCACAGAAATAGTGGGGACCCACTGGGCAGCCATGTGCAGTACTGTCTGGCTAAGATACTTCCTAATTCCTCATTTCCTCTGGCGGGTGGTCTCAGGTAGGTGAGGACCTTGGTGTATTGGTGGTGACCCACATTCTGCAGAAGGAGGAGTTCCTAACAGGCCTTAACTGGAATCGAGGTGAAGACCCTGCGTGCTGTTGAGTGGAGTACTGTCCCTTCTGTCAGGCATGATAGGCCCTAGGCAGGAGTAGCCAGATGTGGCACACCCTTACTCCCCTCTCTAGAGACTTAGAGAGGCAAGGCCCTTGTTCTCGGGATAGAGGACTTGGGTCAGTAGAGGGAGGAGTCACAGGCTCTGATAGATACCAAGTTAAGGATTCTGAGTGAAAAGTGAGGGGAGCACTGACTCTAAAACAGTACAGTCCCATAGAAACACAGCCCTGCCATTAGCCCTCAGAAGACTCAAACAGTTGTGGCTGGGTGTGGCTCATCCTGAATGCTGCCTGGAGGTCCCAGGAAGGTGATGACCTTGATCTGAAGGGCCTGGTACCAGATCAGCCAAGGGTGAGGACCGAGGACTGATTAAGTGTTAAAATGAGAGCCTTGAGTGAAGACAGAGAGAACTACTCCCCCCAGAAAATGGGGCCAGCACAGAGTGCAGCTCCTACTGTCTGGCCTGGGAGGCCCAGGGCAAAGTTGTCAGGCTGAAGTGCCTGCTCATTTCCTCCAGGGATGCTGTCAGGGGTCTGAGGGCCTTGGTCCGAGGCTGGAGGACTCAGATGGACTGAGGAAGGAGTCCCAGATCCTGCTTGAGGAAGAAGTAAAAGGGCCGCTGATCCCAGAAACGTGGGGTCTCCTAGTCTCCCCGCTGCTACCAATCCAGGGAAGCCATAAGCAGGGGTGGCTGAGTGTGGCTCATGCCTTTTTATGCCTCTGTGGCCTCAGGAGGGTGAAGACCTTGATTTCATGGGAGGGGACTCAGGTTAACAGAGGGAGGATTTCCAGGGTCTAGGTTATACTAGCTGTCAGTGAAGAACACTAAGAACTTCAAGGACCACCCATCCACTAACAGAGGGACCCCCACAGAATCCCTCCCATATTGTCAGCCCTGGGAGACCCTAAGCATAAATGTCAGCCAGAGGTGCCCCTCAATTCCTCCTTTGGGAGTTGTCCCGGGTCAGCAGAGGGAAGAAGCTTGAGCCCTCCCCAAAGTCAGATTTAGGACCGTGACTAAGGATGGTGGGACCATTCACCTCAAGCCCTCAACTTGCCTGCTGCAGCTTTCAGCCTTGAGAGAACCTGGGCAAGTGTGGCCTGATAAGGCAAACTCTTCCTCCTATTGGATCTCAGAAAGTACAGGCTTTGTGTTAGAGATAGGAGTGAAGTCAAGAGAGAGAGGAATCCCAGGCCCTGTCCAGAGTCAAAGTGAGGACCCCAGGTGAGGACTGACAGGACCACCCACTGCTGAATGGAGGGAACAAGGCAGAGTCCGGCCCTGCCCCTGCTTTCAGCCCTTGCAGGCCCAGGGAGGGCTGTTAGGCTGAGGCCCCCACACTTCTGTATATTAGGTCAAAGGAGGGGGGAGATTCTTTGTCTGTAGGTGCCGGCACTGGTCTGCAGAAGGAAGGAGGCCCCGCCCCTACATGGAGTTAAGTGAGGACCCTGAATGAAGACTGAGGCCTCGAAGGAACCAAGGATAGAAAGGGTCCCACTGCACTGTCATGAGAGGGGTCTCCTGCTAGGGATGGTGGCTGGGCTGCCCCTTCCCTTCCTCCTAGAGGGTCCCAAGGGGCTCTGATGTGTCAAGTTCAGAGTAGCAGAGGGAAGGGGGCCCAAGTCCTGCCAACTGTTGATGTGATGGCCATGAAAGTGGACTGAGAGGGCCCCTTGGCCCCAGTACAGAGGAGCCCACTGCCAGCCCTTATGTCACCCCAGCAAGCCCCAGGCAGAGCTGGGAGGCTGCAGCTTAAACTTCACTCTAATTTCCTCTACAGGATTCTCAGGGGACAGGCTGCCTTTGTGGGTTCCTAGAGCACTGCCCTCAAGGAAAACCACAGAGGGTACTTTCGTTAAATTCAAGGTGGTATCTCCCGGCTGAAAGTGTGCATGCCATCTTATCCTTCTTCCGCTATTAGGTCCATATCACCTGTCCTCCTCCCACTCCTACCTGCTGTCCCTGGCCAGAGTTAGCATGCCTCGTGGTCAGAAGAGTATGTTCTGTTCCCTTGAGAAACAACGCCAGGCCTGAGGTGACACCCAGGGTCTCTCAACTCTATGAATTCCTTTGGGGTCCACAAGCCCATGCTGAAACCAGCAAGATGAAATTCTGGAGTTTTTGGCCAAGATTCATGATGTAATGGTCAGTTTATTCCCATCCCTCCATGAAAAGGCTTTGAGAGATGAGGAAGAGAGAGCCCAAGCCAGAACTGCAGGCAGGTGCCCATACTGCCATGGCCAGTGCCCATTTCAGGGCATGTCCAGCAGCTCCTCTCACCCCAAGTGAACTCTCAGGAAGATTCTTCACTCTGCTGTTGAAAAGGGTGGTTGACCTTCTAAATAGTGGAGGCAAAGTGGGTTGGAGGGAACAAAACGTGTATCTTCTTTGTTTTCCTATTCTACATGAATAACTTTATTGTTTTATATATATAAGACCAAACCCGTTGCCACTGAGTCGATTCGGACCCACAGCGACCCTATTGGACAGAGTAGAACCGCCCCATAGGGCTTCCAAGGAGTAGCTGGTGGATTCCAACTGCCGACTTTTTGGTTAGCAGCCACGTCACTTAACCACTGTGCCACCAGGGCTCCTATATGTAGATATACAACACCCACACACACACACGCACATATACGTACATACACATGAGTGGCCCAAATGGTTTGAGCTCGGTTACTAATCTAAAGGTTGGCAGTTCAAACCCACCCAGCAGTGCTGCAAAAAAAAAGTCCCGGGGATCTGCTTCCAAAAAGAAAACTTTAGGGAGTAGCTCTGTTCTCTAAAACTTGGGGGTGCCATGAGTCAGGATCAACTTGATGGCAACTGGTTTTGTTTGTTATACACACACACATGCACACACACACATACACTCTATGTGTATATCTCTATCCATCATCTATCTTTATATATATGTTTTGTTTCTTTTTCAAATCTTTCTCTTAAGAGAAGATTTATTTTCTTACAGAATCTAAGTTTATGAATGTCATGGATCGCACACATTTATTGCTGTTTATCAGGTTTAAGGCTAAAAATTTTGGTCTTTGTAAAACAGGCCGTTTCGTTTGTTCGCTTTGTTTTGTTGTTCTACAACAAGACGACATGGCCTTGGCACAGGGCTTGTCATGAAATTGTAAAAGAACTTCACAGTCAAGTAGCTGGAATCATTAAATGACGAGGAGAAAAAAGTAAAGGGTGGTTAATTGTTTGTTTTCCTTATTTCTTTTTAACTCTTTATAATGTTAAAATTTTATACCTGGATTTGCTTATGTCCTTCAAAATGTATGAGAAATTAATTCATAATATGTTAGATTTATTCACCCTCTCTTGTATTCCCCAAACATTAGTTAATTCAATTATTTCTAACATTAATTCATTGACGGTTCCCTGCTGGCAAGGGTCCAAAATGGGAGATGGAGATACTGCCCATGGAAATGTAGGCTCTAGTAGCAACAATCATATAGGAAGATAACAAGATCTTCACTACTGCCTAAAAGACAAGTAAAAAGGAGGGGACACGTGTGGAGGTGTGTGGACCATACTACAAACTGCACTGTAAAAGGGGCAAAGTGGGCACCCACCTTTATCACTAGCTGCTTGGCAAGGATGAGCATGAATCCAATTCCCATGTTTCCATCCCTCATCACCAGCCACTTCAGTGGCAAAAACTCTCTCTCAAATCCTAACTACCCAGGGTTAGATCAGACCTCATCCCCAGCTATCCTGAGCTGGGAGAAAACATCCCGGGCCACCTGAGGCCAGGTCATTGGGAAGCAGCCGTAGGCTCAGGAGTCTACACAACTCCCTGCACTTCGGATCAACTCACCTCTCTCTGTCTCTGTCTCTCTCTTTCTCTAGGCCCCTGGGACCAGGTCACAAACTAGAAGGACTCTATCCTTCTTCAATGACTGCTCATGTAGCCTTTCCTTATCACCAAGCCACTCAGAACTGGGTCTATCCAAATCAACTCTGTACTGCCAGCCCCTGCTGGCTCATTGCCCCTGTGGGCTCGTTAATTCTGTAATGGCTCACAAAATTCACAGAGACTGTTTCCTATACTTACACTTACCCATTTATTATAACCAGAAAGGATATAGAAAGATACATCAGGCGAGGTCTGGGAGAGGCCCTGGCACCACAAGGCTTCCATTGTTACCAGGGAGGTGCTGTACCCTGACCTGTACCTGGATGTTCTCACCCAAGCCAGGGGACCCCAAAGAGAGACCTTCAAGGTCCAGATTCCCCAGTCAATGGGACCTCAGTGAATATGCATGACTGCATCATGCCCCCCCACCTTCCTGAAGGTTGTTTGCCAGGTGTGGGGCCCATGTTTAGCTGCCACTTGAAACTTAAATGCTCAGGTTGTTTCCAAAAAACCAAAGGCAAAGAAACAAGGAAAAGATTAGTCCAAAGGACTAATGAACCACAACTACCACAACTTCCACCAGACTGAGCCCAGAACAACTAGATGGTGCCTGGTTACCATCACCGACTGCTCTGGCAGGGCAATGGAGAACACCTGACAGAGCGGGAGAAAACTGTAGAATGAAATTCACACACACACACAGACACACACACACGGAGACCAAGCTTGCTGGCCTGACAGAGACTGAAGAAACCCTGTAGTATGGCCCAAGGACACCCTTTTAACTCAGTACTGAAGTCACTCCTGAGGTGCGCTCTTCAGCTAAAGATTAGACAGGTCTAGAAGGCCAACAATAGCATATGTGAAGGATGTGCTTCAAAGTTCAATCATTTATATGAGACTAATGGGTGCATCAGCTCAAAAGCAAAGACAAGAACACAGGAAGGGGCAGGAAAACTGAATGAATGAAAACAAGAAGAGTGTTGACATATCACAAGGTAGGCAACCAATATCACAAAACAACTTGTGTATTAACTACTCAATGAGAAACTAATTTACTCTGTAAATTTTTATGTAAATTAGAATTAAAAAAAACTCACATTAAACAAAAACCAAAAAACCAGAGGCAAAAAGCCAAACTTCTTTCTTTGTCCCACAGGGTGCATCCATATGAAAGAACCAAAAACCCATCGCTGTCCAGTCGAATTCTGACTCACAGTGACCGTATACGACAGAGTAGAACTGCCCCATAGGTTATAATCTTTACAGGAGCAGACTGCCACATCTTTCTCTTGCAGAGCGGCTGGTGGGTACCAACTGCCGACCTTTCAGTTAGCAGCAGAGCATTTAATCCCTGAGCCACCATGGCTCCTAGAGGAAAGCAGTATAGTGTAAAGGCCGGAAGACAGGCCAATTTGAGGCATGGGTAAATTTCCAGTCCCTCAACGGAAGGTAAATCTGCTGCAAAAGACCTCTTTAAAGTGTTGAAGAGCAAAGATGTCACCTTGAAGACTAAGGTGCGCCTGACCCCAAAAAAAAAAAAAAGTTTTTTTTTTTTTTTTTAAGCCATGGTATTTTCAATTGCATCACATGCATGTGAAAGCTGGACAATGAATAGCAAAGACCGAAGAAGAATTGACGCCTTTGAATTGTGGTGTTGGTGAAGAATATTGAACATACCATGGACTGCCAAAAGAACGAACAAATCTGTCTTGGAAGAAGTACAACCAGAATGCTCCTTAGAAGTAAGGATGGCGAGACTGCGTCTTACATACTTTGGACATGTTGTCTGGAGGGATGAGTCCCTGGAGAAGGCCATCATGCTTGGCAGAGTACAGGGTCAGTGGGAAAGAGGAAGTTCGTCAAAGAGATGGATTGACGCAGTAGCTGCAACAATGAGCCCAAGCATAACAACGATTGTAAGGATGGCTCAGGACCGGGTACTGTTTTGTTCTGTTGTGCATAGGGTTGCTATGAGTCGGAACCGACTCGACGGGACCTAACAACAACAACAACGGAAGGTCATTTTCAGTTAGGAATTTTTAATTAGGCTGCCTGGGGTGCTAGATGAAGCTGTGGGAGTGGTCTGCAGAGGCCAGACACTCAGATGGTGTGTGTCTTAGTTACTTAGTGCTGCTATAACAGAAATACCACAAAAAAGTAGTTGCCTTTTACAAACAGGAACTGATTCTCTCACAGTTTGTCCTTGTCAGGTTTTCCAAGGCTGTAATCTTTACAGAAGCCGACTGCCACATCTTTCTCCCAAGGAGCAGCAGGTGTGTTCCAACCACCGACCTTTCGGTTAGCATCTGAGTGGTTGACCATTGCACCACTAGGACTCCTCTCTAATAAAAGGACATTTAAATTAGGTTATCTTGTGGGTAAAATGGCAAACTCTAAGCAAGGTCTACATTTTTGGTGGTGGTTGAATCCATGAATATAGGAGGCATTTAGCTGGGAGGGAGGGAAGTTGTTGGTCTGTGACACGAATTCTAGGAGCTTTGAGTTGTATTTAACTGGGAAGGTCTATTTCACACTCACATTAAATAACTTATGCCCTAATGGAGAAATATTACTTAGTTTTCCTTACTAAGCAGGATTTGGCCTGATCTGCTTTCCTTTTCTTTGTTGTCATGAAAATCAAAACCCTGTTGCCGTTGAGTCAATTCCGACTCATAGCGACCCTACAGTGACCCTACAGGACAGAGTAGAACTGCCCCATAGGATTTTTCCAATCAAACCTGCCCCTGACTCATGGTGGCCCCAGGTATTACAGAGTAGAACTGCTCCACAGGGTTTTCTTGGCTGTAATCTTTACAGAAGCAATTAGCTAGGCTTTTTATTCCACGGAGCAGTTGAGTGGGTTGGGACTGCCAACCCTTAGGTTAGCAGCTGATTGTAAACCATTTTCAGCACCTAGGCTCCTTTTTCTTTGTCCCAACCTCAAAAAACCAAACCCATTTCCTTCGAGTCAATTCCGACTCACAGCAACCCTACAACCCTATAGGATAGAGTAGAACTGCCTCATGGGGTTTCCAAGACTGTAATCTTTACAGAAGCAGACTGCCACATCTTTCTCCCTTGTAATGCATTGGTGGGTTAGCAGCCAAACGCTTAACCATTGTGCCATGGAGGCCCTTTTTGTTTGCCCTAGAATGCTGTATGTTCTCTGACATATTCTGAATTAAATATATATATATATATATTTCAGAGTGTAGTGTTTGCTAATATCTGGGGTCAAAATAATCAGAGTAATAACTGTTGTTGTTGTTAGGTGTCGTCAAGTCGGTTCCGACTCAAAGCGACCCTATTTACAACAGAAGGAAACACTGCCTGGTCCTGCTCCATTCTTGCAATCGTTGTTATGCCTGAGCCCACTGTTGCACCCACTGTGGTGTCAATCCATCTTATTGAGGGTCTTGCTCTTTTTTGCTGACCCTTTACTTTACCAAACATGATGTCCTTCTCCAGGGACTGACAACATGTCCAAAGTATGTGAGACGCAGTCTCACCATCCTTGCTTCTAAGGAGCATCTGGTTGTACTTCTTCCAAGACAGATTTGTTCATTCTTTTGGCAGTCCACAGTATGTTCAATATTCTTCGCCAACACCACAATTCAAAGGCGTCAATTCTTCTCTGGCCTTCCTTATTCATTGTCTGGCTTTTGCATGCATATTAGGCAATTGAAAACACCATGGGTTGGGTCAGGCACATCTTGGTCTTCAAGATGATGTCTTTGCTTTTCAACACTTTAAAGAGATCTTTTGCAGAGGATGTGCCCATGGTCGTACTGATAGTAATAACTACCATTCCTTCAAGATCCAACATTTGCCAGTCACTTTGTCAGGGGCTTTACATGCATTATGTATATTTTATCAGCCCTAGAATACAGAGCTTATCAAACCCACTGTATAGATGAAGTCTCTAGAGATCAGAGAGTTAGGTACTGTGCAAAAGTTTGCAAGTCTAGTAGATGATTAACCTGGACCAGATCCCTGATCTGAATCCGCCTGGAGCCCACACTGTTCCCCTCCTCCCAGTCAGAGGCTTAGCTTCTGTCTCTAAATTCACTTTTCTTCTCTCCACTACAAAATGTATCTCAGGCAATCAAAAGAAGGACTCTGTGGCCAAAGTATTATTGGAATACAGAGCCAGAGCCCTAAGAATACCAAAATAATTGAGGAGTATGACTAAGAAAAAGAAACATAATATTCCTGACAATATAATCATCTACATATGTAATGTCAGATTACCTCAAAAGATCCTGTTGCCATCAAGTTGCTTCCGACACATAGCAACCCTTTATCGTGGAGAGCCCCTTCCCGTAGAAAGTAGGTCTATTAGAACTGAAGTCACATGAGCCTCTAAATGTGCCTGAAGAAAACGGAATAGATCAGCGTGTTTTTCTGACAGCCCACCACCTGCGCTGAGTTTCCTGCCTTTTGCTGCAGTTTCCCCATCTCACGCCACCCTCACTCTGGAACAGGGGCCCAATCTCTGCAAGGTTTGTGTTTCGAAACTGCTCAAGAATTTGCAGGAATGTGACATTTCCCAGGAAGTTTTTAATCAAAAAGATGAGAGCCAAGATTAGGACCTACATGTAAGAGGATCAGAGCCCTGGTGGTGCAGTGATTAAGAGCTGGGTTGCTAACCAAAAGGTCAGCCATTTAAATCCACCAGCCACTCTTTGGAAACCTTATGGGGCAGTTCTACTCTGTCCTATAGGGTCACTGTGAGTCGGAATCAACTTGACGGCAATGGGTTTGGTTTGGTTTGGGTTTTTGGTGTAGGAGGATTGGGCAGATGAAACCTCACAATATAAAGGGTCACAGAGACCAGCTGGGCTTCCTCTCAGACCTAGAAGGCCTCAGACACGGTTGTCAGGCCGAGCATCCCCTCACTTATTCTCCAAGGTTCCCAGGGCTTGAGAGCCTTGGCCTAAAAGGGCAATCTCGGGTCATTAGAGTGTTGAGTTCCAGCCTCAGAATGAGGTCCAAGTGATGACCCTGAATGAGGATGATGAAATGGCTTGGCAACAACTGTGGGGCTCTGTAGAGGCCCAGACCAGCAGTCAGCCACTGGAGGTCCAGAAAGTCCTGGCTAGATGTAGCTCATCCTGACTTCCAGCTTGGAGACACAGTCAGTTAGGAAGTTGATCTGAGAGGAGCAGTCTCAAGCCCCAGGACTGTTCACTTGTCGAAACAAGGACCACAAATGAGGAATGAGGGAACCATCCACCTTAGAACAAAGAAGACCTCCAACCCACTCCCCTCCCCACCCCCCCAAGCCCCACTGTCAGCCTTGGGAGGCCAGGGGCAGAGCCCTCAGGATGCAGAGTCCCCACATGTTTGTCTGAAGGGGCTCTGCCTGGTGGGGGAATTGACCCAGTGGGGGCTGTCCCAAGTCCAAAGAGGGAGAAGACCCAGGTTCTAAAAGGAGTCAAGATAAAGACTCTGAGCCTTACGAGGTGGAATGCCACAATCAGTGGACGCACAACAGGCCTGATAATCTGAGCGGCTCCCTCAGTTCTGCCTGACTCATCCCAGGGAGGGAGGGCCTTGGTCTAAAGGAGGGGGCCCAGCTCTGCAGAGGGAGAATCTTGTCCCTAGCTGTAGTAACTTGTGCAACTGGAGTGATAAAGGGAGTACTCCTCCAAAACGAGGGTCTGCCCAGAGCACTGAACCAGCCGGCACTCTTGTCAGGCCCCAGGAAGGGATGGCGTGAGGCACGCCCTGACCTCTCCCTCTGGGATCTCCACGAGGTGAGGATCGTGTTTTCAGCCTATGACTCAGGTCGGTATAGGAAGGAATCCCAGGCTCCCACAGGTATCAAGGTGAGGACTCTGTTTGCACACTAAGGGACCACTCAAGCCAGAAGAGTGGGGTCCCAAGGCTCCCGCCCTTGTTGTTGGCCCTCAAAGGCCCCCCCCCAGCAGACTTGGCCGGATATGACTTGTCCTGACTTCCATCTAGGAAGTGCCGGGAAGGCGTGGCCTCTCCTCCGAGAGGCTGTGATCTTTCATCACCAGAGGAGGGTGGGGTTTCGGGACTGATCAGGAGTCCCGGTGAGGACCTTGAAGGTGGACTGAGAGACCACATAACCCCAAACAGAGGAGATCCCATAAAATACCCACCCACCCCACCGCCAGCTTCAAAGTCTCCAGGCCAATATCGGCCTGGAAAGTCTCGCGAAGGGAGGGTCTTGGTCCAAGGAAGCACCCCAGTTCTGAACAGGGAGGATATTTGGACACTAACTGCAGGCCAGGTAAGGCGAGGCCCTCCCGCAAAAGAGAGGCCGCCCACAACCCAACCCTGCACTCGAGTCTGGGAGCCCCGGGCAGGGGTAGCCAAATGTGCAGCTCCCTGACTCCCCTCTAGGGAGGTGAGGGCCTTAGTTTGAGCCACAAATCCCACCCCTACTTTCAGGCTGACTTGAGTTAGTAGAGGGAGGAATCCCAACTCCTACCCGGGAACAAGTTTAGAAGCCTGAGTGAGAAATGAAGGGGTCACCAATTGAGAACTGGGGTCAAGTAACCCCCGCCGCCCTGACCAGCCCTAGGATTCCCAAAATAGCCTGCAAAGGATGTGGCTCACACTGACTTTCAACTCTGAGGTGTCAGGAAGGTGTGGTCTTTGGTCTGAGGGATGTGGCCTCAGGTCAGCAGAGGGTAAGGTCCCAGGAAAGGTGCAGAGTCAAGGTGAAGACAAGATTGAAGTACTGGGGACCACCCGATCCAAAATGGGGAGGGCTGCACTGAGCCCAGTTGCTGCCTTTGGCCCTGAGAACCCAGGACTAATAAAGCAAGTTCAGGTGATTCTGGACTCCTGCCTGGGGCATCTCAGGGAGATGAGGGCCTTAGTTTAAACCCCAGTTCAGCAGAGAGAGGAATTCAGAACCTGGTGGGAATCAAGATAAAAATCCTTTAAGAGGAAACAGGGAATTAACCACCCTCCCCCTCCTTTTTTTGTTCCCCCTCCAAGAAGAGAGGACTCTGCACAAAGTCTCCCCTTTGATATTGGCCTTGGGAAGCCAAGGTCAGAGATGTCAGGCTGAGGTGCCCCCTCGTTTGTTCCTGGGGCGGGTGGACTCCGGGACAGGAAGTCCTTGGACTAATGGGGAGGCAGGAGACTAGGTCCCTAAAAGGAGTCATGTGAGGATACTGACTTATACTGAGGTGAGTCCTCCCTCAAATCAGGGGAAACCATAATCCCGATCCTGCTCTCAGACCTGGAAGACTTGAGTATGCTGACTTAGTGAGTTGCATTTATTTCCTCCTAGGGCATCTCAGGGAGGTGAAGGACCTGGTGAAAGGTGGCAACTCAGGTAATGACCGTGGTGGAGGACTGAGGGCTCCAAGGAACCCCAGATGGAATGGGCCCCATGTGCTGTCATCACTGAGACACCCTGGGAGGAGTGGTGGCAGAGTTGCTCCTTCAGTTCCTGCTTGTGAGTCCCAAAGGGATTTGAGGTGTCAAGGTCAGAGTAGTAGAGGGGAGGTGCTCTGGGCCTGCCAGCAGATGATATGATGGTCCTACGAGTGAAATTAGAAGAACCCCCAATAACCCAGTACAGAGAGTCCCTAGTGTTAGCCCTTGCTGTCAACCCAGTAAGCCCCAAGCAGGGCTGACGATCTACAGCCTAATCCATCCTCTAATTTCCTCTACAGGGTCCTGACCAGGACAATAGGAGCCTTGAGGGGTCCAAGAAGAGTGTCCTCAAGAATCCTGCAGAGGCAGCAGTTGTGAAAGCCAAGGAGACATCTCTCTGCTATAGGGGCACACACCCTCTCAGTCTGCCTTCTCCAGCGGTCCTGAATCACCTGCCCTCCTTACACTCCTGCCTGCTACCCCTGAGCAGAGTCATCATGTCTCGTGGTCATCAGAGTAAGTTCCACTCCCGTGAGAAACGTCGCCAGGCCCGAGGTGACACCCACAGTGTCGACGGTGCTCAGGCCACTGCAGTAGAGGAGGAAGGGTCCCCTCCTCTTCTTCTCCTCCTTTTGGGGGGGTCTCCCCTGAGCTCCCCTGCTGCTGGCATTCCCCAGGGGCCTCAGAGCATCCCGCCCATCACCACTGCTGCTGCAGGTGCTTCGGGCACAAGAGCTGCTGGAGGGGCCGAGGGCCAAGATGAGGGAGGTCCAAGTTCCTCTGCGGCCCCAGCCCCCACTGAGAGGTCTCAAAGAGACCCCGTAACCCGGAGGGTGAGCACGTTGTTGCAGTTCCTGCTGTACAAGTATAAAATGAAAGAGCCCATTACGAAGGCAGAAATGATGAAGATCATCAACAAAAGGTACAAGGAGCACTTCCCTGACATCCTGAGGAGAGCCTCTAAGTGCATAGAGCTGGTCTTTGGCCTTGACATGAAGAAAGTCAACTCCAAAGGTCAATCCTATGCCCTTGTCAGCAAATTGGAGATCACCAAGGAAGAGAATCTGAGTGGTTGCAGGGGGTTTCCCAAGACCAGGATTCTGATGCCTCTCCTGGGCATGATCTGCAGGAATGGCAACCGGGCCACCGAGGAGGAGATGTGGGCATTCCTGAATGTGTTTGGGATGTACGATGGGAAGAGGCAGTTCATCTTTGGGGAGCCAAGGAAGCTCATCACCAAAGATTTGGTGCAGGCAGAGTACCTGGAGTACCGGCAGGTGCCCAACAGTTATCCTCCACGCCACGAATTCCTGTGGGATCCCAGAGCCCACACTGAAGCCAACAAGAAAAAAGTCATAGAGTTTTTGGCCAAGATCAGTGATACTGACCCCACTGCCTTCCAAGCCCTGTATGAAGAAATTTGGAGAGATCGGGAAGAGCAAGCTGCAGGCAGAGAATGGGCCAGGGCTGGTCTGAATATCATGGCCAGGCTAGCGTCAGGGTAAAGTCCAGTAGGTCCTCCCACCCGTAGTGAACTCTGAGGGAGATTCTTCACTTTGTTGTTGAACAGGGCTGTTAACTTTCTAAGTAGTGGAGGAGAGGTTAGGCTGGAGGGAGCACACGTTATGTCTTTTTGTGTTCCTGTTATACTTGAGTAACTTGTAGATTTAGCTCATTTTTTGTCTTTTTCAAATGTTCCTTTTAGTTGAAGCTTATTTACATTCAGAATGTGAATTCCTCCTCATGCATTTATTGCTGTTTATCAGATTTAGGAGTAAGAGTTTTGTGTTACATAAAACAAAACGAAAATCCTTGAATATTTTTTCGTGATCCAGAACCAGTTAACAAAGTATCAGAGTAAGGATTTCTTTGGAAATATTAAAGACATCCACAACAATTAGTTAGGATCACAAGATAGAGGTGTAAAAACATAAAAGATGGCCAAGTCTTGGTTTCCCTTACTCCATTTGGTAGAAGTAAAACATACATGTGCCTGGATGTGTTTAGTTTATACAAGGATGTGGGAGAAAATAAATCGTGATGATTTGACCTCTTGTTCACTGGCTCTTATTTTCCCCAAACAGTAATTGAACATCTGCTCTTTGGAAGGCTTCATGCCAGTACTGGGGCCCTTTAGGCAAAGGCGTCAAAGCCCGTGTGCGTCTAGGAGCAGATATGAAATAAGGAGGAGGTTGAGATACTGTCCAAGACCTCAGGACTAATAGAAAAGGAGTGAGCGCTTCAGGGTTCCCTTTAGTGTAAATGCCCTGAGGGAGGGCAGTTTGGGACCTTGGGAAACTTTAATGTCTCAGTGGGGGTGGGGGGAATTTTAAGTTAGGAAACATAGGGTAGGGAAGAGTAGGGGGTGAGAAGAGCAGGTAGGGGTGAGGTTGGGGGGAGGGAGTCCAGATAAGCCTGTGGGCAGGGTGAGCAGGGTAGGACACTCCCATGATGTGTCTGAGCCTGGAGAGGCTGACCCTGGAATGGAAACCAGCTCTTCACAGTGACTCTGGGATAGGGGGTAAAGCAGAGAGAAATCCCCACTTGGGGCAGGACTGGCAGGTGTCCTGTGCTCTTGTCCCAGTGCACTTGAACACACCCACTGACTAGGTGTGTTATGCACACCATGTCCATGGAGTTCCTGAGAAATAGGGCACTCCTCCCTTTGTGTCAGGAAGCCACTGATAATAGCCTGTTGCTTTGGGCGGGGGAGCCAAAGGGCATGCCATTGAGGGGACGGTAGAATGAGGTTGTTTTGAGTGTCATTTGGCAAACTCCAAGTGAAGACGACTTTTGGCCATGGTGATGTGAATGAAAATTACGGTGACATACATGGAAGGACAGCTGGGAAGGGAAATTGTTGGTCCTTGACAGCACTTCTAGGAGTTTTGTGTTACATTAAACTGGGACACTCTATCACCCATATTAAAGAATATACTCCCTAATATGGACTGAATTTACACACCACACCCCTCAAAAACAGGTGCTATAAATCCTTACCCAATAACTATGGTTATAATGCCATTTGGGAATATTTTTTTTTTGTTAAAGAGACTGGATTGTAAGGTGTCTCTTGAGTCAACCCAGAAGTTGCTCCAATGGAGAAAGATGTGGCGGTCAGCTTCTGTAAAGATTTACAGCCTTGGAAACACTATGGAGCAGTTCCACTCTGTTCTGTTGCATCCCTGTGAGTCAGAATATTCTGGACAGCAGTGGGTTTTTTTTCCCAGGGGGTGTTGATTGACCAAGCAAGTAATCACAACTGGGGAAAGATAGGTGCCACACCACATGAGATCTCCAGGGAAAGAAGAAACAGAAGCTGAAGAAAGACAAGGACCTTCCCCCACAGTAATCAAAGAGTTAAAGCTTTCTCCTACAGCCAGGATTTCTAGGCACCTGAACTGTGAGAAAATAAATTTCTATTTGTTAAAGCCATCCACTTGTGGTATTTCAGTTATAACAGCACTAGATAACTATGACACTCCCTAATGAGCGATAAAATGCTTTGTCCTTGACTACTAACATAAATGTTGGCAGTGCAAACCCATCCAGAGGCACTGCAGAAGAAAGACCTGGCAATCTGTTTCTTTAAAGTTTATAGCCAAGGAAACCCTATAGGGCAGTTCCACGCGGTGTGGAATTTAGTTGGAATTGATTCGACGGCAACGAGTTAATGTAAAATATTACTTCATTTTTCTTCTGAATCAGCATTTTTTCTAATTTTGTTTTCTTTGTCCTAGAGTGCTGCATATTCTGACATATCGTGGAGTAAACAAAACCAAAAATTCTCACAAGGTGCTTGGTATTGCAGAATGTGAAAATAATCATAGTAACAAGTGCCATTCTATAAAGACCTGATACGTGCCATCAGTTTGCCAGGTGCTTCTCATGCCTTGCACACAATGCACCTGCCTAGAAGACAGGACTTATCAATCCCACTTCACAGAAGAAGAACCTGAAGCTCAGAGAGTTTGTAATGTGTTTGCAAGTCTAGTATATGACTGCACTTGATTAGACCCCTGGTCTGAATCCATCTGGAGCCTAGCTTGTTCCAGTCCTCCCAGCCAGAGGCTTACCGTGTGTCCCTTAATTCATTGTTCTTCTCTCCACTACAAAATGTTTCTCAGATCAGAAAATGAATAACTTGTGCCCAGAGCATTGAGTTGGACTGTATAGCCAGAGCTATGTGAATACTAAAATAAGTGAGAGGTATGAATAAGGAAAAGATAAGAAAATATTCAGTGACAATGTAATCATCGACAAATGCAAGGCCAGATAATCTGAAAAGATCTGGGGCTCATAAAATCATCCTGGAGAGTCCCTGACTGTAGAAAGGAGATCTATTAGAACCAGGGTTACGTGCACCTCCAGGTGTGGCTGAAGGAGAGAAGGATGAGGTCAACCTGTTTTTCTGACAGCCCACCACCTGTGTTGGGCTCCCTATCTTTGGCTGCAGCTTCCCCACCTCATGCCACTTCTAACCCTGGGACAGGGACCCAATCTCTACAATAGGAAAATTGCGCAAGTTTGCAAGGATGTTCCATTTCTCAGGAAGCCTTTAATCAACAAGGAGCCAAGAAGAGGACCCCAGTGAATGAAAACAGAGAGGAAAAACACACCAGAATTTAGAGATTACACAAAGAACCGCAGGGCTTGCTCTCAGACCTAGAGAGCCCCAGGTAGTGCCCTCATTTATTCTAGAGGTTTCTCAGGGACCGGAGAGGGTGGCCTAAGGACGCTGTCCAAGTTGGTAAGACAATGACACTCAGCCTCTGAGAGACATCTAAGCGGTGACCCTGAATGAAGATGATGGCGGCCCCTCAAGAAGAGTGACGTCCCCTAGTGTCCTGGCCTTACAGTTGGCCCTGAGAGAGCTTGGACAGTCCTGACTGGATATGACTCATCCTGACGTCCAAATCAGAGGTCCCAGGTCACTGAAGACCTTGATATGAGGGGAGCAGCCTGGGATTGAGCAGGGAGTGGATTTCCAGGACTGGTCAGGTTCAAGATGAAGACTGTGAATGAGGAAGGAGGGAACCACCCACACCAGACAAAGGAGGCCACACAAAATGCCCCCTGCTGTCCACCCTGGGAGGCGAAGGGCAGAACTGTCAGAATGAGGAGTCTCCTCAGTTCTGCCTGGAGGGTATCAGGTCTGGTGGGCATACCCCAGTTCCATGGAGGGAGGAGACTCAGGCCCTCAACGGAGTTGTTATGAGTGGGAACCCCATCAACAGAAGGAGCAGAAAAGAGCTTTGCCTCTGTTCTTAGTCCTGGGAAGCCTCTGGGAGAGCTCTCTGCCAGAGGTGCCCATTGTTTCTTCCTGAATGGTCTCAGGGAGGGAGGGTCCGGTCTAAACGGGCAGCCCCAGTTTTGCAGAAGGAGGAGTCTTGTCCCTAACTGGAGTTAGGTGCGGACCGTGAGTGTTTATGGGGCGACCTACCGCCTCAAAAGGATCTGCCAGGTGCAGTTAAACAGCCTGCAATCCTGTGAGGCCCCAGGAAAGTGTATGGTGCGGCACACCCTGATCTGTCCCTTTAGGGTCTCGGCGTGGTTGAGAATCTTCTGAGCCTGTGAGTCAGGTCTCCGTACACGGCACTCCAAGGCTCTGATAGGTATCAAGGTGAGGACTCTGCGTGAGCACTAAGGGACCACTCACTACAGAACAATGCGGTCCCAAGTTTCCTGCCCTTGTTGTTGGTCCTCAGAGTCCCCCCGCCTCTGTAGGAGGATCTTGGTCCTTGGAAACCCCTGGTACAGCCTTATACGGATGTGACATGTCCTGGCTTCCATCTAGGAAGTGCTAGGAAGGTGTAGCTTCTGGTTTGGGGGTCTGTGAGCTCTACTCACCAGGAGGGCGGAGTCTCAGGACTGATCAGGAGTCAAGGTGAGGACCCTGAATGTGGACTGTGCTGACCAATTAACCCCAGAAGAGCGGGGTCCTAAGAGCGCCGCCCCTACTGTTGGCCCTCGGAGCACCCCCTAACGGCCTTGGCCCTCGGAGCCCCCCCGCCATAGCCTTGGCCGGAAGTGACGGGCGGGCATGCGCCGACTTCCATCCAGGAAGCGCCGGGAAGGCAAGGCGTCTGGTCTGACCGGGTTGAGACTTTCATCATCGGAGGAGGGTGGAGTCTCAGAACTGGTCAGGAGTCCAGGTGAGGACCCTGAAAGTGGACTAAGGGGACACCTAGCCCAGAACATAGGAGGTCCCACAAAGTCCCGCCCCCACCGTCAGCCTCAAGGCCAGCAGGCTGACTTCTGCCTGTAAAGTCTCAGGATGGGCGGGCCTTGTCCAAGAAAGCACCCGAGTTCCGATGAGGAAGGAGACCTAGACTGTAACTGCAGGACAGGCGAGGACCTTTGGTGCTAATGAGGAGGCGTCCCTTTAAAACAGGGGCGGCCCACAGCTCAACCTTGCTATTAGGTTCCGGAGACGCCCGGCAGGGGTAGACAGATGTCAGATGTACAGCACCCCGACTACCCTCTAGGGAGGTGAGGGCCTTGGTCTGAGCCATAAATCCCACCCCTGCTTTCAGGTGGACTCAAGGTAGTAGAGGGAGAAATACCAGGTCCTACCCGGAAGAAGGTCAGAAGCCTGAGTGAGGAATGAAGGGGTCACCAATTGAGAACTCTGTGGTCAGGTTCTAGCCAGCTCTAGGATTGCCAAAACAGCCTGCAAATGATATGGGTCACTCTGACTTCCAACTATGAGGTCTCAGGAAGGTGTGTCCTTTGGTCTGAGAGTTGTGGCCTCAGGTCCACAGAGGGTGGAGTCACAAGAATGGTGCATAGGCAAGGGGAAGACAGGATTGAAGTACTAGGGACCAATCGACCCAAAATGGAAAGGACTACACTGAACCCTGCTAATGCCATGAGCTCTGGGAGCCCAGGACAAATCTGACAAGCTCAGGTGACCGTTGACTCCGCCTGGATGGTCTCAGGGAGATGAAGGCCTATGTTCAAGCCCCAATTCAGCAGAGAGAGGAATCCCAGAACCTGGTGGAAGTCAAGGTAAAAGCCCTTCAAGAGGAAAGATGGAATTAACCCCCCACCAAACAAGAAGAGAGGAGGTTATACAAAGTTCCCCCTCTACTATTGGACCTAGGAAGCCAAGGTCAGAGATATCACACTGAGGTGCCCCCCTGTTTTCTCCTGAGGGTGGGTCATCTCAATGCCATGCAGTCCTTGGACTAATGGGGAGGCCTACTCAGCAGAGGCAGGAGACTGGGTCCCTAAGAGGAATCAAGGTGAGGACACCGAGTTATGATGAGGCGACTCCTCCCAGAAATAAGGGGAACCATAAAGCCCCACCCCTGCTTTCAGACCTGGGGACTGGACATACTGACTTAGTGAGTTGCAGTTACTTCTCCCAGGACATCTCAGGGAGGTGAGGGATCTGGTCAAAGTGGGTACCCAAGGTGAGGACCCTGGTGAAGGACTGAGGCCTCTAAGGAACCCCAGACAGAACGGGCCCCACTGTGCTGTCATCACTGAGACACGCTGCCAGGAGTGATGGCTGAGCTACTCCTTCAGTTCTTCCTTGAGGGTTCCAGAGGGATTTGAGGTGTCAAGTTCAGAGTAGCAGAGGGGAGTGGCCCTGGCCCTGCCAGCATTTGATATGATGGCCCTGAAGGTGAACTGGGAAGACCCCAAACTGACTGAGTAGAGAGAGTCCCTAGTGTCAGCCCTCCTGTCACCCAAGTAAGCCACATGCACGGCTGGCAATCTACAACCTAATCCTTCCTCTAATTTCCTCTACAGGGTCCTGACCAGGACAGTAGGAGCTTTGTGAGGTTGTAAAGCAGTGCCCTCCACGAATCCTGTAAGGCGGCCTTTGTTAAAGCCAAGGAGGCATCTCTCTGCTGCAGGGGCTTGCACCCTCTCAGCCCCGTCTGAAAAATCAGCCATTGGAAACCCTGTGGAGCATAGTTGTTCTCTGGCACACAAGGGGTCTCCATGAGTTGGAATCAACTCAACAGAAACTGGTAAGGTTGTGAACTGCCTTTGTTTCTGTTAAGGGCCACATCCCCCTCTTATACCCATCCCCGCATCTCTTGTTTTAGTTTCAGAGGAAGAGACATCCAGGTACTTTTCTGGCTCCTGAAATTTCTTGGTCTTTTGAACTCGTCTTTCCTTTCAGAGTTTATGTTGCATTCTTTATCAGCAGCTTTCCCTTTGGTGTGACTATGCTCAAATATCATTAGATCTACCTGGTGCATTTTTTACACCTGTGCATAATTGGCCACACTGATTACCCTCCCCGTTGTTCAAGCCTTGGGAAGTCCCTTCTGGGCTTGACCATAGTGTCTGCTTTGTTCAATTGGATAATAGCAAACATGACGCAAGTATAGACTTAAGAAGAGATGTGACCATGGCTTTTGCCCTCGCTTATTTTTCTTGCGATACCTTGGAACCACCACCATGTGAACAAACACAGGCTAACCTGCTGGATGGTGAGAGCTAAATGGCCTAGATATCTCCTTTGCCCCTGCCAACAGAAAGAAAGGTAGCAGAGCAAGAGACATGTGAGTGAGGCCACGGACCATCAGCTGACCACAACTCATGAGTGACCCCAGACAGCACTACATGGTGCAGAGATGTGCCGTCCCAACTGAAACCACAGACTCATGAACAAATTAATGGCTGTTGTTTTGAGCCACTAAATTTTGGCATGGTTTGTTATATGACATAAATCGTTACTTACCTATATAACCTTTCCAGCTATGGCTTTAATTATTTTCTTCCATTCATTGCCAAATTGTTTATTTCCTATCAAATACTAACTTACCTAAGACATAATTATATATCTAACTATGTGATAGGGACTGTGCTAACCAATAATGCATAGAATAGTAAGCAATAGCAGACATGGGAACTACCTTTATGGAGCAAAGAAAGTGATGATAGCTAGAATTATTCAGTGTTTTCTCTGTGCCTTCTACCATGTTAATCTTTTAGCATACATTAGCTCATACACCAACACTATTATTGACCCCATTTTACTGATGGATAAATGGAGTCTCAGAGAATGTTAAGATATTTGCTTTAGGTCACAGTAAGTGATGGAATTCAGATGTTTATCCAGCACTTTAAGAACAGATAAAAAGAAACCTAGGAATTGAGTCTTAGCTCTGACAGTAACTTCCACATCAATGAAGAGAATGCAGATCTCCTTTCGTTATCTTTAAGGGTCTGTCTAGCTACCCTTTTCCTATGATCCGAAACAAAAAGTCTTTAACCTGAGTCCAGTTCCTGGCCACTTGCACTTTGCTTACTGTCTTGCTCATTAGTATCTGTCTTCTATGGGGAAACTAAATTCTTTTTTTTTATTATTGTACTTTAGATGACGGCTTACAGAGCAAACTAGTTTCTTATTAAACAATTAATACACATGTTGTTTTGTGACATTAGTTGCCAACCCCACGATATGTTAACACTTTCCCCTTCTTGACTTTGATTTCCTGTTATCAGCTTTCCTGTCCTCTCCTGCCCTCTCATCCTCGCTGCTGGGTTGGTGTGCCCATTTAGACTCATTTTGTTTTATGGGCCTTCCTAATCTTTGGCTGGACCTCAGGAGTGACTTTAGTAATGAGCTATAGGGGTGTACAGGGACCGTACTCTAAGGATTTCTCCAATTTCTGTCAGACACTAAGACTGGCCTTTATTTTTTTTTCTGAGCTAGAATTTTGTTCTTCATTTTTCTGAATCTCTGTCCAGGACCCTCTATTGTGATCCCTGTCAGACCAGTCGATGGCGGTAGCCGGGCTCCATCTAGTTGTGCTGGACTCAGTCTGATAGAGGCTGTGGTAGTTGTGGTCCATTAGTCCTTTCCCTTGTGTCTTTGGTTTTCTTGATTCTCCCTTGCTCCAGATGGGGTCGGAACAGTGGAGTGTCTTAAATGGATGCTCACAAACTTTTAAGACCCCAGACGCTACTCACCAAAGTAGAATGTAGAACATTTTCTGTATAAACTATGTTATGCCACTTGAGCTAGATGTTCCCCAAGATCAAGGTGCCTGTAGCCCTCAGCGCAGTAATTTGGTCTGTTAGGGAGTTTGGTTGTGTCTATGGAGCTTCCTCAACGTTACCTTGGATAGCTTGTGCTGCCTTTCCTCGTATTGTTTACTGTCTTAACCTTCACCAAATTTACCACTAAAAAAAAGCAAAAACCAAACCCATTGCCATTGAGTTAATTCCGACTCATAGTGACCCTATAGGACAGAGAAGAACTGCTCCATAGAGTTTCCAAGGAGCACTTGGTGGATTCCAACTGCCAGTCTTTGGGTTTGTAGCTGTAGCACTTAACCACTGCACCACGAGGGTTTTCAAATTACCACTAGGATAGAAAAACTGTTAACAGTTGTTATCTTTGGGGAATAGGACATTCTTTCCATATAGGCAGTTTTTAATTATTTAAATTTTTGTATCACGTGCATGTATTAATTTTTCAACAAAATTTTAAACCAAATTTGAAAGTAATATCTTTTGAAATTCAACAAACTTTTAAAAGATAATATTCAAATCAATGATTTTGTTATAGTAACTGTCCTTTTAAAAATGAACACTGGGAAAAGGTAATTGCATCTAAGGCTGTCTCTTCATGATGTCAACCCAACCAGCAGTGTATACGTGGGGAGGAAAGTTTTGGTGGTTCCAGTCAATCCAGGGTAGCTAGAGAAGAAAGGCCTGGTGCTCTATTTCCCAAAAACTCACTCATTGAAAACTCTGTGGAGCACAGTTCTACCCTGACACACATGGGATTGCCAAGAGTTGTAATCAACTTAACAGAAGGAGGTTTGGTTTGGTTTTGGAAACACCTCAGGGTCACACTGAGACGATCTAGAATTTGTGGAGAATCAGCAAGAAGGCTTACTGAAAAATGACCTCTTCTGGTGCCTGTTATGTTGAATGTATTTTAAAAGGCTTTCCAGGCTTGGAGTCTTCTAAAATAATACAAATTTGAAGGAGATGTTTGCATCTCTGGTGGAATGTGGCCTAGGATAGATGTCTTAGGGAGCATCCAAAAGAATGGACAGAAGCTGTAAGGAAACTAGCAAGATGACCAGGACATGAGTCTTCCGTTAATAAGGGAGGTTGTTGTGAACTGGGAGTCCCTGGGTGGCACAAATGTTTAACACTTTGCATTAGGCTGCTAATCAAAAGTTTGGAAGTTCTAGTCCTAACAGAGGTACCTCAGAAGAAAGGCCTGGCAATCCACGTTTGAAAAATCAGCTATTGTAAGCCCTATGGAGCAGAGTTGTTCTCTGGCACACATGGGGTCGCCATGAGTTGGAATCAACTCAACAGCAACTGGTAAGGTTGTGAGCTGCCTTCATTTCTCTTGGCAGCCACATCTCGCATTTATGCCCATCACTTCATCTCTCCTTTTAGTTTCAGAGGAAGATGCATCCAGGAACCCTCTGGCTCCTGAAAATTCTTGGTCCTGTGAATTTGTGCATCCTTTCAGAAGTTTATGTTGCTTTCTTCATCAGCAACTTTCCCTTTGCAGTAAATATGCACAAATATCATGAGATCTGTCTGGCGCATTTTTTTCACCTGTGATTAAATGGCCACCCTGATTACCCTCCTTATTGTCCAAGCCTTGGCAAGTCCCTTCCTCTACTGTCCCTGGGCTTGGCCATAATTCTTGTTTTGCTCAGTGGGATAATAGCAAACATGACACAAGTAGACTTGACCACCGCTATGAATTGCAGGATAGCCTGCTGGATGGTGATAGCTAAATCGTTAAATACCTCCTTTGCCTCCAGAAACAGAAAGACAGACAGCCAAGCAAGAGACATGTGCGTGAGGCCATGGACCGTCAGGTGACCACAAACTCAGGAGTGAACCCAGACAACACTACATGGTGCAGAGATGTGCCATCCTAACTGAAACCACAGACTCATGGAGAAAAAAATGGCTGTTGTTTTGCGCCACTAAATTTTGGCATGGTTTGTTATATAAGATAAGTCTTTACTTAACTATTCACCCTTCTAGCTACTGCTTTCATTATTTTCTTCCGTTTATTGCCAAATCTTTATTTCTTACCAAATATTCACTTATCTAACACATAATTATATAAGCATACTGTGTGATAGGGACTGTGCTAACCAATAATGCATGCAGTAGTAATAACAGACATGGAAACTACCTTTATGGACCAAAGAAAATGATGTTAGCTAAAGTTTACTGAGTGTTTTCTATGTACTACCTCCCATGTTAATCTTCTAGCGTATGTTAGTTCATATATCAACTCTATTGTATTGGTTCAGTGAACGTTAAGATATTTGCTTTATGTCACAGTAAGTGATGGAATTCAGATCTTTCCCCAGTGCTTGTTTTTTTTTGTACTCTGGACCGTTATTCTTTAGTTGAAGAACAGGTATAAAAAAACCTAGGAATTTAGTCTTAGCTCTCAAAGCAAGTTCTGAGTCAGTGTAGAGAATGCAGATCTCCTTTCTTTAAAGTCTGTCTGACCACCCTTTTTACTATTATCCACATGCTTTAGAAAACAACGTATACTTGGCTGCTGTTGAGTGGAGCGTTCTATACATGTCTATGAGGTCAAGTTGGTTGACTGTGGCATTTAGTTAGATCTCGTGTGTCTTTATTGAGCTCCTTTCTGGATGTTCTGTCCTACACCAAAAGTGATGTGTTGAATTCTCCTACTATAATTGTGGAGCTGTCTGTCTCACTTTTCAATGCTGATAGAGTTTGTTTTATGTATGTTGCAGCCCTATCATTGGGTGCAAAAACATTTAATACGGTTATATCCTCCTGGTATATTGTCCCTTTAATCATTATATAGTGTCTTTCTTTATCCTTTGTTGTGGATTTAACTTTAAAGTTTATATTGTCAGAAATAAATATTGCCACTCCTGCTCTTTTTTGATTGTTGTTTGCTTGATATATTTTTTTCCATCCCTTGAGTTTTAGTTGCTTTGTGTCTCTAAGTCTAAGGTGTGTCCCTTGTAGGCAGCATATAGACGGATCGTGTTTTTTTAATCCATCTACCACACTCTATCTCTTTATTGGTGCATTTAGTCCATTTATATTCAGAGTAATTATAGACTGGTATGAGTTTAGTGCTGTCATTTTGATGTCTTTTTTTGTGTGTTGTTGACAGTTTCTTTTTCCCACTTAATTTTTTGTGCTGAGTAGTTTATATATCATCTTTTCCTTTTATTTGTTGTCGTTGATTTTTTTTCTGCTGAATCTCTTTGTTTTCTTGTATTTTATTTTGATGAGTAGGGTTGTTAGTCTCCATTGCAGTTGCCTTAATATTTATCTTTGTTTTTCTAAGTTTAAACCTAACTTTTATTTCTTTATGTCAACTTGTCTTCCTCTCCATATGAAAGATCTGAGACTACATTTCTTAGTCCCTCTTTATTGGTATAATGTTGTCTTCTTTTACATAATGACATCGCTGTTTC
Organism: Elephas maximus indicus; assembly: GCF_024166365.1. Classification (NCBI taxonomy): domain Eukaryota; kingdom Metazoa; phylum Chordata; class Mammalia; order Proboscidea; family Elephantidae; genus Elephas; species Elephas maximus. Next base: position 147,306,944 of record NC_064846.1, on the reverse strand, counting down.
CCTGTTTTGAGAGCTTTTTTGTCTTGATTTATTTTTGTGATTTCTCTATCTGGGTTAACATGCTCTGTCCTGTGTTCTGGTCTTAGGTTGCTGTCTGATATTATTGATTTTCTAACCAGAGAACTCTAATATTTCTTCTAGTTTCACTTTGGTTTTTATGAATTCCCTAAACTTCTGTTTATCTGGAAATGTCCTAATTTCACCTTCATATTTGAGAGACAGTTTTGCTGGATATATCATTCTTGGCTGGCAATTTTTTTCCTTCCGTGCTTTATATAATTCATCCCATTGCCTTCTTGGCTGCATGGTTTCTACCGAGTACTCTGAGCTTATTCTTATTGACTCTCCTTTGTAGGTGACTTTTCGTTTACCCCTAGATGCTCTTAAAATTCTCTCTCTATCTTTGGTTTTGGCAAGTTTGATTATGCCTTGGTGGCTTTCTCTTAAAATCTACCTTAAGTGAAGTTCGATAAGCATCTTGTATAGATATCTTCTCATCATTCACAATATCAGGGATGTTTTCTGCCAGCAAATCTTCAACAATTCTGTCTGTATTTTCTGTTATCCCTCCCTGGTCTGCTACTCCAATCACTAATAGGTTATTCCTCTTGATAGAACCTCACATGATTCTTAGGGTTTCTTCATTTTTTGGAATTCTTTTATCTGATTTTTCTTTGAATATATTGGTGACTTCAGCACTGAGCTATAAGGGTGTCCAGGAGCCATACTCTCGGGGTTGCTCCAGTCTCTGTCAGACACTAAGTCTGCCCCTTTTTTTTTTATTGTGAGTTAGAATGTTCTTCTACATTTTTCTCCATCTCTGTCCAGGACCCTGTATTGTTATCCTTGTCAGAGCAGTCAGTGCTGGTAGCCAGGCACAGTCTAGTTGTGCTGGACTCAGTCTGATGGAGGCTGTGGTACTTGTGGTCTATTGGTACTTTGGACTAGTCTTTCCCTTGTGCCTTTGGTTTTCCTCATTCTCCCTTGCTCAAGATGGGTTGGGAGCAGTGGAGCATCTCAGATGGCCACTCATAATTTATATTTTAAGACCTCAGACACTACTCATTATAGTAAAACGTAGAACATTTTCTTTATAAAGTATGTTATGCCAGTTGAGCTAGATGTTCCCTAATACCATGGCCCCATAGCCCTCAGCTCAGTAATTTGGTCCCTCATGGACTTTGGATGTGTCTATGGAGCTTCCATGACCTTGTAACCGAACAAAGGTTCTCGTCCAGTCCTATTAGCCGACCGAAATAAGATGCATGCCTCACCATCAGTTGCAAGGGAAACAGAAAGTGGAATTTTATTGTCTGCATAGACAAGGAGCAATGCAGGGTCTAGCAACCATAAGGCCAGTTGCTTGCTGTCTGAGGGGGTTGGGAAGTTTTTTGTTTTCAGTGGCATCTGGGGGTTGGATTTGGTGCCCTGAATGCCCTACCCTGAGCCCTCCCATGTCCACATTTGGAGGTCCAGATGTTGAATAATGTTGGTGATGTTCAGGTCCAAGTACAGATGGAGGACACTGCTCCTTAGGTCCTGCGCATGCACCAAAATCGTGGTTCGTGCATGTACAGAATTATGCCACCAAATTCAAAATGTTGGTAGGGCCGCAGCGTGGTCTGGCCAAACTGAAGTTAGAAGCTGTGGCTTGGCGGGCTGTGAGGGGGGCGGGGAACCGCGGCAGAATGGGGGGATGACTTGGTAGAGGCTTCAATCCACCCTCTAACAGGTTCCTTTTAATCTTATAAGGGGTTTAGGGCTGAAGGTCTCATCTTCTGTAGCTTCTTCCTGCTGCCTAGGGACGCTGGCGTAGAACAGGGCTGTAGCTGGAACCTGCTCGGGGGAGATGGGGTGATATCCCCGTCGTAGCATCATTTGCAGGCGGAACTTTTGAAGCCTGTGAGACACAATCTCTACTAAAAGGTTAAAGAAACAAGGCCTGAATACAAGCAGCAAGATGACCACGGCCAAGGATCATGGGGAAGGGGAAGACACCATGTTAGGTTTGGGATTGCCGCCTTTACTGTATCTCAGTTTGTGCAGTTGGGCCCTGGTTGAACTTGTGTAGCTATTTATTTTGGAGGGACTCAAGTCCTCAAAAAGGGGCCAGGAGCCCTGTTACTGCGCCTGTCCCAGTTAGGATTAAACCCAGCGCCCTCTTTAGTCTACAAACTGAGGCTCTCCTGGAGGCCCAGGACATGCAGACACTGGTGCCTGAGAGAAACAAAAGTCCTAGGGAACACTGACCGGTGGTTGTGACAGGGCCGATGTAAGAAGCTGTCCATCCACAGCCAGGACAACAACAAGCCGGGCTGCGGTCACCCAGGCACCAGGCAGACCCACACACTCAGACACATTCACCGGGGGCACACAAAGATTCAGCGATGGCACAGCCACCGAGGGTGGCACCAGCTCATTCGGGCCAACTGCAGCTCCAGAACCTCTGAGCCAGGGGACCACAAAGCCCAGGTTGGCACACTTGGCACTCCGGGCTCTGGTATTTTTTTCTTGTGGCATTGTAAATGTGTTTCCGAGGTAAATGAGCGTGTCCGGGGTGTAGGCCCCATGTGGTTGGGCAAGCAAAAGTCAAGGAGCAAATAAAAAGTTCTTGGGAAATTCCTGATTCTCTTCTCTCATTAGGTATCTCCATGTAACACATTTGGTTGGTCAGATTAGTGTGGAGATAAGCTGTCTCATTCCAATTGCCTGGGGTTTTAGCAGTGGAGTCGGTGAGACCCTGCATAGTCTGTTGGACAAAGTCCCTATTGTAATTAATGAACGATGGGCCCTGGGGGAGACCCATTGTATGGGGAATCTAGTGGTGTTTTTAGTAGGTGGGGGCACCTGGACTGGGACTGCCTCTACATTGTCTTTAGTTTTGGTAGGGGAGGGTGAAGCAGACCCAGTGATCTTTTAAGTGGAGAGCGTTTGAGGTGTTTATGAGATAATTATCCTGCCATTCTGGGGACCCGTTTTTCTTCTAAAGAGAAACAGGAAATAAACAAGCAGGATATAAGGCCGCATACTGGTGGCAAACTTGAGCAGAGTCACGAATAACAACCTGCACAATTGCCAGGGGATGACAGTCAACTGGCACAATTGTCTATCACTTTAAATCCTCTGAAGCCTGAGTTTTTCAGTTTTTACTGTCTTGTCAATTCTTACTCTTCTCCAGGGCTTGTTGGTCAGTGTCGTGAGTAGCAGCCGGCTCCATGCGAGAGTTGTGGATCTACTCTCCCTTTTTGGTGGTCTTGACTGCAGTGCCGGGGGTTTGTTCTCCTGCCGGGTCTGTAGTGCTCCAGGTCTTGACATGGAGAGAGAGACTTCAGGCTGTGGAAGAGTCTGTCACGACATGTACCTGTAAGGAGAGTCAAGCCCCCCTGCTACAGAATACAAATATTGTTTAATAGTGAGCTAGCTTTGTATATGTCCCTAGCCTCCAAGGTATCCTCAGGACCCAGAATACTGAAGCCATCCCACAAATTACAGAGGAGGGGACCCCAATACATAAGCTCAAAAGACTTACCTTAAGTTTGGTATGAGGTGCAACCCTAGTCCTGAACAGAGCCAAAGGAAGGGTCTTAGCCAGTGCTAATTAGGTCTTCTTGCAAGGTTTGGCCCGGCGGGTTTCAATAGTCCAGTTTACCTTATTATTGCAATCTTTTTCCAGAGCATATTCCTGGTGCTTAGTCTCCTCTTATGCTTCTAAGAAGATCTTGTCTCTCTTTTGTATTTTTTTAAGTACCTGCTTTTATTTACCTGCCTTTTATATTGAGAGGGACCATACAGAGTGACAAGTGGTACAGAACCAGCAGCTCACAAGACTCTAAAACCTGATCCAGTAGCAGAATAAATCAATATATTTACATTTGGGTTTTTCCTGCAAACCCAGGGAAGTCCAGTCTGGAGCCATCCCTCCCTTTCTTCTCTACCTTTCTATTTCCTTCTCACCTTTTTGTTTTTTCTTTCTTCTTCTTGCTCTCTACCTTTTTACTCCTCCAAGCCTCATCAGCTGTTTCTTCCGTCAGACCCCTATTTTTGCAACTATAAAGGTCTTCTGTAGCTTATGGCAAGCTAGAATCAGTCACTACTACTGAGGTCACAGTTCTAGCTGCTGGCTTGGCCTATAAGTCAGTCCTTTGGTGGCCTTGGGCCACTACTGTATCTTCCTGTTGATGTCCTTTGCAATGCACCATAGCCAGAGTGGCGTGGAGTGACACCACATCAAGGAGCTGTAAAATCTGTTGGCCGTGTTTGATTTTCTTTTCTGAACCAATTTAAAAGTTCTCTTTGTTTTCACAGAGTTCTCTTTGCTTTCACAAAGTCTCTTTGCTTTCACATATACACATAAAACTGACAACACGTACTCTAAATTTATATAAATGGTCACTGTCTTCCACTTGGCCAGCTACAAGGCCTGGATCACTGCAACCAGCTCAGCTTTTTGGGCTGAGGTTCCATTTGGGAGAGCGTTTGCATCGGGGACCTCAGTATGGCTGACAACTGCGTGGCCCACTCTCCTTTGGCCACCCTCAATGAAGCTACTCCCACCTATGAAGATCTCTAAACTGGCATCTCTTAGAGGTTGATTTTGTGGATTACGGTGGACACAGTCTCTCAGGAACAGAGTGGGAAGAGGGGTGGCTGAATCTGGAGCCACAACAGATTGGACTGATGCGTGGTGATTAGTGACTAGAGAGGCCTGGTATTGAGTTAGTCGGTACTCACTCTCTCTCAGGACACTCTCTCTGTCAGTGGGCCTCCTGCTCACAATATGCACACTGGTTCTCTCCCAGCGGGGGTCAGGGCCAGGCCTCGCTAGGGTCTTTTCCTCCTATGGGGCCTATACCGTTTCTGTACTGTTGCTGCTGTTGGCTGTAGGTCAACCTGCCACTTCCTGCCTTTGTCTTCTTCTCTGTTGTTATAGACCTTGAATGCCAACTCGACTAGGTGTTCGATACTCATAGTTACTCCTCCCTCCATTTTGTGAATTTGGTTCCCAACATCCGGGTCACACTGTCTTATAAAAATGTTATTGACAATGTGAACATGTGTTGGGTCTTTTGGATCTTGAATGAGTATATTGTCCAAAGGCTCTATAACACTTTCGAGAAAGGCTGCAGGGTCCTCCATCTTTACACTGGTTAATTTCTTGTACTTTGTTCCAATCTTAGAGCTTAGGCATTCCACATCTAAGGCCCACTAAAAGACAGTCCCGACATCAGGGGAGCCTACCATATTCTACTGTGTGATTGTGGTCCCAGTGGGGTCTTGAAGGAGGAAGACGTCGTTGACTACATCTCTGTTCCATCAAGCATCATGTCACCTCTGGGCTTTCTCTCCAGCCTTGTCTAGGATCATCTTCTTCTCTTCCGGGAAGAGGAAGGTGCTTAAGAGAGATTGACAGCCTGCCCAGGTGGAATCAAAAGAGTTAAAGGTGGCAGTAAACAGTTCATACAATTTCTTTGGTTTCTGTCGACATCCTGATGTGTTATTCTTCCAGTTAATCAGGCCCACTGTACTAAAGGGAACCTGGCCCCTTTCACCACCAGAGTCGTTTGGTGGAGGGGATACTGGCCGGGGACTAGCCCTCCCTGTTGACTCTGTTCTGCCTTTGTGGCACCCAGGGCCACATTTGTCCCTCAATAGGGTATCCCCCACTCGTATGGGGCAATGGCAAGGGAAAATTCCCAGGACACCTGAACTGCCTTCCCTGGTTAATTGTCTACCTTTCCTCCGGCCCGGCACAGGTCCAGGAGGTGAGCCGCGCACGCTGCTGCAGCTGTAAGGCCTATTCATCACCAACCCTGGCCGCGGCACACAGGACTTTCTCTTTTTTCCCACGGTCACAACCAAATTTATCTCAGTTCTCTGAAGTACACCTTAAGGGTGAACGCTTTGGAATGTTTTTAGGATTATCCTGTTCCTACTCTACACACTCGCACAAAGACACAGGCAGACAAAGAACACTAGTTTTAAATGCATTCATACAGAAGGATGCCTCCCCACCTAGAGGAGCGCCCATCAGACAGACAAAGAATAACAATGCAAAAAGGACATCCTCTAAACCAAAAACCAAAAACGGAAACCTGAACCAAAACCAAAACCAGGACTTAACCAAAATCAATGACCATAAACTAAATTACCAGTGGTCTGCTGTCAGAGAGCAGAGATAGAGAGAAAGAAAGGCAAAGAGGAAAAGAGTTTCTGAAGGAAAGATTGTCGCGATGGCAGGGCAGCCTCTGAGGGACTTAAATACCCTCTATCAACTACCGGTTAACCTTGGGTGATCACAGATGGACAAAGATCGTCACAGATGGCAGAGTGACCTGATACCCTTGGTTTCAGAGAGGCTGAGCGACCCCAACGAGGGTGAGGTTGGGTCTCAGAGGCCACAACCCCCAATTCCCTCATTTTACAAACCTTGGGGTCAAGTCTTAGGACTGTGCTTTTGCCACCCTCTTCTTTGCCTAGCTCCCTGGGAGGACTGTAACCCCCTCAGGGGAGACTTTAGCCCCGCCAGATGACCAGTGGAACAACCTGGTCCCACCTGCTTACCTTAATTCAGAGGCCTTTTCCCATCCAGTTTCCAGTTTCTGTTTCCGACCTGAGGTAGGGAGCCGGCGAACTTCATCCTGGGACGGGGATCATGGTGGCCACCCGACACTCCTTACTGACCAAATGGGGTCAGGGAACATCTTAAGGGGTTCCGGGGGTTCTGGATACTCAGTGCCCAAGTATTGGAGTCCACAAGTCCCATCCAGAGTCGCCAAAATCTGTAACCAAACGAGGGTTCTTGTCCAGTCCTATTAAAAAAAAGTCCTATTAGCCGACCGAAATAAGACGGACGCCACACCACCAGTTGCAAGGGAAACAGAAAGTGGAAATTTACCGTCTGTGCAGACAAGGAGCAACATGGGGCCTAGGGACCATAAGGTCATGAGCTCGCTGACTGAGGGGGTTAGAGAGCTTTTTATTTCCAGCGGCGTCTAGGGGTTGGGTTTGGTGCCTGGAACTCTCTGCCCTTCACCTTCCCATGTCCACATTTGGAAGTCCCGATGTTAAATCATGTTGATGATGTTCACATCCAAGTACAGATTGAGAACACAGGTCTTCAGGTCCTGCGCATATGCCAAAATCTTGATCGTGCATGTACAGGGTTCTGGCACCAAATTCAAACTGTGGTTAGGGCCACAACGTCGTCGGGCAAAACCATAGTTAGAAGCTATGGCTTGGCAGGCTGCAAGGGGAGTGGGGAACCGCTGCGGAGCGGGGGGAAGTCTGGGCTGGAACTTCAACCTGACCTTGGATAAGTTGTGCTGGCTTCCCCAGGATTGTGTACTGCCTTACCCTTCACCAAAGTTACCACCAGAAAAACCAAAAACCAAACCCATTGCCATCGAGTCGATTCTGACTCATAGTGACCCTATAGGGCACAATAGAAGTGCCCCATAGTTTTTCCAGTTAGCACTTGGTGGATTTGAACTGCAAACCTTTGGGTCAGCCGCCATAGCGCTTAACCACTACAGCACCAGGATTTCCAGGTTACCACTAGGACACAAATACTCTTAACAGTGGTTGTCTTTGGGGAAGAGGATATTCTTTCCATTTGAACAATTTTTTACTATTTGAGTTTTTGTTCCATGTGCATGTATTACTTTTGTAACAGAATTTTAAACCTAATTTGAAAGTAATCTATTTTGAAATTCAACAAACCTTTAAAACATATTAAAATAAATTATTTTTTATTGTAATAACTATCCTTTTAAAAACGAACACTGGGAAAAGGTAATTGGATCTAAGGCTATCTCTACATGACGACAACCCAACAAGCAGTTTATTCATTGGGTGAAACATTTTCATGTTTTCAGTCCATCCAGATGTGCCTCAGAAAAAAGGCCTGGCAATCTATTTCCAAAAAATCACTTATTGAAAATCCTATGGAGCACAGTTGTACCCTGACACTCATGGGGTTACTATGAGTTGTAATCAACTTGACAGAAGGAGGTTTGGTTTGGTTTTTGATAGACCTTAGGGTCAGACTGAGATGATCTAGAATTTGTGGAGAATCCGCAAGAAGTCTTACTCAAAAAAATACCCTTCTCGTGCCTGTTATGTTTAATGTATTTTAAAATGCTTTCCCCGCCTGAAGTCTTTTAAAATAATACAAACAAAAAGGAGATGTATGCATCTCTAGTGGAATGTGGCCTAGGATAGATGTCTTAAAAAAAAATTCTTAGGTAGCACCCAAAAGAATAGACAGAAGCTAAAAAGAAACTAGCAAGATGACCAAGACATCAGTCTTCAGTTAATAAGGGAATTTGTTGTGAACTGGGAGTCCCTGGGTGGTGCAAATGGTTAACACTTTACATTGGCCTACCAATCAAAAGGTTGGAGGTTCCAGTCCAATCAGAGCCACCTCGAAAGAAAGGCCTTATAATCCACTTCTCAAAAATCAGCCACTGTAAGCCCTGTGGAGGACAGTTGTTCTCTGGTGCACATAGCATCGCCATGAGTTGGAATCAACTCAACAGTAAGTTGTAAGGTTGTGAAGTGCTTTAGTTTCCCTTAGCAGCCACATCTCCCCTCTACACCATCACTTCATGTCTCCTTTTTTTAGTTTCCGAGGAAGAGAAGTCGAGGAACCATCCTGGCTCCTGAAAATTCTTGGTCCTATGAACTCAACATTCTTTCAGAAATTTATCTTGCTTCATTTGCAGCTTTCCCTTTTCAGTAAATATGCTCAAATATCATGAGATCTATCTCGTATATTCCCCCACGTGTCTGTCAGTTTGTCGTACTGTGGGGGCTTGTGTGTTGCTGTGATGCCGGCAGCTATGCCAGCATTAGTCAGATACCAGCACGGTCACCCATGGAGGATAGGTTTTAGCTGAGCTTCCAGACTAAGACAGACTAGGAGGAAGGACCCAGCAGTCTACTTCTGAAAAGCATTAGCCAGTGAAAATCTTATGAATAGCAGCGGAACATTGTCTGATATAGTGCTGGAAGATGAGCCCCCCAGGTTGGAAGGCGCTCAAAAGATGACTGGGAAAGAGCTGCCTTCTCAAAGTAGTCGACCTTAATGACGCGGATGGAGTAAAGCTTTTGGGACCTTCATTTGCTGACGTGGCACGACTCAAAATGAGAAGAAACAGCTGCAAACATCCATTAATAATCGGAACCTGGAATGTATGAAGTATGAATCTAGGAAAATTGGAAAAGCGTCAAGAATGAAATGGAATGCCTAAACATCCATATCCTAGACATTAGTGAGCTGAAAAGGACTGGTATTGGCCATTTTGAATCGGGCAATCATATAGTCTACTATGCTGGGAATGACAACTCGAAGAGGAATGGTGTTGCATTCATCGTCCAAAAGAACATTTCAGGATCTATCCTGAAGTACAACACTGTCAGTGATAGAATAATATCCATACGCCTACAAGGAAGACCAGTTAATATGACTATTATCCAAATTTACGCACCAAACACTAGGGCCAAAGATGAAGAAATAGAAGATTTTTATCAGCTGCTACAGTCTGAAATTGATCGAACATGCAATCAAGATGCATTGATAATTACTGGCAATTGGAATGCGAAAGTTGGAAACAGAGAAGAAAGATCAGTAGTTGGAAAATATGGCCTTGATGATAGAAACAATGCCGGAGATCAAATGATAGAATTTTGCAAGACTAGTGACTTCTTCATTGCAAATACCTTCTTTCACCAACATAAACAGCGACTATACACATGGACCTCGCCACATGGAGCACACAGAAATCAAATTGACTACATCAGTGGAAAGAGACGATGGAAAAGCTCAATATCATCAGTCAGAACAAGGCCAAGGGCCGACTGTGGAACAGACCATCAATTGCTCATATGCAAGTTCAAGCTGAAACTGAAGAAAATCAGAGCAAGTCCACGAGAGCCAAAATATGACCTTGAGTATATCCCACCTGAATTTAGAGACCATCTCAAGAATAGATTTGACGCATTGAACACTAGTGACCGAAGACCACACGAGTTGTGGAATGACATCAAGGACATCATCCCTGAAGAAAGCAAGAGGTCATTGAAAAGACAGGAAAGAAAGAAAAGACCAAGATGGATGTCAGAGGAGACTCTGAAACTTGCTCTTGAGCATCGAGCAGCTAAAGCAAAAGGAAGAATTGATGAAGTAAAAGAACCGAATAGAAGATTTCAAAGGGCCTCTCAAGAAGACAAAGTAAAGTATTATAATGACACGTGCAAAGAGCTGGAGATGGAAAACCAAAAGGGAAGAACACGCTCGGCGTTTCTCAAGCTGAAAGAACTGAAGAAAAAATTCAAGCCTCGAGTTGCAATAGTGAAGGAGTCCATGGGGAAAGTATTGACGCAGGAAGCATCAAAAGAAGATGGACGGAATACACAGAGTCATTATACCAAAAAGAATTAGTCAATATTCAACCATTTCAAGAGGTGGCATATGATCAGGAACCGATGGTACTGAAGGAAGAAGTCCAAGCTGCTCTGAAGGCAGTGGCGAAAAACAAAGCTCCAGGAATTGATGGAATATCAATTGAGATGTTTCAACAAACACATGCAGTGCTGGAGGTACTCACTCGTCTATGCCGAGAAATATGGAAGACAGCTTCCTGGCCAACTGACTGGAAGAGATCCATATTTATGCCTATTCCCAAGAAAGGTGATCCAACTGAATGTGGAAATTATAGAACAATATCATTAATATCACACGCAAGCAAAATTTTGCTGAAGATCATTCAAAAACGGCTGCAGCAGTATATCAACAGGGAACTTCCAGAAATTCAGGCTGGTTTCAGAAGAGGACGTGGAACCAAGGATATCATTGCTGATGTCAGGTGGATCCTGGCTGAAAGCAGAGAATACCAGAAAGATGTTTACCTGTGTTTTATTGACTATGCAAAGGCATTCGACTGTGTGGATCATAACAAATTATGGATAACATTGTGAAGAATGGGAATTCCAGAACACTTAATTGTGCTCATAAGGAACCTTTACATAGATCAAGAGGTGGTTGTTCAGACAGAACAAGGGGATACTGATTGGCTTAAATCAGGAAAGGTGTGCATCAGGGTTGTATTCTTTCACCATACCTATTTAATCTGTATGCTGAACACATAATCCGAGAAGCTGGACTATATGAGGAAGAACGGGGCATCAGGATTGGAGGAAGACTCATTAACAACCTGCATTATGAAGATGACACAACCTTGCTTGCTAAAAGTGAAGAGGACTTGAAGCACTTACTAATGAAGATCAAAGACCACAGCCTTCAATATGGATTGCTCCTCAACATAAAGAAAACAAAAATCCTCACAACTGGACCAATGAGCAACATCATGATAAACAGAGAAAAGATTGAAGTTGTCAAGGATTTCATTTTACTTGGATCCACAATCAACAGCCATGGAAACAGCAGTCAAGAAATCAAAAGACGCATTGCATTGGGCAAATCTGCTGCAAAGGATCTCTTCAAAGTGTTGAAGAGCAAAGATGTTACCCTGAAGACTAAGGTGTGCTGACCCAAGCCATGGTATTTTCAGTCGCATCATATGCATGTGAAAGCTGGACAATGAATAAGACCGAAGAAGAGTGGAAGCCTTTGAATTGTGGTGTTGGTGAAGAATATTGAATATACCATGGACTACCAAAAGAACGAACAAATCTGTCTTGGAAGAAGTGCTGCCAGAATGCTCCTTAGAGGCAAGGATGGCGAGACTGTGTGTTACATACTTTGGACATGTTGTGAGGAGGGATCAGTCCCTGGAGAAGGACATCATGTTTGGCAGAGTACAGGGTCAGCGGAAAAGAGGAAGACCCTCAACGAAGTGGATTGACACAGTGAGTGCAACAATGAGCTCAAGCATAACAACGATTGTAAGGATGGCGCAGGACCGGGCAGTGTTTCGTTCTGTTGTGCATAGAGGCGGTATGAATCAGAACCGACTCGATGGCGCCTAACGACAACAACAACAATATCTTGTACATTTGTTTCACCTGAGCATAAATGGCCACACTGATTACCCTCCCTGTTGTCCAAGCCTTGGGACGTCCCGTCCCATACTGACCCTGGGCTTGGCCATAGCGCTTGCTTTACTCAGTGGGATAACAGCAAACATGACACAAGTGGAGACTTGAGATAATTTGTGACCATCACCCCATGTGAACAAATGCAGGCTAGTCTGCTGGATGGTGACGGCTGAATGGCCTAGATGCCTCCTTTGCCCCTGCCAACAGAAAGACAGCTAAATAGACACCTGTGAGTGAGACCATGGACCATCAGCTGACCACAAACTCGGGAGTGACCCCAGACAACACTACATGGTGCAGAGATGTGCCATCCCAACTGAAACCACAGACTCATGAACAAATAGTTGTTTTGAGCCACTAAATTTTGGCATGGTTTCTTGCAGAACATAAATCCGTAATTAACTATATAACCCTTCTAGCTGCTGTTTTACTTATTTTCCTCCATTCAGTGCCAAATGTTTCATTTCCTAGCAAATAGTCACTTATCTGACACATGTAAGTGTACTATGTGATGGGGACTGTGCTAACCAATAATGCATAGAGTAGTAAGCAATAACAGACATGGGAACTATCTTTATGGAACAAACAAAATGATAATAGCTAAAATATATTGTTTTCTGTGTACCATCTTCCATGTTAGACTTTAGTATACATTAGTTCATACATCCACTCTGTTATTGACCCCGTTTTACAGATGCAGAGGACATTAGGGTATTTGCTTTAAGTCACAATATGTGATGAAATTCAGATCTTATTCCAGCGCTTGTGCTCTGGACCATTATACTTTGGTTTAAGAACAGATATAAACAAACCTAGGAATTTGAGTCCTAGCTCTGACAGGAACTTGTGCGTCAACGAAGAGAATGCAAGTCTCCTTTCTTTATCTTTAAGTGTCTGTCTTTTTTTTTTCTAGCGACCTTTTTACTATGATCCAAAATAAAAAGTCTTTAACCTGAGTCCAGTTCCTTGCCACTTACACGTTGCTGCATATCTTGTTTGTTAGTATCTGTCCTCCTCTATGGGGAAACTAAATTCTTTTTTTTTTTTTAATTATACTTTAGATGAAGGTTTACAGAGCAAACTCTTTTTCTTTTCTTTTTTAAATTTTTACCGTGCTTTAAGTGAAAGTTTATAAATCAACTCAGTCTCTCATATAAAAATTTATTTACACCTTACTGTACACTCGTAGTTGCTCTCCCCTAATGAGACAGCACACTCCTTCTCTTCACTCTCTATTTCGATGTCCGTTCGGCCACCTTCTGTCCCCCTGTGCCTTCTCATCTCCCCTCCAGACAGGAGCCGCCCACATAGTCTCATATGAGTGCTTGATCCAAGAAGCTCACTCCTCACCAGTGTCATTTTCTATCCTATGGTCCAGTACAATCCCTGTCTGAAGAGTTGGCTTTGGGATTGGTTCCTGTCTAGAGCTAACAGATGGTCTGGGGACCATGACCTTCGGGGTCCATCTAGTCTCAGTCAGACCATTAAGTCTGGTCTTTTTGTGAGAATTTGAGGTCTGCATCCCACTGCTCTCCTGCTCCCTCAGTGGTTCTCTGTTGTGTTCCCTGTGAGGGCAGTCATTGGTTGTAGCTGGGCACCATCTATTTCTTCTGGTCTCAGGCTGATGGAGTCTCTGATTTATGTGGCCCTTTCTGTCTCTTGGTCTCATAATTACCTAGTGTCTTTGGTGTTCTTCATTCTCTTTTGCTCCAGGTGGGTTGAGACCAATTGATGCTTCTTAGATGGCCGCTTGCTAGCATTTAACACCCCAGACACCACTCTCCAAAGTGGGATGCAGAATGTTTTCTTAATAGATTTTATTATGCCAATTGACTTAGATGTCTCCTGAAACCATGGTCCCCAAACCCCCGCCTCCGCTACGCTGGCCTTCGAAGCATTTGGTTTATTCAGGAAACTTCTTTGCTTTTGATTTAGTCCAGTTGTGCTGACCTCGCCTATATTGTGTGTTGTATTTCCCCTCACCTAAAGTAGTTCTTATCTACTATCTAATTAGTGAATACCCTCACCTTCCCTCCCTCCCTACTCTTGTAACCATCAAAGGAGATTTTCTTCTCAGTTTAAACTGTTTCTTGATTTCTTATAATAGTGGTCTCATACAATATTTGTCCTTTTGCAACTGACTTATTTCACTCAGCATAATACCTTCCAGATTTCTCCATGTTATGAAATGTTTCAGAGATCATTGTTGTTCTTTATGGATGCATGGTATTCCATTGTGTGAATATACCATAATTTATCCATTCATCCATTGATGGGCACCTTGGTTGCTTCCATCTTTTTGCTCTTGTAAACAGTGCTGCAATGAGCATGAGTGTGCATATATCTCTTGCTGTAAAGGCTCTTATTTCTCTAGGATATATTCCAAGAAGTGGGATTGCTAGATCCCATGGTAGTTCTATTTCTGGATTTCTAAGGAAGCACCACATCGATTTCCAAATTGGTTGCACCATTTTACATTCCCACCAGCAGTGTATAAATGTTCCAGTCTCTCCACAACCTCTTCAACATTTATTATTTTGTGTTTTTTGGACTAATGCCAGCCTTGTTGGAGTGAGATGGAATCTCATTTTAGTTTCGATTTGCATTTCTCTAATGGCTAATTATCATGAGCATTTCCTCATGTGTATTTTAGCTACCTGAATGTCATCTTTAGTGAAGTGCCTATTCATTTCCTTTGCCCATTTTTCTTTGGGCTATTTGTCTTTTTGTTGTTGAGTTTTTGCAATATCATGCAGATTTTAGAGATCGGAAACTGATTGGAAATACCATACCTAAAAAGTTCTTCCCAGTCTGTAGGTAATGTTTTTACTCATTTGGTGAAGTCTTTGGGTGAGTATAGGTGTTTGACTTTTAGGAGCTCTCAGTTATCTAGTTTCTCTTCTGCATTGTTAGTAATGTTTTGTATACTGTTTATGCTATGTATTAGGGCTCCTAGCATTGTCCCAATTTTTTCTTTCATGATCTTTATCATTTTATTTTTAGTTCTTTGATTCATTTTGAGTTAGTTTTTGTGCATGGAGTGAGGTATGGGTCTTGTTTAATTTTTTTGCAGATGGATATCCAGTTATGCAGCACCATTTGTTAAAAAGACTGTCTTTTCCCCATTTAACTGACTTTGGGCCTTTGTCAAATATCAGCTGCTCACATGTGGATGGATTTATGTTTGGATTCTCAATTCTGTTCCATTGGGCTATGTATCTGTTGTCGTACCAGTACCAGGCTGTTTTTACTACTGTGGCGGTATAATAGGTTCTAAAATCAGGTAGTGTGAGGCCTCCTACTTTGTTCTTCTTTTTCAGTAATGTTTTACTTATCCAGGGCCTCTTTCCCTTCCATATGAAATTGTTGATTTGTTTCTCTACCTCATTAAAAAATATCATTGGAATCTGGATCAGAATTGCATTGTATTTATAATTCGCTTTGAGTAGAATAGACATTTTGACAATGTTGAGCCTTCCTATCCATGAGCAAGATATGTTTTTCCACTTATGTAGGTCTCTTGGTTTCTTGCAGTAGTGTCCTGTAGTTTTCTTCGTATAGGTCTTTTATGTCTCTGGTAAGATTTATTCCTAACTATTTTATCTTCTTGCAGTCCACTGTAAATTGTATTGATTTGATGATTTCCTCCTCGATGGTCTCTTTGTTGGTGCAGCAGAATCCAACTGATGTTTGTATGTTTATCTTGTATCCTGACACTCTGCTGAACTCTTCTATTAGATTCAGTAGTTTTCTTGAGGATTCTTTAGAGTTTTCTGTGTATAAGATCATGTCATCTACAAATAGAGATACTTTTACTTCCTCCTTACCAATCTGGATGCCCTTTATTTCTTTATCTAGACTAATTGCTCTGGCTAGGACCTCCAGCACAGTGTTGAGTAAGAGTGGTAATAAAGGGCATCCTTGTCTGGTTCCCATTCTCAAAGGGAATACTTTCAGACTCTTTCCATTTAGGATGATGTTGGCTGTTGACTTTGTGTAAATGCCCTTTATTATGTTGAGGAATTTTCTTCTATTCCTATTTTGCTGAGAATTTTTATCATGAATGGGTGCTCAAGTTTGTCAAATGCTTTTTCTGCATCAATTGATAAAATCATGTGATTCTTATCTTTTGTTTTATTGATATGATGGATTACATTAATTGTTTTTTCTAATTTTGAACCATACCTGGTATGAATCCCACTTGGTCGTGGTGAATTTTTTTTTTTATATGTTGTTGAATTCTATTGGCTGGAATTTTGTTGAGGATTTTTGCATCTGTGTTCATGAGGGATATAGGTCTATAATTTTCTTTTTTTGAAGTGTCTTTACCTGGTTTTGGTATCAGGGATATGCTGGCTTCATAGAATGAGTTTGGAAGTCTTCCGTCCTTTTCTATGCTCTAAAATACCTTTAGTAGTAGTGGTGTTAACTCTTCTCTGAAAGTTTGGTAGAACTCTGCAGTGAAGCCATCCGGGTCAGAGCTTTTTTTTCTTGGGAGTTTTTTGATTAACTTTTCGATCTCTTCTTTTGTTATGGGTCTGTTTAGTTGTTCTACCTCTGTTTATATTAGGTAGGTAGTGTGTTTCTAGGAAATCACCCATTTCTTCTGGTTTTCAAATTTGTTAGAGCACAATTTTTTATAGTAATTTGATGTGATTCTTTTAATTTCAGTTGAGTCTGTTGTTAATATCACCCATCTCATTTCTTATTTGGGTTATTTGCTTCCTCTCCTGTTTTTCTTTTGACAGTTTGGGTAATGGTTTATGAATTTTGTTGATTTTTTCAAAGAACCAGCTTTTGGTCTTGTTAATTCTTTCAATTGTTTTTCTGTTTTCTATTTCATTTAGTTCAGCTCTCATTTTTATTATTTGTTTTCTTCTGGTGCCTGAGGGTTTTTTTTTTTTTTTCTTGCTCTCTTTCTATTTGTTCAAGTTGTAAGGATAATTCTTTGATTTTGGCCCTTTCTTCTTTTTGGATGTGTGCATTTATTGATATAAATTGACCTCTGAGCACTGCTTTCACTGTGTCCCAAAGGTTCTGATAGGAAGTGTTTTCATTCTCATTTGATTCTATGAATTTCTTTATTCCATCCTTACTGTCTTCTATAACCTAGTTGTTTTTGAGCAGGGTATTGTAGTTTCCAAGTGTTTGATTTCTTTTCCCTGCTTTTTCTGTTATTAATTTCTACTTTTATGGCCTTATGGTCTGAGAAGATGCTTTGTAATATTTCGATGTTTTGGATTCTGTTAAGGCTTGCTTTAAAACCTAGAGAATGTTCCATGTGCGCTGGAAAAAAAAGTATACTTGGCTGCTGTTGAGTGTTCTGTATATGTTTATGAGGTCAAGTTGGTTGTGGCATTTAGATCTTGCATGTCTTTATTGAGCTTCTTTCTGGATGTTTTGTCCTTCACCAAAAGTGGTGTGTTGAAGTCTCCTACTATTATTGTGGAGCTGTCTCTCTTACTTTTCAATGCTGTTAGTTTGTTTTATGTGTCTCACAGCCCTGTCATTGCGCGCATAAATATTTTATATGGTTATATCCTCCTGGTATGTAGTCCCTGTAATCATTATATACTGTCCTTCTTTATCCTTTGTGGTAGATTTAGCTTTAGTCTATTTTGTCAGAAATTAATATCGCCACTCCTGCTGTTTATTGATTGTTGTTTGCTGGATATATTTTTTTTCATCCTTTGAGTTTTAGTTTTTTTGTATTTCTAAGTCTAATGTGTGTCTCTTGTAGGCAGCATATACAAGGATTGTGGTTTTTAAATCCATTCTGCCACTCTCTGTCTCTTTATTGGTGAGTTTAGTCCATTTACATTCAGCGTAATTGTGGATAGGTATGAGTTTAGTGCTATCATTTTGATGTCTTTTTTTGTGTGTTGTTGACAGTTTCTTTTTCCCAGTTAATTTTTTTTGCTGAGTAGTTCATGTTTAGGTATTTACTTTTCCTCTTATTCATTGTTGTTGATTTTTTTTTTGCTGAGTCTTTATTTTATTCTTGTATTTTGTATTGAGTAGTATTGTTAGTCTCCTTTATGGTTACCTTAATATTTACACCTATTTTTCTAATTTTAAGCCTAACTTTTATTTTTTTATATCGCCTTGACTTCCGGTTCGTATGAAAGATCTATGACTACATTTCTTAGTCCCTCTTTATCTTTTAATGTGGATTTGTTTTACATAATGCCATTGCCATTTCCCTGTTTTGAACATTTATCTTGATTTATTTTTGTGATTTCCCTATGTAGGTTGATATCCGGTTGGACTGTCCTGTGTTCTTGTCTTGAGTCAATATCTGATATTATTGATTTTCTAACCAGAGAACTCTCTTTAATATTTCTTGTAGTTTTGATTTGGTTTTTACGAATTCCCTAAACTTCTGTTTATCTGGAAATGTCCTCATTTCGCCTTCATATTTGAGAGACAGTTTCTCTGTATATATGATTCTTGGCTGGCAGTTTTTTTCCTTCGATGCTTTGTATACGTCATTCCACTGCATTCTTGCCTGCGTGGTTTCTGCTGAGTAGTCTGAGCTTATTTTTATTGACTCTCCTTTGTAGGTGACTTTTCATTTATCCCTAGCCATTCTTAAAATTCTTTGTTTATCTTTGGTTTTGGCAAGTTTGTTTATAATATGTCTTCCTGACTTTATTTTGAATTCTACCTTATGAGGAGTTCGATGAGCATCTTGGATAGACATCTTCTTATCTTTCACAATATCAGGGAAGTTTTATGCCAACAAATTTTCAACAATTCTCTGTGTATTTTGAGTTATCCCTCCCTGTTCTGGTACTGCAATCACGTGTAATTTTTTTCTCCTGATAGAGTCCCACATGATTCTTAGGGTTTCTTCAATTTTTTATATTCTTTTATCAGATTTTTCTTCAAATATATTGATTCCAAGTGTTTTGTCTTCATTCTCACTAATTCTGCCTTCTACTTCCTCTATTCTGCTCCTCTGACTTTCTTTTGAGTTGTTTCATTCTGTAATTTTATTGTTAATCTTCTGAATTTCTGATTCCTGTCTCTGTGGATTCTTGCAGCTTATGAAATTTTTTTATGTTCTTGAATAACCTTTTGAATTTCTTCAACTGCTTTGCTTGTGATTTCCTTGTCTTGTTCTGTTTAAGGCCTGATCTCCTTCCTGATCTCATTCCTGATGTCTTGAAGAGTTCTGTATGTTAATCTTTCGTATCCTGCATTCAGTAATTCCCGGAAGGCACCTTCATCTGGAAGATCCCTTGATTCTTTGTTTTGAGAGCTTGTAGACGCTATCATGGTCTGCTTCTTTATGTGATTTGATACTGACTGTTGTTCCCAAGCTATCTATAAGTTATTGTGTTAAGTTATTTTATGTTTGCTTACTGTATCTAGCTTCTTGATTTTTTTTTGATATGCACAAATAGGCTGCTTGAGTGAGCTAGCTTAATTATTTTCGCCTTTGAAGCTCTAACATCCTGTCACCAGGTGGCTAGAGATGTTAACAGATATATGAGCCTAGGAATCCATTCACTTTTCTTGTATGGATTCAGATCAGGTGTCCAGGTAGTTGGCTGTCAAGTGTGTGATACAGGCTCTGTCCTACAGTCTTAGAGGGGAAGGGGTGATTGGTGTAGGTACCAGTATCTGGTTGCAGCAGGAGGTCATGCTCTGAACAAGGCATGGGGCTGAGAAGCATCCACCAAGTGTCTGTGAGGAGAGCATGTCCTTCTTCCCTAGAGTGTACAGGTGGGTGGATTCTGCAGACAGACCATGGGCACCTAATGTTCTTGGTTGTAAGGACTGGGAGGAACCAGTTATCCCTGGATCCCTGTCGTGGGTGGGTGGGTGACCAGAGTGGAACCACCAGTCCTTAGGCCCCTGATGTGAGTACGTGAGGATTGTTTTTAATAGGCAATATAGTGTCAAACATCAAATACCCACCTCTCCACTGTACAGCTAAAAGAGTTGCAGTTTGCCAACAAGGGCCTATTTTCCTGAAATGGGCCCACACAGGTCAACGCAGGGGTAAAAAAGTATTCAGTGTGTATAGACCGTTTGTGCCTGGGCAGGAGCTGCTTCTGTCCTGTGAAACTAGCAGATTATTTTTTCTCCCAATCGTGAATTTTTTCCTTCTCTAAAGTCGGGAGAATGGCTAAGGTCACTCAGCAAGGCCTATATCAGGCCCAGGGAAATCGACAACCACTGAAGCCAGCTTGGGGGCTGGGGCCGTGGTAAAATGAATGCATGTACTTAGCTTTTGCGAAAAGCAGTGTTCTTCTCTGTTACTGGAGGTGTGAGTAGGCTGTGGGGCTAGCTGTTCCTCCCTGAGGAAAATGCATCCAGAACGATACCGTCAGCCCCACCGTGGTCGCTCCAGGGAATGGCACCTGAGGGTTTCCAGCAATTCAGGTCTGGCAGCTCCTCTTCACATCTGAACTGTCTCTCCTTCCCCCTGACATTGCATCCATTTTCAAACTTTGCCTTTGATGTTCAGGGCTGCTAGCTTGTCATAAATATAATTGTTTCACTTGTTTTTTGGGTCTTTGTAGTAAGAGTGCTCACCAGAAGCGTCTGACTACTCCACCATCATGGCCCTGCCTGCAATTTTCATAAACACGTTTCTTATTAAACAATTAATACACATACTTTTTTGTGACATTGGTTGCCAGCACCACAACATGTCAACACTCTCCCCTTCTCCACCTTGGTATCCCTGTTGCCAGCTTTCCTGTCTTCTCCTACCTTCTTGTCCTTGCCTTTGGGCTGGTTTGCCCATTTAGACTTGTTTTGTTTTATGGGCCTGCCTAATCTTTGGCTGAAGGGTGAACCGCAGGAATGACTTCAGTACTGAGCTATAAGGGTGTACCGGAGCCATACTCTCAGGGTTTTTCCAGTCTACGTCAGACACTAAGTCTGGTCTTTTTTGGGTGTGTGTGTGAGTTAGATTTTTCATCTATATTTTTTTTTGGGCTCTGTCCAGGACCCTCTACTGTGATCCCTGTCAGAGCAGTCAGTGCTGGTAGCCAGGCTCCATCTAGTTGTGCTGGACTCAGTCTGGTGGAGGCTGTGGTAGTTGTGGTCCATTAGTCCTTTGTACTAATCTTTCCCTTGTGTCTTTGGTTTTCTTCATTCTCCCTTGCTCCATTTGGGTTGGGACCAGTGGAATATCTTAGGAGGCTACTCACCAAAGTAGAATGTAGTACATTTTCTTTATAAACAATGTAATGCCAGTAGAGCTAGATGTTCTCCAAGACCATGGCCCCACAGCCCTCAGCCCAGTAATTTCATCCCTCATGGACTTTGGTTGTTTCCATGGAGCTTCCATGACCTTCCCTTAGACAATTTGTGCTGGCTTCCCTAGTATTGTGTACTGTCTTACCCTTCACCAAAGTTACCTCTAAAAAAAACGAAAACTAAACCCATTGCCATTGAGTCAATTCCAACTCATAGTGACCCAATAGGACTGAGTAGAACTGCCACACAGAGTTTCCAGGGAGCGCCTGGTGGTTTTGGACTGCTGATCTTTGGGTTACTCGCCGTACCTCTTACCCACTACAACACCAAGGTTTTGAAGTTACCACTAAAAAAAAAAAAAATAGGATACAAAAACTCTTAACAGTAGTTGTCTTTAGGAAAGTGGCATTCTTTCTGTTTAAACAATTATTAATTATTTGAACTTTTGTACCACGTACATGTATTAGTTTTTTAACAGAGTTTTAAACCTAATTTGAAAGTAATATCTTTTAAAATTCAACAAAACTTTAAAAGATCTTAAAATAAATGATTTTTAAAGTAATTTTCCTTTTAAAACGAACACTGGGAGAAGGGACTTCGATCTATGTCTATCTCTACATGATGTCAAACCAACGAGCAGCTTGTTCATTGGGAGGAAAGTTTTCGTGGTTCAAGTCAATGGCGAGGTGTTTCAGAAGAAAGGCCTGGTGATTCGTTTCCAGAAAATTCAGTCATTGAGAAGCCTATGGA